>NC_092427.1:5276076-6476076 GCF_036169615.1 Heliangelus exortis
TTCAACTGCATCCCAGAAAAGGGAGCATGGAAGTTAGCATTCAGGATGAAGACATCCATGCTGGGGTGTAGAAATGGCACTGGAAAGCACAAGGTTCAGTCAACCTACAGCTGGAACAATCCCACACAACTTACTCTACCTCAATTTTCCTTCTCAATTTTTCTGTGTATACACAGAGGTATTTTCTTGAATTATAGAGTTGTGTGCACTGAAGCTTTTACCTCTGTCTTGCTGCAATTCATAATGTAGGCATTTTACTCCTGTGCTTCTCAGGAAGATTGGTTGATCAGAATTCTGACCCTGTCTTTTCCTGAAGGTATTAGAAATCACATCTCTTATTTTCAGGGAGATTATCCTGTCAAAACATGGGTGTTTGGGAGTTGATTTTTGTCCCTAACATAGGCTGTTGTAGCTTGTAGAAAGCAATTAGTCTTTGGACTAGAGAGGGAAAGTGTGATAAGAAGTAGTCTGAAATTTAGTAATTTTGTGGTAAAGGAGAAGTTGAATTCTATTTTATACTCCAAGGGATATTTAAGTGTTTGATTCCAAGTAGAAGAACTGGAGGAGTTTGGTGGCTTGGCTTGGAAGCCAGGAAGCTGCTGAGGCTGCTCTGAATCATTTTCTTCTGTGATGAAATAACCTACACCCTCATCTCTCTAAGGAAAGGACAGGAACCTGACTACAACAGGAGTTTGTGTGTGTTCAGCACAACCAGAGAGAGCTCCCTGTAATGCAAAATCATGTATCTTTGTGACAGAGAAGGCTTAGGCCTATTTTTTCTTATCTCTAGTTAAATTTAGCTAATTTACCTTCACTTACTGGCTTTTTTGGAGCCTCTTCTAATTTGAACAAATACAGTGGCAAAAACGTAAGTAAATGTAAATCTGGTTTGTAATCTGTTGTGTGCCAACCAGAGGATTTTGGGGTTCTGAGTATTTGAGGGTTAATTATGTTGTTCATCGTTACTGTCCCTAATAATGAATGAATATTAGAAAATAACATTAACTTGCAGATGATGAATCATGCTCAAAATTGTTTCTAACAGCTGATGGAAGTACTGACACAAACAATAAGCAGAGATTTTTATCAGCGTAGTGAGATTCATACAGGTTTAGTGAGAACATGCAGGTGAATGAAAGCAAATCATGGGTGGCTGAAATGATGTCCAGAACTTCTTGAACATCTTCCTGATGTTTATTCCCACATCTTTACACGTCTAGCATTTCACTGATACTTTTGTGTGGTTAAAAGTCTCCATAAAATTAATAACTCAGCTCTCAGACCTTGTCTTCAGAGACCCAGGGTTTTATTTAATCCTTTGTTTTGGCAGTAGCTATAGGGCTTACTCAACCTCCAGCAGCTCTTGTTTTCTTTACCAGGCAGCTAAGACTTGCTGTGCTCACACAGCTCTGCTATTGCCTGCCTTTATTTATTATTTTCGTCCTTGATAAATCCAGCCTCTGAAATCTCTCATCCTTGCTGAAATAATGAGTGCAGTAGTTTTGGTCACCAGTGAGTTAAGGAGGTACGAGCAGATTCTACAATATACTTCTGCTAAATTGTTAATCCTCTCTCCAGCTGCTCCAGGGGACCTGGAGATGCAGACATGAGGCTTAGTTCTGTGTGTGGTCTCGAAGAGGATAACGTGCCTGCACAAAAAATCAATCAAGAGAGCCAGCATGGATATCATCACAATCCACATCTCATTTTTCCGTTGCCTGATTTTTGGCAATTCTGACCTTAACTGCAACTGGAGTTTACTGTGCCACATGCAGCCAAAGTGTGCCAGACCTTTGTTGAGCTGAGGCCATCAAAGAGCTGGTTCTGATGACTCTTCCTGGGCATATCAAGAGGAATATTTTTCTACTGGGCTGTGTCCCCTCTCCCAGTTTAATCAAACTTTCATTCCAGGTTAACCAGATTACCTGTTTGCCATTTCCAGATCATGATGGTAGCCAACCCTTAAAGCCTGTGCCATGCCTTTCATGTGCTGGAGAGATGGATAAGAAGATGATGTATCTTTCTAAATCAAAGAGACTCCATTCAGTATTCCAGATAAAATTTTCAAATTGATCCACACCTCATCTTCCTCCTATGCCTAACCCCTGCACCCTGTAAATATTCTATTAAGAAAAAAAACCCTCTTGTTTCTTATCAGACTATTTCTCATCTATATCAGGTCATAAATCACATGTTTCTGTAACAAACTAGCTTGTCATTGGGCTGTCCTCTTATCCTGGTATAATCTGCTCCAGGATACATTAAAGCCATTATGTACCTTAGAGAAGGAAGCTCAACTGGATGCTCCAAAGGTATTGAAAACTAATTAAATCAGCCAAACTCAATTCTTTAAGTGTTTTAGCAACAAATATTTCCTTTTCCCATTCAAATCTATCACTGAGCAAAGCACCTCATTCAGGCACTGCATCAGTGAGTGCACATTTAGCTGCAGGGGCTGCAGACACCATTCACAGCTTGGATTGAGGGTGTGAAATCCAAAATACAGCATCATTCATTCACTCCATGTGACAGCCTTCTCTGCTTTTTAGGGTTCAGATGAATGTAATCAGTGTACATGTTACTTTGTTTTTGCACGTTACTAGGTTTTGCTTGGTGTTTCCTTAAGGATAGTAGAGCTTAAGCATTATATTGTTCCTAAATTTATAATATTACATCCTACCAGGCACACTTTTGAGAGGTTTGATTTTTGTTTGGGGTTTTGTTTGGTAGAAAATTTCACATTTTTGGAAAGTATAAAATTGTCATTTTAAAATAAAGTTAGCTCATCATCATCCTAATTTTTTCTGCTCTGCTGTTGCTATCTCTGCATACCAGCTCCTATACTACAATGCTTTCAACCAGTTCCTCAAAAACAGCATTTATATTTGTGATCCGTTATACAGTTGGCTCATGGAACTGTACTGTTAAACTGATGCAATCAAGATGCACTTATTTTCCTAATTTTTTTTTTTTATTTTAAAAATTTATTTTTGTTTTCAAAATACGGGAGCTTTTTTCCTGTGGAAGTTGCACAAGGCCTGTGTGTGCAAGTCCTAATCCAAATCCTATCCACAAAACCAACCAAACAAACAAACAAAAAAAAACCAAAAAAACCCAAAACCAACCCTGTGATAATTTCAGCTCTGATTGCAGTTATTGATCCTGGTATGTTATCCAACTGAGAATGAGTTACTTTACATGGATGCCCTTTGGAAAACCTATGGAATGCCTCCCCTTCATGGTCCCTGCTGCTGGGAGAATTTCCTAAGAGTCAGGGAATTTCCTTATTGTCCTAATTTCCTCAAAAAACAAGGCAGAAATATCCTAAAAATCAAGCTTTCATGGTGTCCTGAAATAAATAAAATAGTGCAGCATATAAAGTTCTCTTCTAGTGAACATGTGTTTTAGTGAATGTGTAAATCCCCTTCTCTTTCACCCCCTGATACCCAATAGTAATGTGATAACCAATTAAGGAAATTGCAAAGTGTTACTCATTTTTTATAAGATGATTGTGCTAAATCTTTGCTGGCTGTGGTAAGTTGTAGAACCTCATTATCAGCACACAAATGTTAATTTGTTAAACAAATCCCACTGGCAATTCTGGGATTACTCACTATTGGTTTACTTACTGCTAAGCCTTTTGGCAAATTCCTATGTGAACAGTATATAGCTGGAGATTGGGGGAGCTTTAATTAAAATTTATAAGTTTATGACAGTTGTATTGAACTACAATAATTGAACAAAGAAAATGTCATCAGTTAATTAAAAGTACACATCTGAGATGTGTAATTAAAAGTTCAGTATAATAATGAACACTTTCCAGTAAGCCAAATGACTGACAATTTGGGAAAAAATAAATGTTACCATAAAAAATGGACTTCATTTCTCCTTATAAAATCTCTGAGCAACAGTTTACTAAGTGTCTTGAATGTGTTAACAAGATCAAACTGTTTCACAAAATTAGATAAACACGTACTTGTACTGTACTTAAAGTGTGAAGAGTATCTATAACCACATTTACTTGTGAAAATCAGTTAAAAAAATGTCTTTTCTCTAAAACTGATGAAATATTTTCCAAAACAAATTGTATGTAGATGTTATTATATATAAATGCAATTCTCAATACATACATTAATTATATTTAAATTAGATGTTATTTTATAAGTGAAACAGGCAGAATTTGGGACACAATGGTGCATACTGAAAATAGCACCAGTGAAGAACTCATTTGCTTTGCCACACAGAAGTGAATTATTGTGATTCCCAGAGACAGCTGATAACTCTTCTCAACAACATGACATCAGAGACAGTAAATAGTGAGGTGAAATCACTGTCATTGTACATCACTGGGATGGGAAAAATTCTGGTAAAAAAAAAAAATGTGCTTCTTGCTCTCTAGATGTTACTGTAGTTTTTAAGTCTGAACATTCACATGTGAGATGCTGAGAATGTTCTGCCACCTTATCCCCCCTCCCACTTTGGCAAACAGCCTTTTTCAACATAGGGAACTGAAACAGGGAAATTTTCTTGGGGTGCTATGGAAGAAACTGGGAGAGATCATATGAGAGGATAGGTGGAACTTAGGATACTAATTTGCAGTAGGCAGAGGAGAACAAGACACTGTTCTCATACAATAAATCCAGGTGAGGATTGCACTGAAGAAGGGAGAGCTGAAAAAAATTTTGTTTCATTTCAGAAAATTATTTTTCCTCATTTTTTGCATAAACCCCACAGTGGTTAGCTGAGTTTGAAACAGTTTAACATTTGATAAACCACTTTCCTTATTAGTATTTTTCTAATACTGTAATGTGTTGTGAATGTTTCTGTGGTGGCAAAACCCAGGAATTAAGAGACAATTTAATCCTGATACTTCCTGAGCAGTGTAAATGCTGCCCATGCAGTGTTTCTTAGTTGGGATATGTCACATCTTGGTTGATGTAATTCTTTCCTGTGCAAACATAAATCAATATTCTGATTCTGTGATACAAAACCTTATGGCATTGTTTGGCATTGTTTAATACTGCAATTGTATTGAAGTTTTTCTTGGAACCATTTTATATATGAAATAGTTTATGAGTATATGGCAGGTTAAAATGTCATCATTAGTATTATTTTAGATGCCAACAGTGTGTATAAATAGGCTATGAAGTATTAGCATTATGAAAAATCATGTTAAATTGAGTGGCAAAATGGGGTTTAGACTATTCTTGAATTAAATTTTCATATAACTGTCAGTAGTTTGGCATATTTATAAGACTCCAGGAGCAAAGAATAGAATTATCTTTTCTACAAACTAGGAAAATATCATCATTTTTTTTTTTTTTTAAAAAAAGAGACATATTAATAATACAAACTGATTTCAGACCTCTAGATCTATGTTCTGTCACAATTTTATTTTAACTTTTTTGTTGGAACACTGATTCAGACACAGGATTATGTGAAACCCCCCTGCCACAGGGGGAGAAATTGAAATACAAGTGTATACATGAGGAAAAACAAAAAGAGTCTGTGCTAACATCTGAGTTCAACATCTTTGATTTAATGGTTAGATCACAGGGGACATATATGAATAACCAGGCTGATGCATATTAAACTAGTTGGAGCTATTTTTAAGTCAATGGATTTTTTTTCTGCTGTACTCATTAGAAGGAGAGACTAACTGATCTCTTGGCCTTTAGGATGATTTGCAAAACACTTTAAATTAGCATAGCTTAAAATAGAAGATATAGGAAAAGAAATTACATGAAGAGAATAAGTACATCATTCTGCATGAATCAAAGAGTGGAAAAAATGAAGGCACTAATTTTCATTGAAAAATTCTCCATCAAGTATTACATAGTATTAAAATAAAGGAAGACCAGAAGAAAATTATAATTGTGGGGTTTAATCTACATTACTTTAGTAAGGCAGCCAACTGAAGTCTGTAGATCTTCATTTCAGTTTTAGATGCAGCTGGGGAAAAAAACATCAGGATGCAAATATGAAAGTAGTTGTGGATATCTGTGGGGTTCCTTAGGATTCAAATGAGGATGCTTCTGTCTGCCCCTTTATTTCAGATGTCCTCAGGTCCTGATTAATCTTCATCTCTTTCCTTACCCATCTTGGAAGCCAGAAAGTACAAAAGTGTTGAACTCCATCTGTTTTTCCTAAGTTTAAGAAAATCCTAAAGACTAAATGAAAGCAAAGGGAAGGAGGGTGAAGGGAAAAAAGTGTTTTGTAGAATTTAAATAAGAATATGAATAGATTATTAGGAAGTGAGAAGGGAGATGGCCAGCTGGACACATCAGGTCATTTACTTAAAGAAAAGATTGCAAACGAGATAGAAAAGCAAAGTCAGGACATGAAAAAATACTACTGGGATCTCGAAGTTTGTTTTAAAGATAAGCCTTAAGGAGAAAGTCAGGGAAGAGTGGATGAGTTTAATAAAGCAGCAGATTTGTAACAAAGCTATAAATCCTTTAGACGTGAGATTTAGATAAGGAAAAAAAAATAATGGGAAATTACAAGAGGCTAGAAGCATAGGGGGAAAATACACTGGGGTTTAAATGCTATTTTAAAACCCTTTAAAAAGAAGCTATAAAGGACTAGCAATGTGAAAACATTGATCTTTATGTATTCTCTGCTTTTTGGACATTGAACTGTGACCTTACAGGCATCTTTGGTCTTGTGCAAGACAGAGATTTTTATGCTATAGTATTTGTTACGTGAGAACGATAGGTTAACAGAGCAGGCACAGATTAGTTAAAATCATTATGTAAAGTTAGCTATTAACATGTTGCTAATTATTTGTATATTTGTCTAATTATACGTCAAGGCTTGTAGATTTGAGAATAATGATGTATATTTTGAAGAGGCATCACTGTTGATGATGCATTTATCAGCAGCAAATAGAGGACCCCAGCCTGGCAGGGTAATTTGAGGAGTTTAGTCATGGCTTAAATTCCTTTTTAAGACCAGTTTTAAAAATAATTCTCAAGCAAAGAGTCAGTGACCATACAGGCACAAGTGTAAACTGCACAGAAAGAAGTTGTCCGTACCTTACAGTGCTGAGTTGCTTTTTAAAAATCTCTAAATTCAAGCACTGTTTGCAGCAACATGTTTTATTGGCACCTAGAGAAGAGTGCTTGGGGCTTGTCCATAAAAACTTGCTGCCTTTATGATGGATGTATCCACCTTGAACGTGCTGTTTATTATTTTGCTGCTTATTTCTTTTTATTATAAAGTAGTTTTCTTTGGTTTGAACAGGGAGGCCCACCTGCAACTGTGCTCTAGGCTTTACAGGCCCCAGCTGTAACCAGACAGTCTGCGACCGGGTTTGCCAAAACGGAGGAACCTGCAGCGTCACGGCTGGGAATCAGCCCTTGTGCAGCTGCTTGTCTGAGTATACAGGAGACAGATGTCAGTACTGTAAGTAAACCCTTCCAGACTCTTAAATATGGATTTCACAATGCTCTTAAATCTGGATTTCTAAGGCAAGTCTTACAAAATGGAAGATGAATGCGATTTCAGTGATTTTTCTACCAACAGGTGTTGGCAAGCTGAACTCCAAAATGATTTGTGCTGCTAAGGGGATGGATTCTGGTGTATTCAAGTCATCCTTCAACATATTTCCACATTATCCATCTACATGTGTAGGACAGAAGAAAAAGCTTTTTTAGGAATGATTTATTTCAGTATATTAATGAGTGACACTAAAATGGGGCAGTACAAGTCATTTGACTGTCAGTAGAAATGAGCTAATTTGGTGTTAAATTTTTTCTCTGTTACCTTCTCATAGTTGTTATTTTATGCTGGTGGAATGTCTAAACACAGTGAACTAACATAGGTGGTTAAGGAATTTCTCTGGTATCCTTTACCTTTGCAGACCATCAGTTATGTCTCCAACTGCTGCCTAAACTTTTATATTTACTTCTAACTCCAGCATAATGACTTTTAACTTTCATGCCTCTACATTCCTTCATCTTGTTCCATCTTAGATGACCTTCAATATGGTTTATGCTCCCACCTAGTATCAAAAATTAGGATTTATAGGTAACTCTTAGGTTCTATCCTTTGCACCTGAAGTTGTCCATAGTTTGCCTTTCCATTGATCCATCAGTCTTTTCTCATTGAGATGCTGTCTCCCAAATGTTTCCATGCCTGTAGAAAGGCTTTTCTTGCTTTTTAGAACTTCCCCTGAATTTTTACTTCTTTTCCAGAGGAAAGGGGAAATATTACCAACCAAGAGGTCTTCTGTTCTTATGCCTTTTACCTTTCTTTGCTCTCCATGCTTTCTCTTAGCATAAACCACCATTATCTGTTTTCAATGATTTAAGACATTTGAACATAATCTTGAATTTCTTCTTTTGGTCACTCATTTCAAAATCTCACTTTGTCTTCCTCATGTCAATACAATGACTTCAATATGATGACTCAATAGCAACCTCACCTAAAACTGATACTTTTTTTTAAAATTGTTTCATTTTTTTTAGATCAGAATTCAGTGGGGTTTTTTAAATCTCCTTTTTCTGCTGCTTGCTTTGATTATAACACTCTAAAATAAGGACTGCCATAGTGCTTGTTATAGAATAGAACATGAAATGTGAAAGCCATCATCTCTTTTGCACGTAATTTGGTGAACTTGCTGAAAATGGGTAGATTTAAACAAAAACAAAGGGAACTCAGCTGTTATGAAGGTCTGGTTTAGGGTTACCTACAAGACACAAAACCATTTAGGAAGTCTGTCAAACAATGGAAGGGTTAGTGTGGATCTTAAATAGGATTTGCACTGAAGTAAATGGAATGTATTTCCAGTTGGGAGACTATGAAATCAATTGAAACCTTTGAATGGAAAACCAGGAGCAATTGTGATTCCCTCCCACTTGGTATTAAGCAAACTGCACAGATCCACAAATAACTATCTGCAAACACAAGTGGTTATTTGAAAACAGTATAGTAGATAAATCATGCACAGACAGACAACACAGATTAAAAAAAATATTTACTTGAGGCTTAGCCCAAACTAAACAAATTGTTTCTAGTTGAATGCTTCTGCAAACATTTTTTTTTATTTTATTTTTAAAGAATTAATTTAAATGTAAATTTAGAGGCACTTTTAAAGCAGTGCTTATTATCAGATTTGGATTGTCTGCTGACAGTTTGGAAAAATGCCAGAAAAGAAAGAATCAGAGCTATAAAACACAAAATAAAATTAAGCTGGTCTTTATTTAAACCTTAATACTTCTAGGAAAAGCAAGGTTCTTACAATTTTTCAGAGTATTTTTTCATGGCCAATAAAAGTTCTATGAAACTGTACAGGTTTACAGTTAATAATGAGCATATAAATTCACATCTGTGCTGTTTTTTTTTTTTTTGTATTCACAGATCTGTTTTTTTTTTTTTTCTTTATTAATTGTATTCACTTTGTATAGATGTTAAAATGTATTAGTATGCTGTTATTGCAAAGATTGATTGCCTCTAAGTTACCTTTTTTGAGCCTTTCTGTGATGTTATTGAAACTCGTTCGTATGCAGAGGATGATAGATAAATATGAATAGGTGTTTTACTCATGCTCCCAAGCTGAAAATATTATTAGTGTTTTCTTATAGCAGGGAGAAGACATTTACTTGCAGTATTGCCAGATTGCAAAGACCTTATTTTCCTCATACTTATTGTCTCCAATTACCCAATGCAGAGTTTCTCCTGTGATTAGTTCACATAAGGGCTAATAATGAAAATGTGTGCTCCGTGTCGAGGCATTGGCACTGCTGAAATAAATTTAAGTGAATGAATTTGCATAGAATTCCACTAACATAGTGCATGTTGTTATAGACACATGTAGTTGATGGATTTGAATATAACTTCCTATTTTAAACCCCTGAAAGAAGACATACAGAGTAGTTAAAGTTCCTTTTTGTGTATCATTTAAGGCCCGAACAACCTAAAAGACAGAAAAGATTTCCAGGCTGTTACCATCATTCAAAGTGAATATAGTGATCTCCCAAGCTTTTACTTGCCCTGAAACTAAAATCCTTTTCCTGTGGGGAGTAGGGGAGATAAATAAATAAATAAAAATTAAATAGTGTTGTTTCAATCCAAATGTATCATATGTATTGTAGATATAAGGTTTTTGTAGATTAAAGGTTTTTATGACACCAATCTATATTAAAGCTATTACATGGTTTAGAGTATGGATTTTCTATTTCTAAGGGGTTTTCTGGGGTGTTGTCCTAAATGTATGTGCAAATATTTCACCCTTGCAATGCTTTTTTTCATAAGAGGTCTCTCAATATTGGCTTTCTAACCAGTTTGTATTTAAAAAAAAAACCAAACAACATCCCCAGCTGCAAATTACTATGCTGTAACTTCACTAGAGGCATGGCAAAAAGTGACCTATTTCACCAAGTCTCTTTTAACCCTCTGTGGCTGCTCAGTAATGATGCCATAAGCAGGTGAATCTATGTAAATAGGTGGAGGCAAGCAAGGAAAATCACATATATTGTAATAACTTCTCCATCAGAACTCTTCTCAGATGCTGGGTAGCAATGGCACTGCCCTCAGTTGATGCTTCTCTGAGAACTGAGCACAAAGAAGCACAAGCAAAATATTTCCCATATGCATGATGAGATCCCCTTACACAAATTGTCCATCTTGAATATGCTCAGTAAAATATATCCATTGGAGTCATCTCCAGTTTGAGAGCCTGAACTTCCAGCTTCAAGGCTGCAGTTAGTTGCCTTTGGCCAAGGTTTTGTTCTCTAGTGAACAGCCTGATAATACTCCTTCCTGCTACTGAGACTCATCCTTAGCCCTACCTTGTGCTTTAAAGGACTGGAATTTTAAAATTTTGACAGAAGGGTAATATTGTATTAATATGGACCAGAGCTGCATGGTTCAGAACTGAGACATGTTCTATATCAATTATTTCATCTGCCCATCAAGAACACAACCAAAGGCTCAACAGAACATGTTATCTACACAGAGAACATATTAGAAACAGGAGGAAATATGAAAGATCTTTGAAAGATTTGGCCCCATAAGGCAATTTAAATTGCAGGACTTAAAAGAACCCACGTGTCTCGTCAAAAGATAATTGTGGCTACTGCATTAATATAACTGAGCCCAAATGTTAAGATGTCAGCATTTAGTAGCTCTGGAAGCTTCTTCAGTCAGGCAACCCTTTTTTTTTTTTTTTTTTTTTTTTTTTTTTTTTTTTTCTTCATAGGGGTATGAAAAAAGGGAGACAGTTACCAGAACTTCTAAAAAGTTAAGGAATTTACTGCTTGAAATCTCAGTCCTGCTGACATTTAAGCAATAAAATAAGATAATGGGGTCTTGTAAGTAGTTTGTTGTAGAACTTATGGATTATGTCTTTATATATTATTCTTATTAGAACTTCATGAAATTTTAATATGTAGATAAATGAAAATAAAATTTAATTATTTCAAAATACTGTTTCCATTTCAGTTTCACATAATGCTGTTAATGCTAATGTGAGTGTATCAAAAGAGTTTTTTTCAGCCATTATCCTATTAAATACATTAACAATGCTCTGCTTTTCTTATCAGTAGTATTTATATTATGTGGGATGATGCCATAAATGGTTAGACATTTAGAAGGAAAAAAAAAAATTATTACAAGTTTATCCTTCCATTTCACTTCTCAAGGCTACCTATTAATATGTGAGGTGTCTGTTTATGGGGTATTCCTGTAGCTGTCAGGGAGCCACCAGCTTCATTCATCATTTTGCTTTTATTACAGTGCCTTTTAAAACCTAGAAAAGTGAGGTATTCTATTTTCTATGACACTTCTTAATGCCTTTTAATAATTAGTTTTCCTGTTGGTTGCAGATGTTTGCCACCATTACTGTATGAATTCTGAATCCTGTACTATTTCTGAGGATGGAAGCGTCGAATGCGTCTGTCCTGTCCGATTTGAAGGTCCAAAATGTGAAGTGGACAAGTGTGTCAGATGTCATGGGGGACACTGCATAATAAACAAGGACACTAATGACATAATATGCAAGTAAGTGTGTGTAGGGGAGGTGGTTGTGTTCAAAATTATATATTTAATAGCAGTTATATTGCATTATCCTTTAAATGTCTGTGGCTGGCCCCTGAAGCCATCACATCAGAAGGGCTCCTTTGCATGAAAACCCCCTGCCTCCTGTCTTCCTAAACCAACTCTTGGTTTAAATCAGCCTCCCTCCTCCTGGGGGGGGAAGATTCTGGTAAGGCTAAATGGGTCTTCACTTGGAAAAATTGGAATAGATAATGAACTTAAGTCAAGATTTACCACGCTGTTGAAATTTGTTCATTCTGCAGTATCTGTGACAGTGACAGAGCCATGTTGTGTGCTAGTTAATGAAAGCAAATGCAGCAAGATGTGCTGCTGTATTGCTGAGTGATTGTTTCCTGTAATGATAATTTGTTTTCATAGGAGGAAATTTAAAAATATTTTCTGTATTAAGCTCACTGCCAGTGCTATCTTTTCAAGGTGGAAACCTAAAATTGTGGCAATCAGTAAGTCAAACATATCATAAGATCAGTATTTGAGTATGTAGATAATTATAAGGGAATTCACCAGATTTAATACAATCCTGATTGCTATTTGTTTTGGGTTGTTTTCACTGTGACAGTTGCACTAATGGAAAGATTGCCTCTACCTGTCAGCTCTGTGATGGCTACTGTTACAATGGTGGAACCTGTCAGCTGGACCCAGAGACAAATATACCTGTCTGTCTGTGAGTATCCTGCCTTCTTTAGATCATTACATTATCTGTGTCTCAACAAATACTAAAATCTTTATGCATTTGACTATGTCTAGGGTCTCTCTTGGATGGCTGCAGTCATAACTTAGAGTACTTTTTCCTAGCTATTTATATTTGTGCAATATGTGTATTGAAAGATGTAACTAAAGTCTGTATTGTGAATTTATAGAGATAAAAGGATACCTTTTGAGACTGCTAATAATTTCAGGCCCATTCTAAAGCCCATTTGTATTCAGAACAGAATCCAGAGGTACAGGGTGGTTGCCTGTCCTGCATCTCAAAGGTGAATTAAATCTTTTCTCCAAAAAGATGGTCAGAGGTGGGAGTGCTACATTCCAGCAGGGACCCTGATGGCTAGAGAATAGGAAGAATGATATCAGAGTTTATTTCTTTAGGGGTTTGGGGATATGGCCATGTATCTCTTGTTTCTGCCCTAACCTTCACACTGCCCACAGGAGCTTGGCTGCTCTGGGGTGAGATTGCTCCCTCCTTCCTGTGCCCTTGTTGAGAGAAGAGTTCACAATGGCTTTCTTCAGCTCAAGCATCAAATACCAAAGGAAATGAGAATTTTTAGTCTAGACAGTGAAGTACTGTTTCAAGAGATAGAAAAGCCAGTATTCTAGTCCCTTCCTGAGAGCTGTGGTGTAACTTCTTTTTCGGCTGCTAAATATAAAATGCAGAAATAGACCCTGTAGCAAGAAATTACTTTCTTTCCTGCTCTCAGTTGCACGGAGCTATTTAGCCTTACTCCAGGTTGTTTTTTTTTTACCTTTGCCTAATAAATGATCCAATCTTCTGTACACTGCAGAAAATCTTCATTGTGGTGTAGTCTTCCACATAGGAGGTCTTGGAAGAGAGAATTGGACTTGAGTGTCTCATTTCCAAGGGGACATAAGTAAGCTGTTGTCCAAGGGATCTGGCATTACAAGAGAGAGCCAACCCTTCATTTTGTTCATGGGCATGAAGTAGGTGATCCAAAAAGAGTGTGCCTGTTGTATTCAGACTCCTAAGAAAGTTACATTGAGAAATAGCTAGAAATTATAATCTGAGTAGTGGAAGAGACTGACCAACTTTCCTCCCTGTGAGATCTGGATGTGCAAAGGGGCAAAAAAACATATTGACAAGAAGCTGAACATGAGCCAGCAGTGTGCCCAGGTAGCCAAGAAGGCCGATGGCATCCTGGCCTGTATCAGGAACAGCGTGGCCAGCAGGTCCAAGGAAGTGATTCTGCCCCTGTTTTCAGTGCTCGTGAGGCCACACCTTGAGTACTGTGTCCAGTTCTGGGCCCCTCAGTTTAGGAAGGATATCGAGGTCCTGGAGCAGGTCTAAAGGAGGGCAACCAGGCTGGTGAAGGGACTCGAGTACAGATCCTATGAGGAGAGGCTGAGGGAGCTGGGGGTGTTCAGCCTGGAGAAGAGGAGGCTCAGGGGAGACCTCATCACTCTCTACAACTCCCTGAAAGGAGGTTGGAGCCAGGTGGGGGTTGGTCTCTTTTCCCAGGCAACCCTCAGCAAGACAAGAGGGCACAAGAGGTCTCAAGTTGTGCCGGGGGAGGTTTAGGTTGGACATTAGAAATAATTTCTTTACTGAGAGTGTGATCAAGCATTGGAATGGGCTGTCCCAGGAAGTGGTGGATTCTCCGTCCCTGGAGATACTTAAAAAGAGACTGGATGTGGCACTCAGTGCCATGGGCTGGGAACTGCAGCGGTAGTGGATCAAGGGTTGGACTTGATGATCTCTGAGGTCCCTTCCAACCCAGCCAATTCTATGATTCTATGAAAAATCACTGTACTGTTGAGAAGCTGTCAACAGACATCTGCAGCTTTGGGGTTAGAGGCAGTGGAATGGAACTCTGCACAGTAGCCCTTATTCAGCTGAAAAATGCTTGAAATGCCTGTGTCTCTCTTTCATTGTTATTTTTTCCAGCCCTTTTTATATGTTATTTGTATGCCCTTCAATGTTTTTAGTTAAGGACTAGAGAGGCTCATAAATCTCAGAAAAAGGAGAATATCACTGCTATAAAATAAAAGGCTCAGATATGATGATTAATTCTGGTGATTCCTTTGCTTAAACACCTAAGATGCTGATTTTGGAAGCTTGTAATTCATCCACTTCTTTCCCTTATAAAACTGGCTTATTCTTTTTCATATGGAACACCATAGCATCTCGAGGAAAACAGGATTCATACATAACTTTGTGTGTGGATTTACAATACACAAATGCTGCAGCATAAACCAACATTGTTAGCAATGCTAAGAAAACAGTCATAAACATTTTTATAGCCATTGCACTCTGGATTGATCAATACAAATTATTAGTACATTTGACAGTAATGCTTTGTTAAGAATGTTAGATTCCTGAACCCTTCAGTTAGTACAGGTCCACTGGTTTATAAGAGTTTGATTAACACTAATGAGCTCCCATGAACAGCAGAGTATTAATTTTGTTATTTGTGGGGATGTGTCTGTGTATCTGTGGGTGTTTTGCCATCATTATATATATATATATATATATATAAAATGCATTTTAAAATCTGTTCAGCAAAAGGTAGAATATTTATATAGTCTATTTTACTGAAATTCTGCAGATGCTCTGTGGGGTTTAAAAGTCAGCGCTGTGACCAGAAAGTGAACCCTTGTGATTACTACTGTCAGAATGAGGGAATTTGCACTTTAACTGCGTTTAATGAACCGAGATGCAAGTAGGTTTAACCTTCCACTTAATGCTGCACATTCTGTGACATCATTTCAGGCCACAGTTCATTGGTTTGAGTCATGCACATTCACATACATTTCACAATATCTACTGAATCTGGGGGCTCGTTTCTATACCACACACTTACCCTTTGATAGTTGCACTGATGAGTGGATTTAATCATACTTTTGGAGTACCTGTATCACTGGAGGAGGAAATAACAAGTTTTATTTTCCAGAAGTGAATTGAAAATACTGAAAATGCCACTTGGCTTTTATTGTTCATATTTTGGGATATTTTACTGAGTTAATCCTACTCAGCATAAAGTTAGTAAACAGTGATGTTGCATATGTCCTGCAGTCCAAAAGTGACTTCCTATTTCTTATCAGCACAGGGAGAGGAGCAGAAGAGCCATTTAGGTACCACTTGAGGTGTTAGGCTTGCATTCATAACTCTCATTGTTAACTTTATAGAAATAATGCTGTACAATAGAAACTGGTAAACAAAAATATGTGAGCTACATCAAAGCTCTGACTTTTCATCTGATTGAAAGCACTCAATAACATACATACAAAACGTGCTGTATTTCTCTGAAGTATTTCTGATCTGTTTCTTAAACAGAAAATTTTATTTCTCATCAGGGAAGGAAACAACCTTAGTCTTTGAAAACTCTGTTGGACAGACAGAGATATGCAATACCCCTCAGATGAACATAGTTTTACTGCACAATCATGATGTGAAAAAATTGAAATCATGAGCCAAACCTAGACTTGGGATAAAATATGAAACTCCAAAATCTTTAATCTTATCTCATCTAAATGCATGGTTTATGAAAACATAAAAAGCTGTGGGTTTGTGTTGTGGTTGTTGGGTGGGTAGCAATGACAGTGGCTAGATATGGTGAATAATCTTCTAATTTTTTGAGAAATATGATTGCAGTTCCTTTGTCAGCATTCTCAAGCAATGAAACTCTGTAACATATTTCCGTAAATCCACTGGAAAGCAGATCAGTCTTCTAACCACCACTGCTTAAATGGCCACCATTGCCTATGTCTAGGAATCATTAAAAGTCTTCTCAATTGATTCTTTTGTTACATCACAAAGGTAGCTGTAGAGGAAAGGGAAAAAGAAGGAAATAAAGGTTGTTTGATGGAGCTGAAGACAGGTACAGTGATGGAGAGGAGGAGCTGTAACTCCTTATGTCTGTGTTCTCCTTGCCAACCTCAATTCAAGCTCCAGTTCCCAAAACTTCTGGTTTTGTGGTGCCAAATAAGTTCTTGACTGGGGCTTCTTCATACTATTACCAACCTGATACTGGCAAGTAAAAGACCTTGGGAAGGCAGGAAGGAATCCCATGCTTCAGGAGCATCATTGTGTCAGTGAACAGCAGTCTCAAAGATCCTCTCTGTGAGTTCTGTTCCATTGTACAGGGAAACTGGTGAATTCCTCCAGCCTCCAGTCTGGCCCCATGATGTGTGACATCCGTCTCTGGTCTCTGAGAGACATTTAGCTAAGGGCAACATTCATGGCTGGGTGATTTTTAGAAGAGATAGGAAGTGGCTGGATTTATTGTCATTCAGCAGGAACTCTCACAACCAGATCAGTAGAGAATGCAGACTTCATGTATAATGAAATCCTTATTATCATTCAATAAAGAAAATAGAGAATAAGATTTATCTGTTTTAAAGGGCAAACCTAAAGCCATAATTATATAGAGGAACTATAAAACTGCAAGAACATACTCTCCTTTTACCAACCTCTACTCTTAGCATTTTGTTTGGTTGTTTTTAAACTTGAATGCACTAAATATTAGATGAATATTGGAAGTAAAAGTGAAAAGTTTAGGAATGAATTTAGGCATCACTGTGGCTGCAGGTAAGCCACCAATAAAGGAAAGTTTTTTAAAGTTTGTCTCCAGTTTCAATGAATGTTTCAATGTTTGAAAATACACAGAATATACTGTAATATCTCTTTGGATGTGAGGTCCTACACAATTTAGATTATTTATTCTTAGCCTTATTTTTAGGAATATAAAGAACATTCTTCTCCCTCCTCTTCCTCCCCCCATTCCCCCTTTTGTTTTCCTTCCTCGATAACAAAGGTTTCAAGAGAATTTAATAACAGATTGTTAAAACTGAGGTACTGATGTCTTCTTATATGTAGTTAATGTCTTTTTAGCATTTGCATACTAAGTTTTAAAGGATATTTTAAGTACTATTCATTAATGGTTTGGCGTGTGTATGATGTGTATAACACTTGAGGCATGTGATATATGTCTGAATTGCTCCAGTAACTTAATAATCCATATAAATTTAATAATCCATAATCCAAATAAATCCATTGAAAACAGAATCAACAGGAGATTGGATTCAAATGGGAAAGGATCAAGAAATGTGTTTTCTATTTATTTCACAACCTGCCAGTTCTAGAAGTCTGTCTTATGTTTTAATAATTTCTTTTATTTGCCCCTCTGTTTCCTTCTTACTAATTACCTAGCTGCATAGACATTTTTGCAAGGTTTAGGGAGAGTATGATTCCAGTAAAGTGAGTTGGAAAAAATTAAAACATTCCAAGTGCACAAGATTCTCACTGGTTGCTACACAGGCATTGATCTTACCCCTTTCTTTATCCTCTCTCACCTATGTTTCTTTTATATCTTCACTGTAATTCTAGGTTGCTATAATTTTTTTTTGGGGGGGGGGGGGTTGGAGGGGAAGGGGGTTATTTGTATTTAATAGCACCATTTACATCTGCAAATAAATGTGGTCAAATTATAAACCCCCTTGTATTGGTGTTAGAGAAATATGATGTAGAATAGTTTCTACTGCAAATTTACAATTGAAACCAGTAGAAGAGATAAATCATCTTGTTGCATATCTAAATCCAACTGATTTTAAAGACAGTTTTTTAAATGCTCTAATGAGCTTTTGGGCAATGCTGCATGACTGTGGCTGAGGACTTCAGGTGAGACAAGTAGGATTATATTATGCTAACTGATTAAGAAGATCATAGTTCATTCCTTCTTAGGTTCCTTCTGCATAGAGTTGTGTGCAATTCTGTGTCTCTGAAGTTTGGAATCTGTTTCCTATGTGGCATCAGAGAGAGAAATTCAGATAATGTACAACATTAAACTACTTTCCCATGGGTAAAAGTGCTGACTGTTCAGAGGACTTCAGGTTGGGTGTGTTGTACTTCCACATTAAAACTAACCACTTCCTAAATAATGAAGAATAAATCACCCTGGATATTTTAATTGTCTGCATTAAGCAGATGCAGGACTTCAAGGGGAAAAGAGGTAGAAAAATCGGTGGTCATTCAGATTAATTAAAAGGCACATATCCTAGAAAGCACAAATCCTACAGGAGCTCGAAGGAAAGTACAACTTTGGTAGCAGAAGAAAGAATAAACAGCATTGATATTAAATTGAGAATTTTGGCTGAGGTATAGGTTAAAGACACCAGCGAACAAGTAGGGAAAGAACAAATTGTGGAATTTCTTACAAGTGCCAACAAGAAGCCTGAACTTGGAATAAATGGATAAATAAATACAAATTAATTCCTGCTGGAGAGAAGTTAACAAGAGAGAGGTTCTTGCCAGTTTATTTCCAGCAGGATGGAGACAGAGACACTGTGTGTGTCTTGTAGGGATACACACACCTGTGTGTGCAATGGAAATCTGTAAGAAAGGAGTGAATTCTATTTAATGGAGGAACTTACCTCCATCTCATACTTTTGTGATACAGCCCTTCCCTCTTGATATTCTTTTCGTGTTGAAAAATCTTCAAGCAGGAACAGTTTTTATGTAAGTACACGAATTACTTGTACAGCTGCTGTCACTACATGGAAGTTCTTAGGTAAATCTAAACCTCACAACTCTGTTCAAAACAAGGTTAAGGTACATCCATAGTCCAGTTGTGGACAAGAAGAAGCAAGACCCTGACTGGCACTGTCTAAAGGTTGAGTAGAAAAAGCCACTGTAGTGTAGAACAATTGCAGCATTGAGAATTCTGCCTTAGGGTAGATGGCAGCTGTATCCATGACAGGCTGTATAAGTCAAAGAAGAGAAAAAATTTTATCAAGATTCTTGCAATAAATGTTTTCCACGTGATTTCCTGGGGTATATTTAATGAGGTCCCCAATTTAAATTGCAACAGGAATTTCACGGTATTATGCCAGTTCTTTGGGACTTTTCTTTTTCAGCTGAAAATACCTTTGTTGTAAATGTCTTGAATTTGAAGATAATCAGCAGGTTGTAACTTTGTATTATAGAAGACTTTTCATTCAGTTTGCATCGCAAACTAGTATTAGTTTAAGAATGAAATGCAAGAATATCTTTGAAGAGTGGTTGTTAAAGAAAAATGAGAAGATTTGGAAAAGAGGAGTATGTGTATTTTTTTGTTGAACATTCAGTAGCTAGACCAGAATGCAGATATCCTTTGTTCATGAGTTTAAAATGGTTCAGATGAAACTTGTGTAGTTGCTGCTGCTGTACATCACAGCTTACTTGGCCTCTGTGAGAAGGAGAGGAAAATGTGGTTTGTCATATACCTATTGATCCAGTCATTTCTCATTCTTTTTTTGTTTGACCATTTCAATCTCTTCCTTTCTCAGTGTCATTTCAATACAGCAGTGGCCATCTAAACCTGCTTAATTTTTATATATGTGCTCTATGTTAATATTCACACTTGTATAGCATATCTACTGAGCACATATTGCTAATAGCATGGTGTTCTTTTTCTTACCTTGGGATAGTGGAGGGTGAGTTACACAGAAGGTCTCAGTCCTTTGCTCAGAACACCATGCAGTGACTGTGAATACTGATTTGTATATAGTTTGTCATGCACAAATTAAATTCATGTTCAAGTCACATTTTATTTTTTCATGTGTGTTACTAAATTTAATATTCTTTGGGTTCCTCAGAAGTGTGGTCTATTGTTTTGCTTGCTTTTGGATTATGCAGTTTTCCTGTTCTTAATTTATTGGATTGCAAGGTAGCCTGTATTTCATTCTAAAGAAATGTTGTCGAGTTTCTGTCCCTTAGCTTCTACATCAAATTTCTTCACTTTGGAGATTATCAAGTGCTACTCAATAGACAAAAATACTAAAATGTGGCCTGTTCGTGTATACAGTAATTATGGAAAAGTTATAATTTGAAAATAATTAAACTCTGCAATAGTGAAGGTGCAGAGGAACATGAAGGTAAAACGTACTACTGATGAAAGCTGAGGTGGGATTTTTGGTCTTTCAGTGTTTCCTAAGTTTTTTGTATCATTGAGGATTTCTCTGTGGCAATAATTCTTAATATCAGCTCCATACTGAATGAAGAAAGCATATTTCCAAAAATATTGCAAGTTTATTTTAAGGAATAGTTTGCCTATTTGGCTTGCAGATTTGGGGAGTAAAAGGAGATTATTTTGATTTCTGTCTGACAATGCAATTTAATACAGACAGTAACTAACTTTAATCCAGATGTTCTCTTCTCTTGGCTCACAAATACTTTTAATATTAATGCTAAGACATGTTCCAGTGGAATTTTAAAGTAAATGTTCTTAAAATTGTGAGGCCAGATACTTTCATTAGGATGTTGTATTATACATGACTATCCATGCCTTGACTGAAAGAAAAGCAAAGTTTGAAAACTGCTTTGTATAATGAAGAAATATCATTTCTAGGGAAGAAACGTTTTCAATTCCCCTTCCACCTCTATTTTGTAATGACTCTTTCACAGATTCTGTTTTACTTCTAGGCTAATCTCTCAGTTCTGCTTTCTGTCATTTTTTGATACACGCTGGTATATTGAATTGGAAAGCAGTTGTCTACAAAAGCACTTTTAACTGCATATTGTGATGGCTATCTCATATTTTTATGACAATGCCTGTGGCACAAAAACAAGGGGAAAAAAACCCAATTTTCTTTTTTAAAAAATGCCATGAAATTAGCCTTTTTACTAGTTTTTTCTATTTGTTTAGATATCTCATAGTCAAATGGCTCCTTTTGGTCAAGTACCCATATAATTGAGTTTAGTCTTTCAGTGCACTGACCTGTAAGGGTTATAAAGAATAGAGGACATTTTCTCTCAGCAGAAGATTCTGTAACAGCAACAAGATAAGTCTCTGAAATGTAAATATATTAATTCTAAGTATTCCCCACTACAAGTGGAACACCTTTATGATTTCAGACTGAAGTTTATAAAACATCTCTCCTCTGTAATACTCTTCCTCCAAATAATAATAATTCCCATCACATAGGCATTCTGTATCTCAGACCATGTTTCCCAAGCAGCCTCTTTCTAAATTGTAACAGAGAGAGCTGCAACATGGTTTTATTAATGACCTTGGCAGCAGACCATGTACAACCTTTGTTTATTGCCCTCTCTTTCAGTTTTTATAGTGGTGTTCTCTGCTGTATTGTTGATCTTTGATCCGTTCACCAATTCTGTTGGGATCTGGAGCTGTGAGATGCTCACTGGAGTGCCTGGCACCACTCAGCTGACTCCAACCTGTGCTTCACTGTCAGGCTCCCCATCTGTTTCCATCTGCATTTGTTTATCTGCAGCTTAGATTGGGCATTGTCACTGTCTCCCTTCACACTTCTTAAGAATATGAACGTCATCAGTGAAACCAGTGGTTTGCTGTAGTTCTGCCTCCTTAATGCCTTTCTGTTTGCCCATACTGCAAATGTTCTCTCTCTGACCATAAAACTACTGGAAAAATAGAGGACAAAAGCTCCTGGTAGCAAATGATTCAAAGGAAAGGGACAGAATACTGAACTGAACCAGACAGCAGTGCCCATGCTAGGTGCTGAGGAGTCAGAGTTTAAATGTTATCATTAAAGACAATTTCTATCCACAAGGATAGAATTCTATCCTGCTCATCTTTCCTGTGCTCCTCCACGAAGAGTTGTCCATGTCCCAGCCCCATCATTATTCATGTGCCTCCTCATGGCTAATTTTCTGTGTCAAAATCCCTGCCAGACAAGACAGCTTTCCCCTGGGCTTTATTTCTTTTCCTATTCTGTCTGCCCAAGACAAGTCTTTACCAGCTTGCTGGACCATAAAAGGGCAATCATTTTACCTCTGAGAACAGAAGGAAATGACTGCCATCCTGTCTGCTTCAGTCCCATTGAAGTCTATTGGAGGCAGCAAGCATTTGGGGAAAACTGAAGTGGCAGCTACCTGTCGTGCTTTTATCAGACTTTTATCAAATGCCTCACAAGTGTTTCAGTGTTCATGACTTCTACAATAAAATTGCAAGAACTGTTAAAATTCTTACCTTAATTTGTGCCTCTGCTTACTACATCTATAGCTGATGATTTCTTTTAATCACTGCCTGTTGTGGTGTTGTATCTGCTGCAAGATATTGGAGAACATAATTGTGCATTATACAGTTTTCTCATAACGTTTTACCTGCATGGTTCATAGTGATTCTTTTGCTAGCCTCACTATCTTATATTCTTTAAACTGTTTAAAGATATTTATGGTAATGATTCTCTCATATAGTGGAAGTATTTGAAACCCACAATAAGGATTTAGGTACGAAGTAAAGATATGTCTAGCTCTCCAAGAAATCTCTCCCTTTCAGTAGTGTAATATTAAATGTAAATTGCCTCTCATAGCAAGCTTTAATCACATGAACTGAATACTCAAAAGCAATGATGCAAAACCTCCAGTAAGAAATATTAAGACTTTATTTCATGGTTGTCACATGCCAACAATGTGTGGATCCCAGCAGAATATTCTAAGTATAAAGATTTCTGGTGTTTCTCTACAAGACTGGAGATAGCTATTTTGCAGCCATGTGTTGAATAGTGACCTTTTGAAAAAAACAAGCTCTTTGAATAGTATCTTTTTAGAGTGGTTGTCAGTGTAATCATTTCCATTTGATATAATTGCTAAAAAGGATCTGTGAAAAATAGAACAGATGCATTGTGTAAAGATTTAAATTGTGTTCAGTGTGAGTTGGATGGTGCTAAGATGGTGGTAAGGGAGTGGAAATATCAGTTGGATTCACTGTTAAAATGTATCATTGTGAACTAATTTATGTAATTAGTTATTGGTGGCTTCCTTTGCAGGGAGGATTTTACCATGTTTATTTAAATAAACAAGCTTATTTCAATAAACATGAAGAACTTGCTAAATTATAATGCAGTTTATCATGTGAAAAATTTTGAGTCATTTAATAAACATGGTTTTAAAGACCATCTGTGCTTTATGTCTGCAGAGTTTGAATTAAAAGCCATCATAATGTATCCAACAAAAATGAAATTAGAGCCACAAAGAAGTTCAAACTTAATACAAAACCAAGTAAAGAGATTTGTCTGAGTGTTGGGTTGTGCTGTGATAGGCTTAGGAGCAAAGAGAGAAACTAGCCATGTATCTGTGGTGATCTGCAGAGACAACAAAATGTCAAAAGCATCCCCATCATAACTCTCTGAGGCTTTTCTGTAAGAATTCCACACTTTTTGGGTCTGGATTATTCCATATCTTTCCAAAGCTTTTTGAACAATGTCAGTCATTAAGCACGTCATCCACCTCTCAGCTCTGCAATTTGTTCAGTCCTTAGAAAGGTGTCAGATAACAAGAGTTCTTAAAATTGTGTGCATGGTAATGAATGCTCTGCTGCATTTTCCTAAAGATAACCCACCCTGAAATTCATAAATAATTCAAAAACTACAACTCATTGCACAATATGCAACAGAAGCAGATGATACTTCCTACCATTTCCACACAAAGAGTTAGAGGTTCTGAAGTAAATTTAATCATATTTACAGCAGGATGAATAAGCAGTTGAATTTCCTTCAGGTATTTGTTTCCATTTTTGATGGATTTGCTGGGGCTGTGTACACAGACTCCTTGTGTTGCGTTGTGTGCATGGAGAGAATTCTGAATCCTGTCTGAGGAAAGGTTTGCCTATTGATATTCACAAAAGGGAGTTACAGCAGAATCAGTGTACTCATCCATCCAGGCTCATGAAGCAGATATTCTGAACATAAACAGAATTCAGAGCCCTCTGAAGCCAGTGGATAGCCCTATGCCTTCAGAACACCTCTTTATGCTTTAACTCACACCTGCTTACACACACCTATTCTGTATTTCTACAAATATCTGGTCAGACGGTTCAAAATTTCAAAAGATAAATCCATTGAATTGTAGAATTTTCAGGAAAACATTTATATATGAAAGCAAAGGAAGGGGGAACTTCAGCTAATTTATGAATGTTGGCCAAAGATAGGTCTTAGTGCTTCAAGGAACATATTACCATCAGGTCTGTAAGAACTATTCTACCACAATTTTTATATTGTCCAGAGCCATTAGGGACAGCAGAACTGGGGAAGGAGCCAGTTGGTACAGATAGTGTGTGTTACAGGTTGTGTGTAGGAGTAATTTATGTCCAGTCAGATGCTTTGTGCAATGTGGATGTGGCCACTAGATCAAAGCTGACTCTAAAACATTTACAGTGCAAGTGCCTTAGCAAATAAACCAGGCTGGACTATGTTGGCTGTGCATGGATCCAGTTCAAGGGTTTCTTTGTTATGGCACCGGAGGTGGTAGTTGGTTTAATAGGATTGGGGCATATGGGTTCAAGAGTTTTAGAAATGGACTCTGGAATGAAGATTTCAGTGATAAGAACAGGAATTGAAGCTACAAAGCTCTGGTTGCAATCTAAGAATGTACTCAGAATGTTTTAAGTGCCTTGACAGGGTACTGCTGACTCCTTCCATGAAGTTTATTGCTTTCCTTGTAGAATCACTGTTGCCATTCATGTAGCTCTTCAGAAGATGCTGGTGGTCTCTTTTCTAGATTAGTATGTTAACAGCTGACACGTATTAATTTTACCATCTTCATTGGATCCTTTTAGATGTTCAGCCAACTGGTCAGGCACACAGTGTGAGAGACCAGCTCCTAAAAGCAGCAAGTCTGACAATATCAGTACAAGTAAGTACCTCAAGTAACTGCTACCACTTGTCAAATTTGGCTCTGTTTAGAAATCTTAATTGGGTGATATTTTAGAATGTGAGTTTGTGTCATGAAATTTACTACTTACATGTATTTTTTTAAAAAAAACTAATTAAATTTATATCTCTCCCAATGCTTTGATTGACATTCAGAGTGTTTCATGAGGTGGTTCAGGTACAAGCCATATGCTCCACACTCAGTGCTTCAAGGCTGTAGCCTGAACTTTTCATAAAGAAAATATATTGAGTGGCAATTGCTTGGTGCTATCACTGCTGTGCAGGGAACTAGTATGAGACCTCTGACCATTTAAATCCTACTGAAAGCCTCAAAAATAGAGTTGTAAGTAGCTCATAACTTTTGCATTGGCTGTCTGCAGAGGTTTGAATTTTACCTACTGTGAAAATCATCCTGAGAGGAAGAATAGCTCCTGTCGTATTTTTTTAAACACGTCTGTAAGCATAAAAGGATGGGATTGCTACACTATTGGCACTTTAAACTGAACAAGGGTCCCTGTGGTGAACTGAGTATGCTGATGGTACCCTGCTGCATCTCTCTCAGTCACACCTAACCCAAACCAGAGCACCAGAATGAATTGCCCACCATTCAGGTCAGCTTGATGCTTAGATTAAATCTTCCTAGCAATCCAGACAGGTGAATAATAAACTGGAAATAGGGAGGAAAAAAAACAAAAAAAACCCAGAACCTAGAGTAGTGATTTTTGTTGAGGGAAATACCTACTACAGTTTGGGAAATGGGTGTTCATCCTGTGCCTGCTGCTAGACCCTGGGCTGTACCATGCTCACATACATACCTGGTGGGTGGGCTTTTAGGGTTTTTTCTTGAATGCTTACCTACAATATAACATGAACATTTTTGCCCCTCCTCATGCAGTTATTTATCAAATGTTATGTTAAAGCAGCACTGTTGTAATGTCCTTCACGTGCTGAGTCTTCATATCCTGAAATGAACTCAGGATGCTTCAAGGCTTTATTTACTAGTACTGCATTTCAGACCTCTGGCAACCTAACTTGGCTTTCAGTAAGCCTGCAGGCAGAATTCAAAGCATCATTTTCAATTCTTTATTTACCCTGTGCTAAATGTAGAGCAGAGACTGCCAACAGCTCATTTTTTAATAAATGCACAAGTGTAACCAGTGAAACCAAGCAGCAATTGTTGTTTTCCACCAGATTAAACAAAATGCATGCCATTCCACACTGGCTTTATACTGGAGTCTTGTAGTTTACGAGGACCAGGTTTTTATTACATAATTTCTTTTTGTTGTATGTATTTGCTTATTGCCAGATACTTACATTAAACAAGAAATTCTTAGAAGGGTACAATTGCAGATCTGATTTCTGCAGGTAGCCCCATTTCAGTTGTCATCTGCCAAAATAATGCTAAGCCTATTTTCTCCTTCCCTATTCCCTCCTCTCCTTTAACATCACTGCCTGATCTGGGCACTGGTTTTCTGCTACATTAAGCATTATTGGAGTCTCCTTGATTGCCTGTATCAACATAACAAAATTATTGGCTCCTGAGTACAGTGCAGTAAAAGGCAGAAATCCATCAACCATCTAAAATGAATATTGCTTACTACTTTCTGTCTTCCCACAAGTAAAAGTAATATGAATGCTAACAACGGAATTTTTCAGTCAGAGCTCTGCCTACTGAATATTTAAAATTAATAATTGTATGATCCCAATAAACTCTTGAAGATGAGGGGGACAGTTTAGGGCAGTCCATGCCACTTCAGTCCAAATTCTTCAGTAGTTCTGCATAACTTCACACAGTGTCACTGCAAATGAGAGCAGGGAATTAGCCCAAAACCTATTGGTGTCCAGAGAGAGGGAGCTCCTGGTTTGTTGAGAAAAGTACTTGTGTGTACACCATTATATGTAGTGATTTTTTAAAGTATTATTATTGATTAACATCCAGATTTCAAATCTGTGAAGTTCATAGCATGAAATTGCTGATGAGGGAAATTGTTCTTGTTAAAAAAATTATTTTAACTGTTTTAAAACTGTGAAGAAATGTTTAGAGTTTGCTGAGGGTATTCACTTGTATTTCCTTTTTCTGTTTTAGGAAGTATTGCAATCATTGTTCCTCTTGTTTTACTGGTGACATTGATCACTACTCTGGTAATTGGACTCTTTCTTTGCAAAAGAAAACGAAGGTAAGAGATTTTATATTGATATGTGGAGCAAAATGTAAATCTTTTCAGTGTTGATACCTTTTTGATATAAAAAATAACTTTGTATATGTTGAGCAGATAATTACAAAACAACAACAAATCAAAAAAACACACAAAATTTGTTTCTATATGCAGGGAGTTGGTTCCATTTTGGTTCCTGCTGGAACAATCATGTCTATTATTTATACTTGGATTCCACAGACAGTAGATAAGTGTAGTTCTTCTCTTTCTGAGTTTGCTCAATCCTGCTAAGGTTGGGCAAGTGTTAGTAACAGACTCAGTGAGCTTAGTGAACAGAATCAGTGCATTTCATTGGAGCCACATAATTAACATTGTTCATGACTATAAATACTTTCAGATAAAACCTGTGCAGAATTTCTAGTTTCTAGTTACAGTTCATTTCAGTTTATTTACTTTGATTATTCTTTAAAAGTTTATATATGTTATAGTGAAGATGTAAACAACACTCAGAACATCTTCCATGGAGTCCCAGGCTTTGTCATCATTACTGTATTTCTTCAGTACTTTTTATAAGAAGACAAGTTCTAGCACTGAGCAGTGAACCTTTTGCTCTCTTGTATTTAGCTGCCTTAGAGCTGATAATGAACTTGGGGAGTATAACAGACATTTTGGATTTGGCCGTTTCTTCAAAGGCCATATTGAGTGACAATGGCAATGCACATTTAAATGAAATATTCCAAAATAATAAGCAAGTAGGAAAAGAATCAGTTACGTTGCTATCATCTAACATCATGCAGAGCATCCCCCTGCAGACTGTGGTGCTAACTAGTAAGGATAAATTTTTAAATTTATTTTGAAAGCCAACAAGATAAATACATTCCCTCAGCATACTGTAAATAACACTGACTCTGCCAAGCTCCATGGATGCCATCATGTGCTGCTCTACTTGAAATCCAAATTTATTGAAAGCCAGATCCTGAAAACCAGTTGCTGGTCTGTGAATAGTTTAAGTGGAACAAGTGTTTCAGAGCAACTTGTTAAACAATAGATCCTCAGTAGAGAAACAACTGACCTCAATAAGGAACTTTTTTAATTTTCCTTAAAATTACATTTGGAAATATATTTTAGATTTTTTTTAATCTCTTCAGTGAAGAATGTTAGATACTAATAAAGTTATAGCTGTTTTAACACCTGTACACTACAGATAAGTGCTTATTTTAGGAAATGTGTTTTTTTCTGTGCCATTTCTGAAAAATACAGATCCTTTAGTGTACTCAATTTCAAACACTGAAGCTTTCCAACCATCTTTCTCAGTCCAGTAGGATTCAACTATTACCATCCTGACTGTGACCTCCCAATTATTTCCTTGTAATACGAGAGAACATACTGCACTGAGGAAAATGACCCTCTAGAGATTATTTCAATTGCTTAGACTAAAATCACCTCCTTACCAAGAAGAAATTAATTCAGCAAGTAAAACAATTCAACCCAATCACTTTTCTTTACTGTTACCTAATTCAAGGTTTAAAAGAAGACTCTTTTATTAAAGTTTGGAAATAATCAAGTTGAACTTGAGCTTTCCAGTAACCACTGGCAGGGAATATGAAGTGATACTCTGAGAAGTTCATGCATTTTTAATGCCTCATGATGAAACCATTTGCTTGTCATTGGATTACAACTGACTTTGAGCAACTGATTTCAATGGGAGGTGAAATGAATGAGCAAGGGAACATGACTCTTGTTCACTCCATCTTCATTACTGCAGGGAATCTGCCATGAGTTTGCAAGGCTTTCCTGGAGAAGTGAGGGAAATCTAGAAATAAAATGAGGAAGCTCGTTGTAGACAAGTGAGCACTTCTAATGAATTCATACCACTGCAGCCAACCTCAGAAAAATACTAAAAAGCTACTTTCAGCTTTTGTGAGATCTGCAGATAGACTGAAATTGCACTCGGTTTGAAAAATGCAAGGATTTTGATTGTCTCTGCAGGAAACACTTTTTCATCCTGTTGGTCTCCATGATTAAAGAGAAATAAAATAACATTTTTACTACTCTAGGATGAAGCATCCAAGAAATGTCTTGAAAAGTCACTAGCATCTTTTTTGTGTGTGTGTTTATCCCTTACAGGACAAAAACTATCAGAAGACAACCCATTATAAATGGAGGAATCAATGTAGAAATTGGCAATCCATCATACAACATGTATGAGGTGGGCCATGATCACAGTGAAGGTGGTCTTTTAGCCTCAGATTTTACTGTAAATGCAGAAAAGGTAATTTTTTGTTTTTGTAA
The DNA here is from genome assembly GCF_036169615.1 of Heliangelus exortis. NCBI lineage: Eukaryota > Metazoa > Chordata > Aves > Apodiformes > Trochilidae > Heliangelus > Heliangelus exortis. The sequence continues at coordinate 5,305,917 of NC_092427.1, forward strand.
TGGCAAAACCACTACCTCTTTTGTCTTACAAAGCTTTTGACTTTAAATGTAAATAATAGAAGCCTAGGACAATGTTCAGATTTAGTTGCACAATGACTCTAAAGACAAGTTAGACTTCATTGGAATATTGTTCATGTCTTTATTAACAGCTGTTTTGCCCTCTGATGCTTGCTGAAAAGCAATATTCCTAGTGCTCACATTTTACCAAAGCAGTTAGAACTATACTACAAAATGCTATTTTGTCATAGACATACCTACTTAAGCTGCCAAATTGTAACCCCATCTTCTTAATCTAGTTGCAAATACTGAATATAAATATATTCTCACACAGTCCACCTTCTGAAAGGTGAAAGGGTGCATTTATACAGAGAGTCACTGATTTCACATAGGAAAAACCTCCAAAAGCAGAAAGACTTCAGAGAACTGTCTGGCTGAGATAGATTAAATGTTTGCACAAAGCCAGCAAGTATCATCATGTTGTTGTGAAAGATACTGTCACTTATGCAGCAGCACTCTGCAGTGCCTGAGCTCCCTGAGTGATGTGACATGGGATGAAGGGGGTAATGCTGCGATATCTTTCCTAGAGCTCCCTAATCAGCCAGACACCAAAGGGCAGCCATCATTCTGTGGCATTTCTGACAAAGCAATAACTGGATTACTGGGAGCTCTAGGAATGTCATTGCTGCCTCACACAGTCACTGCTGTAAATACAAGAGGTAAGCTGAAAATGGAGTTACTCACTGGAGGAAGAGGGACTGAGCCACTGCTTAGTGTGATGTCTGGCTCTAATCCTGGCTGGAAAAACCATTTGAAAATGCTGGATGTTATTCTCTTGTTAAAGGCAAGCATTCTTCATGCTGAAGAAGACCTCTAAGTGTATTTTTTTAATTGTAGATCAGTCTAAAAGAAGGGTTTAATTTGGCAACTGTTTGTTGGTTTTGATAAGAACACATGGAAAACGCTTTTAGCAGGGAAACTGAATTTTTCTGTTTATACAGGCCAGATACATAGGGGGAGGGACCACTGCATTCAAGCTTTCACACACAGCTCCATCAATCTACCTAAACTCTGACTTGAAAGGACCACTGTCAACAGGGGTGAGAAATGATGATTCAAATCCATTTCATTCCACCACAGCCCCTTTCTAGAGAAAGCTTATCTGACTTTTTTTTTTTTTTTTTTTTTTTTGTTTAATAGAGCCATTTTCTGTTTGGTTTTAATTTTGTTTTTCTTCTTTTAATGGCAAGAAGAATAACACTAAATAATACAGTTTCTTTTTATACAAAATTTCATTTGTACCCATCATTGTAACATGATCTAAAACTGCACAGGAATGCTAATCCAATAAGCAATGGGATGCTGTTCCATAGCATTATCTTAAGTTTAGTGTGGCATTCACAGCCATGTATGTTGATATATTTGGAATTTACATGTAATTACAGGCATTTAGGGGAGTTTTTCAAGCTGAGAGAAGTTCCCCAATAAATCAAAACAAGTCCTTTCTTTTAGAGGAATTTGACATACACTAGAAAGAACAATTTCCTTTAATACTCATTTTAATTAATTATTTTCTCATCTTTAAATAATTTTTAACATAAAAGAGTTACTTTTAAAACATCAGAATTTCACTACAGTTTAAACATTGACATTTGGAGTACTTAAAAGGAACATCAGTCTAACATTCGTTTCCATGTGCCTCAGTATAAATATTCATCTCTTGTGCCGTTTGCTTTCTTGCATGATTGTAATATGTTGTATTTGGAAGTTTAACAATTTTTATAGGCTTATGGTATGTCTGATGGAGCACGAAGCCATGGATGAGGAAAGCTAGGCTGTATTCCCTTCTCTAACATTAACTCTGTTATTCAAGTCACTCCAGTTACTTTCTGTACCTTGCTGTTAGCAGCAGCCACTCCAAGAGGGATCATGAGACAGAGCCTACTGTCCTATATATATTAATAAAACCATAAGGTGCTATATAGATGCCAAGAGTCTCTGTTATGTTGTGGTTATCATCCTTAATACTGATCGTGCAAGTAAATAAAAAGTCCTGTCACCTAAAATAAAACTAAATTTCCTTTTTCCTGAATTTCTGATTATAGTCATTACGACAAATATAAAGATCTTTAATTTAATGGGAACAGACAGGTGTAATGGAGTTTAGTCTCCTAAATTACTACAATTGATTGCGTATAGATATATGTTTCTTTAATATAGAAGAGTTGCTTCTTTATTTATTTTTAAGCAGATGTGACTTGCCTTTTCCAGCCTCTATTCTGGGAAAGGGTGAAACACCAGACAATCCCTTATTCATCTGTAATAAATGGGGAATTGGCAGCTTTTAACAAACTAAATGAGGAGCTGCCATACATAGCCAGGCAGCCTAAGGAGTATCAGAATCCTGGGCTCAGAAATGGTATTGACCAACAGAGAAAAGAATAACTAAAATTCTCAACATTTTTCATTCCTTGTTACCCAGGGTGTACTCAGGAAAGTAAATAAAAATCTACCCACTTCTCTTTGGGTAATTTAAAGGTTAGCCACTTCTTACATACACCAAACTAATTTGCCTATTTTATTGCTTGCTGATGTTCCACTCAGTATTTGTGCAAGCAGATTTGTTAGTTATAAAAAAAAAAGATTTGGACCATAAGGTGCCCTTTTCCATGATTGTACTTAAAAAGCTAAAAATCTAATTTGGATAGGAAAGGTCTTTTAGGAGGCAGTATGGACATGAAGTCTAAAGGCAGTATGAGATGCTGACGTTAAATGCTGGATAGTGCTTTCTCCTTAGCATGAGTGGTAGTGAGGGGGTTTTCATCCATGTTGCACATTGTTCTCAGCTGTCAGACTCAGGAGATTTCTCATATCCTGAAGTGCTTTGCAGAATTAAAAATGGGCTTGTCCTATACTGAAGCACCACTCATTTCAGTAGATTTTTTTTATTATAGTCCAAATTACCACAACTGTTGAGAAAATACTTCTCAATCTGTAACTACTATGATATATCAGAAGTTATGATGGTTTATTATTAAAGTTTAATTTACGGTACGAAAATATTGAATTTTTGGTCAAATCATTTTGTATATTTGGGCCACAGAATTCGAAAACATGGTCAGCTATTGATGGGATGCTGATGTCTTAGAACAGGTAATACATGGAAACTGCTGATGGCAGTTTTCTACTGTTAAACTTGTCATATGGTCTCACAGTGCACCTTCTCTTTAAACTCCTTCATGTCTATTCTGAAATCTTCCAGTGTAATAAGGTGGACGAATCAACTCCAGAGACATTTTTCAAGGTTTTTGTTTTAATTTTTGCCATCGTTTTTATGGTTTTAATATCATAATATGCTGCATGTCACGTCATCAGTTATTTCTAAGAGCATGTCTTATCATGAATTTCAGTTTCAACTAAATAATTAACTCATTATCAGGTTTGCAGAAGTCCAGGTATCTATTAAATACGTCCAAGTGTATTTTTATGTGTCCTCGTTTTTGCTTTAACAAAACCATTTCCATTGCCATAAACATTGATTTTGGTTTGATCTGACTGATCTAATGTGTGTTAATTTCTCTGCAGCCAACAAATTACGCCAATCCAGTATATGCAAAGTTATACATGGATGGACAAAACTGTCGAAACTCCTTAGCCAGTGTTGATGAAAGAAGAGAACTCCTTCCAAAGAAAATAGATATTGCGATAAGGGAGACTGTGGCATAATCTGCTGTTACCTTTTATACTCTGTATAAATGTATAAAATATAAGGATTACTTTTCTATGTACCAACAGTATTATAATTGTTTTGGCATCAGCATTACCTCTGTTTTTTGTTTCGTTGTTTTCTGGGCTTTTATTTTGCTGATGACTTTTGACTGACCATTTGTAAGGTATTTTTATGAAAAAGAAACTGCACTACGGTACAATTTACAACAATGCTGCTGAAATAACACACCTTTAAATTTGTTAAAATTGCAAACAACATATTCATTTGTAGCGTGAAAACGAGCAATCTATTTTCTATGAACTTTTTTTGGTTCTACTTAATCGATGAAGATGGTATCTGCACTTTTTTCATTATGTAGTCTGGAAGCTGTCATACAGTGTGTAATTTTGTTTATTTTAAATGGTGAAAGAATGAATGGTCTACTTTCTTCTTTGTGCCCATTAGAACTTTCTTCAGATCCTGATAAATCTAGATAATTTTTCACAAACCAACATAACCTGCTTTTAAATTAGCTTTAGGTTGCCAAGAAGTAAACGAGACTACAGAAATGGAACATCTAATGATCTGCATGAACACAATGATTATGTTTCAGAAATTCAGTGACTGTACATGATATACTAAACATATATACCATGTAAACAAGCTTTTGTATTTATTAAAACCTTATAGAACATAGTAATGATATATCTTGGAAGCTGAAACCTTACTTGCTGTGGGACAAAGCATCTGAACTCCAACAGTCCTATAGGACAGTAGCCACCCTAGAGCACAAGAGGGCATTACCTATACATGCATTATATGTTTATTCACATAATCACATGCATTTCTTATGGATCAATAATTCCCCAACACATATGAAGCAGCAGGGGAAAAAAGCAAACTCCAAACCTTAAGCACACAGAGGTGATCACAGCATTCAATTTTGACAATCTCAAAAAAAAAGTCATACCTGCCCAGAGATATTAAAGAACACAAGACACAGCAGTTTCTTTAAATGAAGATAAACTGTAATATTGCTGAGGTTAAATACAACCAAATTGCATATTATTGATATTTTACCTAAGCCTGAGCTTTAGTGATCTGGGTTAAATACCAAAATGCAGGTATTGAAAGTGAAAAGCATCAGTATAAGTTTCCAGCTCTTGCTCTGACCTGGTCTGCTTTCTGTTGTTGCTGAGGAAAAACCTGACTCACCTTTTTTTAATTCTGATGGAAATAAAGAATACAATCTCTTTCAGGTTTGAACTGAATCAAAGTATTTTATACATAACTTTAAAGGCACAAAAGACTTATTCACACATATACTGTGGAGGATTCTTCCTTCCTCTACTAGACCTGACTGACTTTTAGCTATCATAATATATTAACCTAACAGATTAAATATGTTTGTGGTTGCTCTTTATTCCCTTTGTACAAGCATTACAAAAATAACTGCTGTTTTATAAAAGATTTTTGTTGTACTATTGTGCATGCATACTACCTATTTCTAAACTTTGCCATATTGGGGCCTTTATAAAATTCTTGATTTATGTAATACTAGTGCAATTTTGCTTGAACAATGTTATGCATATCATAAACTTTTTCAGGTTCTTGTTTAAGTACATTTTTTTAAATTGAACAGTATTTTTCATTTTGGTTATAATAGTCATTTTGCCTATGTTTCTACAATGAAGTGTTAAATACTTTATAAAAAAATTGTTGACTGATTTATGTAAAAGAAAATCTACATACTTAATTCAGCGTGTTGACTAATTTTTAAATTTAATTTACAAAATGAAAACTAGAGAAGAGCAAATTGAAGGGAAGAAGCACAACTGTATAAACTGCTAAATTCCTTTTCTTGAAGACAATTTTTACTTTTTATACAACTATTATACTTCTATTTAAGTCTTTTTGCAGCTCTGCATGTTTGGATAACTTAGGTGTATAGCTGTAGAAAATTAGACGTGTAGCTGTATATTGTGTCAACAGATTTTTTTAAACATTTTTATTTTCTATAAAATATTTTCATACCATACAGCTGTGATTCCACAGGTTCTTCCATTCTTCCTCTGAAATCATCAAAGATGGATTTGATCCTCAGTTTTTGCATGATAACAGTTGTTATGAGGCGTAAGTAGTTAAGTCTCTTCAGAAACATTACAGTTTATTTTCTGGCAGAAAATTTCATATCTTTAATGCTCAGAACTGAAGTTTAACTAATGAGTATACAAATAACATGAGTTTCAAATCATGAACTCTTACACAGACCTGATAAAATGTACTTATTGTGGTGTCTCATGTTTCCTTTCAGTGAGACATTTTTATTTACACTTTTTGAAGTGCAAACTGCTTATTAAAAATTAAATTTATTTCTTTTCTTAGAAATTCATAGTTGATGTCAGAGATATTGAATGTTGCATATTAGATCAGAATCTGATCTTAATTACATTGGCAGGATTATGATGGAGAGATTGACCCCTATCACTGCTATGTCTTGAAGATCTTTACATTACACATCTGTGTAATAATTCCCAATGGATTTTTTGGTTGGTTGGTTGGTTTTTTACTTTTACTTTACCAGGGTTCTCCATAGGACTTGTTCCTCACAATCCTTTAACAGCCCCAAACCCCCCAGGTTCCATTGCTGAGCTGGAGGGTAAAAGATTGAGGACTTGATCAGTAACCTATAGGGACATCCTCATAAACTCAGTAAAATAATTTGGGGCAGGAATTTCTGAAAAGTTTTTACAGGGAACAACAAAGGTTTTTAACTTTATACATTTTCACAGCCTTCTTGCTGTTATTAGTGCCAGAGTTGTGTGTTTTTTAAGTTGACATGAGCTGAGAAGAAAAAAATTTGGATAAATGTGCCTGTGTTGCTGATTAAAACATCTGTCTCTACAGGGTATAGTTGAAAAGCTTTTTGTGGTTGCTTTGCTGGAGATACTAATGATATTTCATGGGAAATGCTAGTACTGTGCTACTTCACAGAATTCGTCAGGGTAAAATTTGTCTTCCATGCTACTAATAATTTTTCTTTGCAATGTCAAGCAGTTTGTGGATTCCATAAATACCAGGTATCAAAATTATTCAGGGAAATTGAACTTCTGATAAATCTAATCCTGAAATACACTGATCATTTACCTTTTACTCTTAGGCTAAGGAATAGTTCCAGGTTCCTGGGTGACCACTTTACAGCTCTGTCTCTTTACTTCCATTCCCCACATTTTCATTCAACAGAACAAAAAAAAAAATGGATGTTAGCTCAAAGGGGGACATGATGTGTTCCATCCCAAACTAGGATCGTTAATTCTTTGCTGGATGGAGAAGCTCTACACAAAACATGAAGACAAAGAAAAAAAAAAAACAAACTATATTTATACCTAACAGTGCAGTGGACTCTCTGCGTTGTGGTAGGTCTCTTGTTCTATGCAAGGTTTTGCATGAACACTAAATTATGTCTGCAGAAGTCGGAAGACTAAGACTACAAACTGAGATGGATGATGCTGCTTTGATTCCACACAACTGATATTGCCAATATGAATACAGTGCTGTTGATAAACACACTAGAAAGCCCATATGAGATTATTTATTTTTATATGAATTTTGTCTCTCATTTCCAAGGCAGGCATGAGGATTGAATTTTGCAGAAGGAAAGCTCTATAGTGAAATGCTTTTAAAACTTCTACCTAAGTTTATTATCTATCAGTGAGATTGTGGGTAAGGTTCTACTATAACAGTAATTATTTTATTTTTATTAAGCTCTTAGTGACTAGAATCACTGTGGTCACATACATAATGAAAATTTATTTCACATAAAAGTGCAGAATGTATCAGAATAAAATCAAGTATCTGTAGGCAGCAGGTGGCAGGACCTGCCGAGTAATGAGCTCAGTCGGTGCTCAGCCTCACCTGTGCCCAGTTAGGGCTGGCCCAAGTGCGCATGCTCAAAGATCAAGGGCCAATAAAAGGTGGGGCCTGAGACGGGCAAGGGGCTCATTCTGAAGCAGGTCAGCAGCCGTGCTGGTCGAGGCCAGTTCTCTACTGATCCTGTCCTCATTCAGAGCCTATCATTGCCTTGAAGTTCATCTCCTGCTACATCTGGTGGAGAATGCGGGCATAGACTCTCGCCAAAACCACTTAAAAACAAAACAAAAAACAAAAATCCACAAAACCACTTAAAAACAAAAAAAACAAAAAAAAAACCAACAAAAAAACCCCACAAAAAACCATATAGAATTTGTACTATAGAATTTATAGAATTTGTACTAAATTGTATATTGGTAATAAAAAAATAAAAAAAAAAAAAGGGGGGGGGAAATGTAGGCGACAGGTGGCAGGACCTGCCGAGTAATGAGCTCAGTCGGTGCTCAGCCTCACCTGTGCCCAGTTAGGGCTGGCCCAAGTGCACATGCTCAAAGATCAAGGGCCAATAAAAGGTGGGGCCTGAGACTGGCAAATGGCTCATTCTGAAGCAGGTCAGCAGCCGTGCTGGTCGAGGCCAGTTCTCTACTGATCCTGTCCTCATTCAGAGCCTATCATTGCCTTGAAGTTCATCTCCTGCTACATCTGGTGGAGAATGCGGGCATAGACTCTCGCCAAAACCACTTAAAAACAAAACAAAAAACAAAAATCCACAAAACCACTTAAAAACAAAAAAAACAAAAAAAAAAACCAACAAAAAAACCCCACAAAAAACCATATAGAATTTGTACTATAGAATTTATAGAATTTGTACTAAATTGTATATTGGTAATAAAAAAATAAAAAAAAAAAAAGGGGGGGGGAAATGTAGGCGACAGGTGGCAGGACCTGCCGAGTAATGAGCTCAGTCGGTGCTCAGCCTCACCTGTGCCCAGTTAGGGCTGGCCCAAGTGCGCATGCTCAAAGATCAAGGGCCAATAAAAGGTGGGGCCTGAGACCGGCAAATGGCTCATTCTGAAGCAGGTCGGCAGCTGTGCTGGTTGGAGGCCAGTTCTCTACTGATAATGTCCTCATTCAGAGCCTTTCATCGCCTCAAAGTTCATCTCCTGCTACAAGTATCTTATGATACAACCCCCTTTTTGGACGATGAGAAGATGATAAAGGAAAGAAATGTCAGTGATAGTAAAAGGATCTCAAGGTAATCAGCCTTAAATATAAAGACATTTTTCATGAGGAACAAGCAGACCAACAGTGAATCTTGTCTGTCTAGCCCTGGGCATCTTTGCAAAGATGTTGTGGCATTTGGAATTTTTCAATTCTTAGATGGGTGGATGTATGGCTGATAAAGGGAGTGAGCATTTGTCATCCTAGTCCTCCAATTTTTCATGCTTACCATCTCCACATGTGTGAAATCTGATGAAAAGAAGGGTTTCTAATTTAGTGCCCATATTTTAGGATGATAAAGAGGACCTAACATGCATAAAGCATCTTTTTGCCAGCTGCATGTGACTTAGTACCTGTTGTGACTCTTGTGGCCTCTGGCAGTGGTCTTCAAAGTAGCACTTGAATAGAGGGAAGCGTCTGCTGGCCTCTAGAGGATGTCAATTGAGGTTTTCTTGGAAATAAGTTAATCATACTACTTCTTCCACTATTGCAACTAAACCTAATAATGACCTATTTTTGTCCCCCCCCCAAAAAAAAAGAAAAAAGCAGATTTTAACTACCAAGCTAGGTATATATGCATCATATGTGTAGCATAGAGCTGATGTGTAGTTATTCTGAGTAAAGACTCATTTTCACAGGTAGGTAGAAAAAAGGCCTGAAACTGCCATGAAAACTTAATTTAGCTTTACTGTTAAACTCTTTTAAAGTGAGTGTTCAACGTGGAATTAAATAACCTTAAAAGAGTTGGCACCTTAGAAGATTTCAGGAAAAAAAGATGTGTAGCCAAACAGTTTCTCACTTGTGGATCCTCACTTGTGTTTCATGTTGGTATTGCACAAGGGGGAACATGGTTAGTGAGCTTGGTGGTATTGGGTTGATGGTTGGACCTGATGATCTTCGAGGTCTTTTCCAACCTCAGTGATTTTGTGATTCTGTAAGTAGGTGTTTGATGATTTTTTTAGAGATAAACAGAATGAGCACATGCTGAAGAGGTGACTGCTCAGCATGTTCAGGATGATTGTACCTGAGCCTTGGGGTTTGGGTTTCTGTCTGCACTGATGTGTCTGGGTGTGCTGATGTCCAGGTCTGGTGATCCCTGTGTGCCATGCACTGAGCTCTGTAACAACCCAACACCTACAGCAAGCCAGGAACCTGAATGATCTTACTCTGACTCAAATTGGTCAGATACAAAGTTCTAATTCCATTGGTGAAGGCAAAATTTGGGTTAATTGGGTATCCCAGGGCTAATAGGGTATCCCAGTCTAAGGGTGGTGGAGTCTATTAATAGGGCAGGAAGGAACCTTTGAAGAGCACATTGCTGGGAGTGAGAGCAGCCACATCTTTGTGATAGGAAAGTTGCCTATCAAGCTGTCTTATCTTCTGTCCCAGACTTTGTGCCCTACTTGTTGCCATCCACTGCCTTTCTTCCATGGTGTTCAGAAGGAATAAGTATCCATCCCTCTGTCTGAGGGATGCATGGAGACTGTTTCCCTAGATGAATGACCATACCTGGGTGTCAGACTTGATGTGTTGGCTCCTGTGAAGGTTGGAGCAGCTGCTAGGAGCTCCAGTCATGCTTGCTCCACCCAGAAGGCTCCTTTAGCCCTCTGTTTAGGTGAGCAGCCTCCACCTTCACCTCAGAAACTGATACAGATAAAGTGGTTTTCCTCTGGGTCACGGTGTCCACGTGTTAATTACTGCCCCATCCCTCTGCTTATCACTGACAAGAAACAAGGCATGAAAAAAACTTGTGAATTCCTTTGAAAGAGAGGAAAAGTTTCCTCCCCTTTCCTTTCACGAAATCTCAAAAAAAAAAAAAAAAATAGAATGCAAGCTCAGATATATCCTCCTGGATCCTGTGGTTGCATATAGACATGCTGCAATGTGAGCATATGGATAGCAGAAACTTCATGGAGAAGAGCAGTGCCAGGTTACTGACCTTTCTTTCCAGAAGAAATTACAGTTGAATTACATTGTTGAGATGCAATTAGTGCGTCCTGCCCTGCAGTTTGCTGGAGCAAGTCTCTAAAGTGGGTTTTTGCCTGTGTTTATGAGGGGATCTTGATAATTTAACAGAGATAATGTGACTTGAGACACTATGGTGATCCCTGCTGTATGGTGTCTGACAGCAGTGTGCTGGTAACTCAGTTTAAGTGTCCTCTAAGGCTGGTAAAATGGCATTAAATGGGTTGTAGGTGGCCCTTCTTACTTGGATACATGTTTCCTGGTGCATCACAAGTCCTGATTTACAAATGCTACTTCCCAATGTTGGCAAATGTGCAGCACAGCAAACAGATCTTTGTGTGAATAATACACTGCCATAGGGAGCTTAAAATAGACAGAAAAAGAAAACAAACAAATATTTTTGTCTGTTGATTGTCCATAAATCCATACCCTCTTTGTAGGGTTTTGTAGTTCAGTAGGCGGCCTGGAAATAGGTCTGTCATAAAAAGGCAGTGACCTTCTCTAGATTTGTCTGTGTCTTTGTGTGATTGGGTTCGTTGTGCTGCTCTCATGTGTCTTAGCTGTCACTTTTCAGATGGTGTTAAAAGATATTTTATTTTCTGCATACATTTTGGTGTTCTAATCATCTTGAAATTCCTGAAATCTGGTTGCCATGAGCAGCGTTTTAATATAAATTATTCTACAATTGCAGCTTTAATTCCTTTTTTAAAGTTTGTTTTCTATACTGCAGAATCGGGTATCTTTTTTCCCTTATTCTTAATGAACATGAATAAAACATAATGAAATGGCTAATCTGAGATTGCTATTATGTATACCACCAAAGTCGTGTCTGACAGTATTAGGCTGTCCTTTTTTCTGCTTAAAATTAAAACATTAATGTAGCTTTCAGTGATAGGTACTAAAACATCTTTATAAATACTTGAAGAGACACTGTTCAATGAACTGTGCAAGACAGGAGGCTGACCTCGCACAAGTAATTAATTATCACAATCAGAGGAACTCCAGACAAAGTACCCTCTCCAGCAATTTGAGAGCTAATTAACATTCACGTCTCGTAAAAGTCACTTGACTTCCAATTATGATTAAATATGCAAGGTCACTGGGACACAGCAAGTGGAAGAGCTGAAAGTAGTCCCCTAGTTCTGTGGTGAACAGTTAAAAAGTGATGGCAGGCACTGATCGGCTGTGCCAGAAATACAGGGGACATGTCACCCTGTACCACTGTGCTGGGTGAAGGATGGATGGGTACATCACCACTACCAACAAGTGGGGGTTTGGCCCCACTTCTGCAGACCAGGAAAATCCTTTTTTCCAAAATGGAATCATCCTAGACAGGTAGAGTTGTCCACAGGCCTGATCAAAATATTGTCTTCCCAGTTTTTTAGAATGTTAAACTACATGACTGCTCTCATCATACATTTTGCTATCAAATTAATGTTAATTTTGAGTGCCATTTCTTGTCACTGAATAGTCTAAATTAATCACATTTGACTGGTCCAGAGTGCCCTTTGTTAAGGGTTATCAGAACTGAAACAAATAATATTACATTGCTTTTGATGGACAAACCTCTTTTGTTCATTCTAAGTTCATTCATTCATGAGCATTTGTATAGACTGCTCTATTTAAAATGTGTCTGACATATTTCAATATTTGAAAACAAAAGAATATTCTCATATCTTATAGACTAGACTTTTTCTAAGAAATCTATTTTTGGAAAACCAAATGAAAGAATAGAATAATTTAGATTAACAAGCACATTAATGCTAAATGAAATAGCAAAACATTGCCCATTACGACAATGGTATCAAAAAGCAGCAGTTATATTGTCTGCTTAAATAGCCATATCCAATAAATACATTATGACAGCCTGAATCTTGTCACATATTACTGTACCACGTCCTGTTTCCATGGACATTATTATTATCAGAACAATTCTTCCAACCTACCGAAGAGAATAATATTGAGGTCAGTCACCCCCCACTTGTCATCACTCCAGCATGGTTAATTGCTGTCACATCAGCCAGGAATGAGCAATAACCTGTGAACACTGAAACTCCATTTAGATGCTGCATCAAGGGTGTTTATTTGTACTGCATGATGTAAAATCTGAAAGCTCACCAAGGAGGACACTTCATCCTGAGATGTGCTCAGTGACTCTCCAAGGGGGAGGGAATAGGAAGCGTTACCCTTCAGTGGGACAAGGAGCACTTAATTAGTCCATCAGGAAAGGAGATGGCTCTTGACCCAATAAAGCAACAGTTGTGACTTGGAGGAAGTGAAATGATGCACTGCTGAATTAAAAACACCACCTACACACCCTTATCACAGTAAGTTTCAGGAGGCAACATGAAATCTGGGACGAGCCTTTGGGCAAAAGATGCTTTGGTACCATGAGTGAGGGTTGTGCGCTGAGAAGGGGCTCTCCAATGGGGTCTGCAAAACGGTGGAGATTCCAGGAGGTGCCTGGAATGCTATATGCAAAAGTTACCTGATATTAAAAGAGGAGGAGAAAGAATCAGGTTCTAATTTGGAATCAGGTTCATTTGCAGCCACATGGACTATTTTGAATGTTGTATTATCACATCTTCTATGAGTCCTGTGAAGAGACTCAGTGAACACATCAGGAGGACAAAGTCTCCTCTGTTGGCCATTCAGAAAGGTTTCACCAGCAGGCTGGACAACACTGGGGAACACACCTGAGCCCTAAAGACTTCCAGGGACTCTTTTTGCAATGATTCTGTGATGATGTTATGTGCAAGGATTACAACCAGAAATAATAATGGTGTGACACATGCTGGGGGGAATGACAAGTCCAGAATTGGCTGTCCCAGGTTCTGCTGATTGCAGATATAAAAATAATAACAGCATTCCAGTGCAAGTGGAACCAGAGTTACACCCCAGTACTTGCCTATTTATTAATTTTTGGCTAAATGGGTATTTTGTTTTCAAGTTGCCTGGACTATTAAAAAAAAAAAGAGAATATGTCTCCTCAGTAATTCATGTAATATTTTATGTTTATTAAAAGAATCTGATGGGATTCTTTTCATTCTTGTTGTCAGGTATTTTAGAAAGCATCTATCTTTACCCGAAGTCTGCAGAACTTCGTGAAAAGCAGCATCTTGTATTGTTTTCAACCCTTCCTTATTTAGATTTCAAAGTACTCAAATACATTTCTACTTCTTTAGTGTTTTCATACATTTTTTTTTGGCTTCCTAGTATCTAAAGCAGTTCAATGGCAGGTTTAAAAAAATAAATAAAAAAATAAAACAGGGAAATTAACTGGATTTCCATGGATACAGATAATATGAAATAGAGTTCTTTGTACTGAACCATTCTTTTTATTTGTACTTATTATATTTATAGTCTGAACTGCAATTTTAAAACTTGTGATGTTTTTGCAAGAACTGAATGACAGAAAAACAGAGTCATATTCATTACAGATGACAGCAACCCTGTAGACAGCACCAAGGGAGACAACTATTTAATTAAGAATAACAAATACAGAATCACAGGGCTTGACAGGACCTCGGGGGTCCTTCTTGCCCTCTCTGTTTCCCAAGCAGCATCAGCTATAGCTAAGCCAGATTACCATAGGCATTTCTCCAGCATTTCTGGAGAGTGACAGCAATGTCCTTGACAAACCAATTTTGGCATTCATTGTCCTTTTGGGTTTTTTTTTGTGGCCATGAGTATGTTTCATTTTCCATTGCTGAAATTTAAAGCCGCTTGTCCCCTATCCGTCATGGAAGAACCCTTCTTCTTTCAGCCTATCCAAAAGCCTTCTTTTCAGCCTTTGCAAAAGTGAAGAGGTAAAATGAAGCAGAGAAGATGATGCTGTCCACATCCCAGTCCTGCTCCATGCCTCATGAGCACAGAAGAGCCTGGTGCTGGAGTAACATCTCCTAACCAGATGATGGGTGACAGCATGAAGACCAAAGTTGTCATGTTGTCTTTTCTTCACTGCAGCTCTGGACTCTACCTGGTATCTGAAGATGTCAGAGGGTGACATGGGACTCATGCCTCCTCCTTAACTGCGGTCCAAATTGAACACACAGCTCTATATTGTCACTTCTTTGCATGTAAATCTTGCTCTGTAAATGAAGACATGCACTGATGCTGGACACAACCTGTGAGACACTAATCCTCAAACTGATGTGGCGCTGGGAACAAATATCTTCATATTTCAGCAGAAACACCCCCCCCCCCCACCAAAAAAAAAAAAAAGCCAACACAAAATGACAAGACTTTATGCAGCTCTGTAAAAGGCAAGTGGTAATTTCTCTGCAAAGCTCTGGACATCAGAGAATACATAGACAGTATTTAATGTATCAAATGCATCTAATTTTATTAGATTTATACCTATAAAAACAAGACTTGGTGCTAGAAAGAATTCCTAATCATTTTCGCCAGACAAACCTCTGAGCTTTGGCAGCCTGAGGAGTTAGGGTTAGAGGAGTACAGACAGGTCTGGAATGGGTCCATGGGATTAATTTAGAATCAGTGAGTGAAATTTGATGGTGCTGAGGATAGAAGTGTATTTTTGTTTAGGTCTGAGGTTTTGCTTTCAATCAGGGAGGTTATTTACCATGAGATTGAATTACAAAGGGTCATTGTTGCAGTCTCCATCACTGGAAATCTGTAAATCAAAATTAAATGGCTTTTCTTCAGAACAGTTAATGCTGTAATTCAGCCAAGATTTAGTTTAAGTAGTTCTTATGTTATACAAGGGGTCAGTCTAGGAGTTCATGATGTTCAGGACATGGAGGGCTGTGATTCTGTGAGCTCATTACAAAAGCAATTCCTAAGTGGTTGAAAGCTTCCTGAGAGGTGCAGCAACCACCACAAAACCCACCCATCCCACCCCAGCAATGTTCCTGTTCACGTTTTATTTCAGAACAGCACAATTTCGTTTCCTAGGATAAAAAAATCCCAGTGCTAAGCTGCAAGTCACACCTTTTACCCACATAACAGGCTGCACTTAATGGGCACAACATTATTCAACTGTGTTTGAAATGCAGAGCCACGGGCACGTGTGTGATTAAGTTGCCTGGTGATACAGCATCAGCAAGAAAGCAATGATGTGCTCCATTTGTAGCTCCCAAGATGAGTGAGTCCATTAACAGTTTCACACTGATGACTGACTGTAAGAAGTACAAGTGCAGATCCTCTGGCTGCAGAGAAGGCTGAGGAAAAGCAACCCTGGGTTATTACCAGGCACTGGGGCTGCTGGTGGTGGAAAGACAACAAACACCCCAGGGTGCACCCCTGAACTGTGCTTGGAGGGGGGGTTATATCTAAGGAATTGGCTGAATACTGTAACCTTCAGCAAAAAAAAAACAAAACAAAAAAACCACAAATAGCCTTGTATTTGCACAATTTTAAAAACCCAATGACTTTTAAATAGTATTAAAGTTCTCCTCCTGTACAACTGACAATGACATTTTCCGGTGGGTTCAGGACATAAGGCAGCTGGAAGAAAGGGTTTTTGTCAGGCTGAGGCTTTCTCTGAGATGATGGTTCAAATAGCTGGTGTCTTGTTATGTTCTCATGTCTTCTAGTGAGGCAAATCAGGGTTTTTTGTTTTATTTTTGGGGGTGTTTCCTCCCCACCCCATTCTCCCCTCAGCATTTAAGCACGTGGATTTGAAAGATCAGAAAAAAAAAAAAAGCAAGAGAAGTGAATGTGGGTGTGCAAAGTAACTCCAGGAATGCCCCAACCACACCTTTCATTCCTGAAGAGGGGCAAAAATGCTTCTATATCAATGCTAGAGTTGTACAAACCTCCAGGTCTGCTCTGTATAATCCCAGGAATCCTCCCCTTTTTCCCTCTCCAGCTGGTTTTGGGGGCTCTTATCTTGCACTCCAGTCCTCTTCTCTCTGCCTTCAACCTCACTACCACTCTTGCTGTTTTCTTGTTCTGAGGAATTGAAATTCTGCCATTTCTCCTCCTGGTGGTCCCTGGTGTTTGCTCTCATCCCCATTCCATGCTGAGCTCTGCTGGAGATCAGACACAGGAGCTTCCAAAGACAGCTTGGCCACATCCCTTGGGAGGAATGGGCTGCCCAGGAGTTTTGTGCAAAGATCTGTATTTGCTTCGAGGTAATCAGTGGATCATGACAACTTTATATAGTCCTGGAGTACCTGAAATGTTATTTTTCTAAGGAATACATGGAGAAATGGGTGTTTGTCACAAAAAAGGCATCTTGCACTTCACTTTTTGTAGCAATGACTGCACAGAAATGGATTCTTTCCATTGAAAATCCTGGCTGGCCTAACCTAGAGCAGCATTGCAAAGCAAAGTGTTCCATTATCCTACCTTCTCTGCTGTAATTTCAATTTTTGAATGCTTTTAAGCATTCTCCAAACCCATTCTGCACGTCCAGCCTAGGGGGAACCCAGCAGCAACCAGCAGGGAGATGGAGCTGCTTTGCCTGGTGCTGCTCAGCTTTGGATTTGAGAGCCAAACCTGTGAGTATTCCTTGCAGCAGTGTGAGGTGTGGTGGCACTCATTCTCTAAGGAGCTTTTAGGAATTTAGGAATATTTGGGGCTATTGTGCCACCAAAACACATGGATGATTTCTAAAGTCCAGGCACGTGGGCAAGAAATGAAATTTCTGGTTTTCATAGCCTGGTCTCGCATAATTAAATTTCTAGGAGGAAATGGATATCTACATAACCTGCTGTTTATGAGTACTCTGAGTTCCAAGTTTGCCAGGAACTGAGCAGTTGCTGTGATATAAGTAAAATGTATTCAGTGTACGTAACACAGCTGTTCGTGTTTCCTTACACTATGGCAAAAAAAAAAAAAAAAAGGAAAAAGAAAAAAAAAAGCCACCCATAGGACTAAACATCCTTCCTCATAAACCACTGCAAGTGTGGAATTTTAATTTAATCTACTCAACTATTTTGTCATCATGTACTGAGCTGATTAAATCTGTTCCTTTGTGCTCTAGGATTTAAAATCCTGTCTCTGAATGTTTCATGTGTAAGTTTGAAGTTCACCATCCAATGTGTCTGAGAATGTACAGCAGAAATTAAAGACTGCTCAAAATTCTGTGTAGCAAACCCGCTTAATGAAATTTTTTTTTAGGTTCACTGTGCAGTCAGAGAACAAGAGATTTTTTTTTTTCCTGATCCAAGTTTACTGCTGAAGGTAGCAGTCTAGTTCACACCAAAGCATAAATCTGAAGGCTGAAACCCTTGTAAAACCACACACTATTGCTTCTGAGAGTAGTCAAGTGAAGAAAAATACATAAAATACATTAAAAATTATGTAAGGTGCTTGTAAAAACCCGTTTTCCCATGGGTGGATGATACATATGTGCAACCTGTTTATTTTCATTTTTCAAAACCAATAATAATAATTATAAGGTAACTGTAATGAAGATTGTTTGGACACTGCTGATGGACATCTGGGTGTGAAATAATACTCAATGGTCAAAAAGAAAATGTATCTTCTATCACTCCTTGGGAGTAGCACCATCTTCTCCACAAAGGTAGGAAAAAACCTTGGTTTTGCCATATGTGGAACTCCTCATGATTCCACGATGCAAGTAGCAACTTGGCCATTTGCTGTTCCTTTGTGGGAGCACTGATGGAGCTTTTTTGCTGTCCCATAATGAGCATTGCCCAAAAGGGAGAAACTGGCAATATGCCTCACCAAGGGCACAGGAGGGAGGACTCCTACACATTCATGGAAATTCCACAGAAAAGTATTTCAAAGTGATTCACGTCTCTACTTCTGCATCTTCTTTATTCTCAGCAGCTTTTGCTCATGAGAACATTTTATATATTTGAAGTGTTTTCAGAATGGTGTCACTGGGAAAACACATTGATCTAAAGTGGATGCTTAGATTTAACCAAGGCTATAATATTTATAGCATATATCTGCTGGAAAAAGGAAAAATCTACTTGGGAGACAGAATTTAATTAACTTGAGTTACATCACTTACTGCTATATTCATAGATCCAAATTCAATTCTCTTTGACATACTTTTTAAAAAAAACCATTGTTATGAAAAGTAAAGTGCAGCTTCATTACTAAAACTGATTTTGAGTCTCTGCTACTTTTAAGTTCAGTTCAGATTTGATGGAGAGCCTGAAGAACTCATGCTGTTAGCTGAAAGCAGCACAAGGTCACTAAAAATGTGTCACTTCCTTGCCCCTCCATCCTCCTGGCATCACAAGATGGTTTTTATCCTCCTTCAGCAATCTAGATCTTACACAAATAATTATGGTTTATATATTATACATTTATGAGAGATAATTACTTCTGTTGATGAGCCCTGTATCCAGCAACATCTCTTATTTTTGCCATCAGTCCTCTGACACCAGAGGATAATATTATTATATTATTACATTACATTACATTATATTATTACAGAATCACAGAATGTGAAGGGTTGGAAGGGACCTCTGGAGACCACCTAGTCCAACCTCCCTGCCAGAGCAGGTTCACCCAGACCAGGTAGCACAGGATGGTGACCGGGTGGGTTTTGAATGTCTCCAGAGATGGAGATTCCACCCCCTCTCTGGGCAGCCTGTTCCAGTGCTCTGACACACAGTGAAGAAGCTTTTCCTTATGTTTTGGTTGAACCTCCTGTGTTCCTGTATGTGACCACTGCTTCTTGTCCTGTGATTCTGTGATTAAATTCACAGAATTTTCTCCTGGTGATGAGAAAAAGCTAAGGAGAAACAAATATGAGAAGAGGCTGATGCTTTTTTTTAGTGTCATCTTATTGTGTTGCACTCAAGAAAATTCACAAAAATGAATTGTAAATATTGACAGTGAAAGACCACTTGCTGTAGGTAGTATTGACTTGCAGGATGGACTTACAGGATATATGTTGTTTTTGTTATTACTATCATATCACAATACATATTTGTATATTACATGCTATATATTTTATATATTTTATTATATCATTCATCCTTCTTGGACTGTGTTTTGAATAGAAACTCTCTGATTTCATTTCCTAACCTGTTTTCCATGTAGGTACAGCTGGAAAAGACAGCGTTGTCATTTAACAGAGAAAGAAAAAGCACTAACAAAAAATTTGCCTTTCCATCTTACCCATTTTTGTCTAGCCTGTAGGTTCCCTGTCCATGCAAACATTCTGTAGGTGTGGAACTCTGAATGAGTAACAGGAACTGTGGCCACAAATCCTGGGCTGCTGGTGTCCCCACTGGGTGTGGCATAGCAGATGATGGAGCAGTGTAAGGCCCAGCTGGTGGCATTGTCACATAGAGTTTTAATCATGCTTAATGAACCCCATCAGGTGGAAAGCAAAAATTCACCCCCACTTAGCTTGAGTTTTCTGCGGGCCTAGCAAATTGTTCACTAAAACTATTTGCTGAGAATTAAAGGCTGCAGGAGGCTGCTGTTAATGGCAGGGGACTGGGAAATGGTTGTAATGCTCCTCTTGCTTTTCTGTTGTTTGCTTTGCCTATTAAAATAATCCGGGGCAAGGCACTGTGCAATTGTGTATGTGTATCCTGTCACACACACACCTGTTGCTGAGGGTGAAAGCTATGAACTAAGGTTCTAAGAATGAGCTTCTGTGTACCCAAAATCACTGTTCAGCTCCACGCTGTGGTTTGGTGGTTTTGGGGGATATTTTTTTTCTGTCTAGAAACCAAGGGGACCACTAGTGAAAGGGAAAAGCCAAACAGTTTGCAAACATTTTTCCCCAGTTCCAGAGGCCCAGCTCACCTGTGCTCCATCGAGCATCCACCTCCCCACCTCTCTCATGGCTGTGGCTGCCCTCATCCAGGGGGCGAGGAGAAGGTGCCCATCAGTCTGCTGCTCCTGGTTTGGGGCAGGGAAGCTGAGCAATCCTGCTCCCAGCAGGATTACCTGTGGCTCTGAGCTGTACTGAGCAGCAAATATCTCCTGTGGCAATTTCCAAGTCTCAGCCTCCACTGCTTAATCAACTGCAAAAGCTGTTTATTGCTGTCTGTGCATGAGTGTCTGAACGCCAGGCTTTAATTAACTGTGTCGGGCTTGGATGTCATTCAGCACAGGTTTTATTGGAATAGATGTTAAATCCCATATTTCATAACTGTGTCTTAAACACATCCGTACTGAACTCTTTTAAATAATAATTAGTTTCCATCAATTGTCTTTTATTTGTTTTGCATCTGCTCGGGCAGCCTCATTAATGTGCAGCACAGCTATCTGACACAGTCATGGCTTCCACCCTCTTGGCTGAGGCGAGGGAGTTCTGGCCCAAACTTGTTCACTTGTCTCCTGGGGACAACCCTCTTCTGGGCTTACTGCAGCTCCTTGAGATGCCGGGGAGTGAGGGCAGTGAAGAAGGAGGGGGAAAGGTGCCCGAGCAGAGATTTCCCCATGGTGGGATGGCAGCTGTGGCCCTGCAGCCCATGGAGGAGCACAGTGGAGCAGTCCCTGAAGGACCACGAAAGGGTAAATGTGGATTTGTAGCCCCTGAAGTGTCACAGGTGGGCAGAGGTGAAGCAGCAGGCTGTGCAGGGTAACAGAGAGGGGCAGGTGTGGATCTGCAGCCCTGGAGGAGCCCGTGGCAGAGGAGGTGACTGTTCCCTCAGTGACTCTGTGGGCAGCCCAGGATGAATCATAGAATCATAGAATAGAATCATAGAATTGGCTGGGTTGGAAGGGACCTCAGAGATCAGGGACTCATGTCCCAGGGGTTCCTGAAGGACTCTCCAATCAGAAGGACCCCATGTTGGAGCAGGGGAAGGCTGTGAGGAGTCCTCTCCATGAGGAGGAAAAGTGGCAGAAACATCATGTGGGGAACTGACCCTGAGCCCCCCTGCCCTTCCCCTGTGCCCTGAGGGGAGGCAGCAGTGAAGCGCCCCGGGAGCGGGAAGAGGTGAGGGAGGGAGGGCGAAGGTGTTAAGATCTGGGCATGGTTTCTCTTTCTCCTCATAGATCAAACAAATTGGGGGTTGGGTTTTGGGTTTTTTTCCTTCTAAGTTGAACCTGTCTGTTTTTAGCCTGTTACTGCAATTGGGGACTGAAAACCTCCCTGTCCTTGTCTGTCCTCCCTGTCCCTGTCCCCCTCCTCCCACCCCTCCTCCTCCATCCTCTGATGGTGATGAGCAGAGGCCCGACTGGTACCAGTTGGGCCTCAGCCATGGCACCAAGGCCTTGCCCAGGTGTGAGGCTGCTGCAGGATCCTGGGCAAGCAGCAGGTTTTCCCTCCTGGTCACTTTGTGTAGTGAGAACCACAAGTCACCAGGTGTCGCTGATAATGAACTGGGAGCTTAGGCCCAGCTATGTCCAATAATTAGGGCCTGCCCCAGCCGGAAATGGGTGGGGCTGAAGGGCAAAATAAAAGGCATGCTCCCAGAAGCAGAGAGAAGATGCCTGAAGGTGCCTGGGGAGAGAGAGATGACCTGAGAGCTCCTGAAGAAGAGCTGTGTCCCCGAGAGAAGGCTCGCCGCAACAATTGGGGGAGAATGAGGGCAACAACAGCAGCCATGAATGCTGAGGGGAGATAAGAAGCTCTACACGACCACGTTGGTTGTGGGAAGCTCTACAAAGCTAGGCTTAAATGCGGAAGGCGATATAAAGAGCTTCGAAATACGCAACCACGTCAGATGGAGCCACCACGTTGGTGCGGGACGCTCTAGAAAGAGCTCCAAATACGCAACCATGGGAAAAGCTCCACGAGGCTAAGCTTAAATGCTGTAGGCGGTGTGAAGAGCTCGGAATAGAAGCCCAGCACGGCAAGGTATACAACAGCCCGGAATGGCGAGCCAGGCAGGAGTGAAGCCAAAAAGCGGTAAGAAGAATGAGGCTCGAAGGGCGCAGCGAGTTGGCGCGCGGAATTCAAACCCGAGGAATGCTGAAGCGGAGCTCTGAGTGCGCATCAAGTCAGTGCGGTCCTGAAACGGAGCCCTAGGGACACGCGATAAGACTGGTGCGCTGAATGCTCAGAGAAGCCTCTGCATGGCCAGGCATCCCGAGGTGGCGAGTGCCAGTGAAAGCTGAGCTGGTGTTCTGAGACCTTATCTCCTGCTGACAACAGAGGCTAAAGAGGCGAAAAAGCTGGTAGGAGCCCGAATTTTCCCTCCATATTTCAATCAAAGGCTAAGAAAATTGTAAAATTAAGGAAATGAAAGGCCCTAATATAAGGAAATGAAAGGCCGTAATATAAGAATAATTGTAAAAATTGTAAAATTAAGGAAATGAAAGGCCGTAATATAAGAATAATTGTAAATTATTGAAAAAATGAAGTTTATTTTTCAACAAACAACAAAAAGGGGGGAAATGTAGTGAGAACCACAAGTCACCAGGTGTCGCTGATAATGAACTGGGAGCTTAGGCCCAGCTATGTCCAATAATTAGGGCCTGCCCCAGCCGGAAATGGGTGGGGCTGAAGGGCAAAATAAAAGGCATGCTCCCAGAAGCAGAGAGAAGATGCCTGAAGATGCCTGGGGAGAGAGACGGCCTGAGAGCTCCTGAAGAAGAGCCGTGTCCCTGAGAGAAGAGCTTGCCGCAACAACTTTGGGTCTCTGAGAGCCAAAATTTGTCCCCGTTGCTGTCATGTCCTCCCAGCTGTGCTACCTCACATGTGGGGTGCCAGGCTTGTGGTTTCCAGCCTGATTTAACCAACTGCTTACCCACCACCACAATATCTTACATTCCTCTTTATAAATGTCAGTTTAGAGCTTTGTAATTTTACTGTTGTGGATCCTTGGAGACTTTTTGGAAGGGAAGAAGACGTATTTCTCTGTTGCTCTAGCTGGAAGCAGCTAGAAAACTGCATGTGACATATCTGAGCATCTCCCTCATCCTCCATCTTTGTCCCAAGGACAAGTGGCGGGTGCTGAGTAGCTCCCAAAAGACCAAATTGCTCTTCACAGCCCCTGGCACAATCCCTGGAGTGCTCCAGTCCCACCTCCCAGGAAAGCAGCCAATTTATCCACTAACAAAGATGCTTTTCCTCCATATTTGTTTTTCTTTATTTTTCCTTTCCTACTAGCATTTTAGACACTCACTGGATTCGTCAGCTGAGACAGCCTGGCTGTTTGCAAGCTAAGCAAGGTGGCCAATTTCCTTTTCATGACTCATTGTTAAATATTTAAGAGCACTTAGATACCAGCCCAATGCTTTCCTCTACATGCACTGCATCACTCCCTAGTCCCTGTTGTCTTCTGCAGTGCACAGACCCAAAACTCTTCACCCCTGAAGAAAACTCTTCACCCAGCCCACTGCTGCCTGCTCCCAGGTAGGAAGGTCCTCAGCTAACAGGGGAGGAGGAAACCAAAAAGCACCCACAAAAAAAAAAAAAAAAAAAAAAAAAAAGATTCTGGGGTTTTGTATGTAGTGGTGAGGCTGAGTCAATGCACAGTTGTCCTCCAGGGCTTTCATGTCAGTATGAATTCATGGTTTACAGGTTCAAACTACCTTGACATTACAGGTGCCTAAATAGGTGATTGGCAATCACTGGAATTAGTTTGCCCTCACAGAAAAGACCCTAGTGGTAGGTTGTAAGGGGAATATTAAATGTGCAGAACTGTACCTTGCTATGCACCATGATATTTTCTCTTTTGAAATTCTAATTGAAGTGTTCCCATAATTTTTAAGTTCTCTCATGAGAGGTATGAGAATAATTTTCCTGTATAAGGATATTTATTGATTAAGCTGATATGAACTGTCTTGAAAGTTTCATGCATTTATATTTGATGTTTAATTATTGCTACTTTCTCAGGCCTTTGGGGAGCGATCTATTTTAGTATTCCTCTGATGTCTACTGTGAATTTAGCTACTATTGCTCATAATAGGAAAAACAACTACAAAAAAATCAGTCTTTCCTTTTTGTCTTTATTACTCTAGAAGTGACCGAAGCTACACAGCTGGTGGCTCTTTATGCCAGGGAGCCATAAAACCATTCTGTCCATAAGAGCTTACCTAGAAAGATGGTTGAAAAGCTGTCGAAGTGGCTCATTTATTGAGGAGACAAACTGAAAACCTTGATGGAAAATGGTTTCCTGTAAAATCCTAACACCAGATAGGTGGATGTTTGGCCTTACTCCAAGGGCTGCATGTCCTAGAATAAGGACTGGATATATTTTGAGACAACACATTAATGCCAGTGGAAGGGGAGGGATAAAACATTTTATATCCTTTCTGAAAAACAAATGTTTAGCCCAGGTGCAGGCTACAGTTAAGAGAGGAGAAATAATTTTTCTTCTTCTTTGTATTTGTGCAGGATATCTGTCCCTATTCCAGTGGAAGCAGAGCCAAATTTGTAAGTATCAGCTGTAGCATCCTCACCGAGGGGCAGTCAGCAGCACTGCCTGCCCTCACCCACGTGTTCCTTGCTTAACAAGTGTGTACTGAGGAAGAGTCATAGCTCTGAACACTGTCCTCTCCCTCACAGCTAAAATACATCAGGTTTCTGAGCTTTCCTCCCTTGCAAGCATGCATCATGTTCTCTTCCACCACTTCCCTAGCACTATTGATGTACTCTTGCTTCCATCCAATTTTTTTCTTTTTTTTCCCTTTCTTCAGCTGCATTTCTGATATTTTATAAGTCTCCACCTGTGTTCTCTCATCCTCTCCTTGATCCAACATGGGGCCAGAGCATGGCTCCATCTTACCTCTGGTAATCAGGCTGGAGGTGAGGTGCCCCACACCTTGCCTGGCTTGGGCAAACCAAGTCATTGAGTGAGTTATTAATTTATCAAAGCCCAAAACTCACAGGAAACCTTTTTTTACTGCTGTTTGGGGTAGAGCCCATTCCTCCCATCCAAAGCTGCAGGGCTGGCCCATCCCTGGGCTCAGCGTCTCCCTGCTGCTTCTCACTGCTGTTTGGGAGGTGCGTGTGGATGTTTAATTTCTTTTTCTGCAGCAGCCCAGCTGGAGCCATAAGATAATATCCAAAATAATTAAGCACAGCTCACAATACAGCTCCTGCTCTGAGACATCTTCAAGGGGAGGGTGTGGGAAGGGAGACCCAAGTGTCAGAAAGCTGACAGCCGAGGCAGACACGAGAAGAATTATAGGCATTCAACAGACATTAAAAGGACAATAACACACTGGCTTATGGCTATTTATTTTTTTATGTGCAGCTTTGGCAGTATTTTGTTTGAAGTTTTGATGGCCATATGTTTTCCAGGGAGGCACAGTGCTGTTTGTTAACTGTGCTATAATTGAAATTGAATTTTTATGAAATCTATGTGAAATATGATAACACATTAAAACACTCTCCTTTGGAGAGTTTCCTCATTGATTTTTGTTGCATTAAATCTGTTTACACATCAAAGGAAAATATTGCATTCTGCCTATCTTCCTTTCAGTCACACCCTTCCTTTTGTTTCCTGGAGACTACACATGGCAGAGCAAAAATCCCTCTCTTCAGAGCTCTTCTAGCACAGACTCTTCTTTTAGTGAAATGATGCTTTAAGCTATAATTGGCCTTCTTTCTCCCATCTGCTTAGCAAACCAAGAACTTTGTGATGCCTTTTTCTTCCTTCATCTTTTCAGCAATTCAACTAAATTTATGTGCCAGGACCGATCCTGCCCAAATGAAATTACATGGGATTTGATGGCTGATTTTGTTAGGATCAGGATGGGTCTGCAGAGAAATCTGCTATGGACAAGATCTGTAGCTGGAGTATGCACAGTCATGGCTCAGTTCACTTCAGAGGAGCTGTGCTGATTTATCTGAGCATCTGAGAAAAATATTTTGTTTATAGCAGAAAATATTTTAAATTCAACCAGCATATTTTATCTTGGGCTTCTGAGATGTTTCTGTAAAGAACTGATCTTTCTTTAATTTTTCTGTGTGAAAAATCCCATTTTACACACACACATATATATACCAAACTATTTTGTATGCTATTGAAAAGAGAATGCAAAGCACCCAGAAGAGGTGTGGGTGAAGGGAAAACATTAGCTTGCTTGCAGTCTGGTACTGAGGGAAGACTTTCAGAGTGAATCCATCTTAATGACCCAGCTCAAATGGAAAGTATTCTTACAATAAACCTTCCCTTGCCTGACTCAAAAAACTCCTTGTCAGAGCAGCAGTGCCATGGTAAGTCTGGTTGTATTGCCCAGCCCAGGTTGTGCCTGGGTGGAGCCTAGGACAAAAGTCTATTTCAGACACAAAGGAAACTATCTATTTTGATGTTTTTCTCTGTCGCTGGAGGGATAATAGCTAAGTGCTATCACTTGAGCCTCTTGGATTTGCCTCTGAGGTAAAGCTGAGCTCTAGTAGCCAAATCTCATTTTTGTTTCTCTACTGCTAGGTGCAAAAAAAAAAAAAAAAAAGAGCAGAATGTTTTAATTAAAAAAAAAAAACCAAAAAAACCCACAAAAAAACAAAAAAAACCAACCAAACAAACAAACAAAAAAACCCAAAAACCAGAAAAAAAAAAAAAAAACCTCAAAGAAACAAGCTGAGACAGAACAGCAAAAAAGAGTTTAGGAACATCTCCTCCCTTCCCAGTCATGCACTTGCAGGTCTTTGCTGACTTGTGGGATTTGCTTTGATTAATTCAGAGTTTCTGAGCTGCAGCAAACTCTGCAGTCCTCTCACCTTCAGGCGAGTTTATTTACTTGTCTCCTTTGAGTCCAGGCTGTTGGCTCCTCATAGAATCGTAGAATTATTTTGGTTGGAAAAGACCTTTAAGATCATCAAGTCCAGCTGTTAACCCAGGACTGCCAAAGCCACCACTAAACCATGTCCCTCAGCACCACATCCACACAGCTTTTAAAATCCCTCCAGGGATCATGACTCTACCACTGCCCTGGGCAACCTGTGCCAGTGCTTGACAACCCTTTTGGGCAAGAAATCGTTCCTAACATCCAATCTAAACCTCCCTTGACACAACTTGAGGCCATTTCCTCTTGTTCTGTCACTGGCAGCTTGGGAGAAGAGATCAACACCCACCTCACAACATCTTGGCACCCTGCCTGGATTTTTTCTCTTTTGTTCTCCTTCAGCACAGTGGCTCCAGCACACCAGCCCCTGTGCTGCTTCCTTGCTCCTGCACAGGTGGGTCCACTTGCTCTCTCTCCCTCATTAATTGCTCCCCAGATTGAACTAAAAAGAAGCACCCAGGCTTGAGTAGGCAGAGGGAAATGCAGTGAGCTAAAGCTATGGAGGTAAGGGAAGAAAAAAGAAATAAAAATTTAGAAAATTAAAAGGAAAGGGGAAAAAAAAGCAGTAAAAAGTGGTGGGAAGCAAGGGAAGAAAAAAATCAGTAAATCAGAAAAGCAAGGTAAGTTTAGAAGTTGTGGTGTCCCAGCTGTTGTGATTTAGATGCATTAACTGTATTAAATATAAAGAAAGACCTCCCCTTTACAAAAGAAGTATGTCTGGTTTTTTTTTCCAGACACCTTCATAGCACTCATTTTCCTTCAGGAGAAGATGAAAGCCCTAGGAAGGATTTGTGCTGAATGTTTTTTTGTGGATCCTCAGTGGTTTCCAGCCCTGAATGCTCTGTCTGCCCTACCCTCACTTGAAAGCCAGGTAAACCCTTGGAGCCCCTCTCTGGGTATTGGTTATACAAGATATATAAAGTGTTTTTTTCATGCTCTTGGGTGAAAATAATCAGTAGATAGTGCTCTGGTATCTGATTCTGAAACTTTGTGAAATCAATGGGTCTGGGGAGACTGCAGCAGCCTTAAAAGTGACCATTTTAAATTAGCAGCTTGCTACCCCAATTCCAACTTTTTAAGACCATTCCATAGCTTTCAGTAACAAGCTTAAATTATATTTTGAAGTCCCAGCATCTGGGGCCAATGTTTGGGTGACAACAGGACCCCAAACTGTGCCAGTATGGCTGTAGCCTCTGTTGAAGCAGGATCAGTGCTGAGGACTGGGAGGAACAGAGAAACCAGTTAATTTCCTGCAGGAAATTTGACCTGCCTTAATTATGAAGTAGTGTTAGACTGAAGAGCCATGTAACAAAAATAACATAGCACCCAATTTAGGAAATAGTATTTCACAAGTGGGTTAATTAGCTGGCCACATTGTGGGTGCTGGTAAATACATGGCTGGTTAGTTTTGGCATAATGCAAAGTAAATGTAGACACTAATAAATAGTTACGTGTTTCTGCCAAAATTTTGATGTTAATTGTGGATTATGTGATATACTTGTTAAATTGAAATCTATAATACATGAGCTGTTTTGCTATTAATTAAACATATTGCACCAGGTATTTATTTTGCTAGCTCTCTACTTAAAAAGAGAATGAAATGTGACAGCTGATCAAAGTATTTCTGTTTTTTTGAGTAAAGATGGAAACATTGAACTATACTATGAAAATATTATCCAATATTTTTTTTATTACATGTTTCTGTTTTGTTTCTAGGTATTTCTTAAGCTTTCAAATATTTAGATCTGTGTTCAAAATAACATTTAGATTAGGGAAAAACAGTAAATATGTCATGGTATAATTAAATCTTATTAATACTATTGTCTCTAGAGTTTGTATTAAAAATTTACAAGGACTCTTTTCATTACATGTTTAAATTTCTTGTGAATTTCCATAAGCATTTTGAGCTTAGTCCTCAGCTGTGGGAAACACTGGAAGGTTTCTCATGATTTGATGTTGAATCTAAGTCACTTTACTCATATTTTCCTTTTTGCCCAGGCTTTGTTATGGAATTAGGATTCATGTAATTAAGGTATAAAAGATTAAGTTTTTGCTTTAGGAATTGTGGATCTAGACTTTGGCATTTAGTATTTTCTAACTTTTAGCATTCTATTTATTGCTTATCTTCAGCATACTTTTTAAGGACTGGATACTTAATTTCTTATATTTCTGCACTGAGCTACATGCCATACAATTTTATGAAGTTAAAACAAACTTCTATGTACGACCAACCATGTTTTATAACCTGAGGAATTCCATGAAGTTCCTGCTCACTTGTAACACCAAAGCGAGGTAGGCTGTGGGTACAGAGGCAGAGCATGCAGCTGTCTAAAAAATATTTCCCTAAAAAATATTTTGACAGCTTCCCCCTCCACCTCAAGCCCTCTGCCCCAAATGTCCCCAAATGCTGCAGTCAGAATTGGTCCTTCACTTCTTCCCTGAAAACTGACATTTCTGTAGATAAAGAGGCTGAGTACTCTCTTTCCCTTGTCTGCAAAAATCTCATGTTGCCACCACAATTCCCTTTAAGCAGCATGAAGAGGACACATATCTGCCTTTCTCTAATTTCTGAGACTTTTCAAATGAAACTGAAACCCTTATGAAGTTGCCCTGAATTCATCAAATGTTCACCTGCATGAGTCTGTTTTTTGCTGTCTCCACATTTAGCATTACTGGGCTGTTAAAATTCATGTAACCACCCATCTCCTGAGTGGCTCCACATCTAAGCAGACTTCTCCTCAGCCACTAGTACCATTAAAATCAGCTTTTTCACTGGAAATTGCTCCCATTTAAGCCACTGCTAAGGCAGACAGGAGCTCATTTAGTGTTGCTTTTTCGCCTCCTAGGTTAACTCTGGATGCATCATTAGCAGAAAGATGTTGACTAATTTGGAAGGAGTTTAGCGAAAAGCCAAAAAACAAAGGTTGAGCAAAGCACTCTGCAGGGAGATCAAATGAGGTAGCAGTACCTAGAGTGGCTGGAAAATCACCATTAGGAAATTTTAAAGGATATAAAGATGGGTAGCAGAAGAATCCAGTGTGTTAAAACTCTAATGAAGAGCTGGCACAAGTTATGTGGGGACAAAGCAGAAAAATCCCTCTTCAGATGTTTGTGGTGGTCAGGACAGCTCAGTTCCCAGGGGCAGAGCCAAGGAGATCTTGCCCAGTGCATGAGGTTGTGTTTTAGTAGTTAAGCAGGGAAAAAATGCCACCAAAAAGCTAAAGTAAAAGCATGAATACAAGAAGGAGGGAACCACCATTACTTGTAGCTACTTTTTTTTCTGGCAGACTATATATTAAGCATGGAATTTGCCCTTTAGAAGTGCTGGGAGGGGGTTTAGCACACAGGGCTTTCAAAATCACAAAACACTAATATGAAACAAGGAAAAATCTGGATTTCCAGAGATTTTTTGACCCCTGCCAGCACCTGACAGTGTTACTCGATCAGAGGGGCTCTGGGTGGTCTGAGATACAATCCAACTGCAATTTGTTGCCTATTTTATTTTGATTTGATCCACAGCTGAGCAAGTCAGGGACTCCAAATCTGCAATTTCAGTGTCACTGCAGAGTGAGGCATGAGTTAACCTCACTCATCAAGCAGGCTTGGGGCTGCATCCACTTTGCTTCATCTGGCCTTCAGCCTCACAGGGTATAAAGCAGGGCCCAAATTATGTGTCAGAATCCCATGTAACACTGCTTTGCACAGTCACAGACTGCAACTTCATTTGTGGAGAGGCTGCCTGAACACTGCGTGGTCAAGTTTTAAAGAGGAATTAAGTTGTGAAGAATTCAAATGAAATATCTTCTTCAGAGAGTAAACTCATTTGTATTCCAAAATGCAATTATAAAGTGGCCTCAGGAAACTCAAGACTCCTTCAGGTCAGCAGTACTGGTAACATCTTTGCATGGGATCATGGTTAGGTCTAATTTCCAGAGAGGAAAATCACTGAGGGAAACCACTGTAAAGGTACACAGCTTATAAGCCAGCTGACAGCCACCCTAGAAATATTAAACAAGCTTAGAAACCTTACTGAGCTCTCCTACAAATTGTAATGTGCTTGGAGAGAAAAATGTTAGCTGACTGCATCACAGGATCCAGTGATTAGGAACTGAATGAAACCTAAAGACCTTATATTTCAGTAATCTGTCTCTGTCAGGGGTGAGATGCCTGAAAAAAAACAGATGAAGCTCTTACTCTGAACTCAGGACTCAAGCATACAAAATATTATCCAGCCCACTAAAAACTGCAACATAAATGTTTTAAGTTCACTTCTAGCTCTTTTGGAGCTACTAATTATGTCTCTGGGTACCTTGGATTTCTGTAAGATTTTTTTTCCCTTTGAAAAAAGGGACAAATGTAATCTACAAGTCAGGCTATAATATAGGGACCTCTCCTGCAAAGGAATTGAGTAGGGATGTGTTTGCACCCTTTTAAACACTGCTGCTTGCTTGCTTGAAATCAAGTTTTTGTGTAAATTTACACAACCTGGGTTGATGGGCAAAACTTCAAATAATCTTTATTTAAAACAGAAAAATAGAAAGCATACCCAGAGGAGATATCAAATGTTGTGCTGTACTTGCAGGTTTGGAAGCTAGACCCCCCCTACCCACCTCAGGAAATATGTGCTGCCAGGATTAGTGTCTGGCTGCACTTTTCCATCACCAGCTACGTCACCTCACTGAGGAAAGAAGCTGTTGAGACTTGCTTGATCTCATTGCCCAGCCATTCCAAACCAAAACCAGGCACCTTTATTCAGCTGATTTTAAAAAGAATTAAAATCAAGTAGCTTTGTCCATGCCAGTGGCTGTCTGTGGCAAAATGCTTTTTTTTCCTGGAACCACTGACTGCTGTATTCCAAAGGAAAATTTCTATAATACAGTGGATTTTGCAGCAAATCCATAATACACACTACTGTTCCAGGGGTTATTGTAAGTGACATTTGATCCAAAGGCCAAAGCTTCCTTATTAAACAACAGAAAGGAGCATATGCTTTCAAGGGAGTGATGTGCAGGGGTTAGAAAGCAGAATGAAATATCCTTTCCTGTGAGCTGAGTTGGCTCTGCTAGGAGATGGCAAACCCAAGATTGTTTGTTGTGTTTAAAAAACTGGTGAAGCATGAGTTTAGCTTGAGGGAAATGCTGATGTAATGGATACTCCAGGAGAAAAATGATGGGTAGAAAACGTGATTTATCTTGACCTTCTACCCTAATAGTTTTTAAAAAAACAAAACACCTCCACAACCATCTGAAAAAGCCACTCCAAAAAGCCAAACAAACAAAAAACCCAAAAAACAACCCACGCCTTCCCATCCCCCCCCCCTCCCCCCCCCCCCCCCAAAAAAAAAAAAAAAACAAAACAGAAAAGAAAATAAAAATGTAAGAGAAAAAGGAAGGAATTACAAAATGGCAATAAGTAGCTTCTTGTGTCACAAATACCAAGAATAGGGAAAATAGGAAAATTTCAGGAGCAATTTTTTTTTTTATTGCATCAACAAGTTGTTGACATTTTATAGCATTATTTTTATATAATATATAATATATATAATGTATATAAAGTGCAATATAAGCATGCTCATGCAAGCAAATTTAAGCTCATGTGATAAAATCCACTTGATGTTTCTTTTCTGGAAATCAGCAGGAATCCATTGGAAGCATCTGATCTCCACCAGCACAAGATCTATGATCTGGAATTGAGTGAATTGCAAACCAGCAGCTTCCACTTCTTCAGCACCTGATCTGCTCCAGTTCTTATCCCCATCCCTTGTTTGCCTTTCAGTTAACACCAGCAATGAGCAATTTCACAGCCCCAGTTAGCAGCTTTGCTGTCAGCTTGTGGTGAGAGAGGGAATACAAGAACTCTTTCTCTTAGCAGGCTTTTTAAACTTGACACTGGTGGTGTCTATACATGTCCTGTAGCTCCCTGGAGCACTTCAGAGGTGAGACATTCAGCACTGGGCTTTGCTTTGTCTTTACATCCAAAGCACTTTGCAGGAGATCCCCTCATTGATATATAACCAAGTCCAACAATAATAACACAGCTCATGGAAAAGAAAAAAATTTTTTTTTTCCCTGAAAGTGATGAAAACTCTCCTCACTGAGAGTTGCCTGTGCTCGCTGTACATGGAAAGGGTTTATTTCAGATCTCTCCTTGGATTAACTGATGCTGGGGTAGCTGGGAGGAGTTAAGTGCTGCCATGCCATGACCACAGCTCTCTCCCTGTCAGACATAGTTGATATGATTATATTGCTATTATAATATTAAAGATGATCTTATCAGCAGGCCTGTTTTTCAACCAGGGAGATGTTTTTATTTAGGCACACCAGTATTACTGTTGATATAAACATCTAAATTATATGGGGTTAGCATCTGTTTTTCAAAGATTGGCAAAGTATGCTTTAGGAACAGAATGACTGAGAGCTGAGATAAAAAATTCACTTAGATATGCAAAACCCCTTCATCAGCAATCATGTCCTGCCTGGAAATGGTGGTTGCTTGGGGGAAGAGTATCTGACCTTTCCATAACCATGTGTCCCAGAAACTTTATGTCCCAAATGGTGCTGACCCCAAAGCAATTTTACCAAAGAACTCAATACAGAATCATGTAGGCAACACATGGAGCTGTTAATGTCATTAACAAGGATGCTCTGACTTTTGTGAGTCCTAAAACAAAATATCAGGAAACCCAAACTGATGTTTGAAACTGAATATAGTTCACCTTAAATTTTAAATCTTTGAATTACACGAAGAGCTTCACAACTTAGAGTTCAATCGACAGTAATTGCAATTTGCCTTCAGCTACTGTGTCTCTGTGTTATTTTTCCTTGTTGGTGTGGGAGAGAACAAATGTGTGAATGACATTTCAGCCTGGTAATTGGGCCATTTATAGTTCCTTGTTAGTTCCTGCTGGATGAGGGCTGTGGTGCTCATTTTACATAAGGATCAAGAGCCTCATTAAAACCCAGTGCTGAAAGCACGCCCGCAGTACCTGCCTGCAAGGGAAGCATTGCCATGTAATAGATGAAAATAAGTGACTTTGTGCTTGCCACTTTTATTAAAAGATGGCATTTTTGACAACTAAGGCAATTTCTTAGTCTGTTTTCTGTTCTGACCTCTCCATTAGGAAAGGCTTTGTTGGTTCAAGTGGTGTTACCACTCCTTGTCCTGCTTTTTGGGTTTTTTTTTGCAGGAGTTGAACCACGGTCACCAGTCTTCCTCCTTGCTGTTTGCCAGGGTCAAATCTGGTCTAAGGGACCAGAATATTTTGATGGTTCCTCTGTGCAAAGCTGTGAGTGCAACTGGCTCAGCCCAGGTCTGCGTGTGGACACGGAGATTGCACACCACGTTGTCTTTTTGTTTGTTGGAGTTTGGGTTTGTTTGTTGTCTTCCCCTCCCCAGCATTTCCTATGGTTTGGTTAATTCCTTTTTGCGTGCCATCTACTTTCACAGGTAGGTATTCCAGGACAGAGAACCACAGTTCTGTTTTCCTCACACCATATTTTTTTTTATTATTTTCACCCCAAAGGCTGTGGAGAAGCTCTGGATGTCTCTTTATGCAGTGACTTATATTGTCTGTCTCTGGTGGTGCCAGAGACAGTGAGGGTGAGAGGATTTCCCAGCTGGTGTGAATTAATTATAGGTGGTTGTAGGAAGAAGACCAGTTGCTCTCAATAGAGCGGAAAAAAACAACAGAAATTTTCAGAAACAAAACTTTTACCAGAGGCACAGAGTTGTCATTCTTCCAGCTATGTCAACTAGTTTAATAAAAGGTATTGCCTCTCCCCCTGAAAACTTTGTTTCTCTTATACTGTAAGGTCATCACAGCTATTACAATGCTACTACCACAATACCAGCAGGAAAATCTTGGCAACTATCTATTCAGCTGCAAGCCATTCCCTGATGCCATCAGGGAATATAATTTATTTTTCAGTTGGATATATAAAAGCAAGATGCTGAAGTTATAAATACAGTTTTTGTAGAAAAAGGTATTTCCATACAACTACCCACTGAAGGTCTGTAGCACAGTTTTATGTTTGGCTTTGGCTGCACTGTTTCCCTTCTGTGGCTGCTGGAATTTTTAGGTAGCAAAGTGGGAGGAATTCAGTGTGGGAGAAAAAGCCTGTCTAGACTTGGTGAGATTGTCATGTAGGAAAAAAAAAAAAAACAAAAAAACCCTAGGAGAAATACAGGTTGCATTTAGCACTTCACTAGCAGTGACTCGAAACCCTTTCTTATTATTAAATTATTGGTGTTCACAGTGCTCAAAAGCAAGTGCAAAATGTGCCTGACATCTCTAATGGGGTTTGGAATCACAAAAATATGCAAGTGCCTGGGGATCTTTCCAGTGATGTTGTCATCATCCATCTGAATTACATTTTTGCCTTAAACTAGAAGACTCCTTCGTGGTGAATAGGATGCTCCAAAGGAAGGTTTTTATTGCTTCTTTTATTGATTATTAATGAAATCACAGTGTTCTCAGACTGTAAAAGCTGCAGCCCTAAAATAAGGCTTGGCAGTGATAATTGCTTCTCTTAAATCATGAATATATTGGGAAAGGGAATTTTTCTGGAATATTATATGATTAGTGAACATGTATAATAATCATCACCTGATTTGCTGTGAATCTGGAGAAGTATTTGAAATTTTTTTAGGAGATTCAGGCTGTGTTTTTTGAATTTCCAGGTATTGTGTGTCTTAGCACAAGCCACCTGTGTATGCCAGCATTTTCTTTCAAAAGGAAAGGGAAAAGAAAAGAAAAGAAAGTGACCTTTGCATCCGTTACCACCTCTTTTGTAAGCACATTGTTGCAGAGCTCTTGACAATGATTGCAAGTTTCCCAGTGGATCTGTGCTTGATCAGGAATAAGTCCTTAGAGAGTCAAGCCTAAAATGTCTTATGCTCCAGAGAGTGTTGTCCTCATGTTACAGAGAAAACTGAAGTTGGTTATGAAGGGATAGAATAATTTCCTGTAAAGAGAGAGGAAATATTCTTGATGTAGTAAAGCATTTTAAGTAAACTGTTTTTGAATTGGTCAAAGCTGACTATTCAAGTAAGTCCTGTGGGATCAAAGAAAACAATGAAAACAATTATTCAAGAGTTATTGAAGGAAGTGCTTTGAAACAGCCAAACAGGTTAAAATTTAAAAAGTTTAAATTGCAAATGGCATTGTATTGTTTCTGAACATTTATCAAGATTAACTGCCACCTCCTTTCTGGTTTCATAATCAAGCAGACAGAAGTGCATGGTGGAGAAGCTGATGGTACTTTGTCTTATATCATCCTCTAATAATTCTATAAATGCATTGCTATACACATACAAATGTGACATTTTGGCAGAGCTTTAGTCCACTCAACCATTTCCAAACCAGTGAAAGAAAGCAGCTGGCACAGCACAGAGGTTTGGACCGGGCTGTGTCCTGGCACCTCTGCTGCTGTGGGACCAGGGCTGGGAAGGGACCAACCCAGCCCTTCCCTAATCCACAGGGTCTGCTCCTGCCTGGCATCAACCCACATCACACAGCAGGAAACACCACTGCCCAGTAAAAATCCTCATTTTTGTTGTTTCTCCCATGTTTCCATGGCACTACCATGCCAGCAGGACCAGCTCATGAGTAGTTAATGTCCTGCAACACATGCAGTTAAATTATGATTTTACTGAGCCTGGTGTGTGTCCTTTGTCTGGGCAGAAATCACTGAATTTCACAGAAGTTTCCACTGTATTTTTTCATGTAGGACATTTCTTGAGCTACCCCTTTAAGCAACTGAAGCTCTGAAGAGGAGTACAAGTGCTGTTTTAGGTCACTTCATTCTTATTTGAACAAAGAAAGGCTTCCAGCTCTAAGCATGTCTGCTTACATTCACTTCTCACAAAGGCTTTGCATGGAGTCATCAGCAGAGCAGGTATTGTCTCTTTTTAAGTATCTTTGTATGGATATTTCTTTCTGGTTTTGGCAAGCAAATTGCTTAAGAATCACCAGGTAATGACAGCCTGAAGAATATTAGTGGGTTTTAGCTTTTTGACTCTTTAGTCAGTTGAAGAAAGACCGAAATGACACGAAAATATAATTTTCAGAGTTATCGTTTTAAGAAGTTTTAAAATTTTGATTGCAGCAAAACACAAAACATCTGAAAATAGACATATCAGAACAACGTATCATTTTGGGGCTGTTAAGAACTCTATGCAAGTTTTCATTTTAAGCAGGCAGATGGCTTTATCAGTAAGAAACTTTTTCTATAAAACATTTCCCAGCAGTAAATGTTCTTAACATTTGAGGAATTAAGAATTTAGAAGGTTTATAAAAAGGATTAATTTTACTAAGAATTTTTCAAGCCCACACAAAGGCTTCTAGAAACTAGATCTTTTCCTGCAAATGGGGGTGAGGAAGAGCCCTGGAGATTCCAGTTTGGGGATTTGCTGTTCTGCTGCTGGAGCAGAAGGGCATCTTGAGGTCCCTGCCACAGGCTGCTGGTGGCCATGCCATGGAGGTTGAGAAGACATGGAGACAAGACCAGGGTGAGTTGATGCAAAAGGCCATCTGCTTTGTAGAGCAGAGATAAGATTCCCAGAGCCTGTTTTTTTTTTCATGATGCACAGTGGAAAAATAAAGCATATGAATCAGAGACTCACCTCACTGTGCAGCTTCATCTTTACATCTGCTCTCTTCTGAGACAGCAGCAGCATCATTATTGTACTCAGCCAGTGGTAGAAGTTCAGCATATCTCACATGGGGCTATTTAGATTTCACACTTAAAAAGACCTCAAGCAGGTTTTATTTGGGATTTGGGGCTGGGGGGTGGTGGTGGTGCTGCTGTTTTGTTTTGTTTTTTTTTTTCCTAAACCAACACTCTTAAAGCTTTCACCATTCCCAGTCAGGAGACCAATGCTGTCAAGTGAAGAATGATTTTACATCCAAACCCAGTCAAAAGACCATGTGCCCTCTTCATCTAGTGGGCAGAAAGAAAATCCAACCCCAAACCAGCCCCCAGAGCCATACCTAGCTCTTTTTTTCTTTGATTTTCAGATGAAGAGCTCCACCTATGTGTCTCCTGACAATTCTTGCAGAGATCTTCCCCTGTCTCAAAACCACCTCCCAGAATTTCTGACTCTTCCTATGTTGTATTAGAAGTCCCAGAATGACTGAGAATAACTGGACAAGCATTGGTCTTTTTCCACCTCTTTTGTGCTCTCCTTTCCCTCTTCTCATCACTAGTGCTGGATGGGTCTAATCACTCTCTGAGCTCCTCTGGTCTCTTTCTGTCACAGCTGCCCCAGGCCAGGGCACCTATGGTGGCCCTGCAGGGCAAAGAGGAGAGAAAGCAGATGAAAATGTAGGTGATTAGAGCCCAGCTTGCACTACAAGTACACAAGTATTTATTTTCACAGTTCTCACCCTTAACAGTCACCTTGAGCTTTGGCCAATTATGACCCTTTCCAGAAAGAGGTAGAATTTTGCAGCTAAACTGTTAAAGATTCATGACTTTGCTGTGTTTGGACAGTCTTTTATACCTTGGAGTGTATTAAGTAGCCATCCAACATAATATCCTAAAGTATCAGGTTGCAGTATTTGTCTTGCATATAATGCACTTTTAAAATGGAATTTCTGAAAGATCTGTAGAGTTAAATATGTTTCTAGATAATCACAGTCTCCCCATGTGTTTGCTAAAGATTGCTGTCAATTAATATATGTGTAGAGGGCTCTTTCTCTAGAAGAAAACAAGATTTCCTCATTGATAAGAGGGAAATGTAAATCTATGCATTCCCTATATTTTGCAGTATCTTTCAGCAATAGTCTTGGAACTCAAGCATCTATTACTATCAAATATATAATATATATAAAATTACTATGAATATTGTCTGAATCATACAGGCTGTGATTTCAGAAGCATAAAGTAATTCAGGTTTCCAACTCTCCTAAACTACAGTTTGCTGAGAACCAAATCCTTCAGGTTCCCTTGAAAATTTCTGTCCTTAAAACTTAGAATGGGTTTTTGTCAGAGCAAAGTTAATGCTTCATCTTTTCTAGGTTATTAAGTTCCATTCTTACACTACCAGTCAGAACAGTGATAGGTACATAGAAAGGGCATTTGACTGTCTCAAAAGGTTAACTGTCTTCTGGCTGAAAATGAGTGCAATTACTCACCAAAAAGCAAATGACTACAACTCTCATCTGAGGAGTTTTCAAATTCAACTGGAATGGACACTGTTCAGCCGAGGAAGGATGAAATTTACAGAAAGAAATAAAAAATATCTCAAGAAAGGAGAGATTACAGTGATTCATGGTAGTGTTCCAAAACAAATATAGAGAATTTTGGCTTTCAGAAGGGAATACACCATTTACTGCCCTTTTGGAACTTTCTTGCCTTGAAGTAGTATCAATTTGTTTAGCTGCATGGCAGGAGGTAGGGGAATGAGAAAAGGAAAGTTTTGCTGGGTCCTTCCATGAAGGACATAACAGTGATGGAGCAAGTGTCATCTAACCCTGGTGATCTGTGAGGTCCAGGACCCTGAAACTGCAGAGAGCTGAGGCCATGCTCCAGCATCACCAGAAGCACACAGTGGGTTTTAAGACAGTGGAAAAAATACAAGTGAAGGAGAAAAATTAGTAGTGCATTTTTAATAGGTTTTTGTTCTTGTTGTTTTTTCCTTTTTGCTTTCTCTCTCATTTCTTTTTGCATGCTGAAGAGGAGCTCAGCATTTCATCCTGCTCTAATAGGCCAGCCCAACCCCACCTGAACACCAGTGATGATGTGGATGAGGTTTCTGGGATGATGCAGCAATGGGAGGCTGAGAAGGAAAATCTGAAATACAACATAATTTGGACAATTCAAGCCAGTGAGGTAAGTTTTGTCGCATTTTCATAATTTTTTAACCCTTTGGTCACTTTTTTTGATTGGAAAGACAGATGAGGTCTTGTCAAAACCAAAACTTTTCTTTCTAATGTATTGAAATGAAAAAAAGAAAAAAGAAACCCCAGCTAAATAAATTTGAGTAAAAATTACAGAGGAATTTCTGCCCCAGCTTCTGTGACTCTGACCCAAAATCTCCAAACCACCCTGTATGAAAGCCTTCTTTTCTTCCCTGCCTTTAGATTACAGCCATGTTTTCCTGAGAGCCATCCTCATTCTTGAAATTGGGGGGACTTTGCATAACTCTTGTGATTCTACAACATTTGATTTTTATTGTTTAAAAGCAGAGAAAGTGGAGAAAATAATTCAGATATCTCTTCCATCTTTTTTGCCAAACAAAGGCAGAAGAT
This sequence comes from Heliangelus exortis, assembly GCF_036169615.1. NCBI lineage: Eukaryota > Metazoa > Chordata > Aves > Apodiformes > Trochilidae > Heliangelus > Heliangelus exortis. The sequence goes on from NC_092427.1 coordinate 5,346,527, forward strand.
GACTCAAAAGTATTTTTAAGTCACAGTAGCTACTGGCCCTACTGAGCAGAAATATTTTCTGGGTTTGCAGCTCAACACCCTCGTGTGTGATCTGTAGAAATATCAAGTGCTTGCAGATGCAGCTGATGACAATAGCAGAGGTGGACTGCATATACCTAATGTCACAAAGTGCTGAGCTCTCTAAAAAATCCAGACCCCTTCCAAAATTAGCAAACCACTTTGACCTTCATCTGTTTGTTCTTAAGTTCCCTACAATAAAATGAGCAGGTCACCATTCTGTCATTGTGGTGTTGATGTGAAGGTCAAATGGTCCCTCCACACAAAACTGGGGAAATAAGGAGTGTGGTTTGCAAGTCAGGGTGGAGTTGAGCAGATCTGCCCTCAGCTCAGTGTTTAACCAGTGCTGGTCAATATGATGCAGCCACACAATTAACAGTGGGGCTGAAATAAAATATTGAGAAGCTGTACTCAGTGAAGTAGCCCCAGCTGATCTGTGCACCAAACAAGTCAAGGATCCTACAGAAATAATAGGGTATCATGGTGTAATTACAGATGGCATCAATACAGTGAGGAAGAGGGGAAAAAGGAAGGTTGCCCAGGCGACCCGGCTTATGAATACCTGACTTTGCAATATTAATGACAAATGTTAATAAATTATTAATGTTCATATTTTCTGTGTGGTGGGTATGAAATATAACAGAAAGCTTATATAACCTTTCTGTCAGGTGCCCCACGGCAAGACAAAGCCCTGGTTCAGTGGCTAAGACACATGCAAGTAACATTCACCCAGGCTCTCCTGGAACCCTAAACCTGAGCTCCCACAAGGAACAGTTTTTCTCTAACCACAGAAGGCAAACTGAGGGTTTAAACCAAGAGAAACTTTGCCAGGGAGGAAAGGAAATCAAGAGAAACGGTAAGTTTGAAAAACACACACCTCACCACCCCCAGTAAGAAGTTGATAGCAGATAAACCACCCTGCCCTCAAGGACTTGGGTGCCTGAACACTGGGTCCCTGTTCATCAGGAAGTTATTGCCCCTGGTTCACTTAGTCTTGTAGTTAATAAGATTGCCAGTAATGGCTTATAGAAAGCCCAGAAAATGAAACACTATCACTAAAAAGCAGAAGATTATGTCAGGATTTTGAAGGACAATAAGGTATGTGGCTTCATCCCATGAAATCATGCCACTGCTCTGTGTGTTGTTGTGCAGAAATACATTTTGCCACTTCCTCAGCCTGAAAACTTAACGGTGAAATTTTCTTTGAATTCTCCAGAAATAAAAGTGCACCATGAACTATGTAGTGACATGGATCCCAAGATCTGGAGGTCAGATACCAGCACTGCTTGCAAAGCTCCATGCTCTGTCAGAGAGGACACATGGTGACAGCACTGGGTAACATCAACAATTGGGACACTGCTGTTTACTAAGGTACCATGATGCAAGAGGGAAGGAATTTCTCATCCAGCTGGCTGCCATGAAATTAAAAAGGCCTAAAATCAGATTTAGTACTGAAAACTGTTTTCCAGGGAGGTTAGGTGAAGTTAAACACATTCTAGTACAGAGAGCAGATAAGGTTTGCTGGTTTTAATCCATGGAAAACAGACTTCAAATGTTACCCTGAGAAAAGGCACAGGTTAATTCCTCTCTTAATTTTCAAACAAAAGCCAGAATTTTTAGTGATGTTTTCCTATGCTGCAATTGACTGCTGGTACAATATCTGTAGGTTTTTGCTGGATTTAATTCATTTCACTTATTTAGGTATAAACCATGGCAGTGAGCTCTGGAACAAACCTGCCAGCATTGCTTCCCTCCCTCTGAGACATGCACAGCTTTGCCTGTCCACCAAAGCTGGGGCTGGATGAACAAAAGTTGCAGCTGATTTGGAGCTATATCTTTATGCCATCTGGCTTTTAATAACAGAACAGTTATAACTTTTAATTTTGTTTTCCCTTCCTACTTTTGATTGATCTTAGCTGACCCACAGTGTGTCTTAGGATGAAGAAGCTTTTTTCTAAAGCTCCTCTGCGCATATGTCATGTTGTTTCCTCAACTCGTTAACAGTTCCATCTGCTTTGCAATCTTCATTTTCAAACATCATAAGATATTCGGGAATAGGGAAAGGTCATTTAGGCCTTACGGCTTTGTTCTCTCTATCTCTGAGAGTTTTGTACCCAGCCATTTTACATTCTGTCTGGTCTCTCGGGCAATATATTTTAATAAGCCTTTAATGCAGAACTTAATTATCTGTATCTGAAAATCCAAGCTCCTAAGCATCCGTTTTCCTCCTCTTTTTCAGAGAGCCTCCAAAATACAGAGAACTACATAATTTTCTTAATTACAGTTTGTTTTCTTTCAACCATTAGCTGAACTTTAGTAATGTGTTTAGAAGCAAGTAATTTTATCATTTATGTGACCAGTATTAATTATTGCTTGGTAGTTGCTGCCTGCTCAGTGCTGCAGACCTGGGGTTTTTGCTGGTGGGAGGTGACTGTCCCCCTGTGCCAGGGGGCTGCCAGGGTTGGAGCTGCCTGCTGAGAGGCTTCTGTCAGCAGGGAAATCTCAGAATATAAAACATAGAACTGACTGCCCTGGGTGAGGCTCTAAAGCCACCCAGGTCAGTATTTCATCTCTGGCAGTGGCTATTAGCAAAGAGGTGTTTTAGGTGATTCTCCCCCTCTACTCCACTCTCTTTAGACCCCTCCTGCAGTGCTGTGTCCAACCCTGGAGCCCCCAGCATCAGAAGGACACAGAGCTGCCAGAGTGAGCCCAGAGGATGCCATGAAGATGATCAGAGGGCTGGAGCAGGTCTCCTATGAATACAGGCTGAGAGAGGTGGGGTGGTTCAGCCTGGAGAAAAGAAGGTTCTGGGGAGACCTTAGAGCACCTTCCAGTGCCTGAAGGGGCTACAGGAAAGCTGGGGAGAGACTTTTTACAAGGACATGTAGTGACAGGATGAGAGGGTATGGCTTCAAGCTGAAAGAGAGTAGATTCAAATCAGATATTAGGAAGAAATTCTTTCTTAAGAGGGTGGTGAGACACTGGCTCAGGTTACCCAGGGAAGCTGTGGCTGACCTCTCCCTGGAAGACCAGGTTGGATGGGGCTTGGAACAACCTGGTTTAGTGGGAGGTGTCCCTGCCCACAGCAGGGGGTTGGAACTAAATAATATTCTAACCCAAATCATTCTATGATCCTGGTTCAAAGAAGGAGAGCATACCTGCAGCCTGACACTTGTGCTCTCACCCTTCCAGCCTAGCAGGGTCTGGAGGCTGTATCTGCATTTTATGTAAATTAGCCCCAGAAGTGTGTTTCTTCCCTGTATTAGTTTAATTGCTTTTTGACCTTTTTCTGATTTTAGCACCCGTAACACCCTATAATAATCAGTTCCATACTTTAATGGTGACTGCATGAAAAAAATGCTGCCCTTTGCCTGTTCTTAAATTACAGATATTTATTTAATGCACCACCCCAAACTCTTCTGTGGTAAGAAATAGCAAATATTTGCTCCCTATTAACTTTTTCTCTGTTCTTCATAACCTTTACCTCTGACATCCCATCTCAGCCCTCTCTTTCCCTAACAGATGACATAGCAACCTATTTAATCTTTCCCCTCACAAAGGCTGCTCCCTGTATCTAACAGCCTTTACCTTTTTTCTCCAGGTCTTTCCCAGCATTGCTATGTATCTCACATGAAGTAACTACCCACTTGGTTTCCAGTCTGAGTTGTATCAGTTGAATTGTATAAAGTCAGCTCCATGTAATACATGTAAGAAAAACTGTTCTAAAATCACGCTTTGATGTTACTTCAGCTATAACTTTAGACTAGAGATCAAACTAAAGCACTAAATAGGCTCCCAGTGTGAATACATACAGTTCCATGGAGCAGTACTTAGGTTTCTTTTACAGAAGACAGCTCCACAATTCCTGGTTCAAATAAACCTGAGACATGCAAGGTGTGAGCAAAATGAGAGCAGGACCCTTGATTGCTGTATTTTTTACCTTTATATGAGAAAATAAAGTCCTTCCCTTCATTCACTGCTCATTATTATGGGTTAGACAACAGATCCTGCTGCTGACAGAGCAGGAAACCCCAGATCTGTGTGACCAGGAGCAAGTTACAGGATTGTCCATAGAGCAGGAGGAGGGCATGACTACTAAATTCCTTCTCCAGAAACTAATAGAGAAAGGCTTCTGAGGTTTTGTACTAATTATATTTGAAAAATTTACTTATGTTTAATGATAGTTTAAAATCTGTTCTTATAGACTAATCATCCCTTGGCACCCAGATTTTAATTCAAGGTGGGTTACATCTCTTCTGCAGCCCCCTGAGGAAGTGCTCTCAGTATGTTCTTCTCAGATTTTGAAGCTGGTGGAGCAACACCATGAGGAATGTTGTTCAGCAGGAGACCAAACTTACAAAACTGGTGGGTTTTGGTAGGGTGTGTGGTTAAAGGCTCAGCCCCACAAACCCTTGAGGGGATGAAGAGCACAGTGACACAGGATGCATTTTGGGATGCTGAGGGAAGGATCCAAAAGTGGGGAAATGAGAAAAAACAGACCATCTGGGTCTAGTTACTGGCTGGACTAGCTGTCTAAATCCTGTTCGTGGAGGGATGGGCCTTTATCCAGGTTATCCAAAGAAGGAGATGGGATGAGGCCATTGGTACCACCTGGGGTAACATGAGAATTAGTGTCCATGTTGTGAGTTTTTGTGGTGTGTCTGCTGGGTTACACACTCAGCCTCACTGCTGGTTGGATCTCAGTGCATGGCTTTCCAGCAGCCTCAGCTCCACTGAGCTACTGGAATGGAAAACTTTCAAGATTTTTAAAGGTTAATTAGGAAAAAGAGCTAGTAAACAGAAAACTGCTAATTGGCCCAATGAGAATTCCCTCGCTCTGCGAGTGCATTCTGCTTTAAGCTGTTGGAATTTGCTTGGTTAAATCAAAACATCCAGCTAATACAGGTTCTTCAAGAGAGTAGTGATGGCTCAGCCTTCAGGTTTTTGCTACATTTGTTCAAGATTAAAGAACATTCAGGCATTTACTGAAGATACATTAGAAGCTAGGTCAGGTCTCCTGATTTGGGGTTGTGCAGCTTTTGATGGAATTGTCTATGATGTAGCAGTTGCTCCACATAGCAAAAATATTTTTAAAATGTGAGCACAGATGTTTTCTCTGGCTTTGTTTCTTATGGTCTACAGCTGTATATTTAAATGTACAAACCAGTCTCTCCCCTAGCCCCTCTTTTCATATTCACAGCTAACATTCTTTAAGGGAATGATCAGGCTTGCTGTGATTGTGTCAGAGATACGATACATGAATTACTGCCTGCATGTTGCCTTTTATTTTTATCAGGTAAGAAACCTACAACCAAGTGGTAATTACTTCACTATCTCTGCGTTTTTTCTACCTTGAAAGTGGTTAAATATGTTGCATTTTCTTATGAATGCAACATAACATTGGCTATGTTATGAATGGTAATAATAGCATGCTATACACTATTGGTCCTTCAGATGCCTCTCATGGAATTCATTAGCAAAAGTCATGCTTTATAGTGAAGGTCTGGCTGGGCAGGACATCAGCCACCAGGGCTAATAATTCTCTGTTGAGAAAATTACTCTGCAGATATAAGTGCAAAAAAAAAAAAAAAGACTCATTTCAGATGATGTTAGAAAATGAAGGAGGGGTAAACAAACCAGCTGGGACTCAGTGTTTTGTTTTTTTTTTTTCTGATTTGTGTAGGTCCTGTTCCCCTCTTGTTACCAGCATGAGCACAAACAGTGCCCATGCATTTTGTACTGATTAGCCTGACTGTTTGAAAGATTACCTTGGTTTGACATGTAACAGTGAAGGCAATTAGGAAATAAGACCATATGTTATAAGGACCTTAGCTGGATAATGAGAATGGAGAGAGATGAAAAGTGTGTTCCAAAGTCTCAGTGAAGTGATACGTTTAGCAAACAGAGGCTGTCAAGTCTCAGTTGACTAGACAGAAGGGCTGTTGCATGTAGTTATTACTGCAGAGATTTACAGAACATGATGAGCAAATGGCAGATAATTTCACAAAGCAAAGACAAAGAAGCTAACAAAGACAAAGTCATCAAGACTCTACTTGAGCTGAAAGCAACACTGTCATGGGCACTAATTCTCTACAGCTGAAACATTCAAAGTTTCAAATAAATACATCCAACGAGAGAGACACCCCGCAGGCTGCTGCTTATTTATAAGTTGTTTTAAAAATGAGGATCAAACTAAATTTTCTATAGTGACTTAAGTTTTCCTCATTCGAGATATGTGGTTCCTGCTTATCAGACACACTGAGAAGGCTTCTTCCTATCTTTCCTTTCTTGACAACCTTTTTCTGAGAAGTGCAAAATCTGAAAAGAAACCTAGGAGCAACTTGCATTAGAAACACCTGTCCTTGGAATCAGTCTGATCTAAAACATTTTTGCTCTGTCTCTATTTATGAAATGACTGACTACCACCTCAGCATTTAGCACCAGGCCTTTTCTTTCCCCAGAATCAAGAATGGCAGCCATATGTATGTGTCTCTGTGAGCTGCACTTTTTGTAAATCTCTCATACTTTCTGCTCTTCTCAGCCACTGGTGGTGAAGCTCCAATCTTTTTCTGATTTATTGCACCCCTAAGAGGTTCTTCAGCATCCTATATTCGTGCAGCTGATTGCTCCTTTTTTAAACTTGAAATTTGTTCCTATTGACTAGCACCTTTATTTTTCTTTCCAGATCAGCTCTGCCAAGACCATCTTGAACTTTTTAAGAACTTATTTTCATTCTTCAGTGTGCTTGTGGTTCCCCTCTACTTCATGTCAAGTGTAAATTTTCTGTCTGTGCTCTGACCTTCACTGGTCACTGATGAAACACGGATTTGCAGGAAGCTGAGGATGAAGCAACTCTCTCAGAAACTCCTTGCCAGGTCCTCACTTCTGACACTTGGACCCCTCCTGCCTTCCTGCTCAGAGTTTGCTGAGAGTTTTTCACTGCCCACTCTAGCCAAGCTTGTCTAAGCCATGCTAGCATAAGAAAAATTCATGGCAGCAGCACTGCTCTCTTTCCTTGTGATAGAAGGGAAATGGGTGACACAATTCTCAATGAAGAATCTTGTCACAATAGTACAATTCTTAATGAATTTGTGTTGGCAGTTACCCATTTCCCTGCTATCTGCTGGGTATTAGTTATTATTCTGCAATTAGTTAATTTAAAAATTTGTTCAAATCTTTTTCACATAAGAGACTGGCTTCTAAATCTCTGGTTCTTATTCTGTTTTTTTTTTTTTTTTTTTTTTTTTTTTGCTTGGTTTGGTTTGGTTTTTTGAGTTTTTTTACCAAGTTTTTAGGGTTTTTTATGTTTTAAAACCCGTGACATTTTCCTGTTTCCTTTTCTTCACCCAATGCAAATTTCAATGCATTTCAGCTGTGGCAGACTTGAAGCCAGACAGAGACACCCACCACAAAAGATTATATTGTAAACCACGTTCCAAAAGTGCCCAGTATAGTTACAAATGTTCCTCAAAATCTACATGCTTCATTTTTCAAAACATCAACAAAAAGCTCTCTGGGAGCAGAGAAATGCAAACACTGAGAGGACAGATGAAACCCACAGAAAATATTGGTGTGTTAAAGTATTAACCTGGTGACCTTACCAAAGGTTATCCAACATTTTAAAGAGACCTTTTCTTTACTCTGAGTGATTGTCCTTTTTCTCCTGTGATGCTCTCATTCCTCTTGTGCACAGAAATGACAGGATTTTTTTCTAATCTTTGCCTAATTAAAAGAAAAAAAGGAAGAGCTCCAATAAAATAATGACTACAACTAGGGGCCATCAGCTCTCCCAGCTAGTCATTAATCCCAAGGAAATGAGCCAGGCTTGATTGTTATTACTAAAATATATTGCTAATGTAATTTAGAGCTTCCTAGAAACAGATTTCTAGAATTCATCCTAGTCCTTCTGGTCCAGCTAAGAAACTGTGAGTGAATTTATCCATATACAAATTAAATTATTACTGCAATGAAGAAATTGAGAAAAAGTAAGATAGATGGAATCTGAAACAGCAACAGAAGTGACAATTTAATTTTAACATCTTTATCTCAAGGTTGATTGCCTTCTGGAGGACAGGTGTTGGGGACACGTTACAGAAGGTTGGATACAGCAATTCAGAGTCCCACCTGGTCTCCAAGAAAGAAAAACAGGTAGGCAAGCAGTCACTAGGGAGCTCTTTGTGTGCAAAAAGAGGCTGCAACACAACCAGTGTGAAGGGTGCAGTTATTTTAGCAACATTTGGAAGGAGAAGGAGGAAACCAGAGAAAACAAGTGGGTTGGGTCCCACAGGTTAATCAGCACTGCAGTTCCTCTTTTTTCTTTTTTTTTTTCCTTTTCTTTAATTAGATAGATCTTAATTGCTAAATCACATTAATGTAGCTGGCTAAAAAAAGTCTAGTTCTATAATGATATTAAGGATGGCTAATTACATAATTAATTTGAGACAGTAATCCATTATTATTAAGAGATGCAGATAGAAGACCATCATCATCAATGAGACTTCTTATATGTGAATGGCTATTGAACTTGGAGAGTTTAGCCCAAGATGAAATAATTAAGAAAATCACATAATCCAGCAAATTCAGCTATTTATTCAATGCTTTAGAGGTAGTGCAGGCTTGTAAGTATTTCCCCATTTGCAGAGGATAAGATGAATAGTGTTCTGGAAAAAAGAAAACCAAAACTGCCTCTTTGTAGTAATATCAGCACTGATTCATCACTGAAGTAAGGATCTGTTATTTAGTTTGGAACTCTGTGAAGAGAAGGGATCCCAGTGCTAGCCCCAAGCTCAGTTTAAATAGTCAGTAAGTAACCAAAACTAAAATATGATGTAAAAATGACAAAAAAGGTGCAGGAAACCATGATGAGGAAATGTTTTCTTTCAGTCTTCTGAGTGATTAGAAGATGCCTCTGTCTTCTGAGAGCCTTATTTTGTCCAGCTGGGAATATGTTTGAGGAGATCAGGATTTAATGGGTGGGTTGTGAAACTGATAATATATATACTGTACCTCTGGTGGACTCTTATGCCCTTTCTTTCATGATTGTCACCTCTTAAATCTGTGTGAGAGCAGCAACCTTGAATTTGGCCCCTGTCTTGCAGCTGGAAGTGCTGTGTTAAGAAGAAGTTTCACAGCTTGGCTGAAATGTGGACCTTGCTGTCATCCATGTTTATGAGCTCAGTGACTTCACCAGACAGATAGAAAAACAAACAAAAAAAAAAAATGAAAAACCCCTCAAACCACTCAAAACTCTTTTTGGTCTCTGGACAGTAATTCCCAATGCATTTTTTTTCTACTGAAGATGGAGTTACAGTGCCCTGGTGTCCTTTTTGTGCTGCCCACCCTGGTGCTGGAAAGCTCAGCCCGCCTCAGCCCCAGCCTCCCTAGGGACAATGCTGAGGTTTCAGTGGGGCTCACAGCTGTCCACATTGGGCCAGCAGCATGGCATGAGTGTCCCAAAGGTCTCCCCAGCTTAACCAGGTAAAGGTCTGTCCTCCAGCTGGTTAGCTGGCAAAGTTAGCTGCACTTTGCTACCAGCAATATTTTTTTACACCGGCCCAATCGCCTCTTTAAACAACACTGCTGTGTCAACAAGGTTGAAGGACTCCCACAGAAATTGGTTTTGCTCTGCCCTCGATGTATTTCATATGCTGTGGTTCTCTTATTATTTTTTCCTCTCCCCAGAATGCAGAATGATTGCTTTCGGGCTACTATGATACATATTTGATGATGTTGGCTGATTAGTTTGAGCTTCTGTCACTGACATTCCTGTGGATGTGAGACAGAGCTGATGCCTCCCCTGTGCTCTCCCTCTGGCAAACAGCAAGGATATTTGACTACGAAGTTGCCAATTGATAAATGTAAAGTGTCAGCCAGGAAAAGTTTAATATTACAACAGGAATACAAGATCACATCACAGTTACCTTGTGTTGAATGGAACAGACTGACTGGTGATTAGCAGTCATGAGAAAAGGAAAATACCCATTTTTGTGCTAAAACCCAACTGCCTCTGAGTTGTCATCTACAAGCAATGCACAAATTATCCTTGCTATGCTGTCTTAAATCACTATTTCATGTTTGGTTTGCAGCAATAACTTCCCAAAATGCTGCTGAAGCTCTGTTCCCAATGCATGGGGCAGCTCATGGGGCAGAGGGCCTGAATTCCAGGCACTTTGCTCCTGGGTTTTATGAGCCTGACTACAATGTTCTGACCCAAACCATACTTGAAGGTAAAGGAAATTCCTCTGTGCACTTCACTTTGTTACTGAACCCAGCAAAAAAATGTAGCACTTTGCCATTGAGGGAGGACGCATTTTAGTTGGGTGTATGAAACCAGGCTGCATTAGATTTGGTTTATTTATTTTGTTGCTTTGAACGTAAAGTCAGGAAGTGGTCAGTCACCTCGTTTTCAGGGCCCCAGAGAAAAGAAATAGGAGAAATTTTGATTTGGTGGACAGAGTAATTGCTGGACACTTCAGGCTGCTGATGTACCCAGCACCCAGGTCATAAGGGATTCTCTGCAGTCCCATTTGTAAATAGGTAGTGACCAGGTAATGTTTTTGCCTTTCTGGTATGTACAGAGTGATTTCTGCCTAGCTGATGACTGTAAACATTGTTCTAAGTACTATTTTATGATCCCTATAGGAATAACAATGTAAACAGCATAATTATGTCTACCTTAGAGGCACATCTAGAAACTTTGTTCTTCCAGAAGAGTGATAACAGAAATGAATTCTGCTGACAAGCTAAGCAGAGAGACACCACAACCTGCTTGTTAGAGACAGCTAATGCTTGAGGGAACTAAGTGTTCAATGCTGTAAAAAATAGTGTTGTATATATTTATCTCATGCACATGTTGAGATTTATTCATAGATGTATCACTACATGGGAAAAATATTAAAAGCAATACATTTTGAGACCTTTCTTCTCCTGAGGAAAGCATGAAGGCAGTTAGTGAACCATATATTATGTAGATAGTTATTACGTGTACTGTGGATCACATGCATAGGCTATTTTTACCCACACTTTTGCAACTCTGGCAGGGTTCCTCTGGGGCAGATCTCTATTTGGAAGCCACACACTAGTTCCAAACTTCAGCTTTTCTCCACCTAAATGCAGTATAGCAAAGCATCCTGCTTCAGACTCTCAGGTGGTTATCTCTTCACAGTGAGGAAACCTTAAGATATTTCCTGTCCCTTGGACTCCTTGATGTAACACAAATAGACCCTTCTTCCCAGCTGCAGGTGTTTTCAAGGGGTTTTGATACTTAAAATAGACTTATCAATGTGGCTAGGGGTTACAGAGCATACTTTAACCAATTACTTTAGATTTAGCTATCATAAGACTGCAAGATCTATGAGAGAAAAGAAGAAAAATGTCTGTATAAAATTCTGAGACAATTCTCTACATCATTCTTGGTTTCTATACCAAGACTGAATATCTTTTCAATTCTGACTGGAGGCACCAAAAGACTTGCGGGTCTTTGCACACAAATTTTATTCCATGGCTCACAGTATCCCTCCTCAGCAGCTCAGAGCTCAGCTGAACAGCAGAGACTGTGGTGCAAAAGCAAGCTACTTCCTTCAGCTCCAGGCTCCTGCAAGTTTATTTTTGAAGCTGTCCTTTTGGTCTCTGGCTTTTGGGAAAAGGGATAACTTTTTTTTTTTTTTTTTAACCTTTGAGTCAGTTCACTCTGCAAACCCAAATGCTTTGATAAAGAAATGGGGATGGATTGTTTTCTGAATTAGTCATCCCTATTTGAATAGGAATCCTACTGTTGTCATGACTCTCCATATTAATTTGGGTTAATTGCATTTGGGTGACATGTTCCTGTTGACAGACCTGAGAACAAATGCTGGATGATAAGCACAGGGGGGGCATTCGTGGTACTGCAGTTTCATAACATGAGACAAATTCCAGAAACAGATGCACCTGCTTATCTGCAGATGGAGAATGTAAAGTATATTATTACTGTGGAACTTCTGAATGTAATTTGTGAATTTGGCTTATTCATAAATTATAGTCACAGTTTTAGAATTGCCATCTTCAGCTTCCCACTGCAGAGAGAATTATTATCAGCTTTTAAATACCCCTTTCCAGCAATCTGTCCTGGTTGTAAGATATCAGAAGGTACTAATGGTACATTTTCCACCTAACTGCATTTGGGGATGGAAAATACCTGACGATAACAATAACAACAGTTCTTGGCATTACTGTAGGAACTTGCATCCAAAGATCTCCAAATGCTTTCCAGTAAGTAATTAATTAGGCCTCACAGCACCCCAGAGAATTAATTACAAATTATCAAGCATAATCTCAAACTGTTTCTATTGAAACTATTCTTGAACTCTTTCCAGAAGGAAAAAAAAATGCTGGCTATAATACTATGACCTTTCTCTCCCCTGCTTCATTTTGAAAATGTAATTAGATGAGACTTTGAATGTATCCAGTTTTAGGAAAGGCAAATGTAATTACTGCCCAGCCACAAAACTCATTACAATTTTCAGTTCCTTCAGTGAGATGATACTTTTAATTCTAGCTCTGTTTAAGAAAACAACAAAAGCAACAACAACAAAAGAAAAATTGCCAAGCATTCCAGGGAAATTCCAGAGAGATTTTAACTTGTGCATGTCCATTTCTTCTTCTGTCACAGGGGTGTTAAGTTTTGCGGACGTTTGATCCAGGCTTTGGTCCCGACACTGCAAGAAGAGGACGTGTCTGTGCTGCCTCCAGACTGAGTGTTCCTCCTGGGATGCAGCAAGCTCTGCTAATCCAAACAGAGGAGTTTGGACTTGAGAAGGTATTTGTCAGGGAGCATTTTGTCCCAGGGGATATCAGAAGAGAACAATAGGATTTCATCTCCTGTTTTCAAAGTGGCCCAGAGTACATGAACTCAAATGCTTGATAAGGGAGTGTGAGATGCTCCAAGCTGGCCTTCTAAAGAAACTGAATTTTAGCTCTTAGTAAAATAGTAACAAAAAATGGGGGGAGAAAGAGAAATGTCAAAGGATACCCCAAAATAGCAAAATTTGAAACACCCTGGATTTCCACAAACAAGAAGTAGAAGGTGAGACACAATTCCTGCCCACAGGAGACCTGAAGCTGTAATTTTATCTTCATCTCACAGAATCATAGGAATAACTAAACCCCCTTTTATTTCTGCTAAGGTATGTCTTTCGTTGCAAGATAATTATTAGCTTACTTTTGATATACAATGATACTAGTTTACTTGGATAACTATGTGAGCCCAGAGTTTTCTCTCTTTTCCTGCACTCATTTCTCAGAAAAAAGAAAAGAAAAATCCAGTATTTTAGCAGTGATAATGTGGTACACATTCATGTTCATAGGAAATATGTGAAAAACCCATAGAGATTATGTCAAAGGTTGTTCTGCTTAATATGTGAAATTAACAGTGATAGTCAATCTTTTTTCCTCTACCACAGAAGACTGAAAACAGTCATGAGAGAAAACCAGGTATTGTGGCTTGCTTGCCTTTCAGCTATAAGTGGACTCCCTGTGGATACGTATGTATAAATATTAATTATTTAAACATGTATATGGCACGCCAAAGTACTAAGAAGTTAATGAGGTGCCTCTTTTTGAAAGTTTTAGAACGAAGTAATTAATAAGAAAATAAAAGGTTTATGAGATTTACTAAGAGCTACCAGAGGGAATTACTCTCCCAGTAAACTTGCAGACAAATAAAGGTAACCTTTGGGAAAATAGTAGAGGGTTCTGAATTGTAAATATGTGTTGATGGCTGATTTTGTGCCAGGGCTTTATACTAGCAGAAAGGAGAGCTAGTTTTCTGAGAGCATTATTTTATTATTCTGCAATGATCTCCTCATTGTATTCTATTTTCATAGCTACACATGCAGTCCCAGCGAAGCCAACAGCTTCATCCAGGTTTGAAAGATAATTTGATCCCAGAAGTGATTCCAAAGTATAACAGAAAGGAATGTTATTTATCTCTGCAATTTTTAAATGTAGCCACACTAATCAGAAAGGATGTGGAGTCTGAATTCAGTTTGATTAAAGCTCTAAACATTGATTGAACCAGGAAGATAATTTAGAGGCACACACAGAGAAGTTTAGCACTGGTGAAGGCATAATGAGGAGGAGAAGAAAGCCCTAGGAAAAAAACTGAACTGATATAATTACATGAGGGAACAGGGCTGTTGGTCTGTGCTGTAAAATGCCCATTTGCAAACAAGCATATTAACTGCTCAGGCATTCTGTGTTCCAAACAAAAGAAGAATATATGGTATATATTCTTACCATATATATATATATGGTAAGAAACAAGAACTTGTAATTGCACTGTGAGGCAGAATTGAGTTGAAGAATCTTCTTATGAACACTTAGAAGAAACCATGGCTCTGAAGCAACTCTTGCTAGCACAGAGTCATCCATCTCCTGGCAATGAATGCTTGACTGGCAGTCCTGCCTGGCCAAGTATTGAGCCACTAAAATCTATCTGCTCAGCTGTACCAACAAGTCAGCAGAAGCTGCACAGGGAGAACAAGGGTGATTTTATCTGCTGCTCTGGAAGACAGCAGCTCTGTTTGTTTTCAGTGGATCAAACCAATTAGAACATCCTGAACAGTGTTTTCTCCTGTTTATGTTTACCATTACTTTTAATGAGGGGAGCAATATTTTTTCTCTGTCAGAGGCAGGCTACTTCTTGATATTTAGGGGAAGCTGAGATAATGAATTCTCCTTTAATATTAGCCTTGAAAAGAACACTAAAGTGGGTCAATACAGTGTTAATCTTTTGCCAGAAAAGCTCTTAATTTCTTTATATAATTTAAGCTACTCTTCTTCCCTTTCCTGGAAGTTATCAGCTAAAAAGGGGAAATTATTAATAATACAATGCAGATTCAATACAAAGCTAAATGTCTACTCTGGGAACTCAAGAAGGAAGATAAAATATTACAGGTGCACTTTCATGTGATCCAATAAAATAAAAAATAGACATTCTGTCACGATGAAATTAAAATAATAGTCACCAAATAACACTTCTGGTTTATTTCAAAAATATATATTAGCAACATAAAAGTATGTGAAGCTACTTAGGCTCTGCTCATCATTAAAAGTCTGTATCTCATTTTCAAATTAATAAGCACATAAGTCCAAATGGGCTCCACCTCTCTTTTGGATACTGAAGAAACAAATCTCTGTATTTTATTCAGGTGGTACAGGCAGAGAAAGACAGGGAAGGCAGAGAGCTCTTGACAGATCCCAAAGGTGGGAACACCAGAAGGACAGAGGGAGCTGTGGACAGGCTGGAAGAAGAGCACCCATCTGCAGAGAAGAGTCCTGAACCATCTTTCTTGAGACTACGGACACAGAGTGGATAAGGTAAAAGAATCTAAAGCCAAATGGCCCAGAGTGATAATTAATATAAGTCAGTGACTTGTTGTCATTTGAGTAATAATTTTGTCTGGTTTAATAATTTAACAATGAAAACAAAGGCCAGAAAAAAAGCATGTTTCTGTAGATAAACAAATCTAGGTTTCTTTTGTATTTTTTTTTTTTTTTTTTTTTTTTTTTCTGTGTATGTGTGTGTGAGGAGAACTGAGAGGAGCACAGGGAAACATTGCCAGGTACACAGTGAATGTTAGAGTTTTAAGGTACATTGAGAAGGTTAAAGCTTTATTTGCTTCTTCACTGATGCTGTCAGGGAAGGAGGTTGGACTAGTGGTATTTCCAAGAATGTGACTCTTCCTGGGAAAGGTGGTAGTGGCATTCAGTCAAGATTTAGTCTGTGCAAACCCCCTGATATCAGCAAAAAGGCTTAAACAGATCAGTCTAGGTGTATTCCTGGGTCCATGCCAGAACTGTTTTCTCCCTGGGTGCTCATGTGAACCCCAAGCCGCATCAAGCCACCTTTCCACAGAGTTCTGTCTAAAAATAATAGAGTGAGCTTTTGAAAAAGTTACCCAGAGAACATGGGCTATGAATTGTTTTTAAATGGAGGGAAGTTGAAAGATAGTAGCTTTAACAGAAAAAGCTGCTTCATGTAACAGCCATGGCAGTCTTTTCCTGATGGTGATGACCAGGCAGAAGCAGGCAACTAAGAGCAGAATTTAGCTCCACAAGGCTTCAGTGACAGCAGAAGAGATATCTTTCTTTTTCTTCTGCTCTTTATGGGGATGTGAACACTGGGTATTTCTGAACATATAGTGCTTGACAGGAGTAACTGCACCCTGGATAATGTGAAATATTACTATTTCTTTTTCCTGATGAGTATTTCCTGAAACGCTTCACATGGTCAAAGATGGAGGCTGGCTTTGCTGTTAATGTAATTATATGAGAAGAAAGGTAATCATCTGTTTGCATGCAATCTGATAACAAACTACAAGCTGTCTGAAATCTGCTTGCATAATAATAAGAAAGATGCACAACAAGCACTGAGTGTGATTAATTATCTGAGTACATTTGTATCCAATTTAGCATCAAAGAGTGACACGATTAGAATACAGGGTTTGTCTGGAGACAGAAACAGAAGTATGAATGAAAGAAACTCTAGTGCATTCAGGCAAATGCTGCACTTAATATATTCAACTTAGAATATAAAGCCTTGGAGGTAATTAGTAAGTTTAGTCCTGACAGCAGTACGTGCATGGCTCCCATTATTGTTAATAGTGAACATGTGCTGAACACCCTGAGCACTCTACCACAACTTTATTGAAATAGTTTCAGAAGATGCCCAAAATTCTCCAGAGCCTGAAGTAAAACAGACTGCTAATGCCAACTAACGTGTGCAATAAAATCCACATAAAGAGAGCACACTGATTAGGTGGTGTTTTTGAGAATCTTTTCTTCAGAGCATCTTTACTCATCTTGAAAACCCACCAGCAGACATTGTGCTATATAGAGTGCCCCCTGCTCTATGATATAATTAAATACATCTCAGATATCTTCATACCAGTCAGACTTCTACAGCCATGAGAGAACAGACTGCAGTCACTTCTCACAACAGTGGGTTCTTGATGGGTTCTTGTCTTTCTAATTTACATGCCATCAAAGTTTAAAATTCATCATCCCATGATTTCTGCTTAGTGCATTGGAAAATCTTCTGAAAATACGTGTACTGTTAAATAAGTAAGAAATGGCAGAGCCCAGAGCAAAAAGCTGTAAAATTTGGGGAAATAAGGTCAAAGGTTTTGCAATAATAACTACCACCAACTGTAGGATGAGCCGTGTTACATACCTACCTTCTGTTAATTTGACTGGCTTTCTAAGGGTAGGGATTTTAAGGCTTCTGATGTCATATCTTTGAAACATAGATTAGAATTGCCACTGCTTACACATGGCAATTACAATTTACACATTGTAAAAGCTCTTGCCATATTCCCTACACTCTGACTTGCCTTATAAGAAACCTTTATCTCAACAGCTTGCATTATTTGCAACCTGGGAGAAGGCTCTGCAGGAGAAAAAAAAAAAAAAAAAAAAAAAAAAAAAAAATTAGAGCATTTCAACACTGTCCACAGCTCAGTTTAGCTCTAAATCATACAATTCTTGAATTAGCTACTGTCTGTTTTCAGTAGTTTTCCATTACAAGGGGTCAGGCACCAGAGGAAATAGTTTTCTAAATCAGAAAGGAATATTAAATGACACACCTGATAAGTATGAACAGTGGTGCAGAAGATTTATTGAGTAATGTGTTAGGTTGATAAATGATAACATTTATTTGCAATTTAAGGATGTGACCCAAATGACACTCATTAGCTCAGCTTGTGTAGAACCGATTAGTTTTGTAAATGTATTATTTGTCTGGTGCTATTGGAAGAATAGTCTGGTTTAATTGATTGGAAATCTGTTTTATTTCAGCAAATTTTACATATTCTGTCCTTAATTGTATTCTGTTGTTTCCTCCTGAATGTCAGGCATATTACAGTTTATTACTTGAGCAGGGGAGTGCTTGGCAACTTGCTAAAAGGCTGTAGTGAATGCATTAATCCATCCAGATAGGGGTGGCAAGATTTCCATTACCCACTGGGCTTCTTGGGAATATGCTGGGAGTGAAATGAGGAAGCAGGTAGCTCATGGACAAGTTTTTCTCCTTCTGTTGGTGGAGCTTGAATGACACATGTTCAGCTTCCCCAAAAAGGTTCTTGGATTTAAGAGCAGGATTCCATAATATATGGAATATATGGGATATATGGAGGGGTTTTGGCTGTGCCCATCATCAGTGTTAGATGAGGACATTGAGAAAATGTCTCTGTTTTTCTTCTGGAACCCAAATAGTGAAAGTGTAGGGGTCTGGAGAACCTGTGAAGAAACTGGTGTGTTTGGGGGTTTGCTGCAAAAGTCCACTGAACCTTAAGAAATTACAGTTTTCCCTGAGTATCTCTGTTTGAGAAAATGAAATGGAAAATGGTGCCTTTGTTTTGGGAGGGTTCAAAAATCCTGAAGAAAGTAAGAGGGTTTCTGAGAGTCAGTGTCTGTATAGTAGCCTCAATTAGCCAAGAACCTTCCAAAATGTGTTTTAAGGAGAAACACTGGCTTGTTGAAATCATGAAAATGTTTGTTTCCACAGAGATATACAAATCTTCAGAGGGGCAGGCTTGCACATTATTGAAGTGCTTTTGCAGCCTTTTCTAAATCCATTTAGGTGTTTTCTGAGGGCTGGAAATTAGTTGTTTTGATACTTTGTTATCCCTTTCAAAAGTGTTAACATTAGAAGATCAAAACTGAAGTGAAACCTGAGAAAAATAAAAATTGTGGCTGGATCCATGGCAACTCCCTCAAGCCTCACAGCCCTCTTGTAACCAGGAGTGAGACCAGGAGTGGCTCCTCACCCCCCAAACATCAAAACCAAGTTGTTCCACTTTGTTTCAGCTAATTTCTGCCTCCTTCAAATAAGCTGCAAGATATTTGACAAAAAAAAAAAAAAAAAAATTTTTTCCTGACAAAAGGGTTTGCTCGGCCAGTGTTTCCTACCAAAAAATATTCAGCTGTGATAAATTATTCTCCACTGATGGCAGCCCATTTAATCAAAACAGCTCCCAAATGTGGCCAATACTGACATGGCCTCTGTGTTTGTTTGTGCTATCAGCACTCAAGGCTTGGGGACAGCACCTCCTCGTGTCTCAAGGCAGGACATCCCAGAGCCTGTGCATTCAGGGGCCATGTACATTTTCCTCATGTGTAATAATCCCCCAAGCACCCTGCTACAGAAAAATGCATTTTAACTTTCTTCAGTTATCTTTGCTTCCTGCAAAATGCGTTTCAGGCCCATCTTGAGGAGAGACATGTAGCAAGACAAACCTCTTTTAGGGCACGGCGCTCCAAGGTCCAACCAGGTGTTCCAGCAGAAACTCACGAATAGTGCTCTGAGTCTAATGCCCTCAGGGCTGAGCAGCCTGGATCGGTGCTACTGCTCCAAAAGTGGCCTCCCCTCTGGCTTCCCCAGGTGTGAGCTTTATTGGCCCCCTAATCCTGCACATAGGCAGTAGGGGCCCACCCTAATCAGGCGCAGGTGGGCTTAACACAAGGTCATGCCCACTACCTGGCAATTAGTGACACCTGGTTACCTCATTTCACTACAGAGACACTAATATTTTCCCGCCTCTTCATATTCTCAGGGCCATTTTTGTTTCTTTCCCCAGGTGTGACTTTTATTTCCTTCAAAAATCCCATCTTTTTTTCATGCAGTTGGGAGCTACTTAAAGCACAGAGCTCACAGGAGACCGATGCATGTCCTACAGAAGGCAGCTGCATGGAGCCCTGGGGGCTTTCCATACTTATTTCCATACTTACGCCAAAATTTTGCTCAAGTAAAGCATGCAAAGTCAAAACACACATCATGTGGTTTTTGTGAAATCTGGAAGTGCTCCTATCTTCAGGATGGGGGCTGCTTAAGTTGCATCTCTTGACTTCTTGGCTCCTGGAGCAGAGACAGAGAAGTCTTCAAGGTCCACCTCTGCCCTAGCTATTTTCTTGGCTGGGGAGATCCATCTGGAAAGCCCAGCATAAGATGATACCTAAATTATGTTTTATTAATTAGTATAGAAAGTTGTTTAATCCAGAATCAAATTTCCTGAAGCATATTTTTTTCATCTGCTTTTTAAGGCAAACACATAGGTTACTGCAGCCAAATCTTTGGAGCAGAAAATGCTGTATGGCTCTGAGTGAAAACATAAACCCAGCTCAGAACTGCAGAGCTGGTTCTTGCACTTCTATAATGACATTATCCCAATTGCTGTCTGCACATTATCATGTGCAAAGCAAAATAAATGTGCATGGTAACTGTTAAAAACAGCACTTGGATGCAATTTCAGGAATAGACATTAGGCATGTGTTGGTGGGTGTGAGAAGATGGAGCTCTTTGCTCATATGATCAGTCAGATTTGGGCAAATCAAGCCAATGACAGCATTTTGTTTTCCTGATAATGATCATCTTTGGCTAGTTTCAGCCTGCCAGTATTAAAACAATTGCTTGTGGTGCTTTGTCTATTACATGGTCCTTTTCTGCTTAGAAATTTTTTCCATTTTTATACAAGCACCAAAGAAGGACCTACAGCAGCCAAGCAAAGCAGCTGCAGCTCATACATGAAATTACAGCCAGGAACAAATATTTAAAGTGCTACATGGTGCATGTCTATTTTGCTGGCCTTGTAACAAATGACAGCAGTACAGACATTAGCCCACTATCATTCTCATACTTGCTTAGACTTGTCCTGGGTCTGGCTGCTGCCTGTCCCAGCTACTGAGCATCAGCTCCCGCACTTTTAGGTGTCTGACACCTGTTTTCACATCTAATTCCAAAATAAAATGTTCTTTTACTACAGTAAATTACTTCCCTTCCCCACTTCCCCATCCCCCCATTATTTTTTTCCTTCTTTGCAAGTAGAAAAAATTATTATCTTTCCTTAGTACAAACCATGTCTCATGAGATTCTAGACAGTACTGAAAAATAAATGCAGCCTTTATTCTGGGTTCCCTGCTTGTGCTTTCCACATAACTCAGGTACAGAGGAATTAACATTGCTGAACAGTGAGGGGAAGGACCCAGTCATTTCATTACTAACTCACAGATAACATAAGAAGAACTGGCTGTGCTTATTTAATGCTGCAGCACTGTCTGTGGGTTTGGTCTTCCAGTTTTCCCTCACTAAAATGTCAATAACAAAAAAAAAAAACCACAAAACAAAACACAAACCTTTATAAGAAAGCACTTTGACTGTGCCATGGCAGACCTTGGTTTGTCTTGCTAAAGATTTATTTCATTTCCTACCAAAGCTCTGTGGTCTTTATGGTTTATGCTAAAGGAGGAAAAATGCCTTGAGCCTTTACCTTTCCCTCTAGATGCTGGTAAGGGTAACCATCAGGCCCCAGTATAACCAGCAAGAACAGCAAGCATGTAGGACTTAGCAGTTGCTTCTGGCTTTGGAGTGGGTTTATTTGCTTTGTTTTGTTTGCTTGTTTGACCAGTGTTCCCAAAAATGACAGCTCAGGAACACTCAGCAGTGTCCTGGAGGCAAATCTTTCTGCTTAAGACCGGGGTAAGAACTGTACCTAAGATGGACCCATCACATTTTAAAAATCATTTATTAACATAAAAATACAAAGATTGAAATACCACCTGATACTTCAGTCAGTTTTTAGGACAGTGCAGGAAAGTTACAGAGATAAATTTGTACCATAGATAAGAAAAAGACTCCAAGTGTAGCTTATTTAGCCTGAAAGAAAAAGCGGACTGGGTGATGATCTCATTACAGTGCCTAAATATATGAAAAGATTATAGAAGAACCTGGTCATGACCTACCTGGCTGGACTCTGTGAAAATTACGGGAAGATTTATTAACCATGATGGACAATGGAATCGGCACAGAAATGAAACGGAAAGTTCTAATAATGTCCCTTGAGCTGGACTGGAGAGCAAAGTCTCAAAATAGAAAATGCATCTAGGAGAGTTTTACAAGGAACCCAAGCTGAGGTGTGAAGAGTGGAGGTATACACATGAATAGAGTAACTTTCTTACTGTGTTTTTTTGTTTGGTTCGGGGGTTTTTTTGAGTTTACTAATATACAATCATTGCTAAAACCAGGAAGAGATCCTGGAACACTGGTTTTGTAGAGGCTGCGTTCTCATCTGTTGATGGTTGATATTGCAGAGGAAAATGGTTTAAAATATAAAATCCATAGAAAATGGGAGAAGACTATTATGATGGTAAGAACCTTGCCAAAGCCAGCAACTCAACTTAGGGCTGTGTTTGCCCAGCCCATGACCAATATCCTAATGAGTCCCTGTTATATGTATAGAAAATGACTGTGTGGTATAAAGGTAAGGTTTCTTAAAACTTTTTCCAACCTTACAGCTGGCATAAAAACATGAAAAAGGTTGCCCACTAATTTTTTGGTAAATGAACTGCCATTTAAGTTTAAAAAAAAATAAAAAAACTCAACACCCTTTTTAGCTCGTGAGGAAAAATAAGTATCTGTAAATATGATGCTCATATGGATGGGGACATCCACACAACCTCAAAGCTAGGAAATTAAGAGAAATGATAGAATTCACTCAAGCAAGGATTTTTACTCAGGATGGAAAACACAAAGAGTAAGTTATCAAGAAAGGTCATAAAAGGCAGTGGCTTAAATGAATTTAAGAGACAGCTAGACATTTTTATGGAGAGAAAGGACTGAAGAATTCAGAGCCAGTGACAAATCAGGGAGATGGGGTTGAGATAAAATTAATGAAGACAGGCTTGCTTGTGGCCAGAGGCATTTTACTGTCCAGCAATACCTTATGTCCTCTGTCATCACATCCTAATCTGACCCTGACATCTGAAAGTAGCATGAAATCTTTTACACTTCTTAGTATATTAAAGAGGAAAAAGGGATTTCAGAGTTTTCCCCCAAAGGGAAAAACATCATGTTGCTTATTTGCTTTCCAACACATGCACATAGTTACAGCAGATGCTGAAAGGACTCAGTCCTGGACAGTACATGTTGGCCTGCTTATAAACTCAGAGTAAACTCTCTTGGTTGCTTTAAAATTCTCCATGGAGAGGTTTCAACCGTATCTCCTTCCATCTTTCAGACAATTTTTGTTTATCTTTCTGTAGTTACTTCTTCAGAACACAGATGGAGATCCCCATGGCAGTGTCCTGCTTCTACAGAGCTGGCCAACTCCTCCTCCTATTACTCCAGCTCTGCTTCTCCATGCATCCTACCTGCTGGTGAGGCTGTGGCAGATTGGA
Organism: Heliangelus exortis; assembly: GCF_036169615.1. Classification (NCBI taxonomy): domain Eukaryota; kingdom Metazoa; phylum Chordata; class Aves; order Apodiformes; family Trochilidae; genus Heliangelus; species Heliangelus exortis. Next base: position 5,369,792 of record NC_092427.1, read on the forward strand.
CAAAGTTCCTGGACCACCAGCAGCCAGGCACAACATCCAGAGGTATGTGATGATTTTTTAGACTACAAGGGCTTAGTGCAAAAAAAATGACCTTGAATAAAGGGAAGAGCAGCTCATGCTGTTAATTTTATCCAGAAGTGGAAGAGAGAGCTGTGTGCCAGTCAGGAACTGTATGTATCCACACTGTTTAGGAGTTAATTCTCATGAAAGGAAGATAAAAGGAAATGGGCCTTGACATTTTGAAGAATGTAGATTTACATTAGTTCAGGCCTAAAAGTACAGAGGACACATAAAAGGCGTGGACAAGGACATCTTCATGGACTGACATGTGATGCTATTGCCAGCAGGACATAAGGGGTGGAAAGACTTTTCCAGGCATTAGGCAAACCTCAGGTAACTCAGAAAGCTTTCTCTGAGCCTCTTGGCCACCTCTGGGACACCAAATCTTCTTGACAGCCCAAATCTTTCCCTTGGTCCAGGAGAAATTTCCAAGATCACAGAGACCATCAGCAAATAATGTGTATGCCATCCCCAAAAAATTCATTCACGGCTCTCATACTGTGCTTTGAGGGAAATGTGTCTGTGTTGCCAGTGCCTTCTCTCAGCTTCATCTTTGCAGGAAGGACAGGAAAATGGGCCAATTGCTTCCCAGGTGACCATGCTGAGAGGTAAGGGACAAATGTTCTGATCTTCTCTCTGGTTATGAGAGGCACTGAGCCCTAACTCCAGGCCAACATCAGGGCTGGTAAGCTTTGCAATACACACATTCTGAAGCAAATACCTAGCTACAAAACATTTCCATCATGCAGGTAAAATACAGAGATCTTTCTTACTGGCAGAATCTTTTTCCTTCCTGCTAATAGGTTCAGCTTATACAAATTAGATTCACACAAAACTATGCCTGCTTATTACTTCCATGTATTTCTGTTAATATACAGCCCTTATTGGCCTGTGTAGAGATTGAGACTTGCACAGGATGGATTTTAAAACAAAGTATGTAATGGTTTCTGTAGGGTTTACTGTAACCAACTGCTTAATCTAAACTACATTAATGAAGGTGAAACACAAGCACTGCTAATTTGAAAAAAAGAAAAAAAAATAGAGTTCTGACAAACACAACAGCAAGACTAGAAATTATTTTCCTTCCTCTCTAGTTACTACTATCATAATCTGAATATCAAGATCTTAAATCCATCAGGAGTCCAGCAGGCAGCCCACCTTTATGGAGAACTTTACCCTTAAAAATAGAATGAAAATGGTGATTAGAAGCCATCAGGGGATGGACAGCCCTGCATGCTCAGGGTGTTTAGTTTATATGAAACAGGAGGAGGTGGAAGTTCTTGGATTTGTTTTCATTTTAAATGACCCCTCTGCTTCCCAAGGAACTGCATTGATGGACTCTGAGAGAAAGCTGAGGTCAACTCCTTGTCTTGATGAATTAGCAGAGAAATATTTAACCAGGGTCTTATGAAAACTACTTTGCTGTAATAATAGCACCAAATCGTTGTTAAACCTGTTTCAGCAACTGTCATTAGCAACATAGCCACACAATCTAATTCTAGTGGTTTAAATAAAGATATTCTGAGCTCACATTATTCTAGAATATATTTGAAAACCTCAGCTGCTGAAAACAGAAAACTGGAGACAGAAAGCAGGGTTTGGATGACATCCAAGTTTTATCATATCCATTCTTTAGCGTGGGCATATGGGGACAGAGATCTTGATAAAGCTTTATGAACTCTGTTAGCAGTAACATCATAGGATTCCTTTTTGCAATTCCATGATGCAGCTGCAAAATGAAATCACCAACTCCATCTTATCGTGGGGGTCCTGGTGGGAAATATTTATGATGGCTCAGAGGAAACTGCTCATTTTTCTCTTCTTCCCTGGTGATCAGAGAATCACTCTGCAGTGAAGACAGGAAACTAAAAAGCTGTTGCCCAAAGACAGGATGGGGACCTACTAGTGCAAATGATACTTAAGACTCAGCCCATGAAAAAGAAGAGAATAGAGAGTGTTTTTATTTGAAAGGGACCTGCAATGATCTTCTAGTCCAATTGAAAGAAAAAGGAAAAAGAGGAGAGAAAAAATAGATTTCAGTTATTATCATCCTACTCCTTCTTTAAAGTATTTGGGATCCAAGCCAGTGTAAGGAAGGAAGAGACACTGTCACCTATTAAGTTCCTCAACTGTACAACTCAGGAGAGAGCCACCTAAAAAGAGTAAGTGGACATAAAAAGAGAGAACTCCTTTATGTGCTGTCCCCACAGCCACACAGGTTTCTCACCTAGGACTTTGGAGATGTGCCATTATCCACTTGCATCCCACTTGAAAGAATTTAACTGAGAGGTATCTATGTGCTTGCTCTCGAAGGACTGATGACTGCTCACTTGAGAACAGCATCCTGGCTACGTATGGAACAGAACTTTTAGGAGAGGCAGTTTTGCACTTTTTATTGGTAGACTGAGGATAGATTAGCTGTCTTGGGATAGGGCTGAAAGACCTCCTCAGTGAGAGATAAGATGAAATTTATGTCTCTTTCTCACTGTTTGGTTTTTTTTTTGTTTTTTTTTTTTTTGTGAGGATGCAGACATCAAACCTGCACATCCCCACGCTCCCAACTGTATTACACATTTCAGAAGTAATATAAGGTTCATTAGTCTAGGAAAATGGAGCATGCAGTCCAATAAGGTGAGGTCAGCTGTACAGGAGTTATTATAAAGAGGATGCAGGAGAGACACTTTATAGAGGAATGCAATTAAGACTAGTATTGATGGACTAATTTTAAAGTGACTATACAAAAATGTTGATAACAGGGCAAAAAACAGGTTAGGTGTCTTAAGCACCCAGCTCCAGCCAACACTGGATGGATCACCCCTCAGTGCACTCAAAAACCCTGCAAGAAACACTTTAAACCAATATATTACAGAATCACACAAAGTTAGGGGTTGGACAGGACCACGAAAGATCATCGAGTCCAAAAGTATGCAAAAAGTATTTTTATACAACCACTGAGAGGAAGAGATAAAAATGGTAAATACTGTAGCTGTTATCTGGAATATTATACTTGAAGTGGGGGGATGAAAACCCAAAGCATGCTGAATGAACTGTCAGAATCCAGATGAAATGCTTGTCTAGGAAAATATTTCTTTTCAGTCTGGAAATTATATTATCCAGCCACACCTCTCTTTCTGTGGGTGAAGCTGAAAAGGGGCATTCTTAGAACCTGTTAAAAAATTTTTAATTTGTGGATTATTGCTTTGAGTAAAATTCTTTAGCTAAACCTGTATTACATTTCTATATCTAGTTTCCAAATTCCTTCACTCTACACCCAGAATGGGCATATTGGAGATGACTGATGATCCCTGAGCCTCCATTTGGAGCAGGATTGACTTAAATGAACAATTTTCTGAGCACCGAAGGAGACATTGCCCAAAAAACTGCCAGAGCAGGACGTGGACAAGATCTACTTTCAGCAAACCAGTCCACAAAGATATTACTGTGAGTTTATCTGAAAGCAGAATTTGTCTAAAATCTTCATTACGTGTGAATTCCACCAGGATATTGCATAGTTAAGGTCTCTGAACATACTTAAAATAATCCTCTTTTGCTTTATGTAATGAATAGAATAGATGGAATTGCTTTCCCAGACTTTCTGAGGAAATCGAAGCGATGTGTTAAAGATTTAACAGCTTTTATTTCTCTTTTCAGATCTTAACCCAGTATCAAATATTAAAGTACCGATATATTTAAGGAAATCAGAGGTTGCTGTTATAATTAATTTCCTTTCTATGAAAAGGTACTGCTGACTTCTTTTGGAAAGAATGTGAGTAATCCTTTAAAAGAAAACCAGAGCCAATGTGTGTGCATGTATGAAAGCCCTTTTCTTTTTTCCCCTAAATCTCAGTTATAGAGGTACAGTGTTTATGTTGTACATGAAGGCAAAGACACATAATCTGAAATGAGCACATTGTGTCACATCAGTAACATAAAAATGAAAGATGTATTTAAAATATAAAAAATTCAGAATATGGCCTCTGACTCTGGTGGAAAACAAGCAGGGGAGCAAAAATGGAGCAACCCTGAGCCTACTGAAGTTTTTACCAAATCTCTGCCTTTAAAATAGGAGAGTCATTTCAGCCTAGGGATATAAAAGGAGCTTCAACTGAGCAATGGGTTAGAAAGTATAGAGAACAGGAGAGAAGGCTGGCAACAAAATATCCAAACAAATACTTAACTTTTCTTTCAAATGCATTGTTAATGTTATGGACTTGTATTAATCACCTGAAGAGCATGTATAGGCTTCATGAAGCAGTGCTAGTGATAGTCCATGTTTATGTCTTCCTTACCCTCATGGATATGCCAAATGATTTCTGTTTTGTTCCTAGCTGGAGACAAAGCAAAATTAGTCTTCCCAGGTTTCTAATATAGCTTTTTCTTTTTTTTTTTTCTTTTTTTTTTTTTCTTTTTTTTTTTTTTAATGGATTGCTCAATAACAATCCAATCATGCATTTAAAAATATTTGTGGTAGCTGCTGCTGACAGACAGGACTGTATAACTACACTGGTTAACTCAGCAACTGCTTTATGAGACCTGTGAACAAGGAAGGAAGAGGAAGGGAGAGGAAAAGGAAAATCCCAGAAGTAAGCACTAGAAATATTTTAAACAACTTTTCCTCCATATTGTTGTTCTTATTATCAGAAGACTTAGCAATTTCAAACACAGTTCACTTCCTCACAGGCAACCATGGAACAATGGACATCACTTTGACAGAGGGCTCACCATCCCACCAGAGAAAGGGGTGATGCAGGGTAAACTTTGTGTGTCTGCTGAGGCTCCTTGGGGCAGTATTTCTTTCTCTGAAATGGAATCATAGACCCCCCATATTGTTCTGGTTGGTCAAGACCTTAAGAACCTCATGTCCAACCATTAACCCAGCACTGCCAAGCCCATGGCCCTCAGCACCAAATCTACTTGGCTTTCCACCACTTCCCTGGGCAGCCTCTGCCAGTGTCTGACGAGCCTTTTGGTGAAGAAATTTTTTCCAATATCCAATCTAAACCCCCATTTGTGCAGCTTGAGCCCATTTCTTCTTGTTCTATTGATTGGGCTGGAGAGAACCTTTATGTTAAGTCAACAGCACAAACTCAGCCTGTGAGGCCCTGGGTGAAGTTCATGGCTTGGGATGAGATGGTGGCCTCCCTTCTGCACCCAGGCAGCCTTGGTTTCCTCATCACACACAGCAGGATGGTGAGGGAATGGTGTTGGCTTTTGGATGTCATCTTCAGGGGAGCCACACTTGTCACCAGCCACAAGAAGGTATTGCTTGGCGGGGGGGGAGGGAGTGTTCTGTTCTGGCAGGTTGAGGTGGTGCTTGGTTTCTGCAGCATAACATTTTGGAGGAAAAACCAAAACCCAAAGAACAAGAACATCTTTAGTGTGTTCAATACATGAAGGGTTCTAAAGTTATAATTCTTTTCTAGTTTTGTTTGTTCATTCAAAAAGTCAGTGGAGGCAGCTGGTGCTTTTGCAACTAGATGAGCATGACAAAAATAGAGTAATAATAATAATAAAAGAAAAACCTGAACAGAAACTTCCTTGGGGCCACAGCTGGAAGCAAAATGATACCTGACAGAAAGGCGACAAACTGCATCTCCTGTTTTCATCTACTCTTTGGTATGTTGCAAAATAAGTATGTAAAACCATCGTGGAAAAAACAATGTATTTGGAATATATTGGTTAACTTATTTTCCCTCCCTCTCTTGTTCAACTTCATCAAAGATTCATTTAAAACACTAATGTTCTTCAGACTATTATTTGAAGTTAAAAGAAGCATATGGTGCTTTGCAACAAGATAATTAGATTTCTCGTCTGCCTTCAGTATTATAGTTTGTTAATGCACACTAATGGGGTTTACAAACAGAATAGGCAGAATAAATGATAGACTAGATTAAGAGGTTTAAAATTATGAGGTTTGATTTTCTGTGTTTGTTTCCTGGAATATTAGAACTGTCCTATGGTTCTTCTACTGCAGCATCCTTTAGGCATTGCTTGATGTTTCACAGGGCAGCACAATAATCCTGTTGGTGATGGATGAAAAGAGAACAGAAAGTCATAAAAAGCATTTTCCTCCTCAGCACCACAGAGAACTGTTATGGCCCGAGGCACCAGGGCCCACAGTCCCCACATTATGTCCCTACTTGATGTTCAGTCAACACTCACTCCATCCATACCAAGGGCTGATTATTCATTTGAATCCTTCTAAACTCTTTCCCTGACAGCAATGAGTTCAACAAATTGCAGATGCATAGTCTGAAACCCAGCCCTTTCATTAGCCTGATTTTATTTTGCATTTTCGATGCTCAAAGTGATGGCAACCACTAAAATAATAAAAAAAGTCTTAAATAATCTTATGTAGTGACATGAAATTTCACCCAAATATTGGGTGCAGGCATTTTGATGTAGCCTTTTCAACTCCTAGAAGGAGGCCTTGAGAAAAAGAGGTTTGAGGAAGGATGTGAAACCACTGCCATAGATATTCTATGCTCACCTCTGTCTACATTTGGTATGGAAAGAAATGAGTATGTGGGAGTAAATTATATATATATATATACACATATATATATTGCTCCATAAATTCACTAATAACGAAATTATCTTTCTTTTGGTTTTGTTTTAGTGGTTTTTTTTCTTTTTGCTTTGCTTTTTTGGTGTGGGTTGTTTTTTTTTTAGTTTGTATTTTTGAAAAAGTAAAGGGATAGATATCTTAGATTTTGGCTTTCAGCTGAACATCTGATTTGCTACAACGTTGAAAATAATTAGTTCAGGCAGAGAGGACAAGGATGAAGTCACCAGTTTGATATATGCATAAATATACCCCATAGTATTCAGGGGCATGCTGTATATGAGCTGCTCTGTAGGGTGGTAGAAAAGAACAACTGCAGCCCTTTTCCAGTGCAGGTAATGAAACATTTGGGTTACTGAAAAAGTCTCTGAAGTGAGTTGCTGCATAGGTTGCCTGTTGTCTGTTTTCAGATAAGGTGAATTCAGGCTGGAATAGGTCCAGAGAAGGGGTAAAGGATCAGTGGGTGAGGAGAGCTTGTTTATAAAATCAGATGTGTTTCTTCTGAAACATTGAATGGGGAGCTATGATTGCCCTTGACAATTTCATTTGCTGAGGTGACCAATGTTAGAGCCTCTTCAAATAATCCAAACTCGTGAGTACGTGGGTCACAGTAGCAAGGTTTGCATTCAAGAGGAACAGCTTTCATTTTCTACTAAAATCACAGTGAAAGATAACATTCCACTGTGCTACATCTATTGGTGAGGTGTGGGAGTCAGAGAAACCTCAGCCCTCTCTAAAGGAAAGGAAAATATAGTCCTGCCAATATAATGTCTTCCCTTAATGCAGCATGACCCCAGCCTGAATTGATTTAATCCCTCAAATAGTATTGTATAATTTCCCCTATTTCTTGTCTAATTTCATGCTGTGCTAAGGGTTTTGCATTTAATCATTATTTTTGCATTGGCATACCTTTCAAAGACAGTTTGGTTTGTTTCTTAAAATAAATTTATAAGATAAAACATTAGACCTCTGGTCTGCTTGGCTAACAGGACATAGGCAAAGTAATTATTTTATACTTATATGGTAATTTCAAATATTAACAAGGCATTGCTTATAGAGTTTTATTTCTCCTCATTTTTATGCAGACTCACAGCTGCATATTTACAGTGCAGAATAATCTGGGTTGTTTGATATTGTTATTGTCCTATACCATAATATGAAAGATACATCTGACTCTTTTTTTACTCAATTTACACAAATGCTTGCTGCAGGGTCTTTGATTTTTTTAATCACTAATGAATCCCAAGGTCTAGTTATGAAGCAATATAAATAAACAGCCACTCATAAATGGTAAAACTGCAAGGTTTCATCCCTTCCTTGGAGAATACAGCATAATTTCAAGGTTGTCTCTGACCCATCTTTTCCATCTGTTTTTTTCGCATTTGGGATGGAAAGTAACAAAACTGATTTAAAAGACTTCAGAAATGAGTGAAGTGAGAAGCAAACTGCGAAGTGACTCATAATAACACAGCAGTTAAGCTTTAAACTAGTCCAAGCATCAACAGAAAAAGTGGCTGCATTCAGTGAATCCTGAATTATACATGGAAGATGAGCTTTCCAGCATGGATGTAGGGATACATCTATACAGCTTCATTATTCTCCTATACAGTAATACTAACAAAATGTAGGGTTTTCATTTCCTAATGTTTACACAAGTCCCTGCATTGAGTACTTTTCTGATCATCCTTCCCAGACAGACACCTTGGCCCTCCAGCAGAAGGGGAGACAGGAGCACAAGGAAGAATGTGTCCCACATCCTGCAGAGCAAAGCCCTCAAATTGACCCTCAAAAAAAATAAAGAAGAAGAAGAAAAAAAAAAAAGCTGTCAGGAAAAAAAAACCCAGGCCTTAATATGGCTGTTGTTGAAACCTAGCAACAAGGATCTTTTAAAAAAAGGGGGAAAAAAAAAAGAGGGGAAAAAAAAAAAAGAAAAAAAAAAAAATGTAACCCTCTCTTGTCAGTTCAGCAGCATGGAGGCCAAGTTTGTTTCAGCTGAGGAATGGGCATGTTTGCCTTCAACTCTTTGGAAACAGGTGACAGATACTGTGCCAGATATAATTTACTGACACAATTATTGTTTCTTTGAGTCACTGTTTGACCTAGACCTAGGGCTAAGTGTGTTTACTCTCCTAACATAATCTCAAGCTATTTTTTTCCCCAAAGGTGAGGAAGTTTACAGTGAGAAAAAGAATTAATGTGCACAGGCACACAGAGTTTACAAGCTGGTGCCAATCCAAAGCTAAAAATATTTGAAACACTGTGGTGCAAGCTCTTTCACATAGTTTATTGAGAGTCAGAAACTGTTTCCACAGCCAAAAACCTGTGTCCTAGCAGTCCAGTCTAGAAAAGTCTGCTCTAGTCTAAACCCTTCCTTCTGCTTCAGCTCCTTTCCATCTGAGAGGCTGCACAGAAATTTATCCTGACTGTCAAACAGATCAGGGCCTTTGAAAACAATTAACAATAAGAAAATAGATACATAAGAAAATAGATTAAAAAAAAATCTTCAGACATTGTGATAGGATATTTGTAAATCTACAGGAAGGCTCAGGTTTATTTCAGGATTTGATCAAATTGCAAATTCACCTCTTCTGTGAACAAACCTTTTATGGAAGGTCTTTAGATCTTTTCAAATTATTTCTGTATTTGCAGGTGAACAGTTTCAACCTTGATTGTCTCAAATACAAATGCAGGCTGGCATGAAAAATATGTGACAATACAATGATTTGAAGCTTAAATAGAACAGGCAACCCCAACCATCATTTGTGATGAGTGAGGAAGAATAAATAAAAATATGAAGGTCTTTAGATGTCTATGAAATCCTTCCATCCATACAGGACCTTCCAGCAAGAGATATATGGCACCAAGAATTCATAATCACCTACAAAACCTTTCTGAAGGGGTCAGTGTTAGTGATGGGATGGTTTGTTGTGGGATGTTTTCCACAACCAACCTTCACTGGGCACCATGACATGGATCTGAGTGCAGGCTGGACTCTGCTGTTTTGCAGATGGATCCAGAGCCTGGGTAACATTTAATGACCATATGAAGCAAATCTGTGAAATCTTTTGAAAACAAGGCTGTGAAGGGCAGCCAGCTGATTCTGGAGTGTGGAGGTCAGAATAGCAAAACCCAACTTGTCTCAGAAGAGCAATTATGATTCATTGATCATTTAAGAGAAGCTCAGCCATAAATCCTTGCTGTAGTCAATGATAAAGAGCCTCAATTTAAACTTTAAATTCTTGATTGTCAGGGTGAATAACCTCAGGGCTTGAGTTCATGGCAGTGACCTCAGTTGGACCATCTTGCTGCATTAGCTGGTGATTCTTGAGGTAGGCTGGGTTTCTCTCTGACCTCAGGGCTAGAAAAATAGAGTTACTCTCTAGAAGTGTGAGTGATGAAGACCTGAACAGAGATTGAAGACATGCATCTACATCTGGTGTTTTCCACTAGGTAAGGATAGAGAGCGTTCTATGGGTTCTAACAAAGAAACTTTGAAAAACCACAAGCTCAGCATCTTACACTTGTGAGACTTGTCAGTTTTAAAAGTAAAGCAAAAAGACATAGACAAGGTGTTTTTGAGACCTGGATAGAGCAGGGACTTTCTTTTTTTTATTTTTTTTTTTTTCCTCTTAAAATGCTTAGTGATAAACATGAAACAAAAGAGAGGATTTGGAGTACAATGAGACATACTGTGCCTATGCCAAGGTAGGATCAAAGGGAGCAGTATATTACCTTGGAAAGCTTTAGACCTGGCAGTTGAATAAAGTGGATATTCTTCTAATCATTCAAAAAGCCAAACAATACACAAAAATGCAGAATTTGAGCTTTACCTCATATGCAACCTAAGAATGTAGGTCTTTCACTACTTATTCTAGGTTAAATCCTGTTATATGGTTGCCTTTTGAAGGATATAATTGCTCCAAGGATTCACGTTTATACAGCATCCTTCATCTCTTAAAATCAGCCCAAGACTTAGCCCAGCAGTGTTACCCTTTGGTGGGAATATTTCATGACCTGTGTAAAGTGGGTTAGGACTTTGCTCATTCCCTTGTCAACACATACAAATGGTGGCCCAAATAAATGCCCTGTCTTATTGCCAGGGATCACAAAAAAATCTGATTCTTATTGAGAGGATTACAAATGCAGGGCCTTACTAGCTACAGTAATGTTTTTATTCAAAAGACTGGCATATTTTGGAGCAAAATGTGGAGATCATGACAACAGTTATTGGCTGCTGCTGCCTGTATTATGTCAGTTTTGTGGGTAAATAATAGCTCCAAAGCTCAGATAGTTTTAGTTCCAACTGTCATTGAAATAAAGACTCAGTCATTACAATTTCCATATTCTGAATATAATCACCCATGAAGCAAATAAAGAACAAGCAAAATTGGAGAGATACAGCAAATTCTTTCATTGGAAATCATACTCCACCAGAAAGGCCCATTTTTTTTTCAGGAAAAAAAAGATGTATTTGTGATTCCATTAGAAGTAACTGCATGATTAATAGAAAAACATTTTGAAATTGTTATTTTGATATTGTCAGGGTACAATAACAGAATTTTTATAATATTCATGAGTCAGTGACTGTACAGACCAGCACTTCCTGTCAATTAATTGCATTAAACAATGATGTGAGCAGAGGCAAGAAACCTTCTTGCCAAGGAAAACTGAAGATAGCAATGAGAAAAACAAAAATGATAAATACTACTCAGGATGCAGTGATGCACCTAAAAACATGTAGATGCCAATGCATTTAATATCACTGATGCCAATTTCAATGAGGAAACATCAAAGATAGCATGACTTTAGGTAGAACAATTTTTTTAAGTAAGAAAATCGAGATATTTTATTGGTTTGCAGACACTGAAATCAAAATAACTCCTTCTGTAAAAATAACAGAAAGATCATGAAGAAAGTAGAAATTTTATCAGGATTTAAGCTTTTGAAGGATACATCCTTCTAACCTAAAAGAAAATAGGCAGTAGTACATTTATTTCAACAGAATATTTTTAATCTTGCTACTGATTCCAGGCAGGTCCAAATCCCTCTTTAGGTCAAGTTCATTGCAGAGCAGGGCTTGAAATTTTCAGAGTGGTTATGGGAGATGCACACAGGGAAACTAAATATTTTACTACTGTGAATTGTTAATATGCCTTAAAATTTTTGGAGATGTTAGGCCAAATTCTGTCTTCAGATAAATGTGCACTAAATTTTTTACTTTGAAGGTTTATCTTAGTGTTGCTGGATGTCTGCTGTCATCTGGTACTTTATTTGTTTGCTTTATTTACATAAGCACTTGCACTTACCCACAAATACTCACAGCTGACTTAGCAGTGATGCTTCAGGGAATCTGTTTATGCAGAATTTATGGATTCCAGGAAGAGGTCTGAAGTAGTTCTTTAGCTGAATGCTTTGATATATACTGAATCTCCTGTAGTCTGGCACTGGCAGAGTTTTCTATAAAAATAATAGAAAGTATTTAAAGCTTGGTGACCATTCAGGCATGTAGACCAATATCAGCCTTGAAGCAGCCACTGTTTTGGGGCAAAATCCCAGGGGAACACTTTACTGCCATCCCAAGCCTGGGAGTAATTTTTAAATGGGTCTTGAAATCATGAAAGTGAAGATCCCTGTGTGAAGCATTTTAAAAATCTTTAAGTGGGAGAAAAAAAAGAGAAGGGGTGTATTAATATTAGATAGGTCTTGTTCAGGTGTGAGAGCAAAATTGAACTCATAGGTAAGATGAGACATCAGATCCTTCCTTAGCAAAGGAGAAACGTGTAGAGAGAACCACAAGTCCTCAGGTGTTGCCGATAATGAACTGGGAGCTTAGGCCCAGCTGTGCCCAATAATTAGGGCCTGCCCCAGCCGGAAATGGGTGGGGCTGAAGGGCAAGATAAAAGGCATGCTCCCAGAAGCAGAGAGAAGACAAGAGAGGAAGATGGCTGAGGAGAGGGACGGCAAGAGAGCTCTGGAGAAGAGCTGTGTCCCCGAGAGAAGGGCTCGCTGCAACAACTGGTGGAGAATGCGGGCAGCAACAGCAGCCGTGAATGCTGAGGTAATATAAGAAGCTCTACACGACCACGTTGGTGCGGGAAGCTCTACAAAGCCAGGCTTAAATGCGGAAGGCGATATAAAGAGCTTCGAAATACGCAACCACGTCAGATGGAGCCACTACGATGGTGCGGGACGCTCTATAAAGAGCTCCAAAAACGCAACCACGAGTGAAGCTCCACAAGGCCAGGCTTAAATGCTGTAGGCGGCGTGAAGAGCTCGGAGTAAAAGCCCAGCACGGCAAGATACAACAGCCCGGAATGGCGAGCCAGGCAGGAGAGAAGAATGAGGCTCGAAAGGCGCAGCGAGTTGGCGCGCGGAACTCAAGCCCGAGGAATGCTGAAGCTGAAGCGGAGCTCTGAGTGCGCATCAAGTCAGTGCGGTCCTGAAACGGAGCCTCCCAGGGACACGCGATAAGACTGGTGCGCTGAATGCTCGGAGAAGCCTGGTGGCGAGTACCAGCAAAAACTGAGCTGGTGTTTTAAGACCTCATCTCCTGCTAACAGTAAATCATTGCTATTTTTCAACAAACAACAAAAAAGGGGAAAATGTAGAGAGAACCACAAGTCCTCAGGTGTTGCTGATAATGAACTGGGAGCTTAGGCACAGCTGTGCCCAATAATTAGGGCCTGCCCCAGCCGGAAACGGGCGGGCCTGAAGGGCAAAATTAAAGGCATGCTCCCAGAAGCAGAATCAGAATCAGACAAGAGAGGAAGATGCCTGAGGAGAGGCATGGCAAGAGAGCTCCGGAGAAGAGCCGTGTCCCTGAGAGAAAGGCTTGCCGCAACAGAAACGTGGTACAGAAAGGACTGTTAGGATCAAGGTTGTCATGCAAAAATAATGAATAAGGAAAATAAATAACTACCATTTTTTGTTATTAAATCCAGATAGGTGTTTTCAGTACCCTAGCCAAAGCAAGGAGTAACCTGAGTATCTAAAGCCATCTGTCTGCTTCTTTTGAGGTTCTGTGTGTCCATGTGCAGCCTTCATTTTAGAGAAGTTACTTTGAAAAAAATCTGGTTCAAACATTTCATCTTATAGAGTGATTTCAATGCTAAGAAGGTTCCTAGACTGGGACCTGGATGTTTTTCTGGGGAGCCTTGAAGTAGGCATGCTGCATCCTGGTTTCCAAGGCTGAGAGGAAGTGTCCAGCATGGAAATCCAGGTCAGAGCAAAGGGAAGCTGCTCACCCACTTGATTTGCATATAGGTAAGTTTGAAAACATTTATGTTTCCTGAGGTGCAAACACTGCACTGTCTGTCTGAGTCCTTGCAGTGTTAACTGAGACCCAAAATTACCAGAAGGACTTTTTTTTGGGCCCCACGTGAGGGGGAATGGTCTCACAAGCTTCCTGCTAATGCTTCATCCATTGCTGTTATTATCACCATTGTTTGTATTATGAAATGGAGCTTTCAACTACAGAGAATCTTATAAGAATAAATGACACTTTTGGTATATTACCTGTATAATATTACAGCAATTGCTTTTGATTAGATATAACTAATAAAAAGCTTCTTGCCAACATGATTTTTTTAATTAAGTATTTAATAGCTTCCAGTAAAAGTAAAACATGTTCTGAGTAGGTGTTGTATTAACTTGGGACAGCAGCCCTGATGGTGTTATTTTTTCCTACTTTTCTCAGAAGTGATCTTCTAATTTTGTTCTCCACAAGAACTAAAGGCTGTCATTTTCCTTGACTGATTTTGATTAGTCAATCATTTTGATTTTGATGCTTTTCATGTTGCCCTTCCTGTTCCTTCCAAGGATTTTCTCAAAGGAGTTTAGGATTCAAGCAGGTGACTTCCACTGATTTAATCAGCAATAGTGTCACCAGTGCTTTTCTTCCAAATTCTTCAGGAAATGAGCTTGAAGGATTTTGAAAAATCCAGTCTTTCTCCACTTCTGAATATCAGTCTAAAATTACTAATATACACATTTGTATGAAAAGGATTAAGAGACACCAGGGTTATATTATTGGCTTGAGGAGGTGAAGGACACAGGCAAAATTCTAGCACTTCTACCCAGCCTCCATGGTTCTCTGATACATGTGAGCTCTTAGAGGAACAGTCCTGCTTTGCTTGTCAACCCCCCAAGTTTCTTATTTCCATTCTGTTCACCCCAAATCAGATCTTGAGCAACTATGAATACCTCCATTAGTAAGGTTTTATTTAATGACCTCCCTAACATACACGAGGAGAATCTTCAAGAGCAGTGGTTCCCATTTTAACTTTATTTCCCTCAAAGTTTCTTTTCTCTGTGCCTACTGCTGATGGTTTTAAGGCCTAAACAACCCAAAAAATTATGCAACTACCTGTTAGGAGCCTCCTATCTCCTTGCACAGCCCACCCTAGCCCAAAGATGTGACCCAGCTTCCAGCAAAACCAGCACTAAATAGCATAACCAGCACTAAGTGCATCTCCAAGACTCTAAATATTATTCCTTATGTGTGTGCTACAGTCTCCCCAAAGCTGGGGTGGGGATTTATGATTTTTTTTTTTTTTTTTTCTTTAAGGGAAAGTGTTGATGGTGGCAGCCTGCCAAGGAGCAACTGCAGAGCAGAAATGCTCAAGAAGATGTCAGCAGGAGGAGATGCAGCCCACTAACCTCAGAGTATCTGGTGAGTCACGGGATTTCATCCATAGGTTGGGTGCTGGATCAAAATTTAAAGACACCCAATGGTTGCAAAAGAAGCCCAGGTTGATTTTCAGCCCATTTCTTTTATTTATTTGGATTGTGCAGATTTTTCTAAGCTTAGATGAAAGAAATGAGCAAATCTTTGCCCATCTGTAGCACTAGGGAAGAAAACACTTCAAATACACACATTTCTTCTGAAAAGTGATTTTTTTCACAGTTCTCAGGCCACAGCTTTCAGTTCCTCAAATGACTCATTTCAAAGTTACATTCACATGGAATGCTGAGCAGATATTGTTTGCAGAAGGGAAAAAAAAAAAAAGAAGTCTTAAGAGAACTACTCAATTTTTTCCAGGGTCACTTTAGACACTTTTACAGTAGGGTTTCAGCTTCATGCTGGCCAGCAGAGACTCCTCCAGGAAGATATTTAGGGCATTTGTAGATAAACTGAGAGGAAAGAAGCAAAATGTGTAATAGGGATAACACTTGCTATTAGGCAATTTATTATTTTTAGCTGTAAACTGGTAGTAAATATGGCTTTTCTGGGATTGCTCCTGGCAAACAAACAAACTATAGAAATGCAAAGTTGTGGAATTTCCATTTCATTTCTTGCTTCATTAATTTCATTAACTTACAAATAGATGAATACATAAAATTAAAAAGTAATCTCCTTTTAATATTTTTAAATTACCTTCTCCAAGTATCCAAATCTTTTAATCTGTTCTTTTAAGGTCTCCATCTAATTGTTTTTACAGAGGCATAACTGAGCTTTTATGAATCAGATATCAGTGTGATTGATTGGAAGGAGGCTAATCAGGGAGTGCCATTCACAAGACAAATGCAATTGTTTCTAAAATATATGCTTACAGTGTGTGGCATTTCACTAACTTGAAATGGTGTGTGGGTGGGGTGTGTGAAGGTGTGGATTTATGTGGGGAAATCAAACCTAGCCATGGAGGAAAGGCTATTTCTGCTTTTTTTTTCTTTTTTCTTATACAAGGACAGATTGCATGGGAATTATAGTGCTTCCCATTTAATAGAAGTAGCCTTCATATTGATGTTTTTCACAACAGTGACAAATAACAGCTAAAAAGGAAGGGGGAGAGTGTAATCAATCTTTATACCTTTAAAAACAGCTGAAAACTAAGATGAAAACTAAACCATTTCAGAAAAAAAAAAAAAAGATACTTGGAAATAAACAATTATCTGGAAAATAAGGAAAGTGCAGAAGATGATTTGGGGCTAAGTGCTGAGTCTTAGAGGAGAGTAAACAGTAAAAACCGCTGCTTTGTTTTTCTTGAGTGTTTGACATTCCAGTTTCCACGGACACAGCACTGTAACATATATGTCCAGAAAGAGGAATATTCCCCTGAAAGACAATAGAATGAGAGCAGAAAAGCTGTGAGGGAGAAATTATGATGAAAAATTGAACTTTCTTCCATGAATTCTCAGGTATTAAGGACTGTTACACACAGCCATAGAACCAAAGGCAGCAGGTGTAGCTCAGACAAGAAATTTAACATTTATTTAATGCTAATATTTTATTTATGCATTAGCATAACCTTAATGTTTATTAATATTAATGGGAAAAGTAATAAAAATAAAATTTCATCTGGTGATACTTGAGTGAGATTTTAGAAACATTAGAATGAGCTACAAAGACACATAATGCAAAAATTTCCACTGTATCCTCAGGAATCCATTCTAAAAGCTCATATTATAAATGAAAGATGAAAATAGGGGAACCTTGAATTGAACTCAATGAAAATTAAATCCTGGAAGGATTAGATCAGACTCTACTAGGCAGACTTTTGGTGAGGGAACACCTGGAAGGGAAAACTTGTCACTTTTCAACTTGGGTATGTTGAGAAATGAAGAGGTCAGAGCCAGAAAATGGTCAATTATTTATTCTGCTTTTCAAATGACCCTCATAAAGTAGTGGGCATGCAGACTTTATGTCAAGGCATTCTTTACCAGGCTTGGTTGGTACCTGTAGAAAACACCAACAAAATGTTTTGTCCATGACACAGTTGAAGGTAGAAATGTTGTTACTGCAATGCATAGTTCTTGAAAAAAAAAAAGAAAAAAAGTACAAATGTTGACACCTCTAGAATTTTGCAAAACTCACCATTGTTCCTTCTTAAATCAAATATTGATTTGGCCTGGGTTCACCATGTGCTTTAAACTAATGCACCATAATGAAAAGTCATGCAAGATTACTTAGGCATAAATTTGTTTGATTTAACCGAACTGCACTGTTCTAATAATTTTAATGAAGACATGTAACCGTATTTTTCATGTAATACCTGGCAGTAGTCCAATGTAATTCCCATTAAAAGCACCTGGTCAGAAATTTAAAGGACTTGAAAACTGTAATTTTCAAGTGACAATTTTTAAAGTGAAATTAAAGAAACCCCAAACTTATGATTTATATCATACCACAATGGAATGTTGTTTTTAAGCAGATGGTAGAACAAGATAACACAACTTTGTTTTTCATTTTTACTGTAGGTGCAAAGAACAAATATAAACCAATTTTTTTTTAATAGCTGCATAAAAAAAGATGTGACAGATAGAACATATATTGATCTTAAGAAACTAGTTTCATAATATGGCAAGTATTTGTTTCTTTCGGAGTTTTCACAGTTGAGGTTTTCTGCATGTCCAGACATTTACTGATTATATATACCTCACTTTTCACATTAATCTTAATACAGTTTTTAGTCATTTCCCAAGATCCTTTTATGATGGTAGCCTGATACACCTGCCTAACCCAGACTGCAGTTTCTCACATGGAGTTTATTAGGCCTTTTCTTACATCCCCTCCTTGGATTGGTGATGATGGTCTGATTGTTGCACTATCCCTCAGACGTCGACTTCGTTTCTGACTTTTCCTCTGTATTTGCCTACCCAAGACTTAAAAAAATCAGCAGTAGCATTTTCAGGAGCGCTGTGCTGCTCTACAGGTACTTGTATTGGTGCTTTCAGCACTGTGCCATTGCAGAGGGCTGGAACATGAGATAGTTTGGCAACAGATTTGTATCCTGGCTGCACCCAAATGCCCTCCGGATGGAAAGTGTCTCCGTGGGGACTGCGTGGGAGCTGATCCTGTTTCAGTTCTCAATACCCACTTTTCTTTCCTTGAAACACTGAAAACCTATTAGCATCTTACCACCGCCAATAATTTCTAAATATAGGCTGTGAGAACACTTTTTTCCTCTGTGTGTCATTCTCAAGCAACTCTCTTTCCTACATTTTAAGCATTACACTTGTCTAACACAGACTTCATCATCATGCTCCATTGCTTCTGACATCTTCATTTACTGCTCCACATCGTCGGTTCAATTTTTTTTTTTTTTTTTTTTTTTTTTTTTTCTTGTTTTTGTTTTTCTGAACCCTTGTACAGACTCTTCAATAGGAGTCCTAGAATTGCTTATTTCCTTGTTGGTGTCTCTTCTCCTGGTCCTTTCCCTGGCAGACTTCTTGTAAGCTGATTCCATCAAAGCACTGTTTTGTACCCAACCAGTCCTTGAACTGAGGGTGAGGTAACAGTGGTCCAAGTTTCAAGGGACCATCTTTTGAAACAGAGTAGAAATACCTTAAAAAATACAGCTTGTTCCATAGTCAGGACTTCAGATGAGTCATGAGAAAATACCAATGTCAAAAGCAAAACAGATGTTTTCCTCTCTGCCCCTTCATCCACCACTTTGAGGTGAGAAAGGCAGCTGGCAACATGTGCTGGGACTGCACAAGGAGGTTAATTATTCCGGGATATTTTAAAGGTATATGGGCATATTTTCCTCGGTCTCATTGGGTGACTGAACCATTAAGGACAGTGAAAAACGATGGTGGAAGAATTGGTGGGAACAATTCAAGTCACAGAAAAAAGGATGCCATGCCAGATGTTGTGGTGCCTTTGCATGGTAACCAGTCTGCTAGCAAATTAAATTAACTTTAACTTGTCAATGACTTTTTGACTTTTGCTCCTGAATTCTAATGGGGGCCCAGCCTAAGGAGAAGGTGCTGTTGTTTTAGTAAGCAAAATGAGAAAACCCATCCATCAGGCTCAAAAAAACCTTGATTTTTTACATCCTTATAGTTGTGCATGTGTTACGATCCGAGCTATTATTTTATATTTTGATTGTGAGGAAAAATCAGCCACTATTCATAGATGTCACATGAATTTACAGAAATAACAGGCTTTAAGCAAGTTACAAAGATTTATTTCAGGGAAAGGAGAAAACACCACCACCTTTAAAAGAAAAAAAACAAGTTTACAAGAGGAGAGATTGTACATGAATTAGTCACTTTGGGGAGAGAGTTGTTAAGAAAAGGAAAGAAAAAACAATAGAGAGCAATTAAGTTTTATCACCATCCTAGGGCCCTGGTCTCTGGGCAAGTCACAACTTTTTTGTGGATTTTGTGAATCTGAAAACACCTTTTTTTCTGTGTGTGTCATTCTCAAGCAATTCTCTTCTCTACATTTCAAGCATTACACTTGCCTAACAGGTTTACACCGAATTTTGTCATCCACCCCATGAGGAAGACTCGAGATTGGGCGTTAAGGCTTCACCCTAAGGAAAAGAAGGGGTATAAACTAAACATTTTTCAACACGGTGAATGGTGGAATAGGTTACTGCGTGTGGGGAACACATATTTAACATTAGGAAAACATTTAACATAAGGAAAAAGAGAAACATCAGGAAAAGAAAAGAGGCGTTATCTCGGAGAAGGGGAGCGGGATGAGGCCACCCCTGCCCGCCCGGGCCTGTGGGTAGGAGAGGGCGGGTCAGGTGACCCGGATGGACCAATCACAGCGCTCCTGCCCAGGGCGCTGGGTACAAAATGGCCGCGGAGAGAGCCCGGGCCTGGGCTGGGGCTGCGGGGCAGGGGGGCAGGGGCAGGGTGGTTGGTATCGCTCCCTCTGCTCAGCCTGTGTGCTGGCTGCAGGATGACATCAGGCACCAGGACAGGTCACCTGCTGCTGCTGCTGACCCCAGCAGGACCAGCTCGGCTGCTCCCAGGCTGCTGAGGGCTCTGGCTGGGGCCCAGGACTCGGGTACCCCCTGTGCTGCCGGGCCCGGTTCGGGAATGTTCTGTTTGGGAAGTAATTACCAGCTGAGGAGTGCGGGTTCCATAACTGCATATTTGTAATTCACCATCATTATTATTATTTTATTGTTTTATTAAACATATCCCACTTTTTTCCAACCTTCAGGTCTCTCTCCTTTATTCACCTTTTTATCCATCCCTGGGAGGGCAGGGGTGGGACAGCATCTGCCACCTGCTGACTGGCTCAGTCTGTGTCAAGGGCCCAAGTGGTGTTGTGCAAAGGGTCTGTACTGCCTTAATTTTCTACTGACTTTACATGCTCCAGAAGAACATTAATCACTATACTAATATCTGACATGTGGAATGTCTTCTTTTCTAGTCCTCTGCCAAACAATGAAGTGATAACAATTCTAAATGCCATAAAAGGCAGAATTACCAAAAACACAGAAGTGGAAGCTATAGGATTCCTGCTTCCCAGTCATGGAGATGTTTAACTATAATCAGACACCCTACTTCTTAAGAAATGTGCCATCCAAACACTTCCTTATATTTTTGGTAGACAATCTCATTGTCATCTCTATCCCACCCTCTGTGCCAGTGGGGTTTTAATGTTTTGGCAAGTGTGCTCAAGTGTGAGGTGCAATTGATGTGCTGGCTGGGTGACCTTGCAGTATGTTATTATTTTTCATCATTAATATTTGATTTACATCTACTACTGCCCTGTCAGCTCACGTCTCAGGTCATCTTCTGGATTGTGCATCGATATCACTTATTTTATTTATTATTATCATCACCACTTTTTCTATATTACGCAACTATGAGCAATGTGCATTTTCCACTCAACTTTTATCTCCCTGATTTCCTGTGATAATTTGTTCATATCATTAGAAGCAGATTTCTTGAGCATAAAGAAAATGTATTAACTCTGTTTTTCTGTAGTTTTGAAAGTGCATTCTTTGTGTTTCACTGAAATTTTGAATGGGTACTCTTAGGTATTGTTCCTTATTTATCTTTTTCTTTTAAGTACGTGGAAAGCACAGGGAAACTCTTAAAGCCTTGGGCTCTCTGTAACTTCAGTGATTTAACCTTTCTTATTCTTGCAGTTGGTGAATGGGTTTGAACCAGTGACCTGGTAGTGGAAGATCATTTTCCATCAGGAACATTTGTCTTTCTGATATTGCCTGTACAGCTTTGCCCTCCGTGGCATTTTCCTTTGCTCAGTCCTATCTGTGTCTGTGTTGAAGGTTAACTGTAGGAACCACTCCCTGGTTTCTTTCTTCTTGTTAGTGTGAACTACCAGTATCCAGCAATGATTTTTGACACAGCAGTGTCTTCATTCATTCATTTACTGGCATCCAGGAAATTGATCTCCTCGGGAGAAGAAAAGCAGAGACTTAATGTTCTGGGATAAGAATTGGAGCAGAGAGCTGGGGCACTGCACACAATTTGGTGCAGCCTTTGTGATGACCTGTCAAAACTAATCATGTTTTTCCTAAATGGGTAAAATGGTTGGGATTGATAACAACGTGAAAAGGATTCCTGGGTGAAAAAGAGAGGCAACTCTCACTTAAACCATAGTTCACAGCAGCTGAAAGAAAATGGCTACCAATTTTATTTTTTTTTTCTGGTTTTCTGTTGTCAGTGGTTCTCCTTTGAAGGCTTCAGGTATCATAACAGAAACAGAAAGGAAGAGGCCTCCTTAGGATTACGCTAAAGCAATATAATTTTAATTTTAATTTGTAAGTTTTTCCCCAGTGGAGGAACATACAGGCTGATGCTTTTATGGTAAAGGTGAATTATACCAAGGATCTTGCTGAAAAAAACCCAAAACATTTAGGCTCTATTTTAAATCAATTCTGCAATAAGGTTTTTAAGGAATGGATTTTTTTCTGGTTTAATCTTGAGTTAACAGAAGTTGTAGAACTGGGGATAAAGGAAACACTCTTCTAGGTGAACCTGAAACTCCCAATAATTTAGTTTACTCAGGCACCCACATTTGGTTTGTTATTTGCAATCTGACAATCTTCACACTGAATATAAAGCCTTTAATTTTCTGCCTAATGTCTATCTCCATGAAAAGGAATAGCTTGGAAGACTTAAAAACTACAGACATGACAGAGGACAATTAGTCTTCAGTGGTGCCTTTTTAAAAGCTCAGTGTATCAGCCTTTTAAAATGCTTTTTAAAATTTCACTTTAAAAGCAAATTATATGAACAAACATTCACATGTTTGGAGGCTTCATGTGGCCTCACAGGTACTTACAGTGTTAGAGATAACTGTAAAGAGAACAGGGATGTTGTTAGGAATTGGTGTGTTTCACAGAGCTTATCTACCCTGATAACAGCATAACAGAGGGTGTTTTCACTTGAGGATGCTGCAGGGTTCTAGGTCATCTTCTGTAGAGAATGGTGTTCATGCCATGGCATTCAGATATGTCCAGCAAGATGTGCTGCTCCACAAAGCACGGGATTGGGTGGAAGAGTGAGAAAGGTGAGATGTGCACGTGTTCACAGGATTTTGCTGTTTCCCTCTGTGGTTTCTTTATGTTTGTGCTTTGCTCAACCAAATTGGGAAGTGGCAGAGATTTCAAAGTTCCTTGTCTTTTTGATTTTGGTGTTTTGGTTAAGTTCTGGGAATTAAATAAAACAGTTATTTCTGCTTTATTTGCTTGATTATTCTTTCTAATGTAGGCAATTTCATTTCCAAATGTTTAAAATGGTAAATTATATAAACCTTGAAGAAGGTTTATATATTAAAAACCAATGACAAAGATCTGCATGTGATGTTGAAATGATTGCTTGTGATCATCATTGGCAAATGTTTGAATATGGGCTTATTTATATTATTAAACATCTTCTGTGGAATGCCAGTGCTCTTGAGATTGCTAGAAATGTAGCCACCATCTCAGCATCTGCATTCCCAGCAGATGGACCCCAGCTACCAATTTTTTTACCTATGTAATTTCCTGTTTTACTGTTTTACCAAAACCCAGATGCCAAAGCACTCTGGTGCATAAGCCTTCTGCCAGACATTCTTGTCATGCTACCTACTAAGGTCCTAAGTTATTTACAGTCAAAGCTTAAACACACTTTTAGAAAGTGGTTGTGTTACTGACTTTAAGAAATCAACAAGAGGAGTGCTTTTTGCTTTTGTTTTCAGGATATTATCATTCACTTCAAATTTTTGTTGAAGTTATTTAGAAACAAAAGAAAAAGCATGGATAAAGGTATGAGAAAGGGACAGTGCAGGTACAAGAGGGAAGAAAGTGAGGAAGAGGGAAAGTAATGGAGGAATACAGAGAGAACAAAGTAAAAGAAAAACAGTATTTTATTGCTGTAATTCCTGTGGTCTGTGTAAAAGCCTTGGGTTTTTATTAGGGATTTAAAGATAGTTGCTACTGACTGAAAACAGTATTTAAAATCCATTCTTTCCCTCCTTTTTCTTTGAATTCTTCATTATGTAGAACATTTACTCCAGTGCTCTTGAAATGTTTTGTTCTCTTCATTAAATTGCTCCATTTTCATTTAATGTCCTTGTAATCTGGATATTATCTAAAAATGCCTGCCTATCTGCTAAGAACAAATGTTCTTTCAGAGCCTGTTTGCCTTTTCCTTTTGAAATTAATTTTCTAAGAGAAAAGGTAGTTTTGTTTGCCTGCTTGTTTCCTTTAAATACCTGCCAGCTTCTGTTTCTTAAGCAGATTTCCTGCACCTCCACAGTGCCCATTAGTCAGGTTCCTGCTCACTTTACTTGCCCAAATCTTGCCAAAGGTGATGGCAGTGTGTGGTTAGGAAATGTTACAGATGCAAAATAGAATAATTATAACTCTTCTTTCATTAGTATTCATTTTGATGCCCTTGCCTAAAGGGCTACAAATGAGCATTTGTAAAAATATTTCTAAACTTCCCTCCTGTTGACAGTTTTGAGATGCCAGATTGTTTAACCAGGGTAACACATAGGTACAATTTCTCATAGCAGTTTATCAAGCATTGCCCACCTTTGGGCTTATGTTTGGTATGAAAGCAGAGGAAAGGATGCCAGAGGAGCAGCTCAGGACTATGAAACTTGTGTCTTTCTGCTCCCCAAAGTGTGTTCAGCAAATGGTTATTTAGTTAGACAAGTTCTTTTGATACAGGGTTATAGGTCTTCACTTAAGGAAACATTTTTATTGAGGGAGAAAAGCCTCATGATGGTACTTGTTTTTACTGTGGGTTTCAGCACTGCAAGAGTTATGGACAACATCTAACCAGTGCTAAGGGGCAGAGGCAGTATCAGGCTGATATACTGAGCATCATTACTTACTGTGGACTTTTAAAGGAGTTAGAAATGGAAGGCTGAAGTCTCAAGACAGTCCTCTCAGCAGACCGAGACCTAGGTTTAGAGTTATCCATAAATTCTGTTTATATTTATCCAATAAGAACTTATTCTGTGAGTGCTGCAAAGAATTATTTCCTATTTAAATGGGAATTAATTAGTCTATGAAGTAAAAGTAAAGGAAATTCTGAGCACTCACAGTAACAAATCACCTCTTTGCTTGATGGGCCTAAAATTTCTCTTAAGGGTTTCTGCCAATAAATCTTTTGTTTATTAGCTGATCTATACAAATACCTCACTTGAAATGGAAAAAAGTGCCAACCTTTTCTGTGTTACCTATCAGTGGGTAACCTGAACAGTTGATTTCTTATTTGAAAATATTCCTCTAAAAATACGTTTTGCTGCTTATTGGTTAATGATAATTTTTACTGGAGCTGTTTTGGAAAGATTCAGTATCAGGTGCATTTCTAACCTTCCAGCCCCCTATTTAGCACATCCATTGGAGCACTCATCAGCTTGCCAGTCCTGCACAGAAAAAAAATTAAAGGACTGTCCTACTTCATTTCATGCCATCTAGTTCCTGGAGTACAGAAACTGGTATGAACAGCAGGGTCCAGTGGGATTGCTGGCATGAGGAATTTGTTGCAGCATTAGGCCCATGTTTTGCATCATCATTCACCAGGGAGACTTGAAATTATCACAGAAACCTGTCTGGAGTGAAACAAAGTGTGGTGCAGACTGTGTGACCTCCTGACTATTAAGTTGATCCATTCTCTCTTTTATTTTTTCCCTTAACTTAATTTTGTGCTATACTGAAACAAATGAGACTGTTAATATTGGAAGAGGAAAGACTGGTTAATCTGACCAGTATAGCATATTAAAATTACATGTATTCCATGGTTTATAATAAAATATGAAATAAGCACTATCTGGTTATAGTGATAATCACTAATGGGTCAGCTGGGTACCAGAGCACTTTATTTCAGACTATGACTACACAGGGATGCTGCAGACTTTTTTGCTTTTGCATTATTTTAATACAGAGAACAGTTTGCAAATAAGCAAAAATTTTCCTCTAAGGTATACCAATAAAATCTCATTTAATTTTATCTTATAGATCTCTTGCTAGTTAATGTTTTCTTAAAGATTCAGTGCTTGGATTTGTTTTATTTAAAAATGGATTTCCCCTGAGTGGGGAAAAAATGGCACTTCCCTTCCATAGATGGGAAGAAAAGCTTGAAAATGACACTTGAAGCTCAAAAAGCAGATGGGAAATGAAAATAGATGTAAAATCTTTTGCTGCTGAAGCCTGGTTCTTGAATTTGGAACAAAGGTCATTACTGCTGTTATATAGTCCCTATACATTGACAAGGCTTCTCAGAATCCTCAGAGCCACAAGGAAGGGAAGAAGGGATGGAAACAAGTATTCTCTGAATGGCAGCTGTATTTTTAGAGATATTGGGTGCTCACAGGGTACTTAGCTACAAGCTTAAGGATAGACAAATAGTTTTCTCTGCCCTTTCAGAAGAAGCAAATGCAGCAGATCAGAATTATGCTCTAGAGGAAGAGAGCGATTCAGCATTATAATTAATTTATAATCCACACCTTGTAAAAAAAAGAAACAGAGAGAGGGTGAAATCACAGGTTGAACAAGGGCAACAGAATAACTTCCTTAGAGCAGGACTCCATGGCAAAATGGAGCAGCAGACACATTTCCAAGATTTCCTGGCTTCTTGGCCATCAGTAGCTTTTGTTAATTCAGAAGAAATCACAGGTGGGCAGGAGATTTTGAAAACTCCCTTGGTACACTCAGTACTTTGAAGCTCCCTTGGCATGTTTCCCTTCCTGTTCTATTTCTGTCTGGTTTTTATTCCTTTATTGATTTTAATGGACTTCAATTAAGGTCCCTGGTCACTGAATCTTTAGAGCTGTATTTATACAAAGCACAGACTGTTGGATCACTAGTCTCATTTTTTTTCCCCTTCAGACTTCCTAAAGCACTATTTTTTTTACGAAAAATGTTAATTGGGCTAAATTTAGAAATATTTAGATACCATTCAAACAACCTGCTGTTTCACTGCTGCTTAATGACTTTGTCTTTATGGATATATTGCAATAATTGACAGTTATACCTTATTATGTGCCATCCAGTGCTGATGTTATAAAAGCTCAGAATTGGTTATAACTGTATTTGAGTTACAAAATAAATTCACAAGCCATTTCATCATTAGCTATAGCAAATGGTAAGGGCTTTAGAGCGGGAGAACATTATTCCCTATTCATAAATTCAAACTGCTTCCTCTTTCTCATATTTCATGTTTACAGGAATGAAGTTTGAATTTTAAATTTGGCAGATTTGAATACTGATGTCTGAATTGCTGGCTCCTCCCCTCATCTTTGCAACCACTATAAACCCTCTGTATGCACTGGCAATGAGACACAGCATGAATTATGTACAAATAAAACCACATAAACCCACTGCACAGTTTCCCTCCTGGGACATGATAAAGCAACAATTGCAATCAGTGTCGGTAACCAAAAGTCTTCAGAAGTGGACACAGTAATTCAGATTTATGCTCTCACTAATTGGACAGACTTTCAATGTCATTCTAATAATTTATATACATTTGAGGGCTGGAATTGCCCTTAGAGGCTCTGCAGTAGCTCTCAGGGAGGAGAAATCAGTGAAGCAGAGTCTGACAACAGTCTTGAGTTTAACTTGGTATATATATGCATCAATCTTGTAGTAGGAAAAAGTCATCTGCAGGCAATCTGTAATCCTTTCTTCTGAAAATTTTAACCCATGTGCCATGGTTCAGTTCCCAGAAAGCTACTCTGTCCTGGGAACTGCTTTGAAAAATGGAGAATAAAAGGAAAGAACAAGTCCTCAACTCTAATTCCCCTCCATGGACCACTCTTTAGGGGAACAGAGAACAACACTTTTTTTCCCTTATAAAACACTGCTTTACCTTCTCTCAGAAAAAAGTAACTTCAAGACTGTAGTCAACAAAATTGCCTGGTGACTCCTGTCACACTATGATTAATTAGTTTCACAAAAAACAACGATGAGAATCCTGATTTCTATAATGAAATTCCTGCCTAGTAGTTAGAATCTGCTCTCTGACGTGTGTATCCAGTTAAAGCTGGATTACCAGTTTTCATTTTATACTCCAAATGACTTGAGTGCTTTGACATACACAGAAAACTGAAGTTGTGGAACTGATTTTCCTTTTGGTAAGCTTACTGTGTAGGGAAACACCCCAAAGAAATATTCACATTATGTCCCTCTGTTTGAAAACCCACCCAGCAAAACCCAGATCAGCCTTCAGCTTCCCTAACCTGTCTCTAGCTGGTGGTGGTGGTGGGAACTTTACCTTTATAGCAGGTATACTATAAAAGACCATTTAGGTCAAGGCAATATCCTCTATTTCTTAGCTTGTGCCATTCAGTGCTGGCACTGCTGGAGGGAAGGTGAGGAGTTGTTAGGAGGCTGCTTCTCAGTGTTGTTATCTTGATTAGGCGACAGGGGAAAGAATGCTGTCATTCTGCAACAGCCATTCACACCCCACCTATTATTGACCGTGGCAATAGCATAATTGAGTCTCTCATCCCATTTACTTTCCTGAGGTCTAATGAGTTTTTTAAGTAACCCATTTGTTGGTTCAACAATGCCGTTTGCCTGGGGATGATAGGGAATATGAAACGCCCAGTTAATATTTTCACTTTTTGCCCATTGCTGGACCAGGTGAGAAGTGAAATGAGTACCATTACCAGACTGAATACTGGTAGGTTTACACAGAATCCCAAAAATTTTCTTCAGGAAGGATACAGTGTTTTCTCCATTTGCTTTTGCATACGATTCTGCACAAGTTAACCCAGAGATAACCTCCACAATTACAGTAACACACTGCTTATTTCCTGACCGTCGGAAGGGTCCTATATAATCTATCTGCCAAGTAGGCCATAATACACCATCTCTGAGATGTAAATTGTCAGCAGTCAGACGATGATCTCCCAACTGAATTTTACACAAATCACATGAGGAAATTATTGTTTTACACTGTTCTCGTGATACAGACCAACCACGAGATTGTGCTTCTTTATATAAATCAAAAATACCAGAATGACCCCTTTTGCAATGAAGCCATTCTAATAATTTTCCCCATTCTTGGAATTCACCTTGATTGAGAGTATCTCTGATTTCAATGACATTAATTCTTGCCAATTCATCAACTTGGTTATTATATTTGCTGGCTTCATCTTTTAAATTGGATTGGTGGGAAGGTACCCAGCCTACATGAAAATTGGGATTTTGTTCTGCAATTTGTAGAATTTCCTTCCACTTCTCTGTATGCCATACAGGCAATCTATTAATTTCCCAGTTATTATTTTCCCAAAATGTCACCCATTCTACACAGCCTTTAAAGACAGCAAAAGAATCTGTATAGATATATACAGGTTCCTTAGTGGCTTTTTCTTTTACAAATACATTCAAAACAGCATCAAGTTCACCTGCTTGTGCACTTCCTTCACCTTCATTTCTTATTTGTTCACCTGTGGAAGGTTTAATTGCAGCAGATTTAAAAAACCATACTTTTCCTTCCCTTCGGGAAGAAGCATCTGTGAACCAGGCTGTAGTCATATCACTTTTGTATTTGGGGGCTTCTTTAATAGGGCTAGGAGTTTTCATTATTAAATCTTTTTCATCTGTGGATTCAATTGGTTCTTGAATTTTTAGAAGCTTATCAGGGCCTTCCTCAATCTGGAAAAGTCCAGTGAAATATTCGGTTTGGCTATACCATTTTCTAATTGTGCCTTTCTGAGAAATTCCTTCAGGAGGTGGCTTTCCAGACAATACCTGGTTAATCACCTTAAAAGGCCCTTGCAGGATTATCTTTTATTTTTTAATTATCTTGCTTATCTCCTTAAGGCCGTACTGACTGTGAGCAGACCCTTTTCCAGGACCGTATACCGCTTCTCGGAGTCCTTTAATGACTGAGAATAAAACGATATGGGCCTGGTGGCTCCAGCTGGGCCCCCTTGCCAAAAGTGATAAGATAATGCACTGGAAGAAAAACCCCATTCGATTGTTATTGGGTCCTCTGGGTGAAGAGGTCTGTGTCTGAGGTCTGTTTGAAAAGGTCTGTGCCTCTAGGAGTAGGAGTTTTAGTGCCTCATCCTGAGTTTGAGTCCACTCCCAGTGGCGGTGTTTCTTTAACAAGTCATATACAATGGCCTAGCAATGATTGACCGGTCAGGTATGTGCTTTTGCCAATATTGCAGAGTTCCCATAATTTCCTGTAATTCCTTTTTATTTGTGGGTGCCTTTATTTCTCCCAGGTGAGAGAGAGAATCTGTAGGGATATTCCATGTCCCACCTTTCCATTTGATTCCTAGAGATTTTGTTTCCTGGGATGGAGGTTGTCTTTTTTCCTCAGGTATTTCAATTTCTAAGCCTGTTAAGTGCCCAATTATGGCATCATAAACTGTTCTCACGGCTTGCTCGGTTTTACCACCTATCAGTACATCATCAATGTATTGATAAATTTTCACATCTGGGTTATTTTTTATTTCTGGAATATTTTCCAGCTCCTGTGCAAGACAATGGTGAGCAAGCGTGGGAGAATGTTTGTAGCCCTGAGGCAACCTGGTGAAAGTATATTGTACTCCATCCCAAGTGAAAGCAAAATATTTTTGATCCTCGGAATCAATGGGAATTTGGAAAAACATATCTTTCACATTGAGAGAGGCAAGCACTGGGTGCGCTGCCTTCTGGATTTCTAGCACCAGATCTGCAATGTCTGGGACAGCTGCAGTTAATTTCTCAGTACCCGCATTCAATTTTCTATAATCTACAGTCATTCTCCACTTACCATTTTGTTTTCTTATGGGCCAAATCAGGGAATTATAAGGCGAATGGCAAGGCACAATTATGCCTCTTTGTTTTAGGTCAGAAATAACTTCTCTGATACCCTCTTTAGCTGCTATGGAAATAGAATATTGTTTAACGTTTGTAATTTTGCTTTGGGGGAGGCGAGGGGCAGTTTTTAACAGTCTAACTTTAAGAGTGGGGGTGCCAAAATTCCAAAAGTGACCCTTCTCGTCTCTCCAGGATCCACCAATCAATATGTCCATTCCTAATAGATTATAAGGAATGTCATCTACTATCATTTGGGTTTGAATTAACTCCTCGTCTCCCGGTAGCTTGAGGAAAACTTTAGCAGTTTTCTGTAAAACAGGTTTTCCCAAAGCACCACTCACGAATATTGGTTTCAGAGAAGAATTAATACCACATTTCTTGGCCACATCAGATTTTAGTGTGGAGATCTGTGCGCCAGTGTCTACCACAAATGCTACAGGGTAGCATTTTGGCCCAACAGCGCATGTAAGTTCTAAATCCCCATTTTTATTCAAGACCAATCTTAGCACATTTTGCCAGTCTTTTGGAGGACTTGATATTTTAGGATTTGATTGTTCATTATTTTCGGACCAATCATTTTGATTTGTAGGGATGGTTTCCCAAGGTTTATTCAGGGGGTCAGTAGAATTTACTGAACTGGGATCAGGACCTGTCTCCTCTCTCTGCCGTCTTTTTGCTTTCTTTTTAGTAGCAGAGAGAGGTCCTTTTAGTTTCCCGAATTATGGGAATTTCCAGATCTTTCCCCTGAATTTGACCTGGCAGGCCATCCCTCTACTAAGTAAGTAAAGCCATAAGTAAAATTGTGACTTAAGATTGAAGGAGGGATGCCTTTTCACTTAGCTTCCTCTTTAAGCTTTGCAAAAGGTCCCAGTTCACCCTGTGGTGAATTATTTCTGTCCTGGGAGGGTCTATTTTGACGATTATTATTATGATTATTTCTCCGTCTGCCTCTCCTATTTACAACTGTCCAGTCACCCTGTGATTCCTCCTGCTGATGAGGAGGAATCTGGGGAGGCCTGGCAACCACAGCAGCATAAGTCAAGTTTTGACTATCATTATAATTTGCTGGGGTCTGAAGAATCCTTACAGATGTAGAATCAGCTTCGGGTGCCACATATTTATGCCCAAATCCTGTCAATTCAGTTAGCAGATCAGACCAAGTGTAGTCTGTGCCTAATAGCGAATTTGCATTTGAATTTTCGATTCTAGCCTTGATCTGTAGGGCTAGATTTTGCAGTTGTGTAGGTAGCCCTCTGATGAGAATATCCATTCTCTCAGGTTTTACCTTTAGCATAGGGGGGTCCTCCTGATTAATCACCAGAGCATGGTCATAAATCATTTGGATCACACTGGCTTTATGAACATTGTCCAGTAGCTGGGTGAGACCCCCTCGCAATACATGGGGCTCTCCCCTTGCTATTGGGTCAGTGAAGCCCACATTATAAGCAGCTCGTTGTGTCAGGGACCATGGAGCTCTGGAATTGCCAGTAATCAACATAACTCCAGGACCCCAATGGCCTGACGCTTCTTTCTCTGATAATAATATGTGGTCTCCACCCGAAGCTGAAACCCTTATCAGATAGTCTATATCAGTTTCTAAAGTTAATCTGCCAAATTGTCTTTTTAATTGTGACAGCTCCAGAGGAGAGTATGGAAATTCCTTATGGGTAACTTGCTCTCGTCCGGTATCTAGTTCACGTGTATGTTCTTCTCTGATTACAGGACGCAGACGCTTATGTGCTATAGGCATGCTCTCATCTTCTGAACTATCAGAAGACTCATGGCAGGAGGAAGACTTTGCAGAGGCATTCTCGCTCATTACAGAGAGTTGCCTGACCTGTTTCTCCAATTTATCAACTCTCTTAGCCCCAGTTTTTATTAATGTGCTGACCCACCGGCGTAATTCAGCCACTTCTCCCTCGGGCGGATTAACAGCCTGAGGGGGAGTTTGTGTTTGCGTGTGGCTTTGATTTTAAAATGGAGGGTCGACTTTTCCCCCCTTTGGGTGCAAAACGCACCGTTTTTTTACGGGGTCTTTCAGGAGAGACATACTCCCCATCGTCTGTTGTATATTCGGAGGCAGATGGAGCGCCTTGCAGCATCGGATTAGGGTTAGTACAGATTTCAGAATTTGATTTCCCTGGCCGCTCCTCAGATCTTACGCCACTTTCAGTATTTTCTAATTTTTGGCGTAATTCTTCGTTCTCCTGCCAAATTATAGTAGCCAAGGCGAGAAAGGCACGAGCATAGAAAAAACCTACACCCATTTTTTTCAACCTTTTCTTAACGTCTTTCTCCAGAGCGGATTTGTTTTCCAAACTTGTTATCGTTTGAACAATGGAAGTAAAATTTCTACTCTTATAATCTTTATAAAGCGCATCATAGAGAATTTTCTTCGGGGTAGTCACGGGTTTTGAGGAACTCCTTGAATGGGCGAATCAAAGCGATTTCGCTAAGTTCTTTTTCGTCATAGGAGGTCAAACCACTAGAGCTAGCAGAACACATTATAGGCTCCATTTAAATTGTTTTAAATTTCTTTAAGGGTTAGTTTTGCAACTCAGGCGTCAAAATCTAAGAGCAGGCTCTGATTTTTCCTCAATTTGATCCTGTCCGTGACGCCAATAAAATGTTACGATCCGAGTTATTATTTATATTTTGTTTGCGAGGAAATTTCAGCCACTACTCACAGACGACGCGTGAATTTACAAAAATAACCAGGCTTTATGATTTAAACAAGTTAAAAGGATTTATTTAGGATTTATACAATTAGTTACTTTGGAGAGAAGAGTCGTTAAGAGGAGAAAAGAAGGAGGGTGATTAAGATGTTATCACCGTCCGCCGGCCTCGGCCTCTGGCTGTAGTCGGGTGCGTAGGGTCTGTCGCTCCTGCCGCTTCTCTGTCCCGGAGCTGAAGCCGAAGTGCGGAGAGAGGGGGGGTCTAGAAGAAAGCCGCCTCGCCGCTTTCCGCTTGGGCCTTCAGAGCTGCTTCCCGCCTTTTTGCGCCGAGCTGGCTGGAGTTTGTAGTCACAGGAGCTGGCTTCCACGTGTCCTTCTGAGCTGCTGGCTCCTCCGAGCTGCTGGCTGCTTTTCGGTTCTTTTTGGGCGATTTTTATACAGGAAAAGAAAAGGGGTCTCTTTTTTGCATAAGTCCGTGATACATACAGATTTCCAGACTTCCCGGAGATGAGTCATTCTTATCTTTTAGTCTTTTTGGGTGTCCTGCTACCTTCATTGTCTCCATCATGCACCAGGAGACGACCTGATAAGCATTCTTATCTTTTAGGTGTCTGTCAGGCATGTGGTGAGGTAAACATATGTTAATTGACAAAATGTTGCAACATAGCAGGGAGAAAGAAAAAAAAAGATTGATTCAAGAGACATAATTTTGTATTTTTAAAGTGTTTACATCAGTAGTGAAACTGCTTTTGGCCCTGATCTTATAAATTCAAGCTCTTTTCACCCTCTTCTCCTTGCCAAATTGAGCTCTCTGCCAGCATCAGGGGACACAATTGGATCTGTCCCATCAGTGCTGGTCAAGCACCAGCTCATGCAGCTTCCAGAGAGTGTGGGCTTTTTGGAAGTTCACTTTAGCAGCTCACTTGGGCATCAGGGGAACCTATTCAAGACCACCAGCCCTAACCCCACCTCTTCTCTTGCAGCAAGGCAAAGGTAGCTTTAAACAGAAGCCTTTTAGCAGGATAATATATTGCCAGGAGCAATACTGCACATCTTTATTCATGATGTAAACGGTGAGCTGAGGAGTAATAATGAAATGGGGTCAGAAAGGTTTTCCATTGTGAACTAGTATTAATCTAATTTCCAACAGGATGTTTGTCTAAGTCAGAAAAAAGCAAGCAGTTCAAAACACTTTGGCAAGTCTCTGATGAAAAAAAGCCTGGGAAGTGCTAAGGATTGCTGGAGAATGCTAAATTGTGCTCACTCGACTCTGCTGAGAAGGCTAAGCTCCTTCTGGCAGGGTTTTCCTAGGATCTAACCAGTGCAAATTGACTTCTTATTTTTATGAGTGTTAAGAATCATAAACACTTAAAAAAAAATAAATCCAACAATTAGCATTCAGTACCCATGAATAATGACAATTTTACCATAGTGCCAATTTTGCTTAAATATGGCAAATTCTATGGGGCTTTTAGAAATTAAATAATAAAATGCAGGCAATTTTGCAGCTTTGTATGTCCAGTGAAGTTCTATGAATATTTTTAACCGAAGACTGTTTACAACATGAAAAAAAGTTGTAATTTACCCACTCTCCCATTAACATTCTTTTAGGCTGATAGCAGAGCAGTTTTTCTGCAAATCTCTTTCCATTTGAATGCAATTTTCCTGCCTTGTCAGCATAAAACACAAACACTTCTGGGCAGACTGTCTTCAAAAATTTGGAAGAAGGGAGAGTCCAGCATTTGACTGGTGCCACTTTAAATAGGTAGACTGGAGTTCTCCTAAGAAGGAATGTCTGCTCAGCTCTCATTTCTGCTCCCAGCAATTTTTCAGCCACCTTCCCTGGTGGGCTTGCTCACCTTCTCAGAATGTGATCCAGTGCTGATGAAGTTAAGGATTTAAATAGCAATGGGAGAGCAGGGCACCTGCCTGGGTTTGCCTCCTGATCCTGCACACATACTGATGGCTCTGGGCTCATCTGGCTCCCCTGGCTGCTACCCAGGTGATGCGGTTTGATGTCCCAATTTTTTTTTTGATGTGGTGATGTCCCATTTGTTGGACAGGCAGCTATGGTGCAGCTATGTTTACACCATGACTGGGCCCAGGATTCCTGAACAAAATCCTTTTTTTTTTCTTTTTTTTTTCTCCCATACTTTGAAGTTAAAAGCAGGGCTGACACCCCCACACCTCTGCCCCAGAGAGACATTCCACTCTTTGCTGTGGCAGCACAGATGTGGCCTGAGAGTCTGGGAACTGGAACAATTCCCTAAATCACAGATTGGGAATGTCTTACTTGCTGTGTGAAATGGCCTGGGCGAATTAGCTTTTCTGAAAGGCAAAGAATTTAACTAGCAGTCAGCCTCCAACTTAATGAATAGTCCATATGTCCAGAGAAGCAGGTAATTTATAGTCTAACATTTTCTTTTGATCTGTCGTTTGCTCTTTCTCTTTAGAATTAAATCACTTTAAAATGCACGAGGGATAAAGGCGAAGGGAGGGAAGTCTTTTTATTTTTAATTAGAATGTGCTAAATGGTAATACAGGAATGTGAATACAGTGGGGACCTCTTAAATCCACAACAGTAAATCTATTGCTGCAACAGGTCCTTTATCTGGTGTTCATTTAAGAAGGTTTCACCTGTAGTTGAACAGTGGCATGAATTGATGCTAATAGAGTAATATATTTAAAGAATTCA
Source organism: Heliangelus exortis (assembly GCF_036169615.1). Lineage (NCBI taxonomy): Eukaryota > Metazoa > Chordata > Aves > Apodiformes > Trochilidae > Heliangelus > Heliangelus exortis. Next base: position 5,405,759 of record NC_092427.1, read on the forward strand.
ATAAAGCATCTGTTGTAGATTGTAATATGCCTTGCAATTTTATTGACAGAGGTTTGTTTTGTCCTGAGACATATAAAATGCTTGGTTAAATGCTTTGATTATATAGTATTTTTTAAAATATATGTACTCAACTGGTTTCTTGTACTGTGCAGCTTGTCAGTGATTAGCCAAGATGGTTTTTAAAATACAAATTACTGGATAGTCTCTTGAAAATTAGGATTTCACTCACTGGGGAAAGAATTCTAATGTGTTTGTGTGGCAGAAGCAGTGATTTGAAAATTACAGTTCTTTGCAAATGTTAAAGTATTCAATAAAACAACATGAAAGAATGTTTTAAAGTCAGAAATGTACAACAGGAGACAGTTAATTTTGAAATTTTAAATGAAGCCAAAAAGTTATGATTTTCTCTCTATTAGTTAAGGAAAATGTGAGGTTTTTTGTTGGGGTGTTTTGTTTTGGTTTTTTTTTATAGACAGCTTGCTTCTACTTGAGTAAAAGTGGATTTTGGATGTAATTATATCTTTCACCTGAGCCTAATTATCCCCACTTCATACATACAACAGCTTTTGCACTCAATCCTCTCTGGTCCCAAGCAGCTGAAAAAGGCCCTTGTGATGTGAGGCACTGTCTGTACTGCTCACTGCCCTGGTTAAGGGGACATGTCTGGTGTCTGGACACAGTACAGACTAAGATGAAAAGATTACTTTATTTCCAGGTTAACAGGAGGCTTGTTTTTGGAAGCAGTACTAATTTGTTCTAGATAGGATGGCTGTGTGGTTTGAAAGGGAGCTCTTTTCCTAAAACAACCATCTCTGCTTCTTTTCTAAGCACTTGATCCCAAGCCAAGAGATTCCAGGGGACTCAGGGGCTCTCCTCTGCTCAGGCTCAACACTGCATTATGTCATGAGCTTTACTAACCATTCCTTTTCCCTGTTTCTCTCTGGTTTAGTGTAGGTATATTTTGCTCTTGTCAGAGGAGAATTTGTGATTTCATGTTTCAGTATGCTTTGTGAAAGAGAAAAAAATGATTTCTGGGAGGGATTATTAGTCCTAGCTTTGAGGTGATCATAGGATTTATGGTGATCACTTATTTGATCAAAATATTTTGGTGCTCTTATACTCAGTGTCTTGATTTATTTATTGGTGGTGAACTTTGTTCTTTTAACTGAAATATTATAAAAGATGTTGCTACTTTTGCTTTAATAGAAACAAATGTGATTGCAGACATCATAGGGTTTTGTGCCATCAGCTTTCTTGTTTTAATCTTAAATGACAGCTACATCTGTTGGAAGTTGGTTTCTATCTCCTGTTGTTTTGGGGTTTTTTACAACTTGACAGGTTGAAGAAGCCCTTTTAATGACTGTCTTGGTAGTTGCAAATAGTTTTAAAGATGCTCTTTGCAATCTGTGAGCTGCTCAACACTAGTACAAACAGTCTAAATAGCCCAAATGAAGAGAGTAGGGGGAAAAAAAAAGTTTTAGTTCAAAAATTCATATTTTAAACTCATTTAAAATATAAAAAAGAATTTACTGAGACCTTCTTGTCTCTACATTCTCATGTGGCCATTCATTTTGCTGCAAAATCTGCCCAGAATCATGACACTTGCCTTCAGATATCTTGGTCTAAATTATGCCCCTCCCAGCTAGTGGAATTGATCTAACAAGTTTTCTGGAAGCCATTTCTACCATTTTTAAGATGCTCTTGATGTCCCAAGCACCTTCCCTGCCATAGGTTTGCTTGGAACTCCAGGTTCACACCCTGCCTACCAAGAGGTGACCACAGGAGAGAATCTCACAGTTTGACCCAAGTGCATACCCATAACTCAGGTTAGAAATATCTGAAATTATGCAAGTTGCAGTATTATAAGTATCTTATTGCAGTAACTGTTATATTAAATGCAGGCTGGGCTTTCAGCTGGAATTTCTGTCTTTTTAAGCTGTTGCACAAGCTCAGGTCATTGGCTCCAGATAAGAAACATTTAATTCCTCTTAAGCTTTTGCTCTTAAGATTCTGCTAAGTGTCATTAAACCCAGGGCATCAAAGAACCCAGAACAGCTCCATACATTCTGTTCATATCCTTATTTAACCATTAGCTATGATTAGTCTAATTGTAGAACTTCATTAGTCTGTCTTTTCCCCATTTAAAAGTAATATGGAATCTGTAGGCAATTACAGTGACTAACTACCATTGTCCAGTAGTAATGTTAAGTCACTAAAATACTTAAAATGTACTCTGATAGCAGTTCAATGAGTTCAGTGTAAAATCAGCTACCAAATATTGCCACTAAAATACTACTTGGAGGGAAAAGAGTTACCAAAGATGCTGCAATATTAACCCATATTCAGCTAAAATGTAGTTAGGTGTGGGTAAATGTTGACCTTACTGCCACGAGTATGATTTCTTTTTGCTCTACTCACAGAGCATCCCTTCACTAAACCACTGTAAGAAGCTCTTCAAGTTACTTCTGTTTGGGCAGTTTCCTGAACAGCCTTGTTAACATCTGCAGATTTTTTGGAAGATGTTGCTAGTTATATTTTACTTAGAGTACCCATTTCTTAAACAAGAAACTTTTTTATAAATATCTGTGCTGCTGTCTATCTCTATGGCTATCAATACTGATACCTGTTTATGCCTACCAATACAGGTATTGATACAGCTCTATGATTTTATATAGAGATGTATGTATGCATCTGAAGTACAGAAAAGTATAATAATATTTTGCAATGAAAAGGAATAGGTACCAAATGATGCTTTGTTTGTAGTCTTTTTTATTTTATGAACTAAAGCAAGTAAAAATCGTCTCAATACTAGAAATAAGCCATAGATGTAGCCTGGTGCTAAATAACGTTAGATCAGTGTGCTGAGCTCCAAGTTACTATAGGCCTTTCTCTCCAAGTGAAAGAGCAACCCAAATATATCTGCATCCTCCTACTCCCTTCCCAGAGCATGTGTTCTGTATACATCATGGGAAGAATTATGATATTTCCTGTTGGATTGTTGGAAAGAGGTTGGATTTTTGGTTGAAAACACATGAAAGGCCACTGATTTTGCTTATGTTCCTTGATCTGTCCATGACTGATTCTTCAAGCCACTCCAGATTCTGATATCTAATCTGTACAGTGCAAAACTCATCATTTCTAATCCAGTTGAGAGCAGCTAAAAGAGCATTGGCAGTGGTGCTTCTTCCAGCTCATCTTCCAGCCCGTCTTTCTTCTTCCTGTATTTATTTGTGTTCCTGTTTAGGCCATTTCAAGCTTCTCTGCTCTTTCAAGGAGCTCCACATGCAAACAAATATATTAGAACCACAATCCACTTTCCAAGTTGTATTGCTTTAGTTTCTTAACTACTTTACAAAGCAGCAAAAGGCTCTCCTACATGTGTGTGGCCATGAAATGATGCAGCATCCAAGCCATGAAGATGTAACCAACATTTCCTGCTGAGTTTTGTTTCAGCCAGGTTTCCCAGCACTGTGCAAGAGCAGTGTCTCTGTGTGTGGCAAACAGCAGTGCAAGGTGGGATCAGGAAGCAAAACACCAAGAGATGTTCCCTAAACAAGGTACAAGGCTGGAAGTAACAGATCTGATCACAGCAGTTTTAGGGTTTTTTTTGTTTTTTTTTTTTTCCAGCTTCTCTTTTTTTTTTAGAGCTTGAATCAGGCTTGTCTATAAGCACAGGCAGGTGCTGAACACAGGAGGCAGTCAGGGTGAGCAAAGCATTCTCTGTTGTACTCAGATATTACCTCCAACTTGGGATCTGTTCTCTACACTGGAGAGCAGACAGCAGAGCAAAGCCAGACTTGTGCTGCTGCCACACAATATTTGAGCCTTCCCTCGAAGGCTGAGCTGAGGAAGCAGGCAAGAATTGACAGCTTCTGATTTTCCAAGCCATTGCATGGGTCCCAGCTGACCAGATCATCCAGAGAAGATGAAATGCAGTGCAGGAGGGATAGTGGGTTTTGACTTCTCCTGGTGAAGTGAGAGTTCTGTTGGATGTGGTCAGAGAGACATGGGAAAAACATGGATTATCTTTTAAGTGAACAAAACAAAAAAAAAAATTGCAATTGGTTTATGAAAGACAATTTATCCAGGGCTGCATATGCTCAGGTAGATTTTTTTTAAAAAAAGCTTTTATTTGGCTTTTTATCTACTTAACAGCACTATATTTAGTCAAATCACTATGGCAATGAACTTGGTGATACCCTTTAATAAAAGTGCCAACATGGGATCCTTAAACATAAGAGAAGCAACAATAGCCTGACTAATTTCACAAGATGGTTAGGACATCAGATGACCAGATGGAGGAGAGAAAAGGAGGCAAACACTTTACTGCTGGCAGGCACCCAAAGCTTCTTGAACCTCATGTACTCTTCCTAATAAATATGTCATTTCAATATCAGCCATGGTAATGTGGTGATAACAGCAGGAGAATAACTCCCCTTATAATTGTGTGAGACATCCAGATATATTCCCTTGTCTCCCTGACTAATGTTTCCAACATGACTTGTTAGCTTCTGCAATGATCAAGCAGCTATTAAAGATAAACTGTGTTAACCTTTTCAAAAATTAGAAGAGCATGACTGTAACTGGAACTACAATGGATTCCCGGAGACGAGAGCAGAAGGGTGAAAGATCATCTGGCTGAGACATTAGTAATAGATGTATTATTTATTTAGTATGTCTGAAATGCATGTGAAGGATGTGGCCCCATCCAAATGTCTCCTTCTCACTGTGTGAACACTTAAACCAGTGTAGGTAGGGAAGTAGAAAGAGCTTGGATCAGTTTTTATGAGAAGTAAATTCTGTTTAATTTCCCTCCCTGACACATGGTCTAGCAGACTGATCATAGGAAAAGAAACTCTAAAACTCTCTTGAAACTCTGAAATGAGCAACATTTTTCTTACTTTTCAGTTTAAATTGGCTCCCAAAGCACCTTAATCCTTAGGAATTTGTGAGAACTGAGTTGTCACAGTTTGTTCACATTTGTACCTTCAGTCACAGATCCATGAATCAGACACATAATACCTATATAGCCAGACCAAGAATGTATCTCAACAGTGACAGCAGGGGTGTCATGTTATCCCATGAACTGACAAACTAGAGGTGCAAGATGTTCAGAAATTGGCTTGTCTGGTGTCAAAGGCAAGTAAAAAATTATCCTTGACATGCATAAGCTATAATAACAGACAGGTCTTTGTTTACTGATAAGTATAATCTGTAGACTAAAAGTGACAAACAGACAATAAATGTCAACTAGAAATAAGAATGACTGACAATCCAAAAATACACTAACTTTGTCTACAATGAAAAGTGGTTTTGGAGTTGTTAAAATTTTTTTAACAAACATATCATAGCTGCTGACAGAATAAAGCTTACAATCAAATTAGATAATAGCAGTATGAAAATTGCAGAAATGCAATAAATAAACCCAGGTACATGGAATATTTATAATGTCTGCCTTGTATTAAAATAGAATCTCGGTTGCATTTTTGAGATTTTTAATATCTGCAAGTAATTCATTGTCTTCCCACAGGACTGGTAAAAAGAGCATCTAAATGAACATGTCCAAATTAGCTGTTTCCCTCACACAAGTCAGGTTAGCAAACACTGCAAACCATTCCCTTTTGGAAACTGGGTCTGTTGACTGCTTTTGTAGAACAAAATGGAAAAAGCAAACTCCCTAGGGAATACATGAAGGGCTAAGCTGCCCTGTGTGAAACTCTTCCATAATGTAGTAGCTGCTTTTCTCTCAACAGAACTAAAATACAGCCCATAAAAAATCAGGCAGGGGAAGAGTGGAGTAGGCAATGATGAAAGAAAAGTGCCTGATTTAGACATAAAAGAGTTTTCTCCCTGAACACAGATGCTGGTGGTAACTTCCAGTATGAGAAATTTGCTCCAAATGGGCAGTTCACCACTTGTTGACCTCCACCCCAATGCCTACCAGCAAAAACTGATCAGCCCCAGAAGTCATAGAAAATACAGGCACTCTCCAAGACATGGATTTCAGGGGCACTCCCCCCAGTGACCACACAACAAACAAAGAGCAGTACAAGCAGTTTCTCACTATGTTTTTAGCTTATTCTTTTTCTTTTAATAAGAAACTTAAAAATGGAACAAGCCCAAACTGTTGACATTTGGAGCTCTAGGTAAGATTAAGTGTATGCTGTTCTTGTGACATCTCATCTTGTAACTCATCTCAGACTGCAAAACTGTGGGACTTCTATCAGTGTGAACAAGGAAGGCAGGCATGTTATATTTTACATATCTTGGCTGAAACTGGAGTATCAGTTCCTTCTGCTCAATAAAATATTTGCCCATGAAAAGAAATGGAGGAAGAATAACCTCTCATTCTTCCTGACAGAGGGTGAGTGTTAACATGGTATTCACAAGTTAATGCTTATTTTGAACTATATGAATACAGAATGATGCTTTTTGCCCAAAGGAGGACATGGACTGGGCCATCCTCTCCATTCAGTTGGTGTGGCTGAGAGGGGTGATCATGTAGGGATGCATGAAACCTCAGCAACACCAAGTCCTTTAGGTGATTTAATGCCAAAAAGAGATGGAAATGTAAAGTTTGCTGGAAAAGCAAACTGAATCTTTTGGCAGAAAAACACATGACAGGGAAAAGCAGTGTCAGAGCATCTTTCCTCAGTAGGGCATCTGGTTCCACCCTTCAGATTAGAATCTGAGCAGAGCTTTAAGATGTTGGTGCAGAGCCTGGGAAGTGCCAACTTTGTTCCCAGCATCGTGTTTCAGCTGAGGGCTGAAATATTGCAGGCATAAAATTTCTATTGAACTGGGACAGAAATTGAATCCTGTAATGCTTGTATGTAAATTATTAGAGAATAAGAGGACAATACTAAAGCTATTAACTAGAAAATTACTTTAGCGCTGTAGCATATAATTTTTTTTCAAACACAAACTTTGTGAAGTCAGATATTAAGAGAAAAATTTCTATAAATCCCTCTGGTAATAAGCAATCAAATTAAAATCCAGGCAAAATTAAATTCAAGAAGATTAATGTTCCTTTTTATATTTTGATGACAACTATAAGCATAATGTAATTTTGTAAATTTACAGCTTTAAATTGCAATCTGTTACCCCACAATGGTGCAATTTAAGTCACAAAGCAAATACATACTTTTATTCATATGTCCCCACAGATAAATTTCTCAGTAGCAATGAAATGGCTTTGAACTTCTTAACCACCATTTAAAATAATGCAGAAACAAGTAAGTAATTTAGAATTGAAGCCCTGTTGCATTTAAAACATATGTAGCACGGTGTTGATAGTAGTTGTTCATCAAGGTATGTGTCTCAGATGCCTTAATACAAAGTCTGGAGGATTCTTCTACAAAAGATTATTTGTAAAGTTCTGTGGCTTAAACGACATTTCTTCCCCCTGGTCCTCTGAGATGTAAGCACTTCAGTGGCAATAACATTGTTAAGTCTTTTGAAAAATCATTAAATAACCTAAAGAACTCTTGAGTTCACTGGAGGGTGGAAGAAAATGGGAATACTAATACTGGTGGAACAGTTGGACACAATATGATGTCCTGGAGCAAGCAGAGGAAAACTGGAGGGGTCTTTCACAGAAGTAAGGTATATCTTGCATTATTTGGTGTTTATACTGCACATTGTCCAAGTACACAAAAAAAAAAAAAAAAAAAAAGGGAGAATTTTCAGATAGACTAAGGAAGAAAAACCGGTAACATCACCAGGAAAAAATTTTAATAGAAGGTACAACGTGAAGAAGGTGCTCAGATACTTTATAGAACTTCAACTAGAAGTCAAGGGACAAATTATGCTGTTTTACTCAGGACCATGCCCCTAGTCCCAGGGTTTTTCACAGTAGGAATAAATTGGACCCTTGTTGAGTGGAAATGAAAACTCTGTAAAAATACTAAAAAGGGCATCCCTACCTGTTTTCACACAGGAATTGTGCTAAATTTTCCCTAGCTAAAATTGTCTGTACAGAATATTTGGGGAAAATGGACATCTTATCTCCCCTGCATCTCCAGTTCTTTTTTAGAATTCTGATTATGCTTTAAAAGGAACCTAATGATCAGATCTCCCCATTTTTAGGAGAATTCTTCTGCTGCCATTAGAAAACACACAACCAAAAAAAAGACCACCCAGCTTCTTCCCAGATGGATTTGGTCTATCTGCAGAATGTAATGCTAAAAGGGCATTTTACCTCTGTTTTCTTCACTGGTGTTTTTTTCAGGAATCATTTCTCACAAAGCACAAATGAGCAGAACAAGCCACTGAGATGAATAAGCAGTCAAAACAATTAGGAGTGAACAATGTGGTGTAGTTGCCATAGAAGTGACACCGTCATGCAGCAGACTAACAGGTTTCAGAAAACCCTTTAGGGAATGTCACCATTTAAGGTCCTGTTTCCACCAAAATTACATCATCTAAACCTCCATTAACTTTGTAGAAACACATGCCAGCTGTGGAGTGGGTCTGAGAAGGAGAGGAGAGCAGGACAGGGTGAGCCACCAAGGGCAGGGGAGAGAAAGAGCCTTGGTGCACACTACTTGCTTTCAGTTAAATCCATCAAGTCTTACGAGCCAAAAAGTTTGCCAGAAGAGAGAGAATGGACTGAAAAGGAGAGTCTGTTAGCAGTGGGTCCAACATCCCCAGCTCCCTAGGGTTTGCTTCAAGGGTAGGGATCAGCCATGGGATGATGGAAAAAGTTTTGGCAAGACCCAAGAGAGCACTGCTGGGGTTCGCTCACACCCGAGGGTCTCCCTTTGCTTTGGACACTGCCCCTCAGGCAGCCTCGGGCAGTTTTTGTCCAGGGCACCACTCACTATTACTCTGGTTCCCAAACTAATGAATGCATTGCTAGCCCTATCTAGAAGAACCATAATCAATACCTTACACTGACATCCCTACAAAAATATTATTAAATGCAGAATTATAACCGCCATTAAACATTTAATATTAAGTAACTTGTGGGGATTTTAATGTATTTTACTTGAAGAGAATATGTAAGGTAATAATGAAAAGGTGAAACAAAATGCAATGGCTGGTTCATCTGAAAGCATGTAGCAATTTTAACTTGCATTTTATATGTGAACCCATAAAATTTATATGGAAGAAATTAGATGTATAAAATGATTTATAGATGGATTAAAAAGCCTTGCAGTTTTTTAGTTTAATATATCTTCATGAAAACAGTTATAAATCTCTATAACTTAAATTGCTTATCCAAGTTCTACAGAAACAGCATAAACAGAGCAAGCAATTATCTGTAATAAACTTTTTCTTTAATATTGTGACACTCACCCTTTTGTAATACTACGTATCATAATTTATCTTGTGCTGCATTTGAAAATCAGGTTGTATTTCCTAGGCTCACATATCTTTTGCAATTGTGCAGAAACTGTCATCTTCCTGGTAGGGTGATTCAGTCATTAAGTGTTACTAAAATAATAATGCAGGTTAATTTATATATATATGCATATATATATAAAATTGTTTTCTCCCTCATATACCACAGAATTCTCAAAACTGTAGAAAAATCTCTTTGCAAGCATGCTTCTTGGAGAAGCTGAAAATTCAGTTTTCATTGTAGTCAGTAGGCATTTGAAATTATCATTTTAAATGATGATTTGGGCAGTGTTTCCCAGGGTTCTGGCATTGACTTTTACACTTGACGGGAGCTTGATGTTTTTGTTTTTTGTTTATTTTTTGTGTTTTTTTGTAGCAGCCATCTAAAAATGTTTAATTTGAATTGGTGTCAACTACATTAAGAAAAGCTCCACAAGGGTGGAAGATGTGGGATTTTTCAGAAAAGCAATCTTAGCCTTCATTCTACATCCCGAAGTACAACTAAAGTGTTACCATCTGCTTGGAGTAATGCTTGGGATGGGGACACAGAATAAAAATGATCCAGGTGAGGATGAGGTGATCCAGGAGCAGAATGACATCAATACTTACCTGCTTTGGAGAGCAAAGTCACTCAGATAAATTGCAGTAGATGCAGTGTATATTGTGATGTAAAAAAGCCCCAAAATCTGCTTTGAAAAAAAGAAAGCAACAAGCTGCTGAGAATAAGGTTTCAGTGTATTATTTCAATGTACTGTATGAGGGTTTTAGAAAAGAGGACACTTACAAGCAGGATGCACATGTGGCAGCACTGTGCTTCAAGCTGTTTTACCCTCCTGGTACTGACCTGAGGAGATTACAGCCAGAAATATAATTTCACTTCAGTATATCATCCTCCTACCATATTAACATATGCAGTAGTGTTTCTACACAGTGCCTGCTTGTTGCATTCCTGAACTCTGTGTGTTTATGCAAACTGCCCTGATTTTGAGGTTGGGGTGGACAGTTTTGCCTTGGGTTGCCAAAGCTCTGAGTCAGTTGCTTCCCAAGCAGACACCAAACTGCTGCTGGTGTGGATGGGATCAGAGCTCAGGCCTGGAGTCTGCAGACTCTAAAAGGCAGCTCAGAAATGAGGATGTCTGATGCTGTTATCTGTAGCTGTAGACAGCTTTTAATCTCTGTGGGCCTTTGGTAGCTCAGACATATACATCCTGACTGCAGCCCACACAATGCTTCACCTTAGCATGAAATCAATGTCGGGTCTTGACGTGAAGAATTTGGCATAACTGATGGCAAAAACCTGGCTGTCTAATACCCTGTGTACTGGGTAAATCAGAGCAAAGCCCAGGTCTTTGCAGGGCAGCCTTCTGCTTCACAGACAGGGAAATAAAGATTATAGTAACAGCTATAAAAACACATCAGTTGCAATTTGCACATTTAGGCAATCTGTGCATCCTAAGCTTCCCAGGCTGGCCCTGAGTCCCTGTTCATCTGCAGCTCTGTCTCTGGCAGCAGCTGTTTAGACTCAGTGCCTCACCACAGGGCTTTTCAGCCTGCACTGCAAGACGCTGATTTTCTCAGGAGCTGTGGGGCTCTCTGCTTTGCCTTCAGGCTCCATGACATGGGAACATCTACCTGTCACCATCCCAGTTTGCATCTGCAGTGAAGAAAGCAACATCTCCAGTTTCTTATATTTAAGAGATCCTCTTGATTCACTCTGCTCATTTCTGCCCATGTCAAGAAACCTCAGAGCAGTGGTAAATTTGCCATGTTTCCTGAAAGCAGAAGGATCAACTGAACACCCAGACTAATTTTAATCCTTCTAATTAGTAAGAAGTACATAATTTTTATTGCAAACATCTTCCATGCCTATTTGCCTTTAGATTTAATCTTTCATATCTTACTATTAGCAGCATGGGTCAGATTCAAATAGCAAGTTGATCTCTTGAAAACAAAACTACTTCTGACTTGAGCACAACCTCTGTGTGTGTCTGGGATTAACAGTGTTTTGCTAAGCCCTACTTACAAACAGTGAAATAATTGCATTAAACTCAGGATGGCTGCACAGGTAAGGTAGCTGGCTAAAGCTTCTTACCTTGTCCTCTCTCTCACCACCTGTAAAGGTTGATCCACACCATCATAAAATAAATCTGAAACATGAGGAGCAGCTTAGGCTGGATAAACCTTGTGGTTTCTGTCACCAGCTGGGGCTTCCCTGAGTCATTACCCCTTTGCAGGATGCTGCAGATGATGTGACAGCTATTGAATTACCAATGTTTCCTGTCAAATGCATTAAGTAAATCCCACCTCAGCTTCCTCTGAAGGTTAGTGGCATGAATTTTCCTCTGGAGGAGTGTTTTTGCTGTAACTGGTTGGGTGATCAGGTTCACCGATGTAAATCCCACCCTGAGTCTGTGTAGAAAGCAAGGGAAACTTTTAGGGGTAAAAAAAAAAAAAGTGATCAATCCTATTAAGACAACAGCAGTCCTATATGAATCACAATTCTTATTTTTTCCCATTGGAAGAGCATTTCCTCCAGATAGCTGCTCCACCTTTAAGCTCTCAGAGGTGATCCTAACAGCAGACCCAGCAAACTACCTTCAAATGACAAGCCAGGAGCTAAAGCCTTAAAAGTCAACTGGTTAACACAAATCTGTAAAAGCTCTGGGTTTAGTGTAAGTGCATCACAATCTTCCTCTCACTCTACAACACTGAGCACCTCCATATTTCACCCAAATTAAGGCTCTGCTTCCTGTCCCCTGCTGGCAGTTCTCACTGTCCCAAGGTGCCATCTCCCTTCTCTGCTAGGAAGTGATCAAAACAATTAGCTTGAGTTATGATTTGTTGGGTTGAATTTTGTTCTTGTCAGACTGACAAAGGGACTCTGGCTTGAAAGTCTATCTGTTTTTTAATTATATTAGTTGGTTTAATAAGGGTTATTGCCTTTCCTTCCAGAAGTTATTTCTCTTAATGCTAAGTAATTCATTCACTCACAGGAACATTATCAGTGTTTCATTAACTCAGTGCCCCAGACCAAGTGAAGGAAAAAAATGTCATTTTGGGTATCACTTTCCCCCTCCCTCCTCAGCTAAGCTTATGTTCCTGCTTTGATGCCAGAAAACATTAGAATATCAAAGTAAAGGTGCAGCCATCTTGAGCTGTCTTCCAATCCACTTGCCAAGCTGGTCCTCCCTTGATGCTCTTTATTCCAGCTCTTATGGCATGAGCCACATTCACTGATGGAGCTGGGGAGATCTTGCTGATGTTGGTTCAACTCCACCATCCCCTCCTGCACAAGGGCTTTATGGAGCATCCCAGGGAGATGCAGGCTTTCACTCTTTCCCATCAAGCATCCTCCCAGGAGCAGAGAAAAACCACTTTGATATAAAATACCAGGAGGTGTTTTTCCTCCACTCCTCAGTCTGCTCTGCCCTTTTAGGCAGAATGGGTCCTGCTGTTCCCCTGTGAATATTCTGCAGTGTATGTATGTGCACATTAATTTGTCTCTGTGCCCATGTTTGACACCCCCTCTCCAAATAAATGGGAGTAGACAGCTCCTTTCCCTCAGGACCTTCTGTCTGTCCAAAATTGAGAACTGCTGGGAAATGCAGATGAAATGGCTCTTTCTCTGCACAGAGATAGGAAAAAGCAGGGAGCTCCTTATCCTTTGGAGATCCAGGCCAAGGGGCTTTGACACACACAGAGCAAATGGGAAGATGTGTGATTAGTTAACTTCCAAACTTCAGAAACATTTTCATTTCAAATTTGGACTTCCTGCCATGCACATATTCTTCTGTAACCAGACTCTGAGGCAATTTATTAACAACTCCAGAGGAGTTATATCTGCAGAATCTGTTTTTCAACTTTTGGCAGCTGGCAGGGCTGATGTTACTGTTTCAGAGTGCAATTGCTGGAGTAATGCATATTCAAGGAAGAAGTGTCCTTTGAAGGTGCAAATGAAATAGCTTATCTTAAGGCAAAAAGCTAAAAAAACATTTTAATATTTTAGATCAATTATCAGTGCATATGAAAAAGGGAGAAAATAAAAACCAGATCATGTTTTCCAAAGAAGATTTTTAACCACAAACTATTAGAAGCTTTAAGATGTGTCTGTTTTTTATTCTTCTTAAGTAAATGTTTTAATAGAATGTACTGAATATCAACAAAAGGGAAAAAACCCCACCAAGAATAGAAATTAAACCCTTCCAGTATTTGAATTTTCTAAAATAAAAGAGCTCAGTGAAGGCACTTCCACAGCTGTGAAATCTAAAAAAAAAAAAAACCATTTAGACTACAGCTCTGAAATGAAGGGATTTTAAAAAATATTCTAGATATTATATAAAGAAAAGTTAGAGATGTATTCTGGGAAGGGATAAAGGGACTTCTTATCATCAGGTATTTAAAATGAATGTGAAATCATGGAAGTCTTAACATTGTTCTTGAACTTTCCCAGAACAGACGTCTTCCATGAATGGTTGTTACAAGGAGGGTGGGAGAAGGAGTTAGGCTAAAGCTGGATTGGCATGCATGATGAATTACAGTTCATTAATCCAATTAATGAGTAATTCCAGAAGCTTTAATCCCAGATAAAGCTCTTTATTATAGCTCTTTTGGCTAGTGGTGCACTAAGAGCTCGTCAGCAAATCCATTGTAAACCTCTATCATCTAAAGCTTGCCATGCACTTCCATAGCTTTTTTTAGTAATATTTTGTCCAAAAATAATGGAAAAAACAGAGAGGGGAGTGGTCTCTACCCTTAATCGACCAGATCCTCATTACAAAATAATTCAAGGTACATTTAAAGAGACACATGCCAGCTGCATTTAACTTCATATATTTATAAGCACTTTTACTTCAGAAGGAAAGTGTATGTTCCCTTTTTCTGAAGTTTTCTGCATGCAAGATTTCTTCATGCTCATCCTATTTACTGATGGAAGGCAATGAAGTACACCAAGTTGTTTGTGAAAATAATCTTTGCTTTATAAACACTTCAGAAATACAACCTCACCTCTGCAAATCTTGAAGAAAAAGAGGGATAAAGAGAGGGAATAATAGGAATTTACATACCAGTTGCCTTCATTCACTGCAGGCAGCACTGCAGAATAGAGTATTAAGTGTTAGACAAGCACCTGAATTTCTCCTGTGTGCCTAAGAAGGTCAAACCATGAATTAAAATCTATGTGATTGAAAGGACAGCGTTTCAGGACTTCTCAGAGAAAAAGAAAGAGAACTCCTCTCTCAAGAAACCAGTTCAAATTCCCACCTAACGTCCCTGTTGCAGCAGCCCCCTTCCTCCCAGCAGCTGGTCAGCTCAAGGATTTGTTCACCCACTGTGATGGGACTGACAACAGCTGAGTCTTCACCAAGACCCTTCTGAAAACCATCAGGCTGACAGCTCTGGATAGTGCTGTGCAGTTTGGTGAGTACTTGGTTACTCAACACTAAAACCATAAATTCATTTGTTTTAATAATGGAGAAGACCTGCAGTGTCATGAGAGCCTGGGCAATATTCTCAACACTTCTTTGAGAAGCTATGTGAAATTACCTTCTGCTTTCTCAGCTACTAAAAGCTTCACCACTGAGAATCTATGATGACTATTTAAGTAAAAGTGCATCCTTTCTGATGTTGCCAAAGTGCCTGTTGTGGGAGGGTGACAGTTCACACCCAATTACACACTGGGATGGAGTCATATTTCTTCATCAATGACTTTGAAGCCTTCTGGAACAGCATTGCACAATGACCCTTCGTTTTAGAGACCAAACAAGATGATTAGTGACATGCAGAAGAAAAAAAAAAAGCGTCAGAATTTCATGCATGTCAGAACTAGTTTTAACCAAGCTCTGTAGCACTGCTCCTGAACTGGAAGAAACTTCAATCACTCCAGCTCAGAGGAAGTTGTGCCATGGAAGCAAACGACTGCAGAGATTATTGGAGAAGGAACACAGTTGTCTCAGAAAGACTTCCATTTAGCAAAAGCAACATCACAATCTGAAATCAAAAGCTAAATACTTGTGTGCCTGCTGATAGAACTTCAGATTTCTGGAGCTTGAAGATAACAATGGAAAACACAAACTTTTATGAAGATGCAGTGTACTTCAGTGTGGCAGAGTGTATTATTACAGCTGACAGATTTTTACTTACCTGTTTGAATCAGGGTCACAAAGAAGTGTTGTATTTTAAATGGTCTTTTGTACTTCTGGAACTGTAAATGCTTCTTGGTTAAACACCTAAAATCATCCTAAGGGTGTCCAAGATCATCCAAAGGGAATTTTACATCCTTCAGAAAATGCAACAGGAATGTGGAATGGAAATGGACTTGATCCACATGGTTTGGTCCTGTTGTGTAAAAGCAATCAGGACTGTACAATGTCTGTCCAGGAGAAACTGTATATGAATCAGTGTTTGACTAATGAGAACAATTCCTGTGTTTGTTTTACTAACAACCATGGCCATGAGCATACAGAAGCACCAGCCAGGTCGTGTTGAAAATTGTTCAGCAGCTTAGAAAACAAAATTAAATTTGTCACGAGCCTCAGGGCCATTCACCTCAGTGCTGCTGCTCATGTGGTTCACACCAGATCCTCAGTGCATTTGCACATGGTGGGTTCAGCTCTCCAAAGGATCTACCAGGTCACCTGGTTTGGCAAAACCCATATGTTGAGTTGTGAACTAGGGCACCAGTGATGGCTCAATCTGTTGGGAAAGGGAGGAGGAAGTGGAGGCTTCCGTATCTGCAAATCCATAAGGAAGAGCAGATCTTCCCTGGGAGTCTTTCTGTGGGGTAGGAACCCCTCTTGGTGCTGGGGGATTTGATGGGTCCCTCCTTTCTCCCTCTTTCTGGGGGTGCCTGGGACACTTCTGCTGCTTCCACACCCCCAGCTCACAGTCTCCCAGTCCAGCAGCAGCAATAACATTTTCAGAGACACAAGAGGAATGACAAAATGCGTGGCAAGTGACAGGAGTGACAAGATTTTGACCTTCAGTGGTAGAAGAGCCATTGCCCTGAACAGCCTCAGCACATTTTACACCTCGAGAGGGAGCAGGGCAGTGAGAGACAGTAAGGTGAAAAAATAAAACTGATAAAAGTGCAAGATTAAGACAGAAATGGAAAGAAGGAAAGTCACAAAAAATGTCCAGGCTTGTTAATGGAGGGAGAAGGTGACCATGCTATAGTCTTCCAATTGCTTTTAAAGCCAAGTAGGCATTTATATTTTGAAACCTCAGTTAATCTGAAAGAAGCGAAGCAAATCCACCCTGTTCAGGTCTTCTGATATGATACTGCTTATAAGCTTCCCTAAAAAAATGTCTTTCATATGAAGAACCTTGCCACATGTGGACTGGTTTGTAAATAAGCTCTTCTGCTGCTGGGCCCAGTTTGGGACTGTTCTGCTTGGAAAGCAATTACCAACTGAGGAGCACAGGTTCCATAACTACATATTTATATTTATTTGTAATTCACCATAGAATCATTCAGGCTGGAAGAGACTGTCATTATTATTACCCTCTATTATTCCATAAAGCCTATTCTTGGTTGCTTGTTTGGTTTTTTTAATTTTTTGTTTTGTTTTGTTCGTTTGGTTTGGGGTTTTTTTCAGCTTTAAGGTATCTCTCCCTGATTCCCTGTTTTCATTTCCCCTAGGAGTGCAATGGTGGGGGATAACAGGGAGCATGGGTCACCTGGTTATTTGCTAGAACCATGGCAAGCTGGTTTTGAACTGGAAGGAGGCAAGTTTAGGCTGGACACTAGGCAGAAATCTTTGCCCAGTCTGGCTGAAAAATGCAAGCTCACAATTTTGATGGAAGATACATGTTATTAACCTGTTTTTCATAGCTGGATACACAGAGGAGAGGTGAGTGGCTCACCCTGGGTCATGGTGGTGATGGTGGCAGAGCTGAAAACAGACCTTTGGTTTAGATTGTGGGGCAAGGTACAGGGCAGTTTGTCTCAACAGATGTTTGCATTTCAGAATTTTAGAAACCTCAATCAGATGGTTGAATTGAAAATTCAGTAACTTGGTCACAAAAAGCCTCCTGCTGCTCACAGAGCTCATTTTTTCTTCTTCTGATAATTATAACAAAAATACTTCCCCTTTTTGAAATTCTACTTTTAGCTCAGTGATTCTCTCCATCACTGTCCCCTGTAGGGGGAATTTTTACAGGATCATGTAGGAACTGCACAAGGGATAATGGCTTTAAACTGGAAGAGAGTAAATTTAGGCTAGACATTAGGAACTTTGAAGAATTTATTGAGAATGTGAGGGTAGCAAGACACTGGCACAGGCTGTGGCTGCCACATCCCTGGAAGTGTTCAAGGCCAGATTGGACGGGGCTTGGAGCAACCTGAGCTGGTGGGAAGTGTCCCTGCTTGTGGCATTGGGGGGATGGAACTAGATGATCTTCAAAGTCCCTTGAATAATTTTGTGATTCTATGACTATAACTATACTACTGGGGCTTTTTTAGGTGAGATTAAGATGAGCAGAGGGAAGAGGGAGGTCTGGTCTGTTGGTATTTATCACAATGGGTGTCAGGTAACAAAGCTTTATGTGATGTACGTGCCGAGCTTTCACTGTTTGCACTGTCGGCAGATTGTATGATTCGTCTTTATTGCCTTTTGCCTCTTTCCCTTAAAAACAAACAAAGTTTGCTGTTCCCCAGAGAAGGACAGGTAGTGTGCTTTACATCCTAATAACAAGATAAAAAGAAATCCACTCTGGGATGCTCATTTTAACTCTGATGCTGGTCGTAACGAGTACTTCGCTTCTATGAGCAGTCATTCAGTCTGCTGGTGTTACTGAAGCGTTATATGTTATTTGCTGTCAATAGTCAAATCATATTTTATCTGTGATATTTTTCTATATGATACTTCACCTTGCGCCCAGGTAGAAGTTTTTTAGAGTCAGAGAAAGATCAGCTGGTTTGTGTTCTCTCTCTGAAGGAACTACACACTTTTTTCCCCACCTATGAAAGCAATGACACCCAAGGACTTGTTGGATCCTCTGTCCAAATGCCAGGCAAGCCTCTTCTAATGAGAGGTATTAAATAGTTAAAGTAGATTTAGATTTTTCAGCAATTAAAGTAGTTTCTTACATTGAGCACATTTTTTTTTCCCTGAAACCATGGTGATGTGAGTCTCCTGTTAATGACTAAGGATGAAATAATTAAAAATGGCTTAGTGACCTTGAAAGTTATGCCTTTCAGGAAGTCAACAGGGGCTGTGCACATTAATTAGCGTTTTTCAGATTCTACCCTTAATATTTACCAAAGCAGAAAAGCTTTCTCTTAGTCAGTCAAGGGCAGAACTGGTTAGCCTGTGAGTGTTGACATATTTGCCTTTATTATGATTCTGATTTAGTTTGCAAAAATGCATTTAGTATGTTGTTAAAGAAAGCTCCATTGAATATATATTTTTGCTACAGCTTCTATCAATGTTGGAAGTATCAGATAAAGCTCACAAAAACACAATTTATTAGAAGTGACATCAGCTCAAAGGTTGCAAATGCAACTAGTTAAATTTTCTCATTCGAGCTTACAACCAAATCCTGATTTTTATATGTCTTTATGAAGATCTTTGTGTTCATTGTATGTGATAAAAAAGTTCTGCGAAGAAGAACTTGCTTGAGTTCTGCAGTTTTTCCACTCCTTGTTAATAAGAGAAGAATGAGATGCCTGGAAAATACCCATACATAGCAATGTGAAAATTTTAGCAGTAGTATCTATGTTGCTGCTAAGTTATTTCAGAAGTCTCATAGTCAGAAACACTGGAGACCAGAGCTGACAAGACACTGAGTAAAGAAAAAGCAAAACCAGTCTTATGCTAATGGAAAAGTAAAGAGGATGAATATTTTCTGTTCTCCTTTTAGTGTTCTTATGCTAGGCCAATAAGTTATCGTAATCAAAGTACAGAGAGAATCTCTAGTTGAGATTTTGCTGTTAAATATTACTTACCTGCCTTGGGTCTTTCAATATTATTTCATTAGATTAAGTGATGGCAAGATCACACTTTTATGAAAAAAGTAAATAATTTAAAATAAGAAACTTTAATATATTTGTTCTTTACCCAGACAAAGGTTAATCATACTGTATTTGTTGACTTTGAAGATAAATAACCTTGTCAGGGGATGCCTAATTGCCAACCAATACCATATGTGCTTGCAGAGTTTGAAACATGCACTTGAATTCCTAAAAGTAACTCAAGCCCAGAGTCAGCTCTCCACACACAGCCAAATTTCAGTTCTCTGGTAGAATTTGCCTGCCTGGCTCTTCTGGGGGCTTAAATTACTGCTTGGCTGAAATGAACAGATTCAGTTCAACCAGATGAGAGAGAAATTCCAACTGTGAGTGACTTCTGAAATCTGATCATTTCCGAACACAGCTGACTTTAAGTGCTAGATCATATTTTTTCCCTGTACAGGGCAGCAAGTTTTTACAGTCCACTGATTGTGCTCCAGCAGAGGCTGAGCAAAGAATGACATTATTTTCTTGCTTTCATCCTACAGAAGATATTGAGTAGAATGTGCTGAATGGCAGATGGCCCATAACCAGAGCAGTGTACTGCAATGCTTAGAAAGGGCTGGAAATGCATCCAGGACAGATAGAACTTGTTCATACATTTGCTTGAGCTTGAGACATAATTTTCTGCTGCTTTTCTTGATCATAAAAAGCATGTTAAAAATATTTTTAAAGCGTTAATAAGATCATTTTTATCTAAGTGTTCCTCTACGTTGCACGAGTTTCAGCAGGAAGTCAGTCCAAAAACCAGCTAAATGCAAATGACAATTCCTCATCACGTTATCTAAGGTAGCCAATAATTTCTGAAGATTTTAAATGAACAAAAGTCAGGTCATGATCTTGCTTAACTTTATGGGCATAACAAGCAGTTGCATAGGAACTGCATGAAAACATGCACGTAAATTCAAGCACATCCATTTGCTTACCCTTTCACATGCATAAATTTATTTTAATCTTGACAATTCTTAGTAGTATTAAGGATCACCAGCTTGTATGGGGGCTGATTCTCAAATTGCCATCAGGAGATAAAGGCACTCAGTTTTGATTTAGCTTGCAGTATAATGTAAGGGCTCTGATTTCCAGTACAGTAGTAGCATATAAGCCATGCCTTATAATTATTTATTTATTTGGTGATACTTGCATACATACATGTGGTATCATTGATACCTTCATACATTGTTTCTGTTATTGCCTGTCACCCTGACATATTTCTTTGCTGTACTTGATTTTTTAAAAACAAATATTGATATAGTTATGACTGGAGTGGCCACATATAAACTTTAAATCAAATCATATCAATCTGATAAAGGTAAATCTCAGTGCTGATGTTATCATACTGCTGCATTTGTGACAACTGAAAGTGTTTTACTGGAAGGCAGAACAAAGCTGCTCTCTTGCTCAGCAGTTATCTGAAACAGAAAAGTTTATCAAAAGTCAGCTATCACCTTACCGTGAAAATATATTTTACAGCATCCACAATTCTATTTATAAATACGTTCCACCATCTCCCATTTATATCAGTTGCAGAGTATGAATGGGAGCCAACTAGGGATTTATGACTGAGATCCAGACTTCCACATCCAGAGTGTTCACAGGTGAAACGAATTTGAAGTGAACTCTTGTGGATCTCTAAGTCCACAAAACAACCTCTTAAATAGGTTAGGAAGACAACTTACCCCAGCTGTTGCCCATGCTCAAAGATGATGGTGATCATCATCATGCCTGAGGTGATTTTGTACCACTAAGCAGGCAGAGCCAGGCGAGACTTAGAAATCCCAGCTGAAGGAATATCTAAAGGTCATTTATTCCAGCTTGCTTGAAGCAGGATGACCACCAAGACCAGCTCAGGTCAGCCAGGGCAGTGTCTTGAAAATGTCTGGCAGGCAAGGCACAGTCCACTTCAGCTGCTGAGGCAGGTGAGATGAGAGCTGGGCAGCCTCAGCTCTGTGCTCAGTCTGGCAGGGAAATGAGGGTGAGTAGAAATCTATTTCAGAGCCCTTCTGAGCCTCTTTAGAGGAGGCAGACAGAGCTGCTCATCAGAGGCCATTGGCCACATTAATGCAAGAACATGCACAAAGTGCCCAAAGAGCTCCAGGTTTGCTGAAAAAACATGAAGAGATGAATTAAATGCCCAATTCAGGTGGAAAATATTTACACCTCCCAGCTGGGAGGAAAATACCTGACCAGGATCTTATCTATGGTCTAACTGGGATGATTCTATCCCCTGCTGGCAAGACTGTGCAGTCAACACTGTATTAATGAGAGGAAATATCAAGGTGAGGGAAAACCCCAGGTTTCCAATCCTCCTTTGCTGCTGTGTGCAGGACCTCAGTGGTAAAGCAGACAGCTTAAGGCTCTTGTGATGAGCTATCTGCAGCCTTTCTATAAATCATGTCTTTTGCCCACTCACCAGCTACATTAAAATTAATAGAAATGTAAAGATGTCTTAGATTAATTAGCAATTGAGTATGGACTTTTTATTATCTGTAGATTTCAGGCAGTTGCAAGCAGCTCTCTTCAGTGCATAGCTTGAATGCTTTGGAAATCTTTAAGTTCAGGTTGCACTGAATGTATTGTAGAGTTCTGTTTGCATGTACTACATGCACTGACCAAAACTGCCACTGCAAAAGTATGCTTTTTGCAATTTTTCTATCTAGAAAATAAGCAATGTCCAGGTTTCACTCTGGCTCTCTGCTACCTCTAGTTCTCCAGCTGGCTTCAGTGAAGCAAGAGAAGTTGAGGTGGTTGGGCCAAAATGACACAGCCACTCCAGGACTCAGCTGGCTACCAGGGCTCCCTTCATCCATTACACCACGCAGCCTCCCACGGGGCAGTGCTAGAAGATGACACTATTATTTTTCTCTCTTAAAGCCTTATGATGTTGTGTTTCTTATACTCTAGCTGTAATTTAGAAACCTTTTAGGCTGAGGCTGCTACACAGACTTCATACCACAGAAGTATTTAAAGCAAATAAAGTGCCCGACCCTTTACCATGTACTGCTTGTTACAGCTCCATTTAATTTGCAGCCTTCCTGGTCTGAATTTGTTAAATTAAGTTCTTGACTTGGATGAAGTACTACACAAGGGACTTTGAAAGTGCACTGACAAAGAGATGGAGGGTTGGAGTCTGTTCCTACAGAATCAGCAATAAAATCCTTGCTGACTTCAATAAGTGCAGGACAAGGTTGGGGATGGCTCGATGCAGCAGCACACTGCTGGTTGCACTGACCCTTCTTCAGTGGGCTTGAAAGTCATTTTTTGAGAAAGACAGACTCTGCCCTGGTTTTGCCATCAAACTGAGGTCATTTGGAGGCAGTGGAGGCTCTGACACCAAAAGCTTCTAAATTTTTGTAGGCTGAGCGCGTTTTTCAAGTGCAAATGTTGAGGGACTTTTTAAATGAATTGCATACAAGCAATTTAAATAAAGTAAGATCTGTTGCTTATTGGTATCACAGTGTTTTTTAGGGTCATTAATAACATATCAAAAGGATTGCACTTTCTTAGGTGAATTATCAGAGAATTATGGCTGTTATCTGCTGCAAACACTGTTTTGTAATACTAGGTTTTCTGAAGGTCTACCATGCAGTGATGCAAGTGACTTTCACAAATATTACCAATATCTGTCTTGTTATGTTGTGGTACTGGCATTGTTATTAATTATTTTAATACTCAATCTTTGACTCTTAAATTTGAAAGAGGTGTTGTGTGTCCCCTCCACTGTTGGAGAACATGGGGAACCAGAGGAAGGCAGGTTTTTCATTCACTGAAATTATAGGGTGAAATGACTATTGGGGAGGTTAAGTTCCAGTCTGAGCTATAAGTCAAGTGAAACAAGGAAAGATTTTGTTTTAATGAGTCAGATTTAAGAATGTTGCTGTAATGAACGATAATTATGATGATGGAAATTAAGGACAGAATTATGATAATTGAAAACTCTGTTGTGGCAGATATTAAAAGACCCTGGAGTTCTGGGGCTGTTAAACATTACCATTAAAATCCAAGTAATTAGAAATACTTGACAAAGGATGGGTGAACATTTAGTAGAACAAACCCTTAACTATTATTTTCTGATAATCCTGTTAAATTGCACATTGTATTACATTATTACATGTTTAAGTCTTCCATGATGGAGACTGCTTGATGGCATAGTTGTTTTCCAGCATCTAAACCTTCTATCTTATTGCTTCAGAAATAGAGTTAACAAACAAACAAATGCTAGAAAGCCCCTTGCCCTTCAGCCCACTGCTCTAATCAAGCACAGCCAAGATATTTTAAGGTCTAATTCCCTTGACAGTTACCTTGTGACCCTCTTCTTTGCGTTGTATGAGTGATTTCCCAATTCCTATATGCTGTCTGAAGTTCTTTTCAGAGCCTGTGTGTACACTAATTCCACTCTCCTTAGTGAATTTTTGGATGCTTTTTCTCTTAGGCAGTGGAACTGCTTATGTTTTCTACTTTGAGAAATGCCTTTCATTTCTTTTTCTTTGGGTTCCATGCAAAGATGCTTTCAGATCATCATGTAGGCATCAAGTGCAGTAGGAGGTCATCCACAACACCAGGGACATGTATGATCCCAAGGCTGGGGTACACCAAGGTATTGAGGTGAGGGTTGTTTCATTTATGATTTTAGACAACTGAAAGTGAAGTGATTTGTGTCTTGGAACCCAAATTATAAAGAAATACCTAGAATATCCTTCTAAGAACCATTTTAATAAATTTAGCACTTGGCCAGCAAGTAGCTCCCATCATTTTAGGGGCAGTACAGGGTCTGACCCTGTAAACACACAATCCTGGCAGCCCTGCTGAAGTCAGTGTGTCCATAGCAACATGCTGCAGTGTCAAGTATTTCTGCATCTCCTCAGCTCCCATCCTGGCACTGCTGGGGACACAGACCAGCTGGGCATGACTCTTCCTGTTTATGTCATCACTATTTTGACTCCACATTACAAACCTGGTTTCCCCTGCAAAGAGCAGCTGCTCTCTGAGTGACATGTTTTTAATGCACTGATTTGTCATTGTCAGATAGAGGATTTTTACTGCTGGAATTTGAATATTGTATCTAAGGCACTTTTGTGATTACAGGTGCTTTACATATAAATTGCCTTATATTACAAAAAAAAACCACCCCATATTCTGTACTTCTCAAGTAGTCTCATTTTCATGTGCTTTACATTTTTACACATTACTCTGCATGGCAAAGTGTATGTGAATAGTTTGGGACTGTAATATGCAATCCAACACTGCATTAGCAACTGCTCCTCTGTCATGCTTGGGCTGTGGGGTTGAGGACACATGCTGGAAACAGAAGTTGGGGTTCTGCCCAGCTACCTTATTGCTCTTTACCTGAGATGAGGTTGTAAAGACACCTGTGGGGGGTCAGTCTCATCTCCCAAGGAACAAGACAAGAAGAAATGGCTTCAGGTTATGCTAGGGGAGGTTTAGACAGGATGTTAGGAATAATTTCTTTACTGAAAAGGTTATCAGACACTGGAACAGGCTGCCCAGGAAAGTGGTGGGGTCACCATCCCTGGAGGTATTTAAAAGATGTTTAATCATGGTTCTTAAAGACAGGGTTTAATGGTGGACTTGGCTGTGTGCCAGGCTAACAGTTGGACTCAGTGATCCCCCAGGTCTTTTCCAACCCAAATGATTCCATGGTTCTAAGTGAGATGCTGACTTGGAGCCATCTCTGCACTACCTGGAAAGAGGCAGGAATGGGAATAAAGGCTCAGGAGAGCAACTGGTGGAGCACTTCACCATGGAAGCTGTCAGACCCTAAAGGATGAGGAGAAGAGGCTGATTCCTGTCTTTGGCACCACACAGGGGGAGCAGCATGGTGGTGGAGAGGTTTGCAGCTCTCTTTAGGAACAGATTTTAGTCCTAGATTTTCCAGATATTATATAATAGTATTAATAAGTTATTGCTTTCTTACCATTATAAGAGATCTGAGCACATATTTCAAATTTCCACTCTGGCTGCCATCAGAAAAATTGCTTCTGTCGTGTTTCAGACCTTGAGTTCAGCTAAAGTATTCATGAAGATACATGGCAGCTAATGAAATACATGGAGGAACTCCAGGAATAAAAGTATGCACTGCAACATGTCATGCCTCAGACAGGAGCAAGTCTCCAAATACTGTCAGACTGTAACTGAATATCTTCCACTGAATCTCTAAAACTGTTTCTGGAAGACCATTTCCAGCTGGTGACTGACCATGTCACACTGCAATGGCTATGACAGTTTTTAAAGTAAGAAAAAAGTTAAGTACAACTCTATTTTGTTGCTTATGGATAGACATTCTACTCTAAAAGTGCTCTTCCTCCCCTACCTCCCTTCCAAAGGGAGAAGCACCATGAAATCTGGGATCTTACCCCATGGCAGCCAAACAGCAGAGCTGCTGCATTCCTACGTGTGGCCAGAAGCTTGAGAAGGAAAAGGGGACAACACAGACGACAAAAAATAGATGGAAGTCAGTCAGCAAATCTAATGAAGTATCTGCTCAAGAGAGGAGAGGAACAAAGAAGAATAAAAATGTTAAAAGAACTGAAAAGGAAAGGAACAAGGTACTGCTGGTAAAGAGCATGAGTAGTTATGTTATCCCACATAAGGTGTGGATAAGACTGGAAATCTCTGGGGGTGATTACACAACCAGACCAGGGCTGGAGTGCAGCTTGTAGCAAACTGAAGTTTCTGGAAAAGAAATCCTTTAAAGAAATATTTCTGCTTGTGAGAAGTGGCCCTTCCTCCTGTCACCAGCATTTTCATCGAGTCAATTGAGAGTTTAAACTGATACATACATCAGTAACATTTCTTTATCCCGAGAAAGAATAGCAGGGATGCTGCAGCAAATGACCTCGAAGTGCAACTCTGGGAGTTGTGAAATCCTCAAGCAACTTTTCCCCTGTCTGTTCCGTGCAGCCTGGCTGCTTCCCAGGGAGCTGGGAGTGCCGAAGTTGAAATAACACCACCATCTGCTGGTGTTATGTGCACAGCCATCAGAGGCCCTGCAGAGCCCAAACAGAGTGCCATCCCCAGCCACCCCTTTTTTGGTACCTACCAGAACACCCTGGTAAGCCTTCATCCTATAATTCTGCATTATTTTTATTATTAATAGGGACTGATGCTTTTCCAGCTGCTTTGTGTAAGACAAAGCTAAATACAGATATTGCAAATGACTGCTTTGCCTGGACGTGCAGGGGTAGGGAAATGGGGACCATTTTTCATAGCATTTCTGTGCAGGAAGCAGCACCAGCACAGCAGCTGTGTCCTGTAACAGATATATTAATTTGATTCCCATCAGGATTGATATTATTTACTCATACAGATCTGTTGCTTGCTCACATGCACATCAAGTCTCTGAAGCAGAAACCTAGAAACAGCAACATCCCCTGACAAGTTGAGGTACATGTCTGTGGCCAGATGTGGGGAACAGCATGTGACAAAGACCCAGAAGTTATTCTTGCAGGAAGTATAAATGCTGCAGGATTTCTTGCTGTTGGCTATATTAGACCTTCTGTAGCCTCCTTCCACATTTATTTCTGAGAGAAATCATTTCCAATAACAACGTGGGGTACATGTGGTGCAGAGGTGATATTCTGAAATACAAGGAGCTCATCAGCTCAGCTAACAGGGTTAAGGAACATCATTTTCTGTAGCCTAAGGCACAAACAAGGCTGGTGTGGCTGGTATCCCAGGGAGCATCTTTGCCCATCCCCTGTGCAAATGACCAGAGACTTGCAAACAATTGGATCAGTAGAAATCAGCTTTCATAGCAGTCAGAAACAAGGCTGAAACGTGTGTGCATTAATGTAGGGAAGCAATCTGTTACTGTCCCTTAAATTAAGATGGGTGACAGCCCTTACATAGGAGATGGTGAGATTTCCTCCTTCTGCAGAGGAAGAGTGGCTGGAGATGTGCACAGCCCCCTTGCTCCACCAGCCCTTTGAGTTTTTACAAAGATCTAAAAGTTGCTAATGCCTTTAGCTCTTTCAAGCCCCTGTGGAATAAAAGTGAAAAGAAAAAAGAAAAAAAAAAAAAAAGATGAAGTCATTAAACCTCCTCATAGTAGGTGCTAATTTAAAATGCCTTCCCTTTTGGGAAAAGATGTCCAGAGGAGATGCAATCTGCTGCCTGAGCTGCGAGGGTTTGCCTGAAGTCAGGACAGTGCCACACAATGACAGGAGTCTGGATGAAGAACTTGGCTGTTTTGTTAGGAAATACATGGAGACAGCTGGAGAGAGAGCAGGGGAATAGCCACGAATGCAGGGCTGAGGGTAGGAGCAAGCTCTGACCAGGTCCTGTAGGGTTATGGGCATCCCTGCTGGGGGCCTTGCCAGGGCAGGGTAAAGATCTTTCCTGTAAAGTTCAGTGCAACCACAGCTGAAGAGACTCACTGGGGATATTTAAGCTTTTTTTTTTTTTTTTCCTGGTGGCTATTAGATTAGATTGTTTAATATTAATATATATTTTACAGCTGAATGGTGGTAACTACGTAGCCTCAGCAACCTACCTTCCCTCTCAGAAAAAAACCATGATCCATCCTTCTAATACATTTATTCTCTTATATTTACATATAAATGAAAATTAATAGCATCAGATAGCCAAGGTGCATTTTCCTCTGTCAGTAGCAGGAGCAACAGTAGATCCTGTGCATTTATTGTGATTAAACATTATCAGTGTCTGTCACACATGAATGAAGCTGTAGCAGGAGTTCATTGTCTATCTTACACAGAAAGAACTTGGAAGACAGGTTTTGCACATTATTTTTTAAGCCTGCTACCTGTCCCCAAGCTATTCACTGGTTTATGCTGAGGTACCTCTATTGTCCCTGAGATGGATCTGCCTCAGCACAGTTTTTAACACTCTGCACACAGTGTGTCCAGCAAGCTTGCATGAAATTTCCAACTTCAGCAGAACTACACAGGTATTATTTTCAATAGGACAATGGAGAGCAATCACATTAGTTCACATCATAATGTCAAACATGAGATTATTGTAATATATCCAAAATATTTATCAAATAATATATGGAGAATGCATTTCCAGTTCAGTTGTGAAATGACCAGATCTGAACACCTAGGGTTCTGACCCAAATTACCTTCAAGCAGTGATGACTCTGTGTCCTCTCAATATGTAAGTAAAGGAAGGGTATTGCTTCTCCTGATGATACAAAGAACATTTCATGGAGGAAAGAGACAAGTTTTAATTTAGTGTTACACCTGGATCATCTTTAGTTCTTTGTGCTTTGCAGTTGTTTTCTTGTAAATACCGGGTGCCAGGTTTTTTTAGCATAATTCAGGTTTTGGTTTTGGTTTCTTTCTTTTTCATTTGAAGTGTGCAGTTTATTTTGAAGTGCTGATTTAGCTCTGCCATCCTGGGTGCATCATCAAGGCAAGTCAGTTTAGTTAATCCAGGAAACTATTCTTCATTGGGAATACAAACAGCAACAAAGTTCTTGGGGCAATAAATTACTTTCTTTTGTATGGAGTTCAAGTAATTCACTGCTTGCTTCAGGAAAGAAAATACAGCCTATATTGTGAGTCCATTAGCAGCAACAACAATTCTGGCTCTAGAGGAAAAATTAATTATTTACATGTTTCTCATTAACTTTTTACCTACTGTTAACAGTAGGTTTTTAAAAGAATTCCTTTCTGTCTGTGATCAAAGCTTTCAACAAGCCCATTTACAAGCAGTACATTTATCCATTTTTAATTATCTGCAGTCTATCACAAAATGACAGTTGCAATTTGTAAGCATTGCTGAAACACTACAGGTATTCCAGAAATTCCTGGCAAGTCTTTTTGTGAGTGGCCAATGCTTTCACTTCTTGCTCTTTATGTGCTGTTGGATCTTGTGCTAATGTATCAGATACCAGGTATAATTATATATATTTGTCTTCACCTTACAAAATAATACCAGGTTTCACAAAGGACTTGAAGCTGTCTGTACACTCATCTGTGGAGCTGATGGCATTTCTCTGGAGTTTTCTCTCTTCTTTGGCACATCCTGGCAGCACTGTTTGTAGAATTCAGAGCAACAGACTGTGGATCCATACTGGTCTCATAGAGCAAAATCCCATTTTTTTTACCCAGCTAAATCTGGTCTCATTATTTGGCAAGACAGTCTCAGAGAAACTTGTGACAAAGCAGTTTTCATATTTCATCTGGAAATCTTACAGAACTGGGAAAATTCACATGAATTTCAACAAAAAATAGGCAAAATTTGACCATTCTTTGGTACTGTTTTGGCTCATTAGACCTTAAAACCTAGAGAAAGCCATGACATACCCAAAGATATTTACATTTATTGTTCATTTTATTGAACCATTTGGGATTTTGTGTCTCTGTGAACTGTGACACTGTATCTTTTACTAATCAATTCACGTTCAAAACAATTTTTTTGTGTGTGTGTGTGTGAGAAAAGGCTAGTTTAGTGAAAATCAGATCCATAGATTTAAGGAGTCATGCTACAGAATGGACTGTGCTTTCCCAAAATGGAAATGCTGTTCACCTCCAGCACCCAGTGCATGGCTCTCCGAGGCCAGAATCCTCACTTGGCCAGTGACTGATATGTATTTTAGCCAAAGGCTGAAAATATGGTTAATAAAACAGATCCTGCACCATGAAACAAAAGGTTTCTGTTCAGTGACCTTCTCCAAACTTGAGAAACTTATTTGTGATATGACAAACCACCAGACTGCTGTTCATTTTGTTGAGTGCTGCCCAGCACTAGCTACTTGTGAGGAAAGTTCAGCAAACTTGATAATGAGCACTGAGGGAATAGCAGGAGTTTCTTCTTCAGCTGAACAGTAGTTGGCTTATGTCTTAAATATTTTATGTCCATTATACACTCAGAAATGCTTTATAAGGTCTGTGTAAGCTCTTAGTTTTCACTACAGTTAAACACATGAAGTAAATGCAGTGTTGTGTAATGTTACTGAATATCACAGATTTAAGATTTATTACCAAAGGAAATTGCATCGAAACAATTTATTGGAAACAAAACCCAACCTGTGACTTGATGATGGATGACTTTGTTCATTCTCCAGTCTTGGACCAGTTATTTAACAAAGCATTTGTTGCATTTGACTTTAGGCCAAGCAACAATGTAAGCTGACATATTCTAGAATAATGTAAAAAATGGACAATTTTTAATGCATTAGAGAGCCTACAAAAGAGCAAAGTGTATTTAGGTAGAGTTATAAAATCTACCTTGAGAACTTAGCCAGTCATGTTCAGACATAATTTAGCCATTGATACTTACTCAGTTCTACAAAATGCTGAAACAAAATGAATCATAATCTCCATGTCCTTTGATGTTACTTATTGAGTTAACTCTTCAGCAAGATGATGTTACCTGCAGTGATTACAGGTTCACTGCATGGAAGTCAACAGTAATTTGTCAGGTGAAAACCTTTGCTGCTCTTTTTTTTTTTTTTTTTTGTAGCTGAAGAGGAAAAGTGTCCTGTAATCTTGTCTGCTTCAGCTTAGTCCAGAGGTTTGCAAAGCTCTGTGCATGCTGGGGAAAAAGGGTTTTCCATCCTCTTGTGCAGTGTTCTGAGAACTTATTTAGCTTCATCCAGCTGAGCAAGCAAATTTTTTGGTCCAAATTTTGATGATTTTGAATGGTGAAAATAGATATGCAGACCATTATTTTAAGCTAATAAAAACCATTAGGCTAATACGTGCTAACAAGAAACAGAGGAGTGTTTTATTGTGGGTGATGTAGATGGAACAAATCTGTGTTCTTTTAATCAGGAGCTGTTTTTGAAAAAATGCTTTGTGCTTCTCTGGCACTAAACTCAAACCAAACGGGTCTGGGCAGACCCATCAGAGTGCTCAGCCAGAAGATGAGAAGAAGAATCAATCAGGATAAAACAACAACATGCATTACCTTTTCTACACAGTTATTAGAGAAATAGGTGCTTTAATGGGCTTTCAACCATTAAAAGGCAGCATTAGAGCCTGAATTAGAGTATTCAATTAATAGGCAGTCAGCTGTGTAAAACCTATCATGTGACATTAATGGTCTAAAATTCAAAAACGTAAATGTGATTAAAGTCCTTAATAAAGCAAAACTGGGTTTTTTTTAGTTTATATAAATAGATAGCATAATGCTTGCATGAGCTTTGCTGTAATGGACTACTAATTCCATGTTCCTACCCTGCATCAGTTTGACCCAATAAAAAAAAAAAAAAAACACTGGAAAATGAAGCATTTTCTCTGCTGCATTTGTATTGTTTTCATGAACCTTTAGAAGCAGTGATTGAGGAATTGTTGGGTTCTTAATAGCCATGTTGCCAGTAAAATTGAAAGGATAAAATGCCAACTGCAGAAGGGAAAAATGGGAATAAATAACTGCAGGCAAGATCTGAATTTTGTGAATATTAGAAGCCAAGGGCTGTGGTACTCAAGGTGAAATGTCCATTAAAAAAAGTGGCTAAGAACAGCTAATCCAAAATGAGGTCATAAAAATGTCCATGCTTGTTGAAATGGATGACAGCAAAGAAGTTGGGTCAAATGAAAGGAAGCACTGAAAAAATAGTGCAAGAGTGCTCTGTGTATGGTATTAGACAGCAACACAATTATTTAAGAGCAGCCCATTATCTACTGTCTAGAAAACCAAACAGGTTTGTAAAGTAGAGTTATGATTCCAATTTAAGTGATATTTGGAATAAATGCTTACCTTAGTGAAAAAAAAAACAACACAAAAACCAGACAATAAACAAAATAAAACCTATTCTAGAATCTTCATTTCCTTGGAAATGTTACTGGTTTATAACAATAAATATTCTATTAATTTTTTTTATTGCTAGCTTTCCATAGGTAGGTGAATTAAATAAGTTCTCTTCACAAGAGATGAATTTATGAGACAACTGTTATTTATAAGAGCTGAAATAATCTGTTTGGAGTGCTTCTAGTTTAATTTAGCATTTGCTTTTCCCTCCACACAATCTCCTTCAGAAAAAAATCAGTAATGAATTGATTTTTACTCATGAAAAAAGATGAAAACCTGGAATTAGCAAAATGTCTGGTGGAAAGTGCTGTATGTGAGAAGCCTTGTGGAAAATAAATTATTGGGCCTTAGGTCCTGTGCGGTCTTTCAAAGCTCTGTTGGAAACTTGCTTTTCCTGTGGGGTGTTGTATATAAAGCAGATTAACTCTGCTGAGACCAGTGGAGTGAATATATCTGAGGATCCAGCTTTGTATTTCCAACATTTCTCTAGTTTCAGTTACTTTTGAGGTGGGCTAAAACTGGTGGCCACTGTCAGGTTTATGACAACATTGCCAGTAAAAAAAATCTGAGGTTTTCAAGCCATGGTGTCTGTAAGAGGTGAATGAGCATTTGCTGTTCATGGCTGGAAGGACACTGTTTGTGCCTGGGTTTCAGCAGCTCCTGTTTTACCTTCCAAGACAGCACTAACCACCAGCATGTGATATTCCCTACAGGCCTTTTTTTAATGTAAAAAAATTTAATCATTATTTTTAGTACAGGAAAGAAAAGCCCATGAGATGAACCACCCTTCTGCTCTTGAAATGGATGTCTCCTCTAAAATCTACATAGAAAAAAAGTTTTGGGGGAAAAAAAGCAAAAGAGAAAAGCAGGGAGCAGCAGGTCCCTGAGGATGAGAGTTGAGGTGCCATGTTTTGATTTATAGGTCTGGAAAATATTTGCAATGCCTGTATTATACTTGTTCTGGGGATAAAGAGAGGATTTAATTCACTAGTACTATCAATCTGTTACCTTTCAAGGCAGTAAATTCACTAAGTTCACTAAGAAAAGCAATTCAGCTTCATGGAGTTGTTGTTGCAATATATCATTTATCATTTACTGTATGTAAGTACCAATAGCACAAACATTTAAAA
This sequence comes from Heliangelus exortis, assembly GCF_036169615.1. Taxonomy (NCBI): domain Eukaryota; kingdom Metazoa; phylum Chordata; class Aves; order Apodiformes; family Trochilidae; genus Heliangelus; species Heliangelus exortis. Next base: position 5,438,975 of record NC_092427.1, read on the forward strand.
TCATCAACAGAACTATAAAGAGATGAAAGGAAAATGTTTCAGAATAAATCTGTCTTTTCCCAAGCAACCTACTCTGTGATAAGGTTATAGATTGAAACATATGCTGCTTGAAATACAGTTCTTATTTCTTCCACTGCAAATGTTTTAACAAAGTTGTTGAAACTCATTTCCTATTTGTGTGTGGCAGTTTTTACACTGATGGCAGGAAGAAGAGGGGGAATTTTAAAAGCTGTGCCTTGGTTTCCTCTACATTGATGCAATGAGGTTTCTCCTGGGGATTTCTCAGAGATCCTAAAACTCTCTACTATGGTGAGAAATCTAACTGTCCTTATTTAAATCTGCTGGGATGCCTGTTCTCCTATAGCTAATCTTTACAGTTAATCTGATGCTAATGAAAATCCCCATTAATACTTAGAGTAACCTATCATCTCTGAAAAGAAATAATATTTGCAACATTATTATTTACTCCTAGCACCCCTTAGTCATTCAGCAATCTCAGTGACTTGAAGAAGCAACATCTGTGTTTAAGAAGTAGAAGGAGCTACCAAGTCTGCTCAAGAGGAACCCTGCTAAGGCTGCTTGAGGTAATTGAGCTTTCTTTGAACACATCTGCTTACACAGATCTCTTACAGCCAATATGGAAAAGGAGGATGTGAGAAGAGAGGACAGGTATATGGATAGTCAGTTTTAATGCTGGTTTTATGCTGTTTTTAACCCAAACCAAATTCCCACATTTTGTTTTTAAACCTGGTGGTTCTACTCTGATACTCATTATTAATCCTGTCTGGAAGATGTGAGGGGATTGTTACTGCACTGGTTGTCCTTTATCATTTTGATTTCTTCAAAAAGAAAAGTTCCAGCAAAAGGCTGAGTGAAATGGTCCAAGGTAGGAGCGACCCCTTCCCACTTCAGGCCTTTCCACTGCTAATGCTGATGAAAAACTCCTGTGAAATACCTTTCTGCTGTCATTTCAAAGGAAACTCTTTCCTAAATGGAAAGTTCACTCAATGAGAAAATTCAGTCTGCAGTTTTTCTGAGTAATAGTGATTTTGTACTGGTGTTATCTGTTCATAGTCAATGCTATGAGTAGTGTTTTTTTCTTACTCTTTATTATCCAGTCAAAGTAAGTGAAGACTTGGGGAGCACAACCAATGAAGTTTTTCAGAAAAAAATCCGATTGCTTTTCCCTACTATATTCTGTATTACTGGACTAATTCACAGCTGTAAAAATGTAAAAACTCAGAACTTCCACTCCACTAGAGCATTGTAATACATCCTTACTTATTCATCTTAATTTTGCAGAAGAACAATCAAACTGCAATTATCTTATTTTTTAATCAAGAATTCAATTTCAGCTTGAGTTGCATGATAAATGATGTTCATGGAGCCTTGTGGAAGACAGGACCATGACCAATTCGTGCACCAGAGCAGTGACAACCATTCTCTTAGCAATGTCTGAGGGTGTTCTGGAGCAGAGGTGAATTCCAGGTGTGGTTAAGAATGACATCTCTGTGAGTTTGGTGGTTTCCAGTAAAGTACAGAACTTGTATGAAGAATGCATGCTGCAGGCATGAGTTCATGGGGTGCTTGGCTCACCTGTCCTGGCAGAGGTGTCCATCTGGGCACAGTGAAACTTTAATAAGGCCACACCCAGTTCAGGTGGCTGGGGCAACATGTGGCATAAACGTAACAAGAGCAAGACAGAGCTTCATCTCTCTAAGAGCTTCATCTCCTAAAGGTGTGAGTACCCCATGTCAGGCCAGGTATCACATCCAGCTTTGATGCACACCAAGGGGCAGTATAATAATTACAAGGAACTATTTAATTCCCCTAATAGGTGCACTTAACGTTGTCTCAGAACCCAAGCACTCATGCTCTCTATACCCTTTAAAAACCTGGTGATAATGAAAAGATTTCTTTACTTCATCTCTGCCTTAGAGCTTGAACTCCCAGGGTTTGGCCCACTGGCTAATGAGGAGCAAGGCACTGAAAGCCATCAGAGTTCTCCCACAAGGAATGAGCAGCTGAGAGACAAACACATCAAATGATCAAATGTACAAATCACTCTCTGCACTCCAGGAGCTGTGTGAAGGGGCAGATTCTTTTGTATAATGAATTACTACCCTGAAAACCACAAGTAGTCTTCACTTAAATAAAGAGCTTGGTCCTGTAAATTGCAGGGACACTAGGACACAAAACAGAGGAAGACACAAGCTCTAATCAGTGTGACCACTATTTATGAGGCATAAACTGGGATGAAGAGCTTCCCATTTAATGTCATGCACCTGTGCAGTCTTAAAATAAGAGTGGTGAGATAAAGAGGAGTTGTTTGGGCTAATGAGGTGTGTGAATACTGTTCTCTGGTTATAATGGTGTGCTTGGCATTTCTGTAAAATATATGGACAGGGATGACTAGAAGAAATAGGAGCCAACAGCAGAGAGACAATCACAAGCCTGAATCCCTTCTCATCCCTTTTAAGAAAGTCCTTTTGGGGGGAAGTCAGCTATTGGAAACTGCTGTGGCTCAGGTAGAATCCATTATGCCAACCTTTCCACCTGCTTGGAAGCTGCAGAAAGGATTGGAAGAACTGGTGGACACAGAGAGCCCATACTGAGGGGTTGCCCTGGGAGCACAGCGAGTTTATGTCTTGTCACTGGACTTGGCAGGGATCTTTTTATCAGACAAAACAAGTAAACAAAAATGCAGTTAGGTTTTGACCTAACTAGGGTAAATGTGTAAATTCAGGCTTGCAAAAAAAAAATTTGTACTGCTTAATGAAGATGTCTTTTCCCTCTAGAGGACTCTGTCCTACCAGGGAAGTGTCTGTACACACAGAGAAGTGTCTGCTATGCCTGGTAAGCCACCCCAGGGGACAGCTGCATCTGGAGGAGATTCCTCATAGGAAGGAGAAGGAAATAGACCTGGACTGTCACTTTTAGTTGAGTTTCTAATGAGCGTGTCAGAGTTTAAATGGATTGTACAGCTTGCCTGATCAGGAACAAAAGGAAAGCGTGAGCCACGCATCCATTTTTTGAGAGGAGGAAGGTGGTATTCCTCTGTCTTCTTCCTAGGGGAGGGATCCAGGTAGACAGTCTCCTATGTGACCTTTCAGTCTCCTGTGTGAGGGATTCATCCTTCAGACCTTCACTATTTGTTGCCTAGGACTTCTGCAGGCAACTCTTGTACCTCCTGCGCTGACTCAGGAGCTTGAGAGTTTCGTAATTGCAAAGTGGTCTGAAGTGTGACCCCTTTGGAGGTCTTCAGGGTACTTGCATTCTTATCATTGTGTTATCATTTAGCCCCATCCTGAGGTTTGGTTCTGCATTTGAGGAAAAAAGCAAACAATGTTCTTAATAGTCTTCCCCCCAGCCTCCCTCCTGCCTCTGTGACATCCCCTGGGCTGCCCAGGACTGTCCTCTCCACCCTGCGTCAGCACCAACTCACTGAGTGGGAAGTTTCAGCCAGACACTGTCTCTTTCTTACCAAGTGCATAAAGCTGAATATCCAACATGCGTATCCATCAAACAATTTTTGGCCAAGTGCTGCTGCCAGCTTCCAGCTGTGGCTTTTGACTTGTTTTAACTCCCCATGTCCATCCCTACCATTGAAAATTAATTTAACACAAGAGTGACGGCTGTGAGGCCTCCAGTGTTGTGTTGTCTTTTTGTACAGAGGGTGAATATAATTGTTTCAAGCATTCACTTGATAACATCAACTTTCTGGAGAGTTTCTGTTTCTCCTCTTACTGAGATCAATGGTGCAGAGACTGAGAGCATTCTGCAGTATTTTTATGCAGGCTCTCCATGGTTTTAGTTTCCCATGATATTTTAGATTAATGTTTGGAGGGAGAAAGGATTGTTTGCTATTTATCTGATTTCTGTAAGGTCTTGTTCTAGTCTGGGAGAATGGGAAATGGAGAAAATTCTCTGACTGGGAGCTGTTTGTCTGTCTGAATTGAAGGGAGCCATACCCAACACAGGGATCTCCTTGGCTGAGACTACAGGAAGCTTAATTTCATCTTTATCAGGAGTAATCACCTTCTAAGCTCCCCCCCCCTTGATTAAACCCTGTTTAGGGAGACAACATGTAAGAGGATAAACAAGTCTACAAAACTGTCCCTTTTCTCCTGTTGCCCTCAGTATCATCCATTTATATTTTTTTTTGCCTGGTTACTTTTGCCTTTTGTACCCAAATGACCATCAGAGTTTGGATTATTTGTGGAAAGTTCTCTTCATTAATTGTCAATTGGTTTTGCTTACCAATATTTTTGGCAAAGATAAATCTCCACCCACAAGGTGAATTCCCCCAAGGAGTCCAGCGGTAAAACTCCTCAAAGCCAAATGAACATCTGAAACTCTTTGGCTGGATTGCATAATAATATTTTTATTAACTTTGTTTATGCTTTTAGATGAAATGCTCCTCATGGTGACTGTGTGGAATGTTTACAGAGCTGTGCATTACTCTGTTATCAGATAATTCACAATATCCTCACTTAAATGAACAGACACAAAATAAACTTGACAAGTCAAAGAAAAGGAGTGCAAAAAGGGGTACAATATTTTCTAACTAAAATGCCACAAATATCAGGGTACAGAACACGTTTTAACAGCAAATTCTTCGCCTTGCACCTGAAGCTGGCAATGGGCTTGACCAGCCAATGATGGCTCACACTGACCAGAAGCAGCAGCACAAACGACCCAAAGGACTTCCTGATGAGGCTGAACTTTAGAAAAAGTATGACTGAGCAAGAAAGTGACTGAATCTGTGCTGTTTGCCTCTTTTCTGCTTCTCTTATCACCACTGGTGAGCCGACCTGCTGGAACACACAGCTCATTTTTCAGGAGGGGTTGGCTCTGCTAAGAGCTGTTCTCCGAACCACCAGACAACAAACACCCCATTGAGCCAAGACACAACCCCTCAGGACGCTGTTTGTGCCCCAGAAAGCACTTCTACAACATTTTTACATAAATGTAACCTCGGGCAATCCGCAGCTAGAACCCCAACTCTTTGCAGGCTTGAAGTTCTTGCCTTTGTTTTCCCAAGGCTCCTCGTGGAAAGGCAGCGTCAAGATGAGACTGCAATCAAGTGAAGTTGGTGGTTGCTTTAAATTCTTTGGGTTTACACCCCTGATTGCTCCAGGCTCACCTCCTACCCCCGACCGCACCGGCACAGACTGTTCTCACCCCGGGTGCCGGCGTGGGTGTTATCGGGTGCCGAAATCTCAGCAGCTGCAGCCGGGAGCAGCTGCAGGGACACATGCTCTGCACTCATCTGGCAAAAAGGGGTGTAAGGGAGGGGGAGGGGGTGAGTGTGGTTTGTGTGGAGCTGGAGGGCTTCCCTCTTGGAAATTCTGGGATTAATGACACATTAAGACCTCGGCAAGAGAGTGGGATTGAAAAGGACGAAAGGGAAAAAAAAAAAAGAGTGGGGGAAAAAAAAAAATTGAAGCAGGCAGGCAGGCTGATGGCTTTTCCCGCAAAGTTTAGTACTTCAAAAGTTAACTTGTAAGCAACTGCAAATGCATGGATAAAATCTATCTTGGACAATATGCAGCCGCCCTTTCCTTTCCATCAGCATCTCCAACTTGTTGCCTACCTCTCTTGGATTCCCTTGTTGGCCATTAGCACTGAGTCAGCTCCATTAGGTAAGGATTTTGTGCTTTTTAATTATTTGATAGTTGTTTGGGGGATAGAGCTCATGTAGATTTAAAACTGAGATGATCTTGTTTACATTTGCTTTTGAATGTGGGTTATAAAGGGCTATTATTAGAAAGGGTCTCCAAAATAGAATGGAAGTTAGGCTAAAATAAATAACTTCTAAGGTAATGAAGAAGGTCACAGTGATAACCAAGCATGCTTCCAGCACACAGGACTTTCACTTTTCTTTTTTTCAAATAAAGAAATTACAAACCCAAGAAGATTCTTCCTACTAGAAAAAAATCAATTGATTTAAAAAAATATTCATAACAATTTTGCATGAATGAAAATACGAAATGAAGCATAAAAGAAGGAAAGGCTGTAAAAATAAGAGCCTATTCCTCTAAGGAAAGAAGTATATGCACCATGTATCAGACCAGCATTATAGATTAGTTAATTACACATAAAATAATACACAGCTATACAGTCTCTGACAATAAAACAGTCTCTACTATTGTACACACTAAACTTAAGGCTTGTTTCACCCAGCAAAAAGTCAGAGGACATAGATTTTACATATGTAGCTTGTTTATATGGCTTTATTAATCTACTGCAGCAACTCATTGGAAACCAGGCTAGACATTACCCAACAAGTAAAAACAGAGCTAATTAAAAAACCTGAGAAAAGCGTTAGGACCAGAGGGAAGTGCTGTGAGTGTTTATGGACACAGCTTTGCAAACTCTGGGGGGGTATTTCCCCCCCCCCTTACTGGAAATGTGTTGCAATATTTTACATTTAATTCCAGTAAGGTTTCAACGTGTCTAAAAAGGGATTGTCAGGCAGCACTCATTAGCTCTATGAAGATAAAACAATTTAAGGCACTCATCATTTGAATATCAAAGGGTCACCCAGAAAGGTTTGCAGGACTAAGCACAAGGCACCTTTATCTTATCACCTTTATCTTCAAACAATGGCTCTTAATTTCTGAAACCTTTTGAAGGGTTGCCAGTTTTATGGAGTGTAGCAGCTATTTATCTGATAGAACAAGCTTTTCATCAAGGGGAAATGACCTCTTAGCTCCTAGTAACTAAGTAACTGCATTTTCCACTGTTTTTGTTACTGAAGGTAAAGCATGTCAATACACTTATTAAAAATGGGAACACAAGAATTAAGGAATTGCTTGCTGTCTCAGGGGATGGGGAAGGATCCCTCACACTTCAGGGTTGTTTTTTGTGGGGGTTTTTTTCCTAGTGTGAACATGTAGTAAATGAAACTGCTCAAAAAAGTTATATTCTGACAGATTGTGTTGTGACATTATAAGGATATTAGCAGAGCCATATGCTGTTTACTTTTGTACTCTGAGTATAACAAACCTACTAATCCCATAAGAACTCAACTGTGAAGAAGGAATGACCAAACAGCTTTTTACAGATGCTTTCTTAAGAAGAAGAGAAATTTAAAAAACACCTTTAAAAACCAAGGAATAACTTTATTATATTCTGCAGTCTTATTTTAGGGAATGAAGCTCCCAGTGCTTGAGGATATTATTATTATTATTATTTGGGTTTTTTACATCATTTCCTGTAAGTGAGAAACATGAGTGTGTTACCAGGAATGTCTGGAGATGCTCTCTGGTGTAAAATTGAATAAAGCATCAAGACAGAAGCACCTCATGGGTGTGGGAGGGCTGATACAAGACAGGAGGTGTCAGACTCATCTAAATGAAGTTCTGTAAATAAGTCAATCAAAAGAGAAAAAAAAAAATATTTTAAAGCACTGTTTTAGACAAAAGTTTTTGTTTTAAAATAGATTCTTCTAGCATCACCACTGAGATGGAATTGCTCCCTGTCCCCTCTGGAGCCTTTTCAAGGAGTACAATTGAAAAAGTTTTTAATTTGGATGCGAGCTTCCTACAGAAGCAGCAAAGCTCATGAAATCCACTGGAGCTTCACTGAAAGGTGTTAGATATATATAGTAAATAAGATACAATTAATTGTTTGCAAGTTCACTCCAGTGAATTTTCCTCAACTCTGAAATAGATAAGAAAAAATTTGAGCATATCCTGAGGTGAAGAAAGAGGAGAGAGGATGATGCTGAGGGAAGGCTGGGTGCCTACAGCCATGGGAAAAGATGTTGAAGTCTGAAGCAACCCGAGTGGTCTGATTTAAGAAATTAAATGAGAACAGTCTTGTGTGGCAAAACACATTCTGTATGTTTTGCAATTTTATAAGCCCACCAGCAACCCATGCTCTCACTTGTGAGAATCTGCTGTAAAAAAAAGCATGGACTTTCCATGCTTTAAGAAAAAAAAAAAAAAAAAAAATCTACTGGAGCTGAGAAAAAGTTTCCCTATGAGTATTTAAAAGGTACAATTCAAACTGTACCACCTACTTCATGCATCTACTACAGATGCCAAACCCTCCTGTCCCTTGGTTGAAACTCTAACCCATGCTCCCAGCAGCTCCCAGAGCTCCAGGGCTTCTGCCACCCCCAGGTCCCTGAGCACAGGAGGTGCAAACACTCACCCCAGGGAGCCCCAGGGCCTGGAACAGCTTGCAGGGATCCAGCTCTCAGGCCATGACTGGTCAGGGACACTGCTGTGACTTTGGAAATGACACTGGCATTATTCTGGCTCCTTGTCTTCACTCTGTGGAAAGCAGGAGAGACATTTATAGCACTGTGCAAACAATAAATACTCTGCTGAATGCTTTCCTGCAGAAGCAAACCCAAGAGTCCCCAGCTCTGGCAATAAGCAGTAACAACTGCCAAATGGAGAGGCTCAGCCTCTGCATCATGTTTCTCTTCCCCATATTACTTTTAATTATCAAAGGCTGTTTACAGGTTAATATTTTATTTCTCTCTTATTTAAGGTTTTGTCAACATCAAGGAACCCCACTGGCCTCACTGTCTGGAATTAATCCAGTTTGTATTGTTTGAACTGAGAGTGAAATCTGACCTTATCTGATTACCTTCTGTCAAAGCAAAGCTGGTGGCAGGGGTTGCACAATGGTTTCTGTTTGCTGATAACCTTTTCCTAGCTCTCCTCTTTACCTGAAAGACAGGAGGATTATCTTTACTTCTTACATAAGGAAGGGAAAATTGAGGGGCTGATGCAGTCTGGGGGTGAGGGAACCTCTTTCACCTTCCAATGAGTGTGTCTGTGACTCTCCTGAGAAGCCCCAATAGGTCACTACTGGGTTTTAGGACTTTGAAATTTGATAGGGAAATAATTTTTAGCTCATGCATTTGTCTACCAATCTTCTGATGTAAATGAATTATTGCTTTCAAAGATGTACAGGCTCACAAAATACACTTGGTGTGAGAGGGCTGCCTTTCTACTGCAGCTCTCAAGGATTTTTCAGTTTTCCCCTGACCTGCCAAACGTGGACACTGTTTAAGCTCCTTAACAGCTATTTATTACTCTGTTCTGTACTAAAACTGAGGATCATTTTATTCGATGCTGTTCATAAGAGTATAGGCCATTCCTGGCCAAAAGGTTTGCTTTAATGGTCCAGTTCATCAAAGTTATTTTGCCTCCAAATGCCAAAGCTGAAGAAGTATTTTGTGCATCCCCCTTCCTCTGCAATTGATAGGAGCTGCAAGTAGTCAAGACAAATCAGTATTTGTTCCTAAATTGACAAGACAAATTGCTGCTGAGAGGAAGCATCATCATTCTGTTTTACAGATGGGATGGAGATGTGAAGTGGCTCAAGGTCATGGAGAAAATCCTTTGGTGGAGCTGAGATCTGTGCCCAGTAACAACCCAGCCCTGTTAACTGCAGGACAGCTCATAACTGCAGAGAGCCAATATAGTAAATAGGAGTGTAATAAAAATGCTGAACCTCTCTCCCTCCTCCTTGTAAAGTCTGAAGTCAAAGGGCTGCACACACACTAACTCCAGGGGACACCAAGTACTGGTGATGGGTTTTATACGACTTCATATATTTTAGAGGGCCAAAACTTGAAATTTCACCCAGATCTGCTTGGATTTCAATCAGGAAAGGATCCAATCACTTCCAAAATGCTGAATCTATTTTACAACACAAACAGACTTGAAGGAAAAGTCTTTCTTGCTCTGAGCTCATTAGAGACAGAATTTCTTTTGTGGTTTTTTCTACTTCTTCCTGGACCATTTCTGTAGCGTAATGAAATGGTTTGGGCCTTCGAAATGGCTCTTTCATTCCAATGTATTTCCTCCAAGCTTTCCTGTGACCTAGTCTGGGTGCTTCAAAATGCTGAGAATATTGTCAAAAATACCATTTTTTGTATTTTAACCGGGTTTGTATTGCATTACTTTGAATAGTTTGTTCTGGGAGAAGTCCTTAAGGTAGCCTGAGTAGGGGTTTGTCTAATTTTTGTCAACAGATTTGTTTCCTTGGACATTGGGCAGCCTGTTCTGATTTTTTGGTCACTTTCTTTTTGGATGAACCATCTCTCTTCTCAATTCACAGATGGGGGTTTGGTGTTGTATGTAGCTGGTGGATAAAAAAAATGGATCTTGTGCTTAACACTTGCCTGGCAGCATATATTCCTTGTTTAATGATTCTGCAGTTTTCTTCAATGTGGTGCATTTTACCTTCAGTTGTCTATTAATGACATTGTGGCAGCTGCACTTTGTGTTTTGCCCTAAGCAGAGACTTTTTATGGTAAGATTTAAAACCCAGTGGATTAGTTTGAAGAGTATTTTTCATCTGACTTTGAAACACCAGCAAAGCCATGTGCTAGTGCATGCAGTTGTTTGTACATCTTTCCTGGGAAAGAAAAAAAAGAAAAATTGTGTGTTAAGCTCGTAGGAGATTTACTTAATGAATCTTTCTTTCTGACATGTACTATTTTGATTATTCTGATGCCTGTTGCTTTGATTGCTGTGTTCACACTGCATGGCATCCATGGGAGCCACAAGGGTATATTCCACGTATTGAAAGGAGAAAAGAAATTGATTGCCTCATATAGTTGAGAGATTGTAGCAGTCTTCTCTGCTCCTTTTCCTGGTTTTATATTAATTCATTGATTGAGAGCAAGTTTATCTTATTCCCCTATTTTGTTCACAAAGCAGCTTCCATGAGCTGGGTAGCAATTTATCTGCATACTGCAATAATGTAATGCATCTCCTGTGGTAGCTGGAGCATTTTACAACTTGACTGTCCCCTGTCAGCTCTGTGTGTTGACAGTCTCAGTAAATGGTCCCTCAAGTAGTGTCTTGCTAATGCCTCATCAGCTCAGTAGCTCTTGCACTTTCCATGAACCCCAACATTTCCATACTCCAACTTTTCCTCTTCCTTATCATAATAACAACAACAAAAAAAAGAGCATAAGTTTTCCCACTCTCAACTCAGTTTTACTTTCTCTTCAGTTTTTAAATGGCTGATCACTTTGAGTTTATCTCGTGTTCACTAACTCTAAGAAGGCAAAAGTATAGAAAAAAATCTAGGAGATGACACAGATGCCAGGGCTCTTGGAAATTCTGGAATTAATAGCTTTATAATTAATCTAATGGTAAATGTAGTGAATTATGATTCCTTTGCAGAAAGGAGCCTATGTCATCTCTTCCTCTCTCCTCTCCTCTCCTCTCCTCTCCTCTCCTCTCCTCTCCTCTCCTCTCCTCTCCTCTCCTCTCCTCTCCTCTCCTCTCCTCTCCTCTCCTCTCCTCTCCTCTCCTCTCCTCTCCTCTCCTCTCCTCTCCTCTCCTCTCCTTTAAAATTGTATTTGGATGATATTTGTCCAGCATGCAGACTTCTTAAGGCATTTTATCTCATTGATTTCCTACAGACCTATATGACTTCCAAAGGGAGGGAAAACTAAGTAAAGCTAAGCTGCTGTTTTGCTATTCGTAACTTAATAATTAAAAAATTATTTAGAATTATCATTGTCAGCCTCTGCTGCATTGCCCAGATCTATTTGTTGATCTGATCCAGCTACCAGAACAGGCAGATTTGCCAACATCTTCCAGAGATTATTTTTAATAGTCTTCTTTGTCCCTTTCCTCCAATTATTTGCTTTATAATCAACTATGGGTATGTTATGAAATTAGTTGACTGTGACTCAGCCTCCCTCAATAACAGAGCACAGATACTTGGATTCACTCAGGCTACCTTATCATCAGCTGTGTTCCTAATGGGCTAGAGAAAAAAAAATACATAAAAATTCACAAAATCATTTGCTGTGTTCTTTTATTAGATGTTAAGATTAGAGCTATCAACAGAGACATAAACAGGGTGAAATCTAATTAATTCCTTGTTTCTCTTTTCCAAGAAATACAATGAAAATGAAGAGGAGTCTGTACTTGTAACTCGCTCTTCAAGTGCTAAAATATGTCAACATTTAATTTTCTGAATGTCTATAAAGCAGAATACAGCTAAAGGTAAAAGAAAGCCATCCTCCTCCCTTAGCTAGCCCATAACCCCCCCAGAACTGGTTTCTGTCCAACAGAAAATCTTGTGAGAGCCACTGGGACTCAGCCACCCACACCCCATAACATTCCTGAAGCATGCTCCTTTTGTCCTGTAATAGCCCTTAAAAGTCTCACTCACAGTTGTTGAATGCAGGAATCCTCCAGTTGGAAGTAATTTTCAGTCCTTTGCCTGGGCTGGATTTTAGAACTGATCCTGGAAAAGAAACCCCTAATAAAGCAGAGGGAACAGTTATTCTGGGAAGGCTGGAGAAGCATTCCTGGTCTGGGGCAAAGATGCATTTTCTGTTCATCCTCCACCCCATGCAGGGGTTTCCTGTGTTGGGCCATGACCTGCCCAGTACCTGAGCTGCTGAAATGGGAGCAGGCAGGACTCAGCTGGGCCTCCCAGGACAGCACCAGGAGAGTTCTGCCCACTGCCAGACACCTCACAGGGGACAGGGTTTGACATTTCCTTAAGATATCACAGTCAAAGACTACAGCCAGGTGGAAGCACTTGGACTTGGATGTGGAAGGCTGAAATTTGGCTGAATCCCTGTCCCTAGGGGTGCTCATGTGAGGGCATGACACTCAGAAACTGATGTACTCAGGACAGCTGGATTCAGGCTGCAGAGTGATCCCAGCAGAAGCTGTACATTTTTCCCAGGGAAATGTTACAGCTATTTTCTCCTCTTGCCCTGATTATTGCCTTGCAATACCAATAGCTTTGACATAAATCTACTGCCCACCCCAACCCTTCAATTCCACATTTTTGTGTTTTCCCAATAACTGATAGATTGTAGTCATGAAAATCCCCCACAGCTATTCCTGCTGCTTCGACATTTCTCCTCTCTTTTCTATTTACCTGTACTCTTTTCATGGGTGTGGAGACACTTTCTCTCATTAATACACTCTTGGCAGTATTACTCATCTGCTCTTTCAAAACAACTTCATCTTCTGTCTTAGGTTTGAGCTTGCAGATCACCTCCCAGGAATACCAAACATCCTCATTAGTGCTGGTGGGATACAAGGGGACCTGGTGAGCTGTGCCTGGTCAGCCCCAAGCAGCACCAGGGACCGTGACACAGGAGCCCTCACAAGGTCAGAAACCTGTTCTGGAAGGAGTTTCTTCACCACTCAGAAAGGCTGGCAGCAGGGACACCAGGTTGTACTTGTCTATACAATCATTAGATGGAAAACAAGCTGTCTTCCAAAGTCTGGGTTGTTGGTTTTTTTTTTTTTGTTTTGTTTTGGTTTGGTTTTTTGTGTATGGTAGTTTATTTTTTCTAAGACTCATGCAGCAGACAACTTTATTCTGGCTTCTTTTAAACAGGTTTGCTGAGAAATCTTTCTCAGTTAGTGAAGCAGAAGCTTTCTGAGAAACCCTTTGGTGAGGTTCTCTGCATGGAAACCCTGCAGCTGTCAGCACACAGGGATAAGAGATGCCTTTGACAACCTTAATCATATATTAATACTTCTGTTGCTATGTTGCTAAATTAAATGTACATTGAAAATTCTGTAATGATGGAAAAGGTAGCACAGATGGCTATGTGTGTGCATAAGCATTGGGAACACCATTTGGGCTACCACTTTTATCCCTGCTTCATGGAAGTGTTGCTAAAATTGGTGCTGCAGAAATGCTGCACGAAAATTACGATGGTCACAAAAAAATCCACCATAAAAACCCACCCATTAAGTGGTATTTTTGCCTCTTGATTCTGTCAGGGACTCGACTGCTGTTACAGCCCAGCCCAGCTCTGTGATTATCTGCATAGCAGTTTATAGACTGTATGACTTCCCAAAAATAACCTGCTGCAGGTTGAGTAACTGCTGTTGATCCACACAGGAAGGGTTTTTCTGTCTGATTGCTTCAACAATTGAAAACAATTAAAAATTTAGTTTCCCACTGAGACAAAACTGGGAAAAATCTAAAGTGCTACGTGATAGCCTGATATTTTGTTAATCACTTCCGACAGGAAAGATGTGTTTTAGGATACAGGAGCTGGATCAATCTCTTCTGTCACAGACAAGTGCCATCAGAACTGGGATATTGATTATGCTGGAGAGAATATCTTTGGATCTCTTATTTGAACTCTTTCACCTTCCATTAGTAATTAACTACATCTTGTAATAAGAGCTTCAGTGTCAGTCTCCCATGTGCTCCTCTACTGCGAAGGTGTAAGTAACTGTGCTGGACAGCAGGTTCATTCATTCAAAGACATAATGTATATCTGCTATTTATAAAAAAATAAAAATAAAGCACTCTCAGTACAGAGTTAGGCAGGCAGAGAGACTGACCATTCAGCTGATCAATTCATCTTTTTTTGGGTTAGACCTCCAAATGCCTCCCTTCCCAAGATGAAACTGTACAGGTTTCCTCAAAACTTACACATTTATATTAAAAGCTGCTAAGAGCATATAAAATAATCAACACTAAAAATTCCTGACCAGCTCTAACCCCAGCATACATTTTTTTAGAAGAATGACTAAGCTAAATAAAAGGGGCAGTAAATTTCAATGTTGGTAATGATATTTGTTTGCAAGTCCCCAGCAATGCAGAAAGAAGTGATTTATGTTTGTCTGTGCTTATGAAACATGGTTCCAACACACTGACTTTTTTAACTGTTGGTTTTTGGTTTTTGTTTTTCTTTTTAATCAAAGGTCCTTTTCTGCAAGACAAAAAAAAAGCCATGGAGTAACTCATATCCCTTATTGTTTTATGCTTCAGCAGGGGCATAAGGGAATTGGATCTTTCATATAAAGAAATCAAGACACAACAAACTTTGATTATTTTTTTTTTCTAAACATAAAGTGAGTTCTAATGAAGGCAAAAGAGTCCTTGATTTAGGAGGCTCTGATGAGAGCCCTGGAGCTGTGGACAGCAGGTACTGACTGGCAGCTCAACAGGAATGTGTCTGAGTAAATTCTGAGCATGAAGGGCTGGGGCTGCTGCACTGTTTGTTACATGAACTGAAATCTGAGGTCTTAAAAGCCCTCGCAGCTTAAATAATCAGAATAAAAAGTGCCTGGGGACATCCATTCTCTAACATCATCAGGTTTGAGCAAGGGGCTGGTGACTCCTCCTCACCCACTGCAGGCAGCTGGGGTGAGAAAAGCTGCTCCTACCCCATGTCCAGTAACTCCTTCAAGGCCGTGGGATTATTCCTGCTCCTTAAAGCCACCCCCGTTTCCTAAAGTGTTGTGTAGCACTGATGTGTGCTGGTAAGCTGCTGCCATGTTTTTCCATTCTGGTAGAAATTATTGTTCTATCAAGTTTGATTTTAAGAGTGCATTCTGGCATCCATTTGGGGAAAAGGCACTCCATAAAAGCAAAATCAATATGAGGGACAGTTTTATTTCCTGAGCTTTTTCATTAGCTATAAAATGTATACATTCTAGAGGAGAGGGGGAAACAATGTCAGTTTTACTGGGGAGGACAAGATAAAGCAGGGAAGAATATGCATTTATGTGCCCTGGCAGGGGGATGAGCTGTGCAGCTTTGCTGGGTGTGGGCAGAGTCTCTGCTCCCACTACAGCTAAGAACTCCTGTGAGTGTCTGAAAGGCGTGGAGCCACTGGGAGAATACAGAAATATCTACAATTTGGGAAATGATGTGTTTCTTGGCTTGTTCTCAGTTTTTGTTAAAGCCAAACTGACCACTGGCTGAATATTTACAGGGAACTTTTGCCTTTGCTCAGCACTCAGAATGTGACTAGAAGAGCAATACAACAGTGCTGAGCCAAATTCTTCCTTGAATCCCCACTGAACTCCCCAGCTGTGCTATCTTTATTCTTTTCTCCCAAAGTATTGCTAAATATTCTTCTTTTTACCTGAGCAGACTGTCCCTTCAAACATCCTTGGATCATCTTCTGATCACCTCATGGAATATATTTTCTAAGCTTTTCAAGCACAGAGCTGGAATTAATTCTGAAAAACTGTAGAATCCATATTTCTACAGTTGGAGATGTAAAGATATTGCAGTTGGTATTTACCAAAAACCCCACAAAACAACCCACCCATTATTGCTTTGCTTGAGCTTAGCTGAAAAATTAGAATTCATACCACAGTACTTTAATACAGGTTACCAAACCAGAAAAGCAAGTATCTCATTTTAGCTTGGAGTAAAATTTCAAATCAGTGTCATTTCAGTATCAGGATGCAATTATGTGAGCGAGAAATTGCAAACACCTTTTTTTTTTCTTCTTCCTTTTATTTTTTTTTCCCTTTTAGTATGGGCTTTCTATAATGCCATTTTCATTAGCAGGAAATACCTATCGTCTGTCAAAAAATAATTTGTCTTGGTTTTTGAAAAGTAAACTATCCCCTATAAGAGATTAGCTTGAAACCACTGTATAAATTTATAAGCGTTTCAGATTAAATGATTAAATACAAAGTTTCTCTTCTTTCTGGTGACCCCTTGTGATCCATCTGGTGAGGGAGCTTGAAAACTCAACAAATTTCTTATTTCCAAAACTCAGATAAGGCATCTGGAAGATTTTATCACTATTTTTTTGCCACCAGCCTGTGATTCAAGGAACTGGGGGAAAACTAAGAGAAGTTATCAGCATGTGATTGTGAAAAGCAAGTGAAGTTGTGACAAGAACAGACAGCACCAAAGAGCAGGAAGCATTTGTAGGACAGTGACTGTGTGAAATTGGTGTCTTGGGTTTAACACCACTTCCATGATGTGAGTACCACTGAGAAGCTTCACTTCCGTTTCCCCGAGTTTTTCTCTTTGCCTCATGCAAACTCCCATCCTCTTTTGGCTTCTCTTTGGGCTCTCAGGTGAAATAGTAAAGCAAACCAGAATTGGGCTGCAAAATGAGGGGGAAAATCAGCCATTCAGTGGAATTCAACTATTATTATCACGAATATTTGGCAGACAGAGCAAGCCTTTCAATCAGTGGCATGGAGGTGCATCAGAAAGAGGCCTCTCCCCCCATTTTCAGCAGCCCTTTTGCAGATCCCAGTATCCTGCTCAAACAATTGAGATTTAGGTTGATACCAAACAAACCAGAAGAGTCTGCCTGATTTTTTTATGCAGGGATCTCATGTTATGAACCCTGTAACACTGTGTTAAATTCAAGGCCATAGGTCCTGTCCAACTCCATTGATTTTCACTGGCACTCTACCACTCACACAGAGAGCAGAGTCTGCCTCATTTTTGTATCCTAACAGCTGCCCTTAAACCCATTTTCATTAAAAAAAAACAAAACAAGAAACAACCACCACTGACACCAGCCTTACGTGCCATAGATGCCCTTTGCATGTTTTATTTTTTTCATCACTTCTCCCAAATCAAACTATTTGAGGAAATAACATTCACTAGCTGAATATTTTGATTATTAATGTGGGGCAAGGCAAGAAAATCTCCCTTCTGTTTTTATAGCAGATTTATCACAGCTTACTAAATTCTGCAGCGATTAAGTCATATTAAAGACATAACTAAAACAAGTGTTTGATTTCTGGCTTCTGAAGTTTGATACTTAGTTCAAGAACATGCTTTGATTTTGAATGTGGTAATATTTCATCCCTGTAATACAAATATTGCTCTCCTTCCACAACTGGTCACAATAAAGTCAATAAAATATGCACAGAAGCAGTGCAAGCAACATTTGACTCAATATAAGGATTGAAAATGTGACCACCTAAAAAAAAAAATTGCTTTTTATCATCATCTCTGTTGGTTTTTCATAGTTTTCATTGAGCAAAACTATCCATCATACTTGAACTTCATGCATGTTCCCGAAGCCAACAGTTAGTACAAGTCAATTTTTAATTATGATATTTTTATAAAATCTGTAGTTTATTTCCTGATCTTGTCAAACCCTTCAAACAGCAAATCATTGATATAAATTATGCAAATCTCAGGTGACCCCAACATCATTAATCTGACTGCATTTCACAGCAAAACAGAACATAGCAATAACCCACCAGCTCCGTGTCTGACACCACAGAGCAGTAAAGATGGCTACAGCAGAGAGGTACAATGAGAAATAACAGCTTTGCTCTAGAATACTTTGATTTTTAACCTTTTAAAGAGATTGCCCATTGCTTTCAGAAACACCTGTGGCAGCCTCCTGTTTAGGGCCAAAGGAAAAGGGGTCCCTTAAGTCTGACAAAGAGCAAGGTTAATCATATAAAGTGCCAGGAACCCCTACACCAAAAGATTAAGCTTTACTGTCAGCCTGCCTGGGAACTTCTCCCCATCCCTTTCCTGCAGAAACCCAGAGCAAATCCTGCTCTGGGCAGCAGAAGGAAATCTGGGAGCACCACTTGTCCCTTGGTAGCAGCAGCTCCTGCCAGTTTCCAGCACTCCTTTCTGCTTTGAAGGGAAAGCAAGAAGTCTGCTCTGCCAAACGCCTTCCCTGTGGCTTTTTGCTGCTACAGCCCAAAGGCTGCAGAATTCCCCCCCACCTCCTGTCCAGCACAAATTCCTCCTCCTCCTCCTCTCCAGGGTCAGCCCCCAGTGGGGGCTCCTGTGCTGCAATCTCACAGCTCCAGACCTGACACCTGCTTCTCTCCCAGTTAAGCCACTCTGTGTGTGCCTGGCTTTAAAAACTTCTTTTCTTTTTTTGGTTTTCCAGCTGTTCTCCCTTTTGGTGCCACCTCCTTTCCAGCTGCTATCTATTCATGCACAGCTGTGCTGGCTCCATCCTCATCTGCTGGCAGCAGCCTTCTGCCACCCCTCCTTTTGTGTGCATGGACATCACCTACAGCCTTGGGGACTTCATGCTATTAAAATACCACTGAAGGATGTGAAGGATGAGAAGATGGTGCAGGGATGAAGGAGGATTTATTTTTTGCTTCTGCACAGGACAGTCACAGAATTTAGCTGGTATTCTTACTAAGAGGAGTATTTTCTGTGTCTCAGTTTATTTTTTTTACTTTTAAATGTAGGTTGTGGTTATTATCTGGGCCTGATCCTACAGGAACAAACATCAGCCAAGTTCCTAAAAACCAAAAAGAAAGCAAAATCTGGTGCTTAGACCTTTCCAGGTTCTTTTGCTTTCCATGCCTTTTCTCAATTTATTCAAGATAGTGCAGGAGCCCAGAAGGTGAGAGGAAGCAACTGCAACACTTTAGGGTGCTTGCTAAAATGTAGTTCCAGAATAAGCTGGATGGCTTAAAAAAATCCAATGACTTTTTTTACCTTTCCTAAGGGACAATTTCCACATTCTCAATTCTTTCTTCGGCACTTGAAATGTTTTTGCTTTCCATTTACAGAGCAAGATATACAGTCTGTACTTCAGTTCATATTTTTTGAACTTCAGATGCTCTTCTCTATATTAAAACACCTCAGAGGCAAATGCATATCCCTATTTATACTTCTTGTATTAACCCAGTTACACAGTGGCAATAAAATTCCATAATAAGAAATAAGAGCTCTCACTGCACGTTCACAAAGCTCTCCAAAGAACAGAGGAAGAACAGAACTAAAGTCTAATAAATCCAGCTTAATTTATTCATACTAAAACTCTACAAATCAGCTATTTTTGTATTCCAGGATATTTATGGTAAGATAGTGAATGTATAACCCTCCTCCAACAATATTTCAATAATTTGTGAGAAAAAAACAAAACAGTTTTTTAATTATTTTTTTTAATCAAAAAGAGAAATATTATAAACAATAATGTTGCCTGTAGGCACTAAATCAAATCTGTGGTGGGTGAGGGCAGGAATAGCATTTCAGAACTTTTCAGAGCTCTCAGATCTCCTGAACCTTCCAGCTTTGCTGCTTCAGTAGCTGCAGGAATATGCAGATAATTTCACTTCCTCAAATATACCCAAGTATCCTGTGGGGGGAATCCTACATCAAACTCATTTTCAGTCACCAGAAGGATTTTCAGGTGTTACATCCACATGAGAAAGGGGATGGTGTACTAGAGCTGTCAGTCCACCCAGCATGGTTCCAACCATGCTGGAATCTTTGGCTTTTTTGCAGGCCACAGAAAAGGGGAAATGTTTTGGTGCTAAGATAGACTGGAAAGACAGTGTGACCATGCAGTGCTGCCTCAGTTACAGTGTAAAAGCCCCTCCTGTATGAACCACATCATTGCTCTTACTCAGTCCAACACCCTTCCTATGGAGGCAGCCACCAAATCCATCTTAGAAATAGATACTTCGCTCAAGTCAGATCTTTACCTTTCAGCAGGTACAAATTCCCTGCTTTTCACCCTAAACAGATGTTGCTTCTGTAGTGGATGTTCTCACAACAATGTTCTCTTGTAGCCCAGAGATTTCCCTTCCCTTCACTAGCCTTCCTTTCCCTTCCTTCACTGTGTCCGTATCAGCAACATGAAATGCATCCTCCACCTCCCTTTTGCTAAGCTAAGCAAATTAATTTTAATCTTAAATTAAATCTGTGTTAAATCTTAATACAAAGCTTCATTCCCCTCATTATCCTCATAGCTGTTCCCTCTCCTTCCTCAAAACTGAAGGTGTACACAGGAACCCCAGTGAGGTCCATGCAGTACCATTAATTTAACTGTTGCATTTTCAGCACTGAAAGAAGCTTCTTACATAGGGTGGAAACAGTCACCTTGTGATCAGACAGTAAATCCTCCTTTTATTGACCCAATTCTATTGTTAATTCTCAGGCTTGCTAATGTACTGCTCTGCCCAGGAAGTATTTAAGTCTCATTTGTATGTGAACAGGACTCAAAAGGGTTTGGGGAGATAATTCCAGATAACAGTGTATAAGACATGTGCACACTCAATTCAGTGGTATTCAGAGGAAAGAAGGGAAATTAATGTGCAGCAACAAAGGAAATTCTGTGACTCAGCTAGAAATGTAAAAAGCAAGGAATCCAGTAAATATCAGTCTTTTGAGATAATAGCTTTCACTGTTCAGCTATTCTTCACCAGGTCCTTATCTAAAGCCTCTCTGGCACACGCTGATGAGAGAGAATTTCACCCTGCAGAGCCTCACAGGAGAAAGCCATGTAACACTCAAGGCCCACTTTTCAGCTGCTTAGCACTTAGGAATGCTTTTTGTTGATGATATAGATTAGAAATCAAGCAAACAGGACATTCCTACCTGGAAGGAAGATTCTGATTTACAGTATTTCTACTTCTGGAACATACCTCCTTGTGTTAAAAAGGGCTCAAGTGTGTGTCAAGGTCAATTTTCTCTGAGGATACAGCAGCCAACAATGCAAAAATTGTGCTTGCAGGATTTTTCTGTGATTATGAAATCCATTCACTGCTCTCAGGAATTCCCATGCAACCCATCATTTCTGCCACTCTCTTTCCCATTTCAGCCTTTATGCAACACTCCAAAAACATAAATGCAAATGCAGAGCAGGCTGCTTCCTGCCTGGCAGCAGCTTACAGACCTGATGGTGAATTGTCTCACAGGTCTGTAGTCTGGTTTTTTCTGGGGCATCCTGATGAGTCTGTCTGTCCCTAGGAAAGGTAAGACATGCAGCCTGGCTTGTTAAAACTCAGCCTGGTGAGTAAAAAGCACCACCCCCCAGAGCCTGAGTTTTTCCTGTCTCCATCTTCCAGAAGAACACATGCCATCTACACTCCTAGGAGGGGGCCAATCCTGTATTGTTCCTCATAGTCCCAAAAAGCTTTTAAAAAATAGAAGGTGCTTCAAGCCCCTTCAAGGGGCTTGAAGAAGCGAAACAGCAAACTCAGAGCCTGGATGGCCTCAGCTTCAGCTGTAGTCCCCTGCTCCTTGCTGTCCATGAAATACAGCAAAGTCAGAGAAAAGAGAGATGTGTTGGAATCAAATGAAAACAGAGATGCATTGGAATCAAATGACCTTTTTCTAGATTGAAAGGAACAAGTACTTACATAGCAATTTTATCCCAGACTTATAGGAGAAGATTACTTAGTGCTGTGTGGTGTCTGCAGAGCCAGTCGTGGCCTCACTCAGCCTGGTGACACGGTGGCTTTCATGCTTCATTCCTGTCTTCAGCAAACATTCAAAATCAACAGAAAAAAGAGCAACATTTATTAGTTTTATGTATCAGTTTCTGTATTTGAAATGAAGAGGTGGATGAATAAAACTAAATAATGTCAACTGTTAGATTTAATCTTAATGGGACTTAATCAGCTTTTGGGAACAGATGAAGGGAAGTTTTAATTGCATACATTTTTTGCATAGATTGCAAAGATTCTGAGATCACTGGGATCACTTCCACCTGATGCTAACAACTGTGGTTTCCCAAACCAAGCCCCAGAATTTACAGCCAGGTTCAGCACCCATTTTGCTGAGATCACCTCGTATGAGCAGTTAATGACCAGTAATGAAACAGCCAAAAGCCCAGGTGGCTCTCCTGCAAATGTTCACTTTAGAGCCTTGAGACTTGATCCTGCAGCTGCCAGCTTCACCCTGGGAAAACCACTAGCAGCTGGCCTCATGTCTAGAAAAGGAAAATGAAATATGCTGCATTTTCACGGCCATCGATCAGCAGCCACGGTGCCAGGAAAGCTTCATGATGATGTAGATATTGCCAGTTGAGACTTTGCAAAAAAAACCAAAAAACCCGAAGTTCTTTTCAGGAAAGAAAGATGTAGGCAAAACCCTACAGATGATCCCAGCATCTGCTTGTGGGGCAGTGATTGCTTTTTATTTGGGATGGGAGGAGATGGAGAGCAGAAGGCAGCATCACCCTGTGTGCCCTTGTACCCAAAGGTGACAGCAGAGGCAGAGAGCATTGCTCAGCACACCTCCGCACCACCACCCTGCAGCCCTGGCATCTCTGACCCCACACATTTGGGGCATGATGTCCTTTGCTTTGCTGAGCTTTCTCTTCTTGCCAGGTAAAAAGTTCCAAGACCTTAAAATGCAAAATGAAGGGGGAAAACTCACATAACAGGTGCAAGCAACCCAAAAGTATAAATGAACAAGATGTTGCAGCTTGGGTTTGATTTGGCTTCTTTTTTTCTTAATGTTCTGCAAAATGACTGAAAGCTATCAGCAGCATCACTGCTATTAAATGTATTTCCAAAGATTTGCTGCCTTGTATTATCTTTACTGACTTCCTGACAGAGATACTGAAATGTCTGGCATGACTCACACTGTGAGCAATCCTTTTGTGAGGAGGGAATGAAAACAGGCTCATAACAAGGGTGATTTCATTAAAAAAAAAAAAAAAAAAAAAAAAAAGGAAAACAAGTCAGGTGACTGGTTACATGGGACGTTCTTGAAAGTATGCATTCACAACTGTGACACTATCAGATTGCTTTAGACCACGTTTCTGTGGCAAAGGAGAAAGGATCTTTGTCAGCTCAGTGGAGAAAGGTTGGAGATGATTGAAGTAAAGCAGCAGGAGGAAGCTGATAGGATGAAGTCACATAGCCGACTGCCCATGTATAACACAGTAATGGAGGTGACAGTAGAGGGCAAACTAAAATGAAGTCAAAAAGGACACAGGAGACAAAAGGCAACATGTCTGGAAAAAGGAGAGGGTGTTGATTTGTACAGCAAGCAAAGTGCAACATTTTCGTGTCTTGGATTTAGGAATTTCCTTTTAATATTGATGCAAAAGCTGCTCTAACCAGTGCTGGAGTGGCCAGGGTGTTTAGTGAGGATGCATGTGGGAATATAGTTGTCAAAGATGAAGAAAAGTCTGAGGTATTTAACACCTTCTTTACCTCAGTTTTCAACGGAAAGACATGTTACCCTGGGGACAGATGGCTTCTGGAGCTTACAGAAGGTGACAAGAATCTAAACAGCCCCCCTGTAATCCTGAAGGACACAGTCAGTGACCTACTGAGCTGCTTGGATCCCCACAAGACTATGGGACTGGATGGGATCCACCCAAAGGTGATGAGAGAGCTGGCAGAAGAGCTCGCCAAGCCTCTCTCTATCATCCACCAACAGTCCTGGCTCACTGGGGACATCCCAGATGATTGGAAGTTGGGGAATGTCACGCCAATCCACAAAAAGGGCTGGAAGGAGGACCCGGGAAACTACAGGCCTGTCAGCCTGACCTCAGTGCCTGGCAGGGTTATGGAACAAATCATCCTCAGTGCAATCACACAGCACCTACAGGATGGACAAGGGATCAGACCCAGCCAACACGGGTTTAGAAAGGGCAGGTCCTGCCTGACCAACCTGATCTCCTTTTATGATCGGGTGACCCGCCTGGTGGATGAGGGGAAGCCTGTGAATGTGGTCTACCTGGACTTCAGCAAAGCCTTCAACACCGTCTCCCACAACATTCTCCTGAAAGAGCTGCCAGCCCACAGCTTGGACAGGAGCACCCTGTGCTGGGTTAGTAACTGGCTGGAGGGCCGGGCCCAGAGAGTGGTGCTGAACGGGGCTGCATCCAGTTGGCGGCCGGTCACTAGTGGTGTCCCCCAGGGATCAGTGTTGGGCCCGGTTCTGTTTAATATCTTCATTGATGATTTAGATGAAGGGATTGAGTCCATCATCAGCAAATTCACAGACGACACTAAGCTGGGGGGGAGTGTGGATCATCTGGAAGGCAGGAGGGTTCTGCAGAGGGACCTGGACAGACTGGAGAGCTGGGCTGATTCCAACGGGATGAGGTTCAACACGGCCAAGTGCCGGGTCCTGCACTTTGGCCACAACAACCCCATGGGGAGCTCCAGGCTGGGCACAGAGTGGCTGAGAGCAGCCAGGCAGAAAGGGACCTGGGAGTCTGGATTGACAGGAAGCTGAAGTGTGCCCAGGTGGCCAAGAAGGCCAATGGCATCCTGGCCTGGATCAGGAACAGCATCACCAGCAGGTCCAAGGAAGTGATTCTGCCCCTGTACTCAGTGCTGGTGAGACCACACCTCGAGTACTGTGTCCAGTTCTGGGCTGCTCAGTTCAGGAAGGATATCGAGGTCCTAGAGCAGGTCCAAAGGAGGGCAACCAGGCTGGTGAAAGGACTCAAGCACAGACCCTATGAAGAGAGGCTGAGGGAGCTGGGGGTGTTCAGCCTGAAGAAGAGGCGGCTCAGGGGAGACCTCATCACTCTACAACTCCCTGAAAGGAGGTTGTAGCCAAGTGGGGGTTGGTCTCTTTTCCCAGACGACTTTCAACAAGACAAGAAGGCATGGTCTTAAGTTGTGCCAGGGGAAGTTTAGGTTAGATATTAGAAAGAATTTCTTTACAGAGAGGGTGATCAGACATTGGAATGGGCTGCCCAGTGAAGTAGTGGACTCTCTGTCCCTGGAGATATTTAAAAAGAGACTGGATGTGGCACTTAGTGCCATAGTCTAGCAACCACAGCGGTGGGTCAAGGGTTGGACTTGATGATCTCTGAGGTCCCTTCCAACCCAGCCAATTCTATGATTCTATGATTCTATGTTTAATTAATTTCACAGTCGTGGGCAGAGAGGTCAGATGGCAGCCTGTGAGTAAAATCCCCAGCAGCCAGATTGGACAACAGGCGACAAAAAAAGAGAGCATTTGGGAGAAAACCAGGCTCAGTTCTGGACCCACTCTGCTTATTGTTCACACCTTTTCAGCAGAAAATAAAGTCTTAATTTTGCTACAAGCCACCAGGCAAGAATATCATTATTGTAAGAAACAAACCTTGGTTACTACAAAGCCAACATAGTCTACTCGAAATTGTTCCCTCTGGGTAGCAGGATGCTGGATCCAAGTTACAAAACATCCAGTGATACAAGCTGGAGGGCAACCACGGGAGCAGCACTGCCCTGTTCTCCAAGGAAGAAATGGCTTAGAAAAAACCCTGGCTTCTGCCCTGTGGTGCAGAGGCTGCTGTGCATCACATCCTTCCCTTTTAGAATTTGGTTCCCAGTAATCTCAGGCAAATGAGCTGGGAAAACAGAAGGCTTTTGCTGGTCATCTGCATGGTGCTATTCCAGGTTTCAGTAGGGCTGCTTCAACTTGAGGCTCAGATTAATTTCATATTCACCTCAGAATTATTTTCATTATTTTTATTCCGTTGGAATTTCCATTGCATACTTCCACAAAGAGCTGTGCTGAGCTGGTATTTCAGAGCATTCTGATGTGTGAGCACCTACCTGGCCTTAATGCCTGCATGCCACAAAGTGCAAAACCCATCTTGGAAGTGCCATTCATCTCCCTACAGGCTTTTTCCTTCTTCATTATAGTATCTAGGTGCTTAATGTGCAGTCATTAATTTGCTTTCATAGTCTTTGTGGGGGAGAGGGCAAATATTGTTCATGTTATCAAGGCAACAGAAAGTAGTGGAGGGAAGGAGAGCAGGTAAAATGACATCAGTAATACAGAACTGAAGTCTTTGTTGCTTCAGTCATCTCAGAGAAGTTTAATTACAATCAGATATTTAGCACAGTTAATTTCAGGACATTAATAGGAACATGAGGCAGAAAAAGAAGAGAGACAGCTAAAAGTGGTTATGTTCAGGTTGCCAGTAACTGCTGAATCCACTTCCAGCAGCAGCCAAATCATTATTCATATCATTAAAAATGATCTTCAAAAACGTATGGAGAACCTCTGGGACCCAAAGAAAGGCAAAGATGGAAGCACAAATTCAGTACTTAACATCAAAAAGTAAAGAGAAGATGATTTGGGAACCTACACACCAGTCAGGCTGCCTTCAACACAGGTTCCTGATGACTCACAGCTTGCAGAATTATTAGGAAAAATTAACAAGAATCAAATTTGTAACTGAGGTAGTGCACATAAAGCACAGCTACTCATTACACCTCTGCACTTGGACCTGAGAGGCCATAGCTGGAGTGTTATTCCTAATTTTGATCATCATGCTTCAATAAACCTGGAAAAATCAGAGATAGTTCAAAAAGGCAACAGCAAAGCTAACAAGGGGCCTAAAAATGTGACCTACAAGGAAAGTTGAAAGAAAGAGACTTATCCTAGGTAAGAGAGCACTGAAAAGGGTTGCATTTAGTCTTTTAATACAGAGAGGAGAAAGCAGTTGGTTGTTCTCTGTGTCTGTGGCAGAGGAAGAGGGAAAACAACCTGCTCCTGACACTGTCCAGCCAAGAGAGGGTTAAGTATTGGGAACTATGGAATGATTTGGGTTGGAAAAAACCTTTAAAATCCAACCCTCCTGCATGGGCATCTTCAACTACATCAGAGTCCTGTCCAAGTCCTACCTGACCCTGAATGTTTACAGAGAGGAGAGATCTCATCTGGGGAGACTGGTGTCTACAAAAGCCCCTGGAGCTGAGAAGGGAACAGGCAAACCCCAGAGGTGGGTCACTTAGCAATATTCAGTCCTACCTCAGGAAAGGGGAAAATGATGGAGAGAACAAAATTGCACCATGTGAGTCAAATTCCTTCTCTGACAGCATTCTGGGTCTAGTGAGTAAAAGGCAAGCAGAAGGTTTGCTTCCTGAATTCACCAGCATCTCCAGACCAACTGGTTAATGGATTTAGAGGCAGGGAAATGGGGTTATAAAAGTGTCCCAGCCACTGAGGTGTCTGATCCCAGAACCCAGAGACGCCCAAGGGGGACTCAGGCACAGAGCTGCTCTCTCTTTCCATGAAAACCAGAGACATTTTTTTCACACTCACACTTGAATGAAACACAAACCCTTTGAAGTTTTGTAAAAGCCCTTAGAAAGACAGGAAAAAGATCCTCTTCTCCTCCCTCCCCTCCAGCCCCCATCCCCTAATAGCCATTGGCCCATGAGCTAACAGCATTAATTTGGGAAGTCTTGCTTAGGCAGGCTCAGAGCAGAGCCCAAACCTCTGATTTTGCAGTTGCTCATGTGCTTTGATTATTCCAAAGTGGAGAGCTCCCTCTCTTTACTTTTCTCCCTATTTTCTTTTTTGCCTCCAGCAATTCTGCACTAAAAAGCACACATTGATAACTTCAATGGAAACACACACTCCTGTGAAAATCTCAGCTGTGGCAAGTCAACATTTTCCAACAGAAACATTTTTCATCAGAAAGCTAGCAGCCAGCTCCAACAACCAGATTTCTGTGGCAGCTGAGCTGGAAGTGCCTCATATTTCTGCATATCAGGGTCGTCAGTCAGGCACCCAGAAGAAGAGGACCATAAAAGTAATGATCACCTCTGACATGGCTGGAGTGACTTATCTGCCACCACACAAGCCCCTGTGGCAGCCATATCAATCACCTCCTTCAGGGCAGCATTCTCAGGAGTATTTTTTTTATTCCAAAACATCAATACTTGCTAACATTTTTTAAACGCTCTCATCCATTTCAGTCAATCTTATTCTTCATAATTTCAGTCTCTTTCTGGTGGGAAATTTGGAGGGGTTTTTTTTTCATGGTATGAAGTGTCAAGAGAAGAACTGCATCAAGGAACAGCTTCCTTTCCCTTGCCACATGTATTTGTTTGCCTGAGCAGAACACACGTGTGCCCAAGCAAGAGAGTAACAGTTCTGATGCACTGCCATGTTCTAAGCATCTCTTAAAAGCTACTAAAAAGTGTAACATTTAAACTCTCTGCATGACAACAGGTCACATTTTTAGCTAGAGTTTGATCTTCCTAACCAACCTTCTACTTCTTCTTTTTCTCCTTCGTAACATTTGGATTATTCAGATAAAATCTCAATGGGTAAAGCTCCCGCTTTTCCAGCTTATCCAGGCAATTGCCTTGACTCATTTCTATGGAGTAATCACACAAAGAGCTCATCCTTTTCACTTTTATCAGCCCAAAAAGCACACTGGAATTAACATATGGCATCTCACTCTATTCACTTTATACTGATTCCAGATACTCTGGAGCAAGTTGTCAGCAGACAGAAAGTAAAAAGAAGCACACAACATCCATGCCAAGCCCTAACCAGACAAGGGAGTGAACAATCCCCACGTTGTTGTAGAGCAGCAGGGAACTCAGAACCCTCTCCTCAGAGGGACCCCAGGGTAAGCACTCAGAGGAAAGCAGTTGCAAAGTTTATAGGGAATTTCTAGGAGCTGCTCAGAAAGAGAAGTTCTGCATCAAACCAACAGACTCCACTAAAAGCACAGACCAGCAGCAGCAGCATCTCTCTGAAGGCCACAAGGGTTATCCCACCTGTGGCAAATAGGATTGTGAATAATCCATGGTCTGTGGTGCTGAATGCTAAATTCCCCAGTTCTGCCCTGCCCTGTTTGTTGGCTTTGACCTTCTATTGCATTGTCCAAGTGACCCACAGCTCCTCAGTCCCAGCTCAACCTGAGGGCAGCAGGGACAGGCACTCTGCCTCCCCCAGTCTATTTCTCTCTCCTTCCAGCAAAGTTTTGTCTCATTTTCTCCCCTGCCACTGCAAGAGGGGCTAACTCAGTTGCAGTGTTAATTTTACTTGAGCCAGATGTTTTGTTTACTGTCTTTAATCTTAACATTATGTATTGAAAGCTCCAGCTCCGAATCTTGCAGAAAAAAATATAATTATATACCTACATATATATATAGCTATTATACCCATATACCATACATATAAATACTTCTCAAAAAAGGCTGAAGAACAGACTCTTTCTCTGCCTCCACATCCACCATATGCACACACAAATATGATGACCTATCAGTTCTTTACATGCTGTTCTCAGGGGAGACTTAGCTTAATGACTATTTGCAGAGCCTTCTGCACAGAGATGGACTGCCATTTCCAATGAAATCACATCCAAAATTACCCACTGCAGTAAGAAATCTTTGAGGGGATTTTGGCTGTGAAAAATTACTACGTATTATTATCACAAATAAGATTGGATTTGTATAAAAATCCATGCCGTTCTTGGCATACACCCATGAAGTCCATGGATGACCCTAAGAGGTTTGTCTTGAAAAGAAAAGGTCATTTTTCCTGCCTTCGGAAGGATGTTAAATGATGGGACATGTTCCAAAAATAGGTCTAAGAAGAAAATATGAAATCTGCAATCCTATGATCAGAGTGATAATGGGTTTGGACTCTGATTAAAGAGAAATATTCAGCTTTGATGTGCTCTTTGTAGTCAAGGAGTCATAATGATTAAGTAACAAATATTAAAAAAAAAAAAAGAGTTTGAGAGAAATACAGAAATTAACTGGCTCAGATGGCCATGAGAAGTCAGAGCTATGCTGTACTGCCCAAATCAGCCATGGAGGCTCAAATGGCAGAGCAGAGTTGCTGGCAACATGAACAGATTTGCATCCTGGCTAAGCAAAACTGTGTCCTAAAAGGGTGCAAAAATATGGGAAGGGCAGCTACATCTCAGAAAAGAATAATATGAAGACTGTGTCTTGTTGAAGAAATTTGTAACCATATTGCAGGAGACATGGATCCAGAATAAAGTTTTGGGCACATAACTAGAGCCATGGACAGGGCAACCACTATAGTAAGGGAGATAAATCAGAGTCAGCCATCCCTGCTTGAGGCAGAGGAGAGGGAAATACCTCCAGAACAGAGGGACCATCAAGAGACCCCAGTGGTGTCCCTGCCTCCTGTTCCCATGCAGATGCTGCAGCCCTAAGAAGTATTGTCAGGAAAAGGAGTCAGAAGGCTGCTCCTCTTTTCAGTGCTGCTCCTGCCAAAATCCCTCTGTGCTCTTTTACCAGGGCTGGGCTCAGTGCCATCCCAAGGCTCACTCCATCCTCCTGTGTGCAGGAATTGCTTCTCTGGCACCAGAGCAACAGGAGCTGTGTGATTTCCAGCTTGCCATGCCATGGGGGGGTTGCAGGAGAACTGTGTTGTGGAGCTGGCTGTCTTGCAGTCAGAATAAAAAATAAGGGTTAATCACATGGAGCAGTTGATGTGAATAAAGGCAGGTGAGATGGAGAAAAGGAAAGCTGAGAGGCTGAGCTCTCTGGGCTGAGGAGCCCATTTTGGGTGAACAGAGCACAAGATAAAATGGCATTAGTGACACTTTTCTCCACAGCAGCAAGGTCTACTACAGTTTCATTTTGAACGTGACAAACTATTAGGCCTAGAGAAAAAGATGCTTATTTTTCTAGAAGTTGAAATACTTCCTTTCAGTGTCTCTGCAAATGAAATTACTTGAGGCCTCCTGTTTCCAAGATATTTAATTTCAGGTTGAAGGGTAGATTAGGCTGACTTTCAATTTTTAGCAGCCTTTTAGAGAGT
Organism: Heliangelus exortis; assembly: GCF_036169615.1. Lineage (NCBI taxonomy): Eukaryota > Metazoa > Chordata > Aves > Apodiformes > Trochilidae > Heliangelus > Heliangelus exortis. Next base: position 5,469,953 of record NC_092427.1, read on the forward strand.
CTATTTCTCTGGAAAAAAAAAAACCAAAAAACCTGAAAGGTTTAATTTTAGATTGGAATAAGTCACTTTTCTTCACCGGACCAGTGAATTGCAAATCATCTACTTATCAAATTTTCCACATGCCTGTAACATCTGTGCAAAAGCTGTCTTTCAAACTTTCCTACAGCACAATATTATAGCTGAGCCTTTCTGTCCCTCCTACTTGCAGCCTTTTCCTCTCTGCTTTACTCTGGGTGCTGCTGCTACTTTTATTATTGCAGCAGAAAACTGTAGAACATTAGCATCTGTTAATCCTTTTGTACCTCAAGTCTTCACGTTTGGCCAACCCTGCTATTCATTGTGCCTGTGTTTGGAAAAGCCTCCCAATTCCAGGCACAGCAAAATAACCCAAAGTGGAGCCTGGCCCCGTGGTACTGCTGGAAGGTTATTTCAGAATGAAGATAATTCAGTGGTTTAAGTGTGTGTTTGCTGGTCCCTGGGAGAAAACTTTTATCCCAGTTTGCAGGGATTTAGCCATTCAGGTTTTATTAATATCGAGCCGTGCTGCTGAATCTAGATGTTCTGTAAGGAAATAACCCAGATTTTAGTGCCTTCCTTTACACCAGACACTTATTTCAGCAAATAATAGAAAGGATGAGATGAAACTTTTCCTTAGCTTACAATTTTATGGTGGCATAACAGGGAATGAAAGGCTGAAAAATAGCTAGCAAAGACTGGCAGTAAACTTGGACCTGGATTTTTTTCTTTGAGACCACATTTGAAAGTAAAATGCAACAGAGATGCAAATCCTGCCAAAAGTTTCCATTGAACATAGGTGGGGAAATGGTGGGGCTGAAGTGAAGAAATACAAAATAGCTGCATCTCTGTCCTGCAGCCCCAGCATGCTTCACCTCGGCAGGCCTGAACATTGGCTTTTCTGGTGCTTGTGTACCAGCAACACAGACCTCTCCTCACTGTGCTTCAGATAGGAGACAATAAACCTTTTTGTGGATGAAAAGCTGATTTTTGGACTGTTCAGACCAAAGCATGCCAAACATGATCAGCTGCAGAATCATTCAAGCCAATGCAAAAGACTCCAAAAATAGAACACAAACCCTAAACTAAAAACTCAAAAGGCAACTCAACATCAATTTTTCAAAAGAAACAGAACTAACTAAGAGTCAGGCAAGGCAAGGAAATTCTTTAAGAGATGTAATAATACTATTTTTTACCACACTTTGTCTTCATCACTAGATAAGTCTGAACTTATTTCACAATAAATGTGATTTTAAGTGTAAAGGCACTTCAATAACGTGGTGAGAGGGAGAACAGAGTGAGGATACACACTCATCCTGCAGTGCAGGACAAAGTACCTGGCTTACCTCTAAACCAAATGAATGCACTTTCCCAAAGCAGTTCAGCTTTGATGTCCATGAGGAGCATTTGGACCAGAAAGCAGGAACCACCACAACTGGGAGACTGAGCAGGGAGGTTGGCAAATTCCCAGTGAGACTGGAGCAGCTGACAGCAGGGAAACCTTGTACTTGAGGGACTTTGTACTGTCTCCCCTTCCACACCTTCAGGAGCCTCATCTGTGAAGCTCTCTCCCACAGAAAAAAGCCTCTGCCAGAAACTCTCTTACCTAGAAAAAAAAGGAAGCATTTTCCATCCTGTTATGATGAATCAGCAGAAGTTGGAGCAAACAAGAAACTGGGTTTTGTATCTCACTCCCTGGTTTCTGTTCCACAGGGATACCATGAGACAGTACAACATTTTGGTATCAGAGATTTTCTTGATGAAGTTATGCACTTTATAAACATAATTGAACATGCATTGGTGCAAAGAAAAAGAAAAGGAATAGGAACAGTTTTGGAAGCTGGCAGAGTTGGTATGGTCTTGTTTATAGTTAACAAAACTCTACAAAGGAGAGCAGAGGGGATCTGCTGTGAGATACCCAGTGCTCAGCCCATTGCCCCAGCACATGGGTTTCAAGTCAGGGAAAAGCAACCAGCTCCAAATCAGCCATCAGAGCCCAGATCCAGCAGGAGATGCTTCAAGTCTGGAGGACACAATCCTCTTGAACTGAAAGCAGTGGCAATCCAGTGGTGTCCCTTTCCTATATTGACAGCACTGGATACATCTTGGGATGTCCCTGGGCACAGTTTTTTGGTTTTTTTTTTTTTTTGTTAGCAGGGAGGTCTATTTGTCCTCTATGGAAAAGATGAGAGAGGTGGGGCTGTTTAGCCTTGAGAACAGAAGGCTGAGAGGGGATCTTATTAATGTCTATAAATATCTGAGGTGTGGGTGTCAAGAGGAAGAGGCCAATGTGTTTTGCACTGGAAGCCCTGGCACAGGCTGCCCAGAGAGGTTGTGGAGTCTCCTTCTCTGGAGACTTTCAAACCCTCCTGGATGTGTTCCTGTGTGGGCTGCCTTAGGGATCCTGCTTGGGCAGGACCTCTAGAGTTCCCTTCCAACCCCTAAAATTCTATGATTCTCTAATTTCTATGATTCTGTGAAGTCATTCCCTCTTGTCTCTTTGTTCATAGCTCTTCCACTGGGCCTATTCTGCAGCTCCAAGCACATCCAGTGCCTCCCTGAGCATTTCCACTGCTTCCAAGTTGGATTTATACAACTCAATTCGACATTGAGGCTAAAAAAAGGTTAACGAGATCCTCATTTCTGAATGCAGAAAGAAGAACATTGTGGAGGATTAAAATAGCCTTCTGGAGGTCACCTATAATAACTGTGAACAGGTGTAGGGTCTGCACAGCAGCATGTGGCACCACCACTGCTCAGTCCACCACAGGCAAGCCCCTTCTTATAAATGGGCTGACAGGCATGTTATTCAAACTGCAGGGTTAAAAACATCATTATATTTCTGTAATATTCCACCCACATGGTGGTCAGCCTGGCACCACAGCTGATCCATGCCCTGGTTTGGATTTGAAGGTCCACAGTGTGTCTTGTGGAGTGGCCCATACCTGCTGTAGTGGGAGCTAAGCCTTCTCTGAACTGGGTCAAGAGGAGAAAACAACACAAATATTGCTGCAAGGACTTCCATGCCAAGCTTTAGCTATATGCACTCATGCAGGATTTTAGCAGGTGCCAGATGGATCCACCTATACAAACTACTCTCTAAACAACTCATAAAACACAACACCAAAATGGCCAAAGCCTGACATTCACCAGGTTTCATGTTATCAAATTTTACAAGTTTCAAAAGCAACTCAGCAATGACTGCAAATTGTTAAAGAATAAAGTAGCAAATGATCAATTGATTGCCTGCTGTTTCTTTGTGTACTAATTTCTGTTATGGCTTTCCAATCTGAAATTGCTTGGATAGGTTCTTGATGTTTGGCTTCTTATTTTGTTGGGGTTCTTTTTTGCTTCTTTTGAGCTCAAATTGCAAATGAAATGACTGGTAAACTGAATGCATCAAGTATAATGAAGAATTGATCAACTGTTATTTTGCAAAGCTTTTCTGAACAGTGGTTTCTAGCCTATCTTCTTAAGATGAAAATTACAGTTATTAGCCAATTACCAAGTAAGAATGCAAAGCTGAGTCTGGTTTTGATAACCGAAAGATGGAAGAAAACCCCAAATAGTGCATGTCAGCCTTTAATTGCCTTGTTTTACCTGTAGATGTTGATACACATATAACAGGTTTTGGTGAATTATTCTCTAACAAAAGAATTAAGCTCTGGCTATCTCCTCCCTTAAGAATACTGGGTGTATTCTTTTTTTTAAACCACCTTTTTCAATAAAATAGCTGTATAAGAGAAAGTCTACTCTTACTGTTATCAGGTAAGAAGGTGGTGGAGGAGTAGAACTGAAAGCTCAGCATGGAAATGGCTCTGTAGAAATAATAAAAATAAATTACTAGGATTCATCTTGTCTGTTAAGAAGAAACTACACCCCATCCCTGCACAGGACACCCCGCAAACCTGGCCAGCCCCAGGGACATGGAGCTGCCTCAGAAAACTTTCTGAGGACACAAAAATCCCCAGCACATTTGGAAGGGTTTTTAACTGAGCATACATACATCCTCACACTTACACTGTGATCAAAGCTAGTTTGGTGTAAAGAGAAAGAACAGTCTCCTAACCTTCTGCATGGCTGGGCCTGAGCAAAACCCACCTGCCTGCAATACACACCATGAGGGGCAACAATTGTCTGGTGTTTATTCCTGTGCATCCCTAATCCCCTGTGTCTCCTCTAAGTGTGTGGCTCTGTACCTGCAGCTCCAGCTGGATGGCCAGGGAAAGGCAGTTTGCTTGATGCACATATAATTATGGAGATGTTTCTTCTTGTTATGGTAATTACATCCTAAAAGATTGCACGAGGAGCAGCTGTAAATGGAGGGAAGGCTCAGTTGATACCAGCTGAACTGAAGCCTATAACTGAAGTCTGATAAAAACCCAATGGTTTTTATGAATGCTTCTGTCACTCCTGGTAAACACATAGAGACCTGTGGAGCAACCAAAGCAGAGCTGATCCTAAACAAAAAGGCAAAACAGTACCTGTCAGGACAGGGTCTAAATTCCCCTAAATAAAAATAGGAATTGCATTTATCTGGAGGTTTTCATTTATAGGTACTGAAAGCCTTCCTTTTTCTTGGCATGACTAGGCATCAGCAGATCTCATGCAAGTGCTAGATGCAGCATTTGTCACACCAGAGGTGTGAGATTCCCCTGAAACATCCCCATGGCTGAGGGAAACTGCTGGCTGGAACTGCAACTCTCCTCTTTCCATAGGAGGAAGGCACTAGTGCATTTTAATTTGGAAGATAATTATGACCATATGTACAGAAACCATATCTTTTGAATGTTAAAGAAGCAGCAAACAGTGAGGGCTGCTGATAAACTTGGTTGCTGGGAATCCATTAGACTTAATGTGGCACTTTCACAGTTGTGAGTACACAGCTATACCCTATCAGACTGGCCAGCCAGGCCAGCAACTATTTCTAGCTCATGACCTTTTATTTTAATATTTTTAAATCCATCCAAAGCACTATAATGCAAGAGAAGGGTTTTTACACTGGCAGCAGGAGCTGCTATTTGCTTGAGCCCATTTTGTGTTGGCTCTCTCCAAGTTTCCAAGTGCCTGCAGCCTATGAGAAGATAAAGGACAAGCTTGAAGAAGACCTGAATTTTGGTCCAGAGGTGACAAGATCCTTCCAGGTTTGTGCATTAGTTGGGAAGTGGAGCATGTCCATGTGCATTGCTGCAGGATGGTAACAAATAAAGCCTCACTCTAAAGGCAAGAGCAAACCAAACCATTTTTCCTAAATGTCAAAACCCTGATGGAAAAAAACATTATAAATGTGAATGGAGAGTGTGGCTGCTGAAACCACTACTGTGCCAGGGAAGGGAATGAATAATAGCAATGAATAATAGCAAAACAATGGCAGGAAAAATTGCCTCGTCACCCTGCATACATTAGGAACTAAATCACACCCAGGACACACACATGGCTCCGGCGTTTGGCAGCACAGAGCTGCCTTCAGTCAGAGTCCCCTTATCTTTCTGCCAGTCTCTGCTGCATCCTGGATGGGCTGACAATAAGTCAATGTGGGCACTTTCCCCAGTGCTATATCATCCACATACAGCATTAAATTGAAGAAGCGGAGGGAAAATGTGGCCAAAAATCCAGCATTTGCCATGGGAGCAGTCTGGAAAAACGTGTGGCTCGCAAATTGTAATCAGCCCGCGTCGCCGTTGAGGCATGGAGGGAGCTCCTGCTCTCCAAGGGGCAAACCAGGGAAATAAAATTTCCATCTGAATAGAGCCCAGTGGGTTCTAAAATCAAAACACAAGAGTTCGCTTTCACTAAAAGCTACATTTGCAAGTGTATGTTCAACTGAGATTAGGAGGTAAGAAAGAAGCTTTTCATTTTGTTTCACTTGTTGGTTCTGAGGGACAAGAGCACAACAGACCAATCAATAACAATAATTATAATTTTCTTTCTATTGATTGCTCAGAAGTCCTTAAAGGCATCATTAACTCAAAGATAACTTGAGGAAATTTATGAAGTTTGTAATTCTCTTCTGACACAGCAATTCTAAGTGATTTCTATATTCAGATGCTCAGCCATCCTGGCACTGAAGCCAAGAGTTAGAGAGGTTGAGACTTGGTAAAATTTTGTGGAGTAATTGACACAATTTGGCTTTGTTGCTTTTTCTACCTGGCACATTCAATAGGTGAGGCCATATTTCTCAAGGCAGGGGAATTACATACTTCACTCCTGTCCAGCTGCCCATTGCTTTTTATCCATGTGTTTGTTGTCTCTTGTGCCCACAACCTTATTCATCAGCAATTTTCACACTGATGAGAGGTGCCAGACACCAAGTCCTGACAAACAAAGCATTTAAAGGACAACACTTCTGCTGTAAACTTCTTGGCTCATCCAGGTCATTTGACCACGTGTGCCAAAATACTCAATTCTTTCATCTTCTCGATTTATGGAGCAGTGAAGAAAAGGCTTTTAGCTCATCTCCTGGGACAGTCCTCCAGACTCAACAATAAACTGCCCAGAAGTTCAATTTTGTGACAACTTTGCTCAGATTTCTTGCAGGGACCTGTTGTTTTGTCACCTTATTTGTCAGTCTCTTGACACCTGATAGACCCTGGCAAGCAGCAGGGCTGTCTATGTTTGCCCCCTCTCTAGGCAGTTCACTGTCCTGCAAAGCATTCAAGGGAAACACAGGCCAGAAGAGAAGTTCCACATAATCAATTCCTCCTTTCTAAGCCACAAGTTAAAAATAGAAATGCAAAACAAGATAAGAGATACTTGCATGAATAAATAATTGCTTTCTCTGGAACAGATCATTGGCCCTTGGTTTGTCAATAGCAAATTGCTTTATTTCATAGACCAGGATGATAAGTGACCTTGTTCCTAGGCAAATGAAACTTGGATGCAGCATACAGACAACATCTGAGATTGTAGGAGGAGATTTGTCAACTGCATTTTCTCTCAAGGCCCCGTGCTATCGTCTTTGTGACAAAGAAAAAAAAAAATCCCTAAAATTAAACAATAAACTCACTAATCCTGCCTGATGGGAGCAAACTGTAATAAGAGCTCCAGTTACATTTAAGTACAAAATATCAAGAGTGTCATCTTGAGCATCCAAGGGGCTGAGGAAAGAAGGGATCTCTTCCTACATCACTGCCTTTGTCACTGGTGTTTGGATCACACTCAGGCACTGCAGGAGGATGTATTGCAGGCTATGGTTTGTTTCCAAAATAGCAGATCCCTAGAGGTGAACAATCTAAAGCCTGCCTGGAAAAATGAGTGCTAACTCTATAAGGCATACATGTGAAAGAGTCCTTAATTGTATGCTGAGTTGCCTGGGTTACAAGAAGACACCTTAGTTTCAAAACAGTGTGATACCTAAGGGGAAGTGTTAAGCAGAACAATCCTAGAAAACCATGTTCCTGCTTGGCCTGATTTTCTTTCTTAATTTTGTCCCTTATCCAGTACAGATAATATATGCGTGAAAAATGTCTTATTCTTTTCAGAGGGTGCTCAGCCTTTTCCTGGGTCAAATTTTCTATAATTACATTCATTTTGCACAATGATTCATCTACCCTTATCAATTTCATCCTATGAATGCCTTATACCTTGTTCAGGACCTGGCCATTATGAGCTTCTGGTGTGTATAGAACGTGCTTCCTTATCATTTCCCTTCAGTAGGAGATTCTTCTGCTTCTGCATTAACTGAAAATAGCTTTACTTATTAGCTACTAAAGTCTTTGTAAAATTAATATGTTCTACCTACCAGAGATGCATGCACGGTTCAAGGATTTTTATGTTGTGATCACATTCACAACAAATTTCTTCCTCTGAATATTCTTAGGAATAAAGATTTTTGTCATCAGCATGCAAAATGATTGTATTAAAATCTTAGCAAAGCTTGGTGAAATAAGGCAGCAACTTAGGTCTGTCATAAACTGACAGATGTTTCATAGCTTCAAATGCCTTAGCTATTAATAGATTACTGTTCATCTAGAACTTGCATCCACCAAAAATCTTTTAATGTTGTCAGATCAGAGCCTTCTACTGTTAATTTTGAGCACATCCATTAAGAGCTTGGAAAGAATTTCCCTTTTCCAACACCTGCCTTCTTTTTGTGCCCAAACTCTCTTTCAGTCAATGGTAAATCACCATACAGGGAAGTGGATGCAACTGACACACTGAAAGCTCCAGAAGGTTTCACCTGAGCTTTCCTGCATCAGTGAAGTACAACCAAAGGGTATGGAAGAGGCTGACAATAAAAGGTTTCCTTCTGTATCTAAAGCACAAAGAGAAGAAAGCAAACACATCCTTTGTCTGCAACCAGTTTGGAGTTAATTTTGCTCAATAGCCTCAAACTTTGGGTCAGATTTTTCCAAATGAAAAGCTTTCATACATTTCCTGTGTAGAGCAATTCAAACACTTCAAAATGTTTTGTCCCACTGTGGATTTTAGAGTAAGAAACAAAAAATGGAAATCTGAAAATCTGCCCGGGAAGGATTTCATACATTTACTTTAAGTCATACAAATTACAAAAATATGGGAATTTCCATGCATAATTTGAAAAGTATAAATATATATATATTTTCATATACATGTATGCATACTTACATATACCTATGCTTGCCTGTTTTCAAGTGCACTTCAAAAGCTCCACAGCCACCTCCTCTCTCTGGCTCTGAGCTTCTCCAGCCCTGGGGCTCTCTGCAGTTCTGGGAGGAAGCTCCAGCCAGGCTCCTGGGTTGATGGTGAGAAAGAAATCTGCACCTGGGAATCTCTCTTTCCTGCTCACTGAACAATTAAAGCAAATCACCAAATGGTGCTGTTGGTCAGTATTGCCTATCAGCCACTGGGTTTTAATTCCCCCTTCACATGAAAATTACTTTGTGATCCACCAGCTATTTCCTGGAGCTTTAGAATGCCCTTTTCTTATATGGCGTGACTTGCACTTCTTTGCCCAGAACAAACACACACCTCAGGCTTGTGGACTATATTTCCTTCAGGGTTTTCTAGCTTCCATTACCTATTGATATTATAGGATTTGCAGCTGCTATTCAAAGCAAACAAACAAAATCTCCCACCTTCTTAAAACCTTCCTCTGTGTAAGCCACTGATATTTACTGGGAGCAAGAGTGACAGGTAGAGCTCTGGCATGCCCATGTTCACCTGCCTTTAGAAATAAAAGAAAAGGTTTAGCACGTTATTTCAGGTTTTCAGCCTGCCACTCCAATTTCCCTGGCTTCCCTCCTTGAAGCATCTGATGACTCCTCTGATGAGGACACCCTTTGTGGGATCCTGGTGATCCCCACAGCAGCTTCCATTCCCTTTCCCACCTAACCCATGGCTAAGAAGTACACAGGTGGCTTGGCTGCTTGCAGACCACCCAGTTACCAACCTGCCTGGAATAAGCTGCTAACAGTGGGTGTTTAAGGTGTTCAATGTGTGGGTGTCTGCTGGGGCCATTCCAAAATAGTGACCTCTTGTTTGTCTGGTCTCTGGTACAGCCCTGGAGCCTCTATCCTACCCAGTACAATATTAAGCAACCCACCAAGAATGGGATTCTCCCCTCAGGACCTGCTGACATGAATGTCTTCCTCCAGCCATGGTCATATTGATGTTTCCTTTAGCTGAGAGCCAAGTTCAGACACTCACTTTCTTCTTGGTTCCCACAGGATATCTGTGGATGCTCCCACCTTCTGCAGGAGGTTCTTCTCTTCCCACAGGCTGCTCTTCATTTCATTTGCACAGCAACACGGAGTGAATCCCCACCTCCAGGCATTAACAGCAGCTTTCCTTATGGCTTCAATGGAGACAGATTTTCCCCACAGTTTTTCAAATGCTGTTTTCACTGAGCACATGCAACAGACTGTTATTTGTTTGGGTTTTTTGTGTCAAAAAGGAGCTACGCCGTGTCTCTTTGCAGCAAGCTGCTTCCACAAAGTTAAAAAAAAAATTATTAAGTCTAGTGAAGTTAATAAATCCTTATGTCTTACCAACAGCTCCTTGCTTATATCAAGGGTGATGATGGTTCAAGAAGCTCTTTGGAGGAGACCAGCTGCTGTGCAACATTTAATTCCAACAATACTCTGGACTGAGAGCAACAAAATCTCACTGTACAGTTCAATTTCTTCCTGAAAGAAAACTGAGTGGTTACAATAACAATGAGCACTTAGCTCCCTGAAAAGCCAACATTTTTTCATAAACCCTTTTAATCTAATTAGAGGAACAGAGATGGGAGATTAAATTAAATGTATAGGGTTTTCTTAGGTAAAGAAAGAAACAGTTCAGCTTAAAGGTAAGTTAGCCTGCACATCAGAGAGTACCAATGACTCTGTACATACACAGACATGAACTTACATTGTTTCCCAGGACAGGTAGGACAATTGTGATATTGAGTGTTTCATCACTGTACACAAACTTGACATGAATTAAAAATAATTTTAAAAAGGCTTCATTGGATTAAAGTGTAGCTGCAGTCACCAGAAGGCACAGGTGGGTGTCCCTGAGGTGAACAACTTCATCTTCTTGGGTTTCTTTTAGATACATTTTCATCATACAGTCCTATGACACTGATTCATTTCTTTCTTTCTGAGGGAAAGGCAGTAGTAATTAACTTGTACCACGGCCTGCAATTTACATATTAAAGTTTACAATGATTCTGTCATAAGACTGTAATAAGCACCATCCTACAAGGGAAACTCACCAACTGAGGGATGGTTTAGCTCACAGCTTGCTGCAGAACCTCATAGAACAAAGTCTACCAGGCTGGCTCCAGGGAAGCTGATATCACCTCAATTTGCTTTGCTGCCTCCTTGATGACAGTCTGCAAGCACAACCAGACCCAGTCACAGGCATGCAGACACCTTTTGACATTCAGTACAGAATAAAACAGAGCTCTAGAGGTGGTGGCTGCTTCACAGATCTGCTCTTCAGGAAGGGAACACGTGCTTTTTGTCCCAAAATGTTAAATTTAACAGGTGAACACCCCTCTCCTTACTGACCTTGCATGTCTCCCCACGTGCTCCTCCAAGTCCCATCCATAGCTTTCAGCTGCTGTACTGTTAATATGATAAACAGCATTTTCTAAACTACTGCAAAAAAAACTATGGGAGGGATGAAAAATAATAAGCTGTGCCTCAGTGTCTGATTTATTTGTATTGTTTAGACAGAGTAGTTAATAATTGCTAAGACCACAACGTGTTGTGTGAATTTGGATTATAGCTAAGACATATAGAGCAGAAGGTTATTAACTGCATTTAAAGGGAGTATTTGGTGTTATTATTTTTATTATTATTGAGAAAGTGAATGCAATTAATTACATTACAATGCTCTTGTAGTATCCCTCTGGCAATACCATGCAAAGAGCTGTTTACTTTGAGATTCTTGCTCAGAAAGAAGGTACTTAGAAGCAAAAGGCACCAGGAGCCAACATCCTGTTCCCATTAACACCCCTGAAGCACTGAATGATATTAAGAGGGTCGACAAGCCTCTACACTTTTTAATGGTTTTTAGATTTAGTGTAAACTTTTCATTTGCTTGCCATGGTTGGTCTCCTGAAATGTCACTTATTCCCTTGGGCTGAGAATTGGCAAGGGACAGTCTTCACGTGGTCTCCAGTGCTGGGTCCACATCCCCAGAAAGGACACCTGGGGAGGGAATCAGATCCTATTTTTAATTAGAGGTGCAGTATTTCCAAGAGTTCCCCCTGTAAAATGGATCTTACCTGGAGAAACGAAAAGCTTAGGGCACTCCTTTTTTATTTAAAATGGCAATTGTATTAATTCAGCTGAATTTTGCATCAGAATGGCACTATTGCTTTGACAGTTTAGTTCTCAGAAAATTGCAATAAAGGCTGTGTTACGTTACATCTTGTCCCCATTTGTCTTGTGTACCATTGCCTTGCCTTTGGCACAATAAAATTAATCTTTAAAAATAGGACCATAAACAGATTGACTTTGACCCTCTGAGTATCTTGTCAATAAAATAAAAATGATAAATCTGTTTCAGAGCGCCACTGGCGCAATGCTAAAGCAGAGTTATAATCTGAAAAGTGGCATTTGAAAAATGGGGTGGTATGGGGAGGGGTCTCATTCTCTGTCAATGGTGTCACATAAATATATTCTATTTGTGGTGCAAAGAAGGGATTTTGCTAGCTGCCAGGATCAGTCCTGAGGCAGGGGGGTGTGATTCCTGCGATGGGCTCCCTGCCTCTTACATCACCATTAACAATTAAAGATTACGGCAGCAAGAAGTTAGCTGAGCCTCCTGTTGCTGGGGCACAGAGCAGAGCCACCCCACCTTGGTCTCCTCCTGTGCCCCTCTCTGCAGTGCTAACACAGCAGAAATGGGCTTTGCCTCATAGGGAAATGGCCAAGATAACCAAGAGAAGGCCCTTTTTGTCTCCATGATCAACTTTTTGAAGAAAAACAACCTCTAAAAGAATCACTACAAGGCTTCTTGTAATTGGGTGATATGAATATTTTTATCTACTGAATATTCTATAAGAAAAAAAAAGAACCCGGAGATGTATGGGAACAAACAGGGCAGGAGTGTAAACAAGCATACATGGAGGGGAAGCAATTTTGTGATGTGTGCTCAGGGAGCTCTGCTGCCTTTGGCTTCCTGGGCTCATGCCTCAGGCACGTCTGACCTGTGGCTTCAATGTTTGCAAACCTAATTCCAGTTTACTCCTAAAAATCCAGCACACTGTTGTTTTTTCACCATTTCTTTTTCTCTTTTTAGCATTTCTTGTTTGAAATACGTGTTTAAATGCATGTGAAGTGCACTTTATCCTTGAGCATCATTTTATGTTGTGACTAAAAGGCTAATGCAGACAGCAAACTAAAATGAAAGCCCATGTATTTTCAAAGATTACAAGGTTCTGGGAACCTCAAAACTTGATTTCTGAGGAGGAGAGATTCTGATGTCAATCCCAAAAACTAGACTGAGATCACATTAAAAGGGTTAAAGCTCTTTGTTCAGGTTCAGGTATGATGAAAGTGTAGACCAGTAAAATCTTTGTGTTGTCAAGCTTCTGATTTGACAGATGTAATTCAAAATTTTATCTTTTTCCAGAGTTTGCCTTGAAAACTAACCCAATCCTTACCTAAACCTGAGCACAAGAGGACATAACCCCCTTTAAATGGTTGTCCTGATGGATTAACTTAAATTAACCCATTTGTCCTTTCTCACCCTCTCCAGCTCCCGAGTGCTCCCCCGCAGGACACCGCATCCTCCGCAATCCCCGCCGGAGCACCAGGTTTGACTCCCTGGAGCTGCAGGGTACAGCCACCCAGGACCTGGTTTGTGACCACTCCTTGCCACCAGCCTGGTACCGGTTCATGATCCACAACAAACCTGCAGAAATGCCAACCAGATGTATCGAAGTCAGTAAAACTTAAGCACTAACCTTGGTAAACTTAAATAAATCCTTTGACTTCCTTTTCCCTCCCAGCCACCTCCATAGTTTTGCTCTGCAGTGGGGTAGATGAGTGGGAAAAACACTTTACCCATAATAAAAACAGCACTGTTGTGCTCCAGGACAGTAGTCAGAGGCCAGGATTTCTATGGACAGGCAATTATTCATACAGAAACAAGGTGTTTTCCAATTCTAAAGAGAGACACTTAGTAATCCACATGTCACTATAAAATATTTTTGAAGCAATTCTATTGCTTTAAGAATGGGGTTTGGAATCTGACTATTTCCACACATAAATTACTGGGATTTAGGAACATATCCTCATAATGAAGGAAAAAAAAAAAAAAACAATCAGGAAAATTAATAAGAGAAGAGGGTCTTTGGTGAAAAAGAAGAAAAGGTTAAATGAGTCTTTTCCCACTATTACTATTTTTTGAATTCTTTTCATACATATGCAACCTGCTTTTCCGGACAAAAAAGCTCCACTAAGTAAGACTGCTCTCTAAAAAAAGACAAAATAATGATTACCTTGTTTTGTGTATGTTTAATATGTATGACAACAGCTTTTAAGTTTCAATCATTGCTGTCGGGGCTACTTGGGACCCTAATTGAACTTGTTGCCATCTCAAAGAGCCCAGCTGCAGGAGGTTAGAATAATTTCAAGACACTTAAATAAAATTATTCAGAAATAAGAAACTAATTGTTATAAATTATGTTAAAGATGATCTATTTGATCTAGAGTACCAGGAAGTTTAATATTAGGTGATGCTACCCTAGCTTGAGAACCTTCTTGAAAGTATCAAACAACATCTTATAGCCACTCATAATGAGCCTGTGAACTTGTCACAACAGAAGTATATTTTGATAATCTAATGTCAAATGAAGTGTTAAGAGATATCTTAACACTATGGGATTTCTATCTATGGGATTTCTATCTCTCTGCATAAACAAACCATAAATCTAATTAGTGTGAACAAATTGGCATGATTAGCATTGATATATACATTCCATGGCAGGTTAGCCCAATGTGTTAGAAATTTTATTTTTACAAGTTGATTTCTAAATGTATATATATTCTAAAATATTATTCAATTTGTCAGTGTATTTCAGTATTTTTTGAGTATGTAGTAATGCTGAACCACATGAGATTTCTTTCCCACAATACGTGCTTTGTGTCTTTTAATCTCTTTGGATTTTTTCAGTCAGGCTTGTAGAGCTATACTCATTACTTTACTTTCTTATCTTGTAACATAATTTTTGCTGTTGGTTTCTTCATTATCCTCTGAATACAGTAAATCTCTGCCTCATCATGCTGATGAAGGATTACATCTGTTATATGTCACAACCAGAAGAATCCTCTGCTCTTAGATCTTCACCTTCTAAATCTGCCTCTGCATTCTATCTCTTCCACTTACTTAAATCATTGTTTAATTTGGTTTTCTATTTAATTTCAGCAAAACCTCTGGAACAAAATAATTCAAATTAATAACTGCACAGCTTCCACTCCTCAATAAGCAGTTATTATTGGACATGCCAGCCTGGCTGGAGAGAGCTTACTTTAATTAAACAAGACAAAGACAAAATCCTGAACAGACAGAAAATAAAAGAGACCAAATGAAGTCTGATAATACAGCTGGAGAGTTTAAAAGCATATTATTTCAGCCCCTTGTAAAATATACCTGGTGTGATCCTGTTGATACTGGCCAGATGTAATTAGCTGTTTATCCATGGGTAAGAGTAACTTTTTAATTCAAAGTAATAGTAGGTAAGGATTCTTGTCACCCAATCAAGCTGAAAAGGAATTGAATCTACAATGGAGATTAAAGGTCCTGCCCAATTTTTGAGAGAACTGGGGCACGAGAAACAGCACAAACTGGGAGGGCAGGAGGGAGGTGACTACCCAGGGCTGGTTGCACTGCCTAAAAAGGGGTAGATGACTCCTTCAGACACTTTCTCAATACCTTTATTCTGAATCTTGACACAAAAAACCCCTCTGTAATAACAATGTGGTCCTGTCTGAATACTGTGTTATAACCACAGAAAGTATTAAATTCAACAGGGATTAGAATCAAGTCACATAGAGAATTTTTGAGAGCCTTGGTCTACAACCATGTCAAAGATAAGAGGCACAGCAACTGTTGTAATGAAAAACAAATGACAATTCTTATGAACCTCTCATCTACTAATTTAAAACACAATACAAAACAAAAACCAAAAAACCCTCCACACCACCAAAACAAGCAAAAAGCCAAGGGAAAAAAGGCAGAACAAAAGCCCCAAAAAGCTTTTATGTCAACAAAGAGTGAAAATATGAATTGTATTCCTAAGTTTCTCCATTCCTTGAATCCAACTACTGTTCATAAACTTATTCCTCCAGTGGCAAAATACTTCTGATTGAAATAGCTTTCCAATTTAGTCACTGCCTGCTGAATATCTCTGGGGCATAATGAATGATCCTGACCTTCTTCCCCCTAATTCTTCCTCACCTCTCCCAAAGTAAGCCCAGCAATTATTGGGTTCTGGGCATGCACTCCAGGCCACAGTCACTTCTCCATCCCACAGCAAATCCCAGCAGAAAAGCAACACAAATTTCCAAGTTTTATATCCCAAGATATTGAGGTGGCTGCCTACAGACCACAGACAAAAGTTTGTTCTTCAAGAAGTGCCAAATTCACTGTGAAAGGCAAAAACACTAAAGGAAGAAAGCATAGGGAAGCTTTTCCTAAGATAAAGGCATTGTACTGAGCAAGAAACAATGTACAGACAAGGCCAGGTCTAGTAGTAAAATGACCTTCAGAGGAAGAAGAAAAGCGACATAAAAATTAAAGCTTGACAGAAAATGTATTAAAAACACAGAGAAGCATTTAAGATTCAATACAGGAAAAACAGCCACTGGTTAAAGAAAAACTATTAACTTTATTCTGGCTTCTGAATCATAATAATACAAGGTATACACATACCTCTGTGTATGTGTACATATGGCCAAGCCCCAGGAAAGGAATGAACACTACAAAGAAATGAGAGAGAACACAGCCTGCTAATGTTATTGAAGATGTGCTCTGCAGTCAGATAAAAGATCAGTCTGTGGATTACAGAGGGGCAGAGGACACTGCTTGTCATGCTGCAAACCCAAAGGCCATGCCATGCTAACAGCCAGCAGGAACCACAATGCTGGCTCAGAGCTCATGGTGAAGCCAAAGATGTGGCTTGAGATGCTCTCCTTCCCCTTGGTTACATGGGGGTGAAAAAGCACCAATGCTACTCTGCAGCCTGAGGGAAAAGCAACAATTAAGAATTTGATTATGTGAACAGTAATTGGTTCTGAAGCCAGCACTTTTGATATGGAATGTATGGGTCAAACTCATTACTTCTCAAACCATTGCTGGTATTTTCAGCTCTGAGTAGTCAACTGCAAACCATAAGCTCAAAATAAAGGCATTAAAACCAGAATCACCCCTAGAATGACTGTCACTGTGAAATGTTTGTCCTCTGAAACAGAGGATTCAGGATACTGGGTTCCTTGAGTAAGGAGATTAACACAGGTGCTATGGTGCTGACCCCAAAACTTACAGCACACCTGCTGCCAAGCTGACACACAGGTTTCACTGGTCTCCAGATCTCCTGAAATGTCAGAGCATCTCACCAGACAGCAGTCCTCCCACAAGACAAATGTCCAAACAGGTCTATGGTTCAGCATTTATACATCTGACCTGGGCTGACAGGCATGTGCCAGGTGTGTACACAGATACACACAGACACAGAGAATTATTAAGGTCAGAAAAGACCTCTAAGATCATCCCGACCAAGCATCAACCCAATACCACCATGCCAATGAAACCACATCCTGAAGTGCTACATCCATGATTTTTGAACACCTAAATAAAAACATGCACAGCACCGTGCCCCACCAGCTCAAGTTCAAGCTCCCAGAGCAGCCACTGCCTCCCTAAGGGTTTCCTCCCAGTCTTAGTGCACTTGGGTTCACTTTATTTTCCTTTGGCATCCATGGCAGGAGCCTCCAAGTCACCTCCTGCACCACAGCAGAGATCCACCCAGCCCAGGTGCTCATCCTTGCCAGAAGCTGAGTGTGGGTGTCCAGAGGGAAGGGATGGAGCAGGGCTAGAGTTTCAGCTTTACATGTTAGCCATCCCTAGCAACCTCTGGTTCAGGGTCTTCTGGATTCAGACATGGGTTGTATGAGCTTTTAAAGGGATTTCTCTGCAGTGAGTCAGTCCAGTCACTGTACTTTTTTAGCACCTAGAATCATGCAGCAAGCACTTCTGCAGGTGAGTTAGAGATATGACACTCAGTGTCAGAACTGCACAGTAATAATTCCAGCCAGGGATAGTATATCAAGATTACTTCCCATATCCTTCTTCAGAAATTTCATTCTCTTAATGTGTAAAACGATCTCTAAATTTGTATGTAAATGTGGCAAAAGCAGGACCTATGCTGGTAGGACTCTTTGTTTCTTAACAGCTGTATTTTTATCAATATAAATTTACTTTTTATATATACTAGGCTCAAACATAGGCTTAGGTGCTAATCTTTGGTGTCTAAAAGAGGGTCATGTTAAAGCATGTTAAATCTAACTTGTCTATGATGCCCAGTATTGTAGACCCTGGAGAAGATTTACTTTTTTCCCACGCAGTTTCATTTCCTCCTCCATTTAAACTGTTGTAGAACACTCTATACTTACAATAAAAATAAAATAGCTCAACTGCATCCTATTAATTTTTTTCCCAATTTTTATTTTGCTCTGAATCCAATTCTACTTTGATTTGCAATTGTTTTATGAACTTAAAAGCAAGTGACACTTCCAAGGTATTATTTCATGTTTTCATCTGTAAACCTCTTTCTCACATATATACTCATGAATACTCAAGATCATAATAGTAGGTATGAAGAGGTTTTGTTTTTCTTATTTGTTTCCCAGGCATACAAAAAGCTTTCTGTAGAAATTACAATTACAGCCTCTATTGTTCAGAAGCATATACTTAAAAGAAACAGAAGACAGGCACTGGTTTAATTGCCACTACACATATTCCTGACGTAAATGGATTTCTGTGGAGTTTGGCTCCAGACTGGCATAAAAAAAAAATCTTATTTACTTTAACTTACTACAAAGAAATTAAAAAAAACTAAGACAAAGTAAAGTTTTGAGTGGATAACAGATGCAAAATCACAATGCATTAACTGCCAACCAACAGTGTACCAAAAAGTCTTCCATCTCCATCCCACTAGAACAATGCATTTCTCACATATGGTGCTAGTTATTTTTAACAGCATAATTTCAGTGCAATACCCAAGTGACAAAACCAATCAAGCTTGATTTCTTTGTGCAATTATAAAGAACCTCAGTGTTCAATCAATCAAACTGGTTGATTCTCCAAACCCCAACTAAGTGGAAGAAGACTTTATTGGATTAAAAAATAAAAATTTGTCCCATTGTTTTGGCAAAGGGGAAACATTTAATTTTTTTTATTTACATTTTCTGAACTGAATTACTTAACAATTAGCTGGTGCCTCATTATGAATCAAAAATACTTAATGAATGCTTACCTGCCACATAGAGGTGTTGCAAAGATTAATTAGGTAAGGTTTATAAAATGCTTTGAAGATTAAAACCACCACTTGATTATTATTGGATATAACACGAAAGGATAGTGAGCACTAAAGAAGCCTAGCAACAGCCTAAAAACTCCTTTTCCTGTTAGATAAATTCCTCTTCATGCAAGCCGTGTCACTGAATACCTGATAAAGGTGTTAGAATCATAAAGCCATGGAGTGGCTTGGTTGGAAGAGACCTTAAACATCATCTAGTTCCAACCCCCTGCCATGGCCAGGGACACCTCTCTCACCAGACCAGGTTTCTCAATCCCCATCCAACCTGGCCTTGAACACTTCCAGGGTTGGGGCAGACACAGCTTCTCTGGGCAACCTGTTTCAGTGTCTGAATGACCTAAATTTAGGATGTACAACAATACAGTTTACTTCACTACCTTTTCTTTGCATTGGCCAGCTGCAAGTCCAAGCAAGTCTGTCATCTGAAGGTACCAAATGCTTGTGAGCTCTTCTATGGAGTGTCAACCAGATGTCTGCTGCAGCTCATCATCCAGGACACTGCTTAAAATCATATAAGGGAGCCAGAACCTATAGGGAGAGAGACTACTTCTCATAAGTCCTACCAATATAAACTCATACATACAGGACAGACCATAGGCACATGTGTTTTCCAGTGTTGTTACCATTTTAGCTTATTTTTTTCCTCACTGTGTATCTTCCCTTTGGAGTTTTGCACCCCACAACTTTGGTGCTGCCATGCAGTCCCCCTTAATGAGCTCATCTGGAGAACTCCAGCAAAGCCAGGGTCTGATCCTCCCTGCTGGCTTCCCAGCAGATAAGCTCCTGCCTGCAAGAGACTTTGGGGGTTTGCTCTGCTGTGGTGGCAGCCATATGATTCCTTTTCCTTATTTTGGAGACGTTGCTGAATGATGGTGTGATATGCCATATAGCAAGTTTATGCTTTTCTAAGAGCAGCAATGACAAGTTATTGCAGGTAAATGCTAGATCTTAAATGCCAATCATTTACTACCTTGGTTTTCAATTTTCTGATTAGTATCCCATATGACTGCTACAAAATTTAATGCTAATTATGACAGCTGGGACTTGAAAAATTTGGATCTTCGAAGCTTCTTTTCCTAGACTTTTCTGTTTTAAAATTTTTTTCTTTGGTTTTTTTTACATCTTCTTATCCATACTGCCAGTTGAATGCTGGAATATTCATTTACCCTTGCCTTCCCAGGTCTGTTTTCTAATGCACAGAGGCTTCAAACAGCACATCCTTTTGGCTAACATGGGGCACCTTGCCTGCCTCAGATGGACAGTGTGTAGCTTAGAACAGTAAATAAATGCATGCATATCATAAAGCTGCCAGGAAAAGAGAAATACTTGATTTATACCAAAATTAATCCTTGTCCAACCATTAGCACTGTACCATAGTTTGTTCCAGTAACTTGCTTTCTCACAGGCTGCCTTTCCCTGGGTGCCAAGTCAGTCAGAAGGCTTGACCATCACTTATGATTTGTGCACATTACACACTGAACAGCTTTGCTCAGATGCTTTCAGTGCCAGAAGAAATCTGGGGTGCTGCAGCTGACAGTGGGGGGGTTATGAGCCCGCCAGCACAGCGCTGGTGGCTGCCACCAGCAGGGCTCATCCCTGCTTGCTCCAGTGCTTGGCATGGCTCACAGACTTGTGGTAAGGATAAATATTAAGAGGGGAAAAAAGAACTGTCCTCTTATTTTACTGTTTTATTTCTTCCCTCCACGTGCTCACAGAGGATACAGACTCACTTTTACGTGCAAATTGTGTTTGATCTTTTTTTCCCATCCAGAATGTGCCTCCATCTGTCTGTTTCTCTCCATGGCCCACAGCACAGCAGATAGATGGGTGTCTCATTAATGAATTTATCTTTTCAGCACTGCTGCAAGGCAGGGAAGTGCTATTACCATCTCAGCCACCTCTGCCTCTGGTTTAGAGATAAGGAAGCGAAGCACACCCAGTGTAAGCGATTTGCCCGAGGGCAGGCAGCAGCCAGGGGAACTGAGGCACTGTGCCTGGCCAGGCTCCCAACACAGCAGTGCTGACATGCTGGGGCCAGATACACTGATACTGGTTGAAGCAAATGGATATAAGGGCTCATTCTGAGCAGCAAAAGGCCTTCTATAGAAAACTGTTAAGAGTATTTTGTCAGTTTGTTCAGCCGTGGGTTCCAGTTTTCCTTCAGACACTGGTGTATGCAAGAAATTGAGCAACTCAAAGCAAAGAAGGTAACTTTTCAGCAACCAAATGCATGGAAATCACGGAATCACAGGATGATTTGGGCTGGAAGGGACCTTAAACATCATCTAATTCTAAATCTCTGGGCAGGGACACCTCCCACCAGCCCAGGTTGCTCAAGGCCCCATTCAACCTGGCCTTCAACACTTCCAGGGATGGGGCAGCCACAATTTCCCTGGGCAACCTGTGCCAGTCTCACCACCCTCACAGTGAAGAATTTCTTCCTAGTATCTAATGGTGGCAAAATCTCTTTGCAGCAGAAATTCTTCCCAGAGCATAAGCACAGACTGCATCCCTCCTCAGCCCTCCTTCTGGTGTTCAAAACCCCTGTGAGGTATACTCATGAGCATCTGCATTTTAATGTCATTTCAAAAATAACAAATTAAGTCCAGCAATCTTTACTCACGTGGAGGCACTTAAGCTGTAGTTACCTGGAGAAAGAGGATATTCAAAGTGCAAGTATCTCATCAAGAAGATAATGTGGGTATGAAACAGAGATTGCTGAGCTCCAGACACCATCCTTCCTCTTCATACAGCACACCTCCTTCTCTCCATCACTGCAGGACGGTGTTTGCTTCACTCTTCAGTGCCATAAATGTGCTTTGCACACCCATTACTTCACATCAGTTCTTGCTCTGCAGGGCAGAAGTTCAACAGGATACAGCAAACTCCCAGCATCTGCATCTTGGCCAGCAGAGAAAGCACTGGTGCTCCTTAAAGCTGTAAATAAATAAACAGAACAAATCCCTTAAAAAGCTGCACACAATGTGGCTTTTAAATAAAGGAAGGGATTCATCTAAAATTCCACATAAA
This sequence comes from Heliangelus exortis, assembly GCF_036169615.1. Classification (NCBI taxonomy): domain Eukaryota; kingdom Metazoa; phylum Chordata; class Aves; order Apodiformes; family Trochilidae; genus Heliangelus; species Heliangelus exortis. Next base: position 5,492,016 of record NC_092427.1, read on the forward strand.
AGCTTTTCCATGCTGACCTCCTCTCTTGAAGCACATTGCTGGCACTCTGTTCCTCCCCAGGACCTCCAGTGCCTTCTGCAGAGATGCAGGGGACACAGGCACCCAGACAGAAGGGCAGGGTCAGCCCCTCTGCCACATTCCTGGGGGAAAAACAAACTTTTGACAATTTTAATGAAGTCTCTCTGCAATTCTTGCTTTCAGAAGCCTGGCAATAACTATAATCATAGAATAGTAATCTATATAATAAAATATAATATTCTATAATAATCTATAGAATCTTTCAGGTTGGAAAAGATCCTTGGTATCATCAAATCCAACCATCATCCCTACTCTGCAAAGTTCTTCCCTAAACCATATCCCCCAACACCACATCTAAACGACCCTTAAACTAGCTCCAAATGGAAATCAGACTGTGTCATGTCACATATATTTGCTTCAAATCCTTTTTTTTTTCCATTGGGTGAGCAGCTCCTTTTCCCCCACCCCTGCTTTCTACCATGCCCAGGTAAAATACAAACTACAGGAGGGCACTGCCACATGACTTAATACATTTATCCTTTGACCTTCAACACCTCATCCTGTTGTCACAACTTTTGGCCTTAAAAAAGTGAAGCAGTGAAGCCAAACCAAGGGATAAAAATGGTGGGCTGGGATTTTTCTCAACATCCAATGTTCACACTGGGAAGAAGTGCATCCCCTGAGTCACACTGCTGGAGATAGTTCCTTGCTGCTGGCTGAGGAAATGCAAAGCAACAGCAGCAGTCATGCTCTGCAGAATAAGACTGTTATCTGAGAGTCAATTATTGTCAGTATTTGGTACTAATTTTCAAACCTTAGCTCTAATACCTGTAGGCTTTGCATACTGGCAAATGATAAGCAGCAGTGCAGAACAATAAGTTACCATCCTAATTGGCAGTGTGGGTTTTTTTTTTTTTTTTAGGTTCAGATTATGCTTAATCTCATCACTGAGGTGCTTGAATTAAAGACAGCTTTCTATAATCATGTCCCTTTAGTCAGTGGAAAAAAAGAGTCTGGCAGGTACAGAGGGCAATTCAGATCTGAGGTGCCTGAACATCAATCTGTAAGTTGGGAAAGATAAACCTGGAGCAGCTTCTCCCAGCCCTAACTCAAAATGTTGTAGTTTAAATCATTTAGGACCAACTCCTTCTGCTCTTGGATTTCCTGTGTTTCGTGGACTCAGGGATTTAATGGAATCTACTAGGAGATAAAAACCTGAAGGCTGAAAACCCCAGAGAATCTGATTAAATCAAGTATATCCAGCATATATATGTCCCATCAAAAATAAGGAAGAGGCTCAGGCCCTTAAGATGCAGCTGGTACATGCTGGAGGGGTAGGGCAGGAGGTGTAAGGACAATGGCAGCAGAAGCTGTAGATGTTTTGGAGAAAGGTGCTGGTATGTGATGCCCTGAGCACAGCAGTGTCCTGCTTGAGGCTGGTGCTAATGTCATCTTGCTTCTCTTGCTCTGTCAGCCTCTGCTTTCCTCTGCCACTGGTGAAATGTGGATGGGAGTGGACAGCTGCTGGGGCACAAACTGTGCTTCCAGACAAGGGCTTTAGCCTGTTCCTATGCTCTCATCTTTTTCATATAAAAAATTGAGGAAAACACTTGGAATCCAGTTATTGTGCTCTTTGAGAATTTTATCTGTATAAAGTCTCCTCTCCAAACTCAGAAAAACATTTTCCTCTCCACCTACACAGCTTTTTCACTGACTTTCCAAGTTCACCACACTCAAAGTCTTGGGTTTTAGTGGTTCTCTGTAGAGTCCTATTGCATTTGCTGTAAATGGTTTCTTTTGCATGCATCCTCAGATGAATAAATGCGGGACACAAGCTCCAGTGTGGCTGTCTCTGAAGTCTGAATCCCTGCCAGTTCCTGGGGAGAGCAAGAGGCTGACAGCCTGTGCTACCTGGCAGCTCTTCTTTGGGGGCACCAAGGACTGCTGCTTGTTTCGGATACCCATTGTCGTCAGGAACTGTGGAGAATTCTTTGTCTACCTCCTGCAGCCTACTCAAGGATGCATGGGCTACTGTGCAGAAGGTGAGGGTCAGCAAAGTATTTCTCAATAAGTTTGTAAATGCTTGCCTGGCTGTGTGTTCAAAGGTCCTGGTACTGCAATGCACATCTTGGTGACCTTACGAGTGCAGCATCGCTCCCAGTAAGATGCAGACCGTGTAGAAAATAAATCAGTGGCAGTCCAAGGTGTTCCTGAGGAATAGCTATTATTACCAGTGTAAAATGTAATCTGGTGTGTATTATTGAGGTGTTCTGTGCTTGGTTACAGTTCACATGTAACCTCTCCTACTGTCTTTGGCTCCACTTTGGCTTGAAGTTGCACTGTGAGTGAGAGGAAGCATCTCAGGTTTGTTGAGGCGCTGTATCCAGGATACGGTAACCAAGGTCTGTTCTTATCTTCAGTAGTCCAGTATGCCCCCCAAAAAAGATAATTCTGAAAAGAAAAAAAAAAAGTCAAACTGATAAGATCTTTTTCATGACATTTATATAATTACTCTCGTCAGAAATAATTTTCAGCCCTCTGCAAGAGTTCTAACCTCTGCTCGGTAGCTAGGAAACAAAGGAATAGCAGAAAGCAATTGCACACTCAGTTAAACCTCCTGAACTATGGAGCATGTTCAGGTGCATATAGATTTAGTCAGAAAAGACAGTTCCTTCTGAAAAACAGAATAACTACCTTTATACTTTCCTTTCAGCATTTTTGGACAGAGACATGGCACACTGAGAAACTAGGGTTATCATCTTCCAATAGGGCAAAATTCAAACTTAAATAAATTTTAAAGAGGGAGATATATCTATTTTCTTATCTTTATCAATATTTTAACATACCCACATGTAGAAAAGGCTCAAAGAAAGTGAGATTAATTCACTATTTGAAATAAAAAATATCCATTAAAATAAATTATACTGCTCTTTGATTTCCAAGATTCTTTCTCAAAAATGACTTTTCAACTGAATACAATAATTTTCCAGTTTAAGTTCAGGTTTTTAAACTAAAAGATTCCCGTTACCCTTTTTTGAAGAATTTTTAACAATGCCTTTTGTATGATTAGTTTTGTCCTTTCCATTGATCCACACCTATTTAGTAACAAAAATCTGCCATAATTTTTCACAGAAGAAAATTCATTCTTTCCCATCCACCCTAAGCCAATTCTGCCTTTTTCTTACCATTACTTTTCTTTTTCCTGGGCATTTCAGTGAGCTCCACCTCTCCTGAGTCATAAACTTCTTGTCTTTAGGATTTTTTTACAGTATCATGTATCAGATGGAAAATACCCACAGTGGAAGTTTTTTACTGGGAGTTGTTAACTCACTGTCTTAAATTCAGTGTGAATATTGCACCACAGGAGCCTTCACCAAACCCCAGGAGCAGGTCCAGCTGACACCATCACAGCTTTTGCCAGGGTCAATCCCCCAGCCACTGGAGGTTGAGGAACAGGACACTGGTCAGCACTTCTTAGCTGCAAAATAAAATATATTTAAGGCTTCATAGGTTAGCAGAAAGGACATGGCTGGGAAAAGCAGCACAGGTGCTTGCAATTCTACTCACATCCTCCCATGAGCTGATCACCTAACTTTGTCCTTCTGGAATAATTTGCTGCAGAAAGTCATGATGTGAGCCACAGTTTGAGGCAGCTTCCCTTAGAAACAAAAGGGACAGGGATATAAACAACTGGCCCTTTCTCATATTTTAAGTAACTTGTTTCTTTTTCTTACCTTTTGTCATTTGCCCTGGACAGATGTCAACATATTTGCCCTTCGTTCTGCTGTTAGCAGCTTCATGCTTTGTTCTCTTGGGCTTCCATAGTACTTCATACACTCCTCCAAAAAGTTATTTAATTTATCCTTTCAAACCATCTGAACCTGCTTCACGTTCCATTTGAGACCAGGTCTCTCAAGATGAAAGAACATCACCCTGCCGTATCACAAATCTTTTTCTTTCTGCTTTCTAGGTCAGTGTAACAGGAAGAAAAATTTCAGACTTTGTTACTTGTGGAAACCTACAGAAAGCAGGCTGTATTTTTGGAGCAATGGCAGAGGGAGAATATATTGAGCAAACTAAGGCTAGGCACATCCCAGAACAATCTAGAAAGGATCTTCATGGCATGGCAATATGAGCTGGATGCTCTCTGAGAGTCTGTTTACCTCTGCAACATAATGATTTCTCATATCTCTTTCATACTTATTGCAAAAACTTGGATCAAAAGTTGTGCTTCTGGGGAATGCAAAGCTGATGGCCTCTGCCAGAGTAATTAAGTTTGTATTAATCCAAGTACTTAATTTCAATAACATTTCTCTTACTGCAAAATAAAAACAAACAGAAAAAAGGTCAAATATTACAACAGGTAGTCAGTACACAATTAGCAATTTTTGCATTTTGTATGAAATGTATTTTCTTGCTTGCATAGCTAATAATCAAGTAACAAAAATGTAACTGCAATGTCTTTATGCAAACAAAAGCTGTGTTCAGCTATTTAGAAATCTGAGTGAAAAATGCAATATCAAAATACTGTTCTGTGCCACATCCTACTTTTCTTTTCTTCTTCCAGACAAACTCCCAAGCCTGGCTTTGCAACCCCTGATAACCCCCGAGCTTGTGAAAGGTCGTGTCCACCTGAAGTGCTCCTACAGCCTCCCCTCCTCAAAACCAGAGCTGCAGTACACTGTGGTCTGGTCACGTCTGTCCAGCCCCGGCCAGAGAGAGGAGATTCAGAGGGACATCATCCTCAAGGCATTTTCCTACGTTGAGCTGAACGGCGTGAATCTCAGACTGGGAGACACGGTTGGTAATGCTGCCCTGCCTCCAGCAGACAAAAAAAAAAAGGTCAAATGCTCAGGGGGATCAAATTCTTTCCTTCAGTCTTTGTCATGTTTTTATTAGCGCTGCTCCTCACTCATTACACTTACAACTGCTGCAAAAAAAAGGAAAAAATGCTGAAACTGTTTCACAAGAAGATTATTAAAAGGAAGACTCAGGATCTGTAACATTTCTTTGAACTGCAGGCAGTCCAGGGAAGCTCTCCACTTTCCTCTTTTCTAGGGACAACCTGAATATTTGCACTTTGGTTATAGCTTGAATGCCATGAAGTTGGTATGAGCAGTAGGTACATGAGCCTGAGCCAGTTTTTTCTTAGTCCTTTTTGTATCTTGCAGCAGTTAGAATGTGCAGTGGAGGCTGCCTCAGCTATATGCACTCAGTGAGTTTTATACCCACGGACCAGAGACACAATAGCATCTTTTCACAGAAAAGGCAGGCAGTACATTTTAAAATAGGAGGAGGTTTATTTTATGGTCTTTTTCATGGTGTTCTGCCTCTCTGATTCCAAATTCTTGGATCAATAGCATACTGAAAGATAGAGTTCATTACAGAACAATCTTTAAGAAGTATATTTGATGGCTTACATAGCAACAGAGATCTAGTTCCAACAACAACAACAAGAAAAGAGAAGCCAATAAAAGATGTGAAAAAAAATTGACTTCTGTATCAATTCATGGCCTTTCATGGTACAGAAACAAGACTTTTAAAGTTAAATTAGGTTCATAACTTCTATCACCAGAGAGCCATTAGTAATGCTACAACAAACTGAAAGAATAAGCAGGGATAATGGTCTTGTGTTAAAAGTAGATTGAAAATAGTCTTGGCATTTTGCAGCTCTTCTTTGAAATATTCAAAATATCGAAAAAATACGAATAGGCTTTTTCCAGTTCTTAAGAGGATGAGTCATTTATAACAGTAGCACAATCTAGATAGTTCTTTCTCATTTCTCCTCATATTTATGCCTCCTGAGTTCAGAATTTGACTGATGCTGCCCTCATTTATATTGTAACACGAGGCAGACAATTCTGACAGTTCAAGACAAGTTTGTGTTAGGAAGAGATATTTTCATCAAAATAATTTCACTTGCAATCACTTAAAAGCTAGTTTTAACAATCCTGATTCAGAGAAAATATAGTTCTGTTAAGTAGTAGCATCACAAAATCTTTATAAGACCATTTTAATTATATTAAGTTTTCAGTAAGCCCTTCTTTGTCCTCTGCTGAAACTACGTTTTATTTAGCAGGTTTAGTGAGACTGAAATGTTCTCTTCCTTGCTAGACTTTTTTTTAAAAGTCTTCATGGCCTATTTGCCTAATTATGATTACCCATAAATCATCACTGGTGAAAACCAAGCAATGAAGCCTCAGCCATAACTGGGAATTCAGAGTTAAAACAGCATTTCACCATGTTTGCCATCCTGCTCTGGGTGTCCAATAAGAGTCCCAAAGGGGCAGACTTCCCTTTTGTCTCCAGCAGTGTAAATCTGAAGCAATTTACTAAGCACTGGTAGGGCTGCCACAAAGGAAAGGTGATGCCACTAAAGGAAGACTCAGACCTTGGGGACCAAATTCCAGCACACAGAGGCAGTCTGTAGCTTCCCACCCCCCCAGGAAAGATGGAAGTGGAAGGCTGTTTTCCCAGGAAGCTTTAAAGGGAGGCCAGATCCCCACTGATAAAAGCCATATTAGAGAGGAGATTGTGAAACAGGGGCACTTTCTAGTTCTCTTTCCCCTTCTCCATGCTCAGCACACCAGTAGCATCCCCATGGCTGCAAACTGCCAGGGGATGTGGGTGACATTCAGGGCAGAATTTGTCCCCCAGGATTCAGCACTTTGAAAAGTGACTGCTTTTATTTAACCTACTTCTTGTCTACTTGCACTTAGCCTGAATTTGGCCCCAATGCTCTCATAGCCTCCAGCATCTTCTCTGTTAATTTCTTGACAAAAAACTACAGCCAAGTTAGAAGATTTTTTTTTTTTTAATGACCTTTCAGGTGATTGATATCTATGCTATCTTTTACATGTCAGAAACTCTCCAGTAATAGGTTAGTCACATAATAGAATATCTATTGATATATTTTACTATGCAGTCAAACCTTAGGAGAAGAGTTGAGATTTACCAGCCAACATTTCTGAACTTGTATCGACTAAACAGCCATTTATTTTTAATAGCCATCATATGTGCTTTTCTCCCCCGTATTTGGACTCCAGTTTTGTTATTTCAGACAGTAATGTTGGCAGCATAATGTTCGTGAAACTATTGCAGCCTCAAATAAATCTATAACATGCCACTATTTCTATATAAATGCTGAAAGAAGCCTACTCCATCTGATATGAAAATCCTGGCATTCCTAAGCCTTATTTATGTGATAGTGACAGAGGTCATTTCATTCCTTGAGGCACAGCCATCTATAAATTATAGCAGCACACTGTGAGTAATGAGTTACGCTAAGAAAGAAAGGTGTTGAGAAGAAAACTGTGCAGATTGTGCTCAGCACAGCAATCCAGAAGTTCATACAGCGAGAAGCAATTGTCACTGTACATATACTATGATGCACATTGTAAAATAAAATAAAAATGTTTAAGTAAAGCTAGCCTTTCTGAGCTGGGTGCTTGAAGTGGCTGCTTTGCATGGCACTCTGCAGCAGCAGCAGAATATGCCTCAGCCCCCCCCCAAAAAAAAAAAAAAGCAATTTAATATATAAAAATATATATGTTAATATATAAAATAACTAATTTCCACTCATAAGGGAAGAGGAGTGAAATTTCCCTCTGCTTAAACACTAATCCCATCCCAGCCACTGGACTGGACAAAGTCAACCATAGCAATAGGATGACCTGCCTGTTTGTAGGTCACACACAAGTTCACAGTTTCTGTCTCAACCTTCAGGCAGAAAATGAGGAGCATCCCTGCTTAAACAGAGCTCTGGGTGGATTGGAACAGAAATTTTTAAGCAGAAAGGGTCAGAGACAATGAGCAGCTGCTAAGATACCTCACTACTACCCTAGGAAAATTTCTTTCCTTAGTAGCTGAATGACCTACAGGCAGCCTCCACACACTGTTTGGCCATTTAGCCACTGGCAAGAGCTGCTGCCTTTATCTGTAAGGAGGAGCAGAGTGACTAGAGTTGGACTTCCCACAGTGCCAGATCACACTGGCTCCCTCCCTGCTGCAGCTCACAGGGAGCACTGGGAGCAATCTGTGTTTAAAAGCTTTAAGGTTTAGTTCATTAGTTAACACCAAGACAGATTCTCCCTACCTTCCTCTTTCTGCTACCCCTTCTGGAAAACCTTTCCAGAGACTTTTCTGCAAATACCTACAGCCAGATCATTTCTTCAGGTTAATGAGAACTATGTTTTTTTGCTCCTGTTTCCCTAGAAATGCCATCCTTCAGCTCTGCTCTTTTCACACACCCCAGCTCCCAGCAGAGTGACTCTTTGTTAACCCCAGCCCATTAGTGGTTAATAAAGATGATCATGGCACCTGGGAGGCCTTGGTAGCCATCCCAGACACTCTTCCACCTGGCAGGATGGATTCCCCACCCAACTGTTCACCTGCAAGACATGCAGGAAGCTGAGTGACTCTTATCCTTGCAGCCCCAGCCTGCCTGTTGACATGGGTGATGCAGCTGGGAGGGCAGATCCAAACCTGGAATTAAGAGTTAATCACCCACAGCTTAGGCACCTGCAGACTTCCCTGCCCAGAGAAGGGGAAGATGTGGGTATCCTTAAACTGTACCTTACATTGCAAAGGGAGCTTGCCACAGGTGGCCAACATAAATTACTGACTGAATTCCCACTCCTCTCAGGAGACTGAGTGTGCAGAGTCAGGAAAGTGCCTCCATCTACTTTTTAATCCAGACCATCAACTCCTACTCAGATTTATGTGGCTGTCTTTGAAAGGTCACTACCAGCACATGTAAATATTTCAACTTGAAACCATCACTGTTGTTATTGTGGGACCCCTGGCACTATGATACTACAGCACAAGTCCTTGCCAAAGAGATGGGAAACAGGTAGCTGATCATTTCAGCTGTGGGTAGGGTGGGATGCCTGGTCTGCCCTTCCAAAGGGAGCATCCCACCCCAGAGCACAGGCTGCACCAGGAGAGGGAGCAGGGACAGCAGCTGTTATTTTCCCTGGTGACTATTTAGATAAAACACAGAAGCAATCTTGATGGGCAGACCCAAACCCAGTACTCCCATCTGCCACCTCTCCTTATTTTGAAGAAAAGTGCTACTGGTCCTGGGATGCTGCTGAGATGGGTGGTTGCCCCATTTCTGCCAGTGCCTTGAGATGCAAACTCTGAAGCTGGCCTTGACAAGAGCCCCCAAAATTGCCTTGGCAAACCTAGGAGGTACCCGAGTGGTAAGTAGGGATAAGTTTTGATCATAAAACAGGTATCTCTGGTTTTGCTTTTGGGAACCCAACCCCTTATCTGAGCACAGCTGATGAAACTGGAGGCATGGCAGTGCTGCATGCACCAGCCAGCATCCCCCCTCTGCTTTCTACCCCAGGGCTTAAAGTCTTTGAAGGTGGCAACAAACATGGATGTGACTTTTTTTGAGCTTTTCTGTCTCCACTCTCAGCCCATGTCTCTCACCATGTTCTCAAGCTGCCACAGGTGATCCCTGTGCTACATTCAGAAGTAATTAGGGGCACAGAAAAGGGTGAAACTGGAGGCATTTTTATGCTCAAAATATAAACAACTGGTTCTGGGGAGCTTTGAGTTCAGAGATCTTGGGGAAAAAAATTGTTTTGATGTGCAAGTTGTTAGGGGGAAATTTGCTGGAGATGGTGACAGGTCCTAGGATTAAAATATTCTCCCAAATTGTTTTCCACAGCTACCTGACCCCTACCAAATTAATGACTGAATTCTGCTTTTAGCTAAATATGCTGCTCACACATGGTGTTCAGAGCATAGTGAGAAGGAATCTGACTGTTTCCACGTAAGGGTAGAAATCTGCTTCAACAAAAGCTACCAGAGCCTTTTTTGAGAATTTTATGCCTAAAAGTAGTTTTCTACCCTATGGGAGTATCTGCTGGTGCATAGGGGAAAGGGAACATCCAAGGGGAAAGGGAACATCCAGGCCCAGAAGACATTCCATCTGAGGGCACCCTTATATTTCTGTACCTTTAAAAGAGATAGTGAAAAATAATTTGATTTTTTTTTTTAACAGATCCGATGAGTTTGTGGAAAAATACTGACTACCATATCAGGACTATCAGCATACTGCTGTCAGTGATGCTTTTATCTCTTGCTTTAAAAAGGCTACATCCTGAGAGGGGGAGAGGGAGGAAGAAGAGAAAGGAAAAGTTGATTACTGAACTGGAGAAAAAGAGCTAGTGTTTAGCTGAAGGCAAAAAAACCTCCTCAGAGTGACTATCATAATAATTATGTGACAAACTGTCAACCTGTAGCTCAGTAGCCGATGAACATATCTCCTGATTGTGAAGTGTGCATCTAACAAGGTAAAGGGGTGGAATGATATAAAAGACAGAAGTAAAATGTAACTCATGACACCTGTCCATACATTTCAAATTTGCAAAGTTGGTCCTAATCTCCAAAAGTGCCAAAGAGAGAAGGGGAACAGACTGATAGTCTAAGAGTATCTGTGTATCCCTATAGAATAATTATTTTATTTTAGTGCTCAGTGCTCTATCAATAAAATATACTTCAAAAATATATATATGTGAGAAAATACAATGCTCACAGGGAAGGAGGCTGAGTTCTGACATTACCCAGGATGTTACTTTGGGGAAGATCACTGGGAGATGGTTCTGCTGGTACTGGGCATCCTCGTGCCTCTCCCTGCAGCTCTCTCCATGGCAGGAACACTCCATGTGGCAGGCTCAGGAGGATGTTTCTGTGTGAACATTTTTGGTGAAAAGCATTAAAGCCAAAAGCACAAACAGAACAGCAAGTGTAAATATAGTATCTGCAATGCAGCTGCATTGGTTTGGCTCAATGAGCTCTGCAAGGAGATCAGTATTACTCATATTTTAATAGGGGGAATATATGTTACCTGAACCCTTTCACTGTTGTCACTGCCTTGTCAGATCTGATTTTACAGACTCTCCCTGTGGCAACTGCAGGAGAAGCAGCAGGAGGAAGATCAGTGCTCACCTTCTGCCTTCCTAGTAGTAGAACTTTCTTGAAAACTTTGTAATCTGAACACAAGCCTTTAGGGAATGCTTGAAGATAATAAATATCTAATGATAACAGGGGCTTATTACCTTGAGGAGACAATGACTTGTTCTCCTCTGGAGGCAAACTGGCTACCTACAAAGTACCTGAAGAATTCTAACTGGAAAATATCTGTGTGAGGCCCCTGTCTTTCTTTCCCCCAGTACACTCAAGTCTTCTGTCCAGGTAACAGGACAAATAACACCATTTTCACTGCACCAAACTGGCTGGAGCTGTCAGCAAACGAGTGAGAAGCTTTAAGAAGATAAAAACGACATCAAAGGCACAGAAACCTGGGAATGAGCTGGACAGGGAAAAATTCCACCTGAAGAGCACAGGAAACAGTTGATTTTTCCCCTAGCAAATGAGTTAGGAAAGATGATTCTTTAGCCTGGTAGAAATTTCACCTTTTGGTCATGCAGAGGAATTTTTAGGGTGCTGAAAGAAATATTCCAGAGTGCCAATGCCAGTCATGCCCACACAACCAGATGGATCTAGGAATGTCTTGGGCTTGAGTCTGTTTTGCTGACACTGGCCATAAATGATGTGCCTGGAGTGGCAGGTGAGATGTTCTGAGAGCAGCAAGGCTGGTGGAACGTGCTGGAAAATCTGTCCAAAGGAGTTTATCAGCACAGAAAATAAATTAGATTGGTCTGATTCCTCCTCATGGGTTACTCAAGGCTTAAGAAAGGCAGTAGCTATAAATATGCCATCTGACTATTTGGAATTGATACAGTATGTCACAATCTGTTGTTCCATTTCTGAGAAGAGGCCAAAAACATATATTCAAAAAAACAGTTTCAGAGCCTCTTGCTTTAAGGAAAATTTCTGTAGTTTAATCTTATGATTGTAGCAATGATGTTAGCAGTTTGGGTTTTCTGAAACAAATGAAACATTAAGATGGCAGATGGTGTGCAGGCTCAGCAGAGATAAAGGTTGCATGACTGTGTTAGGATTAAAACATAAATGGCCTGATACATTGTATTTGGTATTTTTTTGTTTGGGAGATTTTCTTATAGTTTTGGATTTTTTTACAATATAAACCCTGTAGGCACATCTGCATCTTCTTTTATAATGCAATCAGGGAAAAAAAGGAGTTTCTTATACTACTGACACAGCTTCTGAGACTGGATGACTGTCAAACTAATTTAAATTAAAAAAAAAAAAAATCTGCTTACAAACATGGTACTGAGAGAGGATATTTGATCCAGTGGACAGACTGAAGTCTGGGATCCCAAGGGCTAATGTCCTGACAGCAATGTCTATGATCAATGTCATTCTCTCTAATTAAAATGAGTTAAATCACTGCCCAAGGTGCTTAAAAAAACTACTGAAGAAAACACATTGTCAGCATTCAGTGTTATTGTTGAGACAGAAACCATGTTTCTTTGCTTATTAAATGCATCAAAAATTCTTCCAAATCTCAAAATTCAAGCGTAAACACTTCTAAATTCAAAGCCCCCCAAATCTTAACAACACCAATCAAGAAGAAGATGATTAATTATATGGATTTTCCTCAAGAAAAGCTACAGCATATGCTCTTTATTTATTACAGGTCTTCTGCACTGTCACAGCATTTTTGAGGGACAGTCTTAAGCAGCAGTCTCTGCCTGAAGAGAGCCAAGGTTTCTATGCTGGGATTAAGGTAATGCTGCTGGTCCTGATTTACTGACTTCCCAAGCATATCCCCAGGGAATATTTATGCACCTAAGATGCTCAGAAAAAAAACAAAACAAGACACAGAAACATAAGCCTTGATCATCATAAGCAATGCTGCTTTCATGTTCATTTGGAGAAAATGTTTTGATAATATTCCAAGCCTTTCAGTCAGTCTGCAAAAGGCCCTAAAGCACCCATCAGCACCGTGCACAGGTACAAAACTACATTTTCTGGTAAACACAGCCCAGGTGCTCTGGTGGCTGTGGTACACCTATGAGGATGCAGAATTTTGTTGTAGCTGAAGCTACAACAATGAAGACAAAATGAATTTGACAAAAATGAAGACAAAAATGAATTTTTTTATCCATAGTTTTCTCATGCTAAGGCACTACAAAACCTGAGCTGCTGAAGGTAAATTCACATTGAGTGCCCAACCCAGGTCTTATTCCACTCAAGGACTAGACTGGCAGTCTGGCATAAAAGAATTTAAGATCTTGCGAGGATTGACACTTCATTCCTCCACAAATGGTGTTTGAAAAATCTAGCAGCCTATTCTGAGTGTTGTTTGAAGAGCAGTTTCAGTTTTCATGGAATTGCCTGAATTTCCTAGAGAATGGAAATTTCCATTTCCGCTTTTGGCCTGAGAACAGATCCACAGAAATGGCACAATCCAAGGCCTCCTCCCTGGTGCAAAAACCACCAAAAGTGTCATATTAGGTATGGGGAAATCTTCCTTCCTACCATAGGAGAGAAGAGGAATCAGGTAAAAATTTGCTTTCTTTCTACCAGGGGCAGAGTGCAGCCATAGAGTCCAAGACCATGAAATAGTCCCAGACTTTAGGCCATGAATATGCATTAGAATATTCATTCATTAGAATAGGAATCCCTTTTAGCCAGGGATATTAAAACTGAGTAAGTTCAATGGTTTCATGCTTTTTTTCAGGCTTAGAAGTTGTTTTGAGATTAAGAGATGAGAGGCAATTAGACACTATATATGACAACTGCAAACATTTTCTTAATTAACAAGAATGTTCAAGTATTTTAACAACAATTTCACCTTATAAAGTTGAAGATCATTATTACAAGGATTATTACAAAGACCATTATTAATTTACAAGCAAACATCTCTTTTCATAATTGTTTAAAACCCTCAATTTTTCATAAATATCAGTACTGTCTAATTAATCTGTCAAAATTATCTAAAACTTATTTTGTTATTTCCAGTTTTCCCCAGAATCCTTACAAATTGCAGAGGACGGGAAGGAGCATGTTTTAACCATTCTGAGCACTGTACCCATTGTCTGCCCTGGGAGTGATGATTCCTGTAAAATTACTTTACAACTAAGCACTGAGGATTTGGGTAAGAGTTTTTTGTACCATCATCAAATCAATGTGATTAATTTTTCCCATTTGTATGTTAAAATTAATTCCAATAGAAGTTTTAAGATTTAAATAACAACAAAAGGCAGAAGCCATAAAACCAAACTAGGCCATGTAATATTTGTTTGCAATATAAGATAGATGATAATATCAGTCAGGTTTTTGAGAAAAAAGTAAAAATAAAAACAATAGACCAGCAAAAAGCTGAATGGTAATCCATTGAGATTTATGGATTAAATAACTATGAAAAGAAGAATTTAGTTTAAATTCTGGGAGTATAAAATTCCATTTTATGTCTCTGTAACAGCAAACATAGGTAGAATAATTTCATTAATTATCAATAAGTAGCTCACATGCAGATTTATTATTCAATAAATGTGTGCTGAAGCCTCCTTTCTTTTGCTGGCTTATATTTTTTGTCTAACAACACAGAAGAAATAGATCATTCTTATATATTATTCTCTTTCTAAAGGTTGGTTTTTTTTCACTTGAAAACACTGACAATGTCACTTAGAAAATTTTCTTTTAATCAGTAAATGCTTTCCTCAGGCTAATTGGGTGCAGTATCATTCCTAACCAAAGGGGCATATATATATATATATATATATATATATATATATATGTGTATGTTTATTTCCATTTGTATCAGATACAACACCCAACTCTTTTCTAACAAGGCATTTATTTCTCTTCCATATGTGGCTCAATGAGAAAAAATGTTTAGAGACAGGATTACAACTACAGTTTCCCTACCCACAAAAACCCAGCTCAAAAAAAAAATTGGCAAAAATTAACTCCTGATATTTTTCCCTTTCTGAATCCCTTTCTCTCCCCATCATCAGCCAAGTGCTTAGATAGAAGAAAAAAAAAATTCAGATAGTATTGTAACACAATGAACAAACTGAACAGCACCTTATGGTTCCAGCAGCTGTGTTGGCTCTTGTACATGGAGCACTTTGCATTTCTTCCTGGCCCAGTGCTGCTATTTTGCTCTTGGCTTTGAGACTCTGCTGATCCATCAGCAAACATCTACTGGGAACAGATTTCCTTAGATATTGAGGCAGCTAAAAAGGGCCAGCTAGTGTGTGGTGGGACATCCCCACCCCCTCCAAGAAACTTAGACACCTCCTGTTTATGAGAATTAGGCACATAAGCTATCAAGGTAACTTTTTTGTAATTCCCCTTTTCCTAGGCACTGCTAAAGCCTTTCAGAATCTCATTGACACAACAAATGGGTCAGGAGCTCTCAAGCAGGGGAAGCTGAATTTGATAGATTAGATTGAGGCTGACCATTTGCCAGAGTCTTCTCCAGACCCAGAAAGTGGGAGAAAGAAGGGAAGAAAAAGGGGAGGGCAAGGTTTGCTGAAGCAGCTTTACTTTCAAGCTGTCAACTGTCTTGACATGTTGGTGCCAAGAGATCTCAAGACAAAGGCACAGCTCAACCAGTTGGAAACAAAAGGAATTTATCACTAAAGTTCCTTTCTGATAGTTTTAATCTATTTGTTTCTGCAGCTTGAACTAATAACCTCAGCCCTTGATTGCTCCATCCTGAGGCTATTTCTTTGGATGCCACTTGGGCTGCTTATGATCAATTGAGGTATCTATGTATACTTAAGGTTGAGCATCTCCTGCTGAGTCTTTGCACAGCCTCATAATTTGTTTTGTGCCTTTATTGTTTTTAGAGTCCATGAGTTTATCTGAAGGAACACTGTGGGCTTCTGAAAGGCATTGTGTCAGCCACAGTATAAATTGAAAATAAAACCAATTTTAGCTGAGATTCGTTTATACCAAATAAATTAAATGAAAAGCTTCTTGTCTGACTGAATCCATATAACAACACTCCTGTGCTAATTATGTAGGGAATAAGTGATAAGGAAGCTAATTACAAGCAGAAAAAATCTCTCTCCAAGTTCAGACAATATCATAATGAATGCCAAGACACAGCAGAGCCACCGGAGTTTGGCTTCTGTTAAGTTTATCATTACTAGTTTGACACGATGATTTTCTTTGATTTTAAACTTTTTTTCTGGATTGTGAGCACAGCTCATGGGGCTGCAATGGCAATAGCTATTCCTCATGGAAACCTCCACTTTAATTGGATCAAGAACCTTGAAAATGAGCCAGGACTTCTCTACAAGATGTGAAGCAGCCTTTAAGGACTTGATGAGATAACATGTTATTAATATTTGTAGATATGTATTTCAGTTTCTATAGAACTTTAAAGGGTTAATTTAAATTACATTTTGAGTCTTTTCCATAAGGACTGAAACATAGCTTGTTTGATGATGTTAGAAATGAGATCTTAAAATACTGGAATGCCATCTATAAATTATTAAGCACTTCTACAAATGAGAAAAATTATATGAAAATCACTTATTTTCATATCAGATTAATTACATTGCCACCATTTCTACAACTTTATTCTTAACAGATAATCAATGATCTGGGGCAGAAAACTAAATACTTGGCACAAACCCTGGCAATCCTGAAATTAGCAGTGAGATTCTGACTGCTTTCAGCAGGGCCATGATTTAATTTTTTACTAACCAAGAGGCTCATGAAGGGTTGAGTGACTTCTTCAGGAGCAGGCACACACTGTGTAAAATGCAGAGCAGGTGGCTTAGAGCCAAATGCTATCATAATTCAGTGTTTGTAAATAAAACACATGTCTATGGAAATAAAAATACAGGTTTGTCCTTTATCTGAGACTCACCATGAAGGGTCAGGATGCAAAGAAAGTGGACACTACTAGTCTTGCTGCTAGAAGTGCCTTTAGGAAAGATACAACATGCAGAGGCAGAGATGAATGAATGACTTGGGTGGCCAATTCCATACCGATTTTGCCCCCACCCACCACTTCCTTACCCAGCACTGGTACTTACATAGCTAGTGCCATGATCCCTTGTTACTTTTCCATGTTCTTTTAGTGAATTTATCCTCAAAATGCCCCTGTGAAAGATAGCAATGCAACTACTATCATTTTACAGACTGGAAAGTTAAGCACCGTAACCTAGGTAAGCTAAAAATACAAATCTGCTAGATTTGCCATCCAATTGTGGAATCAAAGGTCACTAAAAACTGATTCAAGATACCTCCCTTTCCAGATCAAATGCTCTGTTTTGTTTTGTTTTTAAATTAAGTAACTCCTGGCAGATAACTCCTTACAATAAAGCGACTGAAAGATAAAAATGTTTTCCAGAAACACAGGCTCATCTCTTTCTTTGTCATGAGAACTACTTGTCTTCATTCCCTGGGCATGCACCCATAAAGATAAGACTGTCATTCCAGAAATATTAGCACCTGTGGAAAGAAAAGCACCACTGAGTTTTAGTAAACTGTCTACTGCAGGGAGGAAGGAAAAAAAAATGTGCAGAGAGATGCCAGATTGATTCAGTCACAATCGCCTTCATGCAAAACCCAGCTGGTTTCAAGGCACGTGTGTCCTGGGAGGTGAAATGTTTGTGTTGGATGTTAAAAAGAGGGTGCAGGAAACCAGGTGGCTAACTCTAATCAGACTTGGTCTTGGTGTTCATTTGTAGACAGCCCCTCAGCTGGGCCCCCACACATTGCCCTCTCTGCCTGCCGGGTGGATCTGCCACAGGCACCCTGCTCGGGAAGCAGCTGCACGGCGGCCACGCTGAGGGTGACGGCGGTGATGGACTTCACTCAGGATGGGACTCGTGTCACCCACATCACAGCCCAGCCCCTGGGTCCCAAGGATTTGCTTTGGAGGGATTACACACCCCAGGATGTGAAGGTGGGGTCCTGAAATAATTTGGAAAATGTGTCAGATTTGAATGGCAGGTGTAGTTTGGGAGGAAAGAGTGACGAAGCATAACCGGGCAAAGGTTTGGGGAGCGCTGTCAGCAGAATAAACCAAAATGGTCTCTTTATATACCAAGAAAATTAACATATAAAGCCTTCTGCTTTAACAGATTTAGGTTTGATTATTACTCAGCACAACAGCTGGATTGTAGATATAACCAGGTGTGCTTGTGTAGACAGCAAGAGGAGAAAGGGAGACCCCAGGTTAGGGAATTAGCTTTTTTTTTTTTTTCGAAAGGAAGGAAAGGGAAAACTGAGGGTCTGGAGAATATTTTCTGAAAATGCAGAGGAAAGGCAGTGACCTGGTAATGAGAAAGGAGGATGGGACTCAGCAGTGCCATGTTTAATTTGTGAGTGAGCCAGAAGTTGCTGGGACACCTCCAATGACACACAAGGCTGCTCTGTCCTCTCATTTATCCCTGTACAAATCTTCAAAATAAAAAAATAATAGGAACCAATCGAGGAGGCAAGCTATGCTATCCACAGAAAGCCTGGTTAAAGGAGCCAGGGACTGGAGAGCAGGGACTGGCCCTTGTCTGTGAAACTGTGTCAGGGCTGGGAGGCCGGAGAGCCCTATTCTCACTGCTGAAAAGAATAAACCAGAGCAGAGGTTTGAGTCAGGTAAATTTCTCAGTGGCACATCCAAGCTGGCATATTTTAAGTAACTGAAAACAACCCTTAATGAAATCTGTAATTTCACTGCTCGGATTTTTGAGGATGTGCTTGTGAGAGAATGAGATTAACCTGAACCAGAAGAATTGCCCTCTTCAAAGGTAAAATGTCTACCACAGGACTACAACCTTCCCTCTCCAGCATAGGCTTCTTTTAAACTTTTAAAGACTCTTAAATCAGAAATTATAGCCAATTCAGTGGAGTGCATTCACATACTCATATTTTTGTTTTGAAGTTACAACTGCTTCCATTAAAATATGAAAATGTAGCAAGCGTGAAATGGAATTAATCAATTTTAATAATAAATTCCATCTATCTCAGTTAAAACTTCATCTATGGAAGCATAATAGATACTACCTTCCCTCCTCCTCATTTGCCCATTGCTGCGTTGCAGTTAATTAGAGGTGGTAATGTAACACAGTCCCTGCAACATATCAAGAAAAAGAACATTTATTACAATCCACAAAGTCCTTAGTCCTTCATATGCATTCAAATATTTTTGATTTATCTGAAAACTGAATGGAAATGGTAGACAGAACATTCTGACACATTCAGCATGTTCAGACACATGTTAAAGTAGTTTTCTTCAGCAAATTAACACTGCCTATAACTAGGACTTGCATCCTTTGCTGATATCATGGAAGAGCAGAAAGGGCCATGTGGGATTGTTTGTGCACAGGTTTTACACAGGACAGGAACAGCCATGAAGAAAATGGGAAAAGTCAGAGACACTTTTGTGTCACATTGTGTAGATACAAAATGCTGTTCAAAGTCCTGTTTCTCATTCCTCAAGACAATCACTCTAAAATTTTAGGATGCCAGATACTGATGGGTGTCTAAGCAATCTCTCTGTGCAATGGTTAAGGGGCATACTGAAATACAGATAACTTAGTGCTGCAGGTGAGAGGTGTTGTTAGGAAGTGTGATTCTATCTTCACCATGTTACTCACATATTTAATTTCACCACTGTTCCTAAAAGCTAAATTTTGCTTTGTCACTGAAAGACTGCACAAGGATACACAGAGTGGCCATTCTTCCCTCTCCCATGTATCATGGCAGTGTGGCAGAACTAAATTGCCTCAATGCATTTCTCATGGGCAAAGAACAACCAAAGAATTAACAGTCCTGGCCAATAAATCAGCATGGCAGGTTGGATATTGTTGTAGAATGTTAGAGAGGGTTGGGGAATGTTGGAGAATATTCCTGAATGTTCTTGAAGAGATAGGGGGTGTGACCCCTTTACTGTGCCCAACCCCATGTTTGGGGGGCCAATTAGATCGGCCCATACTCCGGTGCTACCTGCACCAGGGATTTGCTGTGCTTGTTTATTGGACACTGGGTGTCCAATAAAACATTATGTTATATGGTACCAGAGGATGGTTAAGTCTATGGGTAAGTTTACATCACAGCGAATCCCTGGTGCAGGTAGCACCGGAGTATGGGCCGATCTAATTGGCCCCCCAAACATGGGGTTGGGCACAGTAAAGGGGTCACACCCCCTGTCTCTTCAAGAACATTCAGGAATATTCTCCAACATTCTCCAACCCTCTCTCACATTCTACAACAGGATACAAAGAAACCACAACTTCATGACTCCCACTATGTCTAGGACATCCTGCAAATCACTACACAACTCAGTTTTGCTTTTCTGAGCACAGGATGGCAGAGCATGGAAAAAAAAACATCTCAAACAGATGTGGCAGGCCCAGCACTGCCCATAGTTCAGGTGTGACAAGTGAGAAGGGAGCTGCCTTACCTCTGGCTTTCACAGGTTTATCTACTCCTTGCAGGGCACCAGGACTCTCATACCTCATCTGTGACTCAGCTTATGCACAAATAACCATGAGCTGATGCAGCTGGAGATCTTGGTGGTTGCTGGAGTTGTAGATCCTTTCTTCTTTTGTTCTCATGATGAAAGCAGACAGCTCCAGCAGCCTGGTTTGGCCCTCATCACCAGTACCTGATCAATAACCTGCACATCAAATGCATAAATCAGACATTCATATGCTGTATCAGGAAATTTAAGGTCAAACTGAGGGACAGGCTGTGACTATTACTAAAATATGCTAATGCTAGTTAATTACAGCATACCTCACACCATTCTTCAGGCATTAAAATTAGTACAATTTAATGAGCACTCTACTCTCTTGATAATTTCAGTGAACGATCTACTTAGCAAAAAAAGTTTAATACAGAAACTTAATTTTTTACCAGATGAAGACAAACAGGGCATTACACCAGGTGGAACAGGAGCACTCTGAACTCCCTTAGTGCATGTGATTAAACTACATTGTTGGAAAGCATAGCCTATTTTTACTTATTTGCAGTCATATTTTAGAAGTCAGATTTTAGTTTGTGCTTGACATACAAATCCTGCCCCTAATGTGTTGTGAGGAACAGTAATGAAGAAAAACTGTTGTGTAGACTGTATTCATTACACATTTCATTTTAACTAGGTCACAGTTCAAGACCTCCCAACAGGGAACTGCTACTCTTTCACTGATCCACACATTATCACATTTGATGGATGGTGAGTATTCTACTTTGAGATAATTTGGCTCAATTATTGCAGTTTTCAGTTTCTGGTTGTAGCATGCATTTGGTTTTACATTCAAATACCCAAAGAATGTTGTACTCGTTTGCTTACAGTGATTAATATAGAGCTTCAGTAAGAGACATGGTTTCCTTCCAGCTCCTTATTCTCCTTTTCCCAAAAGGACTAGAAATTGTTTAACCTTGAAGCAGCAATGGTTTTGATTCTGAATCATTTTTCACAGACAAAGGTCAGGTTCTAAAGGGGTCTTCAATCAGAACCATCCTTACTGACTTAGAGAGGGTGTGTGCACCATGAGGCACCCATCTCTGCAGCACCCATCTCTGCACAGGTGAGCCATGGCATCCCTCTGGCAACACAGCATGGCTGGACAGTGCTTTATATATTCTTTTATCTACTTCCAGAGGTGATTAACACACATCTGTGTCTCTTCATGGAGTTGACAGTCATAAACACAACCAAAAAAAACCCCATAAAGATACTGTCTCAGATAAAAACCCCATAAAGGTACTGTCTCAGATAAAAAGTCCATAAATGATAAGTAGCAAGTATCAGGGAAGAAGTGCAAAAATCAAGTACCTCCCTCTGTATTGCCCAGATGTCCTCCTATATTATGCAGCAGTGTGTTGCTTAAAGACTTACGGAGCCCAAGACTGAAAAGACTCAAAATTTAAAGAGGTACTGAACCTTTGTGTTCAACTACCTGCTCTTTACAGAACTTTTCTTCAGTTAACCACCCTAATAATTCATGAATCTCTTTGCCCCAGCTATTTAACATAACAGAAAGCTTTTATAGTTTGCATCTGGCACACTTGATCCGAAGTTGTTAATACTTTATATCACATTCCAGGTTTGTCATTCCACTGTTAACCTCCTAATGGCACAGCTAATGACTTTAGGTGCACAGCATCCACAGGGGCTCAGCAGGTGTGATGTTCTAATTTGGATTTCCTAATGTTCCAATTTCAGTCCAGCATGCTCTGGAGGTAAGATCTGAAATGACATAAAGCCTGGAGAAATCTGTTGATGAAATGTGAGTAAGAAAGATAGTGGCTCCACTGAAGGTTATACATCTGATACAAAGATTTCACCTAAACTGGGTAGTTTCAGATAGGACTCCTCTGCACATCTAGGGCTTTGCAGTTTCTCTCCTGCTTAGCTGAGCACCATTTATAATGTGGTCAGGCACCTGCTTCATGCAAGTCTGATTGATCAATATATAGCAGCTGTGGAAGAGCAACTAAAGGTACAAAGATATTCCCACATCTCATGTATCTGCAATTATTTGCAGATATAACTCTGGGATATTAAAACTACATCAGAATATATTTCAAAGCTCTCACTATATTTATTTTCTAAAATATTCCCTCCTGATTTTTGCCTGAGAATGGGCAGTGATCTGCCAGGTTGCTGGGCTTAGGTCAAATTCCTGAAAACTTCCCTTGGAATGGGGGAACGCTCTCATCCTAGTGTATTTTACATAGCTTCCATGGGGAAAAAGGTCTAAAATAAAATTATGCAATTTTATTTGAATAACAAATTTTGTGACCCTGTGATTGAGATCACAACAAAAGGTTTCTAAGCTATTCACAATTCCATTTGAGCACAGGCAGTTTGAAAAAGCTTGTCCTTCTGTGGAACCCTCCTCAGAGTCACCCAGCCTTGAAATGGAAAAATCTCAGGATTAGCTTGGCCCCTGGATAACTACACCTTTCCTCCCCCTGGATTCATTACTGCTCTGTCCAGTGTAGCTTTAAATGAGCCAAGCTGATGGGGCTTCTGCCATCTCAGTAAGCAGGTTATCTCACTAAGATATATCACTTCTTGATGTCTCACTAAGATATATCACTTCTTGATGTTCAGCCAAGTTTCTTACCCATCATTTCACAGTCCCATTACTCCTACTTATATTCTCATTTACAATTGTAAATAATTTCTCTTTCAATTACTGGAATGATTATGCCACCCTATTACACATTAGTTAAGCAACTTCTCTGTCTGCCTATCCAAAAAATGTTAACACATTAGCAAGTGGGGAATGCAACTCCTGCTTCTGTCCTGATGCAAGCTGATAACCTGAAGAAAAAGCTTGGCACAGAGATACAGATCTGAATCATTCCCCTTTGGTTGTGAAAGGTATGTGGTGGGAAATAGTTTGAAATGAAGTTTAGGTCACGTATTGTGCATAGAAGAACTACACAAAATGCTTGTGGTCTCAACACAGTACATGAGTCTCTCTCAAGAACAAAATGTGTTGGAAAGAGACTGATCTGCAGATTGTAAACAGCAAAGGAAGAGAACTGAAAATGCTGAGAGAAACTTCGACTGACCATGAAGCAATAGGCTGAGTGCAGTAGCAGCTCTTGGGCATCAGAAGCTATGTAGACTCTAAGACAGGCTCAGGGAAGAAGAGAAAGAGGAAAAATAATCAAAAATTATTCAGAGAGAACTGAAGGAAAGAAATAACAGCCTTTACCTCTCTATATAGCTACAAAGATGACAGCAAACAAAACTTTATCAACACTGCTTCTGAGGTGACCATCAGAGTACCCATCAGCCCATATCACCCAAGGAAACCTGTTTTTTCCACCACAAAGCCTGTAGGTCAGCTTAGAAGGAAACAGCAGACCCTAAGATCAAACTGCTGCAGGCAGAGGTGCTGTGGTGCCACTTCTCTTTGGCACCCTCCAACCTACTCAGGCCCTGGGGATGCTTACAGAAGGGCTGTCAAATGGGAAGCAAGGAAAAGGCTGGAGGTGGGAAACACTGCCAACAGCATTTGTGTTTTCTACACAAATGGGCACGTGGAAAAACACACTCCTGCTTTTCACAGGGTTGCTCACCCTGTTTTACTTTCCCATTAGCAACAATGGAGAGAAGGAAAAATGAACAATGGAGAAAAGCAAGGAAAGAAAAGGGAAAACAAACAATGAAGAAAAGCAGGGATGCAAGCAGCCATGCAAACAGAAATCACAACCTTTTTGATTTCTGGTATTTAAATGAAAAACAAAGCACAAAAATTGAACTTAATTTAAAAATATTGAATCTGAATTTCTCTAGCAGATTTGTTGGAAAATTGAAAAATGGCATGAAAATCAAAAGACAGGAAGATATTTCTTTTTTGGTAGTAAAATTTTCCTATTGAAATGGTTACATCCCATGTACAGGTTGCTTTGTAAGACTTCACAACAATGCTTCATTTTGTAACTTCTGTAGTGCTATTTTCAATGATTTTTTTAACTGACACTGAGCTCACATTGCATCTGAGACAGTTAACTATTCATTAGACTTATGAAATACCTGACTTCTAACGGTAACACTGCCCTTTGGTCCACCTCTTGTGAAATATATTTATGTAGAAATATTTATCTTATAATCTTTTCATTCTTTTGACCAAAGGAAATGACTGAAAATCAAAGCAGAGTGAGTCATATTTTACAGTGCAAACACAATCAATTTGTGTATATTGTAGCATAGATGTGAAATAGTGTTAATTATGCTAGCTAAAATCCAGAGAGAGCACTTCCTTTTATAGCAAATACCTTCTAAATTAAACAAATGTGAAAGCCTGGTAAAGCAAAAGTATAGTCCTCATTATAGTTATGGCACATTATAAATATAAAAGCTTTTCATGCCATAAATTCTGGTTCTTTAATATGAAGTGCTAGCTTAAAACTAAATATGCAGAAAATCCTTTTAAGGTAAGATATAAAAAGGGAAATATTTCTTGACTGGTGAACTACATATCACTCATATTATTTTACTTTTTAACTTAAAAAAAAAAAAAAAAAACCAACTTTTTTTTTTTCTTTTACATTTCTGAAACATTTATGCTAATTTGTCCATCAGTATTTTCCCAGGGAGAATGCCACCATTTCCTGCACAATAATACCTCTGCTTCCACAGCTTCACAGTTATGGTGGGTTAATGGCATCACAGTTAATGGCATTCATCATAGTAGCCCAAAACTAAATCCTGGGAATAAGCAGCCATCCCAGAAGTGCTTTTTGATGGTCTGTATAAGTTTATACATCCTCAAGCACCCAGTGACTGTTGAGCAGAACCCAACAGTTCCACCACCTGAGAACAATGCAGTGATGAGAGCTGAAACCAGAGAACACTTTCAGCATCACCCAGCACCTCTTCAGGTCACAGCTGGCACAAAATAGTTATCCCTAAGCAAGGAAAGAGGGAATCTGTAAGGACATGTCAACAAACCAAATTATTTGGTGGCAAAACTGCATGCAAAAACTTTAATTCAGTTATTACTGTGGCTTGTCCTAATAAAAAGATGAGGTGTAGCTTGGTGAATAGATTAAATAGATTATAGATTATGTTACTTAACCTAGGGCTACCAGTAGCCACTGTTTACATACATTTGCATTCCCCTCTGTCCCTCTCATTATAAACAAAGAAATTATTCCTATCACATCCAAGAGTTTGGAGCATTTCACAGTTACTGAATTAAGCACACAACACCAATCATGGCATCATGTCATGACAAGAACCTGATGAACTCCTTGAAAAACAGCCCAGACACAGGGATGAAGAGGGAGGGAACCTCTTCCCACCCAGTCCATCCCTTGCTACAAACTATTAGGGAAGCAGGATGGGGAAGTGTGCTGTTGTGGCCAATTCAGACACAGGCTATGGTGCCATGTTCACAAAGAACATGCAGAGATCCCTTATCCAAGAGTGCCAGTAACTCTACTTCATTCTTTCAGCACCACAAGTCTGCAATTGGATTTCTCAGATGCTGTCCAAACGAATCATTATCACAATTACAGTAGTATAAACATCACAAAAGTTTACCTGAATGCATTCAATTATCCATTCAAGTAATTCAAAGGCAGCTGAAAGCTTCAATTTAGACCCAATGCAGATTTGTTATGTGCTATGCAATCTGTGCCATGACTTAATTGAAGGATTCTAAGTGACTTCCAGGAGAGTTGGATTGGGTCCGCTGTCAATGCTTATTAAGCAGTAAATAGCTCCCATAACTGCAATGCTATTTACATGCATATGCTAATACAGCCTTATTTACCAGATACAGATGATTAGTCAGGGTACAGCCATACTGATGCATTTTTGTCCATCAAGCTCCCCCTGCTGAAGGTGATTCTCATAAAATATCCTGTGTCCTCTGTCTCTCCTGTGAAAATGTCCAAAAGGAGATATTACTTGATGCTAAAAAATATTCTCTGGATTTTATGTTGTCCTTAGTTCTAATCAATCTTAGCAGTAGCATGTGCACAGGGTACTTAGGATTTATGCACCTGATTGGAAAATAAGATGAGATCCAAGCATTCAAAATCTTATTCTCTGGACAACTTCACAAAGATTTTCAAGATGAAAGATAAAATCAAATATGTTCTCTAGCACAAAAAAGTAGTTGAGAGCTTAAATTCTTACAGTTTTATGAGCTACATATTTTTTCTATGGTTTTATTCTTAAGTGAAATAAAATGCAGATGTATACATACTAAAAAATTCTTGGTTCTTTAGCTGTTTGTTCCTCTGTAGAGGAAACATTAACAGACTGAAAAAATATTGATATTTGTATGACAGTGCTCAAAAATAATCCTGTTATTTCATTGAAATATTATAGACAGTCTTTTAAATCTTTTTATTGTAGAAAAGAATAATGCTTATTATAATAAATCTATATTTTAGTTTCCATTGTACTTAATTGACTAAAAACTGATTAAAAATAAATGCAGTGCCTTAAAAGGAAGTAGACTATTCCATAGTCTTTAAAAATGGCAGCTCTTGACTTGCAAGGAGAAAAGTCCAGCAGCATATATAAATCATACAGCTCCTGTTTACTTTCATACACCATATTAGAATAAAATATAGTAAGAATGAGAAGTTTATGGAGTGAAAAAGAAACAAGCAGAGGAGGATGCTCTGGCAGGTGCCTGTTATGGAAACCCAAGGGGCTGCAGATGGGAAGAGTTTTACCTGGCTGGTGCAGAGGGGAAAGACCTGCAGAGTTACTGAAGTTGTTCTGCTCGTGGCCTCACTCAGGCAGAGAAGAATCAAAGTCCCAAACTGTTCAATGCTCTGCACTGTGCTGATTGCCAGTCTACCTAGGGCAAAAGTTGTGCTTACAGGGAAGTTGTCAAGAGGGGAGAAACAACTTCATTTTAACAGGTCTTCAGTAGAATCCCTGTTTTTCACACGCAGCATTCACCTAGCTACAGTCAGTCTCACACAAGTTGGTGATTAGTCACAGCAGAGGTTATTTGAACACTGATTGTGCTTTGAAGAATACCATGCTGTAGAGCATCCAGTTAGAACCAAAACATTTTTATTAAGCCCTGGAGGCAGGGACTTCTTCCCATTTGCTTTTTATCAAATGTTTATCCATTTTATCCATGCCCGTTGCTATAGCAGCAGCTGGGAGACAGCTCCCCACTCTTCACATGAACTTTTAGGCACTTCCAGCTCCTACTTTTGCTGCTGGAGAAATGCTTCCACAAGCCTTGATTTTTCCCTCCCTCCCGGCCAGCCCTCATGCTGCTCTAATTAAGAAGCTGCTGTACAAGCACCACCAAACCCTTGTCACAGGTGGACGCTCTGGATTGCTAAATCCTCTTTTATTTGTTTGGTTGTTTTTGTTGTGGTTTCCTTTTAGGCGCTACGATAACTATAAAATTGGGACCTTCCTTTTGTGCCAGAGCCTGTCCCGGGCGTTCGAAGTGCACGTTCGGCAGTGGGACTGCAGAGGCCACCGCTCCGCCACCGCCTGCAACTGTGGGGTTGCTGCACGAGAAGGGGGTGACACCGTGGTGCTGGACACCTGCAGTGGACATTTTCAGGAGAGCAGACCCCAGCTAGTGGTCAGAAGCACAGAAGCATCACCACAGGTCAAAATCCTAAAGTCCTATGGAGGAAGAAAGATCACAGTAGGTGGCTACTCGGGCACCCTTCTTCTTGTTCTTTCAAAATGCGCGTTTAGTATTTCTGAGCTGTTAATGAGGTTGCTACAAAAAATATCTATTTAAAGATGGTGCCTGCAGCAAAATGCACCTGAAAAAATGAGATGTTGGTTAAGGTGTTAGTTTAACAAACTGTAAAAACAAACCAAATATCTCTGGAAATTCCTCAAAGACATAGCAGAATGCCAATATTGTTACCTGCTCTCTGCAGTACGGCAATCGGCTCCCGGTTTGCTCATGCTAGGCACTACCCAACTGCATCACATAAAGCAAATTTCTTTGCAGAGCTTACATATAAATATTCAAGGAAAGATCACAGGTAGCAGAATAACTTAATTTTAGAGTGGAATGGAAAGGAAGTATTAGTCAGATCCAGATAACCTCCAAAAATGGGCTGCAAATGTGCAATTTTTTAAGTATTTGCTTGAAAAAATATATGGCCATATACCTTGCTCTTATCCCCACCAATCCAGTGAAAGCTCTGGAAGAATAACAACAGGCTGCACCAGGGGCTCTGGTGAAGAGGCACAAATTACAGCCAAGGAGGTAACTCTATTCCAGAGCTGTATCATAAAGATTTATAACCAGGAAATGTTTTGGGTAAAGACGGGTCCACAACAGAGCCAGAATGATGCAGAGGGGCTAGTATTTGGCTCTCCTCATGACCTTGCTTGGAACAGATCTTGGTAAGACAGTAATTGGAAGTCTGTTAATTGCAGAAAAGAGAAAAAGCAGAAAGCAAGTTCATTTTGCAACTGAATGCAATATAATTAGTGTTTGATTACTAGAATAATCTCAGCAAGTAATCCCTATTCTCATTTACACCTCATGTAAAACTCAGTGAAACAAATTAGGACACGAATACGAATTCTGCCCTGATGGGAATGGGAACCTGTAGAATTTGGGCTGAGATGGTTCTGGACCCTCAGTCCATCCCAATTTGCTCAACAATTGCCCACTGCCTACCTCAGGCAGCATAGGAGCCAGGTCCACAGCAGCACCTATGTTGTTCAAGTCTGATGCTTTGGATGGGACTGAGCTCTCTATCTCTGAAAAGTGAGGTCTCAAAAAAGCTTCTTCAAAGCTTCGATTAGCAGCATTAGATCTGGATAGGTTTCAGAAAACCTGGGTAGTTGTTGGGTCTCCAGTGGCAGATGAGACACCTTGCCAGGGGCAGCAGGAGAACAAGGGGTTATAGCCTTCTGAATCCCCGAAATAAATCCCCACCTGGAAATAATACAGGCAGCACTGAAGACTGAAGTAGCTGATCCACTCCCAACTACAAAGATTTTACACACAGCCTTGTAGAAAATTCTCCTCCCTGTAGTAAAGCATGTAATTAGAAAGCACATGTTTGTCTGAAGGAAATCAAATGCTACCCATCACCGTGTCAGCTGCAATTCTCCTGCTCTAACTATAAACCACTAAGAAAAATATAACCTATTAGACCATTTGAGCTTTACGTTGCAGAATCTTTTTTTTTTTTTTTTTTTTTTTTGAGACATACAGCCAAGGTGGAGGAACAGCTGAGACCTTCCAACAGATTCAAAGAATTACTTCCATTATTAATCAAGGCCAATAACTTTTCTTTTTTAAAAGATGTTTTAAGTGTCCTCATAAAAACAGAGACCTTAAGTTCAAAACAATGTCCCTGCCTGTTACTGCAATCAGCAGCACTTCTGCTCAGCTGGGTGAGGAGATCTCTCACAGAGGGCTCTTCAAAAAGTATTGTCCTGCCTGAAAGGATGACTGGGAAGCTAAAGAGGGCAAGATTATTATTTATCACAGTCAAAATTAAAATCTTGGTTGCAGCACACAGATGCAAATATAAACTAGTTGCTCCTTCACATTTAGGAATAGATTTGGTGGGGGGGAACTTAAAACAAAAATCCCCACTGAGAGAAAGACAAGCAATGATCATTGTTTTACTGAATAAATTATACTTAAGAAGAGATGACTTAAAAAAAGAAAAAAAAGCAACCAGTATTTTGTAACTATTGTAATTGATGTTTCCAACTATTTAATGTACTTTTAAAAATTTACTCAAAACATTTAATTTTGGATAAGAAAAAAAATAAGAAGGTAACTTACCAGGCTAGAGTGCTTCTGTTCCTACTGCTGGCACAGATCACTTTCAAAATTTCTTTTTGCCTGGGAAAAAAAAAAAAAGCAAACAAAACCAAATTTCAGATGCTTTTTTTTTTTTTTTTCCTCTCCTCTTGGTTGGGACACCAATCTGAAAAATCCATTATATACAGTCACTTCTTTGTCTTAACTTCAAGATGATTTTTTTTTTTTTCTTCTAAAGGTCAGTGTAAGCCTACCAGAAGTTCTTTAATGAGAAAATTGCTTTATCCACTTTAAAACACAATCATTTTCTGGGTAACCCAGCCTTGGAAAATGAAACGATTTTTCAGAGAGAAGAAAGCTGCTTTTCAGACTTGGCAGTTTATCTAAACGAAATTATCTCCCAAGCAAAGACAACAGGATGGCCTTACTAGCATGGAAGTTACTTCAAAAATTAGTGGTTGATTTACCAGTGAGAAAACTTCAATGTTTGTAATTATTTAGAAGGTACTTGTGTGGTTTTAGATTTATGTAATATGAGATATGAGAACCATAGAAGCTGAAATGAAGCTAAATAATGATGAATTATTATTTATAGTGTATCTAATTGATCTCAAATTACCTTCACCATCACCAATGTCCTGCATTGATATTTTCTTTATAGAAAGGGACATCTTTTTTTTTTTTTTAATAGCATAAAAAGCTTGGTACCAGCTTGGGTTCAAGTTTTGTTTTCTGCCTCTTCAGATCCTGTTCCCATCAGGAGCATTTGTTCGAGCTGATGTGAGTGAGTGGGGAATGGGTCTGACCGTGAGGGCTCCGGGCAGTGACTTCAACAGGACCCGAGGTCTGTGTGGCCTCTTTGATGGGATTGGTGCCAACGACCTGAGCAATGTGCCTGAGGAAGACTTCATAGAGGAGTGGAGGTACAAAGCAAGAGAGGCTGCTGGGCTGGGAGATGCTCTGCAGAGCCCTTTCAAAGAGAGTTGTTAGGTTTGTTTCATTACATACTCCTCTAATCACCCAACAGATCCAGTGAGAGGAGTCCCAATAGCATCCAAACAGCACAAGGGCTTCACTTTCAGTCAGCACAATGCAGACAAGCAACTACTGAGAGAGAAGTTTTATATTCACAAGCAATGTCACATTAAGAGCTGTGTTAAGATCCTGCTCAGCTGTTAAAAAAAATGCAGTTCTCACCCACACTAGAAAATGTAGATAACTGACAACAGGGATTAATTAAAGATTTGATATTTCCCTTGTTCTTTTATTCCTGAACACTAATGACAGTGTGTGAGTATAAATTAAATGTTAAATTTTGACTAAGTGTGGTAATATGTGTACCATGCTAAAACTTAGTATCTACTCTACTAATGATGACAGTGAGCTCTAAAACCTTGCACTTCCTGAGACAGATGGTCTGGAACCAAAGTCAGGAGTCTAGAGCTCTAACAAATCCCTATCCTCATCCCTATCCCACATTTTAATTCCTGTTGCCGAACTCTAAATGTTGTTACTACGTGTTCCCAAAATCAAAGTCAGTTGTGTAGAGATTTGCTTGTGAAGTATATTTTTCAAATAAGGAAAAATAAGGCAAATCACCTGAACATACCACTTAATCTCTACATGGGAACTTAGCACAGACCTATAGGAACAATATATTTCACACCTATTGCATTTCAGAAAATGAACAAACACCTCTTCCACATTCTCATTATATTCAACAGGCCTAAATTCTGGTTTAACAGCCATTTTAACCTATCATTACAAATTCTATTACTCAAAAGTCAGCCATCTTTAACATCTTAACAACGTGAAAATCAGTCAGTTTATGTCTAGAAAGGCAAATTGGGAATTGATTTGGTGCAAGAAACAACTTCTGACTACCCAAAAAGGGATTAACAAGATTCTTAGGAGGACCTGTACACAGTCAAATCAGCACATATGATGGGGATACTCCAGGGAAGGCAGAAGCTCCTGCTGAGTGAGAAGGACACGAGGGATGATGTTTTACCTTGCAGTACTCTCAGGGATGGATTCTCAGGGACCCTTCAGAACCTGGTTAAGAACTGAGCCAAAGGAAAGGCTGTAGCCAACTCCAGAGGAGATGGGATGGGTTTCTGATCCACCCAAGAAGAAACAGCACAGTGAAAAACAAAACCTGAGGGTGATCTTTCTGCTGCTGTTCCTAATTTCATTTTAAACAACACTGAAAACACGTTAGGTTTTTCTTCAGCACCTGAAGGTAGTCTGAGTACTCACCATCTGGCAGCTAAGCTCTTTCCTTTGCTCCCCCCTCTCCCAAGCAGCTGCAGGGCTCTGAATGGCACAGATCTGTTTGTAAGAATCAGCTTTTCAGTGAAACTTTTGAAGAATAAAACAACATCAGAGCCTTCTAGACCTTAAGTAGCATCCAGACATAGCTGAATGTTAAAACATGTATTTTAAGTGGGTAAAAAATGTTTGAAACCATTTAGCAATTCTTTTGATAAATCCAGCAGTAATGCTACTAATTAATGCTATTAATTCTAATTTAATTATCTAGTTTAATAATAATTTAATAATCTATAATTTAATAATCTAATTTAATTATTCCATATTAATTGATAATCTATTCTAATTAATAATCTATTCTATGCTAAATCATTTTCTATAGTATCATCCAAGTCAGTTTGAAAAATTTGTATTTATTTCTCTTTTATTATAATGGCAGCTAAGAGGAATGACAGTCTAATCATGCTGTGCAGGGGACAGAAGGCACATCCTTGCTCTCTGGACACCCACATGCCCACGGGACAGGACAGGGTTTCCAGTGGCTCCATCCTTTCCACACCACACACCTGTGTCCTGTTGACCAGAGCTAACCAAAGCACAGTATCTGGTTTCACACAATGTGGAACAGCAAAGAAATTTATTTCAATAAAATAAAGGCAAAAGAGTTTCATTTTACTGATTTTTTTTTTTCATTTTTGTTTATGGATTGGTTGATGTGATTTTTTAAAATTATTTATTAAATATTCAATATTTACCTAAAGTTGTTAAATTACATAGGATTCCCTCAAATGAAGAGCTAGTTCTGCTGCTTTAGTTTATGTTTGCAGTTAGATCATCATCTGAGTCTGGGCAGTTTTAGATGCAGGTATCACCACCATGCAGAACTGGAGGAACCTGTGCAGGATGCCCACTCAAACCAAAGCTGTGTTGTCTGACAGAATAGAAGTTGTTTCAGTGCTCCCTCAATCAGCACAAATTAGAGTTTTATTGTCCCAGACTTCAGGAAAGCAGAGAACAGCTTGTGATTTCTGTGAACTGTCAGCTGTGAAGCTGTCCTGTCTTATACTGCATTCCAGTGTGCCTGGACACTGAGAAAAATGTTTTCATATATGTCTCCTGGTTCAGAAAGAAAAATCAGTTCACTTTGCTTTTGTCACTGTGACATTTAATAGTAGCACTGTTTTGGTGATCAAAATAACAATACCATATATGCCATTTTCAGTATAAATTGGAGAAATTGGATAGAGACAATTATGTTGCCTACACAGAATCTAGTTATCTGCCTCCAACATGTTGGCACTTGCTCTCACTTTCATCAAAACTCTAGATTCTGTCTGCAAGACAAAATTAATGCCAAAATAATAATTGAAATATTTAGTGATTGTTCAAATTTGTCTGGAACTAAACTGGTGCCAACTACAGGGACAAGCAGTGCATCTTTTTCTATGAAGTTCCAGGATTCCCCCTGTGCTGCACAAGTAAGATCAATACAAGATCTTGTGCTTTATGAAATTTCCAAAGAAACTTTAATCATGTCTGTTTATTCAAACTGAACTCTCTAGAAAGTTCATCCATCATTAAAGCTGGACTAAATTAAAAAGGGGGAAAAAATCAACTTACCTTATGTGATAGCCTAGCCCTATGACCAACAGAAAACTGCTTTGTGTCTAAAGAAAAACTCAAAGAAAGCTCCACTAGAAGACAAGACCAAAACGAAGCATGCATAAAAAAATTTAAAGAAAAAAACACCTAAAAAATACCTACTGATCCAAGTCTTAGAGGAAACACCTGGTAAAGAGAGCACAGTCAAACAGATAAAGACAATTTTTGTAATAAAGAACTTGAAAAAAATACATATTTTTTGTCATTCTCCAGGCTGTACATTAGTCACATCAGGGACAAGCCTAGGGCCTTCTTTCGTGTGCAATATGCAAAGGGTAACCTGCACCTTAGAGAAAGTTCTGCAAAGAAAAGTCAAGCATTTAGGCAACGCTCCAGCAAAGCACTTAAGCATCTGTTAGTGAAATGTCCCAATGTAGTGCTAAAAACTGAACAGGACAACTCAAGAAGGGCAATGCAGAAGTGACTAAAGAAAACAGAGATTAAACTTAAGCATTTTCTTAAGTACTTTGGTATAATGGGAATTTATCCATTCCTCAGCCTCAGAGAAAGAAAGTTTACTTGGTATAATAAATTTGTTTGTTTAAAGTTTCCTCCTTCTAATCTCTCTCTGTTTTTAAATCAGATTACCTCCAGGGAAGAGTTTATTTGACAAAACTCCAGCACCTTCTGAGAGGAAGCAAAGGAAAAATTACTGCAGCTGTCAGAAGGAAAGCAATATGTCTGTACCTGTGATGAACAAGTGGAATACCTTCCAGACTTCTTTCCCTCAGTCTCCTGGTTGCCACTATGATCACGTGGATTACACCTCTGCAATCCCATATGTAGATGTTACATCAGAGTTTGTCATTCACCCAGAGACAGATTCTGCTTCAAGAAAAGATGGGAAACTGTCAGCCAAGTCATTTTACCAGACATATCTGCCTAAATCAGTCCGCAAGCGAGGTAGCCCAGAGGACCAAATAAAACTCCTTGTGCACAATGTTTCCATGAAAACCAACAGTTCCATTAGCTCTACAAAAGCAACAGAAGACCTACAGAGGGTAAAAAGGCAGGGAGACTACTATGAGTATTCATCCTTCCACCCACAACGTGGCACAAGCCAGAGAGACTCAGAGAGCTTTGCGTATTTTTTCCCGGAGGATTACTTTGAAGGGATTAGGACAAAGCTTCCACTGTCTTGGCCTACTCCCAGTGGCCTAACCATCACCAAAGCTCAGGAAATTTGCCACCAGATTCTCACGAATTCCACCATTGGCTTAGTGTGCAAAGGTCTCCTTGGAAAAAAAATGGATGAGGCCATTGATATATGCCTTCTAGATCTGCAGCTCAAAGATGATGTAGCTTGGGTGAGGCCACTGATAGCCCTTTTGGAAAATGAATGTGAAAGAAGAGTGCTAGGGAAGAGACATGGAATGTTTCATGGAAATCAGCCATCTGCTACCCAGGAGAAAATCCTCAGGGCTCTCCAGTGTCCTGATTTCTGCAACAGCAATGGACAATGTTCTGAACTGGGCTGCCAGTGCTTTGAAGACCACAGCTCCTATGATTGTAGCATTGCCAAAAGTAAGTCTAAAATTCTGTTTGTTCTTCCTCTACCTATCTTTTCCTGGTATTAGAGTTATTAGTTAGAACATCTGCACAGAGTTGTTTGCTCTTCAGACAGTGCTACCAGTAAGATATTTGATGAATTAGTAATCAGTTTTTGACCTTGAAGAGCCGATCAAAATATCCGGTTGGCTGGTCCTTCACTTTTTCACCTCAGTAACTTTTTAAAAATGGATTTTACAAGCCCCTTAGCAAATTGGTTTTGCAGAAGTGATTTTCTTTACATCTGATCTATCACTGGCATGCTGACAAGCAAGCTTCTGACAAAAAAAAGAGGGTCCTGTTCACCTTGTGGTCAATATTCATGTTAACACTGTATAGATAATTCTTTTTTTCCTGATCGACAGGGAATAAGATTTGAAAATTAATTTCAAACACTGTACAAGTAACAACAACAAAAAATTAAAAGTGACAGAAGGAACAGGTAACATTGTCAAAGCCATGAATTAGATAGAGGACATATTCAAGCCTGCAGACCTGATTCTGCAAAGAATTGTGAATTACATCTCCAGAGGAAACTATTGCATTAGGTCTGTTCCTTCTTCTCAGTTCAGCCCTCAATGGATAAATCCAAAGCCAATATGAGTGCTGACAGTGTCTGAAACTAAAAGTAAGCCCTGCCTCAGCAAACCTCATCACTGAAGTTACAAAAAGGTACTCAGGGCTCAGTCATACAGTTGAGTTCCTGCAGTTTAAGAAGGAACAGTTTTTCAGCTAAACTGAAGTTATAAATTATAATCTATCAACCCATCCCAGATGTGGATCCTGGTCTTTATCTACAGCTTTTTTTGGCTAATGGACGTTATACTCTCTTTAGGGCAGGTAAAGCCCACATCTAGAATTAATTGCTATGGCTTGGATGAGACATCTGAATCAGTGGCACATCTGATACTCCAACACATTACTAGCCAGGAGGGGATAACCCATGTGCTACACAAATATGTTTTCAGTGCACTGATTTAAAGGGGTTAAAAGATATCCTGAGATTTGTAGATTTTTGTTATTGTTGTTGATGGCAGGCTAAATTTGCAGTATTGCTTCCTATATTTAGAGGAATTAATTCTTACTGACACTGAGAACTGACACCAGTAACTGAAATGCAAGTTGAGAAATCTGCAGTAATTGTCCAATAAACAATTTCATGTTTAACTTCATTTGGCTATGATGTGATCAGGTTAGGGGGAGTTGCTTAGGCCAGTTTTAAATTTTTATTTTACCTTCAACTATAGTTGAAATCCCTCAGATTAGAAGGAAATAACTTCAATATGACCTTTCAATTAAAAGTTAGTGACACCTTGTCTTCTTACTGAGACATCAAACATAAACAAGGACAGAATATGGAGCATGGCCTAAGGCTGCACAGGGAGGTGTGAAGTGGCAAATATGCACACATAAGCTGTGGCAAACACACTGTTAACCATCACTGCTCCCCTGTCTGACTGCTTTGTCTGTCCCCCCTTGCCTTTGCCTCCAATCATTTCTTTTTTGGGAGTCTGATTGATGAGAGTTCACAGAATATCAAATTTTCCCCTCTAGTTTTCCAAAGAGTCACCAGTATCCCTACTCACCACAACAGACCCCCACTCCCTCCACTGCCCCTGGAATCTTGCTCCAGTGTCCCAGGGTTCCCACTCACTCTGCAAGCCAAAGCTGCCTCTTGGAGGTTGAATTTTTATCATGAGCACCTTTGTTGTTAGTCATCTCCAGGGGGGAGTGAGCTTAGTGCTGTTCCTGCAGGAGAACCACACACATGGAAACAGGAAAGTAGAAGTTTCCCTTAATATTTATCCTGCTCCATTGGCAGGGGGTGGTTTTGATAGCATTGTGACCAAATTAGCATTGACAGCTTCAGAAGTTTTGCTAACACAAGGCAGAAGGCTCGTTTCCAAAATTCCCATGTAGTTTTCCCAACATTTCAAGGGCAATATTTGATTTAAATAGCGAATGATCCCTCTGTCACACTGTATACAACCAACACTCCTTAGCTGTAGCTGAGGACTTGTATTTTTTCTTAACTAATACCTGTAAAATATTTTTTGTGAGTGTAAACTTTAAGCACAAATATTATTTTCCATTAAGAAATCCTAATGAACACATTAATAACTACTACTTGAGAAATATGCTTTCTAGCAAGCTCAGAAGAGAAAACATTAAATAAAAATGTAGTAGAAATTGCCGTTTTGAGCCACCAGTATCTATTTTTCTCTTGAGAAAAAAGGCAATGGCATAACTCTGATGTGCAGGGCATGCCTTCCCAAGGGTGCACCTGACCTGGGGAACATTTACCATTCATTTTTCTTTTTTGCACCATACTCATGAGATTATAGATGCCCTCTCATCAGCATCTGTCCACCTGCAGAGGTGTAAAACAACGCTCATTCATGGCACATTCCACACCATGAACATACACTGGGAACTTACAGTTTTGTACAGAAGGAAAAAAAAACCAAAAAATGTCACAACAGACTGTTATCAAGGCTAGTGGAATTAACTGTAATCACTAAAATCTTCTCTGCAAAATATAGATTCATTTTTTTCTTTTTGTAAAACCCTGAGCATACAGCATGGTTCACAGGGATAGAACCCTCAGCCCATGGAAACGTCTGAGCTATTTTAATGCATGACAGTTACAATTTTAAAGAGGAATTGCTGTTTCCCAAACATCTGAGTAGACAATAAAACTACTAAACAATTCATTGTATGTCCCAAATCCTAAAGAAAATATTTAAAATATTTTACAATTTTTCTTAAAAATGGAAAAGCAGATGATTAAGCAAATCTGACTTTAAAAATTGCCCACAGACTAATGAAGAAAAATAAAATCCATCAACATTTTTGAGAGTTTTTTAAGGAAAGGGGCCTCTCTAACATATAAACCTGGGGTTTCTTTGATTGGATGTGGTTTGGTTTGTCGTTTTATTCCCCAAAATGAAGACACTGAAAATAAAAGGGATCCATTTCCTGACCAAATTTACCTAAGACATCCCAGTATTTACAACTAGGAACAACAGTGATCAGTAGAGTTGCAAATACATTCTATACCGTGGGCTCCAGGAATGCCAAACACTTCATAAAATATACCTTTAATCTGTGAATTGCCATGGCTTGACTCTTCCCAAAGCATGTCACCAAAACAGTCCTCAGCTTCTGCATGTGACAGGTGACTGAGAAGCAGTAGGAACTTCCACCAGTGTCAGCAGTAATGGCTTGAAGGTTGTCATCAGCCCTTTTAAAGAGAAGGACTCCATTCATTACAGAATATTTATTAGTTAGAGGACTCTAGAAACTGTGTATCTATAAAAGCACCTGGTTTTGTAAATGCAAATTATAGCAGATCAATATATCCAGCCAGAGGTCAGATCCCCTACAAGGAGATAAAATCTGAGGTCTGGGATGCTGATCACACTGACATTATAATACTTGGAAAAGGTCAACTAGTTAATTTGGTACAGACAAGCAAGATAAGTATTACCCTGAGCTTCACCTTTAGCTGTTCTTGATTTCTGAGTTTTATTCACAACATTTTAAAAAGTTATTTGCTTGTTTTAACATTCCATGGGCAGAAATGTTCTGTGCAGACAGCATGTGATGTAACACCTGTGTGCAGGGAAAAGCACTGAAGCAGCACACAACAGTGATGTGCTGCTGAAATGGCAGCTCCAAAGACTGGGAGTCCTCAGAACTGAAGTCCTCTTTTCATCACTAAACCCAGGATTTCACACCAGAAAAGGCTATTAGAGATGAAGAACTAAGATCAATCTTAGAAATAAATCCAACAGGAACATCCTGAGCCTCTAACTTGCAGCTCAGGTGTCCTGATCTGGCTGGCAGTGACAGACCACCAGCACCAGGCAAGGGCAGGCAGGATAAGCCTTTGGTATTAATTAGCAGAGATTCTGCAGGAACAGAACAAAAGGAGGAGAAATTAAGAATGCAGTTAGATTTCTGCAGGACATATAATACTGCTCCCCCTCTTTATTTTGAGCTTTGTTGTTTGGGTTTTTTTGTTTGATTGTGGGTTATTTTGGGGGAGTGTTTGGTTTTGGGTTTTTTTGTTTGATTTGGGTTGAGTTTTTGTTTGATTTGGTTTTGTTTTGTTGTTTGTTTTTAAAGACAGGACCAGAGATGCAGGAGAATGTCTATTTTGAAATACTAACGTTCCATTAATAGGAAAAAATTATCCTCCAAGAGGAGCTGCACAAGTAATGAAGGAGAAGGCAACTCCTTTTCCTGGTCATATATTTTCCCATTAGGCCCAAAACAAATCTCCATCTAATTTTCTCAGGCTGGAATTACAGATGTGAATTAAAACTCCCCCAGGACCAAGGAGGACATCAACATAGCTCAAATATCTCTTCCAAGGTCACCCAATCTCAGCCACACTGCAGATAGATATGAATGTGTTCTGCCACTGGTTTTGACCAGCACACACCCCCAAAGATGGCTGTGCAGCACTTTAAGGGATTGGCATACAATCCATAATGTATTTGGAATAATTAAAAATGAAAATATGTTGAAAGAAGATGCAAAGTGTGGCTTGCAGACAGGCTGCCTCCTCTGCTCTGCCCAACCCCAACAGGAGCAGTCCAGGTGGCCAGGGCTCTAATTATCCTCATGAAAACTGCAATTTGGAGTTGAAAGGCACCTCTGAAATCTGGCAATGCTCCAGAAGCTTAGACTTTCTTAATGTTGCTTAATGTTTCACAAAACCCCCCAACACCTGCATAAGGTGCTTAAAATGTCATTACTAGCTGTAATTAAATGCAGAATCCAATTACTGCAGATAGCAAATCAGACTGGTGCTTACCATTTGTATATATTGACCATGTTGTTTATAAAAAAAAAAAAATCAGGACTAGTAAAGCACACATAGAGTGATGTAATATGCAGATTGTATGAAGCTCTAAAGAGCAATTACAAGATAAAAGGTAATGAGGAATAATAAGGACAAATTAGCTTCAGTGAAGTAATGACACGAAGTTTAAATTTCTATGCAGAAACTTCTGGGGAAAAAAAAAAGGCCAACAGAGAAATCAGAGAGGAAAAATGATGGTGAGAAGGTGAGAAGTTAACACTTACCTAACACACTTACACATGTCCCATTTCCATGTTAATCAATTCCAGCAGCATTAATAAGGAGTTATGTGAACCCAGCTGCATTTTCAGAGCTGTGAGCCACAGCCACACAGGTCTCAGATCCATCTGCAACAGCAGTAACGCAAATGACACCCTTATTTTTGGACTGGTTATATAGACCTTTCAGAATTTACCACACTGCTTTGGGCTGGGGCTTGTGCTCTGATTAAATATTAAAGCGCCAACTATTCTTAAAAAATAATTATATTGAGCAACAGTGTGGGATCAGCTATTGCAGTTCCTCAGGTGGGATCTTCTCTCCTCTCCTATGGAAGAATTAGCCCAGAGCTTTAAATCAGGCCAACCATGCAAGCTGAGGATGAAGTATGAATTACAGATATTTCATGTAGTTGTGCTTTATTTATAAGCTTAATTACTGTTTTACAGAAGGAAAATGTGGGAGACAGTTAAATAAAAGATTTAAAATGTTTCAAAATCCTTGAGTGAAAGGGGACAGAGGATTTAGTTCTCTACATCAAATCTGCTTTGGAGATTTCATATGGGAACATACTGACTTTGAAATAAATATGTTTCTCCCACTTCTATCAGTTCAGAGGTCTTTAAATTCCAGATCATGGTGCCATGATGATTATTTAAGTGCTGTCAGTCTGTCAAACAGATGGATACTTTCTGGCACATGCAATATGGGTTTTGTTGACATGATACATCACAACAACACAGACAACCATCAGGGTGTTTGGGTCAATAGAAGCTCTCCGTGCATAAATTAAGACTACACAAATTTAAAAATGCCTACTAGACAAGATATCTACAGAGAAACATCCTACTCACTGTAGGTAAAGGTGGTAGACTCTGTTTTTATGACCATCCTGCAGTGCTGGTCTGACCAGAGAATTACATTTAATAGCACCAGAAATGGTCTCAGAAGTAATTACCTGAAATTGTGGAATTTGTCTGTTCCTTCCAGAAGGACTGAAGAGGTTTTTAAATTTTTTAGATTGTTAAACAAAGAAAAAAAGCAACCAAACTTATTAGCCTAAAGACAAAACACTTTATATGGCAGTGAGGATGCAAAATACCAACAACAGTATGAATTTTTCAAAACTGGATATCAAAAGAAAAGTCAAACATGCTTGTGAGAACAGAAAACACCCTCCTACTGTTAAACTTCTTGCCAAAACAGAATGCTGTAACTTTAAAAAAAAAAAAAAAAAGAAATTATGAAATGGCATTTTTCTTTCAAAAGCTTTTCTTTTCAAATTCAAAGTCAATGGAATTAATCCTCCTCTTTGTTATAATTCCCCTGACTTTGTTGGACATAGTATTATCGCAGTCACAGTTAGTATTACTTGGATGAAGTTACCAAAAAAAAATTCTCTCTTCTCGAAAAAATATTCTTTTTTTTTTTCTCAAATTAATTATTTCCTTTAACATTCCACAATGTTGAGTCTTCTTTATCTCAGCCCACTGAGGGAGATCTGAAAACTGTCCATGTCTGTGCCTTCCCCCATTCACTTAATAACTGATGGATAGCAAGTGAGGCAGTGGTATTGTTTTACAGTTTACAAGGTAACTCAACTGTTTCTAACAAATACATTTTTCTTCAGTAATGATTTCCATAAAGCAAGGAACACTTCATACAGATATCTATACACTGGGGCAACATACAACACACTTTAATACAATGCTTTCTTCCCACTGGGATTGTGTTCTTTACATAGAGTTTTAAGATATTAGGAATATATT
This sequence comes from Heliangelus exortis, assembly GCF_036169615.1. Taxonomy (NCBI): domain Eukaryota; kingdom Metazoa; phylum Chordata; class Aves; order Apodiformes; family Trochilidae; genus Heliangelus; species Heliangelus exortis. Next base: position 5,534,498 of record NC_092427.1, read on the forward strand.
CTTATTTCCTTCAAGTTGACATTCAAGGAGTTTCATTAAGATAGCAATACTTTCTAAAAGAGGGTCTGTATAACTTGAAAATGAAAACCTTTCTTTTCAGACCTGCAAACTCCACTTAATGCCGATTTTTTTCTTCAATTTACTAGATTATATTGGAAAATGGATAAAAAATAAATATGAAAATACATATTATGCAATTCAAGATACTGGTTTCAGTTACTCATGTCCTTCCTAGTGAAACCACTTTATGATTTAATACTGAATGCAAACTGGAAAAAACAATATCGAAAATATTTGTTTGCAAAACATGCTGTTCCTTTTTCCCTGGCATACATTGAGGAGTGGGCCTCACCTTAGCTGTGAATCCTGATAATCATAGAATCATAGAATCATAGAATCCTAGGGGTTGGAAGGGACCTCGAAAGATCATCTAGTCCAACCCCCCCTGCCAGAGCAGGGCCCCCTAGAGTACATCGCCTAGGAACGTGTCCAGGCGGGTTTTGAATGTCTCCAGTGAAGGAGACTCCACAACCCCCCTGGGCAGCCTGTTCCAGGGCTCTGTCACCCTTACAGTAAAAAAATTCTTTCTGATATTCAACTTGAACCTCCTATGCTCCAATTTACACCCATTACCCCTTGTCCTATCACTGGTCACCACTGAGAAAAGCCTAACTCCATCTCCCTGACACTCACCCCTTACATATTTGAAAACATTGATGAGGTCACCTCTCAGTCTCCTTTTCTCCAAACTAAAGAGACCCAGCTCCCTCAGCCTTTCCTCATAAGGGAGATGTTCCACTCCCTTAATCATCTTAGTAGCTCTGCGCTGGACTGCAGATCTAGGCCATAAAAACTTACATCAACATATTCTTTTTAGGCTAAACAAAAGGTGTCACAGTGTTCATAATTACAAATAAGCATAATGAGTATCAAAGCTTTGAGATTACTTGTCCAAAAAGAGATTTTTAAACATAGGACTTACCTGGTTTTGAAAATAACACTCTTGCATTTTTAGAATGAATGAACGCTTCTAACCAACCACAAAAAATTTAGTAAGAATTACAAAATTTACAATGGAAATATGCTTAAGAATTGGAAGAAAAAAGAACTGTGAGTCTAGCCCACCACCTATGCATCCTGACTGGCACCTGTGTTTTATATTGGTGGAGACAGATGTTTCCTAGTGACATAAAACACATTTGTGGGTTATTCTCAGAGATTGACCAGCTCCGTGGTAGTTTTGAAGCTTTTTCTTCCTTTCATAGCAATTTTAGGGTTTTTTTTTTTGATGGTGCAGATGCAATAAGCATGCATCCAAAAAGGCAAACATTAATATCAGCCTTAATCTACTGTTTTAACTGCCAGTTTTTTCCATTCAAAGCACAGACCTGGCTGAGGGGGAAGAGGGCTATTAGCTTGATAGTTACAAAGTCAATACAAACTGAATTTTAAAAGGATATCCAATCCTCATGGTAAGGGACATGGAAGGTTGCATGCTCAGTGATCCATACAATACCCTGCAAATCAGATCACTGAGATCAGTCTTTGCTGGTGATTAGTTTATTTGCTTTAATGCAAAGCAGTGAAAGCAGATCAGCAAGACATGGAGCTAAACTAAACCATTTTCTCAAGTATATAAAATTAAATGCTAGAAAAGTTTACAAAATTATGTCTGATTTAAGCTGACCAAAGCCAGACACTCCAGATGCATGCCTATAACTTCTTTACATCAGGCTGCTCGCAGGCACTACAGGAAATTTCAGCTTTAAATCTTGTTAAATCCAAAACAAAACAAAAAGCCCTGAACAACCAACCTCCTTCACCAAATACTCACACAAACTCACATGTGATAACAAATTTCTGACAGTTTATGAGCTATAGACTTAAAACCTGCAAAACATTAAAAGGAGGGATTTAAACTGACTAAATCCAAAAATTCAGAGCAAACCTGTAATGCTCTCATATCATGCTTTGTGTCGTGTAAAGAACCCACAATCTACCTGAACAGAATGTTCAACCAGTTGAGAATAAAAACCCAAGTGTAATAATTAGATCTTATTCTACTTCAGTAACTGCAAAGATGGGAAAATTGCTAAAAATAACCATTTGGATACCAATGTGGACATTGAGGACCATGACAACACCCTCATGCCAAAATCCTTTTGAATGCCATCACTGCAGTCACTCTTGGGGAGCTGCAAGATGTCAGCAGGGGTTCTGCTTTTAAGTGCCCTCAGGGGACTGAAGCTGAGACCTGCTTTGGTGTGCCAGGAATGCACAACCAGATCTTAAATTTTACCACCTACCCAGGACATCTAGAAACAAGGCAATATTTCATAGTTAACGGTTCAAGCTTCCTCCTTTCTATTGCTGAGTTGCTAGCAAGCCTTTTAAAAATAGGAGGATCAAATAAACATAAAATGTCATAGTGACATTTCTAAAGCAAAAATAATTTGCCATGTTGTTGCAGCACATGCATGCTTTTTGTGTGAAATGGAGCCAGTCTTTTTCTCATGCAGTGAATACTTGCAAAATGTTTTCCCCACTTCTCAGATCCATACTGGGTACCAGGGACTCTCAAAGGAGAAAACGAGATTCACCCCACAACAGCTTAAAGATCATAGGTCTGCAGTTTGGCAGTGTGGCAAGCTCTGGTTGTCTGAGAACTGGTTCTGGAAGCAGGGACAAGCAGTCTTCATTTAAAAGCCAGGGAGCTCACTTGCTCTGTCCAAGCTGTCCAAGCATCAGTCTACTCTGATCCAGAACCCCCATAGTTGTGGGACCTGGATGTCCACAGCCATTCCAGAAAGCTCTGGCACAGTCCCTTGCTCAAGCAGCTGTATGATTTCAAGAATGGAGCAACCAGAAAATATGGGCAACTTCCTTTTTGTCCTTCAGCAAAACAGTGACCATACCCAGTGCTTATGATCTGTTTCTTACTTTTCATTAGGTTGCTTGTTTATCATCCTGATCAAGAAAAGCAGGGCAATCCTTTTCCTTTATTTCAAGAAAATTCTTGCCAGTTTTCATTTCAGGTCTGCTGCTCTAGCCCAAAGTTCCATGTGTAGACATGGAACACTGCACAAACACACATTCTACACATTCTACACACATTCAAACACTGCACAAGAATGTTTATTTGTGCTAGGATAATTTTCTAATCAAAAATGGAAACCAAACATAAACCATATCTATCCATCAGTAAGACTTTAATAATTGAAGTTTAAGGGTATTTATTTTGTGTTAACTTCTCCATTTTACTTCTCTATGTGTGCATACTGATAATTTCCATATTATTTCATTGAATATCTATAAAAACAATTGTGTACTTATGCAGGAGGCTTTTTTAATGTTTGTTGTGTAGCCTGTGCTCTGTCAGGTTTGACTCATGTAAACAAGTCAAAGAAACAGCACTGTCAGCAGCTCTGAACTTACTCATCGTCCCTGCAAATTCCTACTGGGAGTAAAGCAGAGGGATAGGGAGGGTCCCTGCCTCCTGAGGGAGCCCAACACAAGCACTGCAAACCAAACAGGAAAGATCCCTTACTTCTAATTGCCTGAGGTCTGGCAGCCCTTTACATGAAACCTTCAACTCCAGAGTCCTCTCTCCTTTTTATTCCAAGACAGCTTTATTAAAACCTGAGACTTTTTTTCCCCCAATGTCTTCTGCTGTTCCTCAGTGCCCCAGTGTGATGCTCTGCCAGGCAACAGACACATTTCAGGTGTGTTTATTTGCTGTGTGTGGACCAGGCACTAGAAAAGCACCAAGGTGCCCATGTCTGGGCCAGTGGATGTGAATCCACAGCTCCATAAATCCTCTTCCATAACCTGATTGCAGCCTGCCATTCACCTCAGTCCTAGGTGCTACCCTGTACTTCAGTTTTTAATTTAGCGGTGAAAGCCAAAGTACCTTTTTGGCCTGTAGGTCATACAGAGAAAGGAAAGGATGTTCTGTCCCAGGTTTTGTTATATTTTGGCATTCACACTCCTAAACATAAATTATTGATGTTCAAACAGGCCATACTTTTCACAAGCTTGTTCCATGCACTGATTTCTCACAGATTTCTCTCCTGCTTCTCACTTGCCCCTTTGCAGACATCTGACATCCACCCAGGTCTCCATGACCTCCCCTTTCTCTGGATATGTGAACTTGTGCCCTTACTCTCACCTTTGTGATATTTCCCAGCTCTTTCCTTTGCCACTGTCTTTTTTCCTTCTGTCTTTTGCTGAATTATTTGCAGCTCTTTTGCTAAGGTTTTTCAGGCTCTCCAGCATTTCCCTCTTACACCTCCACCTCTCTGGCCCATGAGTGCACAGCTTATTAACCACCCATCCACTAACACGGGAAGGATGAACAGCAAGCAGCTGAACATTGATGTTTTTTCCCCCAGCCAGAGCAGGATCTGTCTGGGTGAGTACCCTGCTAATGACTGTCATGAGACATTTCTGACACTAATGTCACTGAGATTTCACCTTCCAGGGTTGGTTAAAACTGGTTAACACACAACAAAACTAGAAGGCTGAGGGAAAGACAGACAGAAAACCACATTACAAACAGATGCCTACAATTCCTATGCAGAATTTCATTTTAAGAACCAGTTAGATTAAAGTTAGTGATAATTTTAAAACCGTATTGTCTATGCTGAAGTTTAAGGTCTGAACTCTGGTATCCACTTGTTTAAAACTGAGACATTCTACTTACTTTCATCTTCCACCAGACTTTCTCCTCCTTCTTCCTCTCCTCCCAACACCCCCTGCAAAAGGCCTTGATAAAAGTCTCCATGTTCTGAGCCTCACATCTTCAGCTGGCCAGAAATGAAGCAACAGAGCATTAAATTACATATGATCTCCCACACAAGAGTTGTGTCTATTCCTCCCATTGGAGCAATCCCAGCTGAAGACTGCTCTGCTTCACGTGGTTAGTTAACAGAACAGAACCAACTCAAAAAAACCATCTCACTCTCCTCCTTCCTCCCCACCTTCATCAAACTAAAGAAAATGCCAAGTGTATTTTTCTTTCATGAACCTTTCACCCCTTCCACCAGAAAAAGAAATCTCATTTTCACCCTGATTAACCCACAGCACAGCAAATCTTGAGAGAAGATACTCAAAGGATGTATGGCTACATATGTCCTCCAGATTTAAATCAGTTCAAAGATGTTGTACAAAAGTGTGTACAGAATGGGTTGAGAAATAAATATAAAACGCCATGCTGATACTTTAAATCATTTCAGAAAGTGCTGAGGCAGGATAATATTGACCTGGCCCTGACATGATTGTAGCACAGTAGTGTCTGGATGCTCATAAAAATGTAAGGAAAGCCTTGGGGAAGCACACAGGACTCACTGAGAAGCAATGAACCCAAAAGTGCCTTCCTGGAAGAGGATCAGCTACAGGAGCACATTCCTCTGACTCACTCCTTCTCAGGCTGTGAGATTTTACTCGACCCTCAGAAGCCTGAAAAATCTGCAAAGATACTGAAAATGTTCACGCAGTCCAGGCTACCTCAGTACTAGTCGGGCTTACTATTAAAATATCATGAAAAATATTATGAAGCTTTTTTTTAAAAAAAATTTTATGCACTCACTGCAGAAGGCAATTTATCAAAACCATTGGCTATATCTGACTAATAGTTTTGTATATTACAGAAATCTACAACTAACTGATGACTGCTGATAAGCTGTAAACCATGTATCTTCTTGTAAATATTGCAAGGTGTCCAACAGTCCTGCTAATAATGCTGCAATAAAAATTAAAGAAAAGCTAAAAGTATTTCAAAAGTACAGAAAGTCCTTTCACTATTTTTCACCTTTATGTTGTTTTCCTTCCTTTCTCTGGAAAAATGAGAGTCGTGGAGCTATGTTGTTATGGGCTGTAATCTGGTAGGATCTAGGCAGTGTTTCACTGCTTTCATCCTACTTCCAGCTGAAATGGCAGAGCCCTAAAGGAACAGTGAGCTACAGGGGAAGGTTATCAGCTCAGCTCAGGGTGCCGAGCTCCTTGAATCAGGGCTCAGCCAATGTACCACTAAAATATTAGGTGATATGAAGCTTCTGTTTCAGATAAACTACAACTCAGAGAAAACTGATGAACAATACTGCCAGAGCAGTGGGGATGGGGCAGGGAAGAGAAGCTAAGCAGCCTCTTCCCACTACATAACAAGTTACACCACACCATGCCTCCAAGGGCTCCCAGTCATGCCCCTACTATCAAGTGCCACTGAGGAAACCCAAAGTAAATTTTCTGCTTTGTGTGACTTGTCCTCATAGTGGCTTTTCTTTCTCCTGAACATTAGAAGCGGAAATATTATCAATAAAAATACAAAACTATGATCCCAACTGGTGCTACCATAGGGTATTAGCTACCTTCTGAGTGTTGTGATCCAAGTGCCAGTGTAAATATCTCCCCAATTATATTTTTTCTAAATTAAAGATGTGAATTCTGCCATCCAATAAACTCACATATTGACACAAAACAAAAACAAGATGAAAGCAATGAGCAATTTTAAACAGTGAATATCTAAAGTACAACAGAACACAAATAAACCTTTACCTGAGAATCATAAAACATTTTAAAACCAATAATGGGTAAAATTCAACCTTGTAAGGGGGGCACAGCACAGGTTGTACATCACTTAAGCCCTACTTAAGGCCTCAAAATAGGATTTAGGTGAAACTTAGCTGGTGCATGACATTTGTGCTGACACTGTGCAGAGCTGAGTGCCATCTATTAATGACTTATCCCTCACAAGCAAGCATTCCTTTGAGGATCATTACTTTTATTGCATCCATAGCTTTTGGAAAAAGAAAAGACTTTTTTGCACTGCTGTTTCACATTATGAGGAGCCTGGTAGTAAGGCCATTTTCCATGACATGACACCCTGTCCTCTCAGCTGTGCTCCCATCCTGTTACCTGGGTCAGAAGAAGTATTGGCACTGAGGACCTTTTACCATGAAGCTGCAGCCTCAGTTAATTGACTGCACCAACCACCTAACACTCAGTGACAGATCTTGCAGAGTGGGGTGTGCAGAGCAGTGATTCAGTGGAGGTTTACTGCTTACCCTTCTGAGAACTGTTTTTAAAGAGAAATTCCTAGGGGAGGTGGGAAGACCCTTCCAAGGAAAAGAACTAAACCAAAGCAACCAGGAACAACAAAACGTCTGCTGAAGCAGAACAGCAGCTAAATGCTCCTCTCTAAAGCTTTCTGTCTCACCCTTTCAGAGCAGGCTTTGGAAATCAGAGGCTTGGAGAACGGGGGTCTCTGTGATGTCCGAGCCTCTGACTGTAGCAGGGTCCGGGTGTTTGGCCTTGGATTCCGAGAGTCACCCAGCCTGAGCTGTGAGGTCACCAGGTTAATGGTAAGTAACTTCCCAGGGTTAGTCCAGTATTGATGATACAGTAAAACTTTGACATGTTTTTATTAAAGTCTTTTACCCTGCACTGTGCCACAGAGGGCTGCAAGCACCTTCCCAACCCATTGCCAATGAATTTGCTATTAAGGAGGGGAGCTAAAGCAGCTCAGCCCTTTCCAGGAGTCGGTTCCTTGGAAATGCAAAGCTCTGGACTCTTGGTGATTTTCTCTGTGGGCCTTTGTTTTTACTCATTGGGTTCAACTACACTATAGTCCAGCGAAGCCTGAAATCACACTATTATTCCTTTGTGCATCTGGAATCAGTACACTTGGTTTTCCTAAACGCATTTGAGTGCTAATTTTTGTGGTTATATATAAAGTTTCCTCAAAATAGTTACAGAAGCTCTTATGTAATTTTTCGTAGTCACAGTTCAATACCAAGTCAGAAGTTTTAGTGACTGATAAACCCATCTTTTTCTAAAACCATAATTAATTTTATTAGAAAAAAACTACAGATGGGCAATGCTAGGACTGGATTGCTTGATGTATCAGCATACCCAGATATGAAGGGTTTGATTCATCTCATAAATCCACCTCATAAAAGATGTTCAGCCTGATTTCCACTCAGTGCTAACATGCTGATGAGGCACAGTAGAGATTTGCCTACTATGTGTGCTTTGGGCTCCTGAGGCTCTTGACAAACAGTGATGTCTGGTGCAGCTGATCTGGATAAGAAGCAGACACCTCCTTCAAGGAGCAAGGATCTGGCTGCTGAGGTCCAGGAGCAAACACAAAGTTGTTCCACTGTGTTCCCCTGTCTCATCCCAGCTGCTCATCCCAAGTGCAGACCACAGCACTTCCTAAAATCAATAGAGCACTTTCACACAGAAATGAGCAGGGTTTGCTCCTTACTATGCCTATAGCATCTGCATCATTTCTTTAAAATAAACCTTCTGGAAATGCCTTACATTATTAATTAGAAATATAAACATATATGGGCAACTGAAATTTATTTTTATGAGCCTGCAGTTTCTGCATTCTTCTTCTCTTTTACTCTAGCATCTCAGTGGCGAATGGATATCAAGAGAACAAGAACACACAAAAGCAGATTTTGTCAGCTCTGAGGCTGTTGACTGCCAGATTCCTCTCCTGAGCACCACAGAGACAGAGGCTGTGCACTTTGTGGCTGGTGATGAGCCATTTGCAAGATGGCAAGTGAAAGTAGGAATTTCTTCTGTTTCTAAGAAATGATTTAGAAGGAGACAATCAGTTGTCATGGTAAATTAAAATGCAAAGAACAATTTGCTTCCTCCAGAAATTAAGATGCCTCTAAAAAATACTCACCTTAATGTCATCCAAGAAAAAAAAAATCAGTATATAACTAAAACAATAAGAGTTAAAAAACAAGTGTCTTTTCAGACAATCCAAAAGTGCAAATTACAATAATTTCTCCAGGTAATCACCTGAGACTGATGCAGTTGTACTAATCAATTGGTGATCATTAGTATTTAATTTCTGAAAGCCCCAACTTAAACTCCTGATGAAGCAGCAAGTATCAGACAGCTCTGACTGCCTGGATGCAAGGGTGATGATTGTGCAGTGCAGGAGCAGAACACTGGCTGCCTCCTGGGCAGGAGGTGAGGGCTGGCACAGCCTGAGCACAGATGTCATCTCCATGGTCTGAAATGACTGCAGGAAGAGGCGTGTGCAGTATCTGCTCATGCTGGGTTCTTTGCTGTGGTCTCAGCCCCTTTTGTTCACAAAATTATACCTATTTTCTAAATATTTCCAGGAAATCAGTGCCTTACTGCCTCTGCACCTGCTACCCTGGGTCTAGTTCTCAGGCTGGATGACAATTTTCTGTAGATTGGTTGTTTTTTTCAAGACTGAGATCACTTACAGGCTTCATAGCTAACAGAAGTATATTACTATGGTAGAAAGACTGAAGATATGTTTTGAAAATTGCAGCATGTAAAAATGATAAGTGTAAAAACAGTCACTGCAGTGTTACCTGTCCTGCACTCCACAGCATTCTGTACACAAGACTGAGGACTCTGCTGCCATTGGGCTCAGGGGAAACAAAGATGTTTGACAGCAAACATTTTCTACCTGGTAATTTATTTTAAATAGATAAGAAGTTGTGTTGTAGGAGATTGGTTTAAGGTATCTGTGGGAGCAAAGGTTGGTTGTCAGATGGTGCAGGGGTCCTTGAGCCTTTCTGCTGGAGAAAGAGTCATCAGGGTGGGCAGACACCAGAGCTGGACTGGGAGAGCATTTCCTCTGCTTAGAGCTCCAAAGCTTCTGAGCAGACACTGACCTCTGCCAACTGAGATGAAATGTTGCTTCATGATGGAAAGATCTCAGAGGGGGACACCCCTTCACAGCTAACATTTCTGCATGTGCAATGAAACTAGGGTATCTGCCTTGCCACACAGGTGTACTACAATACAGTTTGCTTTCAAGCACTTCCTTTCAGCCCTTGGGGAAGCCTGTACCATTTCTCTTATTTTTCCTTTCAAAACACAGAAAACACAATTCAAAACAGAATATCTTTTTCCTTGCATCTGAGTTTGAGAAAGCCCCTGCAACCAGAAGCCTTCTGCCCCTTCACTCTCCTTCAAGCCCTGTAGAAAAAAAGAGGTTCATGGCTGTGCAGTGTATGGACAATTAAATTGTCTCAGTTCAGTCTGTCCTGCTGCATGCAAGTCCCAGTTCTCCTGTGGATCTTTTTGCTGAAGAAACTGGGAAGGTGGAGCTCAGCAGTCTGTCTCAAATGCAGCTGACCTTACGTGGTGCCACAGAGAGAAAAAAAATGGGGCTTTTCCACATAAATTATCTGAAATGAATCCCACAAATGTTCAAAAATTTGTGTCCCAGAAAGTTCATGAGAAGACTTACTGGAACATTGATCTTCTGGGTTATGTTAATTGGTATCATTTTAAAATGTTGGTAAAAGCTATTTTCAGAACCACAAACCAAAACAATTTTTCCTGGAAGCATCACTATTCAATATTTTCAGAATCCCTCCCCTCATCCCAAGTCAAATCTCAGAAGAGTCAGCAAAGTTTCACAGAAGCTTTTTTCACTGCTTGAAAAGCCCTCATTCATTTTATCTGCTTTTGGTTCAGATTTTGCTCATTCTTCCCATGACATGCTGCTGAACATAGATAAGAAAGTACACCAGAGTATTTGGTATAATTAGGTTAGATATCAAAATATAAACTCCTACTTGGGCAACAGATGACTTGGGCTGTCCACACAGATACCTGGGTGAAGAGGTGAAAGCTTGGCAGGAACTCATCTAATCTGGGCAGCCGGTCTCTCAGCTATCCTCATTTCCTTATCATTGCCTGTATTTGTCAGTGGCAGGAAAAAAAAGAAAACATTGTTAAAAAGACAGTGAGGCAGAAACTGAATTTGAACTCAGCAAGTTTTTACAGCTTTAATTTTTCATTTACAAACACTTGTAGGAGTTAAAATTCTATGTTGATTATGAGAGATCCAAACAGCCAGGACTGTTTTGTGATGAACCAAATGCTTCAGGAAGAAGTGATGGATTTCCTGATTGTCCTGACTGCTTATCCTGAAGTGGCTCTGTCTTTCCAGATGATACCTAGGTTCAAACAATCAAGGCACAACTTTAAGAATGTTTTTTCCTTTTAAGGGCCAGCTGAATTTGGAGAGATTTGTTCAGCTTAGGTCTCATTGAAGAGTTTGTTCCACATCACTAAAGTGACTAATAGAAAAGCAATTAAAATGGCTATAAACCAGCCCAATTCTAAAAAGACACCAAAATGGATGCTTATAATACAATGTAGAAAAAAAAACAGATTAAAACAACTCATCAAATTGGCAAGAGCTACATTTCACTCATGATGCTCACTTCAGACAGAATAATTAGTGCAATTTTAGAGCTTTTTATATTTTTCCCTGTGTTCTCATTTCTTTACCTATTATTAGTGCACTGGTATTAAGACAACATCGGATGCTTTGGTAAAAGAGTGAAATGAAATGTAAATTACATTAGGAACAATATATTCTTAATGGAAGTCTTGCTGCCAATAAGCACTGTCTTTCAATCAAGAGCAGCTCTTGAGGAGGGTTACCTATGGTTGTTTTTTTTTTTTTGTTGTTCAAACTGCAACACAACTTCCTTCTTTTAAGAGTTTTTACCCTTACTATAACACATAATAAGTAGCATCTTGATTATGTATTATGTACAAGATTTTTTTTTTAATCCCTTTTCCCCTGAAAGCTGTATCAATGAATTTAACTCCCATTTAAATTATGCCAAAGAAGTTCTTTCACATTTTCAAATTCTGTGTACCAGGGAGGACTGCCAGATTACCTCCCTGGGTCAGCTGCTCCAGAAACAAACTCTTAGATCATCTATCAGTGCATTTTAAGCCACAAACCATGACATGTGACATTGTGGAAGTCTACTGTATTCTGTTCTAGAAGCTTTCAGATCACTCTAGGTTAATTTAATGCTAATTGATGATTTTTACGAAACTTAATTTTTACTCTGTGCACTTCCAGTTCTCTGTTCAATTTAACGTGCATTCTTTCTGTGAACTGAAGTTATTAATTGATAAAAAAACTTTAGTCTTGACCTTGTAAAAGTCTTTGTTAAAGGGACTGAGGATGTTTCAGCTTCAGAGTCAAAGGAGATATGGAAGAGAGCCTGGAGGTTTTTATAGGAAGAGGACAGAAGGGGTACCCCAGTGATCCAAAACAAGGGCTTTGTTGGATTTGCTAAACATCTTTAGTCTGACTGTGCAGACTAAAAAACATCTGACAAAGAAGGCTTTGTTTTCCTTCTGGTGTTTATCACTTCTTACAGCATAACTTTTTCACAATGTTCTGGGGTGTTCTTTAACACTCACAAGCCTCAAGAGGTGTCTCAAAGCTTTCTCAAAGTTGAACCCTTTCCACACTAATCTGATTATTTTCTCATTTTTTTGTGGAAAAAATAAAGTGTTAACTCACTTCACCTTTTCTTGTTATGTAAGCACTCATATATGAAAAGTTCCAAACTAAGGCTTCTACATTACCCACATGTACAGGGAATTGTGAGCTTAGACTGAGCTCTTCTATGTTCCTATGGAAATGGGACTGTTGTTGTCTGGTGTCATCCACACCAGCACTTCTGTTTAAGTTTCTTTTAAAAAAATCATTGAAATAATATGCATTCTCTCTTTTTTTAACCCCAGGAGCTTACTTACTGATTTGCCATTGGTCCTGAATCTCAGCCAAAAATCTTAATTTCACTGCACAGCTCCCTGAAAGACATGCTTGTGGTCCTTGAGTACCAATGCAGTTTCCCTAAAGGTATCAAAAAACCCTCAGAAAAAAAAAAAAAAAAGTAATCAGAAAAATTGAATGCCAGTTAAGCCAAAAGATCTTTTGGTTATTATTAAATAGTTTCCACTTTGGAGCATTAAGCAATTTATTAGCTTGCAGCAGACCCACTCACAAATGGTTTAATTTATCTCGCTGGCAAGCCTCCAGTTCAAGGGTGCAACTGCCTGCTCCAAAATGAGCAGACAGTCTCCATATGGAACATTATTACTTATAAGGATGATTTTTGTATCATTTAGATCACTAATGATGGCTTCCAGTACAGTAATTCCAGAGTGCTGACCCTGTACGACGCAGTCTGCCAGGAGTGCCAATCCCAGCCAACCGGACTTTGTAAATTAAAGGTAATTTAAAGAGCATAAAGGTTTAATATGGATCATTCATCTCTCCCTTAGTCCTCTCCCTCCCTTTGATGTACTGCATGTAATAACTGCTTTAGAAGAGGAAAATCTATTTCATAGGTCAGTTGCACAGCCTAACACTTTTCTTTTATGTATTTCACAATCTCCTGTCAGAGATTTATTTTTTCATATTTACATGGGGTATGAATACCTGATAGAGCATCCTTTATGGTGGACCTCTAGCAGACACTTCCAGAAAGACCAGAGTTGACAGTATTTCTCCTTTTCAGTGGTTAATGCAAGTAAATGAGACTCAGGAGTCTCTCCTGAAAGGCACTTGAACTTAGCTCCTAAAGTGTCTCTGCTGGTAAGCTATCAAACCTCTCCCAGCCTCTTTGGTGAGGACACTGTAACTGTAAGGTACATCAGTTCTATACCCATTTTCTGCCTTAGCAAGAGGTGTATTAAGATGCATGTTTTACAGTTTTTGTCATGTGAAAACACCCTGGGGAGAACACAAAACATTCTCGTTTACATCAAGCACTAAGTACAAGCATATAGTCAGTTTCAAAACTGTAATCAAAAGTCTAGTGCTAGGTTTTCAATTGCCAACATGCTCAGAAGTGCCTGGAGAGCACTATAACCACTGTCTTCCTGGGGACTTATTAGTGTAGCACTCCCTATCCCTTAAAAAAAGTTTTCTTGTTTTCTAGATGGTTGTATTAAGACAACATTTCTGGTTTTAAGTGGGGTTTGGGATATTTAATGTGCTGATCCTGCTTTCCTACCCTGAGGCAAGTGTGAAAGAACAGGAGACAATCAGTCTGCAGTTTTATAAAATGAAGATTCATCAGTTTTATCTTAATTCCTTTGCCTCACTGTTCTCACCAGCACTAATGGGAAAATATGTTTTCCAAAACTGCATTGATTGCACGAACATACCAGTTAAAAATAAACTGAAAGTTCTTTCTTTCAAATAAATCAGTCAACAGAAACTAAGTTATAAACCCAAACAAGAGAAAACCACTTAAATTTCAGATTAAGATTGTGTCAGAAACATTTAAATTAAATCTAGGGTGGTGGGTTTTGGTTGTTTTGTTTTTTTTTTTCAAAGGCTTTCCTTACTTTTACATTTTTGAAACTCAGAAATATATGTATTCTCAATATAGTGGTATTCTCTAGGGTTTTTTCTCAAGGGACTATTTGAACTAGGCTTCCAATTGCATCAGACCACATTCTAATTACCCTCTTAGAACATTACATTGTAATACCTAAATTGTTTTCAGAAAAGGTGTCTCAATTAGTGGACAGTTTATATCAAGCAATTTCACATTCTGTGTTCCTCTTTTATGGAGCACATTCTATACCACAATATCACAGCAGAAAAAGCATCATTTTTTTCATCAGAACATCAAGCCCTTGAAAGAAATAACAAAAACTAATTAACATCCAGATTTTAATGCTCTATCATGTTCTACCTTTTAATGTTCTATCACATCAGGATAATTTTGAGAGTCCTTTCTGTTTGCCTACCTTACCCATTACTCTTAAACTGGTATTATTTAAAATATTGCCTAACACACTTTGCAAAAGCAGTTTGAGAAATTTAGAAAGCAGGAGAGAAAAACACAAAAGCCAGAAGCAAACCACACAAGTAAGGAAGAGAAAAAAAAAAAAAAATTTATCTTCTCCCTCCTGCTGTAGCAGAGACCCCCCCAGTGTTCCTAGGAGCGCCCCAGGCATTCCTGGGAGGTTTTGATGTCAAATCCCATGTCCACGTGTGCCCCAGCACAGGCTACAAGCAGAAGGCAAAACTGTCATAGGAGTGGCCCTTGTGGCCACCTTGACCAGGAGAGGACCAGGTTGTCTTCCAAGGCTGCTGTGCCCACTGTGTACCTCAAACTTGTGCAGTCTGCCTAACCTAAGCAATGTGCTCATGAGTGTTTACAGCTCACTCATGAAAGCCTAAAAATCAAATGGAGTACTTCATGCTGCTTTTATATAATTGTTTGTTAATATTTTTATGAAAAACTTCCCAAAATAATGAAGCTACCAGAACAGGATTCCAACATTTCAAAAGGAGTTGGTTTTGGTTATTTTTTCCAGTCTCATTTTTTGTTACTCTTATGGAGCTCTTTTTTAAGTGCTACCTAACAATCATTAGTAGTAGTTACAGCTGGGAATAAAGATCACATACACTACATAAGTGTGGAAAGAGAAAAAAAAATTTCCATACTGTCACATTTATCTATAGCAAGAAACATCACACATTACCTAAGCTAAAACACTCACAGCAACAAGGATCTCACTCTGGAATATTTCAGCCTGCCTGGTTTTCTCCCTTTTGGGAGAAAGTATCAGTATTTAAATTGCTACTGGTTTTATTTTTTCAAGATAAAAGCTAGTTTCTGCTTATCTACAGAAATTGCTGACTGCTAATTTCTTACCTTTCTCATTTATTTATTCCTTATCTCTACCTCCCACCCTTGTTTTGTTTTTGTTTTTTTTTTCTCCCTCTTCTTTGGCAGGAAAATACTTGCAATATAGATGGACTTTGCTATGGTGAAGGAGAGTCAAGCCCTACCAGTCCTTGTCTTCTCTGTGAGCCTGATGTTTCTAAGTTCACATGGTCTATTAATGAAAGTAAGAATTTTTTTTCTAAGATTTAGAAGCACTTAGCTGTGGGAATTTATGACTCAGTCTATGAAATAGATGTTTTTTTCATCTGGTTAATGTGAATCTATGCTGCACAACAGTGCATTGTGGACTGTTTGCAGCAGGAATAATTGGGTGCAGCAGAAATGGAGCCTGAGCAGAAGCAGACAGTACTCCCTGCATGCAGGAGGCATTAGGGTACCCATGTTGTTCTGGCTGAAACCTGATAAATCTCAAATTAAAACACCAAAATAACACACAAAAATGAAATTACCAATGCATCAGTGCCCAAGTCTGTCAGCTAAAGGTGATGGACCCTACACACACCTGTCATCATCTCACAGGTACAAATCTTCAAGGGAACAATTTGGGGAAAACATTGCTTTCAAACACTGCTGTCTATTTTTGGTATCTGGAAGAACTGTTTTCTTTCCCTGAGCCAATCCCCATGAAATGCCCCACAGAAGACCTTGGCTTGGCAGGAAGTCCAAGTGACAGTCATCAGCTACTCGTTACCTTCACTGCCACAGAAGCCAAAGGCTCATTTGGCAGCCTGTCACAGCAGGGCTCGTGGAGAAGGCTGGTTTTTGAAGCACCCCCTGAACACTGAAGCCTTCGTGCCTTTTCATGGCTTTATCTCCAGTGCAAAGAACAACCACTACGTACTGCATGCTTTACAGATGAAGCCCGTCTGCAGCAGCACTACCCTCACAACTCCTCTCCCCACTTAATGCAAGCACGTTTGCACCTGGTCAATATAAAGATTACATTTCTGCTTTTATGCGGAGTCACGGGTTGGTTCTAGAAGCTTCTCTGTACTTCTAGGTTCTGTAAACACAAGGAGACTAAAGAGAGGCATGTGAGTGACAGAACCAGTTTAAACTGAAATTTTGTGTTCCTTCAGAGTGCTTAAGTGAGCAGGATACTTGGAAGGAGGGGAAGAGTGTTCTTGACCTTGAGGAACAGCTGGGAATGCTCAGGGACAAAGGCTCTCGGGGGTCAGGAGGAACAGCAAGTCCTCTAACACAGAGATTAGAGACCATAGCTCCAGGGCACACATTGCCAAGGAGAAAAGTGAGCAGAAACACAGTGTTCTCAGAGGTGGCAGAAACCCCTTTGAGAAGGTCCAGAAAGGGCCCAACAGTTTCCAGCAACACAACAAGTCAGAAGTTGTTGAAAGTCAATTTTGGAAGCAACAAGAGGGAGGGAGAGGTGGGACAATTCCTGTTCCAAGCTATCCACTTAGAGTTTTCTGTTCGAATACATACACCTCTAGTTTATGCCTGTCACAGTTTTCACCCATAACCAGATGCTGTGTTATCTCCCATTACCCTTCCAGAGGAAAAGAAAACGGGGAATAAGGGACTGACGCTTTAAAGTTGACAAAAAAACCAACAACCTAGAACAGACTTAATGAAATAAGTAGAAATAATAATGATGATGAATTAAAAACATATACAAATATGCAGTTATGGAACCCACACTCCTCAGCTGTTTAATTACTTCCCAAGCAGAACATTCCCGAACCGGGCCCGGCAGCACAGGGGGTACCCGAGTCCTGGGCCCCAGCCAGAGCCCTCAGCAGCCTGGGACCAGCCGAGCTGGTCCTGCTGGGGTCAGCAGCAGCAGCAGGTGACCTGTCCTGGTGCCTGATGTCATCCTGCAGCCAGCACACAGGCTGAGCAGAGGGAGCGATGCCGACCACCCTGCCCCAGCCCCGCAGCCCCAGCTCAGGCCGGGGCTCTCTCCGCGGCCATTTTGTACTCAGCGCCCTGGGCAGGAGCGCTGTGATTGGTCCACCCGGGTCACCTGACCCGCCCTCTGCTCCCCAGAGGCCCAGGCAGGCAGGGGGGGCCTCGTCCCGCTCCCCTCTGTTGGGATAACGCCCTCAAAAAGATCCTTTTTAAAAATTTAAAGCTAAAAAAAAGCGTCGGCAGATCAGTCCCACATGTTGGCCAACTAAAAACTCTTTTGCGTGTTACTTGTGTGTGTAGTTACAGAATCATGGAATGTTTTAGGTTGGGAGAGACCTCCAAGCTCATCCAGTCCAACTCTGACCAACACCATAACCCAGCTACTAAACCATGTCCTGAAGGACCAGGGCCAAACGCCTTTTAAATGCCTCCAGAGATGGCGACTCCACCACTGTCCTGGGCCATTCCAATGCCTGACAACACTCAGTAAAAAAATACTCCCTAACATCCAGCCCAAACCTCCCCTGGCACAGCTTCCACCCATTCCCTCAGGTCCTGTCACAGGAACAGAGGATTTTCCCTCCTCGCTCCAACCTCCCTTGGGGCAGTTGCACAGAGCCATGAGGTCTCCTCTCACCTCCTCTTCACCAGAGCAAACACCCTCAGCTCCTCACAGGATTTGTGCTCCAGACCCTTCATCAGCTTTGTTCCCTTTTCTGGACATCTTCTCCCTCCCTGCTGTAGTGAGGTGCCCAGAACTGAACACAGGATTCAAGATGTGGCCTCCCCAGAGTACAGAGGGATGATCACCTCCATATTACTGCTGGCCACAGTGCTCCTAACACAAGCCAGGATGCCAGTGGCCTTCTTGGCCACCTGAGCACACTGCTGACCCTTATTAACTCGACTGTCCACCCCAGCTCCCTTTCCAACTCACAGCTCTGTAACCATACTTCCCCAAGTCTGTAGCTCCCCATGGGGTTGTTATGACCGAGGTACAAGCCCTGGCATTTGGCCTCCTTAAACCTCATAAAATTAACCGTGGCCCATTGCTCTGATCTAAATCCCACTGTAAGGTTTCCCTACCCTCCAGCAGACCCACACACCCACCTCGTTGGGTGTCATCCTGGGGGTAGTTTAACCACCAGACCCGAGGAAAAGCACCTGAAAATGTGTGGGTTTTCCCCCAAGGATATTGTTTAATGAGAGACATTGTCAGTGTGGCACAAACTTTGCCTCCTTTCTGTCCTTCCATTGTGCAACACCAGTAACACCTCTGGGGGAGAGCAGAGAGATTGATTATAAAATGCAGAAAATGGCTGAAAAGGGGAGAACTGCACCTCTTTTGCGATTTACAAAGCTTGACG
The DNA here is from genome assembly GCF_036169615.1 of Heliangelus exortis. Lineage (NCBI taxonomy): Eukaryota > Metazoa > Chordata > Aves > Apodiformes > Trochilidae > Heliangelus > Heliangelus exortis. The sequence goes on from NC_092427.1 coordinate 5,553,267, forward strand.
TGAGTTGGGAAACCTTAACACAGCCTGGTTTTCAACAAGAAAAAAAATGTAAATCAAATATTGAGAAGAGTTTTTCAGACTTGTTTTCAAAATGACAAATAAATTCTGGAATAATTGGAAGCGTGTGTATATATATATATATATATATCTCCACTGGACAGCAAGGAGATCTCTGTGGGATCAGAAACACTCTTATCCACAGACTACTTTCAGAACAACTGATTTTATGTGCCTCCAGCTTCTTGTTACCCTCCATCCAGTTAACACCTTTGTGTTGATCTCTAAATGCATACCCAGCATCAATATTTCATTGATTTCTTTGGGCACAACTTTTATGGGCTCCATGTTTTAACTGTTTGGGAAATAAAAGGTAAATTAATAGATGGAAGCTTTCAGCAGTTACGCCAGGACAATCTGCTGGACAAGCAGTTTAGAAAGCTCTGATAGCACAGCAGCATAAAATGCATCTAAATAATTGCATAATGTGAGATATGCTGTGGAAAGCAAAGCTTAATGAAAGGATATGCACCACAAAAAAAGCCCTAATGATGACTTCCCACAGGCATAATGCAGTCATACATGCCATCCTGATGAGAATGCAGATATAGTTCACGGTTTAAGAGTGACTTGAAATTATTCCTTTGTATTACAAATGTTCTTTGAGTTAAACCTAAATGTGGTCAAATTACATTGTGAGGAGATTCCTTGAAGTATCAATACACATCAGTTTGTACTGCTGCTTAAAGAGGAGAGATGGCATGAGACTGAGAAGGCTCAGGACATGGAGATGAAGTTCCCAGCCCTGCACAGATCTGCTGTCACCTCAGGGTGATCAACTGATCTTACTTTTCCTTGGTTTCTAATTATAAAATGTAATTCTTTTCTCTATCTTGCCTCCTTACCTATTTATATGGTAAGTATGTTCAGACAGCATTTGTCTTCTACTGTAAAATAGCCTTACACAATTACATTCTTATCTTCATTAAGGAAATACTGGATTTAAACAGCAACACTAGAAATAACAGTGCCAATGGTGATGCAGTCTGCACTATTGTCACTGGGGACAGAGAATCTCCTCATCACTGATGTGCCAGTGCCAGTACTGGGAGGACTTTTATTCCCAATGAAATGCCCAATGGAATTCAGTCAAACTACTCATTGCTACTACTACTTAATTGCTATTCATATGTAAAGGCAGGAGAGTCTGCTATATGAAAAAATTAGACATTTATTTCCCCCTGAGTTACCCACTCAATTCATTTATCATCCGTCATTTTGAGATTTTGTTTACTTATATTTGAATGGGTAAGTAGGTAGATAGGGTGGTAGATAGAATCAGTATATATATCCAAGTAATAGAAATACAATCAATTAAAGCTTTGGTAAGGATTTTGGAGACTAGTGGGAGGTTATGGAAGTCATGTCTGACCTCCTCCCATCTATCAGATAGCACATCAAAAGAAATCAGTGTTCAGTATGGGGAATTAAAATAAATAGGAGAAAGAGAGACACTTTTTGGTTAAGCCATCTGCTGCCTCTGACATCCAAATAGCTTCCTCCCTCAGTCTCAGGGTATGTTCTGTGCGTTTTTCCTTGAGAGAAATCCTACAAAGACCCACGTGGTCAGTCTTCCATTGGTGAAACTGGAATTTATGTAATCATGTTTTTATTTTTGCTGTTTAGACAACCTGCCCCCTGTGTTCCAGGCCCCCTCCAGCCAGCTGCTGACATTCATTGGTGAGAATTTTGTTTACCAGTTAATAGCAGTGGATCCAGAAGGGTCAGCTGTGCTCTTCATCCTAGAGGCAGGGCCACAGGATGCCAGGCTCTCTCCTGCTGGCCTTCTTATCTGGAAAGTTGATTCAGAAGAAACGCAGACCTTTGAATTCTCTGTGTCAGATGAATGCAATGCACAGAGCAGATACTCTATTGAGGTAAGGAAATGAACACTTCAAAGGCAAAACAAACCCAACCTGTTTATCATGTTATTGCCTTGGTGCAATTGTCATTAGGGCTAATAATTTGTTACCGTCTTGAAAACTAAGACTTCAGCTATTTCCTCATAAGCGTGTATTATCTAGCACAGCAATAATGATCAATTCATGGAATAAATATCTCTGAGAACATAGAAAATATATAAACAAGGAACAACAGAGAGTGCTATTGATTGCTGTTTGAAAGAACACTCTTGCAAAGCCTTTTAATGGTTCATTAATCTGCTTTAAAATTCCCATTCTGCATTTGGATTGCAGATAAAAGCATATAACATAAAAGACTGAGTTTTAGCTATAAAAGGGAGATTATAACTCATTCTAAATGATATTTTTAGAGGGTGTCTTGCTCTTATGTCATTACTCCACACTTAAATTTCTTGGTAGAGCTTGTGCATTGCTTTGTCTATATCGTATAGCCTAACATTAATCCTGGGATAGGAAGAGCTAATAAAGCAGGATGCAGACTCTTGACATGAGAACAGTTTCATGAAGAGAATGTTTTTATTCCCAAAGATTCCTATTTTTACTTGTACAAACCACTATCATAAAAAATACCAACCTGCTGAACCCACTCAGCAAAGGGGAAACTGGAATCTCAATCTAGATTTCATGGAAAAATTTCAAACTAGGCCTACATTTAACAAGGTAAGATAATGCAGGGTTTGATTCTGTTGAAATGTTGTTCTCATACATACCTAAAATAAAACCATGGACCTCACTTTCCTGAAGAGAGAGACCAGTTAAGGAATTCCACAATCATGCTCCTGCCTGAGAGCCATGTGCAGTGTGAAGCAGTAAGGAGGGCAGGCAGGCAAAAAGAAGATATTTTAAATTTCTTCTTTGATAGAATGTAAAAAACACTGTTACAGCAAATAGGATTTTTTTTTTTTCCTTATAAGAAGTTAGAATGTGCCCCTAAATGAAGGAAAAAAGAAAAATCCATTTAAAGTCAAGTTTTCAGTCAAATAAATATTTATGCTGAAACTTGTCCCTTCCTGAAGGGTACCAATAGACATCTCAGCTGTGAATATTTGGAGGAATCTCACCACAACTCTTTTTTGCCTTCCCCAGGTTGGAGTGAAGCCCTGCAGCTGCCTCAATGGTGGAACATGTGTTACCAATATTAAATTCCCTTCAGGCCTTGGTGAATATTTTTGTTTATGTCCAAATGGGTTTGATGGGGAATTTTGCCTGGAAGATATTAATGACTGCAAATCCAGCCCCTGCGGCAGTGGAACATGCGTGGACAGTGTGGATGGATACTTCTGTAAATGTCCCCCTGGTCTGGGAGGTAACACTTCACAGTTGCCATTTCTGATTTAACTAGAAGTATATTGTGCTACAGGATTTTTTTTTTTTTGAGTGTAATATGACCACAATAATCTGTCAAATGGACTACATAAACCAGCTTTTCTGCTACCATGATTTAGCCATAGATAGAACACGTGCAAAATTGTCTAATATATAATTATCCATGCTGAAATAAGGAAAAGTGAACTAGAACTCTGTAGTCTTGAAGTGCCCACTCAAGGACACTGTGAACCTCCCTCAGCTCAGTTTCTACCTGCTTATTTCCCATGGATTTGTCCATCTATGAGATGGAGAAGACTTAGTGGAAAAGAGAAAAAGCAAAGATCCAGGACCCTTTTGCACTTCATACGACTTTACTAAATTCAGCCAATGAAAGAACTGGAAATGAATTATTTTTCTAGGTCTAGGAAGGAGAAGTGGATATGGAAACATGAAAAATAAATTATCTTTCAGTCCCACTTGGAGCTTCATTAAATTTGAGCACCAGAAATCCACAAATCCATTTGGTTGTCAGACATGCTGATGAAACAAATCTAACCTTTTAAATTGTTCAGGCCTGGCCCCAGCATGATTTTAAGAGATGCAGAGAAGAAGGATGATCACTGCAAGAAGAAGGATGATCACTGCACCAGAAATGGTCTTTTAGAAAAACAGAATGAGAAGTATGAAGAGGAAGAGCTGGAGAACAAAATGCAGTGAGGCCAAAGAAGTAGATGCAAGACATACAGTGCAAACATGTGAGGGGAAAGAGATGCATCAAATAGATAACACAGATGGGGAGAGAACATGCTTGTACTTATCATGCAAGTTATAGTCACTGCATTCAGTGAAGCACACAGACAACATCTCCCTTGTGCTTTGCAGACTGGAACCAGCAGAGCCAGCCATTAGACTCACTGCTTCATTAAGCTTCAGGAGTCTGGCTGAGCTGATATATGAAAAGCCCCAAACCAACAAATGCAGAATGTCTCGAATCCCATGGACAAAATATTTCTCTGAGCACAAGGAAATCTGGGAACCTTTTGGGCTGTGTTTGGTTAAACATTTGGAAATACACAATGAGAACAATTCTTCATTAGCTGTGAGGAGGTGGATTAAATATTATTCCATGACAGAATAACTTTGGTTCATTGGCTCCTGCTGTTTGATCTTCTCTGCCAGTTTCACAGTGTTGCCCTTCTCACATTATGCAGTACTGCACATAGATGGAGTGCAGTCAAGTTCTATTATTCCAAATAAAATAGTCTCCCATGATTACCACACATTGTATATAAATTCACATGGAACACATTCTGAAATGTGGTTTTCATTCTTATACAAACAGTAAAGAGTGAAATACCCAGCACTTGAAAATAACATTCTTAAAGCCACCTGCAGCTGACTCTGGAGATAAGGACACAGGACACTTTGGTGGCCAGAGAAACACTGAGCTTTCCTGAACACTTTACTCTTGCCAGGCTAAATAAATGCCCCTTGTTTTTGCTGTACTTCCATCACCAAAAATGCTAACATACAAGCAACAACAGAAATAAGGTGTGATTGAGTGAAACAGGAATGTATCTCAAAGTTTTAATAGCGGGTGAAAAATTATAAGCAAGTGGAGCTGAAAGCCAGATGGGAAGTGGAGATGATTTTACTTCAGGGCAGGTTCAGTGCCAACAGTAAAAGCTCATTCATGATGCTGTGTTTATGTCTCAATTCCCCAGGAAACCATCAATAATCTAATGAGAAGGCAACGCTGTATGCCTCAAGTGACAGCACCACTTCACCATCAAATCTTTAAAAATGATAATGAACAGGTAGTGGAAATGAGAAGTTAACTCTTTTGAGAACTTCCCCAACACCACTGGAAGAGAAGCAGAAACACTTCACCTGCATCAGTGTGCATCAGGCAATGTAAGGGTGTAGTGCAGGAATGGGAGCAAGGAAGGAAGAGAAGCCATTGGAAAATCTGAGAGAAGGATGACTCCAGAATTATTATTACTTTACATCCTTGAAAACTGTATCTCAATCACATCCTTTTTTTTTTTTTTTTTTTTTCCCCCACATGTACCATTCATTATAGATCTGGAGTTAGGGGGAAGATGGAATTACAATATTTTACTTTTCAGGAAAAAAAAAATAAACCCAAGATTTTTTATGGTGTGTTATATCCATAGAGTCCATAAATGAGATTTTGTGTTCCTTTAGAGTCAACTTAATGAGAACAGAGCCCAAGAGTCTTTCTCTGCATCTGTGGGCGGTCAACTATGCTTGAAGCATAAAAAGATTTTATCTTCTTAGCCAATTTCCTATGCAGGGCTGGAGAAATAAAGCTGGCACAGAAACAGATGTTTCAACCTTGCAACCTGAAGACCTTTTATTTCTATTATTTTTATTTCTACTGTAGAAGTGCCAAGAGAATTGAGACTCCCTTGTGTTGCAGTGCATTGAAGGTTGTGCAAACAGAATAATTGACACTCCTTGTAGCACACAGTTTTCTGTCCATCTCTGCTGCTTCTTTAAACAATTTTCATCCAAGTTTCAGACTTTGTAAACATTTGTCCTCAGATTCAGCAGATTAATCATTATGGCCAATTGATGATATGGCCACAGTATCATTTCAAACCTGAGTGAAATGAAGTGCTTGCATAGCACCACATTTGTGTTGCAAAAATCAGTGAAGTTACTGAATTTTAAAATGTTGCTTGATACTGATGGTGTTCCTCTGCTTTTTTATGCTCTCATTTTTGAGATTTTAAGGCCAGCCCTTTGCAATAAAAATAAAGAATGTAGGAGGGAGGAGAAGGGACTGGGGAAGAGGTGACTGGAGTTACTGAAACTGGAAGCTTTATTCCTACTTTCATCATCTGTGGTATCATGTTATTCTTTATATGATACTCAGAGAAAGAAAATAATTGCTAATCTAATCAGAGGATAAAACTCATTCAATATTTTCCAGAATTTGATGCCTAACAGCCTGATGCTATGAATGTGCTATTTAAATTATTCAATAGAAATATTAACCCAAAATGTAATGGGGAAAGAAAAGAACAAAGTTAAGCTCTTCAATACTACCTTATGTCAAGCTTAGGTGAAAGAAGCAAGAAGCATTCAGAGCAGAAACAACTTTGCTCGAGATGGCACCAGAAAAGAAATGTGGCTTTTGTGCTACTGTTTTGGTTTTTTTTCCCCCACAGGACAAAGGAAGCATGAGAAAGTGATCTCACTAATGATTTTAGGTAGCTTGATTGAGAGAGACTTCAATTTGAGTTTTTTACATGGAGATGCTATTTTAGCTTTAAAGGAATAGTGGGAGCTCCCTGAAATGCTGAAGCAATGAGAGATTATGTTGTAGAAAGTGTAGATGATGTAATAACATTGTGCTTTTATTATCCTGTGATTCATTACACTGTGACAAATTTCTTTTTTGAGAAATAAAAGTATTCCTTTATCCCTAAATCTTCTGTCATGATAAAGCTGGATATCTGACATGGACTGAGCCTTTCTGTAGCTTGTGTTATGTCTCAAAGAAGGCACCTGGATGCTGGAGATGTCCCAATCTCCTTTGGTATTCCTCCCAGGGACAAAGAGCATACCTTAACATCACTGATAAGGGCTAATTTACAACCTGCTAGCAGGGCTTCTTCTTCTCATAACCAGCAACAGCCAAGCCAGTTGTCTCAAGAGCACAGAGACAGCACCACACACACCTGAAGCCTGAGGGATTTTTTAACAACATAATGTGTGATTACTCTGCATCATTCACACTTCAGCTACTAGTCTTACCTTTTGAGTCACCTTCTTCTATAGGTACCAGATAAATCATCCAGATTTGTGAATTTGAATAACAGCTGCTTCAAAGGACTTTTGAAATCCTACTTCCAAAATCAGCAATAGTCAAAACTCATTGTTTTGGGTTCAAATCCTATAGCAGTTTATCTTCTCTACAGCAGCTCTGTGGATCAGAGAAATTTTTACAATACTTCTTTAATTTTGAAATTTAAGTAGGATTTTTTTTTTTTAAATTTTTAAATCTGATTATTTTGTAAGCTTTACCTCCAGCCAGACTTTATCAGGCTGGTTCACAATAAGTTATTTGTTATGTCAGGTTCACATAGAAATAAAAAGCACAATAGGTCAGTACATGGCTCTTCATATCCTAAAGCCAAAATAGTGACAGTCATTGTCTTCTTCAGTGCACAGCAAAGATCTCACATAAACAAGACAACAAAAGCAACATCAAAGATACGAAATGCAGGGGAAGTAATATATTAAACATGCAGTTTTCTGTGAGCAGTAGCCTCAAGTTCAGCATTTCTGATGCCAGTAACGACAGTAATAAACAGTGTGATAAAAGCAGTTTTTAGCGAGTCAGGGGGGAATGATATGAGCGATGCAGCCTGTAATGAGTTCACAGCTGAGAAGTAAGCCTTAGTCTGCATCAACATTTGAGATGAAGAATAAACAGGGACTTTTTCCTGTTTATTAACCTCCCCTTTGTTTTGCCACAGGGCTTACTTGTCAGGAAGACAGAAACGAATGTGAAGAGAGTCTTTGTTTTCCTGGAGTATCTTGTATGAATACCTTTGGATCGTATGCATGTGGAATTTGCCCCAGTGGAATGGAGGGAAATGGTAAAACTTGCAAACGTAAGTGGTTTACATGATATATTTTAATAAATGGGGGGGAAATGTGCTTCAATTCTACAGCTATTATCCCTAATTGCCACTGTGCCACTTACTGTTAAGTACGGACCTTTAAATATACAAAGTGGATATTGTCATGTCCTATTAATATGGATAATTGCAAATTGGTCTCTGTTTGCTATTTTTCACTGCAGTTCAGTTTCATTTTCATTAGAATGAACACAGTAGCATACAAAAAAGTATTTTCCAGATGCCAACAAGAAAATTAGCCAAGGATATTCCCCTGTTTTCTACTATTTCATGCCTAAATACACCATCCCCTAACAAGTACTTGGGGAACACCCCAGGATTACTTTTGTTTTGAGTGAATGCTGTGTAAGCAGGATGTAGGATAAAGGGAAGAAGATCCATATGAAAGTCCTCACATCCTCTCACCTCTGTTTTTTCCAACATGTTCTTTCATTAGAGGACATAGTCCACAGCTGTCGACCTCATGCTTGGCATAAAGTCATGCCACAGGCCCCACTAGTGAACAGTAAGGCTAAGAACATCTTTACACCTGCTCAGTGGCTGCTATTAGGGCAAAAGCTTCTTTAGTAAGGAGACTGCAGTGACTTTGTACTCTGCTGAGACCTTCCCAGTGCATCAGATACAGCCTACTCACATGGTGCTTGTTTCAGTCATTGCCACACAAATCACCCAGAAGGCAAGAAATCAAACTGTTTCACATTTGTTTGTTGGTATTTCCAAAGAAAGCCAAGAACCCAAAGATAAAGAATACAGATATTAACTGTGAAGATATCAACTTCTCCTCATATTGACTACCAAAAAGAAAACAAACAAACGAAAAAATCTGATCTGATGCAGAAAGACTGTTGTAACAGCAGCATTAAGGATCCTGGCATCAGCAGGACTGACTTTGCCAGGTTTACCAAACATCCCTTCCATCATATTGCCAAATGTCTGTACAGAATGTGTGGGCTTTGTTTTTTAATTCTGTATTATTTGGCCACACGGGTTATTTCAAAGTGATTTTGCATCTGTTTCACTAACGCATTTTTTTGTTGCTAAATTGAGCAACGAAGGAAGAATGTACAAAATACTGCCCTTTTAAAATATATCAGAAAAGTAATTTCTTTCTTTTTTTTTTTTTTAATTACAGAAAGGGTTCTGTATTTCTGAAATGCATATTTCTTAGAAGGAATAAACCTGAGGGCTTCCTTGTTGACTTCTTTATTCTTTGTGGTTCTGACAAAGAGACTTGCCTACTCACACTTCCCTTGCTGAAGCAAGTGTAAAGGCTTCTGGGAGGAAGGAGAAGAAACCTGAAGTCATTTTATAGCTGTTAGAGTGGGCTATAGCTCATTGCATCATTTAATATGAATAAGAAGTCGTAGTCCCAGGCTTTATTAATCCCAGGTACAGATTATCCAAGAAATCTAGGGCAGCTCACACCATAGATCCACAAAGACTTTGCAATCTCTATTTAATTCAAGAAATTATTTTAAAAATGATGCAGAAACCAATTTTGCCATATTCATGTAAAAACTTTGCTGCATGTCAGCAGCTGGCTCACCTGATTTGCCTTTATTTGCTTGATGGTTGGCTTCCCCAACACACTGATGTCAAATCAGGGGACCTGAGTTGCTGTTGCTTTTTATCATCAATCACAGCTAAGCTCTAACACAGTTTCCTTGTCTCCCTGCTTTCTTTTCACAGCTGTGCTTGCTGCTGACACTACAAAAGCTTTCAGCATGGAAAAAGGCAATGACAAAGGTGATTTGAACAAGACTGAGGTTAAGCAGCTACTCCAGCCCTTAGAGGAAAAGGCTTCTCCCCTTATTAAGAATTTTAGCATAAGTGATAGACATGGTGGGTATACAAGGATATGGAATCTTTTTCTGTTGCTGCAGTTTGAATGTTCAGAAATCATAATTGTTGCCATCTTGACACTAAACATAAATTAGATGCTTATGAGATGTCATAGAAAGATGCAATTACAAATCAAACCCCACCTTATTCCGTCAGACTGGATTGCTGCTGAACCATTTTGCATGGGAAGAGAGCCATTCCAGTAACAGCAATTAGAATGCTGAGGCTTAACTAGAAATCACATCCCTTCTGAGGCAGAAAATTCACTCCAAATCTTAGTGATCAATGGAAGGCAAGAGAATAAGAGTGACAGCTTATGCCAGCTTTCCAATGCCATGTGACACTGACATTTTATTTCAGCACTTGACATGCAGCCTCTCAATTAAGACTGAATATTGAGCAAAAGTGAAGACTGAGTCTTGAAGCATGAGCTTGAGGGTGGCATCTGCTTTCCTCTACACTGCCATGCTCTCTAACAGGGCTTTTTACCTGCATGCTGCTAAAGTTGCCCCAATTCTGGTTGCTGCATTTTCAGTTGATATTCCAGTAAAAGCAAGGAACAGAAGAATTGAGCCTGGACATATCTGTTGCATTAGGGAACATGTTAAAGAAAACTTTTTCTTTTCCTCTCACCTTCTTTTTTACATCTGTGCCAGGCCAGCCAGCACCTAACCAGAACTTGCCTTGTACATGTATCCATCATGATATTGTACGCAAGGTCCAAGAATAATGCTGAAAACACTTGAGAATTGTGATGGAGGCAATTAAAAAAGATCTACAGCCATCATTAAGATTTTACTCATCATCTGTTCTCTGTGTTGACACTATTAAATACTTCAGAAGCAGTTCATATACACTTGCTATTCAGTGACATCATAAGTGATAAAATATTATATAGTACCAGAGTGTTAAATTTTGCACTAGTTCTAAGATAATTAAAGTAGGCTCCTGTCATACAAGGTTTGACACATTAAGGATGATTTCTAGATCAGAAACATAGATGGACTTGACAGTCCATTTTTAGAGGTAGGGGATATGTGTTGTAAGGTTTGGTGATTAGCTTCCAATTATAAAAGACCAAAATGATGTTAAATAATAGAGTCACCCACTCAGTTCATATTTCACTGAGGCTGAGAATTACAGTTTCTATATTATCCATGATAAATGCCAAACAACTTTGAGTAATAAGCTTGAAAACATGCAATTAGAGGACTAATAAATCTTGCTTTAATGAGAAACAGCTGTTCTGTTACACTGTGCCTACAGGACATACTCATGTTTGGCTCAAGGTCTGGGAACATGCAGCATTAAGTAGGTTTTAAATGAGTAAATGTAGATTAAAAGCTTTAGTCAGGCTCAGTCGCTGCTTAATTTTATATATGCATTCAGTTTGAAAAATTATAAATAAGCATGCTTGAACTCCCTTCTTTTTCAGGGCAGGCAGCACCCCTGTCACACATGACTACCTGTGCCAAGAGGCCCTGTTTTCCTGGAGTGCTGTGCCTGGACCGCAGAGCCCCGTACGTGGGGTACCTCTGTGGCCAGTGTCCCGACGGGTTCTTTGGAAATGGCCGAATCTGCACCAAAGTCCCCAGACCAGGTACTTTCTAATTTGGGGGATTTTTAAAGAGGTTTTGCATAGAAAGGCTGTGAGGAAATCTGAACTAGCCTGGCATTACAATGTGATGTGTTTAATAGTCAAACACTGAAGGCTTTTTTATAACTGTGAACACTCTTACCTGATGAGCAGCTAGTGGGTATTATTTCAGAAATATCCGACTCTGTGAGTTGGGATTCAATACATTAACCATCTCATTTGCCACTGAAGAGAATTCTTCACAACAGGATTTACCAGATGATATGAGTCACCACATCTGTATTGCTGCCACAGCACTGGCATAGGATTTCAAAACATGTTTCCTCCTCAGTAAGATCACAGAACATGACACACGCCTCTGTCACTCCACTCGCCTTCTTTCCTAATTCCTTTTTCCACAAAGCATCTGTTCTCCAAGGTGACCTTTGAAGATGATGATAAACAAAGTCTCATGTAAGAACAACTGTATCAACAAGCAAAGGCAACATATAATTAAAGCATCTCAATAGTATTGTTTGTGGACTGGGCAATAATCTTCCTTAGGGAGCTCTGAAGCTCAGCTGGCACCATTTATCTCTGAGGACTGATCATTAGAAGAGGTCTTCAGCTGGGGTAAAAAAAAGTTGGGCCCTGACCTCAGGCAGAAACTGGCAATAATATAGCAACCACTCATCTGTCATCTCATCCTGGTCTCTCTCAATGAAATTCTCATAATTCAATATATGGTTCTCCAGGGACAGTCTGGATGGTTGTCCCCTTTTACTGCACAGTGATTTGCCAAGAGAACTGATGTTTATTCTTTAATAACAGTAGTGACTAGCTCAGATTCCTCTTTTTTTTTTCCTTCTAAATCTTTTTCCTAAGTATTCAAGACAGACTGGCTTGAAACCTGTCAGATTGTTCCCCAACCTCCCACACTTGACTAACCCACTTTCAGCCCCCTTTCTGTATCCAAATCAATGACTGTTTCCCTAGCATTGTATTTTAATGCACATTATCAAAGTGGAAGCAATTTTACTGCTTAGTGTAGGTATCATCCAATCTCTTTGAACTATAAATTGATTTTAGCCACTTTGCTGAATCTAAAGGTCACAAAAATAAACCAAACATTTTTCATTCTCTAGCAATGGGTATGTACAGTGTATTACTTAGTTTGTCAGAATCCCTAAGTCAACTATTGACTCTTTGATAACTTGGGGAAGCTGTAAAAGCAGTTAGCAAATAAAAAATATCATTGTGCATATAAATAAAGAAGCATATCTGTTATTGCCCAAAGCTGCACCTTGTCATTAATGGGATAATGGGATATACATTGTACACCCCAAAGGCCATTTAAATGCTGTTGAGTAGAACAGATAGTCTACAGCTGTAGGTATTGGTACAGTAAATCAGACACTCTTACACAGTGCTTATCTAAACATTAACCAATAAATTTGTGTATGTTTTAAAAAGGGAAGCTTCAAAAGGAGTTGCCATTTCCTGTGATTCATACCTGTCATACACAGCTCCAGGCAAGATTTAAGAAATATCCCAAGTATCAGGATCTGAAACTAACACATGCTGCTTTCAAAAGCAAGTTGTATATCAGAGGCTGAGGGGTAGTTTTTCTTTTTCCTCTGGAATACACAGAGCCAGGGACTCTGTGTTGCAAATGTGGCCATGTAGCCAGCTGGAGCACTTTGGGGAGGGAATGAAGAAGAATTATTTTTTGTTCTATCAGAACCCTATATTCACTGACGTGAATTATATCACAATAGAAATGATGGGAATCTTGAGCCTCAAGGTTATGTGAGAGCAGTCATTTGTTTTAATATTTAGAAATGAAAGCAATTGCTGCAGCTGTATGAGTGTCCTAATTTATGACCAAAACGACTGGCTTAACTTCCTTTCCCATGTGCTTTGCTAGTTGAAGCAGAAGTATTGTATAGCATTAATGATTAAACATTATCAGACCTTCAATTAAACTTAGGTAGAGTTATGGATTATGATTATTGTGAAATACGCCCTGTTAGAGTAATAGCTTCTCTCCCTTGTAACTTATGATATCAGTCTTCAAATGAAACAGAACAAATCCTCTTCAGCTTAGTACAGTGCTTGTGACAGCACTGAGATTATGTGACACTTCTTTCCAACTCCAGTAATTGTAATCTAAAAATACTCTTGCTGATCCCTATTTTGAACTATTATTGGCCACTTTTGACATGAAGTTATGCTCAATTGTTGCAATCTAAGGATTAAAGGATAAGTATTTTTTCATACAGAAACTGCAAAAATTACCCAGTTGCCTTTGTAGACTACTGAGGAGACAAAATATGCCAGAAAAAAAATTGTTTCCTAAGTTAATGCTTGATGAGCTGCACCCAAAAGTCCTTCATTTTTTATTTAGAATAAAAAGCGTACCATTTCCTCATCACTGATATGTGGTAGGTATTAATCTCTCAATATACTTTACTTACTGCGAACTACTTAACTCCACAAGTAAGTGTCTGAGCTATATTTACCTGCTCTGCCAACAATTCAGGGCCTCATCCTGTTCTCACTTATATGTTTTACCTGGTTCAGATCAGTAATTTGTAGCAGTTAAAATCAACCAGACTTGATTGCTGTTGGTTTTGAAATAAATCAGATTAGTCTGAAGGAAAAGCATCATCAGTGTCAAAGGTGGCACAGAGTTGCATATATAAACAGAAATTATTGGTTTAAAAAAATACATTTTCATATCAGAAGCAAACTATTTCTATCCCTTTGAAATCCAAAATCCTACATTTCTGAAAAAAATTACTAGTAGGATCAAAAGTCCCTTAATTTTTCTGGCATTGAATAAAGAGGGAAGTCTAAGGAATTTCTATCTATCCAGGCTTCACTGAGCACATTTCACATTTGTATAAAATATGTTTCCTTTCTGTTAGAAGAGGCAGAGCTATTAAATCAAACCATACAGTATCATTGTTCATATTCTTGGCACAAAGAAAATGAATATATCCTAAATCTGGTGATGTTACTGCATGATGCAATATTAGTTCTCCTCAGACATTCCTGGTATTTCTCTAGACTGGTTTCATCTCTCACAGTCACACTGATACCCACCTGTTTGCACTTTCTTTAGCAGGTTAGAGAGCTTGGTGTCATCACAAAAGATTTATTTTTTTCCTATTAGTAAATCAGCAATTTTACTGGACAAAGCAGAGCCACATCCATCACTGATAAAAGATTGTTTGTCCAGAGCCAGCTCTCTCTGCCTTTCCTGGTTTAGGGAACTAAGATCAAGGGAGAGGATTGTTTTATGATCTCTGTAATCGAGTTCTGCTTTTCCATTCTGAACATCACTGCTAGCTCTCCTGCCACAGCAGTTAATTTGCAGTGTTGTAGCACTTGATATACTTTTGTGTGTGCCATCTATTTGTTATGTTTATGGACTCCATATTTTACACTATTCCAGCATCTGCACAGTGCTTCTGAGTTCACTTTGATTTCACATCAGAGAGACCTCTGTGACCTTCTAATTTGCACCACTGTCAGATCAACTTCAAAGTGTGGATTTAAAAGGAGAATAAAATGTTTGGAATTAAAAGAAAGTGTGTGTTTAAAGTTTAAGTGTGTAGTGCTTAGTCTAACACCAGAGTATCATATTAGTCTAAAGTTTTACATTCTTAACTTTTAACTTTGAAAGCACTGCTGACATTATCAGCACTCATCACTGATCCCTGTCCATGAAAAATAAATAACTCCAGTAAGAGCTTTGGTCATCAACCCAAGGTTTCATCTCTGGAGCTACCTGCAGGAGTGGGGACTTCTTACTGACTGGAACCAATCAAATGATTTTGCTTCCAGAGATGACTGAAGAACATAATGGACTCCTTTCATCTCTGATCTAACAGAATTGATGAATTTGCATTAAAAAGATCAAGGCTGAGATTCCAGTCTCAGTTACACGAGCATAAATGATAAGTTATTCCACTAAATGAACAGCATTAGCCTAATGGAGTGAGCCAAGCACAGTTCCTAGAAGACAGATCTTAAAACCACACACAGAACTTAGCAACATGGTTGGAATGTACCAGCTGGTGTAGACACAGTGCACAAATCTTTCAGCATCCAGAGGATGCTTTGCAATGAGTAATTAACTAACCACTCTTGACTTGGTTTATGCAATGAAATACAACGTTCACTTGGAGGCAAGAATATTTTGATCCTGTAGTCCTTACCTTTGAATTTGTCTCAGTTCCTCACAAGCAAGGCATAACACAAAGACAAAATAAATAGTAAGCAATACTCTGTTTTGCCTGTGTGTGCTATTAACTCTCAGATATTCTTGTTGCCTCTGAAACTGGGAAGCATTGCATCTCTATGCCATGGTTTCCAGCCCCTAGGTCTGACTCAGGCCATTGAAAACCTACCCACAATTCATCTTTGGAATTTATGGTGGAAGTTGCCAATCTGTTCCCTGAACTGCTTCAGTGTTTCACATTTGTGTATTTCAGGACAAAATGTAGGTTTTTGTCAGGCTGACCAATTACGCTGTAATGACATCTCCTTCAAGGGGCACATGATGAAATGGCAACTGAAGCAGGGTTTGAAGTGTTCCACAAAGACATTCCATATAAGTTTGTGCTCATTTGCAAATGGTGCACCAGTAATCTTTGCACCAGGCCAGAATCAGTCTGGCATTTTGGAGATAACCTGTGACCCTTTCCTGCCCTCTGAGTATGATTCTATGATTCTATGTAATTGCCACTGAAAATCCCCTCCTGTACTTGTCAAGATAGAAAGGGAATCTGAGAGTATTTCTGATAGCTTTCTCCTCCTTAGGGATACCTAATAAAATACTAAGTATTTTCAGAAAAGTATCAGGAGGCCTGTGAAGTATATGTTATGACCCAAACATAACAACTAAAGTATGCATGGTGGGAAGAATATGTTTAGATAATTTAAAAGATAAATGGTTTCCAGCTTCACTGATCCATTTACTCTGTCAATCCAGAATTTCTTAAGTGCTTCCAATCCAGATGATATATTTAGGAAATGATGTAGCTCAGCAATAGAAGACCAATGAAGCCCAAGCCATAAAACCACTGGGGAAGAGGACTCAGCTATATGCCATGAATAATATTTACATTCAATCAGATCATCAAGTACAGATTACATTTCTCTCCTACCAAGAATGTGCCACCTTTTGCTTAAGCAATCAGTGTGCCATCATGACTTTTAAGTGATAATAGCAACTCAGTCTCCAACAAATAATCTATGGTGGCTACAGGCCCTGCAGTTTTTTTACAGTGACAGAAGATTATCTCCTCTTAAAATTTTCAAGCTCATTTAATCATCTAGCTATAAAAGCACACAGCTTTTAAAGTAAGCCAACGCTGTTTCCACAAATTTGGTAAGACTGCTGTTTTGTTAAAGGCACTTAGAAGCTCTTTAAAGCTGTAAGTAGCTCACACTGGACCAATATCCTGGCCCCATTAAGGCAACACAGGATTTTTGCCACTAACTGGAAAAGCAAACCAGGAGTTGAAGGAAAAAAAAAAGGATTTGTGAGCAATACAAAGAGTAGTACAGTACAGGTGGTCAAAATAGGTGTGAAATTCACAGACTCATCATTGCAGGGCAAATTTAGAACTAGTTCATTAACATCAATGGACAGTTACCTATAGGTGCAGTGGCACCCACTTCACTGGATTTACCTGCAGAATCAGGTGATAATCACTGCTGATCCATGTGAATTTTGCCTCCAGAATTACACATCCCAGCTGTGACAATTCTCTGTACCCAATTAGTTCACTTCTGAAGGGACAGAGAAACAGCTTGTAGCTAAGACAACACAACTGATCCTCTGCTATGCAGGAGAAAATGATATCTCATGCTCATAATTTATGAGATTGAGAATTTCATAGCATAGCCCAGTTTTGAAGAAGCCTCAAAAAAGACTCTGTTCCAAACTTTGATTTCTGAAAGAGAATTCTCTCTTCTATTACAATAAAAACACAAGATACTTTTGAGGTTTTTTGGTTGTTTGTTTTGATTTTGTGTAGGACACGGAGGGAAGGAGAGGGGAAGAACCACACTCTGGGGAGCATCATCAGAGCTCTCTGGTCTATAAGTGGTGGAACAGATGATAAACCTTTTAAATTGCTAAAAAATAACAGTTCTCACTTAGAGTTTCTCCATGCTAACACACATTGCTTATGGTGCTTATAAAATAAGGTCTTTAAAATCTCAGATTTGAATCAAGCTATCTGTTTATGAAATTTTAAATTCTTAAGCTAATATAATACCTGACAGGAAAGGTTATCCTTAAGTCTTCCTTCTTACCCAAGTGCCTTTAGCCAGTTCATAACTTCTCTTTTATATTTATTTGAATAAAAAAAAAAAAAAAATTAATCAAAAAAGGACTTATCTTTGTCATAGCTATTTATGTCACAATGCCCTAAGTGACCACAGCTTGCTTCAAAATTCTTGTTCCATTAAAAACAATAATTTCCACCATACACCCTCAGAGCACATCCTGAAGTGCCACTAACCAAATGTCTCTACTTTCTCATCCTAATTGCCTTTCAAAGACAAAACCACAAACATTTTAAAGGTATGGCTGCCCCCACCATGGAATTCCAAGGTTAGAAGTAGGTTTAGCCAAGAGCTGATGACCCCTGTGTTTAATAAAGCAGTGAGCTGTAGCTAAATAGCTGTACTTCAGGAACTGTTGCATCACCAGCATGGACTGTTCAGATGGAAGCTTGGATTTAGGGATGCTGATCCCTCTGCTAAGCTGCAGCTTGGATTCAGTGCACATTGCTCCTCATCTTTCTGCACAGCTAAACAAGCACAGCATTTATCATCCCTAATGTGCTGGCAACAGTGAAAAACTCATTTGGTTAAAGTAGGCACAAATTAGCAGAACTGAGCAAGAACTTTTGTGATATACCATCTGAAAACTTCTCAAAGCTCCTTGATTTTTTGTTTAATATATTAGAAAGAAACAATAGCTGGTTGCCAACTTACTCAGTTGAAATGGTGCAGAATTCTATAAAAGCCTGAGCTCACTGAGGGTATTTTTATGTGCTTATATGGTATTAAAACAGATTCATCACTGGTCTCCAGAAAGGCATAGTTCAGATTGTTTCTTGGCTTTCATATGTAAAGTAACTCATTTTTTTGTGTTTACAGCCCAAACCAACATAATTATAGTTTTAGACCATTTACTTCTTGAATCGGATAAAAGGAGATTTTCAGTAAAATATTCAAGTTTAAGCTGGTTTTTTCTTTGAAGGAATATTATCAATTTTCTTTTGAAGAAATGTTATGAACTTCCTTTATAATCTATTATTACAATTCTAAAGTATTCTACATAGAAGTTTCAGAGAATTAGACAGAGACAATCTGTCTTGATTTAGCCTGCTTTGTATAGATCTATCAACCTGTTCAAGCCATGAGAGAGTCTGAAGGCCCATGAGACATCATCAGATAAGAGCACAGCTTCTATTAATTTCTCCATCTCTTGCAGTGCTGAGAAGTATAATGCACTGCCAGCTCCTGAATAGAAAATATAATTTAGTTTTATAAACTCTATCTTAATACTGTCTTTGTAGCTGCTGAAATAATATAGTTGCAGACTCAAATAATTGGAGAAGGTGGAACACAAAGGAGAGGTAAAAGTTCAGACCTGAAAGATGGACAAAGGATAATGAAAGAAAGGACAATAAAACAGTTAAGCAGGTGATCCGGGGTGTTTTGAAACACAACCATACTTCTGCTTTTACTGTTTTGTTAGCTGGGTATTCAGAGAAAAGCACAGGAAGAGCACTTCTAAAAACTGCAGCAAAAGAATGGTTTAGACCCAAGGAAAGTCAAGAGCACAGAAAGATCTTGTAACAAAGAGGAGCAAGGCTCTGGTGCAGGGAGTGAGAGCACATCAAACGTGTTGGGTTTTTCCAAATCCCAGGAGAGAAATTTTCAATTAAATCTTGAAATAAACTTGAAAGTAGGAGAGGTGTTTAAGAAAACATTGCTTGTTTGCAAAAACATAGCTGGTTTATAGATCTCCATATAAAATCCAAAAAAAAAAAGATACTGATAAAAAGACGGATAGAGGGGGGAAAAAAAAGAAAAATCCCTGTTTGGGGAGTGTGGTCATATCTTTCCAATCAGTAATTCTTACACCATTTCTAAAAACACTGTCTGTGGTGACCCTGACATTAAATTTTCTAATGAAAACTTACAGAAAACATCACAAAAGTAGAAAAACCCAATAAACCGGCAAACAGAGTATGCAAACACAGTGCACAAAATGCATTATTTTCCCCAAAGGCTCTTTTTTCTGTGCAGCTGTTATTGTGTTCACCACCTTCTTGCACTTTGCCTTTTTATGATCTCTTGTCCCAAGAACTGTACTGACCAAAATTGGATGGATACCTCCTTGAAATGCAAATACACAACCATTAGGTGAAAGTGCCATGTATTAGGATAAATTCCATATTTAAAACTGTTTTTCTTACTTTCAGACATGAATGCCATTGTAAAAATCCAGGTTACAGCCTGATCCTACCATTACTTATTCAGGACATTTGAAAAGGAGCCCATCATTGAAAGCCTATGGAGAATTCCAGTTTAAATAAATATAAATTAAGGCAGTATTAGTGCCCCAACTCTTGTTTTTTTTGTTCTCTTAATCCCTAAATCCCTAACGCTTTCTGTTAAAAAAATATTTATGGCTAGAAAAATATTTTATACAAGGAAAGAGCTATACCCAAGCAAAGTCTTTCTAAGGCCTTGTTTTGGTATTTGAGTATGAAAGAGATTGTCCTTAGTTTTCTGTATTCCTTGACATGTCTTTGATACATCTGAAAATATTCTCTGCCATGTAGTTTGTAGTATCATTTCTATGGTGATGAACTCCTTGCTTCCTGACTGAGCATCTCAGAACCCCCATTTTGTTTAAATTCATCATTTAATGAATTGAGATACCAATTATATTACTCTGAAAACATATAAGCAACTATGTAGTGATGCAAACAAATACAAATACCTTTCAGGCAACAAAAGCAAGCCCACAATATCTTCTTATATTAATGTTTTTTTGTATACTGACATAGGATTTCAACATCCCAGAACTGGAAAATGGCCTCCTTGATGGTGGAGTCCAGACCTCATTGCATTTATGGGAATCATTTAATCTGAATATAGAGAGATTCATAAAGAAGTTTAGTGAGTGAATCAGCTGAAGAGCCCAGTTTTTCTCCTGCACAAAGAGCATTGTGTTAGAGCTGAATGATTTTGTATTTCATACACACAAACTAAATCTGCCTTGCAAATTCCGAATGGTGTCACAGAATTGTGAACGTGCAGCTGCACTCACATTTGACAAACAAAAGAGTCTGAAGCAGAGGAATAGTTCCCATCAGAAGTGCCTGGGTGATGCAGGCTCCCTGTGGCTCATGATTCTGGTAGGTAAAGGGGAAGAAATTTACTCACCAGGTAGCAACATCAGCAGCACAATCCCATTGCTATCAGGTTGAAACCTATAGCTCTGGGACAGTGAACCAGATGTTCACCTTTTCATTTCATCTTTAAAGCAACAAGTGACTAAATTTACCCATCACAGAAGCAGTGGTTTGAGAGCACAGATTTTACTAAGACTGACTATGCCTCTACAAATGGGCACAGAGGAGTGAGAGTTCTTTGCTGCTCTGCTGAGCTGTGTGGATGGAAAGGCACACCAGGTCCTCAAGATGCCTTGCTGGTCCTCAACCAGCCTGGCTGGTTTGTTCTCTCTGCCTGTGCACAGCCAGGGGCTCATACACAGCTCCACATCACCTCCTGGTTTGTGAATTCCAGATCTGGGTACCTCTTACCATATCCTCTATTTCCACATCTGTTGCGGCAAGCCTTCTCTCAGGGACACAGCTCTTCTCCAGAGCTCTCTTACCATCCCTCTCCTCAAGCATCTTCCTCTCTTCTCTGATTCTGCTTCTGGGAGCATGCCTTTTATTTTGCCCTTCAGCCCCGCCCATTTCTGGCTGGGGCAGGCCCTAATTATTGGGCACAGCTGGGCCTAAGCTCCCAGTTCATTATCGGCGACACCTGAGGACTTGTGGTTCTCTCTACACATATCTTTCAAAGGGGGGGTTATCTTTTGCCCATCCCTACTTCCAGTGTGTTCTGTGTTCCTGAACTCTTTTACAACACATTTGACTTTTCAATTTTCGGCAGAAAAAAATAGTTAAAAAAATAACAAACTCTAAACTTAAGCTCCTATCTAAAGTTACAAAAATATCACGGTCTCATTAGTCTTTAAAATACTTTTCTTTCTATAGGAATAATCCTGGAAGCACACCCTTTGTAAAACTTGGGAAGTCAAAGCTTTACCTTGCCTTGAAAAAGCTGAGGAATTTATTCTGGGAGTTCTTGTTTGTGATTGGAAGAGACATCAGTGACTGGGAGGTTCAGTAAGCACCTAAATATAGGGAAATTCTGGATGCTTAAGAGGAAGGAAGGGAGAATCAAAGATACATTTCTAAATATTTGGGAGAGGGAAAACACTAGGGTATGCTTGAAGGGCTAAAGAGAATATTTAAGAAGTAAACATGCTCTTACTAGAGAAAAAATTTATGCCCTAACTTAATCAAATAAAATGGCAGATTAAGAATTGATGGAAAAACAGTATTTCCCTAGAGTTTCCATTGACAGCTGCTTTATTTCCACTTTCTCACCAAATAAATACAGAAAAAAAATATTAACATGGAAAAGTAGAGAGATAAATGGGGTGATCCTTAATACTCTGATAACAAGACTTCTTTGACCAGTGTAATTTTTCTATTCTCTCTTGACATTTTAAATAAGATTTATGACCTAGTCGATGTTTCAAATTTTAAATGATGACCCAGACAGTGTAATATGTCAGGAGAGTATTTCTCTGTCAGCATTCTCCTGAATAAGAAATGTGCTACACAGCATGTACTACTAAATGTTAATAGCTCTAAAACTACACAAAATGTAAATTTATTGAATTGTCTTAATAATGAGATGAATTCTTAAACTAGTCACAGAATTCTGAAATAGTTGTGACTTGATTAGGACTGTGACTGGCAGGCAGAGGAGACCACAGGCAGATGCTCTTGCTAAGGAGGAGTTATTCTCCACCTGAAAAGTAGACTGATTTGGGACATTTTATTGGGATAAAGCAGAGAGCAACTCCTGATTTTACACAGCAATGCTTATAACATCTGTGATTACACAAAAAAGTTACACTGACATGTAAAAAACCAAAATTTAAGTTTCTAGCTTTAACAGATGCAAAGAGAAGCACAGAAATGAAAAGGTAATGACTAGGGATGCCTACTGGAACCCAAAACAAGTTTTTGAGGTGTCAGATTCTGCTTGCAGGTCAGGATGGGACTGTCCCCAAGGCACAGGTGTTGGGAAGAAAGGCTTGGAGGTGTGTAAGTTTAAGAGCAGCAAAGACATGGATGAACAGCATGGATGAACACAGAAACCAGCCTGGTCCACCTTGTCCCAGGAAGATATGGAATTTGTGCTTCTTCTCTGGGAACAGAAATGGGTGGGCTCAGACGGGGATGTGATTTCTTTTAATTCAAGTCTGGATATGGCCTTTTTTGAAAAGCAAAAAGAAACCCCAGGCACTCAGAAGAGAGAAAATATATTACATTTCTGTGTTTCAGAGTGTAAGGATCTCACTCTTTGTTTCAGAGACTGTCAGGTGTCTTCTCTGCTTGTGAACTGCTCTTCTCACTAGCTTACAGACTCATCCTGTTATGTGCAGAGTGAACATCCTGCTCTCCAGCTGCAGATATCTGGGAGCTCACTATAAAATGCAGTTCATCTGAGAGGATGAAATCAGAAGTTGCTGTGCCTTAACAGTGCCATGATGGCATCGGCAAGGAGGAACCAGGGGCTGGTCCTGACAGTTCCGATTCATCAGCTTGGCACAAGAAAATATCTGAAACAATTGGTGAACCAAGGGTTGGAGGGGTTCTCATACAGGAGATCTCCTGCAGCATGCAGGTGGAAAGCATCCTGGTGAAGAGAGATGTTAAAATTCTGTCTTGGAAATTTGCCCTCTATCACCCTTGTTTTGGTCTTCCCCAGATAGAGGGACAACAGAGGAAACTCTGTGCTCAGGGTCTGATCCATCCCGGCACTACCAGGATAGATCAGAGAGCTGTAATTCCATTGGCACAAATGCAGCAGATCCTCAGTCTCTTACCTTCCTCTGTGAAAAATAAACTCAACTGTTCCACTGCTGCACATATTCCTCTTAATACAGGCAGAAATCCTGACAGATAGTGAAAATATATTTTTGTACTGTCATATAACCTTGAGCGCTTTGCCTTGTCATTTTTTTGTTATTTTCATCCAGTCCCATATGTAATCAGGCAGTGGCATCCCAGAGAAAACCACGTTCACACAACCACACTTCTGCATTGATAATGGGTTGTACATTTGAAGATATTGATCAACTGCACGAAAAATAAATTGAAGTAATACAGGATGTGAGAAAGCTGCTGACTACAGGCAACTGAGTCTGCAATCCTTTGGTGTACTTCTTTGTTTTAGATTTTTTAGGCATCTGAAGAAAGAAATTTTCAGCTATTCCAGGAAAAAACCTATTGTATTCTATTGTATTCTAATTCTAACTAAATTGCAAAGTATCACTATAAATAAAAATCTGAAATAATGAAAACTGAGAGGACACTGAAGTCACCACATTTGAATGATGCCAACTTCTTATCAAGTATTATGGCCTGTAGAAAGGAGAAAAGGGATCTTGATCAGTATATCAAATATATATCAGGATAACCAACCAAAATGCATCACTACTCTTCACTGGTACTCTTATTTGACATAGATACACTCCAAAAACTGCATGTGACCCCTTACAGGGAAGGATGAAACTTATTTGCAGGATGAGTATGTCACCTATTCACCTGGTAAAGAAATTAAAGAATTTTCTTTCTCTAGCAATTAGTCTGATCCCCTTAGTAGTTAATAAAATTTAGTCATGAGGAAAACATTAATTATGACACAGTGGAAGGACCTCAAAGCTATAACCAGGGCTCATTTTGGAAATTCGTCAGAGAGGTCATTCAGCTCTTCCCTGTCCTTCCCATCAGTTTCTGGACCTTGAATTGAATTTTCTAAAGACAGTGATGATAAAATATCACTGATAATTTTCTTTGGGAATACTTCTTTCATCTTTCTCTTATTCAATTTTTTAAAAAAATCCTTTGATTTCTCCTATCTTCTCATGCTCTTTTTGCTGTTATTCTCCCTGGTTCACCATCTCTTTTCTCCCACTCTGTGCCTCATTATTCATCAGCCCTACTTTGGACAGTAAAATCCAGGTATTTACCTGCTGCTCTACTAAATACCATGCCTTTACCTACTGATGTCCAAAACTTGGTCCAGAAAGACTGTAACACTCCAAACCACTCTGCTGCAGCACTCAGCCACCAGCAGAATGACACTGTTTATCAGCCAAATAAACACAACTTTGGATGCCAGGATATGCTGAGATCTAGTCAATGCTCTAACTTTCTTTTTGAACCTTGCCAAACATCTTTATCTATTTCCTTCCTAACTACAGCTAATTTCTCCATCAATAAGAGTTTTAAGCGAGTAATAAATATTTATATTTAAAAGGCAGAGTTACACCCTACACGAGGTTAACCCTAGAACCAAGCGAGGGTTTTTTGTTCAGAATTCAATATATTCTGTTTCCTATGGAGTGTCTGTGCCAGAACCAGTTAAAAATAGCTTCTTCCATTCATTAGAGTCAGCAGATGGCCATTAATCTTCCTGAAAGTATTGATTCAAAGTACTCGTCTCCACTTTCCAGGCCCTTCACAGACTCCCCTCTCCCCATCTATCATCCCTCCCCACACATCTGAAAAGGTGGCTGCCTTTTAACAAGTGCCTGACAGTTACAAACCAGCAGCCTCCCTTCCACACTGCCCCTCACATCTGGAGGGAGCTCTACACAGCATTAACAAAGCTTTTCCATTTGTCTCCTTTAAATACTTTCCCTAAAACTTTCCTCTGCCATAAGGACCACAAAACCATTACATGGTTACACACCAGTGTGATGGGACTGGAGTCTCTCTAGGACATGATCTTGCTGAGGACCATCAGCATTTTTTGATTGCTCCATCTCCAATATTGATCTGTCCCAAACTGCAACATTTTTAGACTGCAAGAGCTTGAATGCAAAGTCTCTGCACTATGTGCTGCCCAGCAGAACATTGCCCAGCACACTATTGCAATCTCAACAGTTCATAAGAAACAAATTTTAGCTTAGGTGGTCAAGAACTGGAAGGTGCACCATGGAGAGATGCATGGTGCCAAAACCACGTGGACTACTGTAAGTCAGGATTAGTAAGCCAGCATGGCAAGAGTTTTTGCCTGTTTGCCCTTCAAGGCTCCTAAAGGGCAGTGCTGTACCTCAAAGGATAATGCCTGAACTTACACTTGAGATTTGCTGCCTTAAACTCACTGGTTATTAAGCCAGATTAAATATATTTGATCTAGTTCATGAGCCAGCCTGGAAGTTCTGGTATTGCAGCTCCCCATGAATCCAGTGCTGGAGTTACCCATAGCAGGAAACCCCACTGCCAAGGAACAAGGATCACAGCGTCCTAGGAAAAGTGTGTCCAGGAGATCTAGGGAGGTTCTGCTCCCCCTCTGCTCTGCCCTGGTGAGACTACACCTGGAATACTGTATCTAGTTTTGGGCTACCCAGTCCAAGAGAGACAGGGTCCAACAGAGAGCTAAAAGGATGATGTAGCGACTTGAACATCTCTCCTATGAAGAAAGACTGAGAGAAGTGAGCTGTTTAGCATTGAGAAAAGAAGGATGAGAGGGGATCTTATTAATGTCTATAAATACCTGAGGGGTGGGTGTCAAGAGGATGAGGCCAGTGATGCCCAATAATAGGACAAGAAATAATGGGGTTAAGCTAGAACATAGGAAGTTCCACCTCAACATGAGGAGAAACTTCTTTGCTCTGAGGGTGATGGAGCCCTGGCACAGGGTGTCCAGAGATGTTGTGGAGTCTCCTTCTCTGGAGGCTTTCAAAACCCTCCTGGATGTGTTCCTGCCACAAGTAATCCTGCTTTGGCAGATGGGTTGGATTAGATGTTCTCTAGAAGTCCCCTCCAACCCTTACCATTCTATGATTCTGTGATTTCTATGCCAGCCAGCACAAATGTACCTTTAGCATATATGACATTTCATCTCCTTTGTTTCTAGAATTGATGTTCTGTCATTAGCTCATGAACTAACTGTTCACTGCACTTCCTTTAAACTCTAGACCAGCAAATTTAACTAATAAATATTTTCCTTCTGTCCTAGTTTCAAGACCTTCCCAAAGCCACGTGGATATTTTAGGAAGAAATACTGAAGTCACTAGAGCATCTCATCAGGAAGATGTTTCAAAGACATCAGGAAACATATATTCCCTTCTTTCCCAAACTCAAACTCCAAGACAAGAAGCTACCTATATTTTGGAAAGAAACCCCACACTCACTAACACTGCATCATTTACAATGAAAAGGAAGACCTCTCTAGCTCACACATCATCAGCAAAAACACCTGATATGGAGCCCACAGCACTTGAGAAACAGTCTTTTCTTGAAAAAAGAAGTGATGCACTTCTGCAGGAGGAGCTAGGCCTCAGAGTCACACCTGCCAGTGTGATAACCCACACCTCTCTCCCTTTTAAACAGCACAAACCAGGTGCAACCCAAGGAATTCCCTCTCATCACAATACAAATCCAAGTTCATCCTTTGCACGGCCCCACACTGTTCAGCAGCCTCACCCCAGACATGGCTTTGGCTTCTCTCCCAGGAAATGGGCTGGCAGAGTGGCAGCCTCAAGGATTAAACCATCCCCAGAATTCCCACCAGAGGAGCAGAGAGCATCTTCTTTAGCAAGACACCTCACCTCCCCCTTCCACTTAAAAACTTCTGCCCTCGGCACAGCTCCCCAAGGCGCTCGCATCCCACCGGTGGCTGCTCCTGAAGCCAGGATTCCAGCACGGACACACAGCACAGCTCTGGATCATGTGGAGCTTCTAAAAACCAGCAGTGGGAGACAGCAGGAAGGTGTTTGTGCTGCTGTGCCATGCTTTACTGGTGTGCAGTGTGAGGTGGGTGAAGATGGAGGAGTGAAGTGTGGGTCATGTCCCCCTGGATACAATGGGGATGGGATTATGTGTGAAGGTAAGGGGGAAAACCCTCTTTCAGATTATTTTATAACTTCAAATCCAATAGCTTTCCAAGGTAAAAATTAATTTGTATTACAAACTTAAGAGATTTTTCCAGCTAGGATCATTCTAGTTTTCAAAGCCATTTATATTTCCAAATAATTGAACATTCCAGAACTTTGAAAAAGCTTTTTCTACTTACAAAAATGACATATTTATTTGATAATATCTAATCTATCGAAACCAGGGACAGATTACAATCTTGCTTGAGGCTAAAATTGTCCTGCTGAAGTCATTACATTTGAAATATATAAAACTTCTGTGGAAAAGCATAAAATTCACTCATTGCTTTTCTCTAAAACACATATTCTAGGAAAAACTAGTTATTCTACTACTGTAAAAATGACTTAAATATCTACTTAGTATCTTAAACACAAAATTGAACTTGCCATCTGAAATGTATATAGCACCAGAAGGGTTTTCACAATATATTGATTTATTAGACAGCTTAGAATACCTCTATGGAACAACAGTGTTATGCATATTGTTGAAACAATGGATTCTCTGACTTAGCTATCACTAATTACACCCTTTCTTCAAATCCCTCTTATAAGTTGATATCTTAATTGGCCTTTCACTTCACAAGGCAGAAGTATTTGCATTCTCTACCTCCTCCTCTTTCTCACAGGGGGTCTCAGAGGAGCTGTGCTGCACCTCTCAGCTCTGAGCCTCCCAGGGACCCTCAGGTGTAAGCAGGGCTACACAGGGGTGTAAAGCCCTCAGTGACACTGCTGCCCTCTGAGCTCAGAGTAGTCCTGGGGATGTATTATGAAATACAGGAGAAAAGGTTACTATCATCTTGGGTGCTATGATTTTTTGCCTGTTTGCAGATTCCTGAAACGCCCCTTTTAAAAGGATTGAAGGTTACTTGGCATTAAAAGTCTCTGTCTTTGACCTCTGTTTTATTCCTCCATCTGGGAAAGTATCAGGTGGTTATTGGACCTGGGATGCCCAAAGCAAGTTTGACTGTTGGGCTCCTTCAGAGATCAGGCCCATGTACATAGGAGTATTTTGAACATGGGCATACAGCTGCATTGTGTCCTAAATAAGGATATTTAGTGTGCCCATCAGTATAGCCCCTAAAACATAAATCTACCTCTGCCTTTTACTGTCTCACAAGATGAGATGTTTTCTTCAATTACTGCTACTACTGCAGATCTCTCTGGAGAACCCTAAGAATGAAATACTTTATTACCAACATCATTCTCAGACTTGGGGCTTGATGACACGATGCACAAAAATCCTTTATTTGTCTCTTGTCACTTGCTGTGCCACCTGACTCAGTAACAAACCTGTCTGCTCCCTGCTTCTGCTTCACCCCTGTGAGCACCCTCCTGGAGCTTGACCAGAAGGGTGAAGAGCACCCATTGTACTTCCCGCTGTGGAAGTCTCTTCCCGTGTCAGATGCAGCTGAAAGATGAGGATTATTCCTTGGATCAAGGTCTCTCAGAACCTCTGCTGTCAGCACCTCATGTCTCTGCCCATGTTGTTCCCACAGCCCTTGAAACAGGAGAACCCTGTAAGAAAAGGAGGCATCAAAACCGAGCAAGTGATCAAAGCTGAGATGAGAACAACATTTGCAAAATCTCCAGGCTTTGATGCGACATCAGCAGCAAGTGAGCAAAAATATCAAGAGCCTCAGCCAATATTGATAGTTGTCACCAGCCTATTTGATATCAAATTTCACCAAGATAAAAGGAACAGCCCATCCGTAGCAATTTTTAATACCTGTGCAGCTTGAGAGGATACGACCTTTGTTTAATAAGAATGTCTGAAAACACTCTAAGATAATAAATACTTTTCTAAGTGATATTTATCTTGTGGCAGAATGTAGGTTTTGGCTTTTTTTTTCCAGTTGTGCAGTTCAAAAGCAGACTTTGAGGACTGGTAGGGAAAAAAAAAAAAGCAGCATCTTGAAAATTAATTTATCTTCTAAAATAAATCATAACTAATTTAATTTCTGCAATATTCTTATCCTTTTGGACAAGCCCCTCTGTCTTCCTATGATGATTTAGTCAGAACTTCCCTCCCTCTACTCTCTCCCTGCTTTAGGAAGATTCATAGGAGTCCAGGGTCGAGGAGACCTCTGGGGATCTTCAGGTCCAACCTCCTCTCTTCTTTTGGAAAAACATTGGTAGATGTTGCTGTGTTTGGTTTATATTCAGCCACCTAAACTGAGCAGATGTTCTTTGAGATGGTCTTAGCAATTTGCCTTTAGATCACTACCAACAACTTTGCCATCGGTAAAAAGCAGGACCTTGCTTTTACCCATTTGGCTTTGGTGTAATAAGCATTATAGATTCTTAATTCTCTTATTTCTGCCTAATTACTCTGCAGATGAGCTGAGATGAAGTAGTTCCTCAAGGCTGTACTCATTCCTCCCATATTCTTTCCTATACCTGGTCAGGTTCTCAGCTTGTAGAGCTCTTTCACTTCCCTGCACAGAGGCAGCACCACAGTTATCAGGGACCTAACATTAACACCACTCTACTTAACAGGCAAGGCTTGAAAAACATCATTTCAGAGTAGCAGTCTGGAGAAAGCCAACATCTCCTGCACAATAATAAGAAATAAGAAGAAGAAATATACCCTGCTGTAGCCCAGATGTTCTCTTAAAGATGATGTTTGCTGGCATTTATGGAGTAAACTTAGCAGGGAGTTCCACTGGTGATGAGGGAGGTTACTAAATACACAATTTCCAACCTGTGTGTCCTTTTCAAGACACTGTGAACCCAATGCACTACTGGGGTACTCTGCTCATAGTTTTTGGGACAGCACCTATCACCTGCCAGAGCACACTGCTTTATAAGTATTTTCTTAAGAAATTTAAGTCAATAAAACTATCGGATTTTTTACAAGTTTTGCACAATATTTCCTCAGAGAAGAGCAAATCTAAAATGTTAGCAGTAATGCTTTCTGCTCAAGAGTTGAAAACACAGCATTTCCTTGACAGTCCAAAACAACTGTTCAAACCAAATAATTTTCAAAATAACAGGAAAGGCAGAGTAGTTAAGGTATTACAACCTCAGTATATTCAGAGAAAAAAAAGGAAATCAGGCAGCTGACATTCATGCTTTCTGACGTTTTCACACTGAATAAGCTCTACCATACCAGACCAAAAGTCCTTCCCCTATCTCCAACAGCTAGCAACACCAGATGTTTGGCAATATATGGGAAAGATGTAAGGATAATGTCCAGAACAGACTTCAGCAAGTTATGGATTATGTGCTTCAAAAAGCCATGGTGATGTCTTTAAACAATATCCTGCTCAACCTTTCCAGACCATGCCTGGTTTTGCAGTTTTCTGTCCTGTCCCCCCAAAACCAAAGTCCAAGTCCCCTCTCAGTGTCCAAATGGAGATGTGTGACAAGTGGTGTTCCTCCAGGGTCAGTACTGGGACCAGTGCTGTGTAACATCTTTGTTGGTGACATGGACAGTGGAACTGAGTGGTCCCTCAGCAAGTTTGACATCAGCAAACTCTGTGGTGGAGTCAACACCCTGGAGGGAAGAGATGGCATCTAGAGGGACCTGGACAGGCTTGAGAAGTGAACTCGTGCAACCTGCATGAAGTTCAACAAGGCCAAGTGCAAGGTTCTGCACCTGGGTCGAGGCAAACCCATGCAGGCTGGGAGGAAAAAGGATTGGAGAAGGAATCTGGGGGGGGGGGGGGGGAACAGAAGCTGAACATGAGCTGTCAATGTGAGCCTGCAGCCCAGAAAGCCAACAGAATAAGAAGGACATGGAGCTCCTGGAATGTGTCCAGAGAAAAGCCACAGAAATGCTCAGAGGGCTCTGCAGCAGCTCCCTGGGAAGCCAGGCTGAGGAAGGTGGGGTTGTTCAGCCTGGAGAAAAGGAGGCTCTGAGGTGACCTTAGAGCAACCTTCCAATATCTGAAGGGGCTACAAGAAAGCTGGGGGAGGGCTTTGCACATGGGGGTGTAGTGAGAGGACAAGGGGAAATAGTTTCAAACTCAAAGAGAAGAGATTTAGGTTGGACATTAGGAAGAAATTCTTTAATTTGAGGGTGGTGAGACCCTGGCACAGGTTGCCCAAGGAAGCTGTGGCTGCCCCATCCCTGGCAGTGTCCAAGGCCAGGTTGGATGGGACTTGGAGGAACCTGGGCTGGTGGGAGGTGTCCCTGACCATGCAGGGGGGTTGGAACTGGATGAGCTTTAATGTCCCTTCCAACCCAAACCATTCTGTGATTCTATAATTCTATGATTCAAAGTTGTGTCTTTCAAAAGACTCCATCTATTTATTTGTTCTTTGTACAAAAGCTCTTCTGTAACTGGTTATCCCTGTCACTTTTCTCTGCATCTTCTTCACTTGCACTGTATCTTTTCTGAGCTGGGGGGATCAGACCTGAACATGGTATTTAAGATGCAGCTCACCATGGATACAGACCATAATAAAGTCTGGCATTTGTGCTCTGCTAACTCTTTGTTTGCTTTTTTGACTGCAGATGAGCACTCAGCTGACATTTCACAAAACAAAATCCATTAGTACAACCTGACCAGAACTATTGTCTGCATTCGTATTTCCAATTTATTCAGTCAAGTTAATCTTGTTAACTTCCTATTTGCTTTGATGGATATTTATTTCATAACTGGGCTCTGGACTGCTGGACTATTTAAATATGCATATGAGTTATTTTAATAGCACTAATAGATGCTTTGAGCCTATGCTTTACTGCCTTTATCTGTGTATCTTACATGCAAAAGAAAAGATCCAATCCATACCTGTTCAAAAGGAAAATGAATAACCTGGCTAACCTGCAGCATAACTTTCTTTTTCTTTTTTTTCCGTCTCCCTTGTGCTACACATATTCAAACTTCCTCAGTATATTTAGGCAACTGGATTAATGAATCTTTGAAAAAAGATAATGTACTATGACTGCATGAAACTATGCTCCTTCCAACGAAGTCTGTCTTGACCTGTCTGGTTTTCAATATTTTAAATGGAACTGCAGGTAATACTTTCAGCTCTCTGGGCCTTGCCTTAGCCATATATGCCCAAAACTCACATCCCAGACAACACAGGGAGTTTACTCACTTTTGAGCTATTAAGCAATAATTCTGTCCTGGAAGCCATTTGCTTGATAAGGGGGATTTGTATTGACAATGGGGAAACAACACAGCATCTGATTTATCTGATTTTCCTGAGTAACCCCGAAGTTATCATAAAGAAACTTTCAAAAAGTTCAAGATCTCATTTTCACAAAAAAAAAAAAAAAAAAAAAAAAAAAAAAAAAAAAAAAAGGTTCTGGGATATTTCCCAATAAGCCCTTTCAAAGAAAACAGCAATGGACTTCTCCATTTTCATCTCCAGATTTTAAATTCTAATCATAACCATATGTACATTTGACAGGAAGATTGACCATTTGTAGCAATGTTTTTCGCTTTACTGTGATTTTATACCATCCAAAACTGCTTAGTATAAAAACACTGCAATACCTTTGTACAATTTAGCAAATGTTTATGGAAAAAAAAATCATTCCAGAAGATGAAAGATAGACATTTTGATAAAGAAGTTGACACAAACAGTACATTTCTATTATGGAGGGATGTGTCTTTTAGGTGAATATATTACTCTCTTTCTCACATTGCAACCAGCATTCAGTTTTTATCTTTTGCTGTTCAGCAGTAATGGAATAGTTTTAAACTTTTTTTTACTATTAAATGTCACCATAAGAGCTAAATGTTTTAATCTCCAAAATATCATGTTTTTTCTGACAGCTCAGATGCATCTCAAAATGTGTAAAAGCCAGATGGAAAGTACTCTCTTCAAATGGACACATTCACTTTAAGTGCTACATACCAAACAAGCTGAAATAAAGCATAATATGTTGGAGTGTCACTGTGCTTGGCACAGAACTTAGGCACCTGGAGCCTTGATGCAACCATGGTCCTACAGGAGAGGCAATCACATTTCATGTGCTTCAAGGAGAGCACTAAAACTTTCCCTGTGTTTTGTTTGTTTCCATGTCTCCATGCAGAGAATATTAACCAGTTCCACCTCCTGCTAATTTCTTACTGCAAGGAAATCCTTCTATAAACAAGCCCTGGGCTCGACCAAGCCCACAAGTATGGAGACGTTTGGGATGTGTGCAGCAGATGGGTCTGTAAACTCCTTTTAGGACTTTCCACCTCTCATTGACTTCAGGGAGAATTAGCCCCTGAAAGCAGGTGGTGGCTTACAAATATAATGCTGTCATTTTAAAGGAATAACAAATTACTCTGAAAAGAGCTTGAATTTATTTCCCTTTCTTTCTCTTTCCACTTCATCACAGCCTGTTACCTGCTGTTCCCCCTAATAGCACAAACCCTTGAACTTCCTGACACTGCTCCAACAGCTGCTATCAGTGGCTGAATTAGAAAAAAATTGGAAAAGTTTAACATTAACTGCAGAAATGGGTCTAAATCAAATCTATTTAGTTGTCCAGACATTGCTGATTTTTTTTTAATTATTTTCTTCTCACAGATCTACACTTCCAATTTCAGCTACACACATACCAAATTTCAAATGTCTAAAACTTATAGCCCATCAAATCAAAATTAAATTTAGCTTAATGACTTCCTCAGCATGTATAGTATGGAACTAAACTATATCTAGCAAGTTTTCCCTTCTCATGCATGTCAAATGCAAAAGTTATTTTAATGCAGCACTGAAAATTTCACAGTTAAAACTGTACAGCAATAGGAAAGATAAGTACTGAAGTACCTGAAGAGCAGATCTAATACCAAATATATTTCTTTAATGTTATTTATGGCAAAATGGCTTGTTTAAAGGTACCTCCTTGGGTTTTGTCCTCTTAACTGCAATTGGAAAATGCAGGGTGTTTTTCATTACTTTTTTGGATGGTAAAGTTCACACACAATGGCTTTAACTGAAGGCTTGGTGAGAATCACAAGGGGTGAGGAGGCCTTCAACACATGAACTTCATATAAATTATATGGGACTACAAGTATTTGTCCTTCATCTTTCCAGTTACCTAGTCCACTTCCCAGTTTTAAGAAAAATATGTGGTACATTAGGGTTTTTTTTCCCTTATAAAAATACTTAAAATGAAAGATGCTTTGCTTCAGAACTCTGGCTTCATTTTTGTGTTTTCCTTGGAATAACCTTGCTAAGCTTCATATCCATTATGAAGGACAAATTTCTGCCAGTGAAGTGTGCCAAAGTACAACATTTTTCTCTGTCTTCACTTCCCAAGCACAAGGGAAGATATTTTTCATTCTGCTATGCAGGCAGTTGTTTTTTTTTTTTCCTTTGGAAGGCATGAGTGAGAACCAGCTGACACACAAGCCTTGCTATGCTTAATAAGTATGCTCCTGCAGGCACCACTTCTTCTTTGAGTAAGAGCCAGTGGTTGTCTTCTGCCTTCAGTGGTCTTTTCTCCTGTGTTTTCTCCTTGCATACAGAACTACCTCTTATTAGATGGCTACAAATAGAAGCATCAATGACATCGCATGTCAGGTATCTGCCTTAGATGTTAGGATGAAGAGGCCGAACCTTTCCGGCTACCTGCACAATAAAACCATTATGCTCATAATGATCAACATTTAAAACCCAAAGACAAGCATATCTGCAGCAAACAGGCTGTCTCAGGAGCTGCAATTCTTTCCAGCTGTACACAGTGCACCTGCTCATCTTTTTTTTTCCCACAGAACAGAATTGCATATTGCAGGATGTCAAGAAATCCTTCTCTAACTTGATGCTTTGTCTGCAGACCTCAGAGTACTTATTAAACATTTAAATTGTTGCTGGAATGTTTGTCATCAGGCTGACAAATTCCCATACAACTCATTTTTATACAGAGGAAGCCCTTCATCTCTGCTTTAGCATAAGTTGTGACACCTGTTAAGGCACACTGAACATCTGCAAGGCAAATCTGTGGAGAGGGATGGGCAAAGTCTTTATTCTTAACTACATTTGCACTTGATCCATCCTTAGACTTCAAAAATGCATGACTTAAAAATGTGCCTGCTCAGAAGTTGAATATGATTGTTAAAATCATTCCCTTGCAGACATTATATGGCTGCTCATTACTTACTGCTCTATTACTAATGTGACACCTGCTTTAACTCTGCAGTGGTTCCCTCAGGAGCCAGATCCCTTGTTGGATGAGGAAAATGGTATGGGAAAAGAGGTAGAAAACATTCAAGCTCAAAACCACACAGAAGCTAATATTTGAAATGCATTTTTTTTCTCCTGTTTTACTCTTGCAGTGCAGTGTGATCCACCATGTGAGCATGGAGGAACTTGTCTGTCTCAAAATACTTGTTCTTGTCCTTATGGATTTGTTGGTCCTCGATGTGAAACAAGTATGTATCAACATTCAGGCTTTTGTCCTCACTATATGTTCAAATTTGCAGAAAATTAGAAGATTAAAAAAAAATTTTTTTTTCTATACTTCCCCTTAAAATGACTGAACACAGCAAGGAAACCAAAGTATATCATTATGGACTAATACTGTAGCTAAACTATTTCAGAGCATGTATTTACCAGCAGCATAGTTGTATTATGTAAAAATATGCACATCTACATCAACATTTTCTACATAAAAGTGCTTTTGGAAAAACAAACAAACAAGCAAAAATCTTCATATTATTTATAGTAACATTTATGAAATCCAAGGTTGTGTGAGTGAATACAGTAATACTAATTTTGAGAGCACAAAGCCACTACCATACCAATGAGGAGTGGTGTTCTTATGCAATACAAGTATCAAAAGAGGTGCAATATATAGAACCTCTGGGGGCAAAGAATCAGCCTTCAAATCCTCCTGTATTAGCTGAATGGTGAAACTTACGTGGTCACATTATTACAGTCTTTGCTGCTTATTTAAATACCAGGTTGCCCTTGACAGGAATATAATTTTCTATCTGAAGCAGGAATACTTAAAAAGCAAAGAATGTCAGATGCAAGACTTCGAATGGCGAAAGAAAACCAAGGAAAGGGCCAGATTCACCCCTCAGTTTTCCTCTTGGACTAATAGCATTAGTTACTTGCTGTACAAGGGCAAATTTAAATCTTCCACTGGTGTTATTTATAAGAGATTTTGATGCTTTTCTTATTTTTCAGTGGTGTGTAACAGACACTGTCACAACGGTGGGGTCTGTGTGTCACCAGATGAGTGCAAATGCAGGAAAGGATGGAGCAGCCCTTCTTGTGAAACAGGTAAGTAAGTGGGTACAAATGAAGGGTCTCATTTCTTTTCCTACCTGAAATCCATGTGATTCCTGCAATTCAGTGGCTGGACTGGGAATGGCTTAAAAGAACTAAAATGTAAGAACCTGAGACCTAGTTAAAGGCAGAACCTTGGAAGGCTTTGAGTTTATGTAAGGACTGATAGTATAAATGTTTCATTCTTAGTACCACAAAAAGGAAACTTACAAACAAAACCTTTCTGAAACTTGGTTTTCAAGCTCGTGTGATTCTGGACTTTCTTCTTGGTATGCACAAATGCAAAAATAAAGCTATTCACCAATTGGAAATGGGAATAATTCTCACTGGAGGCTTTGGAGACATGTTGATTTGCAGTCTCAGCTGCCATGGACTCTTCATTGGTCTTGTTCATGGAAAGCCCAGTGACTGACTGGTCCAGTCCCACACCCACTGGGGCCAAGATGAGGGCAATGCAATCACCTGCACTGCTCAAAACTTGTGCAAACTCCAATTCTCATTGTTTTTAACTCCACACATATTTCTTAAAGTCTACTGGTGGGGTAGAAAGCAAAAGGATTTGGCTTTTGGTGATTTTTTAAGAGTATGCAGTCAAATCTGAATTTAAAAGTACAGTTTATGGAGACAGGAATGGGAGTAAAGTTAGGACAAGAGTGCAAGTGAGCAACGTGACTTCTGGTGCTGTTAGCAACTCCATACATGTGCAGTTCTAGTCCTGAATATTCTGAGGAAGAAAACTGAACACAGAAGGGCAAGCTGAGAAACTTCCTTACTTTCTTACAACTTCTGTGAGCTGAGAAGCTGAGGCTGGCTACTCAGATTTTTGTGGTCCAGTTCTTGGATTCAGTTTGGCCATTCCAAGAAGATGGCTTGTGACTTTAAGAGAAAAAAAAAACAACAGTCAGTTTGCAAGGAGAATGTAACCATTCACCCCCTAACATTAAACATCCTGATGCTGGCAGAATTCACACTATTCCTTCTGTGTTTCACATCGGTCTGGAGTGCCTACAAAGGCATCCACAGAATTGTGCACACTCAGGGAAAAGCCACCTCCAGCCATCAGTATGAAATGACAAGGGGAGGATTGGCACCAGGTACCTATTTCTAGTCAGGACTCATAGTCTTGAACCCTGTTTGGAATAAATAAAGCTCAGACCTTCCTCTCAGGGTCTAAGCACTGAAAGCTGGAATACACATTTTTCCTCCAAAGACACAGCAATTATGGTGCTCACCTGGGACAAGGAATGCAAAACAGTGAAATATTAAAAGCAGCAAGAACGAGGAGTACCTTAATCAGTGCCAGACCTCAAGGC
This sequence comes from Heliangelus exortis, assembly GCF_036169615.1. Taxonomy (NCBI): domain Eukaryota; kingdom Metazoa; phylum Chordata; class Aves; order Apodiformes; family Trochilidae; genus Heliangelus; species Heliangelus exortis. The sequence continues at coordinate 5,591,444 of NC_092427.1, forward strand.
TAGAGAGGCAATCTGCCTCTGCCATAGTGAATATTAAATGGCTGTGACACCTTCAGCCTACATTACCTTTTCTGGAAGGTGAGAGATGTCATTTTAACCTCCATCTCCCTGAGACTGCTCTTCCTGTAAGTGTAGAAATGACAGAGCTATTGAGGACACATAAATTAACATAGATAAGATGCCTGGTAAATGACTGGGATTGCCACCAGGTATTCTGCTTCCCACTCTCTCATTTTTCCCTTCCTTGAGTTGTGCATAATTATTTTGGGGTAGCTTTGAAGGGGATTAATACAAGAGGGGGACAAGCAAGAGTGCAGAAGCAGCAATTTCCATCTCAGGGTAGCAGGAGCAGGATTTGTTTGTCTGCCAGTACCTTAGGTGAGAGACTGTGAGGCTCACCTCTCCTGTACTGTTTTCTCTGCACCACCTGGAGCATTTTGTGGATATTGTTCAGGTTTCCTGCCTAGAGTGATAGGAGTCTCTGGCTGAACACAGATATAAAAATACATGAAAATGAGGGACTTTACCAATGAAAATATGTACACTGACAGAGTGTGGACATCTGTGAACTAGCTCTGACAATGAGGCAGCTCATCCAAATTCACCATTAGCCATGAATGAAGTTCATTTTGACTTCATAAGTGATTGCTGCCTCGTCAGAAAAACCTCTCATCTAGACTACAATTTCACTTTTTTTTCTCTTTTCAAATTGACATTTTATTTCTCCTTTAGTCCATCTGAAACATTTTAGCGACGCTTAATTTATTTAAGTTTAAATGTATTTAATTTATTTAATGGGCTATTCTGCAAGATACTGAAAGACAAAGGGAATAGAAGGTTTTAAAGTGTTACTCTGCTTTACAATGAAGAATTTATCTGATTCCTTATTCTTCACACAGCAACTTCCCAACTGAACTAATTTGCAATTCTAATACTTCTTTTTCCAGCAGTGAGGTACTTGCCACACAGATATATTCGAGACAGCTTTTAATTCCTAATGCCTGCTATATCATCTACAGTAATAACAGATAAATAAAGAGGCAAAGGGAGCTCAGCCAGTGGCTTTGTTGGTGATGCATGAGCCAATATGTTGTGAGAACTGGCATTTAAATGAGGCAGAACAAACGGAGGCTTTGCAGCCCATAGCTATTCCAGTTGAGGGAAATGCCACGATGCTCTGCTGAACCCAGACAAACCAGAAAATGGTCAATATCTCATCTACGGGTTCTCCAGGCTGGATGCAACCTGACTGCCTCTTACTACCTTGGGATCCTGCTCGGTGAGGATACCAGAGTGGAAGGAAATGAACTGTGCAAATCAAAGGAAGACATCAGAAATAAACTGTTAAATGATCTTTTATTTTATGCCCCAAGCTATGCTAAAACACCACTGAAATGTTCCCACTGTGTCAACAATGAATAAATGCCACGGCGCAGCTGACCAGCAAGGATGGTGTGAAATTTATCACAGTATTACTAGAAAAATTTATTCTAATGTAATGTGCAGAAGAATACCTACTCTAAAAAAGTCAGATTTGCAAGAAATTCATAGATTTCTGTTCTGTTCACATACAGCTGTGTGCAATCCTGTGTGCTTGAATGGAGGAATCTGTGTACAGCCAAATATGTGTTCGTGTCCTCATGGTTTCTATGGGCCACAGTGCCAGAGAGGTAAGAAAGTGCTTTTTATAATCTTAATAAAGAATCCAGGCTTAAAATATCAACAGCAGCCTATACTGTTAACTACCCCTATGTGAAGTGTTTCCAGAGATTTTCCTTATCCTAACTTCCTGTGTGCTCCTTTGCTGTTACAACCTGTAGTAAGTCTGCAGTGTATTGTTCAGAGTGGTATTGTGAAGGAGTAAGCACTTATTTGTGATAGCATTAATGATAACTGAACAATTAATCTGAAACTATCTGAAATCAGTGATATCACTAATTAGCAGCTATTACACGGAAGGTTAAAGTAGGGATCTACGTGTTTGCTTTTGCACACTGTGTGGCATTTACTACACTGTCTTTCAGAGCCTGATGATAATTTATCTTCACATGGGGCTCACCAAATCAACTGCTTGGCCATCCTAGAGTGATGGGAGGGTGATGGAGGATGGGAGACTTGTTTAAGGTCTCTTCAGATCCCTGCTCCAAGATCCACTCATTTATGGTTCTGCTTGACATAGAGCAAGACCTGATTTTGAATCCCTGTCCTAAAGGAAAGAGCCCTAAGTTGAGACTAACAGCATCTTGGGCTTCTTGCTCACTTTGTGCTGCAGAAGTCAAATTAATTAATACTTTTACTATCCATTAGCACAGGCATAATACACAAGAGAAAGGAATTCTTGTTGAGGGCTCAAATAGCTGGAGGATCCCTGTGCTAGCACCACTTGCATTACTTTTTTTTTTTTTTTTTTTTCTTTAGCACTGCTCCAATATCCCCTCCTGAATTTGGGAGTATAAATACACTCTTATTACCAAACCTGAACTATTTCAACATTAGAAGTTCTTTCCTCTTTCTCTCTCTCTTTTTTTTTTTTTTTTTTTCCTCTGGGGTTCCTAGATGCATGCAATCCCAATGCATATTTTTGCAAGTGAATGATTCACACACAAAAACCTAAGTGCAAATGGAGCTTGCCCTTTGTTTTTGTGCTGTTGGGGCTGAAGGAGAGAGCGAAAATTAAACACACTCTTTAATTTGATGATCTTTCTCTCAAGGCTCAACGTGGAGGTGATTTTCAACATTTAGGTGATTTGGAATTTTTATCCTTGAGTGTTATGATTTAGACAGAACTAAAACTTGAATATAAATAGCCACATTTGTGGGATATAGAAGGGATATGGGGAGAGAGTGGATGGATACTGAAGAAAAGCAAAGCCTTTCCTCCTGCTTCATTGAGAAAGGGGGAAGAAATAGCACCAAAGCCAAGTGAGCAAACAGCAAACACTGGTCTACATTTCAAGGGCAGAAACCCTTGAAAAAGCCCTTTAGCTACAGAGCTAAAACCTGAGCTTCTCCAAGACATTCCTACAACTCAACTGCAAGTGTCTAAAAGAGATCTAAAAGGTTCTAGGAGTCATGTCCTACAGTCTAGCCACCAACAAGCGAGAACCAGGATCTCCAGCTAGGGTCTGACCAAATCAGCCTTTGGAGACACATCTTCCCCAGTCTAACTAAAGAAAAAAGCCTCTGCAGAGCAGTCTGCCAACACAGGTGCCTAAAGAGGGAGCCTGTATTTAAGCAAAGTTGATTCCCTGTGTGATTTCAGTGCACAGAACTTTTGCTTTCCTTTTACCAGCTGTTTGCATCCCCCCTTGTAAGAATGGTGGCCACTGTGTTCGAAGCAATGTGTGCTCCTGCACTGAGGGCTACACTGGAAGAAGGTGCCAGAAAAGTAAGTTAAAAATTCTCTCTGCTTTTTAAAGTTCTCTGACTCATAAACAGTTTTTCTCCTTTCTGTGTATGTTCACAGAATAGTCTGGATTTATGCTGTGATCTCCTGTATTTCTATCACCACACAGAGCAACACCTTGTGGCTATGACCAACCTGTTAATCAGAATAATATTAAGGCAAAGTTGGGAGTACAACATTTTGCTAGAATCCTCTTGAAGTAGTTCATGCATTCTGAATGAGTAACACTTGTATTTGAAGATGAATTAATTATTCTGCACTCAAGATTTTTGGGGGAAAAAATAAGAGCCAAAGGCAAAGCATCTGCCTGAGATCCTTAAAAATATCAGAACATCATACTTCTGGCTTAATTAAGACTGTTGGTTAATGATGCTTCAGCCTTGCTTTTGTTCTTGTCACTGAAAACTCCCGCTTTCCCTTAGCGTCGGTATTTCTGTTCAATTCTTCTGGGGAAACAGGTTATTTTGGCATTTTTACAGACTCTATTGCTCAACAATATCTGTCACCCAGGGAGTTTAGGATATCTCTGTGAAAACTTTTTTTTTTATTATTTTATTTTTTTATTATCTCCTAACCAGTTTGAAATTGCCAAAAAGGGAGCTGTGAAAACAACCCTTCTTGGCAGGAAGAATCTGTACGTTTCCAGAGCACTTTATGTCTTTCACACACAGAGAAAAAAAAAAAAAGCTAGCAAAAAATTCCTTCCAGCAACAAAAGCCCTCTCAATCCCCACACTACAGCTCTCCCCTCCTTCAGCAGGAAGAATCACAAGGCACAGTTCTGCCTGGCTGCAAAGTGCACAATTGAATAGTCTCTTCTGGCAGGAACAAGCTGGAGGGAAGAAAGGAGGAAAAAAATCTAGTTTGGCATCTTGTTTTTGAGGTTAGGGAACATTAGAAAAGTGCTGTTTCCAGCTTTAAACATGCTCTCACGTCTCCAGACAGATGAAAGGAAAAAGAGGTGGTCATGACTGCAGTCCAGCAAAGCAATCCCCTCAATGCTCCAGCTGCTCCAACCCACAGCATGTTTCTCTCCACTTTCAAAAAGTTTATCAGGTTTTGTTTCTCGTCTCGGTATAATCTTTCACAAAGAAAGGTTTCTGAGATGATGAAAATGTTTTTGTCCTGTTCAATCTCTTTTCTACTTCATAACCACCATGTAATCTCTTTTATTTAGCCTAGTGTTGTAAAAACGTAAATAAAGAACCTGTGTCTGTGATGAATGAAGAGAACTGTGATTAAGTAGAAGGAAAATGCAACTATTTGCTTACTCTTACTGGCTGCTGATGGTTACTAGGTAAAAAATGTTGAATAATGTTTCTTATTTCTTTCTTACAATCAACGGCACATGGGATGGGTATCATGATCCATAGAAAGAAATAGTTTATTGCCAAGCTCTTCATAGCAGGCAGTTGCTGTTAGAGGTCTATGTTTTGTTGTTGTTGTCATATGAAATGAGTTCTCTCTCCTCTGCTGGAGGATCCAGATTTGTTTGCTCTTCCATAGCAAAGGACTGCAGGGCACACAGCAGAAGTGCCTCAGCTGAGCTCCACAAAACTTCCCTCACAAACAAAACAGAGAAAACTGGTGCTCCCATCAGTTAGAGGCTGCCCTCAGACCCACACATGTCAGAGTTCATAGAATCATAGAATCATAGAATCCTAGGGGTTGGAAGGGACCTCGAAAGATCATCTAGTCCAACCCCCCCTGCCAGAGCAGGGCCCCCTAGAGTACATCGCCTAGGAACGTGTCCAGGCGGGTTTTGAATGTCTCCAGTGAAGGAGACTCCACAACCCCCCTGGGCAGCCTGTTCCAGGGCTCCGTCACCCTTACAGTAAAAAAATTTTTTCGGATATTCAACTTGAACCTCCTATGCTCCAATTTACACCCATTATCCCTTGTCCTATCACTGGTCACCACTGAGAAAAGCCTAACTCCATCTCCCTGACACTCACCCCTTACATATTTGAAAACATTGATGAGGTCACCTCTCGGTCTCCTTTTCTCCAAACTAAAGAGACCCAGCTCCCTCAGCCTTTCCTCATAAGGGAGATGTTCCACTCCCTTAATCATCTTAGTAGCTCTGCGCTGGACTCTTTCAAGCACTTCCCTGTGTTTCATAGCTTTTTTGGTATGATTTTATATCATTATCAACCACTGATTGGAGGATCAGCTGACACACATGCCATGCACTGAAAGGCTTGGAGTATACACACAGATGTTTGTTCCTGATTATCTACACAGAGGTGAAAAAATGTAAAATAAATTCCTAACACAAAGAAGTTCCACTACCAAACCTATTTTTATTAAATAAAATGTATAAAAAGTACCACAATACAGATTTCACATTCCCCAAATAGCTAATATATCACAAAGCTCATTCTGTCTCATTTGCAGTGTCACCAGCAGTATATATATATATATATTTATATGTATTCATACAGTTATCAAATTATTTTTCATAATCCTGCAGCCACTTGACCCTGTAGAGCTGAGACCAGCCTCATAGGCTGTGTGCCTGAGCACTTAGAAACCTGCCAGGGAGATGATCCCCACACTGGATCACTTCTAATTTTCCTGGAAATAGTAAGACTTAGGGTATGGCAAGGATGGACTCAGGAAAAGAGAAGATTTCTATTTTACAGAGAGGATTTTCTCCTGACTTTTCTGCTTGCCTTTAAGGATCAGATGTAACTTAGCTGTGCCCTGGGGGAGAGTTATGATTTCATTCTGCATTTTTTACTTGCAGTGGTAATTGCACAGGGTGGGGAAAAGAAATATGTACATGACAACAGCAAAACTGTAATTAGGAGCAATGTTTACTTGGAGTGTCATACTGCAGCCACTGCCATTTGCAAATCTCCAGGCCCAAGTACCACATTTTCAGAGAAACTGCCAGAGGTGAACCTGTGACCCAAATCATAGCTTGGTGTCTGAGCTGTTACTGCCAGGTTACCCCATGCTGACAAATGCACAGTTGGCTTAGCCAAAAGGAGAAAAAAAAATTCCTTCTGAGGGACTTTGTCATTATTTCACTTGTTCTTTGCCCTCTGAATGTGAGTTTGCAGTATCTTTAAGTCCTTTCACACTTCTAGTACCGTTTCAAAAACCTCTGACAACAAATCACATTTGTTCTGTACCTAGCAGCAAGTCTTTAATCTAATTTATTACCTACCTAATAAAACCTTTCAAGATAGCATGAGTAAAAGTAAAACAAACAAAGCCTGAATATGTTTCCACCCATGTATTACATGCAGAGCAGCCTCATGATCTTTAGCTTGAGAAGATATCGATGAGGTTTGGAAATTTCCCATGAACCAGAAGAACTGAGAAATAGTCTTTCCAGAAACAGTGACCTGAGCAGAAATATTACCTTTGTGAACTTGCAGTGGATGCCTGAAACTGGCACTCTTTTCAATTTTGTCATTGTTTGTACACAGCAGTACACAGTTTTTACACACTTATCTCTGAAGCCTACTAATGACATGAATTGCATCAATAAACCCTTAAATTTCAGCTTTAAAATGCTCTCACATGGAGCCAGAGTGAGGGAAAAATTCAGGACAGCCCTGATTACAGTAGGGATACTGCAGTTTCAGGACTCCTGGTACCATAACACACTTCTGGATGAATGCTTTGATAGAGCTCCATGAAATTAGGGAAGTGTCGGGGTGCCCATCCTGGAGGTGATTAACTCATTAAAGTTGCTCCTAATGTGTGTATCCAAGTGTTGTGCAACTCAGAGGTAAGTAGGGACTGGGACAGTGGTTTGTCCTTTTGAAAAGTCAACAAAATAAGAATCACAATAGTTGGGGGTGTCTGCTTTTTCAGTAATTAATGTTCATAAGTACTTCTTTCACCTTAACAACTGCCATACAAAGGCCCCTTTATAGCTGTAATTGAAATAACGAAGAATTCACATATTCTTGTCACAGTACCAACTTATGAAGTATTTTCAGGTAGAAATAGTGTGTAAAGCCAACGATAAAATAAGGCAAATAATTTTTTTTTTGGTCACTTACCCTTTGGATATGTTTTTCGTGGTTTTCATCTGCTTTTAGACATTTCTCCTTCCTTCTTGCTATCTCATCTGCATGGAGAGAGAAACAAAAGAAAACTTTGCTTTTGGCAGCTTCAGATTCTCAGCTGAAGGAGCTAATTAAAACCAAAATCCATGGCAGCTAATCAGAGACCACTTAATCCTAAACTGAACCCCAATACACGAGTTTTATTTTAAATATACAGCCCTTATTTATTTTAAATAAACAGCCCTTAGAATTTTCACTTCCAGCCCTGTTCAGTTAGGCATTTCTAATACTCCCTGCTTGACAGCCCAAAACATTCAGGACAGGGTGGGTTTTTGCTTCCTTACTGTACAGGGAAAAGCATTCAGCCTGAAAGTTTGTTTTGTTTGTAAATAAACATCTACTAAAATAATTAACTAAGCAGTGTAAATCCACCAGGTCAGATTGGCTGCCAGCTGAAATATAAGGCTTTGCCTGAGAAATAACTGCCCTGTGATTATGTAAACCAGACACCCCCAGGCCTGACAAGGAGCTGACAGTGAAATGTGTGGTTGTGCCTCAGCAACTCCACAGCTTTGTGTCCTCCTTTGCCTGGCATTGCTTTCAGGATAATCAGTCTCCTTGAGTGGAAAGAGGCAAATGGTGGCAGCACCTCGAAATAAAACACAGCTCTGAATGGACTTGGTATCAAATGAACACGCTCTGAGTGTTATGGGAAAGGAAAGGAAATGGGAAATTCCCTTAATGGGAAAGGAAAGATGTTTGCCTTGGGGTTTAAATTCCCTTTGGAAAAAATGTAAAAGCTCTGGGGTGTAACTCCTGATCGTGAGGCTTACAAAGGGAGTTCACACTGATTTCTGCTACGCTGCTACAAAAAGTGTAAGGGAAAAAAAATTTATATTCCAGTTTTTCACAATGCTTATTTGCATAGGAACGCTTCATAAAAAATTCTCCCCAAAAGAAAGCTAATACAAGCCGAGCTCACTTATGAAGAAAAAGAGAGGAAAACAGGATTCATGGCACCACACGTTTATCCCTTCTCCGCTGCGATGTACCCTGGTGAGTTCATCTCCAGCGAAAAGGCAAACCACAGCTCCCTCTGGAGCTCATCACTGAGCAGAGGTCACAGGAGAACAGTGCTGAACACTCCTCCTTCTTCTCCTTCTCCTTCTCCTTCTCCTTCTCCTTCTCCTTCTCCTTCTCCTTCTCCTTCTCCTTCTCCTTCTCCTTCTCCTTCTCCTTCTCCTTCTCCTTCTCCTTCTTTTCTCCTTCTCCTTTTCTCCTTCTCCTTCTCCTTTCTCTTTCTCCCTGCTCCGGAGCAGCAAGCCCGGCAGCTTCCTGCCCTCTGGGGCCACCAGCCTCCCCACCATCCTCCTCCCAGCTCCCCAGGAGCCTGCTGGAGCTCATGGAAGGTTTAAAACATGAACTACGTTTCTGCATCCATCTGTTGGGTCACGCCAGGACAAATTCTGCCACCTCTGAAATCATCACGCTGATGCTGGGACCCTGCAGATGGGATCTCCAAGTGCAGAGAGACAGCTGTTCCTCTGTTCCAGTGATTCCTGCAGGCAGGGTTTGTAGCCAACACAGTGCCCCATATAACTAATTTTTCCAGCTCTGCTGGCTCTTTCCCTCCCCTTTTCCTTCTGGGGTCTATGGGGACTTTCCTTACATGAGAGCTGCAGGCAAACTAGTTGGAAATGTGAAGACTGGGTTTCACAGGCAGCTTTTTCCTAGGTAATACCATGTTGTGAAAGTCACTGATTTCCCATATTCCAGCATTCCCATGTAATGTCTCTGCAGGTTACTACCTGTCAGCTGCACATGCAGCAAGTCTCACAGCTCAACAAATTGGACTGCTACTGAGTTATCATCCTGCCAAAGGATGATATATTCCCTGGAATACCTTCACTGAGTGGGCAGATTGACTCAAGCCATCTAAAACCAGCCAGGCTGCAAACCAGAAGCCCAGCATGCCCTCCCACACAACTGAGCAGGGAACAATCCATGTATCTCATCCCAATGGATGGAGTAACCATTTGCCTTAGACTAAGGTTTCATATGTCAAGGATATGTTGCTTAAAGGCAACAACAACAATTTGTCTAAGGTTTCTGGGTAGCAAAGGGCCTTGGACAGTGGGTGTTTGGAAATAAGCAAACAGCTGCTCTTAGCAGAGAGATTGGTAACGCTGTAAAAAGCATTAGTTTTGCAACAGGGGTAGAAAGATTGGCAGGTTGGCTTCTTGGCTGGTTTGTGCCCAGTCTGGAGACACAGGAAAAGGAAACCCTGGTCCCAGTTCTTACTTGATTTTACAGCTCATGTAACAGAATAAGTTCATATTAGGTGTCTTCTTCCTTCCTTGGGCAGAAAATACAACAGAAAATGAAGTAAAAAAAAAGAAATAATCAGGGTCACTACTGTCTTTCCCATTCAGCTGAACCTGTCATGACCCATGCATCTGTCCTGGGGAGGGACCAGGAGAGCTCTGGCTTCCCAAAGGAGGGAGTCAAATGGGAGGCAATGACTCAAGATGCAACCTGGTTTGTGGTCTGCTCTCAGAGCACTGCTCCCCCTGCTCATTCTTAGTAAGGATTTGTGACAAAACCATGACCTGCTCTTTCCTAAAAGCTACATTTTGTTCATATACATACATCTGGTGTATTTATTCTAACAGGGGCTTATGAGCACATACAGTTGTCTCTAAATTTATTTTTCAGGAAGAGAATAAGATTGCAGCTGCATAAGAAATGAATACATATCCTAAATAAGCCCAAAAGCTTTATCAAATTTTTTTTCATTCCAAAAGCAAAATACTCACGGAATGCAACATGAATTTTACTGGAGTAGAAAAATCTAGATTTTGGATCAGTATTTCATTACTGGGAGCTCAAAGTAGAAATATGTCAGATCTGCTGCTGTATGTAAACACATCCTTAAAGTAAAAGCACAGGGATTCCTAAATTACTGCATTTTTCTTCGGAATGGGCTTCTGTGTGAGGGAAAGTGCTTTTTTCCCACTGATTTAGGAAACTATACTTTTGTGGCTCTATTTCTAGTAAAATATTTTAAAAGGACTCTTAAAAAGGGGCATGGGCTCTACAGAAAATCTGTGACTCTGTGAAAAATCCCAGAGGAGGGACTGTTCTGGAGATTAACATTGTCTGGTTACCCACACAAAGACATTGGCAAGCTAATCCCCTCCACCATCCACTCCCAAACAAGTCTTAACTTATTTCCTAAGGCAGATGACAGGATGACTGAGAGATGAGTGCAGTGCCACTCCAGTCCTTTTCTGAACCCCCTGACTCAGCTCCCAGCTGAGCTCCCCACTCTTCTGCCAGCCCACAGATGCCTGTGCTGATTTTCTCCTTGGTTCAAGACACCATCTGCCATGCCACTTGGGGTTCTCTGTGGTTACTCTGCCTGAACCTCCCTTTTCCAAGTGAAAATAAACCCAACTGCATCAAGCACAGCTGATGGCTCAGCCCATTCAGTGAGCACCTGGTGCCTAAAGGACAGCTCAGGCTGCAAGAAGCACAGAAGCTAAAAAAAAAAAAAAAAAAAAAAAAAAAAAAAAAAAAAAATCAGCAGAGGAAAACAATGTATGTGAGAATCCTCTTTCACTTCTTAGTCAGGCATGACAGGAAAGCAGCTCAACAGAACAATTTATACACTTGCTGCAATGGTTCACTGACCTGATAAAACACACAGCATCCTTCAGGGAAGAAAAAATGTTGATAAACCCAAGGCCTGGCAAGATGGGAATATAAACTGTGCCGAGCCTACACTTTACAATTCCCCTTGCTAATTATGTGCTAACAGTTGCAAAGATGAGAATAAAGTATCTATAGAGTCTCTTTCAAATGAATAGTATTGCAGACCAAAACCAGTTAGTAAATGAGAAAAAGGGTTTGCTAATGATTTCATAATCTGACAGCCCTTAGCAGAATATTCCTCAGATATATAAATGTGCACCTGCGTGTGCTTATTTTGTTTAGAGTGCTTTCATTCTTCAATATACTGAAATATTTTGCAGCTACCCAAACCTTGAACATTGTATCTCTAGAAAGAGTTTCACCACTCAAGAAACCATGGGCAAAATGAAGATTAGGAGACACAGAGGGAGAAATCCTTCAGTCCAAGGACAGTGGAGAGTCCCCTGTCCATATTGGAGTGCAAACCCTCATTGGTTTTCAAAGCATCCAGAGGTGGAAGCATCTTGCCCACCAGGTACTACCAGGCAATCTTTGGAGGTCCAGATGGAGGATCCTCCTTAATGGCAGAAAATGTTATCATCTGATGAGAGTGACACAGGAGTGCAGTATATTATACACCAACACTCAGAGAGAAGTCTCACATCTCAATAGTTTTGTCATAGAATATTAATCATTTTCCCCATTTTTTTTTCAGAACTAATATCTAAATTAGATTTATCTTCTGCTTTAATAACTCTAAAAGGCCTCATAGGTATATCAGAGAACACATCAGAATGAAGACCAGACAAAATTAGACAAACCACTGGCATTGCACTGCCATCTATAAGCCTACAATTTTCCAGACTATTTTTCCTTCTGAAATGTGTGCTATGTCATGCAAACCAACTCGTTTCTAGAGCTGTGTGGTAAGGTGAATATATTATAAACACAAACTGCCACCATACCCATCACAATTACATTTACAGATCCCTCTGTCTTCCAGTAATTTGTTCTCCTGCAGTGCGTCCCTCAGAGGTTTCTACCAGATTATTTTTATTATTCAGAAAGCTGACTTCATGAAGAAGTGTTTTGCATCTCTGACAGATACAGATGAAGTGAGAAGTAGGGATGAGCAAACCTCAAAATCATAGGTAGCTTTATATGGATAAGGATTCAAATTTTCAAAGTACCTTGCACAAAACAATTTTATTACATGACAAAAATACCATCCTCTATCTTTGGCTATAATTACTGACATTCAGGGGAACCTCACATTGAAGGTTACTCTGATAGAGCTTGGAGAGAAAGTTATTTCTTTATTTACAAATCCAAATCAACACAGATGAGGAATTTCAAAGTAAATTAAGGTCTGGAACAGCATGGGCAGAAGTAGTTACTTACTGCCCTTGGAAACAGAAGGAAGGGACAAGAAATTGCTAATGTCCCAAGCCCATAACATGATTTTCAGAGCTGTGTGCATTTGGGACCTTCACAGTAGCAGATATATTGGTACATCCATCTCACTAATGATGTGTTGAGCATCAGTTATAAGCTCTAAAGGGGAGAATGATATTTTTTACCTCGACAAGTTTCTGCTAGTGTCAGGACAGTAGAATCCAAACAATGGTGCCCTTTGTTATAAACACCCTTTTTGGTCAGTACATCCCTATTTCCTGCTTCTTTTTTTTTTTTTTTTTTTCCAAAGGATAGAAGAACATTCAGCAAGATCAAGTCTTAATTTGGAGCCTAGAAGCATCCAACCAATTGTTTCTTTGCTGCAGTCAGGATAATGTTTCATCTGAGCAGTGCTGCTGGGATGCATAATGCACCCAGGGAGATGGGGAACCTTCTTTCCAGTCAATCAATTGCACGATGCTGTTTTGGGAAACTGCTGACCTGACCTTCCAGTTTTCACCCTGGGAAAAAGATTAGCAGCAGACCTACATTTAAAGGCTGCAGACTCATGATTGTACCACTCCTAGCACAGAGCTTGTCCTCTGGTTTTAGCAATAGGTGATGTATGTTACCTATAAACAACAGAAAAGGACTAGAAGTGCCAGTTTTAACACAAACCCCACTACTTTCCCATCTACTGGTTTCATTTTTGTTCTCAGCTTGAGCCCTGTCATCTGTATTTTCCTGACAAGCCCAGTCAGTGTCATTTTTACATCTGTCCCATGCTCCGTGTCCTTACTGTGCCAGACCTCCCCAGGTACAGCTCTTGGTTTTTGAGAATGTCACACCAAATCAAGAAAGCCACCATGCAGAGAGGGGAAAAACAAACATCAGAACAACATGTACACATCATGCAAAAGCCAAAACTGCAACTGATCAAGCTTCCTGCTCCTCAGAAGAGTAGTATGTCCAAATATACACTAGAAAAAGCCGAAATAGGCACTAAACCCACAGAGAACTTAGTCCAAAACCAGCCCCAGCCAGAAATAAAATCAGTGCCTGTGGATTGCATACAAATGACAGCACAGGGATGCTTAAAGGATATGTTGAGGTATCTATCTACCAGTTGGTGTTCTTTTGGCCACATTTCTGTGTTCTTTGTCAGTAAGCTACAGCCTGATGCATTACCTTAGCTGGCCCGTACAGATGTTACTGCTTGAGGCTATTTTCTCTCTTCAGTCCAAAATGAGAACACATCCAGAAGCAGGTCAATTTTCTCAGCTTCTACCGGGTATATTAAAAAAAAAAAAAAAAAAAAAAAAAAAAAGGAAGGTTGTCTTGAAAACTACATCTTCTAATCAGCACTGCAGTGTGACGCACTGTCTCCTGAGCAGCAGCAAGGCCCAGTGTACGTGGTGCCAGATTATTTTTGATTCAAAAAGGATTAATGTGTGCAGTCTCATTGTCAGGAAAGGACATGGATGTTCAGCTGCAGCAAGGCATATTCCTGAAGCATTGCAGAGGATCCCTTTCAGCCAAGATTTTAGGAGCATGATTGAATATTGCCTCTGTTCCGACTTTAGGAGGGTGGCAGTGAAGGCTGTGCTACTTCAACAAAATTACAGGCTTTTCACTACTTATTATTACCTGCTTCTAGGCAGACAAGGTGTACTGGGGTACTTGCATCAAAATCTGGCTTAAGTTCAACTTGAAAAGTTTTTGCCTGCTGATCCACAGAAGCAGGGGGAGTCTGAAGGAAATGTCTGACTTCCGTTCATCACTGTAACACAATCAGCAGCTTCTGCTGGCTGATGTCGTGGCTCTTTCTTAGAACAAGAGATTACTCTTAAGGTGTACAGTCCAGCAAAGCATGCCCAGTGCTTAACTTTGCATTTCTGGCTTTGCAGAGCAGGGGTATTTTGCTTCATACTGGATATGTTTTAGGGGAATCATTAAACCAATGGCGAGAAGAGTAGGTAGAGGAAAACACTGGAATTGCAGTTGTCTGTTGTTGATGCTGCTTACACCAGGAGCACCTACTTCACTTTACAGACAGTATTTGAGATGCTTTCTTTTGACTGACAAAGCAGGAGGTCTGACTACCTTAAAGATATTAGGGCTGAACTATGGAGCTCCATGGAGGTTGATAAAAAGACTTGCAAGAAGCATTTCACTGGGTCAAGTCAGCCTAGAGGGGATAAGCTATGAAAAGGGTAACAGCAAATTTTAAGTGACTGTAAGGTCAAAATGCATTAAAGCCATCAAAGGGAAATAGCTGCTGCATAAAGAGAAAACTTAGGGACTTGCAAATGGCTTTCAGCACACAGAGGAATTAAGCACATTTTGTCTGTTCTGTGCAACACCTGTGTTTTATCTTAACACCTGCAGCTGCTTGTTACCTTATCAGAATCACTCCTGACCAGATATACAGCACATAATCATGTTTTGTCCTTAACCTGCATTACCACCTTCAGCATAGGCTTACTTTATCTAACGTCCCAGTTATGGAAAACAGAAGACTGTGCAAGTGCTTTCTAGTTTCAAACTGTGGCTTTACAGAACTGTGAAGCATTATAAAACTCTATTCCTCTCTTGTACATTGAATTCTGTGCTTCAGTTCTTACGGAAAAGCATGGAAATGTTGAGGATGATAGGAAGGGGAACGGGATTACTGGCACGTAATGACCACCAGCAAACTTGCACCCAGGATGTGTTGATAGCATAGGACTCTCCCTGCCCCCAGCAATGTATTCTACCAAACTAAGGGAAGGCAGGAATATGTTTACATCTGTGTCACTAGACTTAGTCCCCAAGGAAGGTGGAAAATCTGCCAAGCCACTGTTGTCCTTGGGTCAAGATGCCAGGTATTTTTCAATGGGAGGGGAAAAAAAAAAATATGAGTCTTTTCAAAGTCACCAGTGCCTGGGAGGATTAAGATAATTCGATTTGCTCTCCTAGTGTCTGATAATTTATTTAGTTTTCCTGTGAGAGGCTGTAACATTTTTGTTTGCTATTTTGAAATTGGAGCTCCTCCACAGAGGCTAAGGTGTGGGACTAGCAGGGATCCAAATGAGTTATCATCAACAAATGTTGAAGTCTGCCTGATGGGTATTGAAATACAATCGTGTTTAAGAAAGTTAAAGAAAGGGAGAACAAGTTGGAGATGCCCCTCCAGTTCAGAACAGGTTTGGTACTTCCCTTCCTTCACTTGGAACTGGGCTTCTTTGGATTTATCACCAAGGGGAGAGATGCCATAAAAATCACACAGAATCACACAGAACAATGTAAAGGAAATTCATGCTGTATTTTCAGTCATTTGTTCATTTGCAAGGCAGCTGAACAAAGAGAAAGAGATCCCAAGTTGAAAGCCAGTTTTTAACTGGCTCAGACCACGTCGGAACCTCACCTGTTGCTTAAAATTTTGCTGCAGATTGAGCTAGAACATGTTCAGTTATACACAAACTGAAAAAGAAATGTTAATTAAAAGTACACTAATTTGATGCTCTGTAATTAAAGGATTAGACTATTGTTCTACAAGTTAAAAAATCTATCAATAAAAACAACCTGGAATATCTCAAATGCAAATGTTTCAATAACATTAAAAACAAGCAAAGTATAAGGGGCAAAAAAAAGCACCTGTTGGAACAAGTGCTACTGTACTTCTAGTTACTTTTTACTTGCTTTACTTTTTAAGGGGTGGAGGAAAGACACTGTTCAGGTTTCATATGATCTCAAACTCAAATCTCTAGATTTCAGCTGTATGATTTTGGGCCAGCAGGTGAGCACTGGGGATAACACAGTCTGTGAATGTGACAAAGCATGCAGTCATTTTGTATCCAAATTTTGTAATTTGGGGTCATCTTTTCTAAATTCTGAATACACAAGCTATTTTATAATTGAAATGGGAAGTCAAATAAAACACAATGTAAAATTTTAAGACAAAAGTCCATTATTGGAGACATGAGGTGAAAAGGGGAAGAAAAAGGAAAAAGGAGAATAAAAGATTAAATTATTTCAAGTTATGGTTGCCAAAAGACTTTGAACTCATCTAGGCTTTAACTAGTGGTTGAAGCACTTTTTGATAGCTCAGCAAGAACCGTAGATCCCTGTCAGCCTTTAGTAAGCAGAGGCCAAAATTAAAGCATGGATCAAGAGAGGCAAAAAAAGAAGCGAAAAAAAAAAGGATGACAGTTTAAGGGCTTGGATCCAAGCAGCCCTTATAAGCATGGGTAAATCTGACCTGCCTGAGGGCAGGTCACTGTGCTGAGGGTCCAGGAGGACTGGCAGAGAGCAAAATGTAAATGTAGCAGCCAACTTAGAACAGCAACATAGCCCTGAAAACTGCCAGGGCAGCAGCATCTGCACTGGAGGAATGGACCAGGACAAAAAAAGCTACCAAAACAATATTTCAGTGCATATAGTGAGTCAAATCCACCTATGTGAAAATGCTTGATCATATCCAAGATCATATCTTCCATTGAATAAGTAACGCATTATTTGTGCATGTTATTTCTTAATAATAATATTTTGAGGTTCTTTGCAGGATTCCACCTCCTGCAGTAAAGCTCTGAGGGAGGAGTTGTGGGAATTTCACAGCACTGCATGTTGTGCTTCTCTATTTGTAGAGAGGACTTGAAAATCTGAATGGCTCCAGCATTAGTATTCAAGTTCTGTTCTTCCTGCTGCTGTGCCAAAAGACATCACAACCTCAAGGCTCATAGAGCTGCATTTCAGCTGTCAGCCCCCTCGGCGCCTGTAGGAACAAGCAGCCTGCTCCCAGCAGCCACCCAATTCCACAAGCAGGGAAGACTGATGCCAGCAAGGAGCCACTGGGAAATCCCATTATTCCCACGAAGCTCTAAACACTGGAGAAGCCCATTTGACACAAGTGTGCTCTTAAAGCTTCATTGCTGGACTCCTCCAGGTTTGAGGCTCATAGCCCAGTCCAACCCCTTGCCATGGAACAGAGCTTTGCCAATGGCTACAGGTACCTTTTTACAGATATAAAAGGCAAATCATTCCCAGTCCCATCACAGCAGCACCATGGTTCTAAACCACGTTGCCTTGGTGGGTCCTTCCTGCACTTAATGCAGCAGGCAAAGAGAAAGAGGATGCAGATGTCAGAGCAGTGAGATTTTACTCTTGGGTTTTGTGAAACAACACTATTGATAAATACAGGGCTTAATTTGAGACACAAAAGTTAGTAATTCTAATGAAATAGAGTTCTAATGAAATTAACCATCATCTGCTTTCTTATTTATAGGAAGGAATAAAATAAAAAGGTAAGTCCTTTAACAAATAATGGTGTGGGAAATAGATCTATGTAGTCTTTAAGCTTCGTTGAATGCAAAAATATTCCCAAAATTATGTGAGACCAATCTGTCCTTTTAAAGGCTTTTCTTATCCAAATGAACATCTGAGAACATCTTGTCCCATCAGGAAATAAAAGCTCTACCAAGTATTCAGTCTGTCCACAGCTGCCTCAGAAAACTTTTTATTTGGTTTTCAGAGAATCTGTGCAATCAGTGCCTCTCTAGTTTCTCTGGTGAGGCAGCTCTCACTGGGATTCCCCTGAAGAGCTTCCAGATTAAGTGTAGCATTTTTTTCCAGAAGGATTTATGGGACCTATCAAGCCCCTGTGTTTCAGCTTCTCAAATCCAAGTGACTTTTCTGGTTTTTAATTACAACCTGTTGAACCCTTGGGAAATGAGTAAGTCTCCAGGAAAGCCTTCCCTCATTTCCCAGCTCCCATGTTCTTCCTTCTTCATCTACCTGCAGGTGTCTGTGACCCCATGTGCATGAATGGAGGGAAATGTGTTCACCCCAACATCTGTGACTGCCCCTCTGGCTGGAGAGGAAGGCACTGTAATAAACGTAAGCACCTCTACTGCTCATCAAACAGATTATAAATATTACTTAGTCAGTTACTTATTGATGACTGTCAGCATCAATTGTAATCTTCTTTTAATATTAAAAAACAATGTAGTGAATGGAATCTGTTTTGCTACTTCAGCAGTTTCCAGAAAAAAAACAACTTTTAAGTGCAGGTAATAGGAAATGCTCAAAACATTCCATGCTTGCAAAGGAAACAAAGCTGTGTAGGGGAGCCCTGGTTCTGCTTTATGCAGCTGTCTGTTAGGCATCTTGTTGTGAAAATTTGTTTTTATAGTACAAAACTTGAAGCATTGATTTTATGTTTTGTTAAATTTTCTTATACTTTACAGAGAAATGCCATATATTTAAAAATACAGAACTAGTTAAAGCCTGCCATAAAGCCCTCCAGGGGCTTTATACTCTCAAGGTCACTAGATGCATTTTGGTGCATAATTTGGAAAATGATGTGTTCTTACTCTGTAACTGTACCAGATCTGACTATAGTTACATTAAAATGTAATTAAAAACCTCTCACCCTGAAATATTTTCAAGGAATACTTTTCCTTACATGGCTATTCATTACCATGATGTTCACAGAGAAACTGAATAAATTTATAATCAAGATGACATACTGTATGTAAAGCAGAATAAAATATTGGATTTTTACCCTTTGGATCCTGACAGTAAATATGATTTTAGAACCAGTTTTTTTAAATTTTAATACGAATAATTTATTCAGAAATTCTGAAGCAAGTCTGTGTCTCTCACATATATACACCAACATGTATGTTTGGTGCTTCAGAATCTCTAAAGAAATAATATATGCAATAAAGGTATCAGACTTTACTGTAAGAATCTGTTGATTTATAACATGGAACACATAATATGTATATAACACATGGAGAGTATTTGTGGCTGATGTTGAGCTGAGCATTATAAAGAGCAAAGGTACCAGTAGATGGTCATCAGGGAGAAATTTCTTAAGCAAATGTAAGAGACTACTGAACACTGATTATCTGATGAATATAACTTTAGAAATGAGACACATGAAACAAAACCTAGCAGGTCACTCTTTCAGACAGATCTTAAACATCCAGATATGTCATGTACCTCTTCTCACTTGTTTCATGTCAATCTGTGCAGCTGTTTGCCTGCAAAAATGTCTGAATGGTGGAGAATGTGTAGGTCCAAACATCTGTGAGTGCTCGCAAGGATGGACAGGGATGCTGTGCCAGATCCGTAAGTCCTGCTTTAATTTCTGCAGTTCTGAAACCATGCACATTGTACCAGAGATTTTTGCACTTTAGATTTTCTAGTAGATGTATTTTGTGTTAGTTTTACAGTTGGACTCAGTGATCTTAAAAAATCTTAAAAGATGATCCTGTGATTCTAGTACATGTAAAAGTCAACCATAACATGATTAGCACCCAAATTCTGCCTCATGTTTATCAGAATTGTCCTATGCTGCCAGTAAAACTGTGACTTTCAAAGACATTTCTGGACTCAACATCAGTATGAGAAAGACCTGACTCATCTTTTACTTATGGACTCTGACTCAACCTGTCAGACAGAATTAGTAGTCTTCACATTTGATAATTCGAAATACAAGAGAAAAGGAAAGGGGAAAAAAAAAAGAGAAAGAAAAAAAAAAAGGGAAAAAAAAAGGGAAAAAAAGAAAAAAAAAAAAAAGGAAAAATGAAAAAAAGAGAAAAAAGTAAAGAAAAAAAAAAGGAAAAAAATAGAAAAAGAGATGGCATGAAGCACAGAAAGCAATTCTATGGATCTGCAAACCAAAGAGCCTTTCCCTGTAGAAGCTACTTGTCCAGCCTGTCCATCCAGTATGGATGTGTGGTGGGACTGGATGACCTGGAATAGGAGGAGACCTCTTATTGCTCCTTTTGAGCAGGGTCTCTTCATTTTGTGTATGTTATTAGCTTTACAGTAAAAGGGCATGAGGAAAATATCAAGACATTGTCCCCTTTAAAGGGTAATCTTTCTTTCCCCTCACACTTACAGAGCATAATTACTTATGGAAATCTTTTGTTAGCTAAATCCCAGTGGCTGTGTAATTGTTTCTTTGTGCCAGCTGTCTTCTAGTTTGAACATGGTAATGTTTAAAGTTATTTAATAGATGATGACATATTCTTGACTCAGTTTATTAAATAAAAAAATAAGTTGTGTTTCTTTCTATGAAAGTCAGCCTTACCATGATTAACAATTTTTCCTGCCCTATACAGGCACATATCCCAAGGCAATATTTTGTATAGCTATCTAACCTTTGCTCCAAAACTTTGCTCCAAATCCATTCACTCACTCTGGTTTTACTGTTCCTTCGCTGTAGTGGGCAATTAAATCAGGTTTTGGTCCAAAAGGAGCTGGATGAAACTCCTAGATCCCAGAGCAAATGCAAATAACCACCAAGTGGTTGGAATTTCTGGGTTTTTAAGTTGAAAGAGAGAAGGCTATTGTCAGACAGCAGATGGCAAGGTCTTAGAATGTTGCTCCAGGGTAATCACGGTGAGGCAGGAAAGAAGCAAGGGAATAAAAAAGTCTTCATCCTCACAGATGTTTGGTACACTTTTGCAAAGGAATGTAACCCCTGGAAGAAAGCCTGATTTAGTGTGTTTATGGGAGGCTACTCACCCAAATCCAGAACTCAATGAAAAAAACTAATTTTTCTGTCTAAACCTAAAAAGCCTTCTGAGTGTGTCCCTTGCCTTCCCCTCACAGCCAGCAGCAGCCAAGAGGACTGAAACCAACCTCTGGCTCCATCTTTTTGCTCCTCTCCTGTTCCTTTGGCTTCTTTCCCATTGCCCAGCACTACAGGAGCAGTGAGTAGTAGTGGAAGCAGTGAGTTTCTGGTGAGGAGGTGCTGGGTTTGTCATATACTACTCCCTTCTGCAAAACTGCTTTGTCATATTAAAGTTCCCTGAGGTTTCCCTGGGCTCAACATCCCCTTCTTGCATGGATGCATCTGTCCAAGTTCAACAAGGCTGAACACAGCCTTGATTTGCACCACTGTAACAACAGCCTTTGGCTGGTAACCTTAACAAGAGGGTGAAATATCCACATTATAAAATAAGAAAGTAGTAGCAACATATGAGTAGCACTATTTGAATATTATTTCATGGGCTATATTAATTTATTCCATTAAAAATTATATAAATCATGATATAGTATTATTTTATATGAAAATGTATTATTATATCTAGTAATTATCTTTTTCGTATTATCCATCTAAATGTTTTTTCCATTTCATAATTCCAAAACTCCATCTCACTCTACACACAGTTCCAGATAACTTTTCCACTGTCCAGAAGCAATTAGGGCTGGATTGCCTCTCTGGGGCTTTTTCAGAGGGAGGAGGAGGTTAAATAACCCCAACTTCATTCTTTGTTGTCAGCCCATGAATTCAGGCAGCTGCCCTTATCAGAATGGCAGAGATGGAAAGGGAGATACAAGTTTCCTCTAGATACTGAACCTCATTTTTAATTTATTTACTTCCTAACACACATCCAGTGGGCTGACTAAATCCAAGGATCTAAGGAGACTTCCATTACTATTTTCTAAATATTTCTGAGAGGGAAAACATGCTTCAGTTCTCTCTGCTGAGGCAGGTAGCCAGAGCAGGCCACTAAACCAACAAAAGAGGCAATGGATAAATACTGAAAATTCATCTTGGTCAGCTACTTTTGATTTACCTTTAATAAGAAGTCCCAGCTCCCCTTCACGAGGGCATTTTCTCAGTTTGGAAGCAGCAGTAGATACAGCCTTCCCAATAAAATATTTTCTAAAGTTTCTCTTCATTCTTCTGTAAAACCAGAAAAAGCAAAACATAACACTCTCTACCTTTAGGTCCTTGAAAACTGATTTAAACACAAGTGCAAATACTGATGCCTCTTTCACTGGGAAAATAGGGCACAGATCTCAGTCAAAAGTGATAGTCCAAAATGCTTCAACCTTCCAGCAGACAATGCCAATGACAGCAACCTAGAGCAGATTTTCAGCTGTTGCAATGCAGATTGGCAATGTCTAAGTCAGAATAGCTAAAGTATTTGAAGAATGTCTCAGAGAGCTAGACAAGACTGTCTTGTCAGCCTAAGGAGCTTATTTCTAATCTGGAACAGGTCTGCTACATTTTGGAGATGAAATCATATGAGCAAAAATTTTGCTTCTCTTGTAGTGATGTGCAGGGAAATTGCATCTCCATGTCATGCAGTGAATTAAGAATTTCTTAATGCTACATCAGTCCCCATCACAGGGACATCCCAGAGACACCTCTGCAGGCTGTTTTTTCTTCCAGTTTCCCCAACCTCTGGCTGCAACAGAACTGCAGAACTTTGCAAGAGTGAAAGTAGAGGTTATTAGGAGACATTTGTAACCAATAAAACACAGCAGTCCCCTATCAGACTGGAAATAAAGAGGTCAGCCAGAGAATAGTTTTCTTTCCCACTCATCTGTAACTGAACACAATAACTTCTGAAAGAGAATCGATAAAGTAGGTCATTTGTCCCAACAAATAAGGTGCATATTGAGATACACACATTATCCTGGATAAATACCTTTGACTTTGATGGTAATACTTCAAGGGATAACAGTCATGTTTCAGACTGGATTGCAAATGTAGGGAAATTACCTTTCAGAAGGCCAGGTTAAAAACTGTCATTAGAAATATTCAGCATGTCCCAGCTACAGAAACCAGCAGCTGTACAGGTCAGGAACCTCCCCTTAGAGGCCTTTTTATTTGTCTGACTCTGCTTTTAGCTTTCACAACAGTGACACAGATACTCCAAAATTTCCCCCTCTGAAAGCACAGCATCAGTATTTCAGGACCACCATGTTTTCCTCAGGGATTTCCTTCCCATTCCATATTAGACATCCAACCTAAAGCTCTGTGGCTTCCCCCGGACCCCTGCCCTGTGAACTCACACCCCTCTTCCTTGAGCAGTGAAATCTGCTCACTGTGACAGATACAGCCAAAACACACCCCAAAAAGTCATAAGGCTTCTGGCTAGGGATATAAGTCTTCTTTAAGGCTCTGGATACAGGATCAAGGTATAATACTAATAATTAATTACAAAGTATAAGAAGGTTATAGTTGTGAAGGATCTTCATCATTAAAATTCATGCTGCTATCTTCTGTTCTAATATTATTGAACCCATACTGGCTCCTCATTGCCCTTCAGAATATCTTCTCTTTATTTGCATGTTATAAGTGTCAAGCTTACAGCCTTATAATTTCCTCAACATTCTTCCTTGTTCTCTCTCTGCCTTTAACAACATCTTAGACAGGCTTTCTTCTAGCTTTCCTATGTAACCCTTTCAAATCTTAAAAAGAGAAAAATCTTAAAGAAGAATGTAGTTTTCATGCAAATCATAGCTCTGTTCTTCCAACACCCAGGGATAAATCTCTTTCTGTAAGGGGCATTTATTGATTATAATTTTAACATAAGCTTAGCTTATAAATGACTTTCTTTACTGAATCTGTACAGGATAATGCATAAATAGCCTGTGTCGTTTTTAGTGTTTAGTGGCTTATCACCCTTTGTAAATACATTTATGAAATATTCATTTGAACTTCAGCTACATTATTATCCTCTATGATTTCAATTCCAATTTTCTTCCAAAATGTTTTTAGCTTTTCTCCTAACTGAGCTCTTGTTTTTCTGAGCACTCCAACAGGTAGCAGTGGGTGGAGAGGGAGAGACAGGCAGGTAGCAAAGGATTAAAAGGGAGGAAAGCTTTTTTCTTTCTCTTCTTTGTTTGCATCAGCTGCAAATCAAAGAAACCACAGATGGATCAGAAGTCTGGTACCTTATCTAATGCCTGTTCTTCTGCCCATGCATACCAGTACAGCCCTAGCTGCTATAGGGACCTCCAGAAGCCTCCTCCTCTCTGTCCTATACCCGTTCTTATTTTATCAACTACCAAGATGAAAGGAGATCCAACTTCCATTGGTCCCCAGCCCAAGTTTGTTACAGATGGATGATATTTATATCATACACAGATGTCTGTAGCAGTAATAACACACACAGTCCTCCCTCTTCTAGTTTTCTGCTCAGTGTAACTAAACTGCTGTGGGCACCAGGAGCCCTTTCTGCTGACACCATGCTCCCAATTGGAGACATTTTGGTTCACCTGAAGGAAACTCAGGTTTTTCCAGTTATCAGTCTGAGTTCTTTCAAAGTTCATGGTGAGGTGGCACTTGGCAGATGATGAGCACACTGTTCCAGCTTGAGCATGGTTCATTCCTCCTCTGCCCCATCTGCACCCCGCATCCAAACTTGGGCCTCCCCCTCTCAGAAGAAGGAAAAATTTGAGGTTTGCAGCTGCCCATTCTGGGTCTTAATGAGTGTTCTGCAACAGACCCTAACAAAACCTTGCTTCATAAAAACTTATTTTAACAAAACAGCACTTTTGTCTATTCAAGATAGCAGGAATTTATCAACTAGCTCTTCTACTAGGAGGGCAAGTTGCTCACTCCAGGTCACTGGGATGCTACAGCAGATCCCCACCTGCCACAGCTGGAAAAAGGACCACCTAAAGGTCACCAGGATGTCCAGGTCTCTGTGGGCTCCTGTTCTGGCCATGCTATGGGTCAGTAGTTTTGACCCAACATGAACCCTCCCTGTCTGACTGTACTCAGAAGCAGTTTGCCAAACAAATTCTAGAATTTGTTCCTTTATCTCCTGAGTTTGTTGAAACTGATTTTCTGTGAAAAAGCCCTCATAGGGATATATTAAACTCTTTCAAATCTGATGGAACGTTGATAAAGGAGATGGTAGTGGAACATAGGTATGTATTTACTTTATTTTTAGATCTATCCTAACAGTGCATGGTTTGCAGCATCCCATATGTCTCTGTCACAGAAGAAAATATAAGATTCCACTTGTTGATCCACATCTGACCAGTTTCAAGACATTTATTTGGACTGCCTGTAACTAGGGTACAATATTCTGATGATATTTATAGGAGCTTTAACTCCTGAGATCTAATTAAAAGACTATGACATGTGTGTTCTTCTTGAACTGGCACCCTATGAATTGGCTGTTCCCTTTCCTCTGTGCCAAAACAGTGTCATAATGATACAGATTGCTAATGAGGTTGGGAAACTGGCTGAAATTTGAATAATTCAGTTGACTGTCTTTTTTCTTTCTTGAAAACAAAGAACACAGATTCTCTTATTAGCAAAATGTCTGGAAATGGGTGGGACTCTAAAGGACACTGGTACTCAAGTTGAAAAAGTTTTTCTGATTCCTTTTTATACGGAATAAGTAGATCTTTGCTGGTTCTCTGGAGCTATAAAATTCCATGCTCTTATGCCCTGGTTTCCAGGTTTGTCAAGAGTGCAGTTCATCAAATTCTCCCTTTTATTTACTGTGATACAGTCACCTTTATGAGGACATATTTAATGTATCTTTTCATCTTCAGTAAAGAATGAATCTTTTAACAGCTGGTATTTCAATTGTAACAAAAGAAAGTAAATTTTGTCACAAATGTGACCAAAACACCAATGCCCAGAATTTATCCTGGCTTTCAAAATTATGTCTTGCACAGATCATTTTCCAGCTGAGCCAAAGCTATTTCTTTGGCACAGTCTTATCTTTCCCCACTATTTGGGAGAAAAGGAAAAAATAAAGAAAATTGTAAACGTAACAGACACATAGGCATGAAAAAGCCTATGTCAAACCATCTGAAATGCTGCAGTTTTTTTATTGTGGTTCTCTCCACCATATGAAACTACAGAATCATAATATATTTTGTCATAACATTTTCAAAACTATCTAAATAGTCCATTTCTAATTACAAGACTTAGAATAAGTGTATAGCTGTATCTTTCATTTGTTGCATTTTGTGAGCAAAAATGTCTATTTGGAAGCAGATGCATACGACCAAATATCTGTGCTTACAGAAATGGCTATACTGGTTCAGCATGTGAGAAGAAGGTGAAGTCCAAAACAATTGAATCAGATGGTAAGGGCAAAAATAAATAAATGTAAGCAAAATAGTTTACAGGAAAATGGATTCAAGTCTTGTTAATCCTAAGAGATGTAATTAAGGTTTTAAAATAGCTTAAAGGGACTTTCATGACTGCTCAGCTGCCAGACTAACCCTGTATCCTGGTTCTATACAAAATCCTCCCCTAAGGAACAGTTTAATACCTGAAATTAAAAACCCACAAAAGTTTTGTCAATTCTGGTAGATAGGGTCATCCTTCACAC
Source organism: Heliangelus exortis (assembly GCF_036169615.1). NCBI lineage: Eukaryota > Metazoa > Chordata > Aves > Apodiformes > Trochilidae > Heliangelus > Heliangelus exortis. The sequence goes on from NC_092427.1 coordinate 5,618,061, forward strand.
AATGCTCCTGTCCAAACCCACAGATCATGTAAGCAACAAACCCTGGAGAAAAATATTTGGTGCAGTCCAGCCTAAGCCTGAAAGCTTTTCTGAATTGCAAGGGCAACCTGTTCCTCCCCAGCAGATGCCCCTCCACTTGCTTTTCACCCTCCTGCCTTCCTACCTTTGCCTCTTGTTTGCAATGAGAAATCCCAGCCCTTGCTCCCAGGAGGTCTGTGAGCAGCAATCACTTTTGTTCATTCCCACTCCACCCCAGTGCCCAATGCCCACAGACAGCCTGCTTCATCTGACTCAGCTTGGCCTCAAAAACTTCACTAAATGTCACTGCAGACCTAGCCAAAAATTAGCAAAACAGCAAAAAAAAAAAAAAAAATTCTTACGGCCAGAGAGGGATCCACCTTGCTTCTCCAAGTCACTTAAAAGGGTCTTCCCAAGGTGGACTCTCCTAGCACATGTTAGAACTTTCTACCCAGTGGATTCTCCTGCCTGTGCTCAGACAGAGCTGATGGCTCTAAATCTTCTTTGCCCTCCAGGGTGAATAATGACCCAAACTTGCAGCATCTCTCCTGGTCCCTATCTTGCTGCCATAGCTGGTTCTGTTGCATTTGGAAGAAACAATAATTTCCTCCTTCTTGGCAATGACCAAAGCAAACTGAAGACCAGTGGATGCACATCTCCTCCTTTTGCATGAATTTGAGAAGCAGTGAGTGGGGCAAATATTAAGCTCACCCCTCAAAAATTCCCACCCAGTAAGCCATGTCCAGCTACCAGAATGGTCTGCAAGATTACAACATGTCTGACAGCTGGGCTTGCCCTGACCACCACAGGAGTTCACATCCTTGAGCTCACTTTATCCCCCTGCATTACCACTAAGACCAAACCTTATTTTCTCTCTTGCCTGTGGTGCCTTAAGAGTGTATGTGTCACATGGAATTCTCCCTTCTGTTTTGAGTGCTGTTTTACTCCGTATCTTGTACCTCTTGTTTCTCAGAGATTCTTCTCCCTTTCAGAGCCACAAATACCCAAATCTTTTTACATGTTTGACATTGCTGAGGGCCACGTTTTTAAGCCATGGTCATTTCCTGTAACTCCAACACTGTGACACTCAGATGTCCTGACAGGCCCAATCTCCAGCTTTCAAACAGCCAGGTTGCCCTGTCAGTTATCTGCACTGAAAGGCCAGGGGCAAAAATCAACATATTTTTATTGGAATTACATAATACATTAAGGGAAAGCATGGAAATCTGTTCAGATGGGCACTTTATTCTATTAATGATAATTAGATTTTCATATTAGAAATAAATTTCAGTATGGATTTTCTTAACAAGTACATTCTCATACCAATTTACAGCTCCTACATCAATACTGAAATGCAGCTGATTTAGATGAGTAACTAATTTTCTGTATATAAAATGTCTATTAAACAGGTTGGCTCTAGCCTAGGAAAATATGGTAGACATTTTCTCAAGTAATTAACTGAAGTTGTTCAAATGGAAGCAGCAATATGGCAAGATAAACTGGAATTACTGTTTGCAAGTGTTTATATGCAGATTTTCTCAAGGTAGCTCAAGAATTGCCCTTTTTGATACAGCAGACAAAGATTACCAAGATGTCTTCAGAGTGTTATTCTAGTTGAGAAAGTGGGAAGCATGGTATTTGTCATCTCACAAATGAAGTGGAACTTTGTTGCACTTAACAGAAAATATTAAAAAAAAAAAAAAAAAAAGCGTCTTTGTTTTTCACATGAATAAATTATTACACAATAAATCAGTCCTGAAAGAAAAAGAGTAGAGAAAGATTTTCCATATTATGTACAGCCAAAATGCCGAGCTATCAATGATACATGCAAACAAATGGGTCTCTCTAGCAATGATTCAGCTCATATTTTTTGGCTGTTTGAAGTATTCTTCAGTTTCACAGCTTATTCTGCAGAAACACTGATTGGCTGCACTGATATGAATGTGCATTGCTTTGATGTGAAGAAGGAAAAATACTGAATTAAAGAGAATTAACAGATTTCCTTCAATTCAGAAGCCTTGCTGAAAGCTAGAACCAAGGTAGAAATTAAAATTATAGACTTAATGGTGTTGAGTTGAAATTACATGGTTTATATTACATGACAGCAAATGAGCTAACCCACCAAAAGACCAAAATTATGAGAGATATTAAACTTCAAATCTCACTTACTGGCATATGTTACTGTAAATCATAAATATAGGAATTCATACCCATTTTACTGTAGAAAAGTTGGGGTGATTGGCCTCCCAGATTTATCAGCCTGAATCAGGTACAAGACAAATTTTATCAACTTCTCCAAACCAGTCAGTCATGGAAATATCACAATTTCTCTAAGAAATTTGTTGAAGTATTTAACTACATTATTAGAGCAGTTTTGTTTTTTCTAACATTGAACAGAAACCCAATCTGTTGCAAGTAAAACTGATGCTTCTTGGCGCGACCTCAGCACAGAGAAAAGATTCTGCAGCACTTGCACAGTAACAACAGGGACATTGTGGGAGTCAGAGTCTCCCCTGCCTTATTTTCTCTCATTTTCCTAAGTTCAGCCAACCAAATTTCAAATCCTCTTCTCTAAGATGACTCCAGTTTCTCTGTCTCCTTCCTGACTGAGTGCCAGCACCAGCTGGTGCCAAGCAGCTGCCTCCCCACATGGCACCTGAGTCTCTGGTTAATAAGTTGACAGCCAGAGATTTATATTTTTCTGTAAGAAAAACCTGCTCAGTCTTTCCCACAGCACTGGTGCCTTATCACTTATTTGCCATTTGGCATTGGTACAGTTGACTCTTCCTTTCTAAGTGCCCTGTTTATTGTCTTCACTTAATTCTGTCTCAGGGATTTCAAGCTGTTTCCCCCATTTGTCAAGAAGATTTTGAATTCTGAGCTGCAAGTGTGGCAGTGTTCAAAAATATCACATATTGTCCAGGACTTTGATGCCAGTTGTGGACAGCAGAAAAGCCAGGCTCTTTGAGCGCCCATCTTGACAACAGATTATTGATAAAATTAGTCTTTGCTAATTTTTTCTTGAACAGGCCTTACTCCTTACTTATTTCATGTGGATCATCCTTGCTGACACAGCTGAGCCATGTCAGAACTCTCCCAAAAGTGGAAAATGTATCTGCTCCTGGTGGGTGCTCACCTTGTCATGTGTGGGGAATTTATATGTTGATTGCTTAATAATTTCTGTTAGCTTTTTCCAGATAACAACTTAGTTTGAATGTTTGGGTGTCGTTCCCTTGGTTTTCCTATTTTTTCGTATTTAAAGATATTCACTATGTTTCTTAAGACTATTCAGAGGGAGTTTTCAAAGCAAATCACTGCTGCTTTAGAAAATGCATGTATAAAAGAGACTCAGGTAAACCTTATGAAGTCCTGTTGACCTGGATAAGCTGTTTCATGTAAAAAGCTCCTCTTATGCACTAAGACTTTCCATATGATGAGTTAACACACAGTAGGTAGCATGCCATAAATTCAAATCCCACTTAATTGCCCTATCATTCAACCTTGTAAACAGTCCTGAAATCTGACTTCTGACATCTAACAGTCAGCTCCTTCCCTACACTCCATTGTATTCCTGTTCCTTTGTTATTTCAGATCATGTTAAACCTTTTGGTCACATTTAATTTTTCCATGAAGGAAAGGCATGGAGCACATCAGCCTGACCCTTGTCACCTGCAATCTTCTCCTTGTTAGATTTACCACTGTATTTGGCTATGGGAGTTAAAACTCATTCTTTTCTCTGTTTCTGTTATGAATCTTCAAATAATGGGAACAACACATTAGCACTGGCATGTAAAAAATGTCAAAACCCCTGGATTAATCTGGAGTGAAGCAGCCCCCTTCCCAAACCTCAGCAGCAGCTGCCAAGGGATGCTCAAAGTGACTCCCCCTGGAGTTAACTGAATCACCCCAAACTCCCTTTCCTGAGGAATGAGGTGCAAGGTTTTGTCTCTTGCCCAGGATAGGAGACTGGTTTCCTCCTTTAATCTTAATTTCTGCTCTTCAATTTAGTTTCACCAAATTAGAGTGAAAAGTTCATTTTCAGCATCTTTTTTTTTTTCACAGTATAGACTGAAAACATTGAAGAGTTAGGTACAGGGAGCTGGGGGAGAAAAAAAAAAGGTCTCACTGCAGAACTCCTTTTTCTTTTCATTTCCTCCACAAACTAAATAATAATAGTGTCTGGAATCTGGTTTTGCCAGTGCATTTGGAAAAGCTGGATGGCCCATATTTGTTTGATCAAGTTATTCCCCTTTCTCTGCTGCAATCTTTGATATAGTTCCCCTTTGTGCAGTTAAGATTCTTCAATCTTGACTTAAGGACCAATATCTATTTTCCCAAATTATTCATCATTGTAGCCCTATTTCTCACACTTAAATTGCCAAGTGATTTGCCATTCATTTCTGACACTTTGGGTTTGTTTTGGACTTCTGCTAACTCAAGCCTGCCAATAGCACTCCTCAGAAGGCTAATGAACTTGCTAGAATAGCAACCACTCTCTTAGAAACCTTTTGCATATCTTTAATTTGTATTGACTCTTGGAGAGATCCAGATAATTCAGGGAGTCTCATGGCAGGCACGAAGACAAATGCTCCTGCTGACTTCTACATTCAAAACAGTCATTAGAGCCCATTTGTTCAGGGCTGGGAAGGTTGAGCCAAACAACCCAGACTGAACAGATCTCTTTTCCAGTGGAACCACAGTGAAAAACTTTGGTGCGAATCCCAAAATAAAGACAATCACTGCATCATCCCTACAACAGGGAGGTTTCCAGAAAGTTGAAACTGATGCTGTATCTGTTGTCCTATCTGATACCATCAAGCTTTTCCTGTTGTTTTGTTGTTGGTTTTTTTTTCCTTTCTAAATGGATTAAGGTAATAGCATTAATTAAGCCAACAGAGTTAATTTGAGCTAAACAATGTTATCTAGTTAGATATAAATGGTACATACATTATGGTACATTATATGGATATAAATGGTACATACACTACAAGCTATCATGATGGTGTATTTTCCCAATAACAGTTTAAATATTGATGTGCTAAACCTCCCTGTCTGCTGAATATTTATTCTAAGGCATAAAGGTACTGAGAAGCATCACTTGTAACAGAAAATCACAATTAAGGCAAACCTTATATCAGATGTTTTTACCACTGGAGTTTGCCAGTAAGTCTAACAGCAACAGGCAATGAATTCCCTGTGAATGAGCCCAGGGTCTGCCTTCTAAAGGTCAAACATCCTACTGACTTCTGTACAGCCTGAAAATGCAAGATGTTTCCAATAAACAATTCCTCCTATTAGATAGCCCTGTGCTGCACTTAGTGACCTTAACATCACTATTACTTTGTTCATTTATACAGTAAGAGGCATTACAAACCATGGTGCTCAAGTTATGCAAGTTGTATTCTTCATCAGTGAATATACAAGCCAGGCATCTGTGGGGCTTTAGGAAAAGCTGGCATAGCTATTTGTAACATCTGTAATAAATAACTGGAAAGAATATGAGTTTAAAAAGGGAAAGTCAGGTATAAGCAATATTGAGCTACACCTCTGTGTCTGTCTGTTGGCCTGCTTTTTACAAGGGAATGTGGTTAATGATATTTAATGATTCTATGATTACATTGATTAACATTAATGATTCTATGATTAGATAGATATATTTTTTCCCCACACAAATATGTATACATCTAAAATCTCTATATATTTTTTTTTGTTTAAATGTGTTTATAGCTATATGGAAACATGCAATGCAACACAGACAGGCACATGTATTTTTATTTTACTCCAAGAAATATATATCACTCTTCCAGTTATTACACACACTTTTTCCCATGTAAAATCCAATTTTTACTCCAATGAAATCTAGATTGATGTCTAAATCCTAAAGGACAATCATAAAAATATGTTCTTTTCATATTAAAAATAAATGTACTATTCACAAATAAGCAACTGCTACCTGGCCACATTACTATCAGAAACTAATGGAAGGTATTTTAAAGTCAAACAGGGAAGTAAAATTTGGATAAATGATACTAATATCAAGGTTAACCTGTCATATCAAATACAGATAAGATTAAGGAGCACCTTTCTTCTTGTCCTGAATAACAAATTAATATCACCATCTTTATGTGCTTTGTAATACAAGTTTCTATAAAACTGCCCTTCAAAATGGGTCTTTAAATCTATGTGCTAGCATAAAGTAAAGCTTTTCATATCATCTATTATCTTGTTTTGGGATAAAAGGAAGTTCACTCATGTATTTAAACCAAGATGATATTCATGGACAACTTCTGTATGAAAATGGGGTAAGTGCCCTGAAAAGCTTTCAGGCAAGAGGCCAACAATCTCCATGCATTCTATAGAAGTGGCAGTGATTTTTTTTTTTTTTTTAAGGCACAGCTGCTTCAGATGAAAGAAATTGAATTCTAGCTCCATAACTGTCAAAAGGCACAGCAAATAATAGAGCCTAAGCTGAACCATTTCAGCACTATAGCTATTTTCCTGTTGGAGTGATGAGCAGAAATCAACCTTAGATGATATCACTTTATGTGCATGCTTGGGTAACAGTTCAATTCATCATTTCACTGCTTAATCCCTTTCAATAACATGTTCTTCATTCCCTGGTTAATAAAAACTTTGGTTACCTGAGTTAGAATCATGAAAAAAGTACCAATTGGGATTTTGCTGTAATTACATGAAAATTCCAAAGAAAACACAGTAGCTACAATAATCATTTGAACACTTGCACACCATATTTCTTACATGATGTCACAGGCTTGAGCCTGTTTCTTCTACAGTCCCGTAAGCAGCTGAATCCTCATTTCTTTTTTGCAGCTCCCAATAGGATGAAGATAATATAACAGCAGGACAATGAAGAAAATCATTTGGGTATTGATAATCTGGCATGGAGTACGTTTTTCATTTGGGAAGATATGTGAAAAAATTGCTACTTCTCTCCCTTTTATCTTCACATAATCACACAGAAGAATCAGATTTTAAAAACCCTTTTTATACACCAATAAACCTACACTTCTTTTCAAACCTGCCTATGGAAAGGCTCAAATTCATGACCTTTGCCTGCAGTGGCACTATCACTATGACTGCTCCTGACCACAGTAAGATTCTAGAATGGTACCAACAATTTTATAAAGAATTTTAATTCCATGTTACTCTGCTTTCATTAAAAGTGGAAGGTAGAGACAAATGTCCTCGTTTCTTCTTTTCTTTTAAAAACAGGTATGTTCACCCACAGTCTAGAGAAAAGTGAATAATTAAGATCCTGCTTCTACTGAGAAAATTCGGTGACTACCAAGGGAAAGACCTCAACAATATTTAACTAAGAGCAGCTCCAGTCTGTAGTGTTTTTCCACTGAGGAACTGTTAAAGCCAAATGCTTTAGTTTTCTAACTTGTTAATGTGTCAGCATTTATTTGTGGAGGCACCAATATCAATGCAATACCTGGAGAAATGTTGGATTTTAGTTGCCTCTACCCCTGAGTTCTCCTCTGTGCCCTCTGTAATGGCTTTATTTGGCTCCTGGGTGAATCAGGAGTTGAGATGCTAAGGACACACAAGGTCTTCAGTAGCCAAACAGACTTAATCCCTGGAAGCATTTTAGAAAACTTGATTTCTACTTATACAATATGGTTTAGGAAAATGCTGGGACATCTAGATGGTCTCAGATATCTGCCTTTTAATCTGAAAATTCAGACTTACAGAAATTACCAGTTGGCTCACCTACCAAAAAATGAGCTGCATGTTTCATCCTGGGCAGCTCTTCTGATGTGGAGTGGGATGGAGCAGTGGCTGGAAAGCTGGGGGGAGGAGGATGAAGTGAGAGGAAGGGAAGAAGGAAACCACTTATAAGTTCAGTTGGAAAAAGAGTTTTAAGCTGTCACCCTGGACTACTCTCAGGTTCAGTAAGATAAAGTCTGAATGCTCTGGGCATTCATGCTCCTTTCCTTTGGTTTGCTGGAAGATTCAGAGCAACTCTAGACCAAAAATCTTGAAGCCTTGATGGAGAAATACAGAAATTTGGAGATTTCCTCACTCTTCCAGAGGTAACTTAGGGGAAGAGTGATATAAGTTAGTTTTTCATTGAAACTTCAGGCCTGCAACAGTGACTAGATGTAAGATTTGATCTGACCCTTGCTGTCAATTAATAAGAGTAAAAAATACTGACTGTGAGACCCTTGAGTAGTGCAAATGAAGTGTTTAAAAAAACTTGGAAAAACTGTCAGCACTATGACTCACAGAAACATTCCTATTCCCTTTTCCCCATTTCCTAATAGCAGCATTTTTTCTCCAGATGTAACTAATATAGCAAAATGCTTTTAAATGTATCCAATCTGTTTTCCAATAAATGACTATTCTCTATTTTTGAACTTTTGTGTTTCATTTTATGCTGTGAACGGCTCCAATGTAAGTAATATCCCAACTGCAAAAGATTAGACAAATCAGATTCCACTTGCCACTCCTTGCAAGTTTCTTACTAAACAAACCCTTAGAAAAAGCTCCAGACATCAGAAATACTTGCTATATTCTGCCAATATATTCTGATCTAGATCCCAGTTAGTAATGCTAATATGAAGTTAAGCTTTTAGCATTCACTTTAACTGTTCCAGGAAGACATTAATACTAAAACAGAACATTGGCACCAGATGAGTATCTACAAGATTAGATTTAGGGTGGCAATTACACCTTTCTTGAAGTACAGCCGCAATCAATAAAAAAGATTTCTAATACCTTGCCTCTATAATGTCTACAAGAGACAGTGCTAATGAACAAAACCCGGTGCCAAGTTTGGATTTGAAAACCTAATAACAGACTTCAACACCCTGCAGTTTCTTATTGTATTCCTAGAACTGAGTATTTGAGAAAACATCCATCCCCATCTTGGTTTAGAGAATTAGAAGGGTGTTTTGCATCACTGCATTCATGTGCAGTTTTAAAGCATTAACAGTTGCTGTTAAACATCAAAGCTCAGGTTCCAGTATCTGATATCAAACCATAGGTAACCTAGAGGAGTTTCAGAGATCATATCAGGGCAACACTTCTTTTCTTGAGGATAAATTTCATACTGTTCCTTTTGCTCCCAGCCACTTCTGCACTTAATTGATTTTCCTCGACTGTTCAATATCCTTTTCTGAAAGTCACCAGATATGGTGATGATTATACACTTAGCTTGTGTTTTAAAAAACTTAGAGTTTATAGAAAATATAGTTATATATACTATATAGTTATATAATAGTATGTAATATATACAGTTATATATAATGGACATAGTTTATAGAAAATATTCTCTAGATTTTCATAGGTATTTTACACCTTGCTGAAAAATACCCAGTTGAATTTTTCCTTGCAAATACAGTTTTCTTTTTCTAAATCTTGTCTTATACCTATAAGCCACTTCTACTTGTTACTTGTCCGAAATGACTGTAAGAAGCTTAAGGTGAGAGTCAGTCTTACTAATTGCACTTATCAAGAAAATGTACTAGCTCTGCATTGTTATTGGAAGATATAAATTATTTAGTTCTAACTTCTAATTGTTGTTATAATTTCCAAAACTCTGCTTGCTCAAGACTTATTTCAAAATCCCATTAAAACCCCAAAATGGTCACAGTGTACCATGATTTCTTGCTATGGGAATAGAAAACAGAACCATTAAGCAAAAGGGGAGTATTTGTATTTTTTTCTTAATGTAGCCCTTTTAAGGGTACAATCATTGCCAGATTTAACTCATCCATAGCTTCCAATATTCATTTATATAGATGTTTAAAGGTCCTGTTTCATTCTTTCTGAATTTTCATTGGTATTCTGATGATTTCCAGAGAAAAGGTGACACAGGTTTTCTGCCTAGAAAGCAGGGAAGTGCAGTAAATAGAAAAGAGTTAAGTTTTGTGCCTCCTCTCTGTCATTCTAAAACTTTGCCAAAAAGATGGAGCTGGTTATTTGCTTTATTGCATTGCACATATACACGTGTGTACCTCCAGAGCACAGCAGCTGAAAACCACCCATAAACTGCTGTGAAGCAAAGAACATGTTTTTAATGGAAAAACAGGTATGCTATTCAGCATTCCAGCTGGAAAAATAGCGTTTTCTTTTCATTTAAAAGGAGTTGTTTGGGTTCTTTTTCTCTCATGTTAGTGCTATGTGAATTAAAAGAAGTGCATGTACTTCCTATGGAGTAAGGACATAGATGCTGTAGATAAACTCCTTTTAGAATGAGCAGATTTTCCCCCAGAAATGTACATTTTCAGGGGCTTCTGGATGCCATTCCTTGGTTTATCCATAAACAAGTACAGCAGCAGCTCAGCATAGAAGCCTCTAATCCTGTCCTGGGAAGACCACCAATAGGGGAGAGAAGTCTGAGCTGTGTATTTAATGCTCTGCCTTCCTGCTACCAAACCCTGCTCCACCTCAGTCACTGAAATAACAGCAGATGAGAAATTGAAATGGGGACATTCTGGGGTTTGATTCAAGCTGATGATACATCAGGGGTCTGCAAACTCATATTTCCCATCCCAAACAAAAAAAGACTTTACAATACTCCATATACATAAACAACACACGCAGAATTCTGTATAAAATATTTTTCACTTTAAATTATCCAACTACAAAAGCTGTAGAGCATGGTATGCTCTATAAGCTTAATGCTACATCTTTATGCTCAATTAATTTTTTTACCACTGATATTATTTAGGGAAGGAGCAGGACACAGCAGAATACAAAAGGTGTGCATAACAACGTGCACCTCAAAGATTACCATTTAGAATTTTGCAGACTAATTGATACTCAGGAGCACTGAGCTGCCACATTCAAAATTAGCATTTATTATTCAAAATAATTTTTTTTTCTTTGCTTGAGAACTGGGTCAAACCTACAAGGTAGGTTTGGAAATGAGGAAGGTCCCTGCCCTTTTCTTGGTGCCTGGCTCCCTGCCTCCCTGATCCAAGAGGATGCCTTCTGCCTCTGTGCTCATGAACTGTCCAGGGGTGCCTTCTCTTCCTCAGTCACAGGCAACTCAGTTCCAATTTACGGTTAGTTTTGCTCTGCAGAGTTTAAAGGATTTCTTCCTTCTCTCTCTCTCACACCTATACCATGGCCAGTTCTGCTGTTTGATAAGGAACTCCACAGCTCCCCAAACTCTGCAGCTAACCTGGCTCAGAGAAACCCCTCTACTGAAACTGATCAAAAAATTAAAAGTGCTTCCAAGGAAGAACCCTAACCAGACAAATTCTCAGTGTGAACCAGAATGAACTTTTATCCTAAAGACCATAATCCTGTCAAAATTTTTTTTACTAACTTTACTTTCAAATTTTTCCTCTTCCTGTGATTATCATCCTGATGGGAGCCACCAATTTCCCAGCTGATTTCTTTGACACCTGGTTAATACATTTTTCCCCCTGTGAACAAGTAACTCCCATCTAGCCATGTAACTTGGTGGCATTTGTGCTGCAACAGGAAGATGGGAATAACTTGTCTTCAGTTTACGGAGAGAAAACAGAGGCTTTTAAATCAGTTAAAATGTTAGAGCCATGGAAAGAAAGAAACATGGTTCTGGTCTGCTCTGAAGTCCCCTCCTTTTTCCTTTCCTTTTTTTCCCTGGAGCAGCTTTTGGCATGCATTACCCATGACTGATTTATTAGATTGGTAGTGCTGTCAGAGTCCATGTCAGGTATCAGACAGATTTGTCATAAGGGTGTTGCAAAACTAGATTACCCTATTCCAAAGCTGCTTGCATTCCCTATACTCTGTGCCAGGCTTCTAATAGGCAACAAAAAAGTTTGTCACTAACATGGATGTCTCAGAGAAAGAAGATTTTATGGCCTTTATGGTCATCAAGCCTGCTTATTTCACATTTTAAATAAGTCTGGGGTACCAAAAAAATAAAAATCAATGGAGACACAATGAAGCAGCCTGTCTGCTTAATGCCACAAACCACTATCAACCTAATAGGTTCATTTGCCCTTTAGTGCAGAGACCATTTCAAAATCTTTTTCATGCTATTAAAACAGTTTTAAAAGCTTATGCCCTTATAAACCAAGCAGTCATTTTCTCCTCAACAGCTCCAGCCTGCCATCACTTTATGGGACCAAATTACTGAAGAAGACTGGAGGTTCGTGAAAGCAAGTGACATGAAGAAATAGCAGATATTTCCTGCAGGAGACAGAAATGACCAAAGCAGTATCTACACACAAAGGGAAATTCAAACCTGGCACAATTCTCTATTTTTTCATAAATAATAAAAACTATTTTTGTGACTTCTGCTTGGAAACATTAGAGAAAAAAGATAGAGGTCAATCGAGACATAAACAATGATCTAAAAAGAATTGTTTTACAGACTATAGCTAGGGATATAAAGATGGAAACTCATCAGTTATTAAAATTATGAAAGGTTCAGGCGCTTGTAAAACAAAGCAATGTGATAAATAGGGTGGTATCTGAGCAAGACAAAAGCACAGAGATTAATACTGACATAAGGATATATAGATATTACAAAGCAAGCCCAGAACATTGATTTCCTTTTCAAAAAAAAAAAAAAAAAAAAAAAAAAGATAGAAAAACCAGATAAAAGAAAACCCAGAAAAGAATCTGAGCAAGGGAGCAAGGTTAAGACAGCAACAGAAAGGACCTGGGGGAGGGCAGTGGTAGGATCTAAATTAGCAGCTATTACACTGGAGACTGCCTGGATTAAAAAAGAAAGATAAAGAATGTTTACATAAATTAAAAGGAAATTATTATAGGCCTATCACATGGATTACAGGATGAACAGGAATTTTTTTTTCTTTTAAACAGATTTTATTTTCTGTACAAAGAGATCTCTTTAAAAGGATAGAACACTGATCATGAGGGGGCTGCACAAACTGAGAGAAAGTATCAGTGGAAACACTTATAAAAATGTAGAATAATGGTACCTTTTGTGTCTTTAAGTAATTGAGAGGATCAAACTAAAACCCAGTGGTTTAACTTGATGTAATTGATCTCTAGATGCTAAACATCTGGTTTTATAGAAAGCACATGAATATACTGTTCATGTCTTTAATTTTGGAAATGTAACTGGTTAGGCAGAACTGCACTTGTAAAAACCAAGCTTTCAACACAAAATATAAACTGGTACTGAAAAAGGCCTCGAGGGGATGTTAAATTGTTATTCTATCTCAAACATTCCTGGAACTACCCACAAAGCAGGAGGTATTGGAATGAAGGAAATGGATTTTCTACTGAGCTGTGACAGACCAGTCATCACAAAAGAAAGTGATGGGATTAGAACAGGGACCTGAACCCAAGTTTTCAAAGTTTGAGTCCTGTGTATTATATGAATACACAATTTCTAACAATCTGTACACAGGAACTGAACAAAAGGAACACACCTGGGAAATGAAGGAATCAGATGCAACAAGGCAAGGGACCTCCCACAGGTCTGGCAAGATGCTTCTGCCTGATCTAGACATCTCTTGAGTGTCAAGAGCCAACAGGAGACTAAGATCCTTCAAGAGACCAAAGAGGGGGGAGATCGGGAGGTCTCCACCATGTCCTGAGTGGTGGGGAAGAAGAGAAGCAATGTCCAGAGGGGTCAGTAGCAGGGCAGAGGCAGCAGCAGATTCACTCATGAAGCTTCTGGAGGCTGTGACTTTCCTACAGATGATTCTGGTAGGATCAACCAGGTCAACCCTCTTTGAATCCAGCTTTAGAGCCAAGAGCTGAATACCCATCTCTGAAGCCCCAGAGTGATGGTCTTACCCTGTTTCCTTTCTAAAGACACTGATTTATTTTGATATTTAAAAAAAAAAAAAAAAAAAAAAAGTCTACTATATGAAATAAGTGACACTGAGCACCACCCAAAAGTCTTAACCCTTTCAAAGCCTGCATGACTGTGTTAAGGTCACAGGGCAAGCTAAAATTCAGACAAACCAAACTTCAAGGCAACACTGCCACTGTTTACTCCTCAGTTCAGCTGAAACAAATTTTAGAAAGCAGTTCAAGCTATTTTTAAGCCTTTTTAATACCTGAGTTATAGTAGGAACCCAAATGCATTTGCCCACTCATACAAGGTAAAGAGCAATTGAAGACTCATGAATATACCATAGACATGTGAGAAATTGTCCCTGCACTTAAAGAAAATAGATTTGTCCCAGCATCCTGGCCCTAAAAACCCCTACTAATGTTTGTGTGGTGCTTTGTATCCATGAAAAGGAAATCTAATCTGCAATTTTAATACTCTACTGACGACTACAGGACTGCAACCTGTTGCTGCCTGAGAGCACTGGAAAGTGTTTTGCTCAGATGCTACAGGCTGAGTCCTGTCCTTGGGTGCAAGGACACAACAAGATGCATCTGTATACTCAAGAACTACATTTAGATGAAGGAGAAAAGGCCACACAAGATACAGAGGTCCATTTCAGATCATTTCATTCTTGGATTTGTAGCCAGTAGCTTTAAATTTACCTAACTAAGAGAGGGCAATACACTGAATTTTATGTGGTAGGTGAGCTTAGAGATTCATAGCAATCAGATAAAGTAGAACCTATCTGAGCAAAGTTTGTATACAATTACTAAGAGAAAGCTGAGGAAGCTTGAAACAGTAACAAAACAACTCAAGCAGGAGCTCCCAAAGTTTTCTGGCTAGAATTGAGCTAGAACTTCCACGGGCTGGAGCAATCTCATAGCACTTGTGCACAGAGGAGGAGACCTGAAGGAAAGCAGCATCCCCTCTGCCTCTGTAGGGAATCATACTCCCTGCCTGCCCTCTGGAAGCCAGGACAAAAGTCCTTCCAGCTCCTCACTTCCCTGCCCTCCACATCCCTTTCAACACCACCTTCCCCAAGCTGGAGTTCCCCATCTCACCCTTAGCACCAACATTTTCTCCTGGGGCTCCCTAAAGAGCTGGCACACAGGGGAATTATTCAGTAAACCAAGAGCTTAAGAAAGCAAATGATGAGTCCTCATAAGAGACAATTTCTTTGATTTCAAAAGCTTGGCTGTTTTGGGGTTGTTGGTATGTTTGGTTTTTTTTTGGTAAAGACACAGAATTGAAGTTTGGAGAAAAGAGATTGCAACTGGGTTCTAGGCTGTGGATTTATCAGCCCCTAATAGCAAAATAAAAAATCTGAAATTATTTTTATATTAGAAAGATGTCCAGTAGGCACTGGGATTTGAGAGCAGCACTCAGTGTATTTTAATTGAAAAGCATAGTGTCATTATTGAATGTGCCACACAAACTAAGCAGAGATTGCTAAACAAAATTACAGCAAGATTTAAAGAAGCCTAAGCCACCACCAAATAATATACGGCCATTAAAAACTATAAAATTGTTGTTTACTTCCCTTTGATAGAAGTAACTGCTGGAGAATACAAATACAAATGAACATTTATTGGACACAATGTACTTCCTTTTCAATTAGTAGTTTATAGGTAAAGTAATGCATAACTCAAAGAGACACAATCAGATCAAGCTTGGCCTTTATATTTTTAAAAACCTAGTGTAACATTACTGGATGTTTTACCATTTTTCTATAACATTGCCATTAAGACAGTAGAAATTAATTTTATCTTATTGTTTAAACAATTTCTAGTGAAGAAAACATGACAGCTCAGATCACCAAAACTTGGGATGGACTTAGAACAAAATATATGAGGGGAAAAAAATAATTATTTAATTCTATAATCCATCTTTAAAAAGAGGGAAAATAAATACATTTTCCAGCTAGTATGAGGTTTCAAAATGTAAAGGCTTACAAGGCAGATGGGTAAAATGACTTATTTTTTATTTTTATAATGTTTTCCTATCACCAAATACATCTTGATTCCTGTCCCTTTTATATACTCTTCATATCAACAGAGAAGATAAAACTTTTTGGCTGACTAAGGGATTAACAGTTAAAACTGGAGTTTACAAACCCTTCATAATCAAGTGAAACATTAAACCTGAGAAGTCCTTCAGCTTGCTCCAGCCTTTCTTGGTCATTTTAAGACCTACCATATCTTCTCTTCTTTAGGCCTTGTTTCTCCCACTTTTCATTCCCCCTCTTGCCTTCACATTGCTGCCCATTTCACTGCTCTCCTCTGCACTTCCGTAGCAGTCAAAACCTTTCCTGAGGTCCAGTTTCCCAGTCTGAGCACAGGGAAAAAGCTGAGGCCTCTTAGTGCCAGGCAACATTAGTACTAATGAAATATGTTTCTTTCTGTATCCCAGAATTCTTTTTGACTGCTTCTCTGTAGCAGGACACTATTGAGTCATATTTTGTCTTTGATCCACCATAATCCTCTGTATGATTTTTTTTTTTTTTTTTCAAGAATGCCACCTCCCCATCTGGTGTTCAGGCTGCTAATGATTCCCTGAGTGTGGCATCTTGTACATTCCATGCTGGACCAGCATCCATTTTTCCAGACACCTGCTCCAGTTTGAATCCTAACCCTACCTTTTAGTTGAGTTGGAGCCCATAGCACAGTTTTTAGGCAGAGTGTCTGTTCCATCATCCCAGACACAAGCAAACCCAACTGTTCCCAAACCCAGGGCAGAACCAGGGGAGCCCCACTAGCAAACGTGTCCACACGGATGCTCTGAACCATCAGAACTCCTCAGACTGGCTCCCTCCTCTGCCCACACCAAATGCACCTGGACCAGATTTCCTCTGCTTATTTATGATTAAAAGTCTGACATGGTTGCAAAAGACAATGAAGTTAAGACTCATACCACTCTCTATAGAAAAGGATTGGTCTGACATGTTTTTTTCATAATAACTTCATCTTGACTGTTTTCCATTTCCCTGTTAGTAATCAGGCTACATCCCCATAGAGACAAAATCTTCCCTCATCCACCTGCTCCTCCTTTCCCCGTTCCTTTCTTATGCAGATCCAACTGCAAATGAAAGTCTGAGAGCTAGGTGAGATTCTTTGTTCCTAATCTTTGGTTTCAGACTGGAAGTATGATGGATATTCTGATGGAATATCAAATATACACATTAGTCCATAATAATCCTGTGTTCTCAAATAACTTAAGGTACCAGCTCAGCTTCACTCATTCAGCAACACAAAACATTATTTATTGGCTGTTAAAGAAAAATGCAGCACTTCTCCATGCCAAATTCATCCTTGTTTTGAAACATATGTTATCAGTGCTCAGAAGGGAACTGTAAGTATAGATTTTAAAAATAGACTTGCAAAAGCATTATCTGGGAAAAAACTGAAAGCCAAGCTGCCAGATTGGAGTTTGATACCATATTGTTGATAATGTCTGGAGATGTCAGAGGAGCACATTTCCCATATTTCCAACACAATTTCTAAAACACAACCCAAAGCAGAGAGAAGTGCTGTGCCCAGATGGCTGGTGGCACTTGCTGGGGGTGCCCTCCCTCCCAGCCTTCCCCTGCCATGGGCTGGAGCAACAAACACCAGCCCAGGCTTGGGGCAAGGGGAGGCATCATGCTGCTTGAAATAGGAGCATTTAAAATCCTCCAGACACCATAACAGAGGTGAAGTACCATTTACAGTGTTTAATATTTTATTTTTAGGAAGACTGATGACATTATAGCTCATTGGATACTTATGAAGAGACTGAGTACTCTCATTTTCATGGGTAGCAGTGCCACGGAAAGAAACTTTCACACAATACCCAGCTGCTGATGAGCTGCATTGGGAATTTTTTTCCTCTCTTGACCAACACTGGCATGCCTAAAACTGTCAAATCTTATTTTGAGCCAAGCAGCTTCTTTTGTTGGTGTTTCCATACATCAAAAGGCATAGTGAGGGAACAGGCAAATAGCATGCAGTAATGCAGGTTCATTAAGTCATTCCAGCACAACTTAATTTGGCTGTAGAACATTATTTTCCATGGAAACTCTGGTTTGTGCTAACAGGACTCTACAGGAGGTCTCATCAGAAATGTCTGCTGCACTGAGGGGAGCTGCTTGGCTGAGGGATCAGGGCTTCCAGGATCAGACATGTTTTTAGGTTTGTCTCCAGCTTCCCAAAATGCTGGAACCCCTCAAGCTCCCAGGACCCAGCTGGAAGGACAAATGGGATGGGAGGACCTGGGATGGTCCGTGATGTCCTGCAATAGCACTGCTCAGACCCCTCTTCCTAGCAAGGGTTAATAACCTGATGATTTATTTTGCCCCAGGCTTGTCTAAAGCCATGTCCAAGGAGATGCCAAGGAAGAGCCTCTTGGGAAGCAGGTCCTGCAAGCCCTCCCTCCCCACCATAGGCACCAACACCCTGGGGATGCCAGATAAATGTAACTGCTCCTGCAGTGCCAGCAGGAGAATCAGGATTGCAAGTGCAATAGTCTGAAACAAACTCTACTGAGATAATTCTTACAGTTTGTTTTTCTCTTTAAAACAGGTAATTTGGCTTTTAACAATTTCTGTGTGAGGCTGTGGCAGATAATTCCAGACTGATGTTTATCCTCTAAGCCTTAACAACACCCTCACAAATGGATTGATGTGAGACTTAATTACAAGAATGCATTTTTCCATAGGATCCCTGCTTCAGCTGGTGAGCTGTATGGATATGGGAAGGGGCCAGAGTCAGACTGCACACAGCCTGCCATAAATCTGGCAGTTCCTACCTTGGAGTGCAGAGCAGATACCCTTTTCTTCACTCAGGTGCCTTCCCTGATTAAATTCTGATAGCTGAAAAAAAAAAAAAAGGAAAAAGGTACTAACTCTGCTGTAAGATGAGAAAAGCTTGTGGAAATAACCTCCACCAGAGATACTAGGGGATGAGAGTGAGATGTAGATAAAGAAGTAAACAAGGAGGAGGGTAAGTAGCATTATAAACTTCAGTGTTTGTAGGCTTCACTTAAAAATACATAAGTAAAATGTAGAGTTATGATAATCAGAACAGAGTATTAAAGTATTATCTGCTAATCTTTTGAAATTTAAGTGCAGCTGCCAGCTTCACACAAGTAGGGCTTGTTGCCTTTTATTATCCCTTAGAGACTTTCCCCTGCCTTTACTGCTTTCTGTCACTTTATGTCACAAGTACAGTTTTCCAATTAGTTGAGATGCTTGATAGAAGATTTTCCCCTTTAAAAATTCAATTTTACAATCAAGGAAAGCTTGTAGTGAGGTGGCATTTTACCAGATTAGTACATAATTTTCATTAACTGAACTTCATCTATTACATTATGTGAGAGAAAATGGTTAGACTTAGACAGATAGCAAATGTACTGAATTGAATTTTTAGAGCTATGCTACTTAAAATCTGATTATTTTCTAGAAGTTGGACAACCTTATTACTTTAAATGTAAAAGACTGTATTGAAGGTAAATAATACTGTCACTGTTAACATGGTAGAATAACATTAAGTATTCATCTCTCATGACACGCATGTCATAATAATGAATAATTGTTCAATTTACTGATTATATTCACATTAAAATACTTTCTCTTATTTCTAGATCATTAATTTAAGTTGTAAAATCTATTATACAGTTTTTTTCATTAATAAATGCAAAGTTGATCTGTAAAAAAACACTGCTTTCAAGTTTAAAACAAGGGTTTAATGTTGAGAGCAGTCTATATATCTGATACTTCAGGTGTTGGCCTATAAAAAAGTATTAATGCTTTTTTTTTTTACCTTTTATTTTGTTCTGAATGAAAGAAAGGTGGTTATACCACTTCAAATTCTATTTCATGTGGAAAAAAGATAATGAGACTCCAACTTTTAACTTAGCCAAGTGGCTAGCACCCTTGCTTCCTTCCTGAGCTGAGGAGTTCTCAATAAAGTTTGATTTCCTTTTAGCTTTGTGTGGGTTTATGTCTAATATCACCTCTGAAGAGAAAAAGCAGATAGTACTAAGGTGTAAAATTCACTACTCCTTCAGAACTTCTTCACCTGGAAGTTGGCATCAAGCATCAACACTAAAATAAAAGAGCAGAATGCAGTAGTAGCTTGAAATACTGCAAAGTCTGCGTAATAAAGCTTACTGTTGGCACAAAGTATTATAGCATTTTAACCTCTAAGATGGGAAGAGGCATGAGGAAAAAAAAAAGCTATAGGTTCATTTCTCTAAAATTTCCTATCTTTGTGAGCATTGGTTTGGCTCCACTGGTTTGTAGCAAATTGAAGTCTGCAACTTCACAAAGCTCCAATAAGATGCATAATGTTCAATTTCTGCCTTTCTGAAACTCATTTTCATACAGGACTTAAATACATATCACTCAGTTCTGAAACTCTGTGTTGAACATACAGAACAGACACACATTAAGGACAGGTACAGGCTCATGACAAAGAATTCAGGCAAAAATCTGTGAGAAGGGTGATGAAACCTCCTAGTGACTCCATTATCAATACATTCCACAGCTTCAAGATGCATTCTTCTATAAATCCCTGCCTCTCTGATTTTAATATAAATGTTTTGACCTCAGAGAAAGAAGAAACAATCTTAACTAAATTTCACCAAAGCTGGGTTTTTTTATTACAAAGTCTAAGGCTTTTTTAAAGATAAAAGACTATGAAAACACACTATAGCTATTGCACTTTAAAAAATATGTCTCCAACTATTCTGGGGAAGGCAATAACAATTATGAACAAGACTAAAGGTTATAAATGGATTTTCCATAAACTATCATCCTGGCTATTATATTAATTTTTTTCTTACTGCCTCTACTAACTTCACCAATAACATCTTTTCAGCTTCCTTATGCAGCAAGCTAAGTAAAATTCCATGTAGCTGAATATTTATTTATCTTTGAGAGATCAGGCTGAAGGAAGCCACCTCCTGGGAAATACTCTTTAAGTGTGATACACTTGGCTGCTTGGCCTTCTATAAAGAGATTTTTATGCAGTAGTAATCTGAAAACATCTTGCTTGCACCAAAGGACAAAAAGTAGTCAGTGTAGTGACATAGAGGTTGTCCTCCTGCCAGGTTTTTTGCCTGTTGTGGGGTTGGTTTTGTTGTTGTTGTTGTTTTGTCTGGGGTTTTTAAGATTAGCACCCATTCTGATTCCTCAGTTTCCCAATATATGTAGTTAGGTGTTGTTTAGCATAAAACAGGGCAGAGCACATTGTAGGAATAAGTTCACGGTAGATAATCTCTTGGAAGACCCTCTCAGTCTCCCATTTCCACAGGGCTGATTCAGAAGGACTGCTCAGAACTGTGTGGAGAACTGTGTGAGAACCGTGTGAGAACTGTGTCAGAACTGTGTCAGAACTGTGTCAGAACTGTGTCAGAACTGTGTCAGAACTGTGTGAGACTGAGTTTAGGGGAGAGAAAACATCAATTTTAACCCCAAACCTGCCACAAATTCCTGCCATAAACCTTCAGCAAAGGCATGAAAATGTTCTATACTTCACTAAACTACATTATTGAGATGCACGAAGGGCTTTCCTTGTTTTGAAAATCTTGCCTTTAAAAGGGTGACCTCCTGTACAGGATTAGTGCAGAATAAATCCCTTATGGTCCACCAGTTCTCTTGCCACCTTTCACCATTACCTACTGCCACAGGACGTCCTGAAGCATCCCCAAATGTAGGATTAGCAGTGAACCAGGCCAGTTATGAGCACATCTGCCTCTCTATGTTTCTCTACCTCCTTACACATTCTTCACAACCAACACGTTTGAGTTGTTGATGTCTTGGTGATGCTTTGTGCCTTCGGAATGAGCCACCTGCCAACCGTTTTGCCTTTCGACCACCCAGGGAGCAGCATCTCGAATTTGATCTGAATGTGAATTTTCCTGTAAGTGAAAATTCATTCCTGGCACGTGCTCATCCACTCTGGCAACAGATCTCTTCCCTGCTGGTTTTTGATGGTCTTCCAGGAAAACAGCTCACATCTGTAGCCTGGAATAATGTTTTTTGACATTGTCCAAATTATTGTTTACCAATATGTGAGCTGCCATGAGGTAAGCAGCAAACAAAAGCTCTGGTATGATCATGTATGCAAGAAGAACCCAGGAAAAATGTCCTGTGCTGCTCTGCCCACCTGTGCACCATTTGTGGTGACGAGGATGAAGGAGGTGGACACAGAAATCCAGAGGTGTAGGAAGAGAAAGGAAGAGGCCAAGCAAGAAGATGGGTAAGGACAAGTTTTTTCTGCTGATGTCAGCATAAGGATGAAAGAAGGAAAAACAGGGAAAAGCAGCAGTTGCAAACATCACCCAACAGACATGAAATAATTTCTATATAACTGCAGCTTCCCTCCTCTGATAAGCACTGTCCTTGGATGAGCTTCCTCAGAAGTTCACATCCAATTGATACACATCAATTCAGCAAGTCATTACCCAGGCTTTTTTTAGGGATATTAGCACAACAGAACTAAAATTCAAGTCTGAGATTAAATCCATGCTAATTTTTGACTCATTTCAAACAACTGGCATCCATTGTAAATGAGCTGTGAGTTTCTGAAAGATTTGCTGTGATTTGGGCTTTGCTGCAGTTTTTACTGGGCTGATGTGAATATGCTTGGGTATTTCCTCAGAATGTGCCAAGCCTCAGAGGAGACTAAACTTTGAGGGAGGAAGAAGAAATGTTAATTAAAAGCGAAGTAAAATCATTGCACTGAACCCTCTGAGAGATTTTCACCTAATTTCCTTTTCTTAAATACTGCTGTAGCAGGACTCACTGCAAGGAAAGGAACCATAAAACTTTTTGCAAAACTTCTTTTGTACAATATTACAACATTTCACAGCTGATTACAGATGAAATGCATCACACAAAAAAGAGACTATCAGGCAGGGATCATGCTGATTATCAAGATCAAGTTCCGAAAAACAATAAATTCAATACAGCCAAATTATCAAGGAAGATTCTGAGACTTAAGAATGCAGTTTTTTAAAAGGCCAAAGTAACAGGGAGAAAAGCAAAAAGAAGACAATTTTCTTCCTTCTCTTTTCATAGATTCTGTAAAAACTTTGGATAACACAGGCTGTCACCTTCCAAAAATCATTGGTCCATACGCAGCAAGCAGTGTCCAACTATTCCAGACTTTTGCCCAGGATGGTACAAGAAATCCCATCAGAAAGCAGCAGCCTAAAGCCTGAAGCTAAAAACTGATTAATCAGCTAAAGAGGCCTTTCTCTTCTCTGTCCAGCTCATGGAGCCAGTTTCCCCTCCAGATATTCCCCTTTATAGTGGGGTCTTATAAACTCATGGTTTGGGTGGTGAGGGAACAGGGACAGAGATTGCCTGGCCCCAGAGAACAGTGGATTCCATGCTGGATGGCCCTGCCTTGATATGGGTTTCTCTGCTTTGTTTAAGTCATTATAAGCATGTTTTTCCTGCTATTGGGATAGCTGCTCCTCCACTAGAGTGTGCAGTTGTAAACTCTGTTTAATGCATTAAACTTCCAAGCTAGATTGCATTGCTAATTTTACCTCCTTACTTTTCTGACCTTCATCGGTTTGAAAATCAGCTACTTAACCTTGCATTAATGGACAGGGTTTTATTGCACAAGATTACACATTTAAAACCATTATTATAACCTCTGATCCTAGGGTATAAAAGGCTGAGTGATTCAAATGCGTGCCAGGAAAATGACTGGTAAGGAAGAAGAAACCTTTCTGGCACCACCTTTTTCTTCTTTTTCTTTTTTCACTCTGTTAATAAATTTAGCTCTCCCAGTTACCCCACTGAAAGCTCTCAATTCTGACAAAGCTGCAGGGATATTGCTAATGTTTTTAAGATGTGCAATTCTAACTGTGATACAGCAGTTAGGCTTTGTCTTTACAAGGGGAAGGCTTGGCATTTGCCAAATTAGATATAAAATTTTAGTAGAGGCAAAATGAATGTCATCCCAACCTGAGTTTGGAAACTCAATTAAAGAAAAATCCTGGCATAAACCATCCTTTTCTTGGCATTATCTTCAACTGCCCACACACTCACAAAAAAGCCTTTCCCACTCCAGCTTTGTGCTATTTGGGATCCAGGATTCTGGATGTGTAGGGTACAGCCTGCAAACTCCTCCTGGGCTGCTACAGGTGCAAGAAGAACACCCTCCTGCTCAGCCTGCTGTCTCTTGCCTCTTTTAGTAGGAAAAGCCATAGAAACTCAGGATGAGCCCCATTCCTATGTATTTCCTATGTATTTCCTATGGTTTTTTTGTTTTTTGTTTTTTGTTTTTTGTTTTTTTTTTTTTTTGTTTTCTCTCAAATAAGCACTTTGGTTGGAGAATTTCCAGGTCTTTGGAACCAAGTAGACCCTTCCTAACTGGAAAGGCCATGTGGTCAGGAATGTTGTTATTCTTCTGTTGCATTAATTACTGCTTCTGATTCAGCCTTCCCCACTCTGCCTGCAATTTTGCATTCAGGTGGAGCAATCCAGTGGTTACCAGACCTTATCAATATGCAATAAAAGGTGGCAGCTCTTGTTTGTGCTATTACTAGGAGTGGCAGATGGCCTTTTCTGGCTCATGACCCAGATAGATTGCTGCTTGTGTTGTTAGTTTACTTCAAATGTCTACTTGCTGTAATTGTCACACCGCTATGTTTTCTAATATTTCCTGAAAAAAAAACCCAAAACCCAACATTAATTTATTCTTTTCACTAGCCATTTCTCTCTTATGAGATGGTATTAATACAAACTAGGATCAGCAGCAGGATGGAAGTTACGTTCTTTTAAAAGAATAAAACCAAACAAAACTTAGAAAAACAAAAACTTTAAATTTCATGGTATCCATAGGTCTTTATGGTTCACCTAAGATTTACCAGCATCCTTTGGAGATCTTTTAAATGCAGAAAAGTGTCTGCTTCAGGTAACATTTCCAGCACTTTAGAACAAAGTCTTTGTAAGTGGTGGTTTATAATGCATATGGGATTTGAAAAGTACATTTTTTCTTGTCTTGAAGATAAGTCTTATGAAGATGGCATACCACCTTGGAGGCAATAATGGCTTTTTTCCATACTTCAAGTTTGCAATAACACTATTTCTTGTAAGAAAGGCAAAAAGGTTTTGGTTGTTATTTATTTTTTTTTATTCTAGATGAGATTGATGCTTTCTGACCCAATATTCTCACAGTAAGACACAGATTTAAAAGAACTCTTCATCTTCTAAGCACAGAAATCACCACTGCCAATATAAATCACCAAAATTCAATCTATAACTAGACTTAAATCTTCTGCTTTTATTCTTGTGTTTCTACAAGCAAAGCTACTTGGTGCATATAGTGCAATATTAAAATAAAATATATTCTAGAGATGACAGAAACCTATTATGTCAGCAAATCCAAGTCAGGATTTTATGTACACTTCTAACTAGACTTAGAAGTAAGTATATTTTCTGAATGCTTTCAGGAATCAAACTTCAGGGCTCACCTTACCCCTCTAAACATTCCCAGCATCTCCAGACAAGAGCTGAGTTATCACCTCACTAAACATTCCCAGCATCTCCAGACAAGAGCTGAGCTATCACCCCACCACGAAACTGGGCTCCAAAATTCTGTTTTCCAGACATCAGGCCCTGAAAGCTCACTCACCATCACCCTCTTAGCCTGTACTTCATTTAGCTGGGCTGCCAAACAGAATTACAGCATTTTAAATGGGCAGATTGTTCTGAAATGTTCTGTCCTGTGACACTGGGTATAAAATAAATCTTGGTGAATGCATGCAAAGGCAGGTGAATCCTGTTAAACAGCATAATAGGCATGCACACTTCAATTATTCCAGTGTTTCACCTGTGAACTACTGTTTCAAGCAAACCAGATTTAACATAACATTGCCTTTATAGGAGCATCAATTTGTCAACTAAATTAGAACAATAAATATCAAAAAATTCTTCCACAGACCTGCACTTTTAATCCAGTTTAAACAACACAGTAGACAATTACCAACACAAAATCTCTTGCAAATGCTTGGTGATCACAAGGCAGGATGGGATCCTATGGCTCTCACATGTCCAGATAGATCCCCGTGCTCCTTGGAGGGACATCCTGCACATTCCATGTGCTCCTGTCCAGCTTAGCAGCTCTCCACAGAAAACCCTTCTTCTTGTGTATGTCTTCTGACCCTAGATGGGGTATTATGTGTGCAGCATCCCTGGTGCCATGCCCAGAAGGGAATAACCTCATCCCTTCTCCTTCTGGCTGCATCCTGCTAACACAACCCAGTCTGCACTCAGCCTGCATTGTGACCATCAGAGTCCTGCTCCTGATCCAGCAATCTGGTGTCCACCAGGACCTCAGGTACTTCCCAGTTTCTGTCCCAGGAATGAATCCCCAGCCCCACCTGAGCCACAGAACCACTCCATCCAGGTACTGGACTTCAGATTGACCTTCACTGATTCTGTGAAGTTCTCCAATCTCTCCATCTGTCAACATCCCTCTGAGGGATCTTGGGTCCATTCTTGATGGATCGGAGGTCCATCCTCACAAAAAAACCCTTCCCACTCCAGCTTTGTGTTATCCATGTGTGATCCATCCTCCTCCCAAGCCACCCATCTAGCCCTTGCTCCCTGACTTTGGTTATTGGGCTTTGGTGGGGTTTGCCTTGGTGGCCAAGCTGATCTTGAGCTGAACATCACAGGTGGCTGTTCCCCAGCTCACAGGTGGAGTCCTGGGGTCGGGATGGGGTCACATTAACCAAGGAACAACTTGCCCTTTGCAAACCAGTGCTGGCTGCTCCCTTGACTTCTTTGTCCTTTGCAAAGGACACAGCAGCTCATCCACAGACTTGCTCCATGATTTCCTCAGGCACTGGAGTGAGACTGACAGGGCTTTAACTCCCTAGGTCCCCCTGTTCACATTTTTTTTTTAATTATTTTTTTTCTCAGATACAAAAAATTTCATTAAAATCTGATATTTTCTGTTTTGGGTTGTGTTATGGGTTTTTTTCTTTTTAATTTTATCCTATTATTCTGAGATTTCTTTCCCATTTTTCTTCCCAGTGTAGCCTATCACATTAGAGCTTAAGGGAAAGTTTAATAAGCAAAAAGACAACAACTTTCCTGTCTATTATTTCATTAGTTCCAGAACCAACCTCACTAATTCCTCTGCCCCTTCTATTTACATTCTGCATTTGCAGGCAACTACTGTGTCCTTTGCTTTAATAGTTGCTAAGCCATGCCATGCATATTTAACTCTTAATCATTTCTCATTAGTTCATCTTTCCAATTCCTGGCTCACTTTTGTGAATATTAATTAGTTTGTTAAGAGCTTTGTGCATCTCTGAGCCTTGCTCCTGCATTTCTAGAAACTGAGAGAAAATTCCAGTCCAAGGGTCCAGGCAGCCCCTGGTCCAACTGTGACAGGTCCAGAATGGAAGGAAAATAAAATAAAACCACTTTCTTGTCTTTTTGCATTTCTGTAACTTCTTGAGCCCCATCTACTACTAACTCCAAAGGTTTTGGTTGTGGGGACCATCTTTCATTACTGAAGAAATAAAGTAACTTGTTCTCTCCGTAAACTGGAGATGCAAAGGAGCAATTTATAGAAAGAAGAAATATTTTAGTTAGGTATCAGAAAAGACAAGCTTGTTTAGGACTGCTTAGTAATAACATAAATATTGATCAACAGCAAAGAATTATTAAAATAAATGTTCTGTTTCATAGAGGGATAAAACTAAACCAAGAAATATAAACCAAAATTTTTTTTTAAAAATAGAGATAGCTAACACAAATTTACAAAATAGAAAGCATGAAAGAAATCAGAGAAGCAAGCAAGCTTCTAACCTTTAAAAAAAAATCTCTTGATTCTGTTCTCATTTAAAATTATTTTTTTAATAGTTACTGTGCTTTTCTTTAATAGGATGGAGACAGAAACACCTTCTTTGACTTCACCAAATACTTCAACAGGTTTTGATTTGGAAAAATACTTGCTTTTCATTCTCAAATTTTAAAAGTCAATGAGGAAATCCATTTCTATCCAAATTCAATTTTATCTTCTCACCAAGCAAGTCGGTGAAGCAACACCCCATAGATAAAAGAAAGTCTATTAAGATGCTCAATTATCTATTAGTGCCTAATTCTGCATGCTTTAAATATTACTCACTACCCAAATCAAGAGAGGAAGCATTAGCTAGAGCTACAAAATGAAACACAACCTAGGGAGGAATGCTTTCAGCTTAAAAAAGTTTGTATTAGTTATTACCATAGGTCACCTTCAACTTCTGTATTACAGAAAGCACTTATTTTTATTCAGAGTCCTATCTGACAGAGGGGCTTGTATTTTCCTTTAGGATAAAAAACAAATGGTACTGAAACTCCTGCAAATCCCTAAGCTCATTCATTATGTCAAGAGAACTAGAATATTAGCGCAGGAAACAAAGCATCTGAAGAAGAAAATGGAGGTGATTATGGTAGAAAAATATTATTAGTGTGTTCCTTGTCCTCCCAGTGCTCCCCACACAAGAGTGGGACGTGGATCCTTGAGCAGAATTCTGGGTCTGCTGCTCTCTCATGGATTAAATCTTTCTTAAGAAATAATAATAAAAAAAAGAAATATGAGAGACACTGATCTTCTTTTGGAATAAATTAAACAGTATGCTCACATCCTTCATGGTGTTGTCACACATTTAAAACAGTGGTATTAGCCTGAGGTCTATTTAAAACAATTTGCATAGTTCTGTATGAATGGCTTTAAAAAAAGAAGCAGAGGGAGGGAGAAAACAGGAATGACTTGCAGGAGTTATTCTTGCAATCCAGCTGTAGGACATCTTCAGTGCCATGCCATAAAAATGCATTTTCCATTGGCAATAAGCAAGAAAATCTTTGAGGCTGCTTGAGATTTCAAAAGAAGTAAACCCTTCAGAGAGGATTTACATCTGAGCAGGTGTCCTTTGAAACCACCATTATATTCAGAGAAGAGAAGGGCTTCCAAAAGTGATGAATAACATTTGCAGTCATTGATAAACATGTTCTTTATGGCTATAGTTTTAAAGTGCTTTAGAATGTAAACATTTTTTTATCTTGTGATACATACAAGTGCACACCCTTCTGATTACTTTTAGCTTAAGAAAAGCACAAGAAAAAAATAACTGATGCAACTCAGAGAAACCCCACTGAAATCAGTGAAACTTCTTCAAATGTGAGAGTGTATTATCATGGTAAGGGCATGAAGAATTTAGTTCACCTTGTTTAATTGCTCAGAAACTCACATATCAGCTGGTAACACGGTGGGGAATAGTGGTTCCCAACACTTCATGTGTGCTCCAAGACCTGGAGAAAGCTGCTGACAGTTGGTAAAAAAATTCCCTTGGTTCTGCTGGATTTGTGCATACTTGAATAATGGATTATCTAATTAAATTAAATGGCTCAGTAACACTGTTACCGAGGTCATTGTTAAGTGTTGGATGAGGTGGTTCAGCTGAAAAGGAGATTCAAAAGGAGACCCAAAAATTCAAATCAGGAAATTTCCTCATCCCAAGCAAACAAATGGTTTGTGTGCCTTTGTGTTTCTGCACTGATCTGAGAAAGCAAGGCTAATAAAGAGAAAATAAGTCTAGCCAAGGATTTCAAAGAGCTTTTTAAGGTAGCAAGTCACTTGGTTTCATAACAACCTGTCAGGCAAACAACCTGATATCCCTGTTTGAGACAGGGCTGAACTGGGCAGGGGTTTGGAGCAGCCCCCATCTGAGAAGGGGCTATATAGACAAGGATTCATCAGATTAGGAAAGGCAACAACTATAAAAGAACACAGAGAAGAATCATTATACATTCTATTTTCAAAATACAAGGACTAGAAGATACTCAAAAATATAAGCAGGAGACAAGTTAAAAAATCAAGAGGAAATGACACCATCTGAACACATAACCTGAGTCATTTGCAGCCTTTTTGAAGATCAGCAGTTTGGAAAAGAAGTTTTTGTCTAACCTGCACCCTGGAGAAGAGCAGTGGAGCTATGATGAGGACCAGGAGGGAGAATGGCTATAAGGTACAACCTTCCTTGTACACCCACATGATTTGATTGTATTGTCAACTAAGACAATTTCTTTAGATCAGAGGTGAGCTGTGGGCTGCACAGTGATGTGTAAGGTACCTTTTCACCTGATGCATTTTAATCACGGAGCTCATTGCAAAAGGATTCAGTGGAAACAAAAAAGAACAAAGAGATTTTGAAAGGTATGAGGCCAAATAGTCAGGGCTTTCAGACTTGCTGCAAAAATTCTTTATATTATTCTTTAATAAAGTCCTAAAGTGCTTCTTGCCTGGGCCATGCCAACAATATGTTTACCTTATGCTCCCCCCATTTCTTCTCATCTGCTACTGGAATGTACTGGAGAGAATGATCCACTTCAGCAGTTTTTATGTTGTTATCAGAAGAGAAGGGAAATCCTGCCCCCCTGAAGCCAGCAGGAATTCTGCCATTGCCTTCACTGCATCCAGCACATAATCCCAAAAGTTCATCCATTACAGTATTAGAAGTGAAAGAGCCATGAGATATTCTCAGCCTCATGCAAAAGCCAGCATTACCTAGACCTTCACAATCTGTATCTCAACACTCTTCACCTTCCAAAGAAGCCATAAAATACACCTTGGCATATTTTTTCCCATTTCCAAGATTTAAAGGCTCCCAATAATTTGTGTGAGAAACCAAATCTTATTATCCAACACCCACTTTGATATCGATTGTGAAAAGGTTATTTTTCATCAAAAAGTAATATTCATTTTAGTGCTATAAATAGCTGTGCTGTTAGCAAAATGCTCTTGATCAAATAGAGGCCACCTTGGGCTGTGTGAGAGAGCTGCAGACTGGCCCATGGCTGTATTGGGTAACTGGTTCATACAAGAATGGCAAACAATTGCTAAAAACAAATGCCAAAATAACAGGATGTAATCTGCACTCACCCTGCATGTCAGAACTGAACTGATTACTCCTTGCAGCTGTATTTTTTCAAAAATAGCCTCTTAATATAATCAGTTACATCCCCACTTGTTGAGGGATGCAATGTAGGTAATGTAGAGGTAATAAAATATTTGGTTTGCAAATGAGAAGACTCCTCATTTAGCAATGAATGAAGTTTCCACATTGTGTTTAATTATTTCTACTTTAAAATATTATCTCTTCTGGCAGAATAAAAGTTCTGTTTGTGTAAAGCACCGTGTTAGGAAACATTCATCATAATTTTTCAACTTTCAGCAGAATAATTGAATGTGGGGGTCTCATCATTCTCATGTAAGAGATCAAGAAGATATTTTTCAAGAGCAGTAAAGTAACTCCAGGGAGTGTAGTTATCATGATTACCATCAGGCAATTACTGCCTAGCTACTGAAGGACAAGAGACCTTGAGCTGCATCACTTGCATCATAACACTGACATTAAGTGTGCAATTATCACACAATACCTGCTTGTTTATTCTTTTCTACTATTTAACTTTCTAGTATCCACGAAGGGAGAAAAGCAGCAATAAATATACACAGGTGAAGGGTAAAGAGCAATAAGAATGTACATGAAAAGAATGTATAACCATTAAGATGCTTCGAAAATTAAGAAAAAAAGAATGTTTAAAGAAGACTATCCAAAGCTCTTCTTGGAGAGCTGCTGCAACAATTTCCCTGGATTCGAACTTAATAAACACTTAAAACACAAAAAGCTACTTGTAATCACATAACTAATCCCACCATGAATCCTTAAGACCTTGATTCCAGCAAAGTGCTGTTCATTCTGACTCACTCCAGCAAAGCACTTAACTCACGCTTAGTTTTAAGCATTTGAGAATCCCTCTGACCTCAGAAAGATTTAAGCATGATTAAAATGAAGCATATCTTTAACCTGCCATGGGGTTTGGGGTTCAAACAACAAGGAGTTTAACTTTTGCCTGTGAAGAAGGAAAAATAGCATTTCTGTAAAATGTCACACTAGCAAAATAAAGATATTCTAAAATATTCAGAGGAAAATAAATTCCTATATGAAACCTGCCATTCTAGCATATAGTTTTTTATATAAACCAGATCTCCTATTAATTTCATGGTGTCCTATTCAGTTTCAAAGGAAAGTTATCCTCAGACAAAAAGATTTTTGGGGTGGGCACCAAAATACATTGAGGCAGCTCAGAGGAAGCACAGCTTCAAACAAACATGAAAATATGGGCAGTTTATGACATTTACTGGATCATTAGGAAACATTGTGAAGGTCTGGTTGGTCATTATCCATTTCTTTCATAAAGATGCAAAGAAATAGACAAAAATAGCAGGGAAGGTGTATGTCTATGAGCAAAGATATATATATATATATAGTATAGGATGTGTGTATCTGTACTTACAGATTTCCATTTTTCAGCTTTAATCTCATCTTTTATTATCTTGCAATTCTTTAAGTCATCTTAACACTTCAGACTGGCTATGAGATTGTACATTACTAGCACCCACTTTTTATAACAATTGTAACTGACTTCAGAATAAAGTTCTAATGCAACTCTAGTACAAATTATCAACTCCAGAAAATGTTTTTTTGCACCACAACAGAGGCAAATATTGAGGCTGAGAGGAAAATATTGGTGAGGAAAATATGGAAGCACCAAATACAGGAAAGTAAACAGTCAGCACACTGAAAGCCTTTCTATTCCTCTCCTTTCAGTCCTTGTGGCAGACATATGGATAGTTTATGTTGCAGTTTCCTATTGCTAATCAAACTGATACACCAGGTTCAAAAGGAATGACGGAGGGGGTTTTTCGGAGCCAGCTAATTTGCCAGGGACTGCCTTTCACTCCCAGCAGAGATGCAATGCTGTTCCCTGGGCTGAGAGGTAGCAGCAGGCTAGGGAGGTGTTTACAAGGCTTTTGAAGCTAAAAGGCAGCCTTGCCACGTTCGGTGACCTCCAAAGTGAGTAGAATTGCAAATGGCAAAGACTGAATTTAATTCAATACCCAGGATGCCACTAATGTTTTACATGCATGATCAATGAGCGGAGCTGGAATGTGAAAAAGTGCTGAATATTCAGGGCAGGGAAATTCTCTAACCCTAATTTCAAAGATAAAGTGCCACTTTTTCTTTGACAAGAGGGTTTTGGATGTTTTCCAGGAATAGTGATGTACAAAAAGCTCATTAGAAACTTTCAACCGAATGAACTACCACTGTCCTTTGTGAGGCCCAGAATTACTTAGGATGTAATTGGTTATCTTCATATGACTTAGTGGCTCTGGTGCATATAACCCAGCCTGTTAATCTGTGCCAAATCATTCTGAATAGCTTGCTCCATTGTTATTGTAACTTTTATACTTCTCTCCCATCCCTACAGTTTGTTGCTGCTGCCTGAGGTTCCCAGCTGCACTCAGACTTCCCGGCTTTGGCTCATTAAGTTCTCCAGAAACAGACCTTGCTCTTTGAATGCTGCAGAGACACAAAAGCAGCAGCTCCAGACACATCCTTAACAGAGCTGTAGGAACACTTCAAATATAGATTGTACACTCTCTCTAGAAGGGATCATTACAATCAAGCAATTAGACGGACATTGTATGTTACCACGTGTCCGAGTTAGGGCAGGGATGACAAATCTCAGTCCCCCCTCTGCCTGCCCTTCTCCAGCAATTCATCATGGGGCTGCTTCAGGTTGCTGGCCCTTAAGAAAAGAGCTGCAGAGCAAGTGATAAAAAGGGGTGTCATAGCCTGTGAAATTCATATCATTCGCTGCCTTAAAACCAGCACGAGGTCTTGGTGGCCTGTACTCATTTTCAGTGTAAGTATTGGCCTCTTAAATCTACTGATCTTAAATCCACTCGCTGCAATAAATTCAAACCATATTTAACCTCTGATCAAACTTCTAAGCTTCTGCAGAGACAGCCAAAAACTTAGTGGCCTCAAGAGAAATTCTGTCCAGACAGAGGATTCTTTCTCAATAATCAAGAAGAACAATTCACCCAGGATTGATTCATCTGGGCAGAGCAGACCAGATCAGGAGCAAAATCGTGTCCTCTCTCATGGAAGAAATTATATCCCTGATAGCACTGGGTTCCAGCTTGCATCCTTTATTCTACTAATTTTTACTTTGAGTCAAATGATTTTAAGAAACCTTACATTAGTTTAATTTCCCAATTATTTTATTTATTTATTTATTTATTGTTCTAAATTTACAGCATTTTTTTTTCCTCAGGCATTATAGTACATCTTTAAACTCCCATTTTTACAACTACCACTCCATTGAATGCCAGTGTGTTGATAGCAGTAGGCATGCAGCTTTCTAATATTACCTTGCAAGCAAAATGCCCTTTTTCTATCCAGATAAAAACCTCTTTCCTGTTGACTTTATCCTTTTCTACATCAGAATATCCTGCAACATAGAAGAGGCAGCTCATGTTTGCTCAGAGATCTGTTACCACAACTACATGCTAATAAAAGCTTTCTGGGACAGTATTCTCTTCCCTGGAGTTCTCATACTCTGCAAATTTAGGGCATTAGCTGTAAAGTTGGAAGTCACATTTATCTGGGACCATGGACAATGTGGAAAGGAGAGTTGTGAAATTAAAAAGCAGGAACAGAGGTTCTGGTGACTCACATCTTGGAGAAGCAAATGGTGCTGTAGATCTTTGCATCACCAGCTTCAGCAGAATTTTAGGGGTTTATTTCTTGTTCCATGATGCACTTTCTCTGGCCTGCACATTTTCTCTTTGGCTCAAATGAGGGAACTGGAAGTATTTGAACTCCAAGCAGGGAAAATATGAGAAAAATTATTTGAACTCATGGTATTTTCACACATGGAAGGCAGTGCAACTCAAGATATCATTACGATGAAATTGGAACTGGAAACAACTTGTTTATTCTGAAAATCACCCTCTACAAACAGAAACAGCAGTTTAGATCATAGATCATAGGTAAATTAATCCAAAGCATAACCAGAGAATTAGGTGAGGATCCTCAGCAAGAGTAAGTCAAAGCAGACCTAGAGCCATTCAGATGTTTGGGAGCAGCGACAAAAGTTTGGTTACCAAGTACTAGAAGAGCAGAAGTGACTGGAAGCTTGCATCCTGCTGTGACACAGTTTCCTGGGCTTTTCACCTGTGAACTAAAGCTGCTCATAGTTCAGGGGCAGCATCCTCAAAACCTGCTCTGAAACACTGCAATATTGTCATAGGGAATGAGGGGCTGCAAGGATTATACTTGCATGTATGCAAGGATGTTCTGCAAAGCTCAGGTCTTGAACGAGAGCCAACAGCCACAAGTTTGAATTTATTCCTCAATACTCATTTACTCTAAAGCACAAGTTGCAGTGCATGTGACAAGATCCATATCTTCCTCATTCTATTGTCTATGGCAGAGTGCTGGCAATGGAGTTTGTAAAACCTGTCCCTCATGCAGGCTGTCAGATCTCATATAAAATGTACCCATGCTGATTAAACATTTGGGCTTCTTTCCTGCTGGTGCTCATATTATTAAAACCCAGTTTCTCAGATATTTGCAGAGTGTAAAACTCTAAGCAAGGGCAGTATTTTCAGAGTGAACTCATTTGCAAATTCAAGATAATATTCCTGGCAAAAAAAACATCAGTTACGTTCATCTAGCTATTTCTCTAATGGTTTTTACTGGCTTCTGCATTCCTAATTAGGAAGACATATCTGATGGTTAAATACTGCAGGACATTATATATGAATTATTGTCTCCCTGTATTTTGTCAAAAGTATAATTGGAAGTATATTATGTGGCAGAAAAGCTAGTTTTTCATATATTTATACCTGCAGATATATTTACCATATGGGTCTGATGCAATCTGTAAGTGCAGGTGTGGTTGGATTCTCAAGAATATTTTACATAATTCATATTGTCTTGCAGATTGGTAGAAAAGTAAATTTTCCTTTTTTTTTTTTAATCCGTTTCTGCATCCCTTCAACAAATGTGCTCCATATTTGTTCTGTCATCACCATGGCTGGAGGACATGAAGCATCAACATCTCTGAACTCTCCTTTCCCCCCCCCTCTGCACCAAAATCCTCAAGAGAGTGAGTAATGGGACCAGGGCTGTGCCTAAGTTTCTCTAGGGATGGCTGTTTAGCTAAAAGGATTACCAAGGGGCAGGTAACCTAGGCAAGGTAAAGTTCATCACATCAATAAAACGTCTTTTTGTCTAATTAACATGTTGCTGGGCTGATTTACCATCCCAGCCACTGGGCTTTAGGCTGGAGCCCAGATTCTGCAGTGCCTGTGCAGTGGAAATAATACATTTCTGCTGTAACTTTGAGTGGCTGCTCATAAGTGGCATCCACTAAAATATTTCTTATGGAGATGAGGGTTGAAGACACACTTGTTTTCTGTGATGGCCTTTAAATAATTTTGGTTTATACAAATGCACTAAAGCATCAGCTTCTTTGATCTTAGTGGTCTGTGGTGACAACAGCAGATCAAGTGTCTGGTCTGACTCCTGTACAACTTTTCGAGTCATAGGGTGTTTCAAATTCAGATACAATTTTGCTGAGGTTTTTTGTGGGTTTTGTGGGGTTTTTTTTTTTGACATTTTAGTATTTGGTAGGGTAATAAAATATGAGATGAGATTCAGACCCAGCTCCTTTGATATACAGGGCTCAAAGTAACATGAGCAGCCTTTGCTCCAGCTGAGGAACAAGGGAAATGGAATAAAGAAATAGGTAAGACCCTTTTTTTGCTACAGTTGTGTAAGTAGGTGAGTACATTCCAAGTTCATGACACCCAATAACATGAAAATAGAGAAAAGTCATAAACATCATGTTATTATTATCACTCACACCCTTAGGATTCAGACAGGTAGTAGTCATACCAAAAAGCTGAAGGTGTAGAAATTTCTGGAGGGACAGATTATGTACAGATAGGATATATATACAAATTTCATACTCACATCCTCATTGCCACTGGAGCTTACATGTACATTCATGCATCATGACAATTTGACTTGGTTTTCCATAAATTACAAAGAAAACATTGGACAGAGTATAAGACTGTTTCTGATATGTGAAAAAGAGATTTGAATGGAGGAGCAAGGATTACTTACCATGCCTGTTGATCTGTGCAAGTGAAAACTGGAGAGCAAGAGCCAGAGGGCAAGTATTGTCACTGGCCTGTGAACATCAAGAAGGATGCAGGTTACCAAAAAGTTCTGTGATGTGGGAAGGGTGACAAATTCTAAGGAAGAGGGCTCATAGAGAGGAACACAGTCACAGAAATTAATTTTTTTTTAAAAGGAATCATTTGAAGAAATATTTGGCTCTCTAAAAAGCTTGCAGCTTTACTATTCTTAAACAATGATACATCTGCATTGAAAAAGCAAATACAAAGCATCTAAAATAATTTTTACTCTAGCATTTCTCTCCACAGGAAAGTTTCCAGGAAAAAGTTTTCCCTAATAATCTATAGTTAAATAAGTTATTTTTCTCTGATGATCTAGGATGACCTGGAACATTGAATCTACCCGAAACAAAACATTAGCTGGGGGGAAAAAAAAAGTTATTTGGATTCAGAGACAGCAGAAAAGGAAGAATGTTCATTTGTTGGTTTTTTGTTTGTTTGTTTGTTTTTTTAAAAGTGAGGGAAAAGAAAATAGAAAAGATGAAGGCTCTTAACTGCTGCTCCTCTCTAACTCCAGAGCTTCAGTTTCAGAGACTCTGGTTGGACAAATCCTATCATGTCCAAAATAATAAAAAAAGGTTTCTAGTTTAATACTTAAAGTTTTGAAAATAAGAAATGGTTGTGGATGAAGGAGAAACAATACCCATACCACCACTGAGGGGAGACTTCATTGCTCTCTATAATTACCTGAAAGGACATTGTAGAGAGGTTGGTGCTGGTCTCTTCTCACAGGTGATGAGCAATAGACCAAGAGGGAATGGCTTCAAGCTGCAACAGGGTAGGTTTAGAATGGACATTAGGAAAAAAAATTTTCACAGAAAAAGTGGTCAGACACTGAATAGGCTGCCCAGAGAGGTGGTTGAGCCACCATCCCTGGATGTGCTTAAGGGCTGTTTAGATGTGGTGTTGGGGGATATGGTTTAGGGAAGAACTTTGTAGAGTAGGGATGATGGTTGGACTTGATGGTCCCAAGGGGCTTTTCCAACCTGAAAGGTTCTATGATTCTATGAATAGTTTTGTTATATGGTTTTCAGCACTTCAAAATACTTTTGAAGAACTATATTCAAAATGTGTCTGACCACAAATGTATTCCTGTGATGAAGCAGCACTCCATTCCTAGTGGATTTCTCCAGCAGTATCTTTGCCACATGGCAGGTTGCTTTTTAAAAGCAGAAACTATCCACACTAAGGGATTTAAAGCTAATCCGTTTGCAAGCTGTTCTTAGAAATCTACAGTCCTATGAGACAGAAAATAATGTTCAACCATACATTCTCTATCTACATTGTTTCATCCTCTAATTACATTTCACCACAAGGGCATAAAGAAGCAGGACATCCTACCTTTAACATTGCAAAAAACTCTGGACAAAACTGTTGTCTCACAATTTGGGATCACTTAGTGTTACATTTTCTTTTGATCTGACATTTATTTTTATTTGCATGGGCCTCCAAGCCAGCATGAGCACATTTCATCCACATTTCATCATAGAATCATAGAATAATTTGGGATGGAAAGGACCTCCTCAAGGTCATCTAGTCCAACCCCCCTGCAGTGAACAGGGACACCCTCAACTAGATCATAGAATCACAGAATCATCCAGGTTGGAAAGGACCTCTGAGATCATCAAGTCCAACCCCTGATCCACTCCCTCCATGTGTCCCAAACCATGGCACTGAGTGCCACATCAGTCTCTTCTTAAAAACCTCCAGGGAGGGAGAATCCACCCCCTCCCTGGGCAGCCCATTCCAATGCTTGATCACCCTCTTGGTAAAGAATTTCTTCCTAATATCCAACCTAACCCTCCCCTGGCAGAGCTTAAGCCCATGCCCTCTTGTCTTACTGAGAGATGCCTGGGAGCAGAGCCTGACCCCCCCTGGCTCCAACCTCCTTTCAGGGAGCTGTAGAGAGTGATGAGGTCTCCCCTGAGCCTCCTCTTCTCCAGCCTCAACACCCCCAGCTCCCTCAGCCCTTCCTCACAGGACTTGTGCTGGATCCCTTCACAGCCTCCTTGCTTTTCTCTGGACCTGCTCCAGCACCTCAATCTCCTTCCTGAACTGAGGGGCCCAGAACTGGACACAGTACTTGAGGTGTGGCCTCACCAGCACTGAGTACAGGGGAAGAATCCCTTCCTTGGACCTGCTGGCCACACTGTTCCTGATCCAGGCCAGGATGCCATTGGCCTTCTTGGCCACCTGGGCACACTGCTGGCTCCTGTTCAGCTTCTTGGCAATCCAGACTCCCAGGTCTCTTTCTGCCACTTTGTGCCCAGCCTGGAGCTCCCCATGGGGTTGTTGTGTTGAACCTTATTCCCATTGGAATCAGCCCATCAGGTTGCTTAGAGACTTGTAAACACCTTGAGCATCCCCTGATCATTTTTGTGGCCTCCTCTGGACCCACTCTATCAGTTCCATGTCCTTCCTGTCCTGAGGGCTCCAAAGCTGGATGCAGTACTCCAGGTGAGGCAGAATTCACCTCTCTGGCCCCACTTCTTTTGATGCAGCCTGGGGTGTGATTTCATCCCAGAAACTTTCTACTAATTGCTTGAGCTTTTCCCTCTCCCATGTGGTGAGTTAATACGAGCCTGATCCAAATAAAAATGAAACAGAATGCTGTCTTTGGATTCCTCCATTAAAAGAAAAAAAAAACCAACAAAAAACAACAACTATTTTGAAAAGAAATACACTTATTAAAAAAGAACCAAGCAAATGAGGGATGAAAATTTTCATCTAATTGTAACTGTTACAGCTACAGCTTGAGAAAAATCCAGCTTTGGTGGAAGAGACGTGAAAAGAAAAATGTTTCTGCATACTTTAACAGCAAAATAGCACATTAATGTAGGGAGAATGTAGTTTCCCTACACAAATAGAAGACAATAAAGTAAAAATTCCCATAGAAGGTTTCTGACCTGTGAAGTCATTTAAATCTCATGGTGGGAGGGAGTGGGGGTGCAGAGAAATTCCCCACATGTATCTCCAGGCCCCTATCCCCCAGTTGTTTGGAGAGGGCAGATGTGTGATCAGAGGCACTGCTTTGCAATCCCTCTAAATGCTCACATTTACAGTGACTCTTTAAAGCAGGACATGGCCCTGAGAATCAGAGTGCAAGTAGGAGGGAAAGTGTGCTAAAAAGTCTTTATAGCCCAGCACAAAGGAGATCACACTGATACTATGGAAACACTGACCCTGTTTATAAGAAGCTCAACGATGATTTTCAGCACGGGCTGATGCGTTTCTCAAAGCTTTTACAAGTTCCTCCACACAGCTCCACTACCAATTTGAATTCCCTACATGAACTGAGATTTTCAGGAATGAACATGCTAATTCTGCGAGGAGGGAAGCACACAATAGTTCCCATATAAAAATTCTATTATTAATTTTTTTCCCCCTGAGTTTTAAACAAGCATTTTTAGATTCCTACATTTCAGAATTTGGTTTCTTAGAAGATGGTTTGTATTTTTCCCCTGGCTAAGCACAAACCAATATTAATATCTCTAGCAGAAAGTCCTGGTAATTGGTTTGACAATTAAAAACACAAATATCAAACTGCTGAGGGAAGGCTGCCCAGGTCCCAGTCATTTGCAGTTTTGTTTAGCAGAACAGGATGCTTTAGGGCATTAAACATACAGCATAAAATGTACTGTGTAATGGCAGTGACATTTTCAGCTATCATTATTGTAAAAGGCAACAAAATAAATATTGTCAGCTAACATACCTGCAGTGTCCTCAAAGCCTTTGTTCAAAGAAGCTGTTTTTAGAACAGTCCCTGATATTTGGGGCACAACTTCCTTTGCTTGGGAAAATTCAAA
The DNA here is from genome assembly GCF_036169615.1 of Heliangelus exortis. Lineage (NCBI taxonomy): Eukaryota > Metazoa > Chordata > Aves > Apodiformes > Trochilidae > Heliangelus > Heliangelus exortis. The sequence goes on from NC_092427.1 coordinate 5,658,779, forward strand.
ACCATCCATGCGTCCTGATTTTCTGACAGACAGATTTTTGTGTTGTTCTGATCACAACAGGACTCTAAAATAAGTAAATGGCCAACTCCAGGGACTGAAGACCCATGGCCTGGACCCTTCTCTCCAAGTTCTTCTCTGGGAAAAATACCAAAACCAAGGCTGCAAATGGTGCCTGTTGCTCCCATGCCAGCACCCATACTGGCACACCCCTAAAAATCAGTTCAAACCCAGTGTTTCCTTTCTTGGGCATCTAATGAGTGAGGATTTCAGTACTTGCAATATCTTCACAATTGTTCTGTCACTTCTCCAGGAGAAAGTCGTTCAAATTAATAAAAAGAAAGAGGTAAATTGCAGTCAGTACCCTGCAGATTCGTACCTGGGGGTAGCTAATCTGCAAAGACAGCCTAACCAACTGCTCCACCACACTTTCCTCATGAAGAAATAATTTGCAGCTAGCAGTAGTAGAAAAGGAAAAATTACACTTGCACAGGGAAAAAGAAAAAATCCAAGGAATGTAGCTAAGAACACTGCACATAAATCAAAATGTATTTTCTTTGTTTTCCCCATTTAGACAGAATTGGACACTGCCTGACAGAAAATAGTATTGAGCCTCCAAAGAAAGGAAAGCAGGTCTGTTGCGTGGGATGAGTCTACATTTCCCCCCCTTTTTTTTCTATGGGGGAAAAGATGACAAATACGCGAAGATCTTAGCTGCGTGGTGCCTCGTTGTTCAGAGCCAGTGGTACTGGTCTGCAGGGAGAGGTTGGTGAAGACGATGAAGCCGCAGAAGCTGAGGGTTAAAGGCATCATCTGCGAAGCCTGCAGGCTCCTGGGGGTGATCAACAGGATGATGGAGCTGGGCTTTTCCCAGCAGTGTATGGCAGGAGGACCAGAGACAAGGAGCAGGAGTAGAAACATAAAGAGCTTGGGGTTAAGGATTCCCTCGTACAGCCACTTTAGTTTAGGGGCTGCTTTTCCCTCTGCCGCCTTTCGTGGGATCGGGGGCGGCGGCGGGGGTTGCTCTCCGCGGCAGCCGGAGGTGCTGCAAGCCGCGGTTTCCGCCCCATCATTTTCCGGTGTTTTGACTTCCAGGCCGATATCCGATAGGAGTTCGGTCACAGTTTGGTGGGGGCTTCCTGGACATGCCCTTTATGGCAGGCTTGCCCATGGTCAGCCCCAGATACACTTGTTCGTTTTTTCCTTCCTCCAGGGATGGCGCCGGCGGGGCTGCACTCGGTGCTGTCCCGGGCTCCCCCCCCTTGGAGGGCGGCGCTGACGGAGCTACACTCGGCGCCCTCCCGGGCTCCTCCCCTTCGAAGGGGGGTGCCGAGGGGGTTACTGTGGGCATTTCCTTCAGGGGAAATACCTCGGTCTTTCATAATGGGGCCTCAGTGGTGACAATTGCCACTTCTATTTCGGCTTTCAAGCAAGCTAATAGATTGCAAACGACCCGCCAGGTGTTGTCCGCACCAATAATGTCGCCGTTGGTCTCCTTATAGTGGAAACTTGCCAGCAGGATGTACACCTCTCCCCACAGGTCCCAGGCCGTTTCGGGACTCGGGTAGCGGAGGTTTTCCTGCGTTTCCGCCTGGGTTGTAATCTGCTCGGCAACGGCGGTGCCAGCAGGTTTGCTTACATAGGAGCCCATCGTCGGATTTACTGATGACGATGTCGAAGGGAGGAAAGGGTTTCTCTTACCCGAATTTTTCGGGGTATCGGACGGTCTGTGGAGAAGGGTCACCCTCGGACGAAACGCTCGGGGAGACAGTTTAGACCGAAATTAATGCTCGCATTCTCCACCAGATGTTGCGTGGGATGAGTCTCGCCGTGGGAGTCAGTCGAGCTAGTGCTGGCTCGGATTAGTATCAGGGAGCTAACTTTGATCTGTCCGGCTCTGGAAACCTCTCCGGAAGCCACACCTACCGAACCCGGGCATGCGTGCCTGGGCTAGCCCCAGCTGGGCACAGGCGGGGGGGGCACCGTCCGGGCACCTGCCGCCTACACAGGTCCAGCTTTCCAGTTTATATTTCTCCCCAACCCAAAAAGGAGCAGAAATAAAATATGTTTTGTCTCACATGTGCTACAGGAATATACCAATTTGCTACAACTGATCTTAGGGATCCAAAATGTTTTTACAGTTACTGCTTGAGGGTACAGATAATAATTTCTTGACCCAGTCCCCCTTCTCACTGCTACTTATTTTTCCTATACTTCCTTTATACACTGAATTTGCAGTGTGGTGGCATGGGTTTTCACTCCTATTTTTTTGCTAAAATTCTCTCTTTAAGGAATGGAACTCTGGCATTTCTAAGTGCCTAGAAAGGCAACAGCCACAGCTGTACATAGACTGTAGAGGTCCAGAGCTGCTGCTGTGGTGAATCAGTGCATCTCCCTCCCAGCCACCAGAGCAGCATTTTGTTATACTCCATCTAAGGATCTGCTCCTCAGCTCATCTCTGATATAAAGCAAATCTCAGTGCTGAGATCTTCCTGGGCTAACAAAAACAATCATCTCGTTTGCTTTGTGCTGTGAGATTCAATTTCTTAAATATCAGCTCAGCCCGAGGACAGGGTGCAGGGGGAATACAGAGCATCCTCTGCATGGTCTATTGATCTGCACTACGGCCCCACACGTCTCTGCAGCACAAGGCAGCCCAGGTCTAGTGCATCACAGCTGAGTAAGGATCCTGAGAAATAGTTAGGGAATGAGGAAAAAGATGTCAGAAAATCGAGGGGAAAAAAAATAAAAAAGAGGAAAGGAATGAAAGAATAGAAAATGAAGTGTGAAAATAGCACAGAAAAAGATAAAAAGGGGCAAAGAGAGTGATGACTCAGGTGAGCTAGGAGAGCAAAAATTATCCTGAAAAGAATTAGAAGGCATTAGAGATTGGAAAAGAAGCACATTCTAAAGTCCTCATTCTCACTTTTGACTTGGGAGGTTTTTGTTTCACAGAGAGCAAAAGAGACCAAGAGTTAGAAAAGGTAAATAAGTAAGTGTCTAGTTAATTAATCTAATTTTATAAAGCCAATCATCAACCTAGCTAATTACCTACAGCTGACTATAACTCTAAAATTAAGAAGGGGCATTCAGTATTTCAGTTCCTTGCCTCTTATTTACCCTTGCCTTGACTACCCATGCAGCAGAATACCTTGATAATAAATGTTTACTACTCTCCACCCTGGAGGCTTTACAGGAGGCTGAGGCCAGGAATACATCCCTCTTCCTGCAGGGCACATGTGGTCTCTCTGCTTCTCATCCAGAAGATCCATTCAGACATCAGCAAGATGGCTGAAGGTCTGAGACCTGCTTTTCAAGATACAAATTCAAAGCCTCAGCTTTCACAGATCACAACCTTTCAGAATGTGAGGTACTGCACACAGAAGCTGTGTCAGAAAATTGAAGGATGGCTAATAATTAAAATAGTTTAATAAATATTGTGGCTTACTAACCCCCCTTTATCTCCAGCTCCTGCTCTCAAAGTAAGAGTACTCCGCTCCCTGAGATCACTAAAATTTTCATGGGATGAGAACCACAGCACGCCAGCTGCATGGACCAGGATGCCAAAGGTGAGAGAAATGAAATGGTAATGGAATACAGACAGGAGATGACAAGAATTTTCCAAGGGACCTATTACTCCGCTGCTGGCTGGCCTAGAAGGAGGCTCTCTCTGCTCCTACATCCAAGGGCTGCCAAGTCAAGTCAAGCCCGGCAGCTCCTGCCAGCTCACCTCCTTCCTCCACTGACGCATCAGGAGCCACAAAGCCAAAACTTCCCTGCAGCTATCATGGAGCACCCTTCTCAGGCAGCTCTGGTGCTGCTCCCATGAAAAACATAATTTAGTCTTCAGGACACCTGTACCACCTGTGGACTTCACATATTCACATCTGCTCAGCTCATTTGAAGAACAGACACGTATTTTTGTTTTTAAGAAGAAACCCTGAGGCACAAGTTGAATGGGAAGGTTGGAGGAGCAGGCTTCGAGCAGTGATTCCTCCAGGCCTTGGCAGGACTCAGACCACAGATACTCTCTTACTCAAAGGTAGTAAGATCTCTAAAGCAGGCACTCCGTTTTCCTTGGTTAAGAATAATACTCCAAACATTTCAGGGGTTACCTGGTACTAAAAAAACACTTATCAATATTATTAAATCTATAAATTAAATTATGCAGACAGATTTTTTCCATTTTATAAGGAAAATTGCATTTTTTTTAATAAAAATTAAAGCGATTTTAGCCTACCTAGACCAAGGTTGCAGTTGTATATCTCCATCATAAATAACAGAAATAAAACCCCTTTGCTTTTCACTTAAGCAATATTAGGTACTGACCAGAAAAAACCCCAATTATTAGGGTCTTCAGCAAAATCCCAGACTCTGGTGCTGGCAAGCCATGGAGATTAACTCTTTCTCTAGTGCATATAAAAGTTTGTATTCACAACTTCTGAAGAAAAGAGAGGGGATTTATAGGTTTTTTTCCATTTATTTGCAAGAGGTGCAGCCTTCATTCAGCTTTTTAAAATTGAGAGAGATTACAAACATTCTCCTGAACCCTACATCCCTGCTATCCATTATCAAGAGATACAGTAGGAGGGCTGGAATTCTCTGAGGTCTTCCAAGAATGAAGATGTTCCCTGCTTATTAAAAAGGAGAAGAAAGAAGCTACCCTACCACTAGAAATTTCCCCACACTGACACCAGAGTAGGCAGCATATTGGCTAAATGTTTATTTATTATTAGTATTTGCCATTGCAAGGATCAAATAAGCAAGCTTGTCTGCTTGATGTGATCTATCAAAACACACATGCAAATTTGGCTAGGAAAACTGGCACAAAACCTGGCACAATCAAAACAGGGACCAGGCCCTGCCAACCTGCATTCACCTGCAGAGGTTTCCTCTGTATTTCTGCTCCTACTGAAGGGACAGAAAGGATTCTGGAGAAAATTATCAGGCCAGGTAGGCATTTCCCTCTGTCCCCTTCCCAAATCCTTGTGGTTGTGTGAGGTGTAGTACAGTTTTCCAGAGGCCATATCCCCAGGTAAAGTATCACCTGCTGCCCTGTTGTCTTGCTTGGTTTTTTTTCCTTCACCTTGTTCCTTGTATATCATTTCTGTGTTTACTTTCTGCAGCCTGCAGAACACTTATCCTCTTTTCTAAACCCTGGAGCAATTTGACATTTTCAGGAGTTGTCTTCAGATTTTTTTGCTTCTGAAAGTGATGAATTTTTAGTAGTCACATTTTCTTTTTAGCCCCTCCTAGTTTGTTTTTCTCCTTCGTTTCATTCCTCCTCCCACTTCCATAAGACCTGCTTTTACATGGATGACAGGGTCACAAGTCATCTCCTCCACTGGAAGTCTAAATTTAAACTTCAGACAAAGCCTCTCTCCTTTCAAGGCAGGCAGCAGAAAAACTGTATCATTCAGTGACCTCAAGAATGGATTATTCTTTGTCCTTTCTTATCATTGACACAAAAATGTACTTACTGGAACTTAAACTCCCAGTAGGAATATTCCTATTAACTTCTCTATATTTATTACTCAAACGTTTGCTGTTGCAGCATTCAAAGCTGATCTTCCTTCAGTAAGTCGCCGAAGTCACTAAAGTAAAACTCAAATGTTAGATCAAGGCCTTATATCTCAAACAAAACTTCCACAGATCAAGGCTGAACTCCTAAACTTGGTGGTAGAAGACCTGCCATCTTACTGACACAAAATTAAGCCCATCTCTAAAACAAAAGGTCAACATTTTTATCTGTAAAAGTCCTGTAATTAGCATAAAGAGTTGGGATTTTGGACTTACCAGTGCTCCTTGGAATAAATTATAACTTATTTTCTCACGGTTGCTTTCATCATGCTAAGCATATGCTCTAAGAACAATCTGTAATGGCTTATTGTGCCGGTACCTTCTGCTGGTGGCCTCAGGTGAGGGCCATCAGCTGATAAGGGGACAGGACCCACCCAGCACTGCTGAGAGGGATAAAAATGGCAGCCAAGAGATGCCCTACCTTCTGCTGGTGGCCTCAGGTGAAGGCTGTGAGGAGCACTAGCGACCCGCAGTGTGGTGAACTGGAGCTTGCAAACAGGAACGGGGCATGGCAGTCAGTGAGGCAGTTTGCGCACGCAGGGCAAGCAGGAGGGGCACAGCCAGCTCCCAGCTTTCTTAAAGGAGCAATGGTCTCCAAAAAAGCAAAACCTGTTGCTGTTAAGACGCAGGGTGTGTCCACACAGAAGGAAGCCCTGAAGAGGGACAGCAAGAGGGACGTAGCTGTTCAGGCCTCTGGCTGTGTAGAGTGCTTGAGCCTCGGTTAGCACCAGAGGACTGTGTGAGTGGAGTCTGTGTGCGATGCAAGCAGGTGAATGACTTCCTATGCCTGGTGGCAGAGCTCAAGGAGGACATAGTATTAGGGACAGTGAAAGGGAAATTGACTGGTGGAGTCACACCCTTTCCAGGTGTCCAGAAGTCCAGAAGGAGACGGTGAAGCCCTGCCCCTCCTGCCATCAGGCAGTTGGAGCAAACCAGGTGGATGGGAGGGAATGGAAACAGGTCCCTCATGAGAGAGGCAAAAGAATCCCCTCCCAACCCCCACCATCTCCCCGGGTGCCCTTAGAGAACAGATATGAGGCCCTGGACTCAGAGAATCAGGCAGAGGACAGACAAGAGGAAGATCTGTCTGGAAGGTCTCCTGTTCACCCCCCGTCTACCAGATGGGTTACAACTACAGCTACAAAGAAAAAAAGAAGGGTAGTTGTAGTTGGTGACTCCCTTCTGAGGGGAACTGAGGGCCCATCCCACAGGAAGGTCTGCTGCCTTCCTGGGGCCTGGGTGAGGGATATTAGTAGGAGACTCGCCCAGCTAATTCGGCCCTCTGATTATTATCCACTGTTAGTAGTCCAGGCTGGCAGTGATGACATCAATGTAAGAAGTACTAAGACAATTAAAAAGGACTCCAAGGCACTTGGGTGGTTTAGTTGATGGGTCAGGAGCACAGGTGGTGTTCGCCTCAATTTCTGCAGTAGAAGAGAGGAATGAAGAGAGGAGTAGAAAAACCTATCATATCAATAGGTAGCTAAAGGATTGGTGCCACTGGCAGAACTTTGGGTTTTTCGAGCATGGGCCAAATTTTATCAAACCTAGTCTCTTCAAACCAGATGGGCTTCATCTATCTAGCAAGGGCAAAAGGACTCTAGCCTTTAAGTTGGCGGGGCTGATAAGGAGGGCTTTAAACTAGGTTTGAAGAGGGATGGGGTTGAAACCAGACTCTCCAGAAAGGAGCCCAAGGGTGGACAGCCCAAGTTAAGAGCCAAATCAGCAGCCCAGCTGAAGTGCATGTACACCAATGCACGCAGCATGGGTAACATGCTGGCTCGCCGGGACATCCCAAATGATTAGAAGTTGGCGAATGTCACGCCAATCCACAAAAAGGGCCGGAAGGAGGACCCGGGAAACTATAGACCCGTCAGCCTGACCTCAGTGCCTGGCAAGGCTATGGAGCAGATCATCCTGGGGGCAATCACACAGCACCTACAGGATGGACAAGGGATCAGACCCAGCCAGCATGGGTTTAGGAAGGGCAGGTCCTGTCTGACCAACCTGATCTCCTTTTATGATCAGGTGACCCACCTGGTGGATGAGGGGAAGCCTGTGAATGTGGTCTACCTGGACTTCAGCAAAGCCTTCAACACCGTCTCCCACAGCATTCTCCTGAAAAAGCTGTCAGCCCACAGCTTGGACAGGAGCACCCTGTGCTGGGTTAGGAACCGGCTGGAGGGCCGGGCCCAGAGAGTGGTGGTGAATGGTGCTGCATCCAGTTAGTGACCGGTCACCAGTGGTGTCCCCCAGGGATCAGTGTTGGGCCCAGTTCTATTTAATATCTTTATAGATGATTTAGATGAGGGGATTGAGTCCATCATCAGCAAATTTGCAGATGACACTAAGCTGGAGTGTGGATCAGCTGGAAGGCAGGAGGGTTCTGCAGAGGGACCTGAAGAGTTGGGCTGATTCCAATGGGATGAGGTTCAACAAGGCCAAGTGCCGGGTCCTGCACTTTGGCCACAACAACCCCATGGGGAGCTCCAGGCTAGGGACCGGGTGGCTAGAGAGCAGCCAGGCAGAAAGAGACCCGGGAGTCTGGATTGACAGGAAGCTGAACATGAGCCAGCAGTGTGCCCAGGTGGCCAAGAAGGCCAATGGCATCCTGGCCTGGATCAGGAACAATATGGCCAGCAGGTCCAAGGAAGGGACTCTTCACCTGTACTCAGTGCTGGTGAGGCCACACCTCGAGTACTGTGTCCAGTTCTGGGCCCCCCAGTTCAGGAAGGAGACTGAGGTGCTGGAGCAGGTCCAGAGAAGAGCAAGGAGGCTGTGAAGGGATCCAGCACAAGTCCTGTGAGGAAGGGCTGAGGGAGCTGGGGGTGTTGAGGCTGGAGAAGAGGAGGCTCAGGGGAGACCTCATCACTCTCTACAGCTCCCTGAAAGGAGGTTGGAGCCAGTCAGTCTCTTTTCCCAGGCAAATCTCAGAGCATGGTCTCAAGTTGTGCCAGGGGAGGTTTAGGTTGGATATTAGAAAGAATTTCTTAACGGAGAGGGTGATCAGGCATTCAAATGGTCTGCCAAGGGAAGTAGTGGATTCTCTGTCCCTGGAGATATTTAAAAGGGGACTGGATGTGGCACTCAGTGCCATGGGCTGGGAACTAGGCGGTAGCGGAGCAAGGGTTGGACTTGATGATCTCAGAGGTCCATTCCAACCCAGCCATTTCTGTGATTCTATGATTCTATGATAACAGACATTCAACAACTTTACATAGGAACTGTATGTAAAAATTAAAAAAAAACAAATTTTTTCAGAGTTTTTTCTATGAAAAAGAGAATTCAGACAGGCAGAATGTAACCATACCAGATAGAATTTGAGTTGAATTCATTTGTGTAGACACCTCTCTTCGAAAAATAATTTTTAAAAGGGTTCTGTCCCCTTAATTCAACACTGTTAGCTTGCATGTCTGTGTCCCTTGCAAATCTCTATCAATTACAAACAACTTTAAATCACAGCAGTTTTAAGACAGTTATCATTTTACCTCCTCCTTACTACCTGGATCTTAATCTATTATTCACATACCTACTCTGAAACCTTGTTTATTCCCTTTGCCAATCATCACCTTCACTGGGATAAACTCATTCATGATAGGTAACAGCTCTGTTAGCGTTTAGTAATCTAGATCAGATTATTAGGTTAGGATTGAAAGTGCATTAGTGTAAAAAGACAAAAATCTATTCCAAATGGAGTGCAAACAAACCCTGCTTTAGAAAATAAATAAATGCATCTCATCTTGGAGTACACCATTCAGTAGAAAACAAAGATGTTCAACTGAGAAGGCCTGGAGGAGAATGATTTTTGAAGTGGGCAGAGGTCCAGAAAGCATTACATCCTCCTTTCTTCATAATAACATCCCTAAAAGCCAGCATTCATATACACATTCATTACAGATAAAAATAGGCCATCTAAATTTTTATTATCATGCTGTAAAAAAGATCCTTAATCTGCTTTGAAACCAGTATATAAAGAGTGGTCCACCTTTTCCAGCTTCCTGAACTCTTTCTTTCATGTATTTATGCAACAAAACCCACAAATCTCGCTCTAAATCTTTTCCCTATAAGTGTTGCTAGTGGTTTTTTTGCTTTGGGATCTTTCTGTTCCACTCTATAATCTCTTCTGCCCCAAAAGAGACTCTTCAACTCTTTATCCTTGCTCAAGTTAATAGCACTCAGAGGATTTAGTAGATTAATTCTTTGTCTCCAGGAAAGGCTCAGTAGTTTCAAAACGTGATGACCTAACAATACACCTTTATCCACCGACAAAAATCTTGCTCTTCCTTCTCTCTTACACCCAAATGTAAAATTCACCTCCATCTGTTGCGAGGAGTTAACTTCGATCCGTCCATCTCTGGAATTCTCTCTGGAACCACACCCTACCGAACCCGGGCATGCGCATCTGGGCTAGCCCCAGCTGGGCACAGGCTGGGGGGGGGCACCGTCCGGGCACCTGCTGCCTACATTTCCCCCCCCTTTTTTTTTTTTTTTTTTTATGGGGGGAAAGATGACAAATACGCGAAGATCTTAGTTGCGAGGTGCCTCGTTGTTCAGAGCCGGTGGTACTGGTCTGTTGGGAGAGGTTGGTGAAGACGACGAAGCCGCAGAAGCTGAGGGTTAAAGGCATCATCTGCGAAGCCTGCAGGCTCCTGGGGGAGAAGGCGCCGAAAGCCTGGCACAGATAAGGGCCGAGCCAGGTGGTGGCGAGGTGCACCAGGGTGAGGCTGAGGAAACCCAGCCGCGCGTACAGCCACTTTAGTTTAGGGGCTGCTTTTCCCTCTGCCGCCTTTTGTGGGATCGGGGGCGGCGGCGGGGGTTGCTCTCCGCGGCAGCCGGAGGTGCTGCAAGCCGTGGTTTCCGCCCCATCATTTTCCGGTGTTTCGACTTCCTCCAGGGGTGGCGCCGACGGGGACATGGTCGGCGTTCTCTCAGGCTCCCCCCCCTCGGAGGGTGGTGCCGATGGAATCACGGTCGGCGTTCTCTCGGGCTCCCCCCCCTCGGAGGGTGGTGCCGACGGAGTCACGGTCGGCGTTCTCTCGGGCTCCTCCCCCTCGAGGGGGGGTGCCGAGGGGGTCGCAGTGGGCATTTCCTTCGGGGGAAATACCTCGGTCTTTCGTAATGGGGCCGTGGCGGTGGCAATTGCCACTTCTATTTCAGCTTTCATAAGAACTAATAGATTGCAAACGACCCGCCAGGTGTTGTCCGCACCAACAATGTCGCCGTTGATCTCCCCGTAGTGGAGACTTGCCAGCAGATCATACACCTCCCCCCGGAGGTTCCAGGCGGTTTCGGGACCCGGGTAGCGGAAGGGTTCCTGCCTTTCCGCCTGGGCTACAATCTGCTCGGCAACGGCGTTGCCGGTAGGTTTGCTTACATAGGATTCCATCATCGGATTTACTGATGTCGATGTCAAAAAGAGGAAAGGGTTTCTCTTACCCGAATCTTTCGGGGTATCGAACGGTCTGTGGAGAAGGGTCACTTTCGGACGAAACGCTCGGGGAGACGGTTTAGACCGAAATTGTTGCTCGCATTCTCCACCAGATGTTGCGAGGAGTTAACTTCGGTCCGTCCGGCTCTGGAATTCTCTCTGGAACCACACCCTACCGAACCCGGGCATGCGTGCCTGGGCTAGCCCCAGCTGGGCACAGGCGGGGGGGGGCACCGTCCGGGCACCTGCTGCCTACATCCATCCATTTTAACTCCCAGATCCACTTTTTAGTTTTCCAAACTATCGAGAAAGACTCCAGAGCTTTATTGCTTCTGGCTGAGAGATAAAAGAAGGAAAGCATCCAGCCTTTCAACCCACTTTTTCAGGTCAGGATTAGAGCTCTCTTGGTCCTGAGTCTTCATTTCTCTGGGCAGGACAGCCAAGCACACGTGCTGGAGAAGACCCAAGGGAAGCTTTTCCAAGCCTTCAGTGCACAAATGAGGAATGTCCACCCTGTGGTGTAAGGATACACTCTTACCACATTAAACAGATGCAGCAAATATTCCATGAATCAGTATCTTAACTTGATAATAGATGATGCCTGAAGATAGTGACAGAAATGGAATTTTTACTCTGGATTTCTGCTGTGTGTCATTTCTCCCAGTTAAAAGTAAGCACTGCAGATCTGGCCACCAGCACCCTGACTGCAATATTTTCTCCTCCTCCACTTCTTCTCTGTGTGTCACTGTGTTGACTTGGGATGTAGACCTGAAGAAAAGTGGCAAAGCTTGAGCACCTCGGAACTTGATCAGGCAACTAGATATGTTTGAGCACTGTGCAAGTGCTTTTATAAACAGGAGCTGGTGGCAGACCCACCTTGCAGCCCAGGCACAAAAGGTAAAGCCTTGCTGTCTACTCAGGATGCAAGAAGCTCAACACAGGCTGCAAAATCCACTGAAAAGCAAAATAAACAAAGCTGCATTTTCTTTTGAGCCCACCAAAACCAGGACCTCCAGGCTGCCATTCCTGGTGAGCCTCCATAGTCCAGAGTTTGGACTCACGACTATCTTGCCCTGTTCTGAAAACAGGAGGTTTGCAGACCTCCTGTGACTCCACTGCAAACCTATTGTTAATTTTCTTGGAATCACTGCTAGCCAGCCAGGTTGTTTTCCTGATTTTAACACATTTAATATAACTTCGTGCTTTGCAGCCTCATTCAGATAGATCAGAATCTCCCAATGTCCTGCTTACGATTTTGCTGAAATTTTACAAGGAAATCGAAAACAGACTTGGAAAAAAAAATAAAATTTCAGCTGCCAATTAAACATCATGAAAAGACAGGTTAATCTCAACAGCCCTCAAAGTTAACAAAGTCATTGTTTAATGGGCTTAGATATAACTCTAAAAGAAATTTGATAACAGCAATAAAGCAATTCCTAGAATATTGTTACCATGAAATAATTACATCCCAAAAGGATTAGAGGCAATCAGCCACGCTGTGTCTCAGTACACCTCGGGGGGTGATTATCTTACATAACAACACCACCCATTGTGTGTCATTGCTTAAATGTGTTCTGATAAAATAACATAGTTTTAAAGTTTGTGTAGCTGTTTGTGTCAGCAGAGGAGCAGGAAAATTATGGTGATGGGATAAATCCTTTTCCTGGTAACTTTGTATTTTAAAAGCATTAAATCCCATTGGAAATGTACAAGCATATTCAATAAAACAATATGTTCAGCATTTAGATTGCAACACAAATAATCAAAATTAGGACATTCAAATCTATCTTGGCAGGTCATACTTTTATTCACGCTGCTATGACTTTAATTTGTGTCACCATTTCAATATTACTTAAATATGGAATTTTACTTTGGCTATGAATTGCTAGAATGAAAGAAAACAAAGAAGTGTTTCATAGAAGATTATGAGCCCCAGAAAATATTATTTATTAACTTAAATTACCAAAAACTAAAGTAATAAATCATAGTCTCTCAGATAAATGAAACTATTATGCCTGATCAAATGTATTTATTTATACAAATAAAAATAATACCTCCACAGATATTACTTGTCTATTATTTGTTATGTGCTGTCAGTGTTTAGGTAAATATAAAATCAAATAAAAATGTATTGCATAAAGAAGAGCTCCCTGGCACTGTTCTATACAGCATAGTTGTGTGGCAGCATAAGGATTCTACTCAGTATTCTTAAATCTCTGCCTGGCAGCTGGCAGCACAGGACAGCTTTGATAGTGGAACATTACAGTTGCCAAGCCTGTCATACCCAGCATCCCACACACAGTAATCAGAGGTAAGTGATATTGTTTATCACATATTTATGACTACAGAGAGTAATTACAGTTTACTTGTTCTGCAGATATTCATGGGATTCACATGATGAAGCTCAGTTGTCCCCTATTCCTTTATTACTTACTTGAATGTAACTTACGCCCTTTGGTTGTCAGGCCAAGCTTAAGGAAAAAAGCCCAACTTATTCTGAGCACATGGAAAACCCTGGAATTGTGGAGGCACAGTGAGCGCAAACAATAAATTACAAATGAAAAGAGATTTATCAAGAGCAGCTACTACTCAGAGAAAGATCATGTTTTAGCCTTCTTGACCTTTATGAGGACTGGCTTTCTGGCTTATTACTAAAGAACCTTAAAGACCTATTATAAATGGTTGACTCAGCTATTCTAGAAATGAATTATGCAGACTATGAAGGGAACTTAACTGACCTCATATACTACCATTCTTTGAATTACTATTTTGCTTTGAATTAAAAGTCAAGGGGAAATTAAAGTGGTTATCTTTATGGCTGCTTTAAGGAATTTTAAGCTCATAACTAAAAAAAAAAAATAAAAAAATTGCATTTTTATAGCACATTACTCAAGAATCACCCCCGAAAAAGCTAATGTATGGGGTCTCCATTTCATACATAGGAAAACTGAGGCACAGAGAGAATAAAGAAGAAATCCACCCAGAAAACTTACTGCCTTTTACAAACAGAAACTTCTTCCATGAATGCATCCCAAAACTATGTTCCATTACTAATTACTGCACTGTATCATTTTTACACTAATTTCCACTAGAAGAACTTGTCTTTCAGGAACACCAGCATTTCAGTGTTTAGGAAGCCAAACTGAGAATAAATAATGAAACCATCTTTCTCCCTGATGGCACAGTCTCCTTTTATAGGGACCCTCTGAATTTCATCTACTTTCTTTTCACACTGAGAACATCTAAATGAAGGTGCTAATACTGCACTTTTGAAGAGAATCAAAGCTGAAATCAAAGAATGAAATTTCTTACTGTGAAGGTGTCTTTCAATGTGTTCTGAGCTGTTTTGCAGACAAAGAAATGAAAGCCTATGCACTATCAATAGGGCTTTGTTTTAACTCTGCATCAGAGAGACTTGTAAATCCACTGTCATAACTACTCAAATAATTCTTCTACGGTCAGCCAAAATCAATGATTATATTAGATGCTTCCAAAGGATATTTTTTTAAATTCTAAAAACTATTTATTTTGAGGGAAAATCACTGATATTTAAATCTCACAGTGGAACAAGCAGATGCTCATGGAAAAAAGAAAACATTTTGTTTCACCTGTTTTTTTTCTAATACTTGTAACTGCAGCAGAATCTGAAATCAACAGCTATTTTGGGCATTGTATGCTTTTCATCAAATTGCAGTTGGTAGAAATACTTTCCCTAGTGATCTTCTGAACTCCGATATACTTGTCATAAAAATCTATTCAGAATTCAATATCCACATTAGTTCTCATACCATTTGGGAATACATTATTCTGACAAGGACTCAAAACACTTATATAAAGGATGACTGGATCAGAAAGATTTCCTTTCTAGTTAGGCACAACAGGACACATCTGAGTCTGCTTCCTACATCCTTGCAAAAGGCACAGTGCTAAAAAACTCACCCAAATGAAACAAATAAAAAAAAAAAAAAAACACAACACCAGCCCAGAAATTGAGGATGAACTAAAGAAAATACCAGAGGCTCAAAATCCTACCCTCTGCTGTTTTAGGTTACCATGATGCACAAGTTTCTTCAGGAACCAACTTCTTTCTGACACTGACTGTCTCTGTTCCCTTCCTTCTGTTGTTATTCCTCTCCAGTCAGTGTCTGACACTCATCTTTCTTAATTTTAACAATACTTCTCACCTTTGGGCCTCCCTAACAATTACAACAATTTTAAAATGTCCCTTAGCAGGCAGACAGAATGAGGAGAAGGAGAGTTACAACTCTGCTGGTGCCATATTTCATGACTCTGCAGCTGGGTCCCTCTCGTTAGAAACTTGGGAGAGTTTTCTTTTTACTAAAACCCCAGCCCATCTCAGTTGATCATTTTTCTTTCTAAGCTCTTTGAAGTTGTCTACAACATCTGATCAGAGCTCTTCTTTTCCAGTCTTAAACTAGACCCAGTTCAGTCTAGCTTCTGGCTACCATTAACTCACTCTTAATGTAGTCTCTAAAGCTTGAATTCATTTCCATTCTTCTGTTGCTTCATTTCTGAATAACCCCCTCCTGCAAACAGCCTGACCCTTGAATTTTTGTTTTCCTTTGATTCCCCTGTAACCCTGTCACTTCCCAATTTTCATTCCTTCTCCTTCACATTCCAAATGAGCCTTTCAGCCCCTCTTCCTGCTTCCTATGTGGTTCCACAAAGCTGGGTCCTTCGTCATCATCTGTGCTCCTAGCTCATTATTTATTTGGATAGTGCCATCAAAAATACAAACTCAGTAATGACCAAGCTCATGTTTCACAGACCTACTTCTCCACTGCTGGCTGTACCCAGGCATTCCCTCTGGCATCCTGCAGCCAGCCAAAGGCCACAAAGTTTTTGAATCAGTCCCCCAGGATCCTTCCTTCCCACACAGATGCAAACAGCATCGTCACATGCTCATCGCACGTGCATCACCTTTGACTCTAAGCTTAGTCTGGCTTCTCACATCCAGGCTGATTCCAGGAAGGCCTTTCTTTATCAGAAGGCTTTCTTATGCATCCACATGGTTTCATCTTGCATTCCAGCTGCTGAATAAAATAAGATGGTGCTCTGGACCAGTGGAACTCTTCACATTACCATGGTCTGAAGACAAGAAGCACCAGCTCCAGGCAGTACTCTTAGCAGAGGAGAGATGCACAATTTTTTAAGATATCTATTTTGCTTGTATATAATACAGCTTGTCAAATCAACAGGTGCCACAGATACCCCCAATGTATTCTCTGCTGAAATATTCAAAAGCTGCATCTTGTTAACAGGACTTTATTTTAGCATTTTATCTTTTGCTAGGTATTTCTTTGCATGATGCAAAAAAGTGAAGCTTTGAGAGTGAAAACACACAGACTCCCTAAACTCAAAAGCTTCCCAGTAGATTCCACAACTGTAAACAGCAACAGTGGATACTTTTTTTCCTCCTTATTTCATCCAGCATGAATCTCTATCCACTGCTGCTGCCTATATTTTCCCTCTCAAAATAATAAAAAAAAAACTTGTTTTGAAGGAAAGAAGCACTTACAACTGCTGTTAATGTTTCTTCCATATTCTAGTGAACTTAATAAGCTCCCATGGTGCTTCTTACAATGTAGAGAAACCTTCAAAAATATTAAAGTGACTCTGTTTACTCCAGCAATAAGGAGCATTCCAGATGAGCGGTGAGATATATCAATATTACACATGTTCTCTTCATGCTGGAAAAGAACTCACAAGAGGAAACAATTATTCACTTTGAAGCTTTTTATTATTTTTGAAAGTGTCTCAATTACAATATTCTGTCTGTACATTTATTTCTTGTTTCACCTGAAATACCATTTGATCGATGATGAAATAGTATTTTCTCAGCCACTTCTAATTTAATTTCTATTGCACTTACAGTTTCTCTATAATTTAGGGGAAGCTGCAGTTCGACACAGTTTTTCTGACACCTAAACTAGCTCCACAAGCTTGACTCTGCCAGTTTTGAGATAAAGTACACTTATGAATTTTTTTTTCCTACAAAGGATATAGTCTAGGATAGAATAATTTTAAAAAGTAAAAAAAAAAATTAAAAACTAAGTTAAAAGCATATTAGAGCATAAATATCTTTATATCCTATTTAAAAAATTCCTGAATTATTACTCGTGCATATGTTAAGATATTGTTTATATCACAAGTAATTCCATCTCTTAAACACTCATTGCATATATAAGATTATATTTTATATGTGTATTATATTAACTACATATAATTACATCAGTAATTATTGGAGATTAGGTTTCAGCTGAAATTAGCTTCAGGTGAGGCTTGGAAAGGCTCCTGTACGCCCACTCCCAGTCCTACCAGTGGCTTGTAGGTTGATTTAGTGGGTACATCACTTGAGTCCCACAGCCCTCTATTTCCCATTTATAGAAAGAAAATATGTTCCAGGCCTCTCTGTAAGGTACTTTGAAATCTGATCATTATGATATTATAATTTGATTATTATGATATTATTATGAATCTCTCACATACCAATCTTGTTATTAATCAAATGTCTGAACTGTAAGGTTAACTGAATTCACATAAAGAGGTGTTTATTGAATTTTACTGACTCAGAATTAAGCACTTACCTCAGTTCCACTTCTAAATAACTTTTAGAAAGGTAAATTATTTTAAGGCTGAATTTTTCATGCAAATAAGTGGATCATGATGCCAATACAAATTACTATAAACTGACTGCTGCCCCTATAATATGCAGAAATTATAAGAGAAATTAAAAAGCCTAAATGAGCACATTAGCAATAACAAGGCAAACGACTTAGGACAGAGTAAAAAAAAAAAAAGAAAACCTCAAAATTAATCATTTGTAGACTGCTTCCTTTCTAACAGGGAAACCTAAATGAAGTTATAACATGGAAAGCTGAGAAAGGGCAACCAAGATCACACACACCTCAACACCACAGGGTCACCCATGGGCCCCAACTCCATCACCTGTGAGCAGAGGGCCTGGCCACATGGAGCAGCTTGCAGAATGCTGTAGTTTTGCTCATGATTAGCAGCTCTAAGCCAAGGCATGCTGTGGTTTGCTGGTGTCAGACTCAGCAAATCTTCTGGAAATCAGTGCAGAGCTCCTTGTTCTTAGGGATCAGAGCTGGAGCAGGAATAACTGAGCAGGAGCCCCCAGCAAGGCTGAAATTAGGCTTCCAAGCAAAAATGAAGCTCAAGGAACCACCACTATCCCTTCCACATACACTATTTGCTCTTCTGCATTTTTGATGTCATAGCAATGCTGGTGTCTGCTTTTCAGGCAACTCTACACAAACATATGAAATTACCAGATTTAAAAAAAAAATCATCAGGATTAATTAAGGAGCTTAGGTAGGAAATTCCTCACGTCTCCCACACTGCAGCTACAGGAATTCATCATCTGTAGAGTAATCCCAGCAGATGGATCCTACTCTGGCTTTCCACAAGCAGGGACTGACTTTTCCCCCTATGACCTTGTGCATTAGAAACTAATATCAATAACCTGGAAAGTAAATATAATTAATTTGTTAACAGCCTATTTGGTGATGAGTTTACTGAGAGCCCAGGTGTAGGTCTAATTACCTGCATTTGTACTAAAAAAGCTTCAGGTACAACACATATATTGCATCTCTCAGCCAAATCACCTGCAATAGAGGATTATAATATGAAACTTTTAAATTCTACCAGGCTGCTTTTCTCATAATACATTAAAAAAAAAAAAAAAAAAAAAAAAAAAAAAAAAAAAAAAAAAAGAAGGTAATAAAGAAGAAAAGAAGGTGGGAATGAGAAATAGAAGACAGGCTGAAGGACCAAAGGCATGGATTTATTTAAATTCTTATTCACACTGCCCACCTGAATGAAAATGCTGAACCAGAAAAAGACCTGCTTTGCTCACCTTTACAAATATCATATGGACAGGAAAAACAAAAACTTAGGAAGTGAAAGTCTGTTTTCAAAATATATATTCAGATATCCTTCTTTTGCTAAACTGGGTCTACCCCTGTAAAGTATTTCCTCTGAAATTATCTAGAAACTTCAGTCCTTTCTAACTGCAGAATTTGATGTCCTTTTTTCTGTGCTTCAATTTCCTAGAACTCTCAAAGGAAGAGGTTATAGATCATAATGAAATCAAAGCCAGAATGGTTTTATATTTCCATCTGCTTCTACCACACTACCCTTTTATGGAAAACCATTTTCATTGCATCTTCTTTCTTTTAATTTTACTGTCTATTTCCTTCTCCAAAACAAATGGGAGGAAGAAATATCAAAGATTCCACAAGATTCTTATTTAGTAAAAGTGCCTGAAGCACCAAACCATGCTTGAGAACTCACATGAAGGATGAGTGTACATTTAGGTTGATGAACCTGCAGCTAGAGTGATGAGATGGCAGCTCCAGCTTCCTTCCTGACCTTGGGCTGGTCACTCACTTGTCTGAATACATCAGCTCCTCTCATTCATGAAAGGAGAATGCTAATATTCCATTAAGTATTGCCTCTTCTACAGCAGACTTTTTAATTTAAAGAATTTGCAACTTGAAATTATTAACTCTTGGTACAAACTTAACATCCAGCACAATGCAGGCTCATCCTCAGCCTGGCTCTGTGGTTATCACTGCACAACAAGTGTTCTGAAGACCCAAAGGAACCAAAGGTTTGTCGTGCCTCAAAATAATAGATTGGAAAGACATGCTCAAGAATACAAAAATCATCCTTCACAGAAATATGAACACACAGACACATGATGCATGTGTGGGCACACACACAGCACAGAGAGGTACAACAATATCTGCCCAGAAATCAGAGCTAAGGAAATAAAGAATTTTACCTGTCCTTGCCTGACTATCAGCACACACCTTTAGGGACCTGAAACAAGTCAGGTGTAAGTCAATGAGCAGCAGCAGCTAATGGAGAACCTCTTAAAAAAAAAAAAAAAAGATTAAAGAAAATTCTACATCTATATTAAGCCCTTTGGCTCCAGGGAGTATGTGCTGAAAGAAGAAATCCTAGAACAATTTCATTAATCATATTTTAAATGTGAAACACAATTGTCAAGTTATGTTGTACAACTTCCTCCTTTAAAGGAATATTAGCAGATGCAATCCTTACTTTTTCATATTGACAAGTCTGGACTGCCACAATTTTGAAGGAAAAATGTAGAGAAATAGAGGTGGCAGAACAGAGGGAAAGCAAGCAACTCACTGAACTCAGTAGCCTAGTGATCTCATGGAGAAATAAAGCTGATATTCTTTAAGAAGAAAGAAGCAAACTCTTTGAGGCATAAAGAAGTTCTAAAGGGAGTAGAGAAGTAAAACACAAAAAAGAATCTTGATCTCCTAGGCATATACCTATAACTCCTATGACAAATGACTAAGCAGCTTGGAGTAAGACCAAGGTGGTAAGGGATTTAAGACAGAATATATTTTTTTTCCCAGCAAGATTATAAAAATGCATGATTGAAAAAAAAAAAAAAAATGGCCTGCAATGGGAACAAGCAGTAAACATTATGAATTTTTAAAATGGGATTTGAAGGATGAGAATCCTGCATAAGAACAGAGAGGAGAATAGCTAATTAAAACAAGCAAGCAAATGCACCCTCTTAGCTGTTTCCTCAGTGTCACTTCAGACACCCTCTGTTCCTGTATCTAACAGCATGCAGGTTGGCTGGCATCATCAAGTCAAAATGTTCTTTATACTGTTAACAGAGAGTGCATTTATATCAGACTTTGGTGTTTACACACTGCATCCTTCCATTACAAATCAGCTGAAAAACACCATTCAGTTATGCTATACACATACCAGCATTCCCTCTAATCTCTGCAGCACATACAGTGGCTTTCCATGAGTTACTGAAGTTTAATTTTCTGTTTGTTGCCAAACACCAATCATCTAGTTTTAAAAAAAAAATTATGAACTATTTATTTTGTTCCTAGTGAAGGTGGAAACAGCCAGTATGGGTGTGCTTGCAGAAGTATTTTCCAGGATTCTTCTGAAAGAGAAATGTTTGCCATTCACCAATTTCAGTGTGAAATAAAACAAACCAAAGGATAAAACTAAAAATCCTAGCTCTGTTGTTTCCTTATTTTCCTAAAAGAATTTAACTACTTAGCATGTCCTACTATTCAGCTGGCATAAGCATCATAAACATCCTTGTAATATTTATATAAGTTTACAATTTTTATGTCCCAAGTATAATTTTGGAGACTGAGTACTTATTTGAACACATCATCAAATAATTAATTCAGGTAAAATGCAACTGTAATTGTTGCTTCTGGCAATCACTTTGGATTTAGTTCCTGGCATTCACCAGAACCACAAATGAATATCTAAAGTAATGAAAAAAAAAAAAAAAAAAAAAATCTTTCTTCTCTGGTTCCATTAAGCAATCTTAATTTTGCAAGATGTAAAAGGCAAGTTTGCACATTGAGTTTCTAGAAGCTCAATTTTATTTTAGAAGGTGGGGAGAAAAAAGAGGAGAAAAGTGGTTTTCACTTGGAAAAGAAATAACCAAATGACAGCACTGTGTGCTTGCTGCAAAATACAATTTTTTTTGTGCCTTGACTACAGGAGGAAAAGAGGTTGAAGATATTATTATAGAAAAAGACTATCTATCTTGGCCATTTAAATAATAATGCAGGATTTCTTCGTGTGGGATATTTGCTATTGCCTCATTCAAAAGAGTTTGAAGTAATGAAATTTCCAGTTATGAAGAATATTCTGTAATCTAATGGCTGAACCCAGACCTGAGTGAAGGTCCTGCAAAATGTTATACACTCCCAATTACAGGGAAGAAACCCCAGAAGAGCAACACAGGGGAGAATGTAAAATTAATAAAATTGCTTAATATTAATTTCTCTTTTTCCCTGAGCTAGAATATGCCACAAAAGCAAAGCACTTTAAGTACTACATACAAAGAAAACAGATTTTTGGATGCCTGGGAAAGAGTTGTGTGAGATCAGAGGAAAAAGGCAAAGAAAAGGTCACCCTTCTACACATCTATATTTAATAAACATTTGGAGAAGCTAAGGTTGAAAATGGTGGCCTGACCAGTCTGAGGCCAGCAAAATTATGAACACAGTGTGGGAAGTCCAGCACACCAGTAGGAACACCAGGCTCTCTTCTGGTAGAATTCTCTGCTGTGCTGAGACGTTTAATCCAAGCTAAATTCGAGAGGAAATAGGACCTCTTACAGGAGAGATAACTGGAAGGGTTTTATTTCTAAAAAAGATAAGAGAAAATCTGGCACATTTGCAATTTTTTCATGTTATTGCAGTATTTGGATGACTTAAAAAAATGCTATCTTGTCCAGAGGAAGGTCTTTAATTTGGCATCATTCTGACTGATGCTTTTAGTTAAGCATATTTAGCATTTCCAATTCCAGGTGCAGTTTTTGCTTGCAAATGTATCTCTCAGTGTAACAACTGAAAATTTCCAAATGGGACATTCCAAATGGATGTCTACTGATTTTCTTTTCTTTTTTGGACGTCTACTGATTTTTTTTTTAATTTTTTTTTTCTTGAGTAAAGTAGCTGAGCCATTTTCTTTTTTAATGAGGTCTGGCAAAAATATGCTTTATGCATGTTAACTTTGGGAGAGTTTCACTTAGTACTTTTGTGTTTAGAAGCATGTTGCCATCATACTGAACTATTCAAACCCTGTCACATTTTCAGTCTGAAAGTGTTTGCTTAGTTAGAAAACCACCAGAATTCCATAGGTAATCTCTCAGCTCTGTGCCTTGTATCCTCACAGCTCCTCCCATCTGAGTGGACTTTTCCATGTGTCTGATCCACAGAGTGTCTTGAGCACTCTGGAGTGAACCCTGAGCAATCTCAGTGCAGTAAGAACTTGGTGTTGCTTTGGGAAGATAAATGCTTGAGAATCACACTGTTGGATGGAAAGCAGACAGGGCACTTCTCTACTTTGTCCAGGGGAAAAAAGGTCAAAGTGAATCAGGACTGGAATGCAGAGGAGTGGAATTATGTGTACATATATATATATATATATATATAAAATCATAAAATGGTTTTGGTTGGAAGGGACCTTAACGCTCATCCAGTTCCAACCCCCTACCATGGGCAGGGACACCTCCCACCAGCCCAAGCTGCTCCAAGCCCCATCCAACCTGGCCTTGGACACTGCCAGGGATGGGGCAGCCACAGCTTCCCTGGGCAACCTGTGCCAGGTCTCACCACCTTCAAATTAAAGAATTTCTTCCTAATGCCCAACCTAAATCTCCCCTCTTCAAATTTGAAACCATTTCCCCTTGTCTTCTCACTACATCCCCATGTCCAAAGCCCTCCCCCTGCTTTCTTGTAGCCCCTTCAGACATTACAAGTATGTATCTTATATGTATGCAAACAAAAATGACAGAGTGAGAACTGAAGATAGAAGCTTAGTTTGGCTCCCTTAGACATACAGCTTCTGATATGACTTCTATGTACATGACCATATGAAATTTTAAAGATGAGAGCTCCACAATTCAGAAGACAAGGTTGTGAATTCAAGCATAGATACCTGGGGTTTGATTTGCAGACAAGCTGAACACTCACATCTGTAACTGAGATCAAGAGTAGTGTGAACACGTGAGATGCTGCAGAAGACAAACTACTTCACAAAACCTGATCCTGGTCATTTTAGACTGGATTTCCAACACTAGCACTCACTTAATCCATGCCAAAGTTAATATTCACACAGGGGCACATCCTGCCTCCCCCGGCAGGGGTGCCATGCTAATTAATTCACACACAAATGCAAATCAGCAAGACTCTGAAAGTACCACACAAAAGCATTAGGAGACAATTGTTTTCCTCTGTTGAATGCAAGGTTCTAGTAGCACTCAGTAAATAACAGCAGAACAGTGACTAGAAGAAAATACAGAGTCACTACTCAACCAATAGGAACTCTGTGTGCTGAACAAAGCAAAGGTCACCTGGAATGTGGAAAAGGATGATTTAAAGTTTCACTGGTGACATTGACCCTGGGACTTGTAACTACCTGACTTCCTTGACTTTGTACTCTCAAATTTTTGCTTTTTTCTTTTTTTTTAATAAATCTTACAATAGGTTCAGGCAAGGTTAGTTGTATGTAACTTAGACTAACCTAATGGTACTGGCTGGGCTTCAGAATAGAATGTAGAAAGAAATAGATGAAATTTGAAAGGTTCCTGGTTGTAATTAAAGGTATGCTAAATTGAAACAGAAGCAATCTGTCTGGAGAGAACATAATGACTGTCCTTGAAATGAGTCAATTCAGGCAGAGAAATGCTCAAATCCACAGTGTTCGAGTCCCCTGCTCACATAGGAAAAAACCACGAGAAGCAACAACATAGGATACGTGCATTTACCATCTCCGTTTTAATGCTTATCTGTATCAGCCTAATCTCATAAATAATCAGCACTGCTAGCCCTCCTTCTAGAAATGAAGAGTAAAACACAAAAAATCTACCTTTTCAGGATGAAAAATATATAGAAGAGGTAGGATGTTCCCTCGATGGGTATCATTTGTCTGAGCATCTCCTGCATGCACAAAGTCTGCAGAGTGTGTCCAGTTGAAGAATACACAGCAGCTGCATTCAAAGCACAGAATCTGAGTGGCTTTAGACATCTTGCACTGTTTGCAGGTATAAATTGGAGCACTAGAGTTCTCAAAGACAGACTTCCAGCTCTTCCTACTTCCCATTTTAGGTGCCAAAAGCATCTCTTGGGGGCTGTCTTGGCTTGCTGGTTGTTCATGATAATACAGGCTACTGGTAGCAGAGATGAACCTTCCCTGATCTGCTGAATATCAACAGGAGGGAGGAAATTCCTGTATTTCTAGAAGCAGGCACCTGCCCCTTCCCAGATCCTCAGACAGACCCTTGACCTCACCTCTCTTAGCTACCTGCCTGGAGCTGTTTCTCTTTGACATAGGATGCCAGGACTCCTCTGATATAGGTCTCTAAATCATATCCCCTTGGTTGATAATTGCTGCTGCAGCCTGCCAGACCTGACTCCAGCTGTTTTTCTTGTGGCAGACAAGAGGCACTACTAAAAGGCCATGATGCAGAAAACAAATTCTTCAAAGCCAAGTATGATTTATTTCGTCAAAAAGCACACAGCACTCAGACAGATGGACTTCAAATAGCAGAGACCAATGCATGTACTCCTACCAGCTGGCATCACCTTCAGCCTCCAGAGACATGATTTAACCCCCATGTCCACTTCTCTCTCAAGTACCTCCTGACATCTGCCCCAGCCCTTGGCTATCACTCATCCTCCAGCAGCCTGGGGCCTGTTCCTCTCCACCAGGTTTCAACAGCCCAACCTTCTACAGGAACTCTTTCTTCTCATCTCGGCCCTGTCACTGTTACTGGGGATTACTAGGACTGTGCAGCTGCAACTCACTCATTTAAACAGGACCACTTCGTTCAAGTATTTCTGGAGTATTTAGCCCCCTGACTGTTTTTTTCTTCTTCTCTGTTCCTGTCTCCTTCTACATATTTCATTCACATGATGGAACTCACTCCAAAGAGCCAGACAGACACTACAATCATCAAAATGGAAAAATGGGCAAAGAGAGAGAGGACCTTGAGTGTATGTCTGTTCCCAGGAAAGTGATGCAAGGGAATCCTGGTAGCTGTACAGCTCCTGTATTCAGACCAGGGTCATTTCCATCCTTCCAGCTCCCATACCTGGAAGTTATGATCTTTAGTACCTACCCTGAGCTCTCCTCCCTCCAGGAGACAGAATTCCTCTCAGAAACTAGATTAAAATCTATCTTCTAAGAAAAGGCATCAATCTCAACCTTCCCCTGTGGTGCTCACCCTACTATAACTTTCCTCACATGAGGAACCCTACCATTCTTTTTACCATAGAAACCTGTAGCAGTCTTGTAAATGTTCAGAAGGGAAGTGAAAAAGCAAAACAACAAAACCCCAGACACACAGCATCATTCAAGAGGTGTGGGTCATGAAACAACATGGCTAAAGATCATCAAAGGGATGATTTTAATAGTTTTGAGCACCACCTTGTCTACACTTTGATTCTCAGATTCAGCACTTAGTGATGTTTTCTCCTAAGTCTTCTCTTGCAAAATTATTTCCTCTTTCTCACAAACCAGGAGAGTGGAGTTAACGTAGAGTAAATGAAATATTATGGCATTTTTCATTTTTTTTTCTAAAATACTGGGGGTGTGAAAGTCCAGAGAACAAGCTGTGAACAGCAGGAAAAAGTGGAGAGGAGGGAGTGACTAGATGAACCCTCCATCAGTGATTGGACCTTACAGTATATTTAGATGAAATTAATATTCAGTGTTGAAATTATGTTGTAGTAGTGATGATCAGAGGCAAATGTTGATAGCAATAAAACAAAATTCTAAAGAAACTGACACTTCAGAAGACAGCATGTTGACACTATTTAATTTCTTCAGGTTTTATCCCCACCTGCATTGTTGTTGACACCTCAAGTAACCAAGCAAATAACCCTCAGAGAGCCAGGGAGTGAAAGAAAATGATGGTAGATGCCATTTGGCTCCTATAGATCGTAGTAAGCAAAGGTACCAACTCATTATGACCTTGCTCTAACAACCCCAGTAGTTGGCTCAAAGGCTTATCAAGTACTACAGTCTGAAATGTTATTTCATGAAGAATGTTTGTACAAAGTTACATTTCTCTGTCTTGCTTTCAATTACAAAAAGCAAAGGCCTGTGGCAGAGGAGAGTGAGCAAATAAAAATGAGAACACAAAAGGAAATCAGTGCATCCAAAAGCAATAAGCAAGCCTCTTCCAAATAGTCGAGTGGATTTTCAGAAGTGTTGAACAGGTGACACATTGTAGGGGACAACTTACTTTGATCACCTTAGCATTATGCTAGGAATAAGCCTTTCCAATTTCATCACTGGGGAACTGACTCTCCAAGCATATTCTCATGCAATGCAAGTGAATAACTTGAAATAAATTACAGCAAAGTCCTGTCAGCTTCTGATGCAGTTGCTCTCATGTAGCTTCTCAGGGGGGGGCTCCTTCCATTGGGGAAGAGGATCCACTGGATCACAAAAATTTCCTTTATTCCAAGCAGTGAAGGCCAGATTTGGGCAACTGAAGTCAATGAAGTCCAAATGTCTGCAGTGGAAGCTGAATCCTACACTCAGTTCCCAACAGGTATTTGCTTGAATCCAGGTGTTGCCCCCTCTCCTTCAGGTGCAGTTGCCATTTGGTCAAATTAACTGTTGTCAGATCCAGGAGATATATGGGATTTGGGATCTGGCTCTGTGGCTGCCCCTGTTATATTTTCATTTTATACACCTGCTGCTCCTTTTTTAATTTGAAAATTACTTTGTTATACTTAGAATTGCTTTCAAAGGCAGTCTGTCCAGGCCAGCAGATGCACTAATGAGGGATCTTTATCTTTAAAATATGCAAAGGGTAATTTTCTTGTTTCATTTAATTTTAGAAACATTTTAGTCTGTGATTTTTTTCAGCCCACATTTAATACCAGAATGAAGGGACAGAAACATAAGATTCTTTGTGGTAGTCTTAATGGATTAGTGATATTGATCAAAGAGCTTTAGGTGCTGATGTGAATTTGTCACTTAATCTTATAGGCATATTTATCTATTTACCAAGATATCAGAGTGTCAGACTAGCAGTGTGGTATGAGGCCAAGGGCTACTACATCTCCTTCCATGGCTGGATACACTTACCAAGGAAAGGAAATTAATGGTCAAATTATTTATCACCATGTATCAGAGGGGAGATAGACATTTCTTTTCCTAACTCAGAATTTCCCTTAACTTCAGCTAAACAGATAAGTTTCTTCAGGGATGGAGCAATGCAAGACAACATTCTGTATTAAATTAGGTAGCAACCTGTGCAGTGCATGTTAATGGGAAGAAAAGCTGCATCACTGGGATATCTTTCTTTTTTAATTAGATGCAATCAGTTTGACAAAAGGACATTGAGTGGTCTTGATTTTCATTTCAGGGAGATGTGATCATACTTACAATATATTTGTTAGGCAATTTTAAAAGGGACCATATTAGATTAATAGATTAATTCTTTGCATATATCTTATTGGTAAATTAAATCTGAAGTGACCTTGAAGAAATAAAAGTTCCAAGCACAAAAAAAGGGTAAGGGAAAATTTTGAAATTATTTATTAATTTGAAGGGAAAATAAGATTTGTTTGAAATTCATGATGTGTTTACAGCATGTTGAAAATTTCTGCTCTTCTCACTCACTTCTGAACCCCTTATGGGAGAGGATCCTAGGATTTTGACTTAGTTCACAGAAGGAAAAGCTAACTGGGGAAAAGAGTATGGCAGCTAAAATACCATGGAAAATCACAGTGTCTACAGCCTGGTGGTGGGTCAAGAAAATGGGGGTAGGGAAAGAGCTTTTAGGGTGACAGTTTCAGCATTGTGTGAGAAGGTAGAGAACAGAAGTTCTCAAGATTTTTGTTTCAGAGGCTCTCTTTGTACAAAAACTGGTCCATTAAACATTTAAACTGCACAGGATCTGTCCCTGTTCTAGATTACATCTTCTCCATTTGAAATGACTTGTGGAGAAGGGTGCCAGTCCTGCTCAGGCATGGGAAAAGGAGGTCCAAGTGGCAAAGGGGACTAGAAAGGCAATGGGCATCAAAAGATGTGCTTAGACATTGTGTGTGTGAGGCAGAAAAGGATTTCTCCCAGCACTGGTGGGGCTGAGGAGGAGGTGGTGAGAGCCAGCTCAGAGCACTGGGGTGGGGAAGTGGGTCAGCATCATCCTCAGCTCTGCAGAAAGGGCCAAGAGGGCTGACTTTGGTGCCAGGGAAAAAATGATCCATGGTGACCATGGAGAAGGGAAAACAGAGCAACATAGTTTATGCCAGAGATGTTGGGAAGGTCCAACATTTCTGGTCATGTAGCAGAGAGGAGGCAGTACAATCATTACAATACTGTGCAAATCAGGTCTGCCAAGTAAACTGAACAGGCAAATAAGCCAGGAAAGATGCAAACCACCAGTGTAAACAACAGACTTCTGACACTCCAATGAGATGGACAGCTGCCTTCCATGAGTCAATTCCAGAAGGCTGCAAGCTGAATTTAGATGTAGTGCTGGCATTCCATTATCAAGATTTTCATATAATATTTGCTCCTGGAAATTAAATTTCACAGCATTTTGGATAAGGTATTTGCATATAATAACCCTGGATCCTTTGCTCTTTCTTTCTGCCTGGTTCCCAGTTCCTCACCACAATCCAGTCTCAGCCTGCACTTTCTTTCAGTCCCTTTATCAGAATCTGATGCTGCTCCTTATTCTCAGCATCCTTCAGCTGAACTGATCTTTGCTGGAGAGAGGGCACCTCTCCTGCAGGCTCAGGAGGGTATAATGTTTTTTAGCAGTGACATGGCTTAAATGTGTCAGCTGGGACTGATTCTGTTTCCATATGCTTCATATGTTTTTCTTCTGTGGGCATAATGGTTACTCAAGCATATCTGCTCTTTTTTCTACCAAGAAAAATTGCAGGGATTTTAAAAGCTGTGGATGGGCACTAAAAAACCTGGCAGCACTGACTGGAGAGTTTTTCTGCAATGCTGATATGAACCACTCTCATCAGTAACTTTGTAAGCAGCACATTAATGTTGATCTTGAAGAGTCAGCTTCAGATATAACAAAATTACCCCTATGAAAACAGAACCTCCAGTTCCTTTAGGACATCCTGAACTCAGACAAACCTTCTCATGGCACCTACTGGACAGTAAACCTCTTTTTACCTCTCTGTTTGGTAGCACAAAGCAATGAGCCTTCTGCACCTTATGTTTCTGAATCTCAGTGTAGTCTCCCACACTGCAACACCTTTATTTTCTCTATAGAAAATAAATTTCTATGAAACTCCTGCTAGTTGCAATGAAACCATTCAGCAAAGTTTCTCCACATGCTCCAGTCTGGGCATAGTCCCAAGCACAGAAAGAATCAGAAGATAAAAGAAAGGGTTCTATAAAGGACATTGTCTGTGGAAAGACACAAGGATTTATAACTTATTCTCTCTGGGCCAGTGCTTTAATGCAAGCAAAGGCCTAAAGCTGTGAACATTCTGCCAACAGGACAGTAAGAGTGACATCCACTAGAAGTTAAGCACTTGTTTTTGATAAAATCATAAGCATTGCCTGTATTTTTAACAGAATAATTTCAAAGATTGCAGAGAAAAACCAAATTCTAGTCATAGGAGTGATTTTTTCCCCTGGTTTGGACAGAAAAAAGAGCAAGGATGAGGTGGAGACCAGAAGGGCCACCAAAACAAGACCAACCCAATTTGTTCTGATCTGAACCAAGAAAAAATATTAAATACTTCTGCAGAATGGAAAGTCACATGTTTAGCTAGACACAGATTCCAGCAGATCCCAACACCATACAATTGGTGCTTCTACACACAGAGCCCTCCATGCTTTCCCCTTTTTCCCCACGGGGAGTAAGGTACCCACTGCTCCATAAGTGGCAGAGGATGTTTTCAAGAAATGTAAACCACTAAAAAAAAAAAAAAAAAAAAAAAAAAAATGCTGAGGAAACTTCAGAAATGGAGCTGTTGTCAGCAGAGATTAAATTGTACACCAGCAGCACGGCGTTTATACACTGCTACTTAAACTGTGACAAATGGTTGCAAACATGCTCGTTTCAGGATCTTTAATCTAAATGAATGGTGCTTTTAGCCTACTTCTGACTGGAATTCATTTTGGAAATAAAGAAGCATTTCCTACTCGGGTTGAGCACAGAACTACATCACCAGTGACTGAGGGCAGGAGTCTCAGCTTCCACAGCTCTCAGCAGCACTGAACTGTACTCTAGGACGTGGAAAAAGCTGTCTTCATGTAATTATTCTTTTCTAAGTCCCAAGCAATGTCTGCCATGTAAATTAGGATTTTACCTTCCCTATAAAAATGGGTTTTGAGGAGTTTTTTCTCCTCTTTCATTTTTCTTGCTATAACAACATGCAGAAGGAAAGCTCGTGTAAGGCAGCACAGATTACATTAAAATGTAATTATTAAAATTACAAATATCTCATACGGCAAGTTGTTCTAAAATAATTTCCATCATTATCAGTTTAAATGTAATATTAACTACCAGAGAAAACTGATGGCACAGGTAGTTTATCCTACTTATGCTAAATTTATTCCTACATTATCCTCAGAGACTATCAGCTGAAGGAATTAAAAGCATAATTCTTACAAACAAGTATTTAAAAATTTTTTTTAAGAGTTTACAGTCTCGTAATACAATATTTATAAAAGAATCTAACTGCAAACATTCCAAGGTGTTCTTCAGCTGATAGAGAAGAATTCACTTTATTATTCCCCACCTCCTCCCCCTTCCTGATCTCAATCAATGGCTTGACTGAACTGAAAGAAAACAAAGCAACCAAAAAAACCCCAAACCAACCAACAACAAAACAACCACAAACACACCAGAAAACAAGAAAACAGGAAAAGATATTGGGTGAAAAGCATTACTTCAAAAAAAGAAACAATACAATCACGAAAATGTGAGTTTGGGACATAATCAGGTGAATATTTTCTGATAATTGCATCAATTTTTTCCAGCAGTTCCCTTGCAGAACTGCAAGATTTGCAGCCAGGGGGAGACCTGAGGTGGTGAACTGGGTGATGCACTGAGAGAAAGATCAGAGGTACTCAGAGGTACCACTTTAAACCCTGAAGTTTGATCCTTTTTTTGTGTGTGTGTGGATATTTTTACAGATTTTTTTTACAGATTGTGTACTTTTAAAAAGACAATAAAACAACTTTCCTGGTCTTTTTTTTTTTTTTTTTTTTTTTTTTTTTTTTTTTTGAGGAAAATAAAGTCTTTTTTCAGAAGGAAATTCTTCTTCTGAAATACTTAACTTAGAACAAGGTTAAAATGAAGTGAAAGGTATTCTGAAGAGCAGGAAGGCAGTGCCATCTCGTGGAGAGTGAGCTGGGAGGCTGAGAAGCTGCGGGACGAGCCCTCCAGCCCCTGCCACCACCGACAGAAATCACCTTGCCGGGCACACAGCCTAAAAAGCGAGTCCCTGATTTTTTGGAAACGATGCAGATTTCCCTAAGGAGATCTATCTGACAAAGTGACATAAAAGACCTCGAAAAAACGATGAAATTCAGAGTTACATCACCTCCGAGCCTGCCTCTACCCAGGGAGATGTGCAGCTGAGCATCCCACCAGGGAACCCGGCACCGGTACTGGGGGGTTCGGGGCAAGGAAAGCTGAGCTGTTCTCTGGGGAACAGAGATCCCAACACCTGCCAGCAAAAAAGTGAATTTTACCAATAAAGCAGAGTCTTTGTGGCAGACACAGAGATGCTGTGCCCATCAAGTCCCCGCTCTGATCCAGGCAGGAGGCTGCAGCCTGGCCCCAAGTTCTTCTGTCATCCCTGCGGGGAGCTGCCGAGGCGTTGTGGTGTTTTGGTTTTTTAATCAATGTCTGTTATTTCAATGTATTAGAACTGAGATACTCAAAGCTGCCTGAGGGTTCAAAGAATTAGATTCAAAATGTTTTAGGCAGTTTTGAAAAGTCCTAAGAGAATGATTTTACAATGCTATGAGTCTGATCCTTCAATCTTTCTTTGTGTAAGGAGCTCTTGCTTAGAGAAATAGTTTAAGTAGTATTGTCTTTGAGCCAAATTTTGACATTTAGCTGCTGGCCATGCCAGTAGCACAATTTTTTCTCATGCTCTCCAACCTGCAAGTAAACTCAGAGCAAGCAAAAGGTACCATCTTGCCTTTGGGCAAGGTGCAGTCCTGGTCGTGCAGCCAGAGAAGCATTCATATGATTCAGAGATGCTGTAATGGGCAGAGACAAACTCAGCACAAGCCAGTGGATAATAAGTTCCTCACTTGCTGTGTTAAAAGTGGGGAAGAATGTAATAAGTTCTTTAAGAAAAATATGTCTTGGTTTGTGTGCCTTCTATTCTGCTGTGGGTTTTGGGGTTTTTTGGGGTTTTGGTTTTTTTTCTTTTTTGTGAGCTAAGGGCTTAAAACCCAGCAAAAGCTTGTACTAACAAACAAAGGAACAAAAAAAAGCTAACAAGCAGGGAGACAAGAAAAATGGACTTATGTGTAATACCACAAAGAATTCATTCCTAATGAAAAGCTACAGAACAGAGCAGGCTGCTGCAAGTCTAAAACCAACAACCTGCAGAGGATTCAGGAACCAGTTGGGGACAGTTTCAAGGCCCCAGCACAGAAAAAATTCTGTGGATAAAAGACAGACTGGTGACTGATCTCAGTCAGACCAGTGGAGAGAAGGCAAAGTAAGGTTACCACCAGTTCTAAAGTGATGCCAAGGACAAACAAGGTCTACTGAAGTGTGCAGTTCAGAGGAGGATCAGGTGTTTTCAGCTTTTTGCATGAATTTACAGTCAAACATATGCAAGCATCCCGCTTGTGTGCATGTGTCTGGCACTTAACTCAGTAACTTTTTAATCTTTCAGGTAGTTTAACCAAATCCAACAGAGGCACCAGGCTCAAAGGCCCTGTATTCCTAACACTATTTATCAATACAAACAGTCAGAGAGCAATGATGCACTTTGCAACCTTGTCAAGAAAAAAGCTGCAGCATGAATCAGAGCTCAGTGATAACCAGGCTCCAAGAGAGGCACAAAACCATAGGAAAGCAGACTTCAGGAGTTGTGCATTTTGCTCACTCTAACACATTTCTGTCACTAAATTTAGTGGCTGGTTTTCCTTCCCAAATGATTTAAATTATTATATCTCAGGTGATAAAAAGGAGATGGTGTGGAATGCTGATTTGATTTAAAAGAGTGAGACATGGGATTTCATTAGGAAAGGAGCACAGAGACAGAGACCCATCTTTTCAGAGAAATGGCCAGGAGAAAATGAAAAACAAGTCATAGCTCACCCTGAAACCATAATGCCTGTGAAAAAGTCTGGTCTGAGTAAAGGATCGAGGTAAATATTCTCCATTCATGTCTAAAATACTGTTTCCAGGCAATTTACTCTATACCCAGTGCAGCAGAATGGGTGTTCACACCCCACAAAGTGACCTTGGACATGGTGTGATAACACCCTGCACCAGAAGCTGTCATGAGAGTCTGAAATGTCCTTGGTGTCTGATTCAGTCCAGAGAAGGGTTATGAAAATGAGGAAAAGCTGAGGTCTTCCACCTTGCTCCCAGCTGGTAATTGCACTCATCATTCTTATTGTGTACAGGAGATTATGGGATACTGTGTGAGGATGTTTTTTGTTATGTGGCTTAGAGATGAAGGGCAGTGCTGGCAAAAGCTGGGCAGGGGCTTCAGCATCATGGAACTCAAACTAAAAGGATGGGAAGCTCAGATCTGTGCTGCTGTTTACTGAGCTAGAGTTTGGAGGGTTCAGATGCCCCACTAAAGCTTGGAGGTTTCAGAGATCTGGAGGGAGTTTGCCCATGTCTGCTGCAGATTCAGTTCCCTGACACAGTCACTCAGTTTCAGGAACTCTTTTCTTCTGTCCATACCCATTAAAGTCTTCTCTTTTGCACCTGCCCTTTCTCAAAATACATCTAGATAAGCATCAGAGCATTTTTCTGCAACACATTTGGTAAACTCCAAGATGCTGAGATTAGAAAAGGACACTATAGCATTAAAAAAAATCCTCATAAAGCCTTTGATGAAAATATGAGGTTAATTCACTTTCTTCAATATACTTTGGGTTTTTAAAAATGTGCTGTTCCCATCAATTCTCAAAATTATTCAAGCGTATTTGGACTGCTAACTTGCCAGGTATTATGAACTGATACATATCATTTGATTAGAAACTTTTCTAGGGGCTGCAGGAAGTAAAACATAGATTTAAATAAGCATGTTTTGAGTTCTTCAGAACAAAAGCTGCCCCAGTGACAGACTGGGGCCACTACTGAGCCACCTGGTGACTTGTAAGAATCTCTGTCTGGTTTATGAACCACAATCAACCTTGTTTAATAACATGGTTGGGAAGTGGTTGGACAAATTACCCAGGAAGACAAGTTATTTTCATTAGTCCCCTACACCCAAATGTTATACACAGTTTCACTACATTTTACCACTTGCAACTTTTTATTTGGAACTGGGAATTTGCTCCCTGTGGCACCCAACTCCTTTCTCCTGAGCAGGTCACAGTTTTTAGCACCACGTGGCTGGAGAAATCATGTGTGGCCATCTGCAACTGTGAATGTTGTCAGTGCCACATCTGAGTTTTGCAGCAGTACCCAGAGGTCCAGCCTGGTCACCATCACACTAAGTATAGTCCCTGCCTCCAAGGAGCTAATTCACAATGAATAATTTAGCTGACAAACTTAGTCTGCTTCAGAAATACCCAAGAGCAGATTACAATTTCTTCAGCCATAATCATTAATCAAAGTATGCTGGAAAATAAAGATGGGGTGAAAGAGGTTGAAGGGAAAAAAAAATAAAAATGAGGAAAAAACCAAAGAGGATCATAGCTTTATTTCTGGATAGCAGAAGACGACTTCAGGTTCCTAATTTCTATTCCTCCTACCCAATGAATGAAATCAATCTGGGCAGAAGAGAGAGAAAAAGCCTTCCCAGACTATGAAGCTAGCTTAGGTCAGAACTAAATAATATAAATTTCACCACTTTCCATCCCCAGTACAAGATTGTCTTCTTGAATTACATTTCTTCTCTCATAACCAGGCACCACAGTGCCTGAAAAATCAGCAGCAGAAATCCCAGGGTCCAAAACCCCAGGTGTGGGATGCAAATGCAGACACATGGGAACTGCTCATCTACCCTCTGCCCAAGTGCTGCTAGGTTCTGGCTGGGGCTGGCAAACCTTTGCTCAGATGAAATGTCCCATCCCTACATGCTCTTCAGGCACAGAGCCCCAGCTCAGAGATCCAGGGTGACTGAAAGATGGAGGAATTATCTGGGACAGGAGATACTGGGCCATTACTGAACTGCTTGGGGTCACAGTAAGAATCAGAGCAGGACCAGAGGTACTGCAATGCCTGCCAGGAACTGCTGCACCTCCTGAGTTGATGCATTCTTGTCCAAACATGGGATTTCTCACATCATCTGCAAGATTCTAAAGGAAGGCTTTTTCTTCCTCTACAAAATACAGAGCTATAACAGCCTAATTCTGAGCTTGTGCCATGTCCACCACAGTAACCACGCACTGACTGCAAACAAGCTACTACAGAATTACAGTGATATGCTTACACAGTGACATTGCCCCAAAAGTAAAAATACTTAATATCAGATCTATCCTTGACCAGGTGACTTTACTGCTGCAGGGTTATCCCACTTTTTCCCTCAAATCTAATGTCTAATGTATAATCTCAATTTCTCTAGGAAAGGAAAAGAAACTAAATCGTATTTTACAGTTTCCTAGTAATTGGGGAGGGGGTTGTTCAAGTAAAATACAGCACTTCTTTGAGTAAAAATGGGCATGTGGCACTTAGGAATGGGCTGCCCAGGGAGGGGGTGGATTCTCCATCCCTGGAGGTTTTTAAGAAGAGACTGAATGTGGCACTCAGTGCCATGGTCTGGGAACCAGAGTGCTATTGGATTAAGGGTTGGACTTGATGATCTCAGAGGTCCTTTCCAACCTAGCTGATTCCGTGATATTGTGTAAATGACTGAGAAATGGTTCCCTAAATCATAATAATCATATGCAATTTTTAAGCCTGCACGCTGGAACATATAGTGTCCACCTTCCCTTTAGTCCCTCAACACAGAATAGCAATTTTGAATTCTAAAAAAACTGTCCCCAGTCCCTTCTTTCCCTCCCCTTCAGCAAGTCTGGCAGCTAGATTACTGCCACAGAAGCAAGCAGAAGTACTTGCCAGCTCTGTTGTATTGCTGGAATCTTTTTACAGGCTCCTTTCTTTTCTAAATGTGAGAGAGGGATGTTATATTTCTTATATATGTGATGTTAACAGTGAATATCTGACATAGCAATCAGTCAGAACTGAAAATATAGACATTCCCATTCTAGATGTCTCTTTCCCAAAGATGATGTTTTGGGTAAATAATTGCTCAGGCTTGTCTAGAAGGAAGCTTATCAACCCAGGTACCTCCCAGGCAGGCAGCAGTTCAATCTGCTAAGGACACAACTCTGTATGGAGCTGCTTCAAAGCCAGGAAAGATAACTAGACAGATCTGCCTTGGAGGCAGATCATCAACAAGGGGATGTCTCCTAGACACTTACCTGTTCTTGTCTGCCTGGGAAGTGAGTTATGAGCCTTTGTACAGCACCTTTCAGGCAAGCAACTTATTCAGGTCTGCCTAGAAGGGAGGTCAGCAAGCACATATGCCTAACAGGCACAGAACTATGCAAGTCTGCTTCTCCATGCCTTCAAAGATCTCAAGACAAGTCAGGAATTTCATTTTAATGATTTCAGCAGAAATCCATTATTTTCTGTAAGAAATATTTTTCGGTACAATTGCTGGATATGTCAGACTGCAGACCCTTTAACAATATACTCTTAATGCCTGATACAAGAACAGAATTCCTCTTTACAGGGTTCTGGTAGTATTCTTAACATAAAAGGAAATGTTGCTTTATAAGATTTGGCATAGGGCTACTACAGAGAACAAAAATGTCCAAAAAACAGGGAAAAACAACTGGAAAAAAGAAAAGTGACAGTTAGCACACTAAGAAATTATAGGTACTCTGCCCATACACATTCAGATCATGGCCTATTGTTTTCTCTCCCACAGACATAGGTAACAGCAACAATTGCAGTGGAGTTTCAGATAGAATTGGTAGAAGGTGTAAGGTTAATTGAAATATCATTCATTTCAGATCAAAGCTTTACTGCTTTTTAATAAAGATGATGAGCCTCCCTTGAACACATGAGGGATGTGCTTTCAGCTCACTGTGGACACAGGCAGCTCTCCATCAGGCATGCTCAGTTCAGTATTTTAAGTTTTCTTCATTACAATACTCCCTGCATTTTCACTTTTCCCATAAAACCTGAGATCACAAACAAGGAAGTATTTCTGGATTGGGGCTTGAAACACTGTGATAGTCTGTGCTGGCCCCAGGTGTAGCAGAAGTCTTGGACAGAGAGGGTTTAGGGACAGTCTGAAGTGAGAAAGAATAAAACTCTCCTGCTAATCAGCTGTTGTTTATTATTAAATGGTTGTGTCTTTCCCAGAAGCATTCATCAGCATGAATTCATCATCACCTATTGGGGGCTCTTAAGACAGATTAGAAGCTCCAGTTGTTATAAAAGAAAGAGAAATGGGAAAGAGGAGAGCTACAAGGCTCCAAAATGGGCTGTGAGATCAACAGGAAAGTGGGCACATTTCAGGGAGAAAGCTGTGGGAGCTGTTGCTGTGATGCAAGTTGTACAAAAGGCAGAAAAGAAGAAAATACAAAGGAGTTCTCCCCTTACTGAATTTAGAGTCTTCTTTTCAGACTGATAAAAAGCAGCAACCTGCATGCTTTAAAATATTGTGACAGTAAGTTCCCAAAATATAACATGCCAGAACATTTCTTGTTATTGATGGTCCTTTTGAGGGTAATGCCAAGCACAGCAAAGACACCTGTCTTGCAGGGCATATTCAGAAAACACAAGGCAAATAGCACTTGTTTAAGCTAAACAAACAATTTTGGTTTAATTCAGAGCACTAGCAAGCCAGTCTTTTATGCCTGCACAATCTTTAAAGACTGGGGATATGGGACCCTGCAGGACCACCTGGTCTGCCAACTGTCAGCAAGAATCTTAATGAGAGTGACTTATCTTTTCCAAGGGATATCCCCACAGGCACCCAAAGAAAGGTCAAATAATCTTTGTAGAGAGTTTTCTGTATCTGAGCTTGATCTTTGGTGTGCAATCTGTAGTATGTGTGTAAGACTTATCATATAACAGAATCAAGGAAAAAATCTATGGGTATAAAATGACAAGAATTATAGTTTATTCTTATACCTGCAGCATACATGAGGCTGTTATAGTCTGCACCTATTTCTCAACATGGCACTGAAAAGTTGGTTGTATTCTTTCCAATACCCATTTGAAACTGAAATAGATTTATGGTTTTGTACACAATCACACACACGAATATAAAGGAATTTACCTTTAATATAAGTGTAATATTTCCAACAGCAGCTTGAAACTGGCTTACCCATATGTCAGTCTGTAACCAAAGGGTTTCAAACCAGTGGGGACCAGCTCTTGTATTCTGCTTTTATAACCCTGAGCAGTTATGAAGGAACCTTAAAATTTGGCCTAGAGTTCAGCAATTGATTATCATTCTGATTATGCCACCAGCTACACGGGTGCAGGGACAGATTAACTCAACTGGTGACAATGAAGTAATTTCTGCCTAGAACCTGAGTGACTAAAATTGAATCCATCCTCTAATTGCATTCGAACTCTGGAATCATGATCACAGGTGTCTTTGTTAACAGGGGTGTAAGGGTTCAGTTGAAGTGCTAAGGAGAATGAAGTATCTTTAGTGTTGGATTTTGAGTATCTTGGAGGACGCTCAGAAAGTGAAGAAGAGAAAGAAACCATACAAACAACTTCAGCTGTGGTTATAAAGCAGAAGCTCCAGTAATTACACAGTCAATTATATTTCTTTCATGGGCTTTTGGATAGCTTTGTATTTGCCAGCTCTAAGCACCTAGAAGAAGCTGTTGAGAATACAGCCTTTAGAGTAGAAAATCTTCTGCAGTACAGTGCTATTCATGAAAAGTTACTGTAAAACTACAACTATGAAAAAAGCTTTCTTTGCAAGATCTAGCAATCACGGGGAGAAGAAGATGGAACAAATCAAATGGAAATAAGCATTTTGAAGTGTTTGCACTAGTTCTTCCATGTAAGTGGACAATTCTACACCTCAGGTTTATGTCCATCATTACAGCAGCCCAAGTGTTTTTATAACTGAAATTCAGTTGCTTTTCTACATTAGCATTCCACCTTTAAAAATATAAATAAACAAACACTGGTCTGTATGAGAACTTTATGTCTCTTGTATTCTTGGCGATCTGGAAAACTCCAAGGGAGCCAGAAAAACAGGATTCTCCATGAGTGATCCAAGGTGCTAAGCCTAGACACTGCAAAACAGACCTAGCAAACCATTAGTCTCTGAAAAGGCAAAAACATGGATTGTGGTTTAATAGGACATTATCCAGACTGACCATCATGCTGACAGCATCTGGAAATGGACAGAAAGAGCACAAGCTGATGATTCTTTCTCACAAGAAAAGTTTGACAAGCCAGAGACACTTCGCTTCAAGTCCCTTTACTCTATAAACCCAAAAAGAGCACATTTTGGCAGGGTATGCTTAAGACCTCTATGGTCCTCCTAACCAGCCAGCCACCTACATCAGAAACACAAGCAACCTCAACTTTCATCAAAGATCTGGATTCTCACCAATGTGTGACTTTCCAATCAGATTAGCAAAGGATCCCAGCCCCCAAACCATGCACCACAACTGAATGCTAAAGCTAACACCTTCCCAGCAACCAATCCAGCTGGGTTAGGATGGATTTAATAAGCAAGGAAGAAACAGAGCAGGTGTTAAGAGCTCAGGCTGCATTCAGCTTTAATGAACAAAAAGGTCTCTGAACAAATACTGTTTGTAAAACATTTTGTATCTGAGGGTAGGTATACTGTCCCTACATCATTTCATTCTTTCCTCTTTCGAAGAGGAAAGAATATGCCTTGTCATCATTCTGCTGTACCCAACCATGATCAGAAATTACTTCTGAAGCAGTTAATAACAACTTTGAGAGTATCAGTAGAATCGTGCAAAACACTACTTCGATTTGTCACGTTCAAACAGATTTGAAATAACAGGTGAATAATACATTTGGATTTGCTTTCGTGGGCAGCCCAAGTGGAGAAAAATACTGTAAGACAATTTTTTCGGACAAAAACTAAAGACAAACAACTCATCTCCTTTTTTTGTTAAGAGTAACAGAGTGGGTGTACAAGTAAAATGCAGCAGTCAGAATATCTCTGGAGTTTAACAAGGCCTCTGACACTCCACCATACAGAAAACACATTAACACCCCAGAGAGTCATGGCACAGATCAATTCAGATGAAGAAGGGAGATTGTAAGTGAAGAGATACGTGTCATGCTAAATCTGGTTGGGTAGAATATCAAGAAGGGACTTCTTAGATCCCACATTAATCAACTACCAGCAGTCCAGGGCAGAGCAGGTCCTGCTCCTCCCCCACCTGAGAAATTGCACTGTGGTAGAAGACTGATGGTTCAAAATAAGGAGGAGATCTTCATTAAAATCCAGCAAGTTCACCATGCTACCTGACTTGGCTTAAACGCAGGAAGCCTTAAATCCACCTCACGTTTAACCTTTCCTAATTTAAAATGTTTGCTGAGAGTCTTCCCCCTCCAAAAAATTCTCTTACACCATTCCAGAGTTTGACCACTCCTAAGTCTTCTCTCCTTAAAAATCACTCTCACATAACCTGTGCAGAGTAAAATGCCATTGATAAGATTCTTTGATCAGCATGCCTTCCATGAAAAGTCACATATATTAAGAACTGCAATAAAAATGACAACTCCATCATCCAGATTTGTTATTAAGAAGTAGTTGTCATAGCCAGCCAAAGTCAGACAGGCACATAATGAAAAATATTTTTGTCAGCCCTATTATTCTCAACTGCATGGACATTTCCAACCATGAGTGTCCTTTATTCGTTTCTCTCTTTTAGATCCCTCTAGATTCTCCCTTGAATCTCAAATGTGACTGAAATATGTCATGGAGCTGCTCTATCAGGTAAGGACAGCACAAAAAGTACACTGGCTATTAACATCCATAAACACAAACAGGAGTGAGTGTGTTGGGTTACTCCAGACAAGCTCTGAAAGCTAAATCTGTGTTACTTATGCCTACACCTCATACACGCCTACACATACATGTAAGCAATATTGTGTAGAAGGAAATATATATACATATATGACTTTGATGGAAAACAAAAAAATAAGGATTATAATCCATCAAAAACAGTCCATGCAGCAAATAGAGCACCATGGTGTGGGGTAGAAAAATAAAAAAACTCTATTACAAAAAAAAACTATGGGGCTATGCTGTATTTCTGCTCTTGAATAAACAAGAGAATCTAAGAGAAGTCAAAGTGAGCTGCAGGTGCTTTATGAGGCTGAAAGAGTTCAAGTTCTGTTTTTCAAAAGCATATTTTTAACAGGTGAAAATATTTTGGATTTTACTTTCTATTTAATGGAAATACATTTGAAAGGCTTCCTAGCTGTGACCACAGACATTCTGAGCCACTAATTTATACTTGTTTCTATTATCCTCTGATTAGCTTGCTTCTTCATAGGTGCAGCCTTTTCAAATTCTCTTCTAACAAATTCTTTCTTTTATGTGCTTCCTATTAACAGTTATTCAAAAAATAAAGTCAAATTAGAGAAAAAACAGCCATTAGATTGCAACCATATCAATATATATATTTCATGTTTCCAGTCTTTTGAATATTGTTGAATGCTTCCTTACAATGGACATCAGATATCTTTCTCTGTGTAGCATTAAGGCAAAACCTTATCACTACACATAAAATACTGTCCACTCTTCTGCTTTACATTCATGCAGCCCCATTCTTGCTCGTTATTAGCAACCCAGCAAATTGTAAAATAAGCAATCCTGCATTACAGCACTTTCCTTGAGGAAGATACCCCCCCTAGCACTTGCATAAATGTTATCCCAGTCAATAACCTAGTAATTAAAGTCACAAGCATTTTGGTCCTTTTACAGGTCTCCTTATCTGAGACAACATTTGTTGCTCTGCTTTTTCAAACTGCCTCAGAAACAGAGCAAGAACCACTCAGCCAGCCCTGTATCCTTAGGTCCTGAATTAAATACTGCTGTAATGCTACTGTAAATAATTTTGGTTTTCTCTGCAGACACAGCATCACTTTCTTCCTGAGTGTAGCTTATTCCTTTTCTCATTCTTCCAGGTTATCAATAAGCCATAAATTTTGATTTTGTAAATACCAATAGTTGTTTTGTCCCAGGGTTCTGAGATTGATGGGGATTTTTTTATATAGTACTTTTGGGTTGGGTGTGTTTTACTTCCAGTAATAAAAACAAACAAATAAAATAAAATCTGACAACAACAAAATAATAACAAAAAATAACAGAAACCAAAATGCTAGGGACAGGAGAACACAGGTAAACGACTGAGTCTGACAAACAATCAATTGCCTACATTGCTCAGCTATCAGAACATATCAAGGGTGAAATCCTTCCTCCATTAAAGTTACTGGGAGTTTTCTCATTGACTTAACTGAGCTGGAATTTCACTCCAGAAATGCTGTATGTGACTAAATAGTAGAAACCCACTTCCCAGGGAATTTCATTTCTCAGGAAGTGAGAAGCAGCATTTCACAGTGCTGAAATCCAACTTCAGAACTTTCTAGATCATTTACTTTTTCAAAGGTTAAGCAGATAGAAGATAGAGTTTTTAACACCATGGAAAGATGTTACATTTATAACAGTTATATTCACATATTCTAAGGAACGCAGTCACTTGCATGATTCTGAACACACTTTTCCCCAGCATCTGATGATGAAGGGGCACAACCTGCTCTGCATCCCAAAGGAACTCCTTTGGATCAAATCCATCCACCCTCATATTTCTGCAGCATTTGATATCAAAATACCTCAGCCTGGAGCTAAGTTTATTGTGTCTACATTTTCTTCTGGAAATCACAAAAATCTCAAAAACCTCATCTGGTGGGGAATAGTTGTTTGTGGTTTGTGGTTTGTTTTTTTTTTTCTTTCTCTCTCCCAAGTAAAATCTCATTACAGGAGTTTTGCTCATTAATACACCCAGATATAAACTGGCTGACAAACTGAACTGCTTGTGCTGTTTTGCCTGCAACCTCTGCCCAAAGGGAAGGTGCAACCAGCCTAAAGAGGCAATTTGCCACCCCAGCAGATGAGCATGGTTTATAGCTGTGGCATTAGCTGTATTTTGAGAGGGAATGACTCCCAGCCAACTATGTCAAACAGCTGTCTATCCTAAGTGTCTGCACCCATGATTAAAGAGATATGACTCTGCTAACTCAGCTCTGATTTGGGAAGGATTAATATTTAGGCAACACCATCACCACAAATAAGCTTCTGGGACTGTAAGAAACCAGTCAGTCAAGGATGCTTAATCAGGTAGAGATGATTCACTTGAGAAAACCTGCATCGTGACCTTTCATGAGTTTCTGAGAGCAGACAGGCTGTCAGATTTTTATGGAGAAAAGAGGTGTAATCAACTAGTGCTTATGATGACCTTTTAATAAGTAAATGGTCGAGGCAGGCACACGTTCTGAACAGAATAAGAAATTGGATTTGCCAGTCTATTGCCTGCTGGGGGAGGTGATGAAATCCATCCTTATGCCTGTTCTACTACCCCATTGCAGCTAATATATATAAACATGTATATATATATATACATGTGTATATATATGTGTGTATTAACAGCTGAACAGTGCACGGGAGACAAAAATATTGTGGAGTAGAGAAGAGAAGAGGAGTAGGGAGGAAGACCCTTGGCATGACCTACCTGGGGTCTGGCTCAGACCACTGATCCCGTGCCTGCAGGATCCCCCTGGCCCCCAAACTCTCGCTCCAGCACTTCCGGGGGCTACCGTGCAGAACAAGGCTCTCGGGCCGGCACGAACCGTCCCCCGCCGGCTCCCCTCCGCCCTGCGGACACCCGGCAGCGGCGGGCGGGAGGGAGGAGGGAGGGAAGCGGGGGGGAGCGTTGTTCCGTGGAAGCCGGTGCCGGGTCGAGCCCCGGGCCACCGGCTGCTGCAGCGACAGGTGCGGTGTCGGCCCCCGGCTAAAAGCAGCATCCGCGCCAAGCACTGCCCGCCGCGCCGCCGGCGGGACACCGGGCAGGGGAT
Source organism: Heliangelus exortis (assembly GCF_036169615.1). NCBI lineage: Eukaryota > Metazoa > Chordata > Aves > Apodiformes > Trochilidae > Heliangelus > Heliangelus exortis. The sequence goes on from NC_092427.1 coordinate 5,703,625, forward strand.
AAAAGTCATGGGGCGTCGAGGGACCGGCGGGAGCCATGAGAGTCGGCGGGGGGGCGGAGGATGCCGTCGGGGCCGGCGCGGAGCCGGAGGGCTCCGCGAAGGACGGCGGGGGGGCTGCGGGTGCCCTGAGAGCCGTCGGGGGGCCGCCGGTCAGCGTTCGGCGGCGGCGGCGGCGGGGAGGCGGCGGCCGTCGGGCAGCAGCCAACGCCCGGGAGCGGGACCGCACGCACAGCGTCAACGCGGCCTTCGGCGCGCTCCGCCGGCTCATCCCCACCCGTCCGTCCGACCGCCGGCTCTCCAAGGTGGAGACGCTGCGCTTGGCCTCCAGCTACATCTCCCACCTGGCCAACGTGCTGCTGCTGCAGCGGCGGCAGCCCGAGGGCACGGCCGCAGCCCAACCCTGCCCGCAGCCCGGTCCGCAGCCCGGTTCCGCAGCCCCGCGGTCCATCTGCACCTTCTGCCTCAGCGAGCAGCGGAAGCGGGTAAGGGGCGGCTCCCCCAACATCTCGCTTGGTGCAGGGAGATGGTGTCATGCGGAGGGGTTGGTTCTCGGGGGGGGATTGTCCCAGCCGAGGGCTCGGGGACAGCCCCCGGTACCTCCAAACCTGTGTTTTGTTTTGTTTTGTTTTGTTTTGTTTTGTTTTGTTTTGTTTTGTTTTGTTTTGTTTTATCCCTCCTGCAGCACCGAGAAGGAGAGAAACCGCTGCCTGGTCCAGCTTTGAGCTGATTCTGGGAGGAGCTGGTGCCGATGTTGTGCTGCCCGCAGGGCTGCCCGGGGTAACACGGTCGCCCTCACGCCCCATGTTTACACTTCAATAACGCAGCCCTCACAAAAGTGACTTTTTAAGCCTCTGCGCTTTGTTTCACATCGTGACAGGTTTATTCAGGGCGGCTCGCCCGTGAAAATGAACCCCGCTGGGACAGCTGCAGCTGCTGCAGCCGCTATTTTAGTGAGAGAAATGTTAAACCTTAGCAGCCGAGCCCCCGATGTCTCCTCAAACCTGTGTCACAGAGATGAAACCTGAACTCCCAAACAAACACACGGTGCCTGCGAGGCAGGGGAAGCTCTCACGGACACATCGTGCTAGATGCCCTCAGCCCAGCTTGGGCTGCAGGCAGCTCTGCCGCCCACTCCTCCTGCTGCACCTTCATTCTTGGGAGGGCTGGGGGGCAGAGACCGACAGCTGCCATGCTCGGGAGGTTATTTTTTTTTTTTTAAGGTGTTCAAAGAAAGCCAGACAGCTTCCAGAGAAGGCACAACAGTTCGCCGTGTGGGGAGACACAGCAGCGCATCGACAGGGGGTATAGCCAGGGGGAGAAGGGAGAAGTGCTGCATGTGCAATGAAGGCTGCGAGTCGTGCCAGTACTTTAAATAGCACGGGATTTGCCTAAATCTGGCTGGCAAGCACGGGGTAGGGAGGGTTTCCCGAGGGCTCTCTAAATTTACCCGTCACCCAGGTCACTCCCAAATCGTGCCTGTACATCACTGATGTCATTTATTTCCCCTCAAAACAAATTTGCATGCCATGTTTTCAGTTTTGGACACTAACGAAGCAGCAGGAAAACCCAAGGAATGCTGCTTTCCTAAACCCCAGGAGTGGTGGATTTAAAAAAAATTATCTAGTTTATTTTTGCAGTGTTTTCTATAGTTACTTATAATCTATTTGATAAGGCCTTAATTAACTTTAACTTGATACTTGGGGAGGCACTGAATTTATGACCTTGGTAACTGCACCACTCAGAGAAGTGCTGCAAAGAATATTTCTCTTTTTTTCCCTTCCCTGATTCCATCTGTGCTGTTCTCCTGGCCAGCTTTACTGCTTTGGCCAAATGTGAGGACTGAAGAAGCAGCACTGCATTGCTTACTTTACTTTCTGTCTCGATTTTCCTCCTCCTCCCCTAATTACAAAGGAAATTTTGCCAATTATTATGAAGAGCTTGGCAAGAACACGATTTTAATATATTGCTCATGCAATTTCACATTTTCAGTTTTCCTTCTGCCCTTCCCAACATGCACTGACCGCCTTTACCACAATGAACAAAAATTGGCTGTACCTACAGAACCTGCCATTAACTCCTCCTTTAAAATCCTAGTCAAGAAAAACAACGAACCAAAGTTCCAGCAGTTCCACATCATGTCAGTACATTCACTTACTAAAAGCTACAGGCTGCATTTTACTGGACTGAGAAGAGTTTTTCTTTTTAAGAGGGTTCTATCATTAATTATTTTTTTTAATAGGGTTTTGGTTTTTTTTTTCCAAATTGCTGCCAGATTATGATCTTTGTTTTGCTTTGGCATCGATTTATGAAGCTGGAACTCTTTCATGTTTATACAGAGTGCTTTTTAATTTCTACTATATCAGCATGTGTGTGGGTATAGATTTTTACAAAAAAGTCTTCCAGCTGTTTGGTTTTGGTTTTTTAAATTAATTTGAAAAAGTTTGTCTTTAAAAAATGTACTTAATAATTAAAGCCAATCTCACAGTTAAGCTCTACATTCTCTGGTTAAGTTCTACATGAACACACTAAACCAAAGCATCTGACCTGCTTTTCAATTAGTACCAGTCTAGTCTTTTAACTATCATTCAGCATGATACCCTGAAGTGGCAAAAAATTGCTGTTTCAATCAATTTTAGGAAAATTTTGCACTGAATGCTCTGAATTTTGCAATCCGTAAGAAAGGCAATGAAATAAATACTTTCAGGTTTTCAAAACATTGCTATTGCAATTTTAAGAGTAGTTCTTGGCAAATGCAGCATATTTGGATTTCATAGAGATGTTTCTATTTAGTAGGATATATCTATAATTAGATATTAAAGGAAATCTTTGTAAAAAAGTGAGGTCCACGTCTGCACCATGGTGTTAGCTGAAAGCTCATGAGTTGAAACTCTCCTGAATCATTTGCGCAATTTCATAGGAATTTGGTGTTCCCACTTTAAATGGGATTTCATCTCCCCATTTTTCCTAACAGTCACACAAAATGCTTTTCAATGACAAAAGCAGGAGCAGACTGTTACAACTTGGCCATATCTCCTGTTTATTGTGGCTCAGAGTAGCATTAAATTCTTTCCTCATCACTCAGGATAAACTGTTGAATTCAACTGGGCTTGAAGATTTCAGTATAATGCTCACTGTTTCATTTACTAAATAATACTGGAATTGCATTTACACTGATTGACTGTGGCAGAAATTAGGCCCCAGAGCACTGTGGCCCAAATATTCATGATATAGACATACAATATCCATCCAAAACAATTATGACAGTGATTTCTCTAAGGAACAGCCCCCCAGGCCTGCATTTGTACATATGTAACACTGTGTATTTAAATGGGGAAAAATGGGGACAGATCCTTCCCTTTGCTAAACTTTGTTTTTAACTTAAAACTTTTCTACCCTCAGGAGCAAAAAAGAAAATACAGGATTGAGCTGTTGCTGTGTAATTGGTTTTCTACAAATCCAGGGGAAAAAAAGAATTGAGGTTCTAGAGACACAGAGTAATTGAGTGCTCAGATTTCCCATATAAAGAGCTCACTCATCATTAGGCATTTTATTGATGTTTTACTGTATGAGTTTGTGTGTCTTGTCAGTTCTATTTTTATAATCAGTTGCTGGAGAGGCATTGTTTGTAGCATGCACAAATACATATTTATAAGCCAAAACTTTTGAAACACAGCTGTCTAAAAGTATGTACCTTAACTCATGGGAGGGCACTGAAATGATGTAAGTTTTGCAGAGGAGCCAAGCACCTCTTCTTCTGCTGAAGACATTAGCTTTTTCCACACATTTTAAGTGCATTCTGTTTTGTAGGTAAGAACAGAGTCATGCCTAATGCCAATCCCATTCTGTAAACGCTTGGCTATTCAATTTACATGATGCATGAATAAAGCAAAATGGTGAGATATACACCATTTGATCTCAGGTCCTATTAAATGATTGTTAAAATATCCCAAGCAGAGTACTTTGTATAAATCATTGTCCTTAGCCTGGTACATCACAGCATAAAACCAGCATTAAGCCAAAGGAATAAATCATGTTGTTTGAATTTACTGGCTAAGTTTAAAGAAGTATTTGAGCATAATACTTGGTTATGAATTAATCATAATGTAAGTCAAAGTACTTTCATATACTAGCTACTATTTTCAGTTCTGGCCCACAAAAAGGAAGTTTCCTCTCTAATGCCATCTTGGAAAATCTTCTTAATAAAAATCTGTATTTGTTTGCAAAATATGCTTATATTTGCTAAAATAAATGGTATTTTTGTTACAAATTTAAACAACAAACTAAGGTGGCAGTTCTTTTCTATGGTCATCTCATTATGATACAAGTACTTAACCCATTTCTTTACCTTTTTCAAACTTATCTATACAAGATTTCAGCAGCATATGTGTGTGTGTGTATGTTTAAGCATGGCCAGCAGGTCAAGGGATAAAACTCTGTCCCTCTACATGTCAGGTGAGACCTCACATGCAGTACCAAGTCCAGCTCTGGAGCCTCCAGCACAGAGTGGGTCCAGAAGAGGACCATGAAGACTATGAGAGGGATGAGGCACCTTCCCTAAAAGAAAGGCTCCTAGAGTTGGAGTTGTTCAGCCTGGAGAAGAGAAGGTTCCAACTTTCTTGTTGCCTTTCAGTATCTAAAGGGAGCTTACAAGAAAGATGGGGACAAACTTTTTCATAGAGCCTGTAGTGGTGGGACAAGAGGTAATGATTTTAAGCTAAAGGAGAGTAGATTTAGGCTAGGTTTAAGGAAGAAATTTTTTACTATGAGGGTAAGCACAGATTGCCCAGAGAGGCAGGAGATGCTGCATCCATGGAAACATTCAAGGTCAGGCTGGATGGGAAGATGTCCCTGCTCATTGCAGGGGGGTTGGACTAGATGACCTTTAAAAGGTCCTTTCCAACACAATTATTCAATGATTCTGTGTATGGATGTACATACTACAGGACTGCCAACATGGCTGCATAAGACCAGTAGCTTTTAAAACCTTTACTGTGGACCAGTTATGTTCTGGAGGCAGCATTCTCATCCTGTGAACTCTCCCCCTCTTTAGCACTGAGAAAGTCACACAGCATTTACACTAGTGGTTAATATTGAGCTATGCAGCCAACACAAGCCACTTAACCCTCCCTATGTCTATTCCCACTACCAAAGTTCAGTGCACTGAGATTTAGATTTCTCACACACCACTGAACATGCATCCTGGCTTTCATGAAATTGTAGGGTTTAATCTGCAAGTCACACATATCCTCCACTGTTGTGCACCTGGCAGTAAAGAAGAAGGGTGGAAAGCTTGGAAAAATTAAAAAGGGAGTTCCTCTGCTCAGGGCCTGCATGACATTGTGCCAAATAGAGAGGGAGCTGGAGGGAGGGAAAGGGTAGAGGAAGGATAAAGGGACAAAGAGGGGAGAGGTTGATTTACCAATGGAATCTCAGCAGTCTCCAGCATCAAATAAACAAATCAGAACCCAAGTAAAAGAGCCTACAGAATCAGCGTGTTTCCCTATACACAATTTCCTTTTGATGGTGCCTGGTTTCATGGTTCCTGAGGCAACAACTTGCAGACATCAAATGTAACAGGAAGGGCTGCTCAGTCAAGTGACTACATTAAAACTCTGCCAAATTTACTCTGTGAAAAAAATCTACTTGTCATCAAAAGTATTCTCTGTGGCCCTTTCTGAAAGGCAAATAGTAGATAAATATTTAATAATTGTATTTAATCTTACATAGTCACATACTCCTCCCTTAAATATACTCCATATGAGACTGTATGAGCCATTGCTATAAAAATTTAAACATATATAAAGCACATTGAAAATCTGAGACACAAAAGCCTTTGATTTCATTGGTTACCAGATTCTTTCAAAATTCAAATTCCTTCCACCAAAAAAAAAAAAAAAAAACCAAAAACTTTTTTTGTGTTTTGGCCTGTTGCACTGTGAGACACTAGATACTGCTTGGAGAGAATTTCACACAAAAAAACCGTATAAAACCTAAACCAGCTGTCTAAATGTCACTTTTCAGAAGAGGGTAGTGATGACTTGATTGATAGGAAGAGCTAGTGGATAATATCAGACTAAGAGAAAGAGTTTATATAAAATCAGCTAAAGAAGACAGCGTGGTACCAAGGCAAAAGAATTGGGGGATATATTATAGCAGGAATCCTTTGAAGGTTGAAGAAAACTGTTTCCAAAGAAGCAGCATGGGGACTGTGGGAGAGGAAGAGAAAATTATTACTGGGATGAAAAGTACCATAGAGTTTTGTGACAGCTAAGGGGGGAGGGAAAAAAAAAAAAAAAAAAAGAAAACGTTACATAATAGCGAGAAGAACTGAACTGGCTGCTCTGAACGTATGTCTTCAAAAACTTTTTCAAAATTTGCATCTCCATACCTAGCCAGGCAGCCCAGTGTCTTATTTCAAATGAAGTCCTTTTTGCTACTACAACATAATGTGGAGCTACCGAAACCTTGAAGGTTCATCCCACTTTTGAATTTGTAATGATTGCAGGCTTCCCCAGGAGAAGAAGGAGAAAGAGAGGACATCAATAAAGAAGGGGAGCCAGTAGCCCACCTAGGAGAATATTCTGTTGTGTCAAGTGAGCTCCCAGTTCAAGTCCAGGTCAACACTTTTTCTTACAAATGCTCTAATTTTTGTTTCTCTCCTTCATTCTCTGGCCAGGAGGTGCATTCAAGGAAAATTTGGTGTCTAATTTTTTAGACAGCCTCTGGTGAGAGGTCCATATCTGGGTGTTTAGCTCTGCAAGGACTATTGGGATGAGCTGGGCAATCAAAGGGGTTTCCGTTCTTGTCATTTCAATTAATATTTAGATATTTACATCACATAGGCAACTAGGAAAGGTCCTCATGGATTGCTGTGCCTGAATTATTCCTAATTGCAAATCAGGATGTATATATGCCTGCATTTTCCCCAGCAGAAAGCAAATTTAAGGTAGTCCTGTTTTCTAACCCCTCAAATTGCGTCAGTGGGTCACTGGAACTTTTTGTGTTCCCTCTCAGAAGCTAAAATGAGGTAAATTACTTAAGTTAAAAAAAAACTAACCAAGCAAAACACACACACACAAAACCCAAACCCAAAAACCACAAGAAATCTACCTCAGTAATAGGCACAAGTTGCTCCTGAGGAGATCCCAATTGGGCACAAGAGGGAATTTTTCACCATGAGGACAGTTAAACATTGGAATGGCCTCCCAGGGAAGTGGTAGATTCTCCCACTTTGGAAAGTTTTTAGTCTGAGCTTGACAGAGTGCTGAGACATCTCATACAAACAACAGGATTAGAAGGGTTGGACCAGATGCTCTTTGAGGTCTCTTCCAACCTGACATTCTGTAATTCTATGATTTGTCATCCTGATGCACCTAGGAAACTGCCCCCTGGTCTGGTGCTGAATGAAATGTTCATGTTATAAAATATTAAGATCCCAACTGCTTTAGAAAGGCCTTATCTTCTCCCAGTCATTTACTATGTTCACATCACAGCAGCATTGTGAGGTTTTAATTAAACAGTTGGAAATTGCTATGGGTTTTTTTTTTTGAAGAAGAAGAAGCCAATATAAATAAGATAATTATACTGAAATGGATGATGAAATAAGTAAGTGATAGAAGTAATTCTGCTTGTTATGGCCTCTCTCTAGCATCTGATTGTCTTTCCTTCACATTATTAAAATAAACCCTACTTTCCGACCCTATGTATGCAGATCATTTTTAAAAGCAAAGATTAGAAGAAAAGGTAAATCTTTCAAGAAGGAAATTGTGCATGGCAGAAAGAGGAGGCATCTGTCAGGCCCAGATAAGATCAGACAGCTGTGCTCAATCCTGAAAGGGTGTCCTGAAGCCCAGTTTTCCCAGGAAAATAACATCTTTAGTATGAAAAGCAGCAAAATGTAATGAAGTCTCCAAACAAGTATGTAGAGCTCATTTTTATCTAAAACACCAACCCTATATCAGGAGAAAAAATGCAGGATGAGAGGAGGATAACATCTTTACCAAACAGTAAAAAAATAAGGTGTGGGAGGATCATTTCGCTTTATATTCTCCATTAAGTTAATCCTTTAGATTAGAATCAAAGGTAAGAGGTGACTTCAGCAACAATAATCACTGCAGAGAGCTGCCAGAATAGGAAGAGGCTGGGATACATGATGCCTGGGACAGGCTACAGGACTAGAGGTGGTTAAAAGGGCAATGAGAAATAAAATTAGGTGGAAATTTAACAGCAGCCTTGCAGCAGCTAAAGGGAAAAGCAGAGCCAGGCTTCTGTGTTGGAATGAAATACACACAATGAAAGGAGATGCAGCAACAATCACCAGCTGCAATAAGGAAATTTTTATTTTTTGTTTTTTATTTAAGGAGAAATGTTCCTCACCAGAAGCATGGTTAAGCACTGAAACAGCTTGTCCAGGGAGGTTGTGGAAGCTGCCTCCTCAGAGAGTTTCAGAGCTTGATATGGCAAGGCCCCAAGAAATCTGGTCTAACTTTAAAGTCAGCCTTGCTCTGACAATGGAGGGTGTATTTAATAAATCAAGAGGTCCTTTTAAATCTATTTTTTCCCAATAATTCCATGAATTTATGAGCTTATGGCTCTCTGTAAAGGAAGACTCTTTAACAGAATAGTAAAAAAACTTGAAAAATGCAAGGATTTCATGGGAAAACATCTATAATTCTGCACAGTGCCAGGATCTGTTATTCCAGATTAAAATGATGGGCATCCAGGTATGCATAGAAACAGGAGAGTGAAACTGATTCTTGGGGAAAGGAGGGGCTGAGGTTGCCTAAAAAGAGGGATTTCCAAACACAGAAGGAGTCAGAGGCAGGGGTCTATTTCTATCACAAGGGCCTTTCAGGTCTGTTCTGTTCCTGCACTAGTAAAAGGGTTTTAATGATTTGTTTGGATAATGGGTTAAAATTGAAGTTTACAGGTTATACCTTTGGAGGGTTGGATTAGAATTAGAGATTAAATCAGAGACAAAATTAAAAGGAGAAATGTTCCTTAAAAGGTGCACTTCAATATAGAAATGTATGTTGTTGTACAAATGGATAGGAATAATCCACTGCACAAACAAAAGATGGAGAATGAAAAGCAGAAAATGGTTTTGGTGTTGCATATCAGAAACATGACAAACTTCTGCAAGAACAGTCAACCTCACATAGGATGAGTGTTTCACCAAGATCCCCTTCAGCACTGCTATCTAAAATTCTTAAAAATTCCCTGAGGTCTACCTGAAATGCCTCACCAGGTGGAAAATCTGTTGAAAACTGTAACTTGAAAGAATACTGTGGGTAGAGAAATACACAGTTGTTAACTACTGGGTTTGTGCAAATGAAATGATGGAGAGGGACTTAGGGCTGTGAATGTCAAGATAGGAAACAGTGAGACAGGATATCTGCAGTTCACTAACTAGTAAAGTTCCACCAAAGACACCTGCAGTAGTATAAAAAGGAATTATGAGACCCTGGAATTTGTAAAGAACATGGTGCTGCCAGTGATTGGAGCCTGACAATCTGCTAAATACATTGATATACAGCAATTAGCATATCAGTAAGGCACAGCAGAAATTTTAGCATTGTGATAAGAGGGATAACAAACTGATTCAAGATATATGCATTGGGAACAGGATCCAGGCTGCAGGGTAGTAAGGTCCTACTGTGGGCTGCTTTGTTGCAATGCAACCGATTATTTTTATTTACCACAGTGCTCAAAGAATATCTGAGTGGAAAAGACAGGCTTTAATAACAGGTGCTGTGAAAGATAACAGCACATCTGAGAGTTTCTGGATGAGGGAGTCTCTGGAACACTCACTATCTATAGAGGGTAGGTGCTAAGCATCTCCCCAGGACTAGCCAAGTGTAGGTCAGGAGCACTGAAGCAGTGGCCAGCAAGCTAGACCCAAAGAAAACCAGAAAACAACAGCAATCCACAGCATTCCTGCCCAATATAGGTCTGAACCCAGCAGGATAAAAATCAAAGACTCCTTTTCTGCCACACAAACCATACCACTGCTTATTTTAGCATCTGTAATGAGATGGAGCAGAAACAAAATGCACATTCTGGTGTGACTTTACATCCAGCAAAAGCCATAACATTGCTGGGGACTTTGTGACATGAGGCAAAACATCAGCTGGCATATCTCAGCTGTCACTGACACTTGACAAATGAGCAGATCCTCTCCTGTGCAGAAAGTGCCATCTCGGTGTGTTTGCCCAGGCTCACGTGAGCCAGATTTCCCCAGGATGGGAAAAACACCCCTGCTCTTGACATGTTTTCATTAATCTGGTTAAACTGTTTGATTATATCTATTTAAAAGCCTCTTTCTCATTTCTATAATGGATCTTATGGCCTCAAAGAGTACAAAGGGGTCCAAAAGTAACTGTAATTAAGAATTAGTGACTTTATTTTCACTGACATTATTTATAGGTAGTGATCTTCTCATAGTGGTTTAATTATCATCTGATTCTGAAGGCTAATAATTTCACTCCATTGCCCTACAAATCTGGCTCTCTGTCAGAACTAGTTTAACAGATGCCTAAAATTAAAAAAAAAAAAAAAAAAAAAAGTGTAGAATCTAAGTAATGTAGAAAATGAAGGCTGTTAAAAGACAAGGCTGGACAATTCCTGCACCACCCCTTTGGAATGAGCTGCTCACCACCTCCGTCTGCTGAAAGTTACTGTCTGTACCAGCAGAAACAGATCTTGGAGGTACCACTGTTCCTGGATGGATATAAAAGCTTAAACAGTAGAGTTTCAATGGACACATCAAACCATTAGTTGTGGTGGTTAGTTAAAGATGCTGTTCCTTTGACCAGTGCCAGCCTGGGGGAAATTAAAAAAAAACACCCTCCCATGGGGTTACTTGATGATATGTGGTGCATTGTGTGAGCTTTCTTGTGAATCCCTGACAAGTCAATCTGCTATGAACTAGAATATTCCATCAAGTAATGTCCAAATCAGTCAGGATGGGTACTCCCATTTGGGGCAGAAATGAAGCCTGCAGCTCCCAATAATACCTCTTGTTCTGATTTTATATGAAACTACAGCAAAAACAAATTTCATGGCACTGATTAAGTGTCATGTTCACTAAATTTTAGTATCCCATTATGGATCTTTTTGTATTGGTGTTTTTGTATGCTGCACTGCGAGTAAGAAAAATCAAATTTCAGGTGCTTATAAGCATGATAAATAGGCACCGAAGTGGCCTTGAGCACTGTGATGTTGTAACAGACAGGAAATTGAAGCATTTAATATTCTGAGGTGCCTGAGCCCTCTGCAGATGGCTCTCGGATACTTGTTAGTAACCTGGCAAAGTAAAACCAAAAAAAAACCCACCCAATTTTGTTGGGGTTTGGTTTTTTTGCTTTGCTTTTACACTGGCAAAATAAATGGTTTTAATGCATGCAATATAATGTGAGCTATAATCATATGAACACTAACTTACAGTTGTTATTTTTGGTGAACATCTCGAAACGAAATTGATGCAAGATTTTGCAAGACCCTTGTAGAGTCACAAACCTCCAATTTCATGAGATTATCGTTAATTTCTGTGTTAATTAGGAGCTTTGTGGAATTTAATTCAAGGTTGCTGACAGAAAGGCTTGTGATCAGGAGTATTTTAAACTTGTGACTGACAGGGACAGCAGTGTAACAGTCAGTTGTTTTAGTTGGACTGTGTGTTCTGCTCATCTTCACAACCCAACACCTCATTAAATAAGGTAGTGCTTAATAAGCCATTAAAAAATGTACATATATTTGAACAACTTCATCTTTGTATAAACCTGCATTTTATAACTGAATATACAATTAAAATGCAGAAATCACATTATGTGCTTTCATTTTATTGCCTTTTTTTCATCTGGCATGTATACCTGGGGAAAGAAATGAACTAATAGAAAAATAGATCACCTGAAAATATTTATACATCTCAGAATTCACTTAGGCATTCACTTTCAGTGAATTAAGACATTATCAGCAGGTATCTGATAAGTAGGTGCCATTAGCACATACATAAAGATAAATTTTAATATCTTTTATTGCAGTGAAACTGTAGAGGTTTAATATTTTTAATTTAAGAGTTTCTCTGGCTTAAATTTTCATATACAGGGAAGTGTCACAATTCTGAAATAAAGCTTAGTGTTAAAAAAGTCCCTTAAAAAGTTGTGTTTAAAAAGTGATACTTCCTTCCAAGACTGCGAGGCGCTTGTGGAAAACTTTCTTAACAGGAACGTCCCTAATTCCCCAGCAAGAATAATTGTGTATCTTTCAATAAATTAGCTTATTTGGGTTGTAGGTCTGATCAAATGTGTAAAGAATGTAAGAGATTAGATCAACAAAATGGCTGTTACTCAGCAATATACACAGGTGTGACCCTGCAAAGGTCAATAGCTAAACACTTTGTTCAAGTATGGAAAGTTAAAAATAGACTGTGTGAGTGTAGGTTATATAAATTGGTGTAGTACAGAAGCTTTCAAAGGCCAATAACAGTGAAAAAGTGTATTTAATTACCTAAAATTGGATTGACCTGTACATGAGAAAGATATGAAATATGAGCAACCCAGCAGCTTCATGAAAGAAATGAAATGGTACTTTATAAGATTATTAGAATTGCTATAGATTTTTTGAATAATTGTGGCCTTGATTATTTTATCTGCCTTTCCACATGTTCAGTTATTCCCTCCAAGTGAAATTTAATTATTGTTTAAACAGAATCTGAGACCATCCTGAAGCAAAATAACAGAACTAGAAGTGGTACAACAATTCAGTACCTCCCTGCAGCAGTACAGGGAATCCATCCAAAATTAGATTGTGTCCCAGTGTGCTGCAAAACTCCACTTTGTTGGCTCTCATTATGTTATCAGACAAAGCCAAGCCAGCCAAAGGATGAAATCACAGAACTGATGCTTGAATTCCTGCTTCTCCTTTAAATACCTACAATGCCTTACGACCAAACCTTCAGGGCATCTCCCAGCCAGGGATCTCCTTTTCCTTCAGGAGCAGAGAAGGGGAAGAAGGACTCACTGAGGAGGAACTGAGAGAGGAAAAGTAACACAGAGATGATTGTTGGTTTGTGAGCAAGCAGGACAGCTCAGGATTGCAGGGTTTGTGTGATGCATGTGACCTGCAGTAAATATTTTAGAGACTCAGGCAGACCAATTCTACTTGAATCTGGTGCAGAGCAGTAAAATGAACTTTGTTTTGAGATATTCTTCATGCCTTCTATCAGTGGAAAAAAGGTTTTGGAAAATTTACCATCAGTGTTAATCGAACCAAACACCATACTCAGCCATTACTCTGTAAAGGCTGCAGAATCAGGAGCAATATTTGATTCAGCAGCTGTGGAGGCCAAGGTAGAAGACTGATTTAAATTGCATGATGTGATATACTGAAAATAGACAAAAAAAGACTGAGTTTATACACAGTGATTAATCACTAATTTTCTAGGTACATCTTGTCACATTTTCTATACAGCTTAACCTTTTTATAGTACTAGCTATTGTTGGGCCAAAACCATCTTTTAGGTGTAGAAGGTTTTTTAATTCAAAATATACTTCGCACTTGTGTTTCAAGTAATGATTAAGAGCTAGTAAAGATTTTCACATCAGCTAAAACTACACCAGACTGGTGTTATAAATATGCAGAGGCTACAGGGAATAAAAACAACAACAACAGAAGACAATTCAGCAAAGAAAGCTGCTTCTTCTTCAGGATCAAAGACACAAGGGAAAAAGGCAAAAACCACAGAGAAGGTGAATCTGCCTAGGAAGAAAATTATTCTTCAGCAATATGTAAAAAAACGGGGAAATAAGCATCAGAGGTGGAATAAATTGCGGTCAAATATAAAGTAAAGCTAATCTAGGTGTAAGTAAAAGTTCTAAAACTGATATTTAGATTGCTTAATTGTAGATATCCAACTTCCACACCTCCTGCCTCTAAATCATATCAGGGAGAAATATTCCCAGTTTAGGTTTCTAGACTGGGGCACTGAAGTTGGTGTCTGTGACTACTCATCAAGCTGACTACTCTCAGGCTTTGCAGAGATGGGACGCTGACAGCAATGAGGTTGGAAGATGAATGTTACTGAATCCAAAGTCAAACTAAAGCTTTGTCACATTTTAACACTGGCCCAGAAATTAAACCGAGTAGCAGACGCTCTCTATTAATCTCTCTCTCCTCCCTGATAAAGAAAGGAGAGAGAATAAGGGAGAGAGACTTATGGGTTGGAAACTAAACTACACAACTTTAATGAAACAGTAATGATAAATAGGAAAAATTACTAAATATATACAAATATACAGGAAAATGGATACCACATTCCTCCCCCCTTTCCCCCAGTAGCTCTCACGTCACCACCAAGGCTGCAGGGCAGCTCTGGGAAAGTCCAGGCTGGACTCCTGGAGTCGGCAGCAGTTGGGAACTGGAGGCAGGAACACACAGATAAGGGCTGGCACAGATCAGGACCAAAGGCAGAGGAATGGACGGGATCCTTCCAAGATGCCGGGTGAAGGAAGGGAAGCAGGAAAGGCAGGAAGGGCAGGCAGCTGGAAGCTGGAAGCAGGAAATCTTGGCTTGGCCCTCGTGATCCCTCAAATTTATACTGAGGATGACGTATATGGGATGGAATACTCTGTTTGGTCAATTCTGGCATCTACCTTGTCTGTTCCTCCCCAAAGGACGGCTGCAGGTGGGACCTCTTTATCCTCCTGGAGGGTAAAATGTTTTCCTCAGAGCTGAGCAGTGTCCTTGGCTCTGCACACCAGTCTCTAGCAGTAACTATAAACATCAGTGTTCTCAGTGCTAGAAGCACACACTGTCTGAGAAACTTGCTGTTAATTTCAGCAAGTGCAACTACTTACAAGAGACTTAGCTAAAAGCAAAAGTACAAGACAGAAAATCACCTTTATCCTGGCCCAAACCAGGACAAGCTTGGTGGTTTCAAATTGAATAAGTTCACCTTTAATCGAGAAACTCTGATAGCATGATTTGTCTCAGAAATCTCACAAATTCAGGCTCAATAATACAAAATACACTGAATATGTTTTAAAAGGTTGGATGAGCAAATTAGGAACTACACATTCATTAGTTTGGCCACAAGTCTTTAGAACACATTTTAAGGGATTTTTTTTTTTTTTAAATGCAAATAAAAAGAAACAAAAATAACTTACACTGCCCCAGACACCTTTGGCACACTTGGAGACTTTCTCAAGAAAAGAAAAAGCAAAAACAGAACATGAATTGGCAAGGCAAATGAGCATAAGCAAGGAAATACCAGTGCCATCATGGTTTCTGTAATATTCCATGTGCAGTTGTGAATGCTGGCATTAATGCCAGATAATCTGCAGAGCTACGAAGGGAGGGAAAGGAGGAGTGTTGGCCACAATACTGGAGTTATCTTCTATTCTTCAAACACTGGAACCAAACCCTTCACATCCTCCTGGACCCTACCAGGACTGAGCAGATGGAGCCTCACTGAGCTGCCCATCCCAACACAAATCCATAATAAAACTATCAACATTCTGGGTTTCACATGATACCAAAGCTGGGAAACAGGAATAGTACCAAAAGTGCTTCTCACTTAAAGCTTGTGGTGCTCCTAGCAGAGTGTGGAGTTCATGGTTTAACCCATGACTAGCAGCACACAATCAAATCAGAATAAATCAGAATAAATCAGGTTTGCAGTAAAAACCAATACAATCAAAACAAAAGGCCCTTTGTGACAGCACAGTCTGACTCTTTTTTTTTATGGGATGCATCAACTTCAAGCTGCCCTGAGATCCTTGCAATTAAGTCAGAACATATTCCTCAGAGCCTGCACTAAGAGGATGCCTTTCAGCTTGTTTTGGATTTGTTCTTTTAAAAGCCTGACACTTCTCTTTTGCTCCCACTTCAGCTGAAAATAGGATGTATATTTGTTTTTCCTTTTCCAACAGTCAAAGCTATAGAGAACAAATAAAATGAGGATGAAAAATCCTTCTTGCTCAGCTTTTTAATTTAAAGAAATTTTTTCTTTGATTTTTTTTTTTTTTTTCAGTTCCTTGAACTCTTAGGGTCAGTAGAAAATGTGCCATTTAAATATCTCTTTTTCCTGAAACCATAGGAGGTTCCTGAAGCCTCCCATCCCTTTGGGATAAACAAGCTGAGACAAGACTCTTTTATTGTCTTTGCCATGACTGAAGTAAAATTGCTTGCATCACTGGATTACAACCTTATTTTAAAGAGGTTTTCTTAATAAATGGAAAGTAGGAGTCAGAACAGTGAGACAGAACAGAAGAGGTACTCAAGAAGTATAAACTTCAAAAGAGTTTTCTCCTGCTTTGTGGATATCATGTTCTAATTCTGACACATACTTGCTCCTTGTAGAGTAATTCTGACTGAAAACTTTCTTTAAAGAACATTTTCACATAATGCATGATCTTGTGCATCCCAGCCCCTTAGACATGACCCTCCTGATTTGTCAGGATGCGTTCCTGTCTCATTTTATTAAACATTCTGAGGACAATATTAGTTGCAACAGAGTTAAGCAAGGAAGAGAATTTGAAATGGAGTCTTAATTCTGAATTCGCTGATCAATCTTATTCAAATAGAAATAAAGGCTATGGAAGAAACCCAAACAAGAAAAGGAAAACACAGTTTTCTGTGCTTATTTAAAGCGTAAGGATGTCCTAAGGGAACCAGTAAAAGAAAATTAAATTGTACTGAGGAAACCTCCAGCACATCTAGTAAATATTGTAGGAAAGCACAACAACAAAAATCAATAATAAAAAAGGATGCTAAACAAAGCAAGGTAGGAATAAGCCTTTTTCAAATGCATATACTGTAACCTGAGTTAGGACTTCAAAATCATTATTCATAAACCAGGCTGAAAGTCAATAAGTATATTTAACCTGTGTTCACCCTTTTTTTTTTTTTTAAACCACCTGAGTTTATATAAATTACTATGGAAAAACTTTTTGCCTCTGAGATAACTCTTCCTCTAAAGTATGCAACACAGAGGTACAGAAAAAAACCCAAGGAAAATGCACCAGGTACTTATTCTTATTGCATCATATTTTAGAACATAAAGATTAGCTGTATCAAAGTCTTAGAGCATTCAGTACTTATATTTCCACCTTTTTTTTTTTTTCCCCCTCCAAGCTGTGCTTTATCACATGGGTGCACAACTGAGTAGGGGGTCTGACTGACCTCTCTTCTCTTACAAGTCAAAGATGAATGCCCACTTACTATAAATTATCAAATTTTTATGGTCTAATGACAGTTTAAAATACTTTTTTCCCCACTTTAATGCAGTCCTGTCATTAAGACTAACAATCTACACTAGCTAAGAGAATGAGTAAACAAGATTATTTACACGCATGATAGTAATAAGAAGTGGGGAAAGATTCTTTGAAATTTTTTGCAGCTGAACCACTAAAAAGATTTACACGAAGGTCTTTAAGTGTAAAGAGAGCATTGCCAAAGAGGTCTGGCAACCTCTTCTATCAATAAAATACTCCACCTCATAAATATAGCCAAACCCTCAGTTTAAAACTTGATTAAAAGCTAGAAGGATCTTGCTTTGGTAACAGAGAGAGCCCCCCCACCTGGTGTTCAAAGACTGCCTATAAAAATCAGAAAAGTTAACAACATTTTTATAAACTCTTCACTACTGCTGCATCTCCTACACTTTTCCACGAGGCCTTGCACAAGAAAATCAAGGGAATATTTACCTTGAGAGAGCAGAGGTTCAAGTACAGGGCAGAGTTGTACTGAAATCATTTAGGGCTGGGCATAGAATTAAAACTTTACATATTTCTGTGCCTGGATGATCTTTACCTCAGACAAGATGTACAGAAATCCTGCCATACTGAAGACTCATAAAACAGGTATGGAGCCTTATAAGCTTTTGATTTTACCTTCTTTTAGAATGTTCTTTAGTTACATGTTAAATTAGAACAAGTTTGTATCATTTTCTACAATTTTTGTTCATTAGAGATAACCTTCAGGAAGTAATAATTGGGTCTGGATTCAGGTGCAGGGCAGGTTCGGAGTCAAGGTTTGATTTTGTGACTGTACCAAACATATACTCAGAATTTCAAAGCAGCAAGATTTGATCTGTCTCACTGATCAGCAATACTTCAGATCAAAACAACAGAAAGAAAATAGCAGGTTTTCTGTTGCTCAGGATATCAAAATATTCCTCTTTAGTGCCAAAAATGGGCGCAAGATTTTAGCTCACAAGTGTTTTTGAGAGTCCTAGCTTCAAGATCAGTTGTTCATGACATTTCCATCAGCTTGGGTTGCAGCCCATCCAGATCCAAAAAATATGTGTCATCCAGTTTTGGACCTCACCCAAAAGAAAGAGCAGGGATAGATAATCACAGAGCCTAACCCTGAAAGTCTGAATAAAGTGACAAACTTTATGCAGGGCACGCCAGCAGTCAGGTTCTAGTACAAAGAAAAGCAAGGAGTCAAAGTGGTGGGCAAGGAAAAGAGCCTGCTTGTTCCGTGCTTTTTTTTTATGCCATGGTTGTTCATGCACCTTTGGTGTCTGGGGGCAGCAGGTTGCCACCATTTAGACTTTCCTGAGCCAAACTCTACCTTCCAAACAGATATATGGAGAAAGAAATTCACTGGGATGCTATCCAGGTTAGCTTTGCTGATCACTGAATATATCCTGTACAATTTTGCTCCATGAGATGGTTCAGGACACAGCCTTGGATGCATCCTGCTGCTACATCACAGTAGCCTGAAGTTTCAATGGAAATGTGAGATCAGCCGTTGGACACCAAAAAGGAGGACACACCCCTCCCTCCAAGGCTCCACAAACAATAAACTATTTTTCAGATCACTTACTTGGTTTGGCAGGC
Source organism: Heliangelus exortis (assembly GCF_036169615.1). Taxonomy (NCBI): domain Eukaryota; kingdom Metazoa; phylum Chordata; class Aves; order Apodiformes; family Trochilidae; genus Heliangelus; species Heliangelus exortis. The sequence continues at coordinate 5,722,470 of NC_092427.1, forward strand.
TATAGGCCACGCAGAAATGTCAGGAAAACTCAACCCTTCTGGTTAAACAAAGGTTAAAAACACTTCTGGCAGCATTTGCACACACATCCTTGGGAAGAGGGAGATCCCATGCCTCTTTCTGCTCAGGAATTTCTGCTCAGCCTTTCCTCAGCTGAACTTACAGCACATTCAGGTCCAGCTTCCAATTCTCCAGCTTTTGTCAACATCTTGGGCTCATGCTGGACAGTAACATCAGCCAGCTGAAAATTATTGTCACCATATCCAGAAATTGGCATTGTAAAATAATATAAAAAACAAAACAAAGCCATAGGGAGCCAACACTGCATTGAAAGAAAGCCTACAAGTCTTACTGTCAATCTTTTATCTCCATCACAAATTAAATTCCCCTATCCAGACACAAATATTATCTATTGCTTTCTAAAATATACTTAGTGTCTCTGGTGGTATTCTGGGTGAGACAGAAAAAAAACCCCACTGAAGATTACTCATGAAAGTGCTTGCAAATTTTTCCCCGTTTTTTTGTCAGGATTCAAAGTTTTAGCAAATAAACTCATTAGTACAAAGTAATTAGAAATTGCTGTCCCAGCATTACACCTGTTCACTGACAACCTGCATTCACATGTCCAAAAAAGAAGACTCCTGTTTATAGGATGTTCTGAAAGCCAGACACAGGGCAGAATGTGTGCTTCGTGGTGAAACTTTTAAAGGAACAGAGGAATTTGAAACTGGTTTAGGAAAATGCTTGCTTCACACTCACCAAAAACCCATTTATCAACCATCAATAAGGTGGATGAATCAGGCAAGGCCTGGAAGTGGGAGAAGACTCAGGGCACAAGAGGATGAGGTATTTGGGAGAACAGGACAGGAAACAAGTGGAGGGACAATCTGAAATAATTCAGATAAGATTTAACTGGGAACAGGGGTTCACACAAGATGCTTTGGGCTTCTTATGACATTTTGATAGGTAAGAGTCATGATTTTTTTCAAAAAGCAGAGAAACTCTGTGTTTCTACAGTTTGGAGACGGATATGTCTTCTGCAAAAGCAAATACAGCAATTCATCAATGGCAGATGGTGAGCTTGGTCATAAACAGAATGAGTCTACTCTCTGGACAACATCACACATAGGAGCATGTTGTCAGGATTTTTATATAGGTTCCTTTTTCATGGGAATGAAGGAAGAATTGCATATATTTTTTCATTCACACACAAGGAGGCAAGTTTCATAGAAGCACAGTATTTTTTTTTTTGCATTTTTTTTTTTCCCCCCCTTAGCAAGTTGTTTGGGAAAGATATCAAACATTCATAAAAAAATGGTTTCTTGTCTCCCACATTTTCCTCCCCTCTGATGTGAAACACAATTTTTACGTATTGGTAAAATAAATAAATATCTGAATATTGGTGACCTGCACACTATTGTTGTGCTTTATAGCACTCGTGTCACTCATTTTCATTGCAAATCTTTCATTCTGAGCAAGTTTCAGACCTGATTCTCTTCTACAGAATTACGAAATTTTAAAGAAAATGTTATGAAATAAATTCGGCGAGTGTAACGGTACGTCACACTCTGCTGTACCTTTTGTGCCTTTTGCCAGGAGATGGCAGCATGGCGCTGCTCAGCTCCTTGCAAAATAAATGCCTGCAGGAGCAAAACTTTCAGGCAGGTCAAAATCGGGTCTTTGTAAACCCGCGTTCCTATATATTCTCTCACAGCAAAACATTGTAATCACGTCCCTTAGGAGTCCTTCAGAGGCCGAGTCAAAGAGTGAAGTTTTCCCCGATTTTTTTTTTTTTTTTTTTTCCTTATTGTGTATTTGATTGGGTTTCTTCTTTTTTTCAAACTAACGTTTTGCAGAAATAAAAGGTTTCTGGAAAGCAGAGATAAGATGGAAGAATTTCCCTGGTAAAGATACTCAGGAAGTTTTGTAAATTTGGAATTCTAGCCCTGCATCTGCAGTTCAGTTTATCATTTCCAGCAACAAAAGCAGTTCTTCTGCTTTTCACTGCCTGATATTTTACCAGCTTAACAACTTTTTTGAGCTGTAATTTTTAAGAAAAGTGCAAAAAAATCAACAACCAGCTGAGACATCCCCTGTATCACAATGGTGACAGAATGACTTGGCCATTCAAAATACATGTTAAGGAAACAAGAATCTATTTTGGGTTGTTAGTGGGTTGTTTTTTTTTTTTTTCTTACCTGAAATGATCTTGTTAGCAATCTTCAGAAGTGTCCACTTTTTTTTTCCACTTTTTCCACATTGCAAAGAGCAGCTGCTTCATCACTGTAGTGAAAGCAAACCCTTCTGTCAAACCATATAGTGGTTTTATATTACAACATAGCACACACACAATTGATCTTAATAAAACAACACGTGAAAGCATATAGATTTTTTTTTTCTGAAGCAGTGAGTCCATTTATTTTGAGCCTGTAAGAGTAGTGAAGCCCCTGAGGTCTGGGCACCCAGATCCAGGCTGCTACTTCCCCAGTTCCTGCATCAGTCAGGATGGGAATTTGCTCCACTCCGGTTCTCCTTGCATCTCCGCTATGAGGTTGTCAAAGAGAAAAAGTGGAAAACTAGCTGGTCTTTCATGGAGAGCATCGCCACTCAAGTATTTGAGATAGTCTATGGCAATATTAGAAATCAAAATTTCTCTGTGGCTTTGAAATTCACTGTGCTTTGAGGTGAGACAAAGAAGAGAACAACAAAGAAAGATGCAAAAATCTTTTATACTGCTAAGAAGTACTAATGGAGCAAAATTCTGATGGTCTTTAAAATCTGCCAAGGTAATGACAATTTAAATGGTAAAATTACAGTGATGAACAGCAGTAAAAGTTCTACATCAACCTAATTCTGTAAACACAGGCAATATATGCCCTAATATATCCTACTTAATATTGCTTCTCATTTTCTGAGAACACTTTATTCAGTATGGCAACTGATGTCACAGTTCTTTAATTTTTGATAAATACTCAACTTCTGATTTCTTTTTAATGTTGCCTTTTTCCTTATTACCTCACCATGAATCTCTCTTTTCTCCCTGACTTATCCTTTCCAGTGATTCTTCTCCTATTTCTTCAGGTCCTAAAAAATTTGCTGAATCATAATACTGAGGGGAGGGAGGAATCTTCTCTGATGCAGCATTTCACAATGTTAAAGTCAAAAGAGGGAAAACAGGATCTAATGTCATTATATATATAAATACTGCTAATAGTCCACAAGCAGGCATGCCAGAATTCACCACCTGTCCCTACAGGTACGGCCGGCTCTCTGTTCCCTCATACTTTATCCCAGTTTGACCTCTCTTGTAACATAATCCAGCACAAAAAAGCTTATAAAATCCAGTCCACTGGAACTGGATGTCTAATTTATCTGCTCCCAGAAATCTGTAGAGTTAGAAATGTAAAGATTACATTCAGTGTTACAGATAGCTAACCCAGCAGAAGTTTAATAATGTGACAGTGTTTGTTAAACCAGGGTTGATGAGATTGCATAACAGGAAAAATTTTTCACAGTTATATATATAAAAGATATAGAGGTATATCAACCTGATATATATGGATGAACTACGATACCATAAAAAAATAATCAGAATTTGGCTCCAATTTGAGTCCTGCATGCAAAATAGTTCTGGACATAGAAGCATGTGAAAAAAAATTAAACCCCAATTTAGCAGAGGCAAGAAGATAATTATGCTGCCTCCAGTTAATAGAAAAGTCATTGAGTTACCACTAATAATATATGTTCTGGACAGTTTCAAATGTTTAGGTTAATTAACACCTAAATGCAGTTAGAAAACAACAGACCAAAATTTACCCCTGCCCCCACTATTAGGAAGCAGAAGGTCTACAAATTGGAAAGAGAATTAATTTCTAAGTGTGTGGATGGATGCAAAGAATCTGGATAATTCATTTTGGCTGTTCATCTAGGGGTGCAACCTAGAGTGTCTGCCTTCAGCAATTCCAAGTTACCACATGTACCATTTTTCTTGATTGATTCAGTGTCTGAAAAGGATTTAGTCTTGTCTTGGATACCCATCTAGGACAGAAAGCCCTCTGGCAGCCTGCTGTGCCTCTGTCACCCAGCTTTCCTTCAGACATTCAGCAAAAGCAGTTTTATATCATTAAAAAAAAAAAATAGTTCTCCGAAATTATCCTCAGATAAGCTGGTATTTTGTTAGGGCTTTTTTTCACTCAGATGAGATTGTGTGACTGCTCACTTAAGAGCATCCTTTAGCCCCAGTGTCCCCACAATTTGATGACGTTAGTAACATATCCTGGGTACCACATCCTCAGTGAGCTGCCACAGCCTTGCCAAATGCCATCAGTGGGAGATGGTGGCAATAAAACATCAGTTCAGCAAACCAACCGCATTCAGTACTCAGTGCTCTTCTGATGAAGTCTCTGTTATACACAGAGAAGATCCTGGAAACAAGAAATTTTGGCAAATCTGTTTTCTGTGGCAGGCTGCTTCACACATTCTGCACTGTATAACCACTCTTTCTCTCACTCTTTCCATTTGTGTACCAGTCCTTTGGAAATGAAGGCAAGACACACACACAAACAAAAAAAAAGACCTAGGTTGTGAAGAGGAAGTACAGGCAGAGAAAGCAGCTATCTGGTAGCTGGTGAAACTACAGATGACCTTCAAAAGCCTAAGCACAAAAGATTGAAAGACCTTTTAATAATCTGGCTTCATCCTGAAGGAGGAATAGAAATTAGAAAAGAGAAAAAAAAAAAAGATGTGGGTACATGATCAGCCCCCACTCTGCCAAGGCAAAGGGATGATTTGATGTGGTTTCCTCTGCAAGCAAATCCTCGGATATGTGATGCTCCCACTCTGGGTCAGTTCAGGCAATTTCTACCATGAAAAAGATGTTCTGTAAGTAGGTTGCACAGCATATAAAAACAAACCAATTCATTAATGTCAATACACAAAAATTAGTGATAGAATAAATGAGCTACCAGCCCAATAGTTGAGAAGTTCAATGCTGCAGACATGACAACCAAATATTTGCCAGCCAGGCAAATGATCTGAGAAGGCTTTTCTCTTAGTCCTTGGAACAGGCTGACCCTCAATGCTGCAGACCTGCTATTTTCTGTCTCCTTAGTATTGCATATCTTTCCATGTTTGCTTTTTTCCTTTGGAATATTTGTGCTGCCAGCTGTTCTTTTCTCACCCACTTGATCTGTGCAGTTTTGCAGGACTGTGTTTTCTGTAGGTTTCTGTAGCTCTTCCTACCAGCCGAGGAGGTTTCTCAGACGTCTGAGCTGAGGTCACACATGCATGCTGTGTCCAAGCTGGATCCTGGGAGGAGGGTTGCAGGTAGAACAGACTTTTCTGCAAAGCACTATGGATACTATCTTGGGAAGAGCAGTCTCTTATTGTCAGATCACGTTGCTTAGAGGGAGCAGAGAGTAACAACACACACTTAATAAAAGAACCTCTTTGCATCTCTTTCAACTCTGAGCCAGCATGGGAGCAGCAGAGGATTCATTGTTTCAGGGCACTGATCGCACAGAAGCAGAGAGAAATACATAACAGGCCTCTTCATTTTTATTAAGAAGCCTACTTCTTGCCTGCTGATGGTGGAGTGCCTGTAATGTTTGGCTTGGGTTTTAATGCAGAAATATCAGAAGCTGTTAGTGCTGAATGACCTCCAACCTGCATCCAGTTATCTTCTTTAAATAACGAATAAACACTACAGAGTGACTGATCACGTTTTGAGTCTCATTAGGCAGTCACAAAGGGAAGGAAAAGAGGCACTACCTTACTAGCTCTGCCCTGAGAAGCAATTGTAGGATAAAACCCTGTCAGACCCCATAGATAAAAGCCTGCACACCCTGGGAATGGATCAGCAGCGGAGAGGTTGCTGTGTACAACCATGATATGTAACAAGTGCAAGAAGAGACAGTCCATGAAAAACACCAGGAGAAAAAAAAAAAAAAACAACACATCATGGATGCAACAGCCTTACGTGTGGCACTGTCTCTCTTGAGAGATAAAATTTTCATTTTGCTGTAATATCACCTCTTACTACATAAACCCATTGCTTTATTGAGTATCGAAATCAGTGTTTTCCTTCTTCTGTGAGTTGGCAGGCACTTAAATAATATAATAAATAAATATAAAATACTGTAAATTTCAACCAATTAGGAATTATTCTTCTTGACCCCTGAAAAGAAATGTATTGACCTCAGCACACCAGGTCAGAAGCCACTGAGCCAGATTGTTTGGCAAAAGCGTGGGGCTGCCTTTGGACCCCTCCCATTAACACAAACCTAGGGCTGATTGAGGAAGATTGCAGTAAAATTATTGACGCATTTTCTAAGCACCATCAAGTGCTCTGAGGAGAAGGAAAAATGGGAAATAGACATCAGCCACCCAAGTATAATACTTTCTTTTTAATATCCCATCATCTTTCCAGTCCTTACAGTTAAAGTTTGCCTTGCCAAACACATTGTATTAAGCAGCGATATCAATAGATTTCACCTTGAATATTGGTTGTCCCAGAAAATTAACAGAGTGTTTCTAGAAAGTGTTATAAATGCTGTAAGCTTGTGGAAATTGCAATTACTAAGCAAACATTCCTAGTAACTTACAAACTTTCTGAAGTATCTTTGAAGGAGTCCATCAGACTGATCACCCAGAATGACCAGAGTCTACCACCAGATTCCACCTACCAAACACTTATGTCCATTATCAGTTTAAATGACTGGAAACATTGTCACTGGTGAAAAAAAAATGGAATATTAGCTTTTTTATACCAATGGTTTTGAGTCCTAAAATGACCTTTGCACTCTTAAGATTTCAACAGTGAACAAAAATATGCCATTGAAGGTACTTTTAACTGGGTGCAATGTGCTTTATGTGAGTCGAAAATAAGGAGGAAAAAAAATCCTAGAAGATTAAAAAGAAAAAAAACAGAAAAAAAAAAAAAAAACCTACCTTGTTTCAGGATAGAATTCTTTAGACCTCTGATTTATTTCAATGCTGAACAGTCTGAGCACCTTTACATCAGGCTTTGCCAGTTCTCCAAAATAACTGTGCTGGAAGTTAGAATCTGCCTTTCTTACTTCACCTACAGAAGGAAGTTGTTTCTCCAGAAGGTCAAAGAAAAGCTTCATCCAAAGTTCCTCAGTAGTTCTGGTCTGGATTCTAAAGAAAAAGAAAAAGCTTGTGGTGGTTTCCCTACTCCTAAACTGCCCTTCCTAAGTTGCTTCCCTCCTTCCCCAGCAGCTGTGAGCACAGCTGAGACAATTTAAAAATTAATTCAGTGGGCTGGGGCTTGCTCTTTCTTGGGTCTGCTGTGCCTGAAAAAGAAGATATTTAAAATAACACAGAGAAGGAAAAATAGGGAAAATTAAACATTAACAATTAAACATTAACAATTAAACACACACTCAAAAAAAAAAAAAAAAAAAAAGGATGCAGTTTCAGTGCTGAAAATAAGTTGCTCAAGTCCAGCCACCTTGACTATGAAAATTAATTTCTATTTTAGTTGTCAAGAATCTTAAAGATGTTCCGTTTTTTTTTTTTAGCTTACCATTTGAACTGCAAAATTTCACACTGAAAATGAAATAAAACTATTTATGAAGTAGGGAAAAGGTACATTTAGAAGTCTGGACTCACAAAAGAGTCTTAACTTCCAACTAACAATGGGCTGCTATCCTCTACAACACCTGTACCACATTTAGCAGCAGTAGGGCTTTTCTTACAGGCTGTGTTTGAACCTGTAATTCTGCCACAGAATATAAGAAATCAGGAAAAGGTATTGAGCTTCCTCTCCACTTCAGCTGCCTAATGATAAGCTTACAGACAGGAGCTAGGAAAAAAATCATGGTGTGAGAAAAGCTGAAAAAAATTCCCATTATCCCTGGGATATAAAAATGTCTTGTGAATAATTGCTTTTGCATTCTGGGATGTGATTAAAAAAAAACCAAAGAATTTGTGCTAATTTTCAGAAACAACCAATTATGTACTTAGCCTAAGAGCTTGTCAAACTGCTATAATTGCTCAGATAACATAATGCATGTTCTGGATATTTTATAAAGAATTTTATCTCATGAGGTACCAAGGGCCACTGGGATATGTACCACAGTCTGATCTACGTAGATTTAGAATAATAAAAAAATAGTAACACAGTCTGACAATTGCTGATAAACAGTGCCAAAGTAGATGAAGAGCAGAGTGTCTTAATCAGCCATTCAAGTCACTGCCTATGGTGGAAATTATGTGAATAAAGAGATATCCATTTTGGTCATTTTGCCTAGAAAAAGAGATCTTTAGAGATCACACGAGAACTCTTTAAGGAAGAAAAAGATCCATTTTGCTCTAGCTTTGAGAAAGTTCACTTGGGCTTGTTCTCTTTTCTCTAGGCTATTTATATCCCTGACTACCTATAACTCCAAAAATATTATAAAAACTTTTGTGTTGCTTTTAAAACGACCCAGAATTAAACTAGATACTTAGTAATTTTGCATGTTCTATGCAGATTTTTTCTTATCTCTCCCCATATAAAAGTTTACAGCAAAAAAATTTGCATCTTTTTTTATATAATAGATTACAGCTCAGAACTCTAATAAAAGTGAAAGCAAAGTGGATTTTGGAGCCTTCACTGAATGAAAGAGCATATTATTTTTCTTCAGTCATAAATGAATGCAATAGCAAATTCTAATCTCTCAAGTCACTGTCATCATTTTAATACAGATCTGTGCTTATTTTCTTTTCAGAACATTAAGCTGGAATTGAGCAGAACTACAGAGCAAATATTTTTGTCATAATGCAGATTTGCTTATTTTTTTTCTCCTAGATCAAACATCAACCACAAGGTACAGGAGGGCTGATACGGGGGGGGGGGGGATATTCATAACCTATGGAAAAAGATAGTTAAAACTTTTTTTTAAAAAAAGAAATCTTCAAATCTAAAACAATTTCAGTACTTAGGGCCTTAGAGCTAAAGCAAACAGAGTAGCTGCAGCATAAATGAACCACACACCAAGGTCTGTTCTAAATGATAAAATAATCCTTTGCAAGTTGTGGTGGAATAACATATTCATTTATTAAGAGGAAAACATTAAAAAAACCTGGAAGAGGGAAAATAACAGCATTAAGGGAGGCACAGTCTGCAATCAAATGCTATGATTGCTCTGTTTGAATATTTAGTGTTGCAATAACTCTGGCCAGTATGACTTCTGAACCCAATTTTATTTAAATGCTCTTTTTACCTAGTTACAGACAACTTATTTTCCTTTAAAGCAGAATTTTTATCATTACTTTTTCTCGTTGTTGTATTTTTCAAAAATCCTTTCCATCTTCCTGTTTTGAAATGTCTAGTCATAGTTTATAGACTTTGGAAATTTAACTGTGCTATTAAATGATATCACATCTACTAGATTGTAAAATAAAAAAATGTGGAGCATTTGAGCAATCTCAATTTTCTACCAGGTGTAAAGCACTTAAATCTTAAATCAGAATTATTATAAAACAATGCTACTGATACTCCTGCATGTACTGGATGAGGACAGTTAAGTATTGGAATGCAAAAAAAAATGGGAACCTGAAGCAGGCTTATTTGCTTAGTATGTAGTAAGGAGATTTAGAGAAAATGAACACAAAAAAAATCAACTTGGAATTAATTAGAAAAAAAAAATCAGGTTTTTCAAATTAATGAATAAAAAGTTATAGGATTGCAACTTAGGTACCCTGTGTCTCAGTGTCGAGTATGCTAGGTCTAAGTACATAAAAATTAATTTCCTATTTAAAGATAAGCTCAAACCACACACACACACAAAAATGGACAACTACTGATAAGCAAAGCTATTGGGCTTATTACAGGTCAAAAAGTGTGTGTGTAATTTTCAGAAATTCATCCAGAAGCAGATGAATGTTTGTATTCAGCTGAAAAAGTACCCAAGATTCTCACAGCCTCATACAAAAGTTTATGAAAAGAAAAAGACCCAAGACACTCCTTAGAATGAAGAAAAACTCAAGATAGTTTAGGTGTGCCCTCAGATGAATCTCCTGCTTAAGTTGTCACTATGAAAGTATATTTTGAATATTAGGGCAAATACAGAAAATACGAAAGAGCAGGAGAAAATTTAAATAGAAGTTACAGCACCCCTGTTAAAAACAAAGTACAACAGGTGAGATTCAGGCCAGTGTAGGTGCAGAAGGGGTGGCAGGGAAACCACACAATTTTGAGATAACCAGTACAGGAAAGTGCAAGTCAGGTAAAAGAGATCTGTAATAATTCTGTAAAATCAGTTTTTCTGGGGAGGGAACGAGTGCTGGTGGTGTTTTGTTGGGGTTTTTTTTTGTCCAGAGAGCTAGATTATTTCAGAGTTATTAATTATCTGCCTTTGATGGGGTTACTAATTTTCTAGACAAATAAAATTGAGTCATCTATCATGACATAAATCATAACGTGATTGGATGTCATGTAGGAAAAAATTTGATACCCTGGAGAGTATACTAGAAAAAAGTTGTAAGGAGGGTAAGGTATGATTTAACAGGTTGTATTCAAGGTCTGGAAGGAAATAACTAATAATGGTCATCAAAGATTGATATTAAGACCATGACTATTCAATAAATTAATTAGCAGTTCTGACACAGTGTTCAGCACCTTTCTATTGAAATGTGCTGGTGACAAAGCCCCAGCAGTGTTGTGAAAGGTCTGGATAACATACTGGAACAACTGGTACAGCAGAGAGAAAATATGATCATGATGTTTCTTGATAAGGAAAATCCAATAATGCCTTGTATAAGGGAGTATATTTCTAACACAGATATATTAGGCATTAATGGTGGTCCAGAAGACTACTAGCATCTAAATTTGGATTGTTCACCCACAGTCAAAAAATAATTAATTCCATTAGGGATAGAGAACAGAAAAATTTTACTAGATTAGTAGAGGAACTGAGTGCTATTGCATGAGAGAGGCTGCCTGGCTCACAAAATTAATAAAATCCACAATGGAATCTGTACCCTGAAATTAACTGTTTAATTAATTAATTTACACATTGTCAGAAGGAGGAAGAGCATCTCATTGAAATAAAGCAGTGACTGTAAAAGGACAGATGTGTATGGAATTAGGTATCAAATGCAGGAAATCTAGAAAAGAGAAGTTAGCAGAAAGTTTTCAGTTTTCAGTTACCAGAGGAGTGCGTTTTTGGAACAGTTTCCTAATGCAGCGTGGGGCTTCCCCACTCCTAAGTGGCTGATTTAAAGGCAGATTTTGAAGCTTTTCTAAAAAGAACCTGGACTTCACTGTCTGCAGTCAAGAGAGAGGACACAAGGCAGCTATTCCCAGTCCAGTGGTCCTGATATTTGGAAACACTGTGGGGAGTCTGAGGACTAAAAAGAGCAAAGGTTGATTAAATTAACTCAGAGGAATGAGATTTGAGAATTGAATTGAGGCTGAATGATAGATGGGGGAGGGGAAGGCTGTGCTTATAAATTACTTGATAAAAGAATAAAAATTACTATTGACTTTGTAGAAGTATTAGACAGCACATGTTTATCAGAAATTTTTCATTGTCTTATATCAGCTAAGATGGTTTAGTAGGACTGTGAGCTCTTAGTTTTTCCACAGTAGGCTCATCAATCCTTTTCTAGAGAAATTAGGATTACTTCCTGCAGTATACAAATATTATTTCCTGAAATTAACTCTTTTTTATTGTGCCTTAAAATTAGATCAGAAAAAATACCCTTCTCCATTTAAATGATGTTTGAAGATCATACCACCATGCCAGAGCAGGGAATGTAAAGCTTGGGCCTTACAGTCTGTTTTAAACCAACAGTACCGTGACTTTTCTGGGGAATAATTTAAATAACAAAAATATTTATTACTTACTGCACACGATGCTTTTAATCTTCAAAGAGTTTTACAAATATTTACTGCTAGCTAATTTGTCAAAAAAATATGATTTAAGACATGCTTCTGATAGCTTGTGTGACAAAGTTAATGTCATTTGAATCAAGTATTTTACTATTTAATAGGATAGACCTAGAGTATTAATTTTAAACACTATTGTTCCATTAAAAGCCAATTACAGAAATTCAGCTTTCCTTGAATTATAGAGCACTGCTTTTCATTAAAAAAAAACAACCACAAAAAAAAACAACAAAAAACCCAAAAAAAACCCCAAACGCTTATCTAAAACGCTTCATCCGAATTTAGCCTTCGTAATTCTGACTAATTGCAGAAGTCTTTTCAGCCAGCTGCATAATGCAATTCGTCATGAGGAAACTCTCTAGGGGCTGTAATTTGGGCAGTACAACCTACGAGCACCAGATAGCGCTCAAGACGTTTCCATCTGTTGGAAGCACCTGAGCCAGAACCCGGCACAGGCTGAACCCAAAGTGCTCATCCCTGCACAAGGTGTGAAACACCAGAGCTCAATAGAGTTATTCCTATTAGTAAAACCAATAACTAAATGTGCAAAAATACACTTCCAGTTCCAGAAATTATTCTTGGTCGATACTGAACATATGCAGAGCAGCATGTGACTGTATTCCACCCAGGATGTGAAGAAAACTTTTGGGTTTAAATTCTAATAAGTAAATCCTATTCAAACACATTTCATGCTGATCATTCCATATTAAAAATTAAACCAAAAATGGCTTCACGACAGGTTGAAGACTGGTAAAATAAACACTTTTAAAAGAACTTTTAAATATTACTACAAAGATAACTACATGAATATTATACTATTATAATATTTTGACTCAGTAACTGTCATTTTTTTTTTTTAGCTGAATCTTCAAATCTGCCACAAATTAACCTATGTTAAAGTTGCTCAATTTATATGTAGTTTCCTCTGATATGGGTCTTTTCTGAATCCAAGTGAGAAAGTGCAGTTTGTGACTAGATCCCATCCACATTGTATGTTTTATGAGGCACACAGCAGCAGAGCAAGGCAAGGAGCGAGTGGAATAAAACAACTAGATTACCACAATCATGGCCCCTTTGAAACGCAATGAAAGGGCTTACAAAGATGTTTCCACTGGCAAGGATTATAGTGATTGAAAATACAAAGGTAGCAAAAATGTGACCTGAACACAGACCTAGCAGGAAGATGATGCTGGGCAACCAAGAATCCAGAGGAAATCAATCCGCAAAAGACAGGCAGGATTCAGAAATTGAAACCGCTGTCACCAGTTCAGCCCAGTGATGGAGATACAGCTTGTCCATCACATCGTGTCTGAAGTGCCCATCAGGGACATGCGGGACACAGGAGTGTCTCTTATGGGTCGTGGTGCCACTGCTGATGTCCCAGGCCACCTGGGAGGGAGATGGCACCTGCCAGGGTTTCCACCTGCCCCCAGCCTCCTGCCCTCACAGCTTTGTTTAGTTCCCCTTTGAAGGCTGCTGTGTTACAAGGTTGCAATTCTAATTTCCTGCACGGAAACGAGATTTGGGCTGCTCCTGCTCATCCCCAAAATGGTTACAGAATGTATTAATTTACGTTATTTTATGGCTGTCACCTCGAAGTGACTTCTTTGCAGATGGGTTCTTCATCTCACAGCGCACCCAGGCGTCATTACCGCCGTCCCCTAACCCCTCGCAGTGCTGCTCCTCCCCACTCCCCTACGCAGCTCAAGCCTCACACAAGGAGCCCCTTTGGACGCCATCCTGTCCCTGTACCCACCCAAGGAGATACTGTCCCCAGCTGACAGACAGACGGTGTCCCCAGGGCAGTCTGCGGGCCACCGCCGGGCATGTGGGTGCCAGGGCTCGGCCGTCCCACCATGTCTCCTCAGAGCCGGGGAGAAGACACACGTCGAGTTTCCCCACCAGGGCTACGGCTGCGCACCCGAGTGTGGGTGCCAGGAGCTGTGTGACAAGGGGGGGGGGGAGTTGTCACAAAAACAGGAGGCGAACCTTTTACGTGTCTCTCCTTTTTTACCGGGAGCCCAAAGACAGCGCCGGAGACTCCCTGGGGGGAAGAGAGAGCCGTATGGCGCAGGCTGCTTGAGGGAAGGCAGGGATGGGGGTCTCTTCCCCCTCGACGAAACCAAAGTTTGGCACCAGGCAGGGAAGTGGGGGGTGCCCGGGGATGGAGGAGGGGCCGGCGAAGCTTTCAAGTCGTTTGGGCTCGCCCGGGGCAGCGGGGGTCTCCTCAGCGCCCGGCGGGGACGCGCAGCCCTCACCCCACCCACCCCCTCGCAATCCTTCTCCTCAACTTCGGCCCGGCCGAGCGATTCCTCCGCATTATGGCAGGTAACGGGGCCTCGGGCTGCGGGTTGTGAGGGGACCCCCCCCGCTTCTGCTCTGAGGTGGGGGTACCGAGGCAGCCACCGCCGCCTTCCCGCCTTCTTCTTCCTCCCGCTCGCCATGGCCGCCCGCGGAGCCGAGCGGAGCGGCAGTGCCGGGGTCTCTCCGCTGCCTGCCAGCGCCCCGTGAGGGGGGACAAGCGGGGCGGTGTGTCCCTGCGCTCAGTCCTGCCTCCCCCCCCTCCTCCTCCTTCTTCCTCCTCCTCCTCCTTCTCCCCGGAGAGATGTGCGAGACCCGTGCGACGGGAGTCTCCTCTTAGACCGGCAGCCAGGATGGTGCACCTGCAGCCTCTGCCCCTCGTCGTGGTCCAGGGCTTCCTCCACCTCGTAAGTCTCCTTCCCTCATCCCCCCGGCCTCCTGCCGCAGTACTTTGAGGGAGCTCTGTGTGTGTGTTGGGGGGGGGGGGGGAACGGTTCCCATCTCGTCGGGGAGGGCGGTAGGAGCGGACTCCCGTGGAGGTGAATGCTCAGGCTGGCCCCGAGAAGCCCCGCAACCCCCACAGTGAATTTTAGTTCTTTCTGTTTGTTTGATTTTTGGCAGTGTGTTTTTGCTTTACAGCTCGGCGGGCCCGTTTGGGATTCCCGGGCGGGAGCCAAGGGGTGCGGCGGGAGCCGGGAGTGCCCCGACCCACGGGATGCGGGGACTGCGGAGCCGGGATACGGAGGGAGGGTGCAGAGAAACACCTTAAACTGTTCCCTTCCCGGAAAGTTTTCTGTCGTTCTCAAGTGCATCTTCCCCTGTGCGAGGCACAGCGAGTGATGCCGGTGGAGTCCCCCCTGCCCTTTGGAAGCTCCCTCGTTATTTTCGGCTTGCTGCAGCGCACGCCAGAGGGGTTTCCTTAATTTATTTTTATTGTTATAATTATTACAAACTGTGGCACACGCCTGCGTTAACGCTACAAATTCCTTTGCATGGCAGCGGGGAAACTGGGAGACTTGAGGTGGTGACGAAGTGAAATGCAGACTTCGAAACTCTAGGTTCTGTAAGGGAGGAGGAGGAAGGGGTGGGAGCGAAGCGAGAGGCGCGGCGGGAGGTGCAGGGGCCACACGGAGGGCTCCGCTTGTCCCAAACCCGGCAAATTGTCCTCTCTGTGGGGCAGCCACTCTGGAAAAGGTCTTCTACTTCGTGTTGTTGTGGCCGGAGAGGTTATAAAGAGGAAAACTGCCTTTGTGAAATAATACGGCAATCTTGACTTTAGCGACTGGAATTAAAATGTTATTTCTGAATTTATCTGGGGAGGGGGAGTTTTGGTTTTACTCCCATCATTACTTTTGGATTCGTGCTGCAAAAGTTGCGCCTCTCCTCCCCACTCGCCTGGTATCTTGAAAGTTTGTCACTGTGGTCACTAGGGAGTGTGTAATAAACCTTGAAAGGATTAAACACCCTCCTTAAGAACTGGAGTCTAATATTACAGCGTGAGTAGATTGATTAGTTTTTGAAGAAGCTTATGTCAAATTCTAATCCGGTTTCTGGATTGTACTTGTCGTGTAATGTTCGGTTGTTTGGGTTTTTTTTGATTTTTTTTGCTCCAGCACTTTATCATAGCAATGAAGTAGCGAGCTGCAGCCCTGCGATAAGACACACATTTCTTTCACACTCCTATCCTTTTGGACAATAAAAAGCTGTTTACATTCTTCACATTCTTGCAGCCCAGTTTCCAGCTAAACAACGACCAGGGGTAAGAGATGGGAATGGAAAGCAGTAAAAGGATTACCAAGTAGCTGAGCTGAAGGGAACTAAACAAAATCTCTTTCCTCAAGCCTACAACCTCTCAGTCTCTTTCACTTTTTTTTTTTTTTTTTTTTTTTTTTTTTAATATGTATCAAAGGGATTGACTGCAACTTGTATCAGTGGGGATGGGGTTTGTTACACAGTGTTTTGCATGTGAGATTGGGAAATTGTTCTCTGGTTTTATATGCCCAGGGAGAAGACTGGATAAAGAAGCAAATTTTCTATCTAGAATCAAACAAAAACCCTGCAGTCAGTACAGGTTTGTAGGTGGATGTGGCACTCAGCTGACCCTGGAGTATTAATTTTTTTCTGAGCTCTTCATAGACAAACCAGCAAAGTTTTGGAAAAAAATTAGTTTTATAACTTACATAAATTAATTAAAAAAAAAAAAAAAAAAAAGGAAAAAAAAAAAAAAAAACAAAACTAGAGTGTGTGAGATTTTAAAGGCATTATATGAATACACACACATATATTTTAGTGTTAATCTATTGCAAAAAGCTGTGTAAATACATTTTGGCATAGTATGACCAGAACTTCTGGCTACCATCTGCTTAAAGTTACAGCTTATTATAATACTGAAAATATTTTATGCCAGTGGTAATGTATTGAGACAAGTGTCTGTATTATTCTCTGTTGTCTGGACAGTATTTGGAATGACTGATATATTCTTGAAATTTAATTAGCAGCTTTAGCAGGCAGTGGTCAGTTCTAATTCTTGACCATTTTTTTTTTTTTTAACCAAAAATCAACATTGTATTAATATAGCACTTAAGGCTCAGCATTTCAGCCACAGAAGAAAAAAAGTTCTGGGTTTCAGCGTTGCAATACAGCAGCATTTTCACGACCCGGAAATGCTACCATCAAACTCTTTCTGATGGTGCAATCTTATTTTTTTATGAAATCAGAGATATTAGAATACAAAATGTTTTGGCACTGCATTTTTATTTTTTTTTAATAACTTCTTTTGTTAGATAGATTTAACTTCAAACACTTGCGTGCCTTTCAAATACCAGCATGTAGCATCTAATTATTTACTTTTTAAAGATGATTAAATGTAGGATAAAAACCATGGAAAACCTCATAAATCCAAGGAGATGCTAAAGATTATGGCAACCTCTATGCATTTCTGAAAGCAGTGTTAGGTGATTGTTTAGATGTTGTGCCTTATATTGTTCAATCTGAAGTTCACGTTTATTGCTTCCTCCATAGAATAGTGTTGCATTTTTGTTGAATATTCTTGAATTATTATTTTAAATAGTGGATAGTGCACTGGTATGCATGCAGTGTGAGCACACATATATTTTCTAAACTACTTTGCATGTTTGGCTGTATTAAACAGAAAGGAAGCCTGCTGTTGAGTCGGGTTAAGATGCTAACTTGGTTCTTTATAAATGTATTCATTTTGAGTGTCAGGTTTACCTTAGTTGTTAATAGAGACCAAAACAAAAATTTGCAATGCACAGCCAGTACCTGTCTGGGCTGTTATTGATAAGAAAACCAAAAATTGATGTGTTGCATTATATTATAATATAATATCATTAGCAGGTACTCTTCCTTTACTCTTAATTTTCAGAAAGCTTTTTCAAACGCCACAAAATTGCTGTGTGCCCCTTTTGTTATCTGTCTATAAATAATGGAATTCTACATGGAAAAGACTGAAGTATTAGTATTATATTCTTTAGAGTACACCTGGTAGTGTTTTGTTAAGTTGGTTTTAAATGCCTTAAGGGTAGGAGAGGCTTCTGCTACTTTCTTGAGAATATTTATCATTTAAAGAAACTCTTTTTTATTTTAACATTTATTTTAAAAATAAAATGTGGTCAGTATCCAGTGATTTCTTTACGTGTAATTAATTTGCACTTTTTAAATGTCATGTGTCATAAAATTGTTTAAAATAGCTTACATGAGGTCTTCAAAAAATAAAAGAACTTTCTCCTTTTCTGTAAGAAAGAGGAAAAAAATAAGGGCTGTAGGCAGGGTTTGAGCCAAGAAGCAGAATTTACTTTAAATTTTGATAGCAAATATAACCACAACTTTCCTTTGTCTTGGCAAAGCATAGTCAGAGACAAACACTCCCAGACAGGACCTGTGATTCTATAGGGTAACCAGCATCTGAACTATATGTTTATTTTAACATCTTTGCAATTTAAAATTAAAAAAGATTCCAGCAGCATTTTCTACTGCCTATAGTTTTGCCACCATTCTTATCAAGAATTTTCTTTTAATATTATCACCAGGCAGAGCTGTCTCCATGTTATATATCTGGGAATCACTTCTTTTACACACTTTTAAAGAAGTTAATTTTTCCAGTAGTTCTTGTATAGATTAGAAATAACTAGAAAAAAAGACCAAAGATGTTATTTTATGGGTTTTGTTTTTTTTTTTTTTTCCTCCACCAAGACTTCATTTGATATCAGTGAATTTCAATGACAGATTATGTTTGTCTTGGAGTTTTTTGCACGGAATGAGTAATTATTTATCAGACAACTAATTAATTTTTTTACTGTTTTTTTTTTTTACAGCATAGTTTAAAAACTTGCACTGAAAAAATATTTATATTTTGCTATATTATAAGAAGATGTTTCAAGTGCAGAAATGACTTGAAAACTGAGATAAAGGTGCATTTCCATTTAAAATATATATACCATGGGAGGCATAGAAGCAGAGATGTTTTCCTGGATATTTTAATTTTCCTTTGTATCCCTGCAAACCTGACTGGGACCACGCAGAACTCCCAGCTCTGTTATGGGGAAGGTGAATTCTTCCCTCCGGTCACCTTGAAAGACACGGATCAAATTTCATCACTCTAAATTTCAGGGAGATCTTTGTCATGAAATGTCCTGGGCTCAACATTTCTTTGGGTTTATTTTGGTGTTTTTGCTGGATACTGCAGGCACTGTAAGGCTGTGTCTCATTCTTGGGAAATGAAGTCACAGAAGTAACCCAAGGAACGCCGCGGCCAGAAGCTGGACACAGCTCGAGGTGCTGGTTTCAGCTGTTTGAGAATTTATTATCCTCGGTGATGAGTTCTGAATTAAGGTGCATGGAGCTAAGTTTAGTTTACATAGGAGCTAAACATGCAGCACTAAACTTGTCCTTACGTCACGTCTTTTGACCTACTTCTGTGGGATTGGTGACTGTTACTTCTTGGTTTATTTGCACGCTGGCTAGGGGCAGAGAAAGGTTATAGATCCTATTTAAAATCTGTGCAGCAAGTCTGTTTGACTGATGCCCACTAAACCACAGACACCCCAGGCTTCTTTAGCATGGAGCACATAAAACCCTGATCTCAATCTTTTCCTTTGTGACATGGAAAGTATTTTTCTGCCACGGTAAAGCATTTTGAGACCGACTTGTCAGAGATTTGTGATGCTTTTCTTATTACCATTGGCAGTGTGTAACCAACAGGAAAGTGTGTCACGAATTTGGGATGCACTGGTCAGTCCCACCTTTCTGGTTTGCTTACTTAACCTTGGTTTCTGCAGGAAGGGAGCTCAGACACAGAGGTCGAAAGGGTACAACAGGAGAATCCTCTCACTGGCCTGGACTTTCAGGGCACAGAGACCCAGAAGTGTGCAATTTCCCTCTAGGTGCACAAAATTCCTCCTGTACTGCTGAAAATTTTACACTTAATCAACACTTCACAAACAAAAGTGTCTCAGGAGAGGAGCAGGAGCTGCTGAGTGTGGTATGGGATGGGGAATGAGCACTGGGCAGTTATCCTCAGAGGTTTGTGGTCTGTGGGTGACACGTTAACCTTATTTTGGTTCAGGTTTTGATTCTTTTTATTGAAGTCAGTAATTCTTGGGCAGTTCTTGTAAACACCTGCCATGGTTTGAAGACAAAAGCTGTCATCCCATAGATGTGTTTGGGTCAGAAATGGGGTGAACTGTTCTGGGAAGGCTGTCACTTTCAGTCTCTCACCTGTGCTTATCAATGCATCAGAAACAAATGCAGTGAGAGAAAAATGAAGCCATTTTGGCCTTGATCACAAAATTGCTGTGATGAGTGGCAATTTCAAAACTCCATGGGGCAGTACTTTAGTTCTGTATTCTGTCTTCTAGTCCTGATTTTTGCCTACATTTTTAACTCAGTACTTTGCTATATCTATTTTAAAACAAAAAAACCTGCCTTGATCTTACTAGATCTAACCTTGCAGAACTGGGAAAGAAGAAAGTGAAAGTTACCTTTCATATGACTATTGAAAATTCACCCTGAACTTGATTTCCAAACACCCTATTTTGAGTCAGCTTAGGCCTTTCACTTCAAATCTTAAATATATTTGTGTGTATTTCCCCAAGCCTGTTCACTGTTCCTATTCCATTTCATTCTCTCAGCTTCCTACATTGATATATGTTTAGTGGATGGGTTTCTGCATTAGTCTCACACAAAACCTTGGAAGTTTACAGGTCAGAACTTGGTAAACAGTGTTAATTCCTTTCCTGTAGGGAGTGTCCTTGTGGGCTGGTGGTGTGTGTCAGCTATGAGCTCAGTTGCAGTTGACAAAAATGTCCAAGGAAACAAATCCAAAGTGGAGAAGAAATCCAGGGCTATGAAGATGACTCCACATTTAAGAATAAGTAGTTTTGTCCTTGCAGCTTGCTCTACGTGGAATGGCAGTGCTCACTGTAAATACAAAATTTATACAACTTGATTTTAATTTAAAGTAGAATTAAAGAGATTTAAGAATGGTAGTTCTTGAGATAGGTTTTCTCTTTTTTCCAAACGATTGGTAGTAATAGAAGCTGTTATTAGCAGGAAAGTGAAAATGAAAGAATAGGGAGAAATAAAAAATAAAACTAAGGATTTAATGTCTCTAAAATCAGTTTTTATATGCGTGGGGACCAATTACGGTTATTGCACCATTACAGTGCAGGACTGAGGTTACTTTAAATGCCCTGATTCTGTTTCTCCAGATCCAGCATGTTTGGTTTATGTTTATGAGAATTTCCTGACTTTATAATGCTTGGGTGTGGTGCTGACCAGGTATTTCTAATACTGTGATCCATCAGTAATAAAATAACCTTAATTTCATGTTACTGTACCCATTATCTAAGAAAATAAAACACTGTGCATAGAAGTGCTTCTATATTTGTTCTTCTATTATGTAGATTTAAGGGCTTTATACTGTTCTGATGGAGAAGAAGCTGGCTGTGCTTGAGACTGACCTGAAGAAAAAAATATTACTAGGGGATTGCTGAGGGGTAGGAGGTGAATACGAGAGAGAGGAAAATTATGGAAATAAAACACCGTCCTGGGCAGGTGGGGTGAGCCTGTGCAGTTAGGGCATCTCTCTGACTGTTCCAGTGCAAGGATCCTGGTGGTCGTTTTGAGCTTTCAGGTACTGCTGCTGTTTTTCTCCTGTGAAGTGAGATGGGGAAACCAAGCAGCTTAAATAGCCCAAGAGGGTCAAATGTGAGACCTGAAGGATGTTTTCCTCTAAGGCTGTCTGGCTCTTTTCTCCTTGCAAGCAGTGGCTAACTGCTTCTGTTCCTTGGAAAGTAGAAACTGCTGTGACCCAGAGGGCTTGGGGGCTCTCAGGGGCAGTTATTTGTCCTCAAGCCTTCAGATGTAGCTGGCGCTTATGGGTGTTCCACTGGCAGCCTCAACCATCCAAGGTCTTCCCAAGAAAACTTTTCTCTTCACTCCATTCAGTCAGATTGTTCTTTCAAGAAGAAACCTTCAGAGATTTTTGTGCAGAAATAGGAATGTACCAATAGCTTTGTAGGACTCTGTAGTTGGACTTCATGGTGCTTTATAGTCCAGATATGCTGCATGTGCATCACTGCTCTGGGAAACACCAGGAACAAAAGCTGGCTCAGTCTACCAAAATAAAGCCCCACGGTATGCTTTTTAGCTGCACTTCCAGTGGACCAGAAGTATATTCTTCAAATGACTGATATAAATCTGGTTGCTCATTTTCTCTTTGCTGCCTTTATTTTGGGACCAACTTGCTGAGCTCTCTGTGGTGTTGTCAGTGCTACAGCAATGGGAAGGGTGACAAATTAATTCAGTAGATCATAATGGCTTGGTTTTTTTATAATTGTGACTTCACAATTATAAATACAATTATGCAAGTATAACTTTTAAGAAAAATCATTCTTTCACATGGTGTTAAACTTATGCCTGCACTGGGGTGTTTTTGAAGTCCATCAGTCAGAAAAAAAAAATCTGTTTTCTTCAAACTGCTTTTGAGCACTCACCCCAACCACTTATTCAGGGTCTGCACTGTCTTTCAGAAAATTCACATATGAACAACAAGATTACTGAAATCATCTTCTTTGGGAAGAGTAGTTTGTGGGGGAGGGGGTTATTATGTTTTTATTGTGATTTATATCAAACAGCATACAAGATTTCCATATGCATTATGAAAATATAAGTCTACAAAATCCCTCTGAATTCAGTCTATGCTCTTCCAGTAAACTGGGACTCCAGTTGTTGCTGACTTCCAGAAGGAATATGACCTGTTAACCACTGCCTTCTGAGCCTCAGCCCAGCTCCTTTTTCACCACTTTTTCATCTGCTCATCAGGGGGGGAACAATTCAGGGACAGAAATTCTTGGGATGACCATGTCAAAAGGCTGTTGATATTCCTATGCTCTCTCCCCCTCCACAGATCCAGTCTTTTGATAAATATGTGGCAGAGTTGAATTAAACTTTGTAAATATTGTATATCCATGCTGGCTCTTCCCAGTCATCATCAACCTGTTCATATGCCCAGATATGACTTTAGATAGGATTTGCTTCATGATTTCCCCAGGGACTGAATTGAGCAGCTGGTAATCTCCTGGATTGTTTTTTAGACTCTTTGGAAAACGGTTTACTAAATGTAAACATTTTGCTGACAATCAGGGACCTCCCCCGCTCTCCCAAACCAAAACTTGATTGTGAACAGCCTCATCAGACAGCAATATCAGCAGAAAGAGATAAAACCCACCCAACCCTGTAGACTGTGGATGGGTTGAGAATTCTCAGGGGATCCCTGTCTCAGTTCTCTTCTACGACTGATAGTAAGGATTATGTAGGGAAATTACATAGAATTAAATCTTCAGGGGACTTGGAGTAGTTGCACTTAAAATTCATTCCTTAGAGTTCAGTCCTGTGTCACTGAAATAGGCACCAATGTTTTTTGTATAGTGATGGATGCTAAATGACTATTAAACCAAAATACAAAAAAATCATCTGCAAAGAAATAGTTGCCACTCACAGTTTTTTCTCAAAAATAATTAGAAGGACCCAGTGGTTCCCTTCAGGTCTCCTTAAGAGATCTAAAATTCACTTGCAAGGATGGATCTTGAGTTTGGACTTCCAATATTGCCACAGAATGGTCTGGTAGAGACAGCAGAAACGATCTTCTGTATTGTTGGAAATGTTCCTTGGGGACATTCCCCGGGGGAATCCCCCGGGGGAGCAGCAATGTCAGTCCCTTGGTGACTGGAGAACCAGCCCTGTAAAAACTGCCCCATTCTCCCATTTTTTTCTATCCCTACACATCTGAACATGGTATATGTTTCCTAGAGGTTTGCAACAGAAAGGTATCAGATTCAGCAAAAACATTGACAAAAGCATTAGTGTGGGTTAACCTCATTTTTGGAGAAAAACTCAAGACCAGCTTTCTTAAAATACTGATTATTATATTCTTAGCAGTATAATGCTTTAGCTCTACCTACAGATACAGAAATAATATACGCCTGAGGCAGACTCACGCAAATTATTTGTAGTTCTTTGTAAATTTCATATTTCTGAATTCAGACAACGTTTTGTGGTTTGCAGGCACAGAGGTAAAACTGCCAAACTTTGAGTCAGACTTCAAAACCTTTGCTTCTGAAAAAAAAAAAAACAATTTGCGTTTTTAATCATCACTTAGATTGTGTGTTACATCTGAAGGACTGGTAAATAAATTATTAGTCTGAGAAATTCTAGATAGGCAGATCAACCTTAAGGCAGCTGCAATACCCTGAAATTTATCAAATGGAGTGAGGGGTATTTTTTTTAGCTCTGGAAAGGAATCATGGTCAACCATTGCAAAGCTCTTGCAGTGTTCTGCCATACAGGGACTTCATTCTGCCCTCAGTCTGGGAGCTTGCAGAGAGGTGACAGATTTAGTGAAGGATTTGGAGCCTGAACACCTGTGCAGTGTCATGCATTTAAAAATAGAATGTGACAGCAAAACACATCAAGCCTCTGATGTCCAAATAGAAGCCACAGGGGTTTTTCCTTCATGTTTCATCCTGAGAAATAACTCTCAATCATCACTGTCCAAGGAAACACAGCACACTGTTTTGTTGAGGTAAAGAGGAAAAAAAAACAGAAGGGTAAAAAGAGGTGCACCTAAAGCATTAATCACCTTTTCTTTCTTTTCTATGGATTCCTGCATCTTTGAAGGCTGCAGGATTGTTAATGTTCATTTCTTCAAGCTGGAGGAGGACTTTGGCCTGAACCTACTTTGCTTACCTTCTGCTTGATGCATTCACTGAAGTTAAAAAAAAGCAACCAAACGTTTGTTTTTTTTATAATCTCCTCAATAAGGAAAATAACATATAAACCCAGGGCAGAAAGATAAAAAAAATCTTCCCTAATCAGTGGGGCAGATTTGTGCACTTGGCTTTGCTCTGAAGGAGGCTGCATTACTGGGAGCAACTCTGCTTCCCATCTCCTTTAGTAATGTCTTTGAAATGTTAATCAAAACTAAAGCATGTAAGTATTTGTTTTGTTGGTTTTTGTTGTTGTTGGGGTTTTTTTTTCTGTTGTTGTTGTTGTATTTTTTTCAGAGTGAACAGGGTTTCCCAGTCTGTTTGATTCTCTAATCCCTCTGCAGTCCTTGCAGGCTGCTCATGCTCTGGCCATGAACCCAATTCATCCACTTTTTTCCCATTACTAAGTTCTAATTTTCCAGTGTGTGCTTTTTCTTTAGCAAAACTGTTGTTTTCAAAGGCCATGTGGGTTTTTTTCTTCATTTTGGTGTTTTTTTGACCTCTTTTCTCTTACAACCATACTAAAAAAGGACATTTAGCCAGTGTTTAATGTGATCAAGTGATGGAGACTTAAGGAAGGCCCATATTTAGCTCTTCTGTGCTCTTATTTATGTGTGAGGAATACATAAATCTACTTTAAACTCAGACAAGAATTATCATTTTGGATGACAAAAGCTATGACACATGAATGAGTTGCTTCTCAAAATCAATGAAATAAATTAGACTCCCTGTTTAGGAGCATCTGGCACTCTTAGAACCCAGTTCACATCATGATATCTCTGTTTATTAAGAAGAATTATGTAACAATACGGTTGATTTATTTCAAGATGATTGGCTTAGCAGCTTAATTGGTCTATGCAGTGTACCAGAGGAAAAAAAAATTAATTAGCTCATTTGTGGATGACGGGAAGCACTGTGCTTTATGCTCATCTTCTTTAGAGGTGCTCAGCCATTTCATGCTGCAATGAACCTTTTCATCTTGCACAGAAACTGTCTCTACATCAACACCAAGCTGGTGTTCAGGCATTGGGCACCAGTTGAAACTCACATAAACCAGCAAGGAGGTTCCTTTGAATCCGAAGAGCACTCATGACTCCTTGCAGGAAAAGGAACCTTCCTGGAGAAACAGCAAGACCAAAATATTCCTTGAAGAACAAAGCCAGTTTTCCCCCACTGTGGCCTGCCTTCCTTTGGGCTGAAACTCCCACCTTCCAATTCCCTAAAACTACTTAACATACAAGAAAATTAGCAGGCTGTATCCAAATTTTACACTCATCCCTGTGCAAAGTTTTAGTTCTTCTATTTCCATCTTATTTATACATGAAACACAAGACCCTGCAACACCATTTGACTTCTTTCTGAGGTTGTAACCTCTCAGCTGAGACAGATGATGATGGTTATTATTCTTTTTACTACTACCACCTCATAGTAACACTGAAATATGCTCAAATTGCTTAGTATCCAAATAGTATTTTCAGAATAGTGTTTGAGTGTGGTTCAATAACTTTCAAAATCTCTCATTTAGTGAGAAATCACTTTTCTCAGTTCCAAATGCAGCTGCTTGTGTCAGCCAAGAGGCTCTTGTCTTGGGGGCAAGTTCCACATAAGTGGAGTTAATCACATCAGCACAAGTTTTTTCTATACTTTTACATCAGTTTAATAAAATTAGAGGTTTGGATGCTGGTTTCTCTTGTGTTGTTAACTTAAGATACTCTTGAGTCCCCAATGATTTCTTTTTCTGTTTCCATAACTGAACACCAAACTCCCCACTTCTCTCCCACCCCCAAAGCACAAAGAAAGAAAAAAAAAAAGGAAGAAAAAAAAGAAAAAATATCAACAACAAAATCTTTGAATTATAATCAGAACAAAGATTTGACTCAAAACATTAAAAAAAATATAGGACTGAAATATAGGACAGTCACACCCTGTTGTAACTCTGCAAGTCTAGTATGTGAGATATTATTTCCCACTGTTTGTAGACCATGTTACGAACGCAGAAAATTGCAAATGAGCTTCAAATCTTAACACTATATGTCTTTACTACTGGGAGCAAGTAAGGTCCTATTTTCCACTCCTTTTGCACATCATGTGATTTGATTCCCTCTGTTTGCTCTGTATACAACATAGACATGAAGGAAGTCAGAAAGGGAACGGTTCTGCAAGAAGCATTTTGTTCAGCACTGCTGGGAAAGATTTTTTATAAATTTGCAGGTTGTAAACCAAGGTTTGATGATAATATTAGCCAGACAGATATGCGAGATACTCAGTTGAAGCCTTGGGTGGAGCATTTAAGCACATGTTCAGTCCTTTATCACATCATATGAATACCTAAAACCACAGGCAGTGGTTTGCCATTCCTGACTTACAGCAGAATAAATTCTCTCAGGACTGCCTGGTGTTACAATTCTCTGTTGTCATGATCACAGGGATCAGACATTTGGGGGAGCCTCACCTGTAGCTGTCAGACAGAAGTTCAATCTGCAGCCAATGTGCTCTCCAGCTCCTTCTTACTGAAATTTGTGGATGGCTGCATGGGTCTGACTTCAGGTAGGGAGTGTTTTCCTTCTGTAGTCTTTTAAAATACAAGATTTTTTTTTTACAAAGAGTGACCCAGCACACTTAGCTTTGGACTTAATGTACAGAAAATCACAGACAGGTTTGGGTTGGAAGGGACCATAGAACTCATCCAGTTCCAACCCCCCTGCATGGGCAGGGACACCTCCCACCAGCCCAGGTTGCTCCAAGCCCCATCCAACCTGGCCTTGGACACTGCCAGGGATGGGGAAGTCACAACTTCCTTGGGCAACCTGTGCCAGTGTCTCACCACCCTCACAGGAAAGGATTTCTTCCTAATGTCCAACCTCAATCTCTCCTCTTCTGATTGCAAACCGTTTCCCCTTGTCCCATCACTACACACTCATGCAAAAAGCCCTTCCCCAGCTTTATTGTAGCCCCTTCAGACATTGGAAGTTTGCTCTAAGGTCACCTCAGAACCTCCTTTTCTCCAGGCTGAACAATCCCAATCTCTCAGCCTGGCTTCCCAGGGAGCTGCTCCACAGCCCTCTGAGCATTTCTGTGGCTTTTCTCTGGACACATTCCAGGATCTCTGTGTCCTTACACGTCTAGATATAGAACATCAAATTGTGTCTGACCTTTCATCCTTAACTTATTTACAGCCTTCCAAATTAAGGTGGGATGGCATCAGCAAGGAATACACTGAGCAGGGAAGCTGTGGGCAAGGGTTCCTTCTTCTTCTCCTGAATCCAGACCTGGGTGGGAGCACCTCTCATTCCTGAAGAGAGGAAGAGAGATGAGAGCATCCTGGTCTGGCTGTGGGGGCAGGAAAGCAGCATCCCAAACCACAGAGAGGAGCAAACCAGCAGCATAGCCACCTCCCATCCTTCCCCAGGTCTCTGCTACCTTAATCCTGTGTGGTGACAGTGAAGACAAAGGCTGAAAAGCAGATAAATAAAGAATGTTGTTGGCACCTCAGAGGAAACATCTCCTCCTGTGTATTGATCAACAATGAAGAGCACATCAAAATGGTTTGGACATTTTGATCCATATTCAGGCATCAGATTTTTGGCTGAAATTCAGCTGGGCCCTAAGCAAAGTTGAACACGAGCCACATCCATCTTATCTACACTAATGAGGTGTTGGCCTTTGCTGACTGGAAGGAGATCTGCCAAGATTTTCTTTTCTGGATCATGATTTGGAAATACTAGCTCTCTGTTTGGTAAGCTAACGTATTAAAACTTATTGTTTTCTGCATGTTGGTGATATTAATCCTTTTTTCTCAAGATACACATCCAGCTGCTCAGCTCTCTGTGCATAGCTTGTGGAAGAAGGAAGCTGCTACTCCTCAACAAGGAGCTGAAAGATTCCCTGCATCAACCTCAGCCATGATGAAGAGGGAATCCAGATTAATTTACAAATTCCTGACCCAAAACCAGTGACACACTGCCATGCATTTATTCTGCATAACTTGATGGGCATGCTGGGTCCAGATTAAAAATGCCTCCTTACCCCTTCAGCAGTGCAGGCAGGACAGATGAACAACCCCTTCCCTTCCCTCACAAACAATTGCCACTTCCACAGGCATCAGGAGTTTTGATAATAATGAAGTAACACCATTCATTTGCCTGACCCAGGAGACCCAAATATTTATAAAATCACATTTTTGCTCCTTGTTCAGTCATGCATAAGCATATAGACTTCAAAAAATCTTTTCAATAATCAAGAAGGATATCACCTTCAGTTTTAACAAGAGGGATTACTTTATGGTCCCTCTGGAACCACCTTTGGGACCTGCAGGCTGTAGTTTACTACATGTACAACAGAGCTGCCTTTTACCTGTCATAGGCTTATTCCCTGCTCTGGTCTAGGCAGCAGTCACTTTAGGTTTGTTTCCGTATTTGATGTCCACCATCTGTATGAAAACAAAAGGAATGTTTGACTTTTTAAGCCTGTTTTTTTCTTACACGTCCCCAGTTCTTCTACTTTCTGCTTATCAGCTTCCAGCTCATATCTCTTGCTGTAGGAACTATTTATTCTTCCTCGCCCCAGGTCGTTTGGGTTTTGAGATTACTCACGGTACTTGTTAACATTCAGTCTCAAATCCATTCATTAATAGTGGCTGGGTTTGTTACATAGACTCAGAATTTGGCTATTTAATGAAAAAAATTTTATGTTCTGTCTTGAACTCTTTCAGACAGTGCATGAATTAAGCAATGCCCTGTAAGTCTTATTTGCAATTATACATCCTTCAGGACTGGCTTGTTCAGCATTTTAAAAAGTAAGGGGGACTGACTACTTCAGAGTGGTTACTTTCAGAGTAAATCTTAAATCAAAAAATGACATTTTGGAAGAAAATTCATTATCTGCCAGACTATGGTCAATGGAAAAAGAAAAAGCCTAAAAGAACTTTGAATAGCAAGATGCAAAAGGAACATTTTGAGTTTTTTAGCATGAATGATAAAATCCAGGAGGAGGGGAGGGAGTATCAGGGGTTGTTAATGGAGAAGCATGGATCTTGTAGGCATTATCAAAACTTTTTTTGGAAAAAATGCTGTGAGTGTTGTTGATAAAATCAGCAGAGCCAAGATTTCTCACGGAATGCTCAAAACTCCGAAACCAAACCTCCTGTTAAGGTCTTTGGAAATTTTGTAGTCAAAGGTTTGGGGCACTGTTCGCTGTTACAACACAGGGATCCACAGAAATTTGCATTGCAATTTGCATTTTCCACACAGGGAAGACTTTTTAAGGTTCTGCTTTTATATCTCCCATCCTCTGAAGTTTTAGTATGCATCCAAAGAGAACGATTCCTGCTGTTTTGTTTCTAGGATTGTCTATTTCCTAGGGTATATCTTTTAGATGCCTGTGCCTTAAAATCAATGTGCCATTTCTCCCTTTTCCAAGTCCTCCAGTGTGTGATTTATCTTCCTTTAGTGCTTATTTCACCAACTGCAAGCACCCTACCAGTACGGTTCTTTTGTATAACCTGAAAATGTTATTCTTTATGTGCCAATTGAAATACATCAACTGCATTATGGGATGACACCAAATTAATACTTGGGGTTATGTGCACAGCAATTCACAATAAAGGAAGACTGAAAGATGTAAAGATGCCTTGAATGTATTCCCTTTTGTTTGATACAGATACGACACGTGGAGCAAATAGGTTCAAAATTATATTTTTATATGCAAATGACAGCAATTTGTATTAACTATTGTGCTAGAACATAACATTTTCATCTGATGCAAGCCCTTCTTTCTTCAGATCCTCTTTCTGCTCTTACAGCACATGTACAAAGATCTTAGATATTAAATATCTCAATAAATTACTAAAAGGGAGCAAGCTGGGTACATATCCTGACATCCTTCCAGTCAAAGTAGATCTCAGACGCTCCTCCCTCTTTTAAACCACAGTGATGGATTTGTTATAACAGGACAGATGACTAACACACTTCTAACTAAGTCTTCTTAAAACTTACCTGGTGAACAGATTTCAAATTCCGTAATTTTTGAAGTGTCTCAGATGTATAATTTCATTTTGGAATTAGTATTTCATGTAGCTAGGGCTGCTCTTGAATGGGACTCTTTGTACTTTGTGTGTGTGTTTTAAAAAGTAATCAGAAAAAGTGAGTTTCTATACTGACAAATAGCTAAAAAAGTGCTAAGGAAAATGTTTCTATTTTAGAAGGCTTTTAATCCAGAAAATATTTGACCATTTTTTTTGACCAATATTTGTTTGTTTGTTTGTTTGCTTGTTTGGGTTTTTTTTTCTCTTTCTGGGGGCATAAAAGGTGGCCGAGTAAATTAAAAAGGAGTTAAATTGGGCTTCAATAGGACCTTACAGTATGAACTCCCAGTTCCTATCTCATTATGTAGCACACAATGGCTGCAGGCGGGGCTGGCTGCTGCTCAGCAAAGGCTAATATTGTTTTACCTTAAAACTTAATAATAAGGCAGCTTCAGTCAATGATTTTCTCTTCTCTAAGAGAGCAATTCATTTAGGAAAGCAGCATGCATGCATGTGTGTAGGCAGCAATAAAACATCTCCAAGTGCCCCAATGTGCTACCTCTCGCTAAGTGGTTTGAAAAGGAGAAAGATTTTAATTTAATTTAGAAAACTGCCTTGGTCTTGCAGATAGACTGCAGGGAGGAAAGAAGCTGTGAGCCAGCACTGCAGCTCCCAGACCAATCCCAGCTTTGCCACCTGGATACATGGTGGGAAGACAACCCTCAGGCTTCTGCCCCAAACCATGGTGCTGGGAGAGAGAAGGGGCTGCTACCCAAGCAAGGGTTGGGGGTTGGGTACAGGGATAGACTTATAGGATTATAGGATGGTTTGGGTTGGAAGGGACCTTTAAGATCATCAAATCCAACCCCCCTGAATGGGCAAGGATGCTTTCCACCAGCCCAGGTTGCTCCAAGCCCCGTCCAACCTGGCCTTGAACACTTCCAGACCTGGGAAGGCTGCACCCCTGCTAGCCAGCCTCATCCCAAAGGGCCTCCAGCTCATGGAGAAGACAGCAGTAGAGGAGAAGGAGCATCTCTCCCTTGTGTCACCCTGAAGTATCCTCAGCCTCTAAGTCTGCATCCTCAGCCTCCCCTGCAGCCCCTGTATTTCCTGTGGAGCAGCAGGTCACCTTCTCCCTCTGCAACCCAGCCTGATCTTGGAATCCTCACCAATTTGCATGACAAGGCATTATAAGCAGAAATATTTACCTTAGGGACATGGCAGTAATGCACTGAGCAGCTCCCACAGTTTGCCACAGCTTGGGTCTGACATGGGAAACAAAAAGTTGGTTTTCCAGGAAGGAATATCATGCTTGAAGTAAACAGGGAAAGGGGCTTTCTGGAAGAAAGCTTTGAAATTTAGATTAATAATCTCCCTTCATCCCATTTTTTTTTTTTTTTAAATCCTTTAAACTAAACATTTCCTTCCTAACCTGACAGAGGGTCACACACCCTCTGACAAAGGTTTTAACAGTGAAAACAGAGAGAAAATTCAGAAACTTGGACTTCAGTTCCCTCTCCATAGGAGGGCTGGCAAGCACAGGAATGGGTGTTGCATGTCACTCAGGTCAGTGAGAGTTTATCAGGAAATTCAGCCTGCAGTGAAGCCCTACAAAAAAATCTAATGCCTTATTTAAATAATGGTGTTCATTGCCTATTAAAATGTAACTCCTTTCTTTAAAATAGGATTAATTCAAATGTACAAGAAGGCAATTCAGTTACATTTTATGCTTCAGCCCAGTGCTCACTTTTCATAACTCATTCCCAGAAGCAAGATTCAGGGCAGTGGCATTCTCAGTTCTGCCATAAAAAGCACAAATGACTCTAAAACCTGTTTTCAAAATTTGGCCCAAGTACTGCCAGTGTTAGATTTTTTCATAACATATTACTTTGGTCATTACTGTTTTGCAAGATAATTGTATCAGTGATCTAACTTCTGACAGTATCCAGAGGCTGAAAATAGTTTGCTGCAGCACCTTTGTCTTTTAAAGGCCATTTGGGGCTTGTTATTTTAATCCTTTTGCAGCCTGATTTATCACTTCAAACATCTGTCAGCTGGGCTTTGTCTTGAAATGGATAGTGATAGTGCTACTGAGTTTTCAACAACAGCTGTTAGAGGTTCATTAGTTAGACTCTCAAAGGGAGCAGATAACTGTAATATTTTTCTTTGTTAATCATCTCTTATGCATGGTAGTAATACAGAGCTGGAAATCTGCTAGAAATGCACAGCGTCTCCCTGTTCCTAAGTTGTCAGAAGCATCCTTTTATTCATTTAATCTGGCTCCATTATTAAAACTCTCTTCCTTGTAATGCAGGCAAAAAAAAAAACCTAACCAAACCAAACCAAACCAAACCAAAAAAAACTATTGAAGTGTGGCACGTGTGCAGTGAGATAGAAAATCAGCCTTTGGTGGGTCATACCTAGTGTGAGGATAGGTCACTCAAGGTCTCAAGAGTTTGCACTCAAGTGTGAATCAACCCTGAAGATGAGATTAAAGGCTGCTCTGTAATTGATTTTTAATTTAAAATTTAAAAGGCACACAAAAGCTCCATGACAACTTCTGTAAAATCAGGTTCCTTTCTAGCAGATGAAGCATTTTGCTGCTAAAGCAAAAAAAAAAAAAAAAAAAAAAAAAAATCAAATCCTTGCAAGCCTGCCCCTAGCTAGGTGCCACAGTGTCTCCTGCCAGGAGCTTCAAGAGACCTAAACATCTGTGGAAGTCTCCTGCAGTGGAGAGCACGTCAGTGCCACCGCTGCTCCACCCGGCAGTGCTCACCAAAAAATAATTAATTTGAAATTAGTGTTTTAATGAACTGATCTCAGCTAAATGTAAGGCGAAATCTCCTGGGCATTAAGGAAATAAGTAGGAGGGGAAATTATTAACTGTAAAGTTCAGCAGAGGGCTGGGCAGCAGGTGCTGTCTTGACAAAGGAGCAGAGCGATCCCGTGGCAGTGTGGGGTGAGAGGAGGATTGTTCAGGTTTGGGCTCTGCAAGCTGCTAAGCAGTGTCTACAAGGGGCACTGTGACTTCAGAGGGGATGAAAAACATCTCGGGCACCTCCCCAGCTTCCCGGGTGAATCAGAACGTCTTCTAAAAAGGAATCAAATGCCAGATCCTCATCCTAAAAGCACAAGCCTGAGTCCCGTAAGACATTACAGGTGTCTGTAGCACCAGTGAAGCTCTGTGCTAAAGACACTGGGAGAGCACAGGTTGGATTTGAAATGAATGTCCACAGTAACTCAAAAAGCACCTGAAAAATCAGATTCTTTTTTTATAGGTCATCATAGCAGGAATTGTGATTTCTGAAAGATGGACAAGTACCTCGATCCACTTTGCATCAGCAGGGTCATGCCAGGCACAAGGAGAGGGTTATGGAGAGAGCAGAAACAATGTCACAGTCAGAGTGTCAGCTTTTGGTCCTACAGAACCTTAGTTAGATTATTCCACTTGTATGTTATAAACTCAGTGACCTTTTTATTTTATTTACTGAGGGACAGTCAAGTCCTAACATAATCCAAGACACTGCAGACAGTCAGGGGGATCACTGACCCAGCTACAACAGCATTTCATTTGTCCTATGGAAGCAGACATTACTCTTGAATGTTTAATATTTTTTTACATATTAATAATAAATATATATATAAAGTGGAAATTTTCTATATTGTAACTAAGTTAGATCTTTTTGTACAAAACTTTTTTGGACAATTCACAGAATGGTTTATATCAGTGTGACTTCACCCTTCAAGAAAAAATGGATCCTCCTCATCTCGTCATCTGTAGTGAAGAGAAAAACTACTTAGTGATGTTAGGAAAAAGTAGAAAAGATATTCCTCTACAAACATACAAATAAGATACCCACTTACAGAAGAAAAAGAAACAAACAAAACAGCAAACCACAAGGACAAAGAGCTGAAGTCTTTAAGAGCACAATTTGTGCAGAGTTTTGTTTTTGCAAGAAGTATTTTGTGGGAACAAATTTTCTCTTCTTTCACCAAAAAGGTAGATCAAGGGAATGTGTGGGTATCATTTAAAAGCTGTGCTCAAAGCAATTTGCCAAGTTGCGGCTGGAAGGAACCTAAATCTACTCCACAGGGTTGTGGGAAAAAATAATCTGTACTTTCCAAATGCATTTTTGGATAAGGAAATCCTTGCAGGCTTTGTTTTTCATTTTCACTCTTTTCCTCTGCTTTTTCTTCCTCAGAATTTTGTTTCTTTACTGAAGTGTTGTTTTAGTAAAAGTCCATTTTTTTTTCTCACAAACACTAGAGAATTTCAATGTAGTCATTCTGTAAAATGTAATGCTGAGTCCAAAGTGTCAGTTTTGCTCAAAAACATGCAATGAAATTGAAGAGGAACTTCTCGCAGCATACCCCTTATTTCAGAGTCATATTTTTGTCTGTGTGTTATCTGAATGCTATCATCTGATATTCTCATTAAAGCAAAGACTTCTAGCTGTTACCTTCCCTAGCCCTTATGTCTTTGCAGATGCAGGTAGAGCTCTTTCTCTCTCTGATCTTTGGAGGAAAACTTTCAGCTCTGTGCCATGAACCACCCTTCATTAGCTTCCCACACGCCTGCTGCCAGAGCAGGAGAGGAACCCAACACCTTACAGGAGGGAAGAAGAGTGCTGAGTTGCACATTGCCTTTCATGGTTCCAATTTATTTCTTTTCTGCCTCACCTTCTGTGACAGCTTGAAACTCCTGAAAGCTAAAAGGCTGGAAGCGAGGGAAAGCTTCAGGCTCACCCTTGCTGCCACTCTCTTTCAGGTATTTAAATGTGCAGCAGAATTGGTTGGCTCTCAGGCAATGCTATGTCAGATGGTGCTAATATTCACAGTATATTATATATAATATACTATACTATAATATAGTATATATTGATAGACAGTTTTATTCTGCCACTCCTTATTTTCTTTCTACAACTACCTTCTGGGGCTTTCCCAGTGATGCTGAGGAGCAGTGGCTGTGGAGGAAGACCCATCACCCACTGCTGGTAGGAGGAGGTGGTCCAGGGATGATGGCTTCTCTTCTCTTCTCTCAAGGGGGATCCCTCTGGGGGGAGGGGATGGACTTTTTATTTTGTAACATTCATTTACAAGGAGAAAACGTAATGAGCTGCAAGGACGATCACAAAGGCTTTTTTTTTTTCTGCTGAAGCAGCTTGTTGTTTTAGTTTAACTACAAGAGACAGGACAAAATTGTTAAAGCAATCCAGTGACATCAGCTACTGAACAGGGGATTTCTGTCCAACTTTCACCTGTTAAAGAGGTAGCAATAGCTGCATGAGTCTTTAAAATTTTCCAGAGTATAAGCCCTCTAGCATGACTGGAAGACTCTGAGAATTCTGGGCACTCTGTCTCTGTCCAGAGACCCTTGACAATCTATCAATCTTCTGAAAATCCACTCCCTGGTCTGCACTTCCCCCTCACCCTATAAAGGATATGTTTGCTGAAACAGGCACCATGAACCCCATAGTCCCACTTTAGGATTCATTTTAAAATGAGACAGAAATGATTTCTGCAAGTGCACTCTGAATTCCCAGATGAATTTTATCTTTGCAGTAGTCTGCCATGGCCCAGAGAAGAGAGGGAAAGCCACTCACAACAACTGCCTGGTATTTATTGATTCACAGTTCAGCAAGGGAGGGGTGGTAGAAGCATTCTGGGTGCCTGGAGAGCAAGGACATCCATGCTTACAAGGCTCAGCTCCTCAATAGTCACACACCCCCATCCCCATGAGCATGGGCAAATGGTGGTGGCAATTTCTGTGGCATCAGGTGGGTAAAAAATCAGTTTGCAGCATTTGATAAATGTGCAACACAACTGGGGCTGCTCAACTGATCAAGAAAAATGGGCAGGACCTGCAGCAATTTACTAAAACCCACTTTAGCTGGTGTGCTGCTTGCACCTCTCTTTTCCAGGCTGGGTTAGTGGTTAGATTATGGTGTAGGACTGGGTGATCTCAGAGGTCTCTTCCAACCTAAAACATTCTGTGGTTCTGTGAAACTGCAAGCACTGCTTCCAGAGCTGCACAAGACACAAAGGCCTTCCTCTTCACCTACAGTCTTTTCTCATTTCTTGTTTTTTTGTGGTTCTAACAAAAGTACTTCCCTGATCACTCTATTCCTACCCACATGCCCAGTCCTTGGAGGACTCAGATGGCTTCTAGGCTCCTCGTGGATCAGACAGAGCTGCCAGGCTGCCAGTCACCATCCCCAGGATCTGGGCAGCACCATCAGCTGCCTGCAGCTTCCATCAGCCACCAGCAGGAAGGGGAGAGTGGTTCCTCAGCACCTAAAGGGTCCTCATCAAATGCACAGTGAAAGGGGCTAATTGAAAAGAGGACAACAGGGTAGGTCTCTTCTCCTAAGTAACAAGTGTCAGGATGAGAGAAAATGGCCCCAGATGTGCAAGGGGAAGTCTAGATGGGATATTAGGAGAAACTCCTTCAGCAAAAGGGTTGTCAGGCATTGGCACAGGCTTCCCAGGGCAGTGATGGAGTCACCATACCTGGAGGTGTTCAAAAGGGGTTTAGATGTGGTGCTGAGGGACATGGTTGAGCACCAGACTTGGTAAATGTTTGGACTCAATGACCTCAAAAGTAACTTCTAACCAAAATGATTCTATGATTCTTTATCTCCAAGAGAAGAAAGTGAAGCAAGCAGCCAAATGTGCAGCTATGTTTGAGCAGCCCCTTCAGCTCAAACATTTCAAGTCATTTTTGTGCTTTCTTTCCCAACTGAAACGAAACAGAGCAGTCAGTTTTGTTTCTGGGGAGCTCTCCTTACTTTCCTTGTGTGAGCCACACCCCTGCCATCAGGCCCTCAGGTATTCACACAGGCTTTTTAACTTGGGGAAAACCAAGCTCTAATAAGTACCTTGTATCAACTCCTCTATACTTATCTAATTTAAAATACACCTTCTGAGAAGAAAAAAAAAAACAAACAAAAAACAAAACCCAAACCACAAGCTCCAAACCAGTGGCAGGAGGTTACAAATAACAGACTTGATTTCCACTTTCAGCTGCTGTAGTGGCACTCAGGTTGGCACAGAGGCCAAGGGGCTGGGAGCTAAAGTCAGGAGGTAGAGGAATCAGTGCAGATTTCAGGACCTGTCAGATTTTTTTGATTCAGTGCAAAGCAAATCCCTGTTTCTTAGGGCAGGCTGATGTGCCTGATTTTGTTTTCTCGAGGGAAATCCACTTCCCAGCAGAATTTTAAGAATATTGACAATTTCCAAGCAAAAACCTCAGCATGCTCTTGGGCAGCTGAAGATTGAGGCACCCTGAAGGATTTTCCTGTGTGGTAGAAAAGGTTGTGTCACAGTTTAACACTGGCCCGGCAATTAAACCGAGTAACAGACGCTCTCTATTAATCTCTCTCTCCTCCCTGATAAAGAAAGGAGAGAGAATAAGGGAGAGAGACTTATGGGTTGGAAACTAAACTACACAATTTTAATGAAACAGTAATGATAAATAGGAAAAATTACTAAATATATACAAATATACAAGAAAAGGGATACCACATTCCTCCCCCCCTGCTCCCCAATAGCTCTCACGTCACCACCGAGGCTGCAGGGCAGCTCTGGGAAAGTCCAGGCTGGACTCCTGGAGTTGGCAGCAGTTGGGAACTGGAGGCAGGAACACACAGATAAGGGCTGGCACGGATCAGGAGCACAGGCAGAGGAATGGACGGGATCCTTCCAGGATGCCAGAGTGAAGGAAGGGAAGCAGGAAAGGCAGGAAAGGCAGGCAGCCGGAAGCTGGAAATCTGGCTTGGCCCTTGTGATCCCTCAAATTTATACTGAGGATGACGTATATGGGATGGAATACTCTGTTTGGTCAATTCTGGCATCTATCTTGTCCGTTCCTCCCCAAAGGAGGGCTGCAGGTGGGACCTCTTTATGTTTTCCTCAGAGCTGAGCAGTGTCCTTGGCTCTGCACACCAGTCTCTAGCAGTAACTATAAACATCAAGTGTTCTCAGTGCTAGAAGCACACACTGTCTGAGAAACTTGCTGTTAAATTCAGCAAGTGCAACTACTTACAGGAGACTTAGCTAAAAGCAGAAGTACAAGACAGAAAATCACCTTTATCCTGGCCCAAACCAGGACAGGTTGTTAATTCGCAGCTTTCATTCCTAGCAAAATCTGCAGTGGTAAATTAATTAATCCATTTTACAAGCACATGGGCTTCTAAGATCATGAAAATTAACTACATGACTACATTGAACAAACATGAGTCCCTTATACAGCCCTGCTGAAAGATGTTGCTTAATTCCTGAATTCCTTGAAGCATTCCTGACAGCAAGCACATCTGCTCCCATAAAACCCAGCTCAGCCTCTGCCTTTGGGAAAAACGTATTTAATAATCAGTAAAATTCAAGCTCAGCTTGTTATGATGAATTATTAGAACCCATCATCATTTTCTTGGAGAAAAAAATAAAAAAGAAAAAGGCTATAATGGAACACAATTTTATGTTTTTCCATTTAATTGATGAGGAGCTGATTTATTAATCTTTCTGGGCTCCAGCCTAAGATGCTGAAAAAGCTAATATAAGATCATTGTATCCAGTTAATGCCTGCGCTCTGCAAAATTGATAAGGCCTGTCGAGGCATAAATTATTTAAAATTTGATAAATGTGTTGAAATCATTGAATTTTCAAACAGACAAAGCAGAGCTATTTCTCTTCTCCCCCCCCCTTGCCCCCAGTTCAAGCTGAGGTTTTTGTGCAGCCACTGATGGATGTTGCATCCCCCCTGGCAGCACCTGGCTCCTCGGGAGGAAGCTTCAGAAGTCCCCTGTGCTGCTGCTGACACAAAGAACACCCCTGAGATACAGCCTAAGGAGGGGTGTAGGTAGCAGAGGGTATAGAGGCCACTGGAAGCCTCTCAGTGAAACTGGGGGCAGGAGGAGGTTTCTGAGTACCACTTCCCTCCTCCCACCTCTTCCTCCCCATTCATTGGGGGATGAAAAACTCACAGCAGCACCAGTGAGGAGCTGAATGGTGCTTCAGAGCTGTTGATCCCAGCAGATCTATTTATTCCAGCTAATTAGTGAGAGTTTTAAAATGATTCCTGGCAGGGGTGAACCCTATAGAAATGATTGCTGGTAAACTATGAATAACCTGGATAAAATTCCCAAAGCATCAGAACGATGAGCTCAGGCATGAGTACACCTGCTTGTCTTCAGTTCCTTGCCCACAGAGAAAGGCATGGGAGCAAGTAGCAGGAGAATTCTAATTTATTTGGGCAAATAAAGAGAAAATGCAGCATTTACCAATACCAGTGTGTCACCAACACAGGCTCACTTCTCAAAAATCTTTCACAGGGAATGTTAATTCAACTCTCTGACCGTGGACAGGATTCATGGAATAGAAAGATTTTGAAGAGCAGTCACAGTCCTTCAAGAGCAGCACACAGAAGGAGCAATGGATTGAAGTTTAAAACTAGATAAATGTAAACCACATCATGTTTTGGTTTGCGCTGTTCCTGCAGCAAAAGAAAACAGCAAAGCACCTTGTGGATTCTGGACATCTCGATGGGTCCAGTATTATGTCTCTTCCTGGGAAATATCTTCAGTCTAATGGATGTTTTGGGGTGAAATTTTACAGCCTCTGTGATACAGAAAGAGGAGGTGATTTTTTCTGTTTAGAAATAGAGGGAATGGGAAAATGCAGGTACAGCAGAGAACTGCAGCAATAGCCATTGATTTAAATGTATACACAAACTTCCCCAGGCTTCCCCAACTAGCACCATTTACTACTACAGAAAAGCATTCTAGTGAAATGGGAAGGTGCTGAGGAAATTTTTTTCCAGCATGTTCTGCATTCTTTTAATACAGGTAATTTATTTTTTATTTCCTGGAGATTGCAAACCAACCTCTGTAAGCAGCTGAACAAAGAGCATCAGCCCATCCCTGCCACCAGCAAAAAGCTGTCAGCAAGTGAAGGGCCTCTGCAATGTATAGAGGAAAATGATGTGCTAGTTTAGTTCCCTTGTCTTGCCAAAAGCTTTATAAAAACAAAAAAAAAAGTTAAAAAAAAATCTGCATACACACAGACACAAAGGTTTCGCATTAAAAAAAGCACAAATATTGTTCCCATTCCTGAACAATGCACTCTTGTTCTTTCTCCTGTACTGAGCAGAACCAGGTGGTTCTTTGTTAGATCTCTTTTACTAAACATTTGCAAAACACAACAGATTTCCAACCCAGAGCCTGCAAAGTCCTTTTTCCTGCAGTCTGGTTTCGATAATGAAATCAGTGGAAGACAGCAGGAAGACAAAGTAAAGTTAAGAATTAAGCATGGATGAGATTGGAGAATCCTGCAGTCTGCAAACTATTTCAAATGAATTAATAGGAAAAAAAAATCACTCACCTGAAGTGTAAATCACAACATCCAGCAGTGGCTAATTGTTGCTACCCAGGCCTTAAACGGGAATATTACAGCTTTTTAAGTCCATGTGTTAATGATTTTGTGTTCCCATCCTATGGAAGTTATTTCCTTGCCCCATGAAATAGTCCATGTCACTGCAGTTCTGGGGAATTTTCATTATCTTATGAGTAAACATCAATAGGCAATTGTTTAGCATGACAAAACTCTTGCAACCCCACCATCATGGTTTGGAAATAATTGTGCCCTAACACCTCAGTGACACAAGAAGCCCACCTGGTATTAACAAACATCTCTCAGCCATCCCGAGCCTTACTCCTACATATTTTTTCTTCTTATATCAAACAAGCAGT
The DNA here is from genome assembly GCF_036169615.1 of Heliangelus exortis. Classification (NCBI taxonomy): domain Eukaryota; kingdom Metazoa; phylum Chordata; class Aves; order Apodiformes; family Trochilidae; genus Heliangelus; species Heliangelus exortis. Next base: position 5,763,715 of record NC_092427.1, read on the forward strand.
TCAGAAAGCAATGCCTGCTATCTCATTTGGAGTGAGAGCCCCCTGAAGAGCCATACAAGGAGTATTACCAGTAACAGATGACTCAGTGCCCTCCAGATCTCTTCACAAAAGGAGAGGGGAGAAAATCCAAAGAGATGTTGCATGGATTTCAATAAACATCACAAAAGAAAAACAGCCCAGGAGGACAACTCTGTGAGTTCCTGTGCCCTTGCGAGAGCCGGGTGCAAATACAAGCAAAGTTAGAACCTTCTGTGAAGCAGGCAGCTTCATTTCTATGTATTTCTCCTTAAAATTTCCAGTAGTCATTCCCTCTGGAATAGGCACCTATGTTTTGGAGTGCACTTAAATTAGTACTTTAAATAGCAGGTTATTCAGCTGTGCAGACACAGAGCAAAGCTCTTGGTATTTCAGCACTGCCAGGCCCTTGGTCCCAGCTGGAATCTGGAAATGCAGTAGCAAAGCCTCTTCTTTTATGCTTGTAAGTGGCTCAAGTCAGTCTTGGGGTGAGGGATGGCTGAACGTGTGTATCAGTTCTTGTTTCACCTGAGCAGAGGCTCTTCCATGTGCAGGAGGAGGTATTTCCCTGGCAGGGGGGATGGACAGCTGTTCTCAGCATCACCCAGTTCATCTGGAGCTTGTGAGCAGGATTAAAAGTGGCTGAAAAAACATCCATAAACATGAGACTGCTTCAGCAGAAGCTTCCCATCCCAGTGGAAAGGAAGCTTCCCCCAGCAGTGTTACCACCCCACAGTTTCTGCTGGTACAGACAAGTGTCTGCTGCTGCTGCTGCCATTAGAAGCTTCCTACTTCCCTGGGTTCATAGCACTTCCCCCCCCAAAAAATTGTGTTTCTCATTTCACTCCATCTTTTAGCCGAGGTTTTGCTGTTCAGGTTGTCTGCCATCCTTAGGCATATTTTTATCTAACAAACCTATGAGCAAAGGGTGTCCGTTCACTCTCACATCACAGCCCTTGACCTGTCCAGAGATGCAGCCATTTGACCCTGTGGGTGACTCCTCTTGAGCTTTTTGCACCTTCTGTAAGCAATTTTGAGTAAAATCTTTGAGCTTTCATGAGGCAGCAGACACTACTCATTACAGTAGCCCACCTGACTGGAACGGTTCAGACCTTGTTGGTTTACAAATAAATATGACTGGCTCCTTTTTTATCTTGATTATTTTTTTTTTTTTTCTTCACGCTCTATACTCACGATTTTTTTTTTTTTTTTTTTTTCTGTTTTGAAACAGGTATTTTGTGATGCCAATCAAGTTGTACAAGCCACAGACGTGCTGGACTGGGAAGACAAGGATGCTGCAGAGACATTGGTTGACAACGTGGTCCACTCCAGGATCCTCAACCCTATGCGCCTCTTTGTTAAGCCATCCCCAGTACTGAAAAACGGGCAGGTGTCCTACACAGACAGCATAGAAAACTTTTGGGATTGGTTGTCCAACATCACAGAGGTTCAGGAATCCCTTGCACGAACTAAACGCAGACCTATAGTAAAAACTGGGAAATTCAAGAAAATGTTTGGATGGGGGGACTTCCACTCCAACATCAAAACTGTAAAGCTGAATCTCCTGATCACAGGGAAAATCGTGGATCACGGCAATGGGACCTTCAGTGTTTATTTCCGACACAACTCCACGGGCCTGGGAAACGTTTCTGTGAGCCTGGTGCCCCCTTCCAAGGTGGTTGAGTTTGAATCATCTCCACAGTCAACACTGGAGACCAAGGAATCCAAGTCCTTCAACTGCCGCATCGAGTACGAAAAAACAGACCGCGCCAAAAAAACTGCCTTGTGCAATTTTGACCCTTCAAAGATCTGCTACCAAGAGCAGACTCAAAGCCATGTCTCCTGGTTGTGTTCCAAACCATTTAAGGTTATCTGCATTTACATTGCTTTCTACAGCGTAGATTACAAACTGGTGCAGAAGGTCTGTCCTGATTATAATTACCATAGCGAGACTCCGTACTTGTCCTCTGGCTGATACAACCCTGGGTAACTGCATCAGTCGTAAAAAAAAAAAAAAAAAAAAATCAGCATTTCCATTAACCTTCTGGAGAAGAATATGTTTTCCTATCAGGTTTAAAAAAAAAAAAAATCTTTCAAAACTGTAGCTGTGTTTGTGCTGTTATCGTAAATAATCCAACTATTTCTGTAACCACCATTTCCATTTCAGACCCTTGCATTTTAGCTCTCATGGTGTTAATAAGGGAACAGCTCCCAGGCAGACACATGACAAGAAGCAAACAAAATTATGTCTGTGCTGAACATTGATCTGCAAAAATCATTTTTTTTTTTAACCAGTCTCAATGGCAGAGTTGCCTTTTACTTCAATTGGACAGCACTTAGCAGGATCCTGCTTTTCACAAAGAATGCTGCCATTCCAAAGTCCAAATACTATGAGAAAGTCCTATTTCTGTGACAACAACAACAACAACAAAAAAAGGGGGGGAAAAAGGGGGAGGGGGAAGAAAAAAAGAGGTAAAAAAAGAGGTAAAAAAAAAAAAGAGGTAAAAAAAAAAGGGGAAGGAATCTGCACTCCTATGAGCTGCAGCAGTTGTATATGTGAAGAGTGGGTAATTCTAACTTCAGACTTCTTACCCGTGGATATGCAATGATGTAATTAGACATTGATGAGCTTTGGTTTCTTACACCCACCAGACATGCAGGTTTGGTGTACATTTCTTCCTTCTGTGGTCCCTGTTGGTTCTGATTCTTCTCTAATGTTTACGTGTACACCAGCCCTAGTTTTACAATGGTAAAGAATATACATTCCTTGGGAAAAGATGATCTGTTTAAATCAGAAAAGGGCAAGAGGGGCTGGCTTCCACCTAAGGGAAGTCATTATCTTACTCTAGCCCTCTTAGCACTGTGTTGCAGCAAAGAAAAGACACTACAGGAGAAGGACAGTACAGGAATAACACAAGCTCTATACTGAATGTCACCCAGATGTCTTCCTTAGCAGTGCAAGGCATCCTTCAAGTCAAAACACAAATGAAAAGAAGAAAAAAACAACCCAAACCATATATGCATCTTCACCTCAAAAAGCAGATTTCAAACAACTGCTGCCATCAACACAGAAATCCTCAACCAGGCCTTTCCCTAGCTCAGGACAGCAGCATTCCCCCCAGACAGTGCCAGGAAGGGAGGCTCCAGCTGTGGTTTTGCTTGGGCAGCCAGATGTAGCTTCTAACATCAGCCCCCTGTGCTGCTGCTGGGTACTGATTCTGCTGCTGCTGCCACTTTGCCACCATAGCTCTTTGTGACAGTTCAGTGTCATGGGTCCCATGGAGGAAGCTGACTGAGGAAGTGCTTTTTGTCATCTCCAATCAAACTTAAGTGCAGGGTTCAAGAAGTTACATACAGCTTCAGTGTAGTGCTATTAAAATACTCAGTTCAAGTGATGTGCACCCAGGCAAACAACTGTGACAGCTCAGAAACTCACTCCTGATTTCCTTGGTGAACTCTCACACAACCAAACCATTCTGTTACAAATATCCTACCAGTAACTGGCTGATTTGGTTTTTCTCTTTAGTAAAAATGTGTTGTTTAGTTTGATGAAGAATCTCAATGTTTTCCTGATTTAATACAGAGTCTCTTCTGGTCTAAATGATGTTTTTCAGTTTGTTGATCACTGTTGATTCCCACAAGATGGTCTATTTGTATTCTGTATAGCCTGTCCTCGTTCTGCCTGTATATAAGCTTGGATTTATTGCTACAAGTTGAGTGGTCAGTGCTTTTGTAACTGTAAGCCATGATTTTATTGCCATGTATTTTTACTCAGCACTGTAGGCAATTAAAAGAAAACCCTACGTGCTATTTATTGTAGGGGGTATGTGGAAACCATGTATGTATATACACTTAAATATCTGTAAATATACAGAATATATGTGTATTTGTATGTAAATAAAGAGAGTTTGCTAAATCTGGCACTTGCTTGTGGCATATATGACTTTATTTGTAATGTTGTACATATAAAGACACAAAACTAAGGCGCTGCAGCATGTCACTGAACATTTTTTCCCAACTGGAATATGTTTTTCTAGGAGATATTTAAGCCTGTGCTGCACTGAGCTGCACCACAATCTGGGCAGAGCTTCACCATCTTTGAGAAATGAAGTGTGTGTTTTGGCAGAGTCAATTATGAACTGCTGAATGACTGTGGAAGATACACCTGAGGTGATGGGATTTGCCTAAATTAGAAAATGCTCCCAAGCAGGAGAGCACTGGGAGAGGGACAGCCCATTGATGGCTCAGCCCTTGCTCAGAATTTCTCAGGGAAACAGGAGCTGGATTCTCCTTTCCTCCCTCCCAAACAGACATCACCTCCCTGCTGGAGGTTTCCAGACCTCAGGAAGACACATCAGGGCCTTGGAGGAAACCAACATTGCTCTGGAAACACCCCAAGTGCTTGGGGCAACTGGGGATTGACACAGAAAGACTGTTTTGTACCAAGGGAGAAGTATTTTAACAGGTTTAACACCTGAGCTGCTTGGATGCTAAGAAGACACACACCCAAACTGGCAGCTTTTGACTCAGTCAACTCTCCAGCTCTTCAGGATGATGCCACACTGGAAGGAACAGAGAAACAGAGCCCAGAAGAGCAGGAGATGGGTCACCCAGCCCCTGCCCTGCCACCCTGGCACCCACCTACAGCACTGAGAAAAGCCTCTCACCCCTAAGTCCCTCCCTAGGAGCTTTCCTGCCTCTAAACCTCTAACAAGAAGAGGTCACCACCACCAAACCTCTTCTGCTCCCTCTGCACTGAGCAAGCACAAACCACCAGCAAAAGATAAAGTTTGCTGAAAGACAGAAGCAACAGGACCCAGGAGGACGTGCCTTTGGAAACTTGGTGTTGGCTTTAAAGGAGTCTGAGGTTTTTCCAAGGGAGAAATGAACCCTCCCTGTACAGCTTCCCCACACTTTGCTGCTGGAATGATGGGAGCAGCTTTGCACTGCTCTGCTCCCACCAGGCCCCAGCACAAGACCAGCCCTGAAGGGGAGAGAGGGCTGGGGCCTTGGTACCAACATCACACCTGAGAGCACTCCACCACACATTCTTTTTTCCAATCACAATACTTTAAAAATTAGCTTAAAAGCAATTTTTTTTTCTTTTCAGATGGATTTTGAAGAAAGGCACTGCAAAAATAGCCCTTGCAATCTTATTGCAGGCAAAATGAGGTGGAGAAGAAATTATTTACACCTGCAAGGTAAGCAAAATACAACCCAATGCACCAAAGGAAGTGGCAGACTTCATTAGATTGCATTTCACACTGCCCATGTAAACAAAACTAAATTAGACTTAATTTCACACAGAACAGGTTATATTTTAGAAACCAAAAATTTTCCTGTCTAGCAGGTAACTTTTTTAAACAACTTTCAAATTTCAGTGATTGCTCCTCACTACTCTGATTCAGAGGGTGTTGAAATTAAAATTGCAAGGTTAAATACCATTTTTAGAAAGTGTCCCAAGTGGGCAATAAGGATGTGAAAGCAGCAACTTCATCTGAAAGTTCTGACATATTATAATTTAATCCAAATCTCAACAGTACAGTTGTGCATGGATTTGTACCAATGCAAGTAGGTGTTTAAACTCCTTACTAACAACACTTCCTATGGTTGCCCCCATTTGTGATTACATATATATATATATATATATATAACCACACATATATATATATATATATAAAATTCCAATAAAAAGCCAGTTCATGAGCTACATGCAAGCCCACCAGCTCCTTCCCTTCAGTGCTGCAGGAGCCACATACAGCCAGGATTTCCTTTCTGAATCATTCTAATTTGAACAGGGGAGGGAAGTTTTTTTTCCTTCTTTCCCCTTCAAAAATTTCATCCTCATCCCCCTGCCTGGTGGTCAGATCTTGCCACCAGCTCCTCAGCCTCTCTACCCCAGCAGCACTGGCAAGCAGGGGCTGCCTGCCCACCTTGCTGCCAGGTCCATCCAGCAGCCACACTGCAGGACGCAAAAAAAAAAAAAACCCAAGAAGCCAAGCACTGCTTGCTGGAAGCTCTCCAGGGTCCCTACATTTTCTTTTTAGGGATAATTTACTAGGCAGTGCTGGAAGAAGAAACCCCTGAATAACCCTGATGCAACTGGGAAAACTCTCATAGCAAATAAGCGAAGGTGTTCAGTGCAAATCAGCATCCCCTGCTGATTCATTTATCTATTTATTTTTTTTTAATTGTAATTCAAGGACGTTCAGATTTGCTGTTTGTTTTATGCTCTGTTGACCAGCATAATCTGGATAATGTTTTATTTATAGTCTAATAATGATTCATCATTACCACTGTCTCTATTCAAATATGCACAGTCGAAAAGGCAATAACAAGTTGGGCATCCTCAGCAGCTCAAGGAAATACACATCAATCAAGCAGGTTGGTAGCTGCAGGGTGTCTCATTTGAAACCCCAGACTTTGCCATTCCCCTTCCCATCTCCCATGAACACACCTCTGACACCCATCCCCCGGAAGCAGCTCCCTTCTTTGTTCTAAAACTAACAAAGAGAGTGGAACAAAGAGGGGATGCTCTCCCATCTAACAAGCAACAGGATAAGAGGAAATGGCCTCAAGTTGGGCCAGGGGAGGTTTAGATTGGACAGCAGGAGAAATTTCTTCACCAAAAGGGCTGCTGGGCCCAGGGCAGTGGTGGGGTCACCATGCCTGGAGAGATTTAGAGGCCATGCAGATGTGGTGCTGAGGGACCCAGTTTAGTGGTGGGCTTGGTGCTGGGGTAATGGTTGGACTCAATCTTAAGCCTATTCCAACCAGAACAGTTCTGTGATTCTACAATGTTGTCTGGTTTGGATTAGAGAAAAGCCTAGGAGTCAGTGCAACCCCCTCAGAGGGGTGAAAATAAAACCCCACAAATTTATATCCCGTTTCTGGTGGATTGAGGTCTCTGGAGCTAAACCCCAAGCCACCAGCCCAGCTCACAGCAAGTGCAAGGAATGCACCAGCTCCACAAAAGAAGGATCTGAGGGAGAGGTTTTATAGAAGAACTGAATTGTCCTGAAACATCCCACATCAGTCAAACCACACCTCACCTGGAAGGTCACAGAGCACAGTCCTGCAAAACCTCTTCAGCTCTGCAACCAGAAGTGATGGGGAGGGAAGCATCTGCTGGGCACTGCTGGCAGCCCCTCCACAGCAGCATCTGCCTGCCCAGACTGCAGCCCCAAATACCTGTGGGTTCTCAAGTCAGAAGCATGTCTCCAGCTGGAGGTAATTCCCAAGCAAGAACTGCAGTCATCCAGGTTAAATTTTTAAAGCACAAACCCCCCCCCCCAGAAAAATTTGTTTTCCAAAGATGTATTCTCATCTCCAACTCAGCATAAATCCAGCACCAGCTGCAGCCCAATTAAAAAGCAATTATGTTCAAGGGAAAACAGTTTACTCAGGGACAGGAAAGAAAAATAAAAATTCTACCCAAGTGAACACTGGTAGGACTCTGCAACAAGATTCCAAAAGAAATAACAGCACCTTCCTATTTGAAAATAATGAAAGAGCCAAGCAGGTCAGACAGACAGGATTTCTTGCACAGCTTTCTGGTTTTATGCTGAAGTCAAAAGAGGGAAAAACAATCCACTAGTTCAGGGCCTTAATACATTTTCTTCATTTTACAAGACACACATCTGTAACTCCTCAACCAGACATGGGAAGCTGAATGACACAGAGGATTCAGAGACCAGAACCTTTCTCTGGCTCAGCCAAGAGGCTCTTGATAAGGAGTGATGCCAAAGCCCAGAGCTGGCAGAGGGTGAGACCATGGGCTCTCCTTGCCCTGGCAGCAGGCAGGACTCAGGGTTTCACCCAGACACCCCAGAACACAGCCCGACTGCAGGAGTCACAGCAGAGGAACAACTGTGCAAAAGCTGCTTCTGAAATGCTCTCCCAGACATCCCACCTCTCACCTTGCCCCTCTCACTTGAACTGCTGCTGGAAACTAAACCAGTTTTATTACCTGCCTGATCCCAGACCAGCATCTCACCTTTCACCCTGAACATCTGCCCCTGGCAGCTCCACATTTTAGCCATCTCAGATGCAAATCCCATTTCCCTGTTCTCTTCCCTTCTTCCCAGACACTTTCATCATTATGCAGTCAATTAAGCTTTGCCTACTTTTTCTTAACAGCTCCAGATAAGCTGGTGATCTTCCTGAGAGGTGATACATTATAATTGGTTCCAAATTGGCAAGAAAGAGAATAGTGAAATACAAGCCTGTGAAGTTATTTGAATTATCCCTGACATTAGAAAAGGAAAAAAAAAAAAAAATAAAAAGGACCTAAAGTTAGTGGGGTATTTGCTTAGATCTTATAGTATGGGTCAGGAGCTGGGGCTGCTTCCCAGAAACCAGAGTTAGGATCTTTTGTTCTAGGGATCCTGGAGCCAGCAGTGATGCTGCCAGCTCCCAAATGCAGGGGACGGCCCCCAGCAAGCTCAACCAACTCACACTTCATTCCAGCTGGGAAGAGCAAAGCAGGGATGTGAATCTGGTTTTGAAAGTGATAAAACACCTGAGCAGCCATGAGAGCCAAGAGTGGATAAATGTCCTAATGATGAGGGTTTTAGATGGATAGCTGAGATTACACACCCTACTCCCACATTTCAAAAGCCCACAAAGAAACTCAACTCACTCCAAGCTCTTCTAGAGAGTGACAAAGGTGTCTCCTGGTAGGAAATGATTTGGGGCTACAGTTACTCGGCTAAAAATTCACATTATTTCCCTCTATTCAGTTCTTAAAAAAAACCAAATTTCAGTTCAAGTTGGCAAAATGTGTCAAGCTGATTTAACTTGAGCATGCATGCTGCAGCTTAGTGTGACAACTGATAAGTGAGGAGCCTTCAGTCTGCTCTAAGCCAACAGCACTTAAGAATCTTCCGCCACCTTTTCTCTGAAGGAGCATCTGAAGCACCTGCCAGGATGGCTGGTGATGCTGAGCAGACTCACAGCTAACCTGGGACCCCAGAGGAGAATATTTAACACAGATTTCTGAGCAGGTAAACCAAAGGATTATAAATATTTCAAGATGCCATACTGAAGATGATAAGCAAGCCTATTTATTATACAGTACTTAAGACTACTTAATTCCAATCCACTTCTCATGTCAGATATATTTAACTGCAGCATTTCTGACTTCAGTCACTGAAGATTTGGATTACCTGAAATACTCTGGGAACACCAAATGCCTGCTCACCCAAGCTTCCTCGAGTCCATGCCATACAGGGTGACTGCTCCATCCTGCAGGAATTACTCTCTCACTTTCTTCTCCTGCTTTGAAAGTAAATACACCAGAAATGCTAAACTGAGCCACAGCCAAGCAGAACCTGACTGCTCACAGTGAGGATGGAACCACAGCTGAAGAGTGTGTGTGTGGGCACTCTGGTCCATTAGGTCAGCCAAGCTCATAGAAGTACCAAGGCATTAAGGGATGCTTATTTTATTTAGCAAAAGGAATGGAGAAATATATTTTGATTCATCACCCCCGTCATCTTTAAAATGGGCACAGCCCCCTATTTAAAATACAAGTATTGAATTGTGTTGCCAGAAGCAGATTAATTGCAGCTTCCAGGAAAAACTTGGAGCTTATTTCACGCTGACTTTTATTCCCACTTGAGTTAAGTTCCTTATGTTACACCAACTCATTTGAATTTTTTGAATTGGTTTTGCATAGTATCATTTACTGATGTACTATCTTTAATTACATAACACACGCACACTCTCCAACTGCATTATTAATGAAAGTGTTTTTAATTAAATGGCTCTCAGCATAATATTCAGTCATTAATTTCACATGCTCAGGAGGTGGAGAGATTCTATTCTGATGGTCTGGGGAAACTTTGTACTTTAGATGAGGGATACTTCCAAAGTGATAGTTTTAGAGTGAAGTTGAAAATCATTAGGAGCACTGAATTACCCTCTCAGCAGCTGGTACCATAGTTCTGCTCTACTGGGTATTATCTATTCTCCAGCTCAAGTGCTCCTTTGGCTCTGCCATGCTTCACCACAGGTAATTTTCAAATACTTCTTGCTGGATTCATATAATCCACAGTGAGTAATATCAGAGTTATCTTTTAGGAACAGTTTATATTTAGACAATGGCACTAAGGCTGCAGAAAAAAAGGTTCTGCACCCTCCTTCCTAATTATATGTTGCCCACCTGTCTCCACTCTTAACTTGCAGTGCTCTTTGAAGTGACAGAGACTTCAAGCTTTTGGGGATTGGGCTTTTTTTCATCCATCCGGCAGATGAAGGCACAGCCACACGTGCAGACTTTGCTCTGGGCATCCTTAACCTTCACCTGCTGCAAAGATCACCAATTATGGCTGAGAGACAAAAGAATGGCATTAATACTTTGGGGGTGTTGGTTTTTGGTTTTTTTGCTATTAGTACAATTAGTACAAATGTAATGTTGCCTTTCCCAAATATGGCAAGTATACCTCTTTTCCAGCCCAGCTTAGGAAAGAAGGCTAACCCAAGCAGTCCTGTACAAGTTTTTCCCTTCAATGCAGACTCCAGAAAGAATTCATTTTCACCTCAATTTATACCTTTTACTTATTAAAAGAAACCCTTACTTTTTAAGGAGAAATATTCTAGGATAGGTTTTTCCAGGAAGACTTTGGAAGTCTTCGAAGTAATTTTCCTGTCTTTGAACATAAGAGTAACAAGACTGCACACTCCTGTACATATTTGACCTATGGATTTTGTGTTAAGTTTGTCCATCTTCCCCAAAGACAACTGCAGCTAAAGTACTATGCTGGTAGGACCATTCCTGGGCCTCCTGTCATCTAATTAGTCCTTTAAGCCACTCAGCAATTAAGTCCTGACAACACACAGCCCTGGACCTTTACTTTCAAGTAATGAAGTCCTCAAAAAATTGTCCTCACTTTTTAGGCTTAAAAGCCTTCTCCCCAGTGCCAATACATGTGAGGAGAGGAGCTCTTGCCCATCCCACTCTCCTGAAAACAGTCTCCTGGCTTCTACCTTACCTCCCTCTCTACTGCAGCTCAGTTTCCTGCTGTAAGGCTCAGGCTTTTGGGTTCCTCTCTGCTTTGCTGCCCTTGAGCTCCTGTCCTCTTGGAACCTGAGGCTGAACCTTCCAGCTCTGCTCCTGTAGCCTAAGTGTGCTGGGGTACCTACTACAAGCTCTCTGTCTCCACCTCACTCCAGCCAAGCAAAGAAAACCTTGAGAAGATGACAGATAGGAAGATAAATCAGAAGAAATGCTCAGAAAGCTTTTAGCAGATGAAATCAGCCACTTTCTTCCTTGGGAACCAAAAGGACTGAAAGGACTTGAGCTAGTAAGTTTAAAACCTCACTAAATATCATAGCAAGACTCATCTCAGCATGTTGTAGTATGGGCTAATAGCACAGCTAGCCATGGGCTAGCAGCTGCAGAACCTTTACCTACCAACCCTCTCCCCTAAAGCTGATTGCTTCAGAGGATTTTAATGGAATGGGAAAGAAAAAACATGAACAAAAAAAATGTTCATAACAATATACTATATATCAAATCTCCTCCACATGGACCTTCAGTGTATTTGCACTACAGACAAGAGAAATAACTGTAGTATTTTTATATGACAAGACTAATAATGATATATGCCAACATTTCCAGCATTTCATGTCCACATAAAACATTGCACCATAATGATGATAATTGAAAGTATGATTTTCATCAATATTTAATTAGCATTTGCTGCTAACTCATTATTTCAGTGCAATTAATTTGACATCTTGCTGTATGGCCTGCACAGATTTCTTTTTAGGGCGTTGTTTTATTGGTGGGACATAAGGAACACCAGACATGGGCACTTTCCCTGAGGCTTCTAGAGGCTATGAAACAGGGAGATGACATTTTCATTTACTCCAGGATACAAAAGCATAATATTGAAGCTCAAAATACACATGTGGATTTGGCTAACACCATTTTTGTAATATTGGTAATATTCTACCAAACACTTTCAGAAAACAAACTGTATGCCCCCCTTTCCCTCTCTGAACCCCGAGATGATTCAGTAAATTAAACCAGCAGTGCCCTGTATCAGCAACTTGAAACCTCTGGAATTAACAATTTTGAGATGAATCTCCATAAACATAAAGAAGCCTCTACAAAAAAGTGGATCTTCAGATGATCTCTGAATACAAGATGACTCCAGATGACAGGGACACTTCAGAAGAGCAGGCAGACACAGGAAAAAAAGGATGCTCCACAGTCATTTTATCACTTGGTCCAACTACCAAAATTTCTTTAGAGATCTTCATACAGCCAGAATCCAAAATGAAGTTTTCTTTCTACATCCTTACAGCAGAGCTCCCCAGCCAGGGGATACTACACACAGCTGGTAAAAAGGGAATTGCCACCACAACGAAGAGATGCAAGGAAGAAAGCCACCTGACAGTGCTGTCTGAATATTACTACCACTTTCTTCCCCCAAAGGGTTGTCAGACCCTGGAACAGGCAGCCAGGGAAGTGATGGAATCACCATTCCTGGAGGAATTTAAATGACCTGTAGATGTGGTGCTGAGGGACACAGCTTAGTGAGCCTGGTGGTGTTGGGTTGACAGATGGATTTGATGATCCTCCAAGTCTTCTCCAACCTTAACAATTCCATAACCGGAGGGAAGTTGAAAAATCACTGTGGATATTCCAGCTGTTAAATGAAGTGCTCTGATAGCCCCTGAGCATGCTGCAGGCAGGGATTTTCTCAGCTACCCTGAGACAACACAAAGCCCAATTCTAGGAACAGGAAAAAGCCATAAACTCACTTAGTTCACACCTAATCTAGGATTTTCTGAAAACAAGGGACTGCAGTTAGCAAAATACACAACTGGACTTTAAACCTGTTGCAACACATTCATAGTTGATTCATTGGAAATTTGACCAATTTTCAGAATCTTAAAAGTTGGCACCACCCCCAAAATTTGAGATTGCTCAGACCATTGTTTTGCTACACTTCAGGTATTTAAATGAAGTGTTCAAGAGAGTTTTAGTGAGTGTTACAGACTACTACTAACAGCTGTCACTGGGAACTTTTATGCTCTGCTTCAAAACTTTAAGACACCTGACAGGTACTCACTGTTATCCAACAGAATCCCCCCTTCAGCTGATGGACTTGGGAACTTTCCTCATGTCTACATTTTCAAAAACATACTACCTGAAAATTTTCAAGAAAAATTGTTCTTTTTTACTTCTTTTCAAATGAAGGGACATCTAATGACTATTTTATAGCTTTGTTACTTTTGAACACTCTTAAGCCAGTAAAATCCATCATGTGAATGTTGCAACAAATTTAAAGAACAAGTAATCACTCTAACATTTAAAAACATTTCTTAAGCAGGCTATTGACCACAGCACACACAGCACAGCCAGAAAGAATCTATTCCTTAGTATTGTTTTTCTTCCTCTGCTGCCTTAGAAGCTGTTAATCCAGGAGAGAAGAAAAAAAAAAAAATTGCGAAGTGCAAATGGGAAAGTATTTGGCTTGTGATGTAGAAGGATGGGTCACGTCCTTCCAGATCAAACCCACTGGAAATAAAGGCACCCATCACCCATGCACACTCTTGCTTATCAATTGTTTGAGGAATCCTGTTTCTAAATATTTCCTTAGGACACAAAATAAAATAAAAAAAACATAACACAAAAAATTGCCCTTTCTCTTGATTTGAAGACACTCCCCCCTATGACTGCTCAGACACAAGAATTAAGTGTGAACAACCTCTTAACCTTTTAGCAAACCCTGGTGGATATTTTTGCTGGAAGTGCATGCACATGCCCTCAGAATTAAGTGCACTTGAGGGAAATCAATTCTAAATGTATGGAGCTTGTAATGAAGCCAATAGTATGTTCAGCAGCAAACTCCAAGTATGTATTTACATGACATTTAGAGAACTGGTTAGAAAAAAAAAAACCAAGTGGTACTACTGATGGAAAAAAAGTATTCATGTGACACTGAGGATGCTGAAGCCCAGCTACAAGGTACATACTCTGAAAATAACCAGAGTGATCAGGGCTCCAATAAAACCTACTTGCCCTGCTGGAGAGGGCAACATAAATGCCCTCCTTTGCCCTCAACTTCACTATTTAAGACCACAGAATCACAAATAAAATTGCTGAATAAATAGCTCTGAAAACCATATGCAGATATCAGGAGATGAGCAGTTCTTCTGAAGGAGCTGGTGTTTCCCTTACAGATGTTTAAAAACTGGAATAAAAGCCAGTTCTGACACTCAGAGTTTAGCCTTATAAGAAGCAAGTAAAGATTACAAAACTTTGCCAGCACTACTGATGGTTCTGTGATAGGGAGCTCTCCAAGCAGCTAAATGAGCTTCTCTTTATTCCTGCTGCAGTGCACTGGCACTGAACATTGCTGAGCCAGCCCTGGTCTTCTTGTTTGTTTTTACAGAAGGAAAACATTCAGGCCCAGAAAAACTTCTTTTCATCTTTCTCATTCGTGCTCAAACACAAAGGATTGTTGTTCAAGGCAGTCTCAGGGCAACAGTCCCTTTCTTTACACATTTTTATCTGAAGGAACCAGGAAGAAATGTTCAATTTGCAGTGTGCAAACAAGCAATGAGGAAAAAAAAATAGATTTGCTGACAGCACTGACATAAACATAGTGACTGCTCATAGAACAACTACAGCCATGAGTGTCAAGATGATTATTTATTACACAAAATGAGCCCAGCATAGGAATGCTCCTTGTTTTATACTACATGGAATATCCTCAACGGTTGATTTTATATACTTTAAAAAAACCTAACAAACCAGACCATTCTACCTTTTAACACAAAGTCATAAAATAACTGCACTTTTAACCTCCAGCTGACAAGAGTATATCTCATTTTACTGGAAAACTGCAGTCACCTGCTAAGTCTGTACTTCAGTTGCTCAACCCCTGTTTCAACACTTCCTGAACTAACATTCAGACTAACTTTTATTCAGGATAATTCTTCCAGAAAAACAGCTTCAATATTCTGCTTGAGTACTTTTGATTAAAATTAGTACAGAATATTCAAAGCAGTGAATATAACCAGGGCACACTTCCCCAGTAAACACCACAGATTTAACTAAAGGGGCAAGGCAACTAGAACAAAATATTTGTTGATTAAAAAAAAAAAAAACAAACCACAGTTAAATTGGAAGCATTTCTTTGATAAGTATTCCTAAACAAGTAGCTTTTTTATACCTACCCAAAGAGGTGCTAATTTCACACACAAACTCTGCAAGCCTTGCAGGAGCCCAGACTGATTCCTATCCCTCTGCCAGCTCTGGTGGTCACTCACCTGGGTCAGCACCACATAAATATCACCAGTTTAGGAGTGCTGGCCCAGTTATGAGCAGAACCCCAGACTAATATATACACCCAAAAGCTTTTACAAGTTCCACCAACCACGCTTTATCCCAGTAAGAATCAGCAGGTGGGAGAGCTGGAGTTGAAGAATCTGATAAGAGGGCAGTCCCAGGAACTGCACCCCCAGCTTTGATACCAGAATCACCTCCTTGAAGTTTGATATCTTTAATACTGAGTCAAGCACCATACTCCCTAAGCCACCTTTGTTCTGACCCTTTTCTGGTGCCAGACATCTTACAGCTTGTGATCCTTTAAATCCACACATTCTTCTTCAGCTCCATGGAAGAGGACAAGCATATGCAGAAGACACATCTGCATTTTTTTTTTTCCCTGAATCCTTGCTTTCTATCCCCATGTTCTCCATGTTTTATTCTGCTGCTCTTTTTTCTAGTACTGAGAAAAAAATTTTGTTTGATTTCACTTTTTTCATCTGGATAAGCATTTTTATCTGAAAATTTAATCAAGAAGAAACAATACCTCTTTTTTTAAAAAGTCCAAGATGTCTTCAGAGCAGCATGGAAAGTTTGAGCTCCTATGCAGATGAAAAACCCCAATTGCTTTCAAAACCTCATGCTACTGATTTTAAACACAAAATCCATAGATGGATATATTTGGATAAATCCCTCCATGTGTGCATGTTTGAAGTAGAACAAAACTGAATGACTACATAAAGGAGGCATAGAGAGACTAAAAATGAGAAAACCTCTGAAGAGCAGATGTCTTGCATCAGGATTTTCCTGGTCTTGCAGATCTAAACATTTTCCAAAGCTTTCCAAAGGATGAGCCAAGCCTCCTGACTTGATAGCTCTGCATCCCTACATTCCCTACCCATCCAGAGTAGGTGAGGAGAAACTGCTTTACAGAAAAGATCCTGAGTTAGGCCCAAATGACTTCCTACACAAAAAAAACCCCATACAAAGCTATCCAATATGTCTACTGTAGTCTCCTTCTTCAAATGAAAAGACAAACCTAAAAATCTTTAAAATCCCAAGTCCCCAAAAAAACAGACAAAACCAGCTCAAGCCCAAACACAAATCTACATTTTTTTAGAAACACTGGAGCAAATTATGCAAATAATGCAAATTAGAAGAATGTATTAATTATCATTCATCATGCCTTCACAAAGACCAGAATTAATTGGAGAAATAATTCGAGAAAATTGAAGAACATGACAGAAAGCATTAAGATTCATTAAGTTTCAATTCTGGTCTGTCAGCTTGCAAAAGTAGATGTTTGCTCTGCTAGCATTACTGGTAAAACTCTTCATATTTTCCCAATCTGTACACTAGTTAACCCTTCTTATATCTTGCTCTGAGATTAACTATATCTGAGACTGAAACACATTCTGTTAAAACTCATTGTTAAAAAGAAAACTTGCCTCCATTTCTTTTTATCTGGGGAAATTGAACTTGAAATTCCACTATGAAGCATTCAGAGGCTCATTAGATATTTTGTACTTCGAATACTAGAAATAAGGATGCCTTCACCTGTTCTAAAAAAAACCCAAACAGAAAAAGAAGACATTTGAAAAAAAAAAGCTACACTCAAAAAGACATCCACACTGCTCCATAGCTACCCCTCATAAATTCACCTTGCCCAGAAAAGGTGACCAACAAATCCACATCAAGGTGTTATTTATCCTCATGGTAACAGCCAAGAGCATTTGAATATCTTTAATGTAACAGCAAAGAGGCAGCTGAGAAGCTGCTCTGGTTAACTTCAGCTGCACTTTCAGCAGCTCAGCCTCTTCCCCATGTCAGCCCTTCCAAGAAGAGCAGAGAAAAAGGCAAACAAATCTCATGTTCCTCTGTGTGTTGCCCTGGGCTCACCGTCCCCAGGTCACTCATACTGGTGTGGACTTTTGATCCAGCATAATAAAACACAGAGAAATGAAGTCTTGGCAGTGCAAGAACTCCCACGTGTGTCTGAGAGGAACAGCCCATCTGCAGGAGCTGACAGGAAAAGATGCAAAAATTAATATACTTCCCTCTTCTCTTTTAAAACATATGGTGTGAGCTCTAGGGAAAGCATCACAGATTTTCATCTGGGGGATGGTGCAACACCCCCAGCAAGATTTACCCTCTGCTGGGCCATGGTGGCCAGACTATTTAGTTGAATGCATCAGTGGAAAAAAAAGTGGTTTGTTTTAAAATTTCAAGATTTATAAAATTAACACAGCTGGGTTAGAAAACTTGCTACAGACAAAACTAATTTTAAAGCTTAGAGAAAATTACCAACTTAAAAATGAAAAGATTTAACAGTTTGCCTGACAATTAGAAAGCTGAAGCAGGTTAACCTGCAGTCAAAGCTTTTATGATTTAAGAAGTCACCACATTAGTCTTTTTTGCATATACTTCAAAAATTTACCTTTCTTAACTGAAATGGCTCAGTCAGCTATGCAGTGAGAAATGTGGGAAGTCAAAAAGCAGAACTGCTTAAAATGCAGCCCAAGCTACCTCCATCCCCATCAGCAGTGCAAAGCTTGATGTGGTGCAATTTATTTTCTCCATGACTATCACTGCCAACACATGAAACATGCATAAGTTTAGGAAAGGACAGGTTTAAACTTATTATATACATACCCTTGATTGAAAGGCAGTACCTGCACAAAAATATTGTAATTCTCCATATTCTACTAAGAATGGAAGATAAAAATGTTAGTGTCAGGTCATGTTTTCCAAAGAAGTCAAATCCACTTTCTGCTTTATAGGATGATTCCTGTGTATTGCTCCAGCTCTAAGGCTCCTTCAAAATCCTTTAACTGAGAACTCAGAACACTCTTGTTAATTTCTTTACAAGCCAAGGCCAAGCAAACTCTACAAAACTATTTTTTTCCTCCCGAGTCTTGAATCACAAACTCATTTCTATTATTTATACTTGACTCACACAAAACTCAATTTTACACTAAAAAGCATCGATTTCATATACTGTTTAAAATATAACTTGTTTGACAGCCACTGGAATGCCACCTTTTTTCCAAAGCACTCACAGCTGAATCTGGGTTGGGTTTTTTTGCCTAGATGCAGTGCTTGTAGTGGAAAAAGCAAGTCCTTTGCATCATACATCCAAAATGCTTCACTCCACTTCTGTGCTTGTATTTCCTCCTGCTTTCTCTGAGAGAACAAAGGAAGAGTCTTCAAAATAGAGGACAATAAAAACATGTTCCTCTAGTGGAAAATCACCAAGAAGTTTGCAGACACTGTTCAAAAATACATTAATTTTAACATTAAGATCATTTCCTCTATCACCATACTAAGACAATGTTAAGTGCAAAGCTATTTGAGTATGACAAAAACAGTCTGACCATTAATATACTTAACATACAACTAAAATTGGCAGGGGAATAGGCAATACTAACTTACATAGTAATAAGTAACCAAAAACAGAAACCAGAAAAACAATATTAAAAGGTTGGTTATTTTCTATATGGAAGAATATAAACTTACTGAAATCTTTATTAAATAAAACAGTAAATTAGGAAGAGTCCTAGAATAAATCAGAATTCTTCATGAAGTTAAGATGAAAATTGTCAGAATTAGCCAGTAAAGACTCTAAGTTTTGAAAAGTGACACAAAGACACACTTTAATAAAAACTTCTCACCTGTGACTGCTTAGGCTGCACTTTGAAATACTTTTCTTCCAGAGGCATTAACAGGGGCAGCTTAAGCTTAGTAGGACACCAAATTGTGCTTCAGCATATGGCAGGGCTGGCAGCTCTGTACAGTGAGAGAGACTTTTTACTCTATTCAATAGACTGTCCTACCAACTGAGATTCATCACTGGAGCTTTTAAAAGAAGAGAAAGGACATACACTGGACCTTCAAATGAGAATTCTCAGAAAGCTGCTAAAGAAAAACTCACCAATAATATTTTTGTTGTAAAATACGTTTGTTTTAGCAAAAGCATTGACTAAATGGAGGAAAAACTTTATGTGCCCAGTTTCCACACAGAAGACTTGCAGAATTTGTTTTAGAAGGAAAATGCGTGCTTTTTTAATCAATGCTAATATAATCCAAAGAAAACTCTTGGAAGATGACAAGGTAAACAAATGACCCAGAAAAAAAACAAACAACCAAAAAAAAAAAAACCCCAAACAAACAAAAACTGAAGTTCAACATTCTTCACCTGCAAGTTGAAGCTCAGTTCAAAAATGTGAGCTTGCACAAATAATTCTGATTCCCACTCACAGTGGTAACCAGTCATGTTTCCTTTGGAGGTTACTGAAGCTGCCTGTGAGGTGTTAAGTTCTGTCACTGTTGGCATAAACCTCATGAGAAACTTTAAGCTGAGTAACTGTGGAGTAACCTACCTTGACACTGTTGTTTTCTGGAGTTTATTGCATCCAGAGACACATGGATAGAGCAGCGGATAACAGTCCTACATATCTTTGCAAAAACCTATAAACATGTCAAACCCCATGAACTACCCATATAGATTATTCTTACATACCACTTCTCCAGTAACAAATGCAAGATTCCTGTTGTATGTGGCCCTTATAAGCCTGTACTCCTTGGAAAAAAAAAGTAAGACTGGTTTCAGTGGTAGGTAGAAAAAAAGACAGCAAATCTCTCAGAAATTATGACAGCCATCTTCATTACCACGGGACCAACTCTTCTCACCGAGTCTCAGTTCTGACACAGCCAGTGCAGAGTTAGTCACTTCTCAGATAAATGAGTTCTAAGCTGTTCAGAGCTCTCAGTCAATTGAAAAGGTCAAAATGGAAAAATAACCAAGTTAACAGAGATCAGAGCAAGATGCAATATGATCCTCCCCAAAAAGGTTTCTAAATAAACAGCATTATATTTTACACAGGACTGGTTGGCAGCTGGTAAAATACCCTTCTGAAAGGAGAGAAGCAGAAGTTGCCACTGTGAACTTACACAGTACAATAAAATAAAATAAAAACAAAAAACCAAATACAAGCCAGAGAGACACATTCTGTATAAGTAACAACTTTATTGTAACTTGATGTGCTGAAATGCAAAAATATTTTCAGCAACAAGGTACAAAAAGTATTTCACCATTAACATCAGCTGATAAAAAAAGGCTAGATGGTTTGATACAACTGTTTACACGTCCAAATTCTTTTAATCATTTCCACCCCAAAACAGGTCTAAAGTCATTTCACTGCTTTAATTTCTAAAACAGGACTCGCTGATCTTAAGCCTTCAAAAACCAGGTTACAAATATGGTGAAGTTCCTTGCAAACCACTGGAAATTGTGAATTCCCTTTACAAACGTAGTCCATTTACTGTACGCAGAAGCCAAGTTATGAGACAAAGTCAGTGTCTTGCCAGCTGAGCCAAACTCTGCACTAAATATGCTATCAACACCAGACAAAGATGACAGTTAACATTCCATTTGTCAATTACAGAAAAAAAAAAAAAAAATCAGTTAAGCGCAGGAATTTTAGCCAACTGGAAAAGTCAACAATATTTCAGGCAGCAATACCTCACAACTGCAATTCACTGACTTTTATGAAACAGTTTCAAATACTGCACATCATTTTCTTCTCCCAAAGGAGAAACCTTTTCATGAGGATCTAAAAGGAACATAATCTCCATGTAAGCCTTCTACTGACCTTCAGTGCAAAGGTGAATTTTATACTAAATACTCAATGTTTAGAAAGACATCAGAACCAGAGTAACTTATAAAACAGTTTGTGTCCATGATTATCACATTTTGACATACACGTATCTTGTAACAGCAAATATTTTCACATGTTCACTAAAATATACCATTACTCGACTTGCATCTGTAATATTTATTCCACATTTGTGTTGTTTCTATCTTTGTGAAACTGAATTTAGGAAGCAGGAATCAACATGCAACAGAGCTCAAATGGGCAATTTATAACACCTCAATCATGGATCAAATAGCATTCTCCTTCACCTTTAAAAATACCTTTTACAAAGATCTTGTATCCTGTTAAATCTTCCCTTCACTACAACAGTTTCCTAAAAAAGGCACAATGTGTTCATATTTCTGCATGCAGTAAATGGACTAGGAAATAAGGATTATTTATTGAAGCATCTTCCATCCAAAGCATCTCCTTAGGAGAGGTTCAAATGGAAAAAAAAATGTTTATATATAATACATACTAGCATTTTAACAGCAAATTGAGTCCTTATTTTTAGAAAGTCATTCTTGACAAAAAACACCACACAGCCATACACACACACTCACACACACACAGAACACATGCAGGGTTCTCCCCAGAAAAGCATGGAAGTGATGGTTCACATATCTCTGAGGGAGTAGTGTTGGCAAGCCAAAACATGGCACCTTCATACATTTGATTCCTTATCTTTATATAAAACTATGAAAAAAACCAAACAACAACCCCTTAAGATTTCAGCCTGAAAAAAACCCTGTCCATTCTATCAGCTCGTTTTGTATCTGCTGCACTTAGAACTTACAGCTGAGGTTTTGTAGGAAGCTCTTGAGATGTGGGGAATAAAAAACAAGCAACTGAATCTGAAGGAGAAGGTTGTAATTACCAGCTATCCTGTTCCAGTGAGAACACTGCATGTAGTAAATTAAAGAAAAGAAGTCAATAATTAGTGCACTCACTTGAGAATACATCAACTGTTTTACCTTCTTCTTAAGAGTTGACAAAACTGGAAAACATCCATAATAAATAAAATGAAATCTAAACAGATCAATTATCACCTTTGTTTTTCTCCTGTTAGTGTTACGTATGGTATCTTCTGCCTGACTTGAAAAGTGGACACTCTACAATGTAGGTAACAGTATAGCACAATGTCTGGCACTTTTTTGGTACAATGTGTGCTATTAAGCTTTTTTAAAAAGAGTTTTCATAGAAGTCCTCAAGCTTTCCATTTGATTACTGTATGTTGTCACTTTAGAACAAGCTGAACTGGAAAATACTTACAGCATTAAATATTCAAGTCGCTTTGTATGTTAGAGCCACAAGTTTTACCAGTGATGAATGTGAGGATATATATTCCAAATGCATTCCCCAGTGCAGCAAAACCATCACTGTTGTGGTGGGAACAGTTACTTTTATGTCTTATTGTGAAGAATGCATATGAGATCTTATTTTAGATAAATATTTAGAAATTGATAATAGGATAAATCTCTGTAAATATATAATTTGATGCCTTACGTACTATTAAAATTTCTGATTTTACACTTTCTCCATCATAAAGATATAGTTAAAAGGCAAGAAGAAAATGCATGTTTACAGGTTATTTTATTGTTAAAAATTGGACTGGGCATTTTTTCCAATTTTCCTTTCCTAATGGTTTGCTAGATGCCAAAGTAGAAAACTATATACCCTTTCCTCTAAAAAATCTCATTCAATGAATCTCAATGAGGATGGAGATAGATTTGAAGATAGTAAACAATCTGAAATTCCTCCTCTCTCCTCCCTGCATAACTTTTTTAATAGGCAAACTAAAACCCTTATGCAAATATGTTTATAAATTAGGTGAGATCTCCTCCCATTCCCCACTTCTGAACCCAAGTCTTCCCCAAAAAAAGAACTACAGCATATTATCACTATTACAGTAAACTCAAGGTAATAACTCAGGAACCATTTAGAGTGTGCACTACTGCAGACTTTTCCTCCCAATTGTAAACAAAGCAATCAAACACTGAGGATGCTGATATTAAAGCTAAGGTTCATATAATAAAGAACTGGCCCATGACAAGCAGTTTACAAATGTTTCATCCTTTTCACATTATGCAGAATTTCAATACCATCCACAATGCTAGTACAATAACTGAAATGCAAGACTGAGCAAGCCTCTGCTTGCAAACACCATCTGACATTTCAGGAAAATATTCCTCTGTGTGTACGTAGCCCCCTGAGGTGTTAATGGAAGCTGTGCACATATGTCAAAATGGGAAAAATCCCTTCAAAATTTTACCATTCCCATGCCTTTTTCAAATAGCGAAAATATTCTGTTATTTAAATATGAAAGCTTGCAACAGCCACCTTCAATTGAGTCTCAAAAAGACATGCCTTTCTTTTCTAACAAAACTAAATCCCACGTGGCTATGGGCATCTTCAAATGTATCTAAAAAGTTAAGCCACAATTACCTGTACCTCATTAAATTCATCAAAAGCAAAATATATATGTACCACACAACATACAAAAGTTACACATTAAAAGTGCATATTCGGAATCTTATTTGGCCCATTTCTTCAATTTACATTTGGTCATCCTATGCATCCTTTACTTTCCTATGTAAGCATCCATGGGGGATATTTTTTTTCCGTACACAATCTGATTCTGTTTTCACACTGAACTCTTTTAACCTCTCCTTGATGGACCGCAAAGAAACACAAGCAAGAGGTTTATTCTGTGTTTCTTTTTTACCTTTTGGACAGTTTTGACACACACAATAAGCATTACAAACCGTAATGAAAATACATTTTTGGGCCAAACCATTGCATATTTGCCCCCACAATGAAAAATAAATTATGTTCAGAGCAGTATATTGCCATAAATAGCCTGTAGGCATTTGCTGAAGGTAAACAGGCTCTCTCTATATTTAGCACTTGTCTAGGGTACCTTACGTGCCTCTGGTTCAAGCACTTTTAATGAGAGGCTAGTTAAAACCTTCCAGTTAGCACAGGACCAAACTATAATAATTTTTTTTCTTCTGAAAATAATGGAAGATCCCTTTCAAAAATTAATCTTCAGTTATCAACTTTACTGCATTATGGAGCTAGTGCAATCCTGCAGAGCCTAGTCAAAAAGACAAGGCACATTAAAAAAATAATAATAAAAAAAAGATACATTAGACTATATGGACTAGAGAGTCATTGAAGATAATTTAAGGCCTTTCAGTGAATTAGAGTAATCAGTCTAATTTAAAGCTGAGGATTAAACCATAAATTATCCATCTGAAAAGCAAACAATAGGCTTTTTCAGCTTCTGTTCTGTGGACAAGGATAACAAAAACTCGTTATGGTTTGTGAAAACACCTCTGGACATGGAGGAGTAGAGTCAATTCAATTTCTCTAAAGTTCATGGAAGGTTTCATGACTGTTTTAGCCGTTTGCGTGGAATGCCAAACTGTGGACACTGTGCAGATGCCAGGGCGCGAAAGGCCTCTGCTACTAAGTGAGGGTGGGAGTGGATCATGGACTTCCAGCCTGCTGTTTCCATTATGTCTGTTGCTTGGCTGAAAACAGAAGTATTAAGAAGAGTCACACAATTTTTCCCAAACCAAAAGGCACAAATGCACAGGGTGGAGAGGAGCGAGCAAGGCAGAAGGAAGCTGCAGAAGTGCAGCTGAGCATGATGAGAAAACAGCCTGGATGAATGGTAGGAAGGATGCCATTGGAAAGAAGTAGCAAAATGTTAAAATTTGGGTGTATTAATATCATCACATGTAGGACAAAGGGTACTTAATTCTGCTCTGCTCAGTATCAGCAAGATCTCAGCTAGGAAATGGCATCCAGCACTGGGCACCATGTTAACTGCCTTAAAATTGCTCCGGAAAAACAAAACAAAAATGATGAAAACTGGAGGAAGAGGTTTAGCACAGAGAAGAAAAGCAAGGGAAAGCATGATAATCCTGTTACCTAGAAGGGCATGCTCAATCTGGGGAGAGAGAAGGATGACAAGATGAAACAGCTGAAACTGCAGCCAAAATGATGCAGTTCATAGGCTTAGAAAAAGCCATGAAGACAGGTTAGCTGCCTGACTACAGAACCTTTCACTGGAAGCTCACAGTTTGAGTACTACTGGAACATACTTGGACATATTCTCTCTTCAGTACAAGGTCAGGGACTACATTCAGAATGGGTTTCAATGCCCTCTGTTGATTTTTAACAAATACAAAAAGCAACAGATTTCAGCAAGTATCACATGGACATCCAGGAGATCAAAAGCAATGTAACTACTCAATGCATATATTTACTTTTTTTCTGAAATAATACAAATTGAGAGCATAAAATTCACTTTGCACATGAAGAGTATTATACCAGTTGGGATGCATGACACATGGACACAGGACAAATTTATTATGTGGAACCAACAGTTTATGCATCAATCATGTTCCCATTGCCCTGCATTTTCCAAAGCCTCTCACAAGCACCCTGTGGCTGTTCCTACCCTACACGCTCTCAAAAAACTTTTTCCAGATTTCTTAATGCAAGCCTTTAATCTTGTGCTGCAAGTCAGTAAGTAAAGCCAAAAAGCCTTGAGAAACAATACCAAAGTTCAGACTCCCTGATGCCCAGAGTCAATAAATGAAGCCAGACCTTCTCACATAGTTTCCCTGATTTATTGTAGATGCTACAGCTGCAGCAAAGATGACCAACATTTTTCCAGCAAGTCCAAGAGGGGGAAGTCAGCTCAGTAAATTCAAAATCACTTGAGAATGAACACAAACTTACACTGTTATGTATGCTGACTTATCTTTATTGTTTTTTCTATGGGCATTTTACTTCTTTTCTACCACCTCCTTCCTTTTCCACATCACAATCATTATCACTGTGAAGATTATTAATTTTTTTTCAATTTTGAAGCACATTAATTTTGAAGTAACTGGTACAACATAGCTTTTAACCTCTTTGGGGATTCTGACAATAAGAAGTGCTCTGCTGTCCTTTTACTGCTTCAGCCTGTCCCTGGCTATTTTGAAGCTGGCTGGCTGCTGTTCCATGACTCACTTGAGTTGTTCTAAGCATATGCTGCAATCAGTTCTATGGTCTGAGCCACACACTCACAACCTACTTCCAGT
The DNA here is from genome assembly GCF_036169615.1 of Heliangelus exortis. Lineage (NCBI taxonomy): Eukaryota > Metazoa > Chordata > Aves > Apodiformes > Trochilidae > Heliangelus > Heliangelus exortis. The sequence goes on from NC_092427.1 coordinate 5,789,814, forward strand.
ATAGGCATGAGCACCTGCAGAGTCAGCCAGATCAGGGGGACCTGACTAACAAGTTGTGTGGCCTCAACAATGCTAGTGCTGGCATGTGGGAAGGTGCACAAACATGTTGCCAAAGGCAAAAAAGAGCAACAGCTCTCCTTTCCTTGGAAATACTGCAGGCTCAGGCAACACTGCAGGTTCAGATTGACCTCAGTAAGTCTTGAAACCACACTGGGGTTGCCACCCCTCCACTTGCTTAGTCAAAAGAATGGATTCCTTTCTTTTGTGGTGGCTTCTGCCACCATCTCAACACCACTGATATGTCTCTAGGGACTGGGATGACCACCAGGTTGTTAGGACCTCACACTGGAGGGCACTTAACTCTCCCTTACCACTTCAAGGGGAAGTGAAAACCACAACTGGGGTAGCACCTGCTGAATCCTACTTTACTTACAGTCAGTGACTGGCCTCAGTAGTGTGGAAATGAAGCAAGAGTTCTCAAGATCTGCAGTCTATTTAGCAGTGTTTGTACAGAAGGTCATGAGGCAGGGGAAACTTACTTGCTATTCCAGTTTTTTCCATCTTTACACCCAAGTTGTCTAAGAACACTGCACCTGCAAGAGAGAACTGTGCTAATATTGAAAAGGTACACGGAGCAGAACTATAAGTATATTTAGAGTCTCAAAGTTATTACTTGCCTGTTAATAAAGTCTATTGCTTGTGCTTTTAACTGTTCAGCGCTGTGCAAATCTGCGAGGATAAGAATGTCAGCAACATTTTCTACCGAGAGGTTACTACAGAGTGCTTCCTCACACATCACCTTCAGCCGTTCCAGTGCATACTGACAAAAGAAAAAACTACACTAATCATTCTTCAAACTTGTTCTCTCTCCCCTTATCTCTACAGTTTTTAAGACAGTGGTGAAAACGCCGGCTGCCTCCCAAGCTCAGACCAAACCACTTCCAAATGGGGAAGTCACAATTCAACAGGCTCAAATGGCAAGATGTGCATTGGGTTTGACATAAGTGTTATGTCAAAGGCTTTACTGGGAGAAATTATATTAAGACAACAAAAATAAATAATTTTGAAGTTTTCCTTTCCTTACAGTTTGGTAAAGGAGGAAAAGCAAGAAAATTACATATGCTTTTTATCAAAATCATCATTAGTCAGCTTTATATTTCCAAGTAAAGGGCGATAAATTATGAAGAGAAATGCTTCATGAAATCATCCAAAGTAAAATTCATTAACCTGTTGGAAGCTAGCTTGTTACAACTTTACCCCCTCCCTATCTCTGAATTAATTTCTTCCATAACTTTGACACAGCTACCAGAAAACTGATGTAATTACATATTATATTTTGCACAAATAAACTATTGCTTTTTTCAAGGATGACTTAGTCTGAATAGGTTTCATTCATTTGTAATACATGTCTACTGATATCTTAGCCACCCCATTTAGTTTATGGCACCTTTCAGATAGTTTTCAAGTCTGAGAAGAATTTTAGATGTGTAAGTGGCATATATTCAATTTGCCACTCACTCATTTGTATAAGCAAGTATTCTGTGCAACAAGCAAGTGCCACTAAAGGAAAGCAAAAATATTGGCCTAACATCTATGTTTCTAGACCTATTCATTTTATTACTCTACTACTCCTCAGGATGCCTCTAATGGAAATATTAATTATAACAAATCTGTACCTACCAGGAAATACAGCAGTGTAATACGTTTGGTTATATGCAAAACACAGATTTTTCAATTATTTCCCATTCATAAGGAATAACAGAAAGTTTCTAGCAGCTTTTAACTGCTACACAAAGGTACAAGAACCTCCAAGCTCACCATTTTTATTTCCTGCTACGGCAGACAACCTTATAATTCTCTGCATTTAAGTCCCAAATAAAAGTCAGCATTCAAAAAATAACAACATTTCACCTTCTCGGTAGGGTATACTGAAACTTGCCAAAACATCATCAGTTTTGGAAGATGAGATGTTGGCAATGAGAGATGAAAAGAAGAGTGATAAGTCAAAGCCAGGGCAGTACCAGGTCAAGAGATCTTGAAAAATATAGAATACATTAAATTGCCAGAAAAAAAAATATGATAATGGTTTATTGCAACTAACTCCCAGGATGACTTAGCTTACATGACTTAAATTAGGGTTCACTATGAGAACAGGCAGTTTTCACCACTAACATTAAGGATATGATTGCACAACCCATTTGGAAATGGCAAAGGTAGTTTAATATATTGCCATACTCTCAGCTGAGAGTGTGACAGATTAGACACAACGAGCTGAGTATTTTCTTGATTCTAAAATACTTATGCCCCCTCATGGAATGACAAAAGTGTGTTCTCTGTGGATAGCTAAAATTTCAACTCAAGTTGTAAAGAAAAGAAAACAAGGCATAGAGTCAAGTTTTTAAAAAGTTAGAAAACTGTAAATTATGTTGTGAAAGGGAGTATTCTCATCTTAATGTCTGTGCTGTTAGAAGTCCTCTCAAAAATCACAGCGGAAAAAGTATTTCCCAGAGCAACAACTTATACAGTAGACAAGATCCCAATACAGAAGAGACGAAAGATTTGAACTATTCAGTTTTTAGGGAAGAAAAAAAAAGATTAAAGTTCTGAAGTAGCATTACTGTAGGGAACACTTAACTCAAACACTTGTATAAATCCCCTTCAAGAAAACAAAGATCTAGGATACATTTTATTAAAGACTAATTTTGCAAATCATACTAATGGTCTCCAAATGCCAAAAACAATTGGATAGTAAATATAATTAGTGTCTGCAACCCCGCTGGGCAAGACAGACTTAAGTTTCCACTGCTAAGAAAGTCTGTTCTTTACCATCTTCCATCTCTGATGAGATCCGCTTCTCATATTAAAAAAAAATAAAAATCAAAAAAAACCAAACATCAAGCATGAGAACTTAGAAGTCAATTACTTACTTTATCTGCAGCTGCCAACAAATTGTCAGCCATTTTTTCAAGGTTTGGTGCTTTTCCTGTGTAAATGAATCTCATCATTTCTTTAAAAACTTCAGGGTCTACATCATTTATTTCTACACGATTCTGGTAAAGAAGAATATTGATAAAAGCCTCTGAATTTAGTTACAACTTTAAAATGAACTTATCAAATATCATCTGCATGCATGCTACAAGTTTTGTATTACCATCCATCATACAAATTCCTTATAAATGTAAGTTAGCATTCAACAATATTAAGCAGAAAGTAATCAGAAAGCTTGGCAATAAAAAGTAATTGCAACTTTTTTCCAGAAACGTTTAACTTTGGACTCTTATCACACAGACTACACATAAAAGTCAAGCCAGAGTTCCAGTAATATTTAAAAGTGCTGCTGAGTTTCCAACTCAACAGTGATGTGGCTTGGAATATCCAAAGTTGGAGCAGCAAACAGAACGAAGTGACTCAGTTTTGGCTTGACTCAAAATTGATTCAACACAGACTACATTTTGTTCTCAGAATCCCAAAAGTACAAGCATGTGACATCACATAGCTGCAGGCTTTCCTCACAAAGTATGGCATGCTTTAATAGTATCTCCTCTAGACAACTAACGGAAGACAAAATTATGGAGTATAAAAAGCACAAGCTATCAGCACACAAGATGCAAGTGTTCTGGTCTCCTACCCACTGACCCATCCCCAGTATTCAGGAGAGGGGCTGCACTGGAGCTTTACTGGTAAAGTGAAGGCAAAGGCCCCTGGCACTGCCCATCACTGCAGGTGGGACATGCCTGAGTTTGTTTCAGTCCAGAAATCACAAGGAAATGCTTCCAATGCTCTAGTTCTACTTGCAAAAGTTTCCAGTTTGGAGAAGCAGAGAGAAGAAAAATGCCGTGTTTGTAAAATTCAGTTGTACTAGAGCACCACATTCATCTGATGTACTTGTTCACAGAAGTAGGATCTTTGCACCCTATTAAGACTAAATCTAGTACAACGCTTTAGTGAGCTGATCAACTCCTTGCTCTTTCATGGATTCTCCCTCTAACCAACCCATTTTAGGTATTCATCTTCATGAAAGAAAGGAACAACTCCTCACTGTGGGAGGTATCAAGTGCATAAAAGCAGAAGCAGCTCCTGATTAAGCAGCCATCCATCCAAAACACTTACACAGGTTAAGTGCCTGCAGAAACTGAACACTGCTTCACTGCCTCAGGGATTAATACAAGTCATATTTTACCTGCTGTTTCTTCATGTCCTGGCTACCATATAAGATGTTTTAACACAATATAGTGAAACCTTGGTCAGGTAAATCAGCTTAGGTGAGGGTATAAACTAAAGCAAACAGGGACAAAGCTTATTAGGGCAATTGCATCAGTAGCTAATGTCAAAAAACCAAAACACAAAACAAAAACCAACCAGACTGATCTAGGGCAAATAAGAGTACTTGAAGGAACAAATCCTCTAGAACTTTCCCCTGTTGGCTCCATCTGCCCTTTCTACACAAAAAAACTTACAGAACTCACTGGGAAAGGGTTCAGGAGTTGTATCACCTCCACTCATACACCGTCATGCAATACTCACCTTTCTTAATTTGCAACACTTCCAAGTTTTCAGCAATTTTTACCTTTTTCAAAATGTAAAATATTTATATTTAAGCTTCTCAGGAAGCCTTACCTTTTTGCTTTCCTCCATTTCATGTTCAAACATTGCATTAAAAACTGGAGATCGTGCTGTAGCAAGGAAATTAATGTTAAATAAATATAATCAAATTGAAAACTTTTAGCAATTTAAATTACAAAATGATAGCAATACAAAAGTAGAAAGTACCTGCAAGGATAGATTTATGAGCTTTGAATTCTTGTCCTCCTATATAAAAACTGCAATCTGTAAATCTTGTTGTTTCCCAGAGATTCCCTAAATCTTCTGCTAGTCGACATTCAGGTACCTTCAAAGTGTTTGTGTTAGACTGTCCTGATATATTTACTGAGTCTTGGACCACGCTTACCTAACAGAAAATCACAGCAAGACAACTCCTTCATAACTGAATGCCAATAATAATTAAGATACAGTACCTATTGCTAGAATTTTAGCAATTCCAAAGCAAAGCAAAAAAAAGAAAAAAAAAAAACAAACCAACAAAATAGTGATTTCTGGACCTAGGCCAGAACCATAAACCAATGCTGTATAGTTTAAGCAACATAAATAGAGCTTTAGAGACTAACACTGTGCATTTAACCAATCAAAACAAAAATAAAAAGCATAATACCACATGATACCTGACAGAGATGTGAAACTAAATAAGCCAAGGACAGATACTGGCTCTTGGGATGCCAGCAGATTTAAAAAATATTAATGCTACTTTAGAGATAAATTAGCAATTCATTACTATCCACACATTTCAATTAAAAATATATACAATATGGAATACTAAACAGATCAGAATCACATGGTCATAGTAAAGCTTTGTAAGAATAATCCACAGAAATTTTTAATAGTATGATATTAATTTTAATTACAGTAAGTCCATACTTAAACCTGTAATTTTGTAATGCAAACTAAACACAAGTAACATTTCTCCTTCACTATTTTAATGTGTCCAGTTGAGGCAGCAGTCACAAGTGATTGTCTTTCAAACAAGATTAAAAGCTATTTTTAAAAAATGTACTTCAATAAAGTATAAAATGTGGTAGGCAAGTAACTTCAAAAATGAAACATGCTCACAGGATGCAATTTTTGTACAAAAAGGGAAAAAAAACATTAGAATAACTGTGAAATGTGTATTTGAAGATAATATAATGCCATTCCCTGTAATTAAGTCTCACTTAAGTGGTAAACAGAACAGTAGCATTCTTACTTGCTTTTTTCCAGATATCTGCATTTAGTAAGTAATTTTAATCAGTATGTTAAGAAAAAAGAAGAGCTCAGGTGGTTTTATTTCTGTTGTCTAAGAGCACATGCCTGAAACTAAAAATTTTGTGAAGCAGAGAGCCATACTACAAGATCTTGATCACTGCATCTCCCATATACAGAAAATTAGGAAAACATTAAGAGAAAATGCTGATATTGTTAGGATCAGTGCTTTGTTTGATTTCCAGAGGCACAGCATCTGGAATCAATCTGCCATAAAGCAAAAAATAGTACAGCTAAGCTTCACAGAAAGTCAGAGCTCTGCAAGCCAAACTCCAGATCAGAAGAGGAGGATGATCCAATTAAGGCTGCAGCTCAGGGATTTGAATCATTGCCTAATTCCCTATTTCATCCCATACCCCCTTGTGATTATAAGAAATTCCTTTATATTATTCACCTTTTAAAAGGAAAATAACAACCCAGAGCACTGCAAAACTCCACTTTCACAGTTAGGCTACACATGTGCAACAGTGAAACATCTCTAGAGGTGTTGCATACTCTGCTTCACACTTTTCATACACAAAGAGGGATTTCATACACAACCTGAGTTTTAGCATAGCAAAACCACTCTGGCTGTCACAGGTAAGAGTTCTGCTGTTCCACAGCCTTCAAGTTCATGATCAGAGCTCTCCACACAGCATCCCCTTGCTTAGCAGGATAGTGCCCAGGAACACATCTACAGAATCTTTGTGTATTTCAACTGATGTCTGATGTTCCAAGTTTCCACTGTTTTCTAATGGTTTCTAATTTATGTTGTTAGTTGTGCAACACAACCCACCAGCCTTTTAAGATGTGACTCAAGCAAAACTTTAAGTCTCCTACATCCAAATGTCCAGGCCTGTGTTGGTTGGAACAACTTTTACAGATCCACTTGCAGGGAGCTGATGTTTTATATCTCACTTATCCAGTTGGTACTTTCAATATCAACGGCATTCTCTTTATTAAAAATCTATTTACATCAAGCAGAAATCCAATCAACTCAATCCCATATATCTACTGAAAGCTCATAGTAGGCTAAAAGTGTCTGGTTCATGACTTTCTCTTCACCTGATACCAAATGCTTACTGCAGGCACCTTAGAGTTGTGTTTACAAATATTACTCGTCAGGAGCAAACATATTTCTTCTCTAAACTGAAGAATGGTGAGGAGACACTAAACCTAACAGCAAACAACCTGTCTTAAAAAGTAGCAGCAATCTAGCTGGGATTTCCAAGTACTTCACAAAGTCTGATTTGCTTTACTTCTTTAGAAAACATCCAACATGCAGCTTTTGCACAGAACAGATACTCTGGGGGCACAGGTCCTGCTTGCATTACACACCCTTGTGTGTAAGGGTAGAGAAAAATGTATAAATGAGGACTTTGACTGAAGTTGGATCATTTTTTTAGTTTTGAATCTGTGGTGGTCTAAAAGTAAAGATGATCAAATACTCAGTGTAAGCTAGGGAAGAGATGAAAGCACTCCACAGGAAAAATCCCTGCAAAGAATTTACTGTTTTCCCAGCAAATGAAAATACTTATAAGATTTCAGTTATCTCAGATTATATGGAAAATGAGAGCTGAATGAAACAGAGACCAGTTTGCTGGGATAAATAAAATTATGAACTTGTATTGAATCAGCAAGTCTCTTGTCAGTAGCAACTTTGCTAAATATTTAACCCAATAATCCTTTGGAACTTCCAAGCCAAGAACATATCCAACAGATCTTAACATTCAGCAAGACAGAAGGAATGTCTTGGCTGCCAAAGACCACCAAATAATCCTGCAAAAGAATGGGAAGAGCCAAGCAGCACACTTGGTACTCGGTGACTTTCACTAAGTACCTGCTATATCTGGTAAGCTTGATCAAGCCAAGTGTGAAATAGTTTTAAGAAACTGTAAGCCAGTCTCCCACTAGGGTACAACAAGCAGGGAGGCAAACACAGGAATTAGAACTTACAGGAAAATTTTAAAAAGACAAAAGCTTCAGTCTTGCCTATACAGAAACGTGTCCTTCAAACAACCCCTGTTTATTTCTAATAGCAGCTGAAAAGCTGGAACACATCTGAACACACAAATTTTAAAAACATTGGGATTTCCAGGTTTTTTGCCTTAGCCTGAAACAAGCTAGAAGCTATTTTAACATGCTCACTGTGCACAACTAGATGTTGTACTTCCTTCAGCATTTATAATCAGGGTGGATCAAACACTTCACAAAAGCAACTCACATTAAGACATCAAGAAGTTTTGTAAGGAAACACAGTTATATTTAAAGATTAGCATCAAATTAAATAACAGTATTTCTCTGGAATTTTCAGTATTTATTCCATTAGTTTTTTTAAACATATCTAAAATTAGATATGTGACCCATTTCCAAAACCACAACTACTGTTAAAAGCTACTCATTTACATCCAAGTGCTCATTAACATGAAAACTTAAAATGAGAAAATAGTCAAAGGTATTTTTACGGAACCATAAAATACTTGTTACATCTGATTTTATCACCCAAATAATTGCATTCCTAACAAACTTGTCATGCAGCTTATTTAACTTGTCTAAGTGAAAATAAGATGCACTATATTTGCAATATCCAGTCTCGGGGGCCACATTTCAATTATTCTTCCTACATAGCATAATGACACAATTAAATTGTACTCTTGCCAAAACAATTTTACACATTTCCTGTAAATACACAGATCAAAGCAAACTTATTAGCAGTTAGAGCATCTATCACCCTCCTAAGCCCCTAATCACTTTATGGCAGCAAAGTTAACTGGCCAATGTATATTTAACATATACCGTACTTATGCTGTGACTCTCTAGTTTTCATTATTAAAATTGTGTGTTTTTCTAAACTTTAATGGGACAACTTAGGTTACCAGCATGACTGACATCACAAAAGTGACCCATCATAAACTATGATGTTAAGAGTTATACCACAGCTCTCAATATTAATTCTCAGTATTGAGCAGTCCTTCTGCAGGATATTTACACTTGTTCAGAAAATAAACTGTAACAGTTAGCAGAAAAATAAAGTGTTAAATTTATTTAGAAGGTCTGTTCATTGGTTAAAGCCATCAATTAGGCTATTACAGAAATACAGATCAAAAATTAATTGATATTTTTCATAATGCAAACAAGCATGCAGATATTTTTTGCTTATCCCATAAAAACAACCCTGTAATTCCAAATAAAACTTCTTTAAACAAAAGTGATATCAGTAAATTACTGCTTCTACAGACAGCATGTATCAGCCCATTTTGCATAAATATAGACAATTATAAGGTAATTCTGGCAGATTCCTAGAGAAGACCAACAGTTTACACATGATCAGTTCAGACACACTTTACATTTCAGGTAATGTATCAAAAAAAGCAAAACAGAATGCAGGCAAAGAAATGTGTAAAGAAGACAACTTTGATAGCTTATTACTGTTAAAATTAACATAAATCTCTGTTTATTAGAGCAGAAATCATTTTATTTAAAAGCTTACAACTTAAACTATACCCACCTCACAAAATAATGTAAGCTTGTCATCAGGTAGAAGACCATTAGCTTCATCTAGTAAAAAATCTCTTCGGATAAATTTCTTAAAACCCCAGTCCTTGCCTTGCACAAACCGATACGCTCTTTGGCTTTCTGATAAAAAACAGTTATGTATAAATAAAACAAGTTAAATAACAATATCAACAAAAAAATGACACCTAAAACTTCTATGGTAAGGCTAAGTGTTAATCCAAAACCGAATCAATTGAAGACATTTGCCTCAAGTGTGTCACATTTTTAGGAAATCCACAACTGTTTAAAAGTTTTTATTGCTGTAATAGTGTTATTTTATAAAACGCTTGACAGAACTTAGTAGAGCACAATTTGCAATTCAAACCATATCATCTCCTTAGATTTTATCTTTAGGCACCATGCAGCAAGAGAGGAGCTTTCCAGTCAATGTTTAAGAATGCCAATGTGTCAAAACAAACTGTTCACAGGGAAATTCCATTACAATGAATTTGTCAGTGCAAATGCATTCTGACAACACTTTTGCAGTTGTCATAACAATCTGGTTTGACTTCTTCCTGAAATGAAAAATCTTGTTTCACAGGCTGACACTATTTTTGGGATACAGGAAAGCATAAAAAAAAAAAGCAAAACAGAAATAAAAGCTTTCAAGTAACAAATTATTTATTTGCTCAAAAAGAGATTTAATTTTTACTTACCTTTTAGCCATAGCTATGACAGTTATTTTTTTAATCCATCAGATTCGTTAATTATATAGACAGTGTTCTCTTACAACATCCAAAATAAAGACATCTGGAAAGTGATTTCTCTACACTACCGTTAATTTAGTAGCTTTTACATCAAGAACCAGTGTTAAACCTTTTGAAAATAAATGATTTGTTGCAATTTAAGTAGACAAAACTAAAAAAAAAAAAAAGCATAGAAGTGTAATTGTATTTTTCTTCTAAGGTGAAAATATTAGATTGTTACCTATTTTAGATACAGCTTCTTCAATGGAAGCAGCAGTCTACACATGAATTATCAGTTTACAAAGGACATTTACAGTCAGGCATCATTATACTGTATAAATAAAACCAGAGCATCTCCAGAAGCAGATGGTAAATGGCTGGAAAGTCAAAGAAATAAGATTTCTGCTGGTAATTTTCCAAAATTAAAAGATGTTTATAATTCTTTTACTGCCAAGTACAGGCTAACTACCATTGCAGACACACCTACTCAGAGGATTTTTGGGTTTTAGCACCTTGTGGGGTTTTTTTGGCATTTAAAGCACCACTTGGCACAAAACCTGCAGATTCTCAAAATCCTTCCATCCCACACTCTGTGCCCCTCACTTAATGACAGCACCATGGAGAAAGCTCAAACACAATTTCTGGGAATTCAGCACACCCACGTGGCTCTCTGAACCACCTTTCAACCCATGTATGTGGCATGGGGGAAAAATGGGAAGAAATCAGAGGTTTGTGTGCAGCTGCAGAGCTGTGATCTCCTGGGTCTCACAGAAAAATTGGGGGATAGCTGACACCACTGGTGTGCTGCAACAGAGGGTCACAGGCTACTTGCTCCAACCCACTACAGGGCTGGAAAACTGTCTCAAGCCACAAGCCCTGAGCCACCACATGGATAAAAGCAGAAGCTGGGTCATCTGTGCTCTAGAACCAGCTGGCTTGTAGGGAATCAAAGCACCCAACTCTATCAGTGGAAGGGGGGGAGAGTGAAACATTGATTTACTTCTCTTCCAGTAAGTCCAATAATCAACTTTTTAGATTTGAATTCAATTTGGTGGATTTATTAATTATAAATGGGCCTAGTCACATAAGGAGAAAGCAGCATGATCTATGGGTATGCATATTATAGATTTCTCTACATAGATTTCCCTAGAAATTCAAAATGTGCAAGATCTCTCAAGTTCTGGTATAGTTGGAAGGGAAAAGGAAGAGATTCTTCACATGTAGTACCAGCAACAGCACAAACTCAGTGCATTAAGTTCCACATTTCCAGAATAAGTCCAGTTTTCCTAAAAATTATTTCCAGTCAAGGCTGTATTGAGTTTGAAAGTAAGAGCCATACAGTTTTCATATCAAGGAAATTAAATCACCAATTATTTCAAAGTATTTTAATTCCTTGGGTATATAGCTCATGTTTTTAAACTGATCACAGTGTAAATCAGATGAAATAGACCAAAACATTGTCAAGGAGTGTCTTAAAGACAAACCAAACAACCATGCATGCTTATCCTAATTAACTATGGAAATGAAACACACACTTCCACTGTAGCTAGAAAAATGCAAATACACCCCTTCTAACAGGAAGCAAGAAAAGCAAAGCATCAAGAATCTGGAGTGATGGCAGATAGTAATGTGATGTAATTTATACTGCTCAGGACAGAATTAACACAGCTCAGTGATCAGAAATGTGCAAAACATGAACAAGATTTGTAATTAAGTTTCTATAAAGATACTTAAAAAGATACTTTAAAGTTCATCTCAGTGTTAAATTCTGTTCTCAACTGAAAAAGTTACAATAATGCTTTTTTTTGGGATGTGCTTACACATCCCCATGCAAAACATTAAGATTCCCTTACCCATTGCTTTTGTTTCTTCTCTTTTAGCATTCAGCAGCGAAAACTTGAATTTTGCTCTGACTTCACTTTTTGGACAACTGACTAAAAGCAAATACAATGACAGGTAGTCTTTGCTTTCATCATCTAATCCCTTTGGATTCACTCTCAGGCACCTGGAAGAAGTACAGAAATAGTACATTTTTGAGTTGTACCCAGGATAAATTCAGAAATATTGTTACAAGACACAATGATAAATGCAACCGAAACAAATGTTTCCCTTATGACTATTGAAAGCTGGAAATGTGAAGAAACCCATACTTGTAGTAAAACCTCAAGAAATGTCTGAGGTTTAATATTTATTTGCAATTTCATTTTGCAACTTTTGCAAGTAAATAAAACAACTAAAACCAAGCCAAAACCAAAACAAAACAAAACAAAAATAAAACAAGAAACCCAAAACAATTGCTGGAATAAAGACCTTACCACTTCATTTTGTCATTTGGCCCTGATGAAAAGGTAGAACTCTTTAAAACTTCACCCATTTCTTCTCGGCAAAAACTGAAGTTATTAATGGTCCACATGTAGGAAAATTTTACTACTTTAACCTGAACAAAAGATGGAGAAAATGTCAATGAAATTTAATAAACATATCAAGCATTAACTATGAGAACTAGTTAGACTTCCAGCACAACTCAGTATATTTATGGTGGTGTTCATTTTTTTTAAAAATTATTATTATGACTAGAAAATAAAGCCATTGTAATTTACCTGTGTGTAACACCAGCTTTCAGCCACAGGTCCACAGGACATCTCCCCAGGAGGAGGTGGGGTGGGAACCCTTGACATTGCCACTTATTGCAGGTTTATAGTATCAAGATAGCAATCCAAACGTCAGTAATTCTCCTGAAAAGCGTAATTCATAAGTTTGGTTCATGCTTTTTAAGTGTAAAAAAAAAAAAAAAAAAAAAAAAAAAAATCCACATTTTATATCATTGTTTGCTAAATGATGCATCTGAAAATCAAACTTAGAAAGAGGACAATGGCTTTGGTACTTGGCCAAGCCAAGTGTCACACATTAATGGCCACTTGTACTCAAAATCTGCAGGCTGAATTCTCGGGCAATGTTTGACAAAGCACCTGTGCATCACACAATAACATTAATGACATTATTTCAACATCTTTTTTGCAAATTACCACCTTGACCACTTCAGTCATGCTGAAAGGTTCTGCAGGATCTTCTCCTTTGTTTTGGGGACTAACAAGGGCCCTGTGAGCATTCAGCTATTGGTACTGTAATCCATACAGGACAAACAGCTCCTGGCTGCCTGGGAATAGAATAGCAGAATCCTGGGATTTCTCAAGAGAGGGTAAGAAATTAAACTTGCATTTAAAGTATTTTCTTCACACAACTTTCATGGTTTTCTTGTATCTTTAATACTGACAGATTTGACTGATTCTGACAAGCACCACAACCAAATGTTTGTTCCCCTGTCAAAATCCCAAAGCTGAAAAGCAGTCAACTCACCAACTCTGAGGCACTTTCTAATGACAAATAAAGCAGTGTTATTAGGGATCATCACCTAAGAGAGCACTACAATTTCTCCTGCCCATCAGAAACTGAGTCACATGCCCAGATTAATCACATCTAGCTCCAGACAGGTAATTAGGCAGCCTATTTGCACAAGTCTTTGTACACAGCTAATGAAGGAAGGCAAGGCTGTCAGGGCTCTGGGTTACTGGGCTGGCTCTCCTTTAGGTAGGGTTGGCAACCTCTTTAGACAGGTTCCTGCCAGAAACACAGCTTCTCACTTAGACAGCTCCATTAGATTGCTAAAAAGAAGCTAAATGAACCCTGATGAAACCAGATGAAAATCACAATTGTTTCTGCCACAAAACATTTTCTCTTCTGGTACAGAAAGTTTTGTTAAACATGTCCTCTGTCACTAAACCATGACCAGGACTATTGCCTTTCTGCAACATGAGTGCGTCACCATACAGGACTTTTCACTTGTGAAAGAACAGCATTAATTGTCTTACTCAAAAAATGGGATTGCACATCACTAATCACGTTGGAACTCTTCCTTCAGGGATGGGCAACATGCAGGAAGAAAGCTGGATGCAAATATCAGTAAGACACTGCAAGACCATGTGCAATCAGTCCCAATGTGAAGGAGTTTACTACTCCTACAGAGAAAAATTCTCTGGAAAATGCCATATTCCTCAGTGGATGCTTTCCCTCCTGCCCTTGTGGTATCAGTTCTCACTCACACTCTCCATTAGCCCTTCCACATCAAAGCCTACTGACACTGGAATTATTCCAAATCACCAATGTATAAACCTTGAAAACAAAACTAATTCTCTGTTTAATATTTATTAGAGGAGGAAGCAGATGCTATATAATCACATCCCTACTAAGAGATCTACCCTGACAAGACGAAAAAAAGAAAAAAAAAAAAATTGAATAGCTGTCCTTCAAGATATGGATCACTGAGACATTAAAGTGTAGCCACAAATTCAGCTGCCTCTCAACTGACTTGTCTTTCCAAATAAAACTTGTGTTTATGGCAATCTTCAGTACTTAATTAGCACTTTCCATAAATGAAGACTAGAACTAATTGCCACTCTAATTTTAAGAGAGCAGAACTTGCTTGCCCCATTTTTTTTTTTTAAGATGGAATCTTATGTGTTGCAGGAAATGTGTTTAGATAGACCTTGTTTACAGGTTTATATATTCTTGATTCTTTGTACAGAACCATCCAGAGTAAAACTCCTGGGAAGATTACATGTGAACACCCTTATTTCATAAAGCAAATATTAGTAGTTATGTTACTATTACATCTGTCAGTACCTCCAATTCCATAGCAACAGCTAAACCTGTTATCCAAATACATGACGGATTTTATATAGAAACGTATCCTGAAAGTTTCAGAACACCTTACCTCACCCTTATTGAAATTATGTGCTCTTCTTCATTCTTCAGCACTAAACCCAGGAAGAAATACAACCCATTCCTCATTCTGTCATTTGCATGAGATGCAGAAGACTGTCTCAGCTCTAATCTGTTCCTCAATTCTTTCAGTCCATTATACCAGTCAGCTCCCAGTAACCACGGAAGAGCATCAAATCTGAGCCAAGTTTGTTTTGAAGAGGTTTCTAAATTGAAGAAGGCTGGAAATAACTTCTGTATAGTACCCCATTTAGAAAGTGTCCAGTGACCCTATGTCAGCTACCTGTAGTTATTTGCCCCCTTCTGTCTCACAGCTCAACCAGCTTGATTAACTGAGAACTTAACTCCAGTTATTTTCAGGTTTGTCTGTTGCCTGTGGTCTATGTGTCTACACAGGACATTTCTAACTCAGAGGCTCTTTCCACCTGCTGCATAGCTTTTATTATTCCTTTCATGATTTTACATAAGTACATTTTTTCAGATCCTTCTGAATAGCTTGAGGTTTTTGTAAAGTTTCCTATTGCAGCATTAGTACCACACAATTGATTTTCCTGAGCTCTCGAAGAACAGATTTGTATCTCACTTCTTTTGGCACATATTTATTAAGCCAATCAATTTTTTTTTAGACTGACAAAACTGGCAGAAAGCAGTAACTTTAAATACTTGATATCACCCTGGGAGCTAGCACTGAGGAGTGCCCTTTCTTTAGTATGCCTGGATGAATAATTTTTAAAATGTGAGAGGCCATCCAACAGCAAAATGGAAAAGGAATAAAGAGAGCATCAGATGTTAAGACACAAGGAACAACTGCCAGGGAACAGCAGGGAAACAACTCAGCAGTACTGCTGACCTGCCCCACCACTTAATCCATTAATCAGGATTTGGGTGGGGATGTGGAGACATTTACCAAGGCAAGAGAGAACAAAAGCTTCAAAGGTGCTAACCTGAAGTGTAGAAGTGTTTGGGGAAGGCAGGATTTTCTCAGTCCCCAGGCTGACACCCAGACTGAGTGGGCAACAGCCTGGACTTTATGCAGACATTGAGGGTTACCAGGGCAAAGAGGATCATCTCCCATGAGCTGATTGAAGGTGAGAAGAAAAATGAACCTACACACTCACCCTTTGTTCTACGTCCTGTGCTCTGCCTGGGGAAAAAACTAAACACTATTTTGAAGAACGTGTTCATGAATCATTGATTAGCCACAAGTCATCAGCTCCAACAAAAAGGTTTTACAGGCACCAAACCCTCATCACAGCTTATTAGATGAAATGGCTGGGAACAGATGGAGCTGCAGTTCACAAAACCAGTCACAGAATTAAATCAATGGAGTGCAGGAAGACAGGCTTGTTATCTGCAGGATGAAACAACTTAGAGGGACAATTTTTATGCTAGAACCTGCATTTATTCCTCTGCAGCCTATCAGGAACCAAGCATCCCAGGTGACAGGGAATTATCAGGTAATAACTCCAAGAGTTTTCTTCAGGCAATGCTGTGCCTGTCTGGACATGGCTTAACAAACCAGCCAGTGTGGCCAGTTTGCCAGGCAGAACTCTCTGGCCCTGACAAGAAACATGCACTGGGAACATGAAAACAAGTTTTGGATGAGGGCAGAAGATGTTCCTGCCTTCCAAAATGGAAATTTTGAGATGCATTTTTCAAGTGTGTCAAGGACTTCTGGTGTTTGGGTTTTTTTTTAATGAAGTGATAAACTCATTCTGAATGTGGTGCAGGAGGTGGTGATGACTGAGAGTTTGCTCTCACTGTCTTATGTCAAAAGAGAAAAGATCAAAGGTATTTTACTGAACCTGTACACCCAGCCACCAAACATGAAGGGCTTATACATTCTACTGGTCTGTTAAAGCAGGTGTTGGTTTCACCTGCTGATCACTGCCAAATGGACCAGTCTGTCAAATCAGAATCTTTACAGAACTGAGTACTACTTACAAAGCAGAGAGCAGGTAGAGATAGCATGGAAAAAAGTCATTTCTCAAAGCACATTCTATTTAGGAATCAACCAGTGTACTTTCTTATTCAAAAAATGTTTTAAACTTGAAGCCATCTGAAGCTGATCATCTCTAATTATCTCTACACAGAGCATGAAGAAAACATGGGCTATCCTCCATGAAACATATTTACACTAAATTTAATCAACAACTCTACCAGCTATTTCATTTCAAGAGATCTTAAGATTCAAAGCTATTTCATATACCAATACAATACTCTCTTGCTTACCTTCCCAGAAACTGAAAATATTTGTCAACATTATTCTAAATAGTTACTTTTCAACCTCTTAGGGCTAGACAAGAACACATTCCCAGACATTTTACATCTGTTGGAATCATCTCAACACCTTTTTCACTGAAAAAAATTACCAGCTCATTAAGAAGGTACCATCATGTATATAAACACACAAAGAGGACTTTTCTACTCCAAAAAACACTCCATAAACCTATTTGAAGAATTACCTTAAGGGTTAATGTGATCTTTTGGTAGCTCTCAAGTCTAAGAATGGAAGTTCAGTGTAATAATTATACCCTAAAAGTTCTTTCAGAGCACCATCCGTGTAACAGGTGCATCCAGGCAGGTGTGCATGTTAACCAGTGACCAAAGTGATCTTATCTTTGTTTTTCTGAGAGGTACTACAGTCAACAAAGCACTGGCAGGACTGGATAGATAAACTGCCTTCTGCAGTTTATCAAAACACAGCCCAAAAGTCAAATCCAGCCTGCTAGAACCTAACCCAACAGATCAGTTCACCAAGCAAATCAGTGGCCTTATTCATTTCCCTCAAAAGCAAGAAGGCAGTTGTGAAAGAGATGCTCAGCTCCTGCTGACCTCTCCTCTCTGCTCTCTCTTCTTTCCACAGCTTGAAACTCCAGGATCAATGCCTTTCCCTCCAGGGCTGGCCATATTTTGGCCCATCATAGGACTTCCATCATCTCATCACATGATACAGCTGAACATGAGCTAGTCTGGCACTCTGTGGTCTTATTCTCCAGCCCTGTCCAGAAACTGTGTCACAACCCTACACTTAACATCCATGGCATGGGTTGCTTCCAAACCACCATGGCCCAAAGTCCAGGGTGCCCCAAAGGAGGCTGTGGAGCTTGTCCTGCCTGAAGCATCAAACAGCTCCAGTCAACAAACTACTTCAGGCATTTAACAGCTCATGCAAAACACTCATTTACTGAGTGCCCACTGCTGTCTCACAGGCTCTAAAGAAAGCCTAAGAAATGACCATACCAACAACTCCCCCCCCAGCATATCTCACATATTCCATTTGAATGGTAAGAGGTTTTTTCCTGAATATTCAAAGAAATGCAAAGCTGTTATGAATTAACTTTTTTGTTTCTTTTGGAAATACTGGTATTTCATCACTGGCTAAAATAAAAGATCACCTTCTGGAGGTTAACTTGCAAATAACGCCCTGTTCCTCCAACTTTTTATTCCTAGTATATTCATAATTCAGTAACCATACACAGTTTGTCCAGTTGTACAGCCAACACTAATTTTTAAAAAAATCTGAAGTGAATAAGCCTTCCATTCAATAAAATCATCTTCCAAAACCTCATTCAAAATAAACATGCTCTAGCTAGAGATAGATTTAATTTCTTCTCATTAAATGCTCAGTGAATAATGCACTACCCAAGTATTGCACTACTATTATATAAGCACTACGTACATTACTATCAATCAGTGTTTATTACTCCAGGAATCAGGTTTGGTTTTTTAAACTACAAGAGGAGGCAAATTCTTGGGAAAATGCCTAAGTGCTCTAAGGTTCACCTTCTTATCAGTTCTTGGGTGAGAGAAAATACATTTATGAAGCCAAAAACGGAGGAAGCAAACAAACCAGACCAAAATCGTTGAGTTCAAACATTTTAAGACCCAAGATGAGGTTAATTTTGCAAACCCTATCTAAAGCCATGTTCCAGTTGACTCCCACAATGCCAGGTAGCATCTATGAAGGCCAAGGAAGCCTTTTCTCCTTTTCTTTTAAGTCACAGAATGATTAGTGCAACAGGCACCCAGCACCTGGGTCATGCTGATGCATAAGCAGAAACTCCTGGGGACTGAACACTGCTCAAGTTCACAGAAAAGACATTATCTTTTTCACCAAATCTCAGAGGCTTAAAAAAAATATCCAGTTGAAGAGTGAAATCTACCATTTTTTTCTCTGTTTAAGAGTTTGTCTTGCAAACTGATCATGCTTACAAAAATACATAAAATTTATGCTAGTAAATACGAAAGAAAATCTGAACTTTGTAAAAGATGGGATATTTCTTAATTAGGAAGATTTGCATATCTTCATAATTACCTTTTTAAAAGAATTAAAAATTGCTGCACATTTCCTATATGTCTAACTATTAAACTACATTTTCTGCTGGATGAGATACAACACAATAAAAGACATTTGAGAGGATTTATTAAGCTTAGGCAGTTTTCCAATTTGTTTAGCATCATCATTTGCTTCTCTGAAAACAGGCTCAAAATACACCCAGAAAATTTAAAGAGTGTTAAGTATTTATTGAATTTGATCCCAACCTATCACTGCAACATCTGAGCAAACAATATTACTAACACTGATGCAACTGCAGTTATATATATCCACCTCACTAAGTTAGGAAACCTGCATGTTAAGGATACAGTACCTTGAATATTATTTGTAGTACTTCTATCATACAAAATGTTTCCTTTCCAGGGCAAGCAGAAGGGAAGAGCAGTTGGTTATGCATGGGAAAAACCCAATGACACTGAAGAACGGAGAGGTCTGTAACAGTTAAACCAATGGGTTTGGATTTTTTTTCCTCAACACAGTATTAAAAAATGCTTATTTGAGCATATGTTTGCTCTGGAACCAAGTTTACACAAACTTAAATCAGTGCTGGGCCTTAAACCATAAGCTCTGGCTGCTCCTACATTCCTGATGCTTGCGATCTCACCCTTGCCATCCATCCCTCAGCTCTGCTGGAAGCTGCTGCCCAGCCAGGATAAACGTGCACACTTCAGCAGCCACACAGCCAATTCATACTCTTCTCCTCCACTCAGTAAGAAAAAAAGTATTACTCTGGACTGAACCATGACAGCTGAGAAACTATGTCTACATCCCTGGTCACCCCTGCTCCAGGGACAGAAAACTGCAGCAGAGACAAGGCAGGCAGCTGGGGTCAGAGACATCTTAAAATAGCTGCAACTAAGAGTCCAGAAATTAAAAGCAGATCCCCGGGGTGGTTCTGGCAGTAGAGCCCCAGCAAGGCAAAATGTGGGAAAGGCTCAGCTTTTCAGGATAGTGGTGTAGCTACACCTGATAACACTGAAGTCAGCAGCTCAGAATTAGCAAGGATTATGCTATCAGCTGTAAAAACTGTAAGGTGAACAACTGTATTTTTCAGGCTTTACTCTGAATTTTCTTTCTTATTCTAAGCTTTTGAAAAAATAAAGTTAAACTTTACCTCAGCTGAGGGCAAACCTAGTGTCCAGCAGAGCTTGCACTGTGACTGTCTGGTTTACACCACACAAGCTTATTAATAAAAACCCCTCAGCATTAGCTTTGCATTATTGTTCTGGAATATAGAAATCCACTGCACTCCTCATTAGATAACCTGGACCATTTCTTACAGGAGTCATCCATGCATTCCCCTGGAGCAGAAATACAAGATTATTTCTTACAGCATATTTCAATTTCATTGCCCAGGCTAGTTTTATGGGACCCAAAAGATGGGTATTTTCACCACAATTCCTTCTGGGAAACTATTCTATTCAAATAATCTATTGCTATTGAGGTTTTTTCCTGGTATACAGCCAAAGCCTCCTCAGTTTCACTCCATTGCTCTTAGTCAAACAAATCACTGGCACATGAAAGTATATTAAATGAAGACATCTTTTTTCTAAATACTTTTTTTTTCTAAATACTAATACACACAAGAGTTCACCAAACTGAAAATACTAATCTTTAGTTTTTGCACATGCAACAGAAATACCTATATTAGACAAAGGAAAGTTTAATTGTAACAAATAAAAAAAGAAGAAAAAAAAGAAAAATCTTTCCCGAGCAGATTCACAGTCATTTTGTTTTTTCTTTTCTTTCTAAACTTGTAAGATTTGTGAAAAGCACTCGAATATCCTCTCTAGAGGCTGATGCTTTCACCTCTGCAGACCCTTATCACCTGGAAAGTCCACAACTTCTTTCAGCAGCCAGAGATGTTATCAGGAAGGGTTTCTGATTATTTTTCACCTTGTTACCTATCGTAGCAAACAGTGGGACAAATTTGTGGCACCTTCATGGAAATATTGAGAGGATTAGGTCTGTTCTATACCTCTTGCCAGACAGTCAAAAAAAATATTACCCCCTTAGTGCAAAAAACAGCAGACACTTAGAAGCCAAGAAATAGAACTGAGTTCTACCAAGGGACCAAGCTGCATTCCATACTACTTCACCTAAAGTCTTGAAACTCCACTAATTTCAATGGACTGGGTATTAAGTGTCACCCACAATGGTGAGACATCATCCCAGGAAAAGACAAGTAGCTCCAGAGGTAGAGCTCCACACACTTGTTTTAGAGATTCCTGCTTCATCCTGACTAAGGAGAGTTTATACAAAGACCTAACAAAAGCCATCAAGGCAAGGAAAATTTGGCATCTCAGCTTTGGACTGCAGCTGAACAAGTTCAGACCCTCAGAGGTAAAAAAGAAAATCCTAAAAGTTATAGACTATCTCAAGCTGGAAGGAACCTAATAGGGCTCACCAAGTGCAACTCCCAAATTTAGTCCAATAGGGACTGGTTTTCGAATTTCAAAAACAAGTATGCAATTTCTCCTAACCTCTTGTTTCAAAAACATCCAGATATTAGGTGACTTATACTTTTCGATGTAAGAATAATTACAAAATAATCTGCTTAAGATTCATTTTTCCACAACAGAAGCGATTCAAACCTCTGCAGTTTCCAATAATTTTTCCCACTTACAGGAGAGTCCAACTTGCTCAAGACAGAAGAAAATTTCAGTATCCTTACTCTCTCTAGACAGAAAAGATGAGCAAACTCAGCAGCTCTAAGTTCTACAACTATAGATTAGAAAGGACAAGTTCTGACACCAAAAGCAATACTCACATTTTTTTCCTCACTTCTTTAAAACTAGTTTAAGCATTAGAAAAATTCTATAGCTTTCAAATTCCACTGAACCATTTGATGCCTCACAGGAAGACTGCTCAGCAATAACCACTTCTTGCTCTGCCACCCCAAGCCCCGCTGCTTCTCCAGCAGCTGAGACTGCAGAACTCCCTGCTCTGATCTGCAGCCTCAGCCTGCTTACCCAGGGTGAGAGGAAAAAGGAGCAGGAGGATGGTGCAGTTTACTTCACATAAAGCTCCCCAGCAAAAGGTCTCTCTCCAAAAGGTTAACATGTCATCTGCTCACTTGACAAAACCTGTGCAAACTCAGAGGGTTAAATTGAGGCTTCTGACTATATTCAAAACTAAACCTAACACCTTGTTGAACAGGGGGTTTGTTCATTTCCCCCCCCCCCCTTCTCAGCACGATTTCCTTAAGCCATCAGTTTTACTCCCACAGGTTCATTGTTTTACAGAAGTTTGTCAGCAAGGCAAACACAATGCTAAGAGGCTGGTGTAGGGCTCTCAGGATGGCCTGGCTAGTCCAGGCAGGCTTAAGCAGATTTCTGTTTGACAAACTCAACAGGGTTATCAAAGCTCTATCAAACTTCGTATTTCATACTTTATCAACTCTTTCCATAAGCTGCTTCAGCTGCCTTCAAGAGGGTCTTGCTGGCAACATGCTCCACCAGCAATTATTCCCTGATGAACTACTGCCCACCGACATCTATGCTCAATAAACCCAAACATCCCTCCTTTGCCCATGTCTGAGCACAGCTGGGCTTGCAAAGTCCTCCACTGGCTACAGCAAGTAAATAGATTTGGTTTCCTCTTCAGTGCTGTAAAACACAGCAGAACAACAGCCAATGCCACTCTGGTTGCTTTTTGCTTCTGTCCACCCAAAGGACAACATCCTGAGGAGGCCACCTGGTTAACACAGCACAGTGCCATGCCTGCTGGGCAGCCACAGAAAAGTGCTTTCATAAAAAAAAAACCAAAAAACCCAAAACAAACCAAACATACAAAAAAACCCAACCAACTAAACACAAACAACAACCCAGAAAGAAAAACACAACAAAAAAGTTATTAAATATCAGGAAATTCAGAATTTGGCTAACACTAAGCAATGAGCCCTTCTTTACAAGTGACTCTGAAAATCCCTGGGAAAGCTTGGATACTCTTTAGTAACCCAGATAAAACACATTTAGTGATGCTACTACCATCTATTTTTATCTCTTACCACTCAGTAAGCAGAGTCTCAGGTTGTTGGAGAGGACCATACATTTTCAAACACAATTACTATTTAAATTATTAAAATTTATGCGTGGCCTGTAATACAATATTCACTACAAAATAAAGGCTGATTTTGCTTGATAACCTACTACTATCACTAATTAGAGCATCTAACTCTGCAAAGTTTACTGCACACAAATTTTCAGCACACTTTCCTTATTTTAAGAGGATAAACAACACTTCAGGAGAACATTACGGATAATTCTTGCCATAAGCAAGGCAGGAACTCCCCTAATCAAAAACCTCTCATGGGATATAACAGCATTAATTCAAGTCTTCCAGATGGTTTCACTGCTGTGTTTTTTTTCCCCTCAGATCAACCACCTGCCCATTGTATTTTGCAAAACTTGGAACAAAAGCAAGCTTATTCAGCACAAGAGGTTTCAGTTTCTCAAACTATATCACCTACTGAAAAAGAAACATTCTCCTGCAGCCATTTTTAATCTTAAGAAGCCCACACAAGCAACAAGTAAAATGTTCCTTGACATATTCTGCAAGGAGATCAAAAGAACACTGGAACAAGATTTCACACATCCTGTTCCTCTGAAACAACCATTTACCAAATGCAGGACCAGAGCTAAGAGTAAGCTCACATCAACTTTGACATTCAGCCCAGCAATGTAGTGCATTAGTGTACAAATCACCCAAAGAAGCAGAAGATTTCAACTTGGTTTCTAGTATAATGTTACCAGAACTGTAATACTCTGAGTTCATTCTTTAAATGAACTCAAACTATAATCAGAACTTTACAAATGTATAAAAAGAACACCTGAAAGTAAGTACAAATCCAGATGTATGCAAATAATTAAATCCACAACCCACTAGTTGAAATTACTGTATTTTGTGCTCCCTTACAAAAACAGTTATTCAATTTGATATCTAAACATTAGTGACCAACTGGTACATAGGATGCTCATAAAAAGGAGTTAAAGTTCAATATTATCATTACATATTGCTTCTTCCCTGAAGATAAAGCTCTACTAAGCATTTGTTATCTAAATTGTTAGAAAACAGTTCAGACTTTACCTTCAAAAGTTTTGATACAAACAAACAAGTAACTCTGAAATTAAACTCAGTTTACAAGGAATCCATCTGCTGGGAAATTTAAGAAAAATTGTCACTGAAGTGTGCAGCATTGTTGCTGAGGTAATGTGCAGGTTAAGGAATTTAAATCCCTATTCTGTTAAATGCTGCAGACAGTAAGCAATTACTGTCTCTAAAGAATTTTTAAAAATTATCTGAACTAATCTGAATTATTAGATTGCTACATTAAAAACAGATTATATATTTTTCTTTAATTTCAACCTGAACCAGTGATTATTCAGTGAAATTCTGCATACTGAATATGGCTGTCCCTCACAGCTACAGGCCATGCTGATGGAGAAAACAGACCCATCAGCTAGAAACTGAATAGAAAGCAAGCCAGGAAAATTAAAACTTTTGGGAAAAGTAGTTTTCCAAAGAAAAAGGCAACATGGAACAGAGAACTAGAAAATGTGGCACCAAAGGAGAAAGTTATACTTACTCCTCAGGTAAAGTACTTACTCCTCAGGCCAGAATGAGTTCTGCACCTACAGGAAATTTCAGTTGTCCAGGAAGCAACAGGTGATGCAACTAACTCCAAGCCTTTTGGAGACATCCAAGTCTAATTAATTTCCCAAACATTTAACACATAAGAAAACAAGCCATTTGAAAGAAATCAAGTCCAAGTCACTCTCCCTCAGTCCCTTCATCTCCATTCATGACCCTGTTTATGAACTGATTTTGCAAGTGACTTGACCGACTGGTAAGTGAGCTCCTGGGAGGGGATGAACATTAAAGGAACAAGCAGGAAGGAGGCTGAGAGAAAGCTTGGCTCCCAAGGTTCACATAGTGATCCTCCCCACAGCACAACGGAGGCAGGAACAATAAAAGGTTCCCACCCCATGAACTTTGGAAGTTTCCCAACCGCTGGAGACATTGACTCCAGGAGCAGCAGCACTGCCTACGCCAAGAGCTGCTCTGTTGCATTCTCCTGGCACATAATTGCTTTTTCTTTCTCTAAAGCAGCCGGTTAAATTACACATCCAGTGATAATTCACCTTTGAACTACTTAAGGAGTCAAGTCACAATACAGTGCAAGGAGCAAATGTCAGGGGAACAAAGGTGGATGAAAGTGGCACAGACTTCACCACTCAGCTGATAAAGTGCCACTAATTAAAGGCTGAGCAGCTCTCTGTTCTAAAGCAATCCCACAGCAAGAGTACAATCTAACTAGAGCTTCATATTATGTTTATCAGCTAAGCTGAAACCTAAAGTTGAGGGGTTTGAGACTTCTTTTTATTATTATTAAATCTTCAGACGCATTCGTAGTAAATTACCAACCTGCATGTGCTCACAAAACCCACCAGCTTCAATCCCTGTATTTAGAAATGGAATCAAGTGAGCACTTCAGACATTTTTAGTGCTAAAAAATAAAAAAAATTAAAAAAAAAAAAAAGAAAAATACATAGTACAACCTCTTTTAAAGAGGCGAGAACTCCACACAGAAATTCTTCTTCCCCTTTACCAAGCATTCAACTATACATGAAGTCAACTTTGAACTCATTTAGTCCATCTTTACTCTCTGAACAAACACCATGGAGAGGTAACTAATTTTTTTTTTTTTTTTATTAAAAAACAACTGTCAAATTCTGGATATAGCATTTACATTTGATGCCACCTATTTTTTACGATTTCCACAGAAAGAAAAAGACAAGTAACTAATAAAACGTGGCAAGTGGAATATTTTTCACAAAAATCAAATGCCAAATGGCTTCCAGGAGATCCAAGGCAGCATCAAGGATAAATAATCTAATTCAGGGAACTTGTGCATGTGAGATTATTCCATGCCAACGAGGCTCTGAATCAGCTGAAAGTGCATCTCACTTTCCACTCCATTTCCTAAATGCCACATGCAAACACTGACGACAACGACGTCGACAGATATATGCATGCTTGCAAAGTAATTCGTTGTAAAGAACATCAAAAAGCCTTTTTTAGCTGACAAAGCATAAACTAAGTTACCAAAAATCACGTTGGAAAGCTATCACACTGAAGTAAATGGAATCAGAGAGCTGAGGGGATCTTAAGGTCACTCCAATACTGAACAGGAACTCCTGCAAAACTCAGCCTCACCACGGAAGCTGAAAAACTATAATGTTACCAAAAAATGAAACGTTTATGCAAAACAATACACACTTTGTAACATATTATCCAGACTACTTCAGAAACTCACTGGACTAGAGCAAGTGGTTATCCTCACTCAGTAACAACTACTACATCCTGGAAATTCCTGCCATGGAAACACCTGCACCCCTCACAGAGCTGCAACAATTCTCCCTTTAGCATGAGGACCACTGAAGAAACTCATTACCTACTGCTATTTGAAGGGACAGTTCTAAGAGGAATCCTTTTGATATGGGTGGCACAAGGAGAAACAGAAACCAAGTGCCATAAGCACATGAATGGGAAAGTTTCTCAAGAAATCAAAGAGAGGAAGAAGCCTCTTGTGAATATGCATGTGTTTTACTGAGAGGAAAAGGAGTCAAGAGCCAAAGTATGAAAACCTCCCGGAGAGGACATCTCTTAGGGTGATGGAGGAAGAATTAGATAACCAGAGGCAAGGGCCTTCTGTTTTGTCCTAAAAATGTGAGAGAAAACACAGAGCCTCTCTGGCTACTCAGATGTTCTTCCTTCCTCCTCTGCAGAGCCAGGGGAGAGCTGGGTGTCCCTCCAGCTGCACCGTGGCAATTTCTGAAACTGCAATTCACACAAAATAATCCAGCATCAGAGCCTTGGATTGCTGCCCCTAACATGAGCTGACCGTGTGGCCACATTAGCTGGGATGGACATGGCTGAGGAAGCACTAAATGTCACTGAAGAAAACAAAGTGGTTTCACAGAAGTAGGGAAGAAAGACCCAAAAACAAGGAAAAAGTGGGAATGGAACAACACTGACACTTCTTAAAGTGTTAACTTTTTGATCCAGGGCACAGTATTTGGAGCATCACAGGATTTTATGATTGCAAGTGTCAGGTTACTGCTGATAACAATCTCCCGTAGATTTCCTTACTCTTAATTACGTTTGGCTAAATACAGAGGAAGCAGAAGGGGCAGCATGATGCAGACAGCTTTTGACACAGACACAGACATACCTATAAGGAGCATATGAATCTGCCACACAACACTCCCAGAAAAAAATGCCACAAATATCTACTTCTCATGATCAGGAAAACAAACAAACAAAACCAACAGGATGGGGTAGTTTTGTAATGCAAGATACACAGAAGCCTGCTTCTGAGCATACCCCAGAACCTGGAAAAAAATTCAACAGGGCAACATCTAACTATGATCATTTCTACAATGGCATAAGAAGAGAAAAATGTGAACAGATAAGGTAGAGATGCAAAGAAACTGAAAGAGTGGGAAAACAACAAATGCAGACAGAAAACCAAGGCAGAATGAATAAAAAGTCAATGAGATCTATGAGCAACCCTTAACCCCACTACCTATTGCTGTCCTCAACTATTTATTTTCCACTTTGACTAATGCTGTTAACTACAACTGGTTCCATTCCTTCTCCAAACTTATATTTAGGTGCTTTCAACAGCACAAAAATTAGCAGATAAAGACAATTTGTAGCAAAAAAGGAGAGGAAAAAAAAAAGTAGCTTAATAATAAATCATTTCAACTGAAGCTCCAAGAGCTGCAAGCAATATGCACTGACAGCTGAATTCAGCAATTAGGCCAGAAAAAACTTGGAAGATTTTCCATTTTATATTTGTCTATGGCATTCACAAGTTTTTAATAGCAACAAGTAGCTCACAACACCTATACAAGTTCAGGATATAATTATTTTCACTGACAGTTTAAAAGCAGACTGCAAACTACTGAAGTTGAAAGCTTGGCAGAAAGATGTTTCAAGGCAATGTAATACCAAGGATATTTCTGGATATTTAAAATCTCAGGTTTCCAGACGAGATTTAGTAGTAGTTCCTGGTGATGTACCCAAGCCTGCCCTATTTGCAGGTTTATATATACAGAGGGCACATTGTTTAAAAATTATTTTCCTTTTCCTGAGCAAACATCTACTTAAGAAGGAGGGGGGGGAAATACTATGCAGTAGACACACTGAAAATCCTTCACAAACATTTTTGTTTATTCTAGTCACACATCCTGGAAGGCCCAGATAGAGAATACAGGTTCAAAACTTTCAGAAGTGACAGTGACTGCTAAGTGTCCCTCCAAGAAGGGATTTTTATTTGCAGAAACCAAAGTTTTTACTACAAGCAGAAAAAGGAACAGGACTTTTTTTTTTTTTTTTTAACAGTTAAACTTGGCAGTCATACAAATGGCTCAGCTTCAGCACCACCATGGCACGAATTCCTTCAACCATATGGGATATCTATCAAAATAATGCATTCTGCAGAACTGATAAGAATAAGGAATGACCCAGCTTGACTCTCATAGATTGCTCTTCCTGGCAGGAGGTTAGAAACAATCCTTTTTGTTCAAATCCTGTTTTTGTAACTCTTAACACCACTTTACAACGAAAGTTGAGAATCTCTTCATAAAAAAAAAAGCTACATTTTAAAACGAACTGTTGATTTTAGTGCATTGCACTTAGGTAAACAGTTAATTCACCAGCAGTGCTCACGCTGTTTTCTTAGCTTTGCTTTTCCCCATTCTTTCCCCAGCCCTCCCCAACTATTTCTGCTCCCAAACCGCCTGAATACGATGCTGACTTCCCCGGGCTCCAGCGAATTTCAGCAGATGACATCACCAGGTGAAAACCACCA
This sequence comes from Heliangelus exortis, assembly GCF_036169615.1. Classification (NCBI taxonomy): domain Eukaryota; kingdom Metazoa; phylum Chordata; class Aves; order Apodiformes; family Trochilidae; genus Heliangelus; species Heliangelus exortis. The sequence goes on from NC_092427.1 coordinate 5,818,885, forward strand.
TTGGTCAACTCCACTTCCTCACCGGGGATTAAAATGGTGCAGGCAGAAGGGATGAATCAAACACCGAGAAGGAGCTCCGGAACTCAGCTCATCTGCTGCTACAGCCTCCCCCAAACTTTGCCCACCACAACCTAAAGAAAGCAGCCCCAAACCCCCCATCGTATTTTTTTCCCGTCTGTTGTTTGTTGTTTTTTTTTTTTTTTCCTTCCGAGATAATTTATAATTTTTTTTTTTCTTCCCACAAAGCTGTCCCCGAGGCAGCCCTGGGGGGGAAGCTGTTGGGCAGGGCTCATCCCAAGGCCTGCACCGGCCCATACCGGAGCCCCTCCTGCCCAAGCTATGGATTCCATAAGGTGGGAACAACCCCAGCCACACTCCTCTCTCTGGGATGCCGCTCCAAGCCCGGTTCCCAGCGCCAGAACCGAGGTTCTGGGCAGGCCCGGCCCTCCCGGCAGCACCGCGGCCGCCGCCTCCCCAAGGGACGGGCCCGCAGGCCTCGGGCAGAAGGGTCCGGGGGATCCCCGGTGGTTGGGAGCAGCGCAGCCAAGGCGTTCCTTTCCCTCACACACACACCGCCACCGACAGCCGCGGGGCGGTACGTACCGGAGCGCTGCGCTGGCTGGGCGACGCAGTGGGTTTCATACTGCCGGGCCGAGGGAAGGAAGGTGTGGCGGTCACCGGTGCCCGGCGGCGGGCGGAAACGGCGAAGCCGGGCGGTGGCGGAGCCGCATTTCTGCACAGCCCCCCGACACCGCCGCTGCTGCCACGGGGATCGGCCCCTCACGGCTCCCGTACCGCCCCGCTCCGGCTGCTGCCGCCGTTCCGGTACTTCCGGGCAGGGAGGGGTCACGCCACCTCGCGCCGCGCCGCTTCCATCCGGGGCCTCGGCGCGCGGCTCCGCCCCCTTTTCCCCTGAGGCGCGGGGGTGGGCGGGGCCGGGAATCTGAGGGGCGGAGGCGGCTCCGGGGTCGGGGTCACCCACAGCACCCATCCTGCTCCTCCCACAGCACCCATCCTGCTCCTCCCACAGCCATCCCGCTCCTGCCGCACACACCCGGCTCCTCCCGCACACACCCGGCTCCTCCCGGACACCGCTCTGACCCACACCCCCTCTCCCCCCCCCCCCCCCCCCCCCAACTCCGCCCGTGGTTGTTTGGGATCCTGTGAGGGGAAAAAGCGGCGCTTGGTGTCCGGAGGAGGCGGTTCTTGGGAGGATCCGGGGTAGGGGAACCCGGGGGGTGGTTTGTGAGCTCACTGTGGGGTCGTCGGTTCAGGAAGGAGATTGAGGGGCTGGAGCGGGTCCAGAGAAGGGAATGAGGGTGTGAAGGGATCCAGCACAAGTCCTGTGAGGAAGGGCTGAGGGAGCTGGGGGTGTTCAGCCTGCAGAAGAGGAGGCTCAGGGGAGACCTCATCACTCTCTACAACTCCCTGAAAGGAGGCTGGAGCCAGGGGAGGGTCGGGCTCTGCTCCCAGGCAGCTCTCATTAAAACAAGAGGCCATGGTCTTAAGCTCTGCCAGGGGAGGGTTAGGTTGGATATTAGGAAGAAATTCTTTCCAGAGAGGGTGATCAGACATTGGAACGGGCTGCCCAGGGAGAGGGTGGATTCTCCATCTCTGGAGGTTTTTAAGAAGAGCCTGGATGTGGCACTCAGTGCCATGGGCTGGGAACCACTGGGGGAGTGGATCAAGGGTTGGACTTGATGATCTCAGGGGTCCTTTCCAACCTGGATGATTCAGTGGGACCAGACACAAGTAGCTCCCATGAAACGAGTCCCTGAGCATCACCCCTGCTGACTGACCTGGCTCATGGGGCAGGATGGACCTTGAGCTTCTGAAGACTCCTTTTTTAGGCGCTTTTTTGTTGTTGTTTTTTTAAAAAGTAACCTGAAAATGACACTTGTGAACTCCATCTGCTACCAGGTATGAGGACCTGACAGGAACCAGCCCCACAGAACTGCACCACAAGTGCAGTGCTGGTCTTGGGTTCTCAGCATCTTACCTGATGCTCAGATCTGCTCCAGGCTCCTCGCATGACCTTCGAGTCCTTCACTGAACAGCTTCCTGACCTGGGTGCTTCTGTTCCCTCCCACCAACCCTCACCACCCAGCAGCTCTAGGAGTTGTGGAGCAGATCTGTTTCCCTTAGCCCAAGGGGAGCAAATTTCTCTAAATCACTGATGTATCTTTCTAGTTGCTCTTAAAACATAAATGATGTTATCATCGTGAATTCCCTATTGCAAACTTCTTTGTGGAGGATTGCTAAAGAAGCAGTTTTGGTTTGGTTTTGTAAGCATCAGGGCTTTAAGGAAAATATGGAGACTATTAAGACTCAGTGGCACCTTAATTTCCTGCCTTGAGAAGGAGTGTGAAGGATATGTGTACACAGCATTGCTCTGTGTAAGGATTCCCTGAGCTACCAAGGGCTCAAAACCGATACATCTGTGAGACACAGTGCCCTGGACAATTCATCCTGCAGAGAAAAACTGCACTGACAGAGCCATACTGCTTTTGGTACTACTAGCTCACTCAGAACTGTTTCAAGAACCTGTCCAATATTGCACTGTATTTCCAGATGGCTCAGCATTTTTCATTTGTTTGGAGTCTTCTTCATACCAGTTCTTATAGGAAATAAGGATACAGGCAAGGTCTTGCTCCATTTAGCTGAATGGGATGCTTGGAGGAAGAACAGGAACTTTTTCTATGGGCCATTACTTAGAAGAAGACGTGGTAGGGCTTTGTGGGTTGTATGAGACACAAGTGAAACACAAACTATCAGAATTCTTGGTATTGGAGATGCTGTTGCAAGTGGGAAGTGAGAAATGTCTGCTCTTTCTCAAGGAAGAATTCAGTGTCCCCTAACTGGAAATCATGGGTATGGTCCTAGTTCTAACTGAAGAGTCTCAGTATTTAGAGTCTTAGTATTTAAGTAGAGTAACCCATCACATGGGGAGAGCAGTGAGCTGAGTTAATCTTCCTATACAGGAACTAACTACCATCTCCCTTAAATCCCACTCTAGAGAAAGTCTGCAAAGAAGGATCATTAACAGAAGCTGTGAGAAACACATGAATATTTGTCAGCAGGCAAAAGATGAGATTACAGCTCATCTCTTGGGCCAAAAAGTTCTTTTGCTCATCCTCAGACTTGTAATTTTTTTTTTTTTTTTTTTGGGGGGGGGGAGTGAATGCCACAGAAGGGTGTATAAATGGCTGCCAAGCAAAGCGACAAGGACTTTACAGTCTCCAGTTGGTTTCAACAGAAGTTTTATTTCTTTTCCTGTATTTTTCATTCAGTACTATTCCCAGCTATTCCCCCTTAAGTTCCCATTTTCCTACTCTAGGTTTGCTTCTCAATGCTAAATTAAAGTGCACTGCACAGTCCCAGGCTTCTGTGTCACGTGAATACTCTCATGTCACATGAATACAAGGTGAATACTCTCACGTGAGGATGCATCTCTCTTATTTGTGTTATGGCAGCACTTAGTGGGTCAACTGAGATAAGTGGCCATTTATGCCACACATTTTACAAAACGTGAGACAAAATCAGAGTTTGTAATCTGATTAGGACAGAAATTGGTAGAGAAAAACAAGACAGGGTGAAATGATTAGGCAGGTTAACAAAATGAAGATTCTGGCAGAGACCAGAGGTAGAGCCAAACTTTCCAGAGTGAATGACCTGGATCGTAATTTCTCAAATCAGCCAGAAGGCCCCAGAGGAATAAGCACTTACAATGTACACTACTTCCTGGCAGAAACTTGGAAATATTTATAGTTTCCAAAGCTTTTCAGGAAAAGGTGCTATGTTACTTTATTGTATAAAAAGGATTTAAAGCCAAAAGAAGAAAAATGCAGTTGCTTTCCTCCCAGATTCTACAGGACAGACCAATGTTTTTATTCAACTGTCATGGGTCCATCCTTCACTGGGAAGTCCTCATACTACAATAAGATAGAATAGGATAGAATAGAATATTTCCATTGTAAGTGGCCAACAATGATCATCTAGTCCAGCTCATGATATTTCTCTACAACAGTCAATTTGGATCCCTTCTTGAGTGCTTTTTCAAACACCTAACCTAACAATTCTTAGGGGGTTCTTATTAAATAATTTCGCCCAAGAATTCTCCTAGAAAGAATAAGGAAGCATATTAAAGTACACTTCCAAAAGGATTAGTATTTTGAGATTTTAAGTCCTCTAGTCTGGGCAGGCAGCACAATCTTTTCTCCATGGTGATCAAGCTTCAGACAGTTGGGACTTTCACCTTAGATAACCCATTCCCATTTGGGAAATGGTTTAAAACTCAAAGAAGGGAGATTTCAGTTAGACATTAGGAAAAAATTCATTCCCATGAAGGTGGTGAGACCCTGGCATAGGTTGCCCAGGAAAGTTGTGGCTGCCCCATCCCTGGAAGTGTCCAAGGCCAGGTTGGATGGGGCTTGGAGCAACCTGGGCTGGTGGGAGGTGTCCCTGCCCATGCAGGGGGGATGCAGCTAGATGAACTTTAAGGTCCCTTCCAACCCAAACCATTCTGTGATTCTATGATAAACCCTTCAAAGCACAAAGTCTGTCTCCTTTATATTAAACATCAGATTTCCCAGGCTTCTGTTTGAAAGAGATTTTTTTCCTAGGTTATTGAGCAGGTTTCTTCATTCTGTGGTATGACATGAGCTGTCTGACCCCAGGTGCTGTACATGATGTTAACTCTCATCAGTTCTTTTCAGTATTAGGCACATGAGTTGTCCCACAGACTTAAGGGAAGGAGCTGCATTTGTAAACATGCATTTAAATTATTTGCAGGGTGAAGTTGCAAGTGGAAGTCATTCTCTACCCCTTAGGTAGCCACATTTCCATGGTGAAACTACATATCCTAATTGCAGATTCATTATAAAACTCTTTGAGATCTTTTTGGTGAGAGGAAGCATTATACATATGCTCACACGTGAGCAAGCACACACTGCTGCAATATATTGTCAAGATGCAGAATAGGATAACACCACTAAAAATTGTGAAATAAATTAAAGCCAATAATATTAATTTAATCTATTTTTTAACATTTTAAAAATCTATTTAATCTATTTTTAAATTATTTTTATTAATTTATTCTAGGAAACAACGCAAGATAATATTAGTGTCCTATGCTTTCTGTTTTGCTTTCCTGTCTGTTTTCCAAATGAGAACACTTGCTGGAGGAATTATAGTAAATCTGTAATACCTTGCTTTATTCTACTTGATATACTTCTAAAAGAGCAAGCAGACAACACTGCAAGTTCACTGCCAAGATGTGTGGGTGATTTTGCATTCAATAAATGCAAAGCTTGACCTAGCTGATATGAGTCACAATTTTATGAACAGTTTTAAAGGTGTGTAAAATTTCAGCAGGGAAGTTTTTAGTCTTTTTATAACATAGCAGCTTAAGAATTTGAATTGCTTTTTGGAAATTGAAATTCCAGAATATTAAAGCATTAACCAATTTAGACTGACTTGCCCGCCTTTACTGCTTTTATTCTCCTTCTAAATTTTCTTCTTTAAAAGAAAAACAGTAAAACCTGTTAAGCTGCAACAAAAAACCTAATTTCTTCCAAGTTAGTAATACAGCTCTAAAATTACCCAGTAATGGTTCAACTGAATTGGTCTTCCCTTGAAAAGGTTGAAGTTTTGAAACCAGAACTCTAAAATAATGGTAGTTTTGGCAGAAAGATTTTGGCGAAGATACCTGAGTGGCTGTAGCAAAGAGCCTACCAGTGTTGGGTGAGTCAGATTCAAGTTTCTGTTTTTCATGATTCAGTGAGAATTTTGGTCTCTTGTCTCTCACATCACAGACAAAACCTTAACCACCAAGTTACTGGCTGATACTCTTCCTTGTCCCTCCCCCTTTATACTTTGTGTAAACAAACATTGGTTTTAGGAGAGACTTGAACTTGGGAATTCCAATCTTTGCCTGAGCTCTGCAGCTGCTCTGTGTGAGCTTCACTTCTTCACTTCTTTCAATAAAAGCAAACAAATAAACATGCAAAATGTGAAACATGAAAAAGTATGAGTTTTCAAACTTTCACACACCAAGCAAATGATTCTCACACATTTTTAGTCAGCTTTGTAACTCATTTAAGTTCAAGGGCAACTTACATGTTAGCAGCATTAAAAAAGAATTGTTAAATAGAATTTGCTCTGCATTGTCATGTTCCTTTACCTCAGTTTCTCTTTCTGTTGTTGCTCTATTCAATGTTACATTTTAAAACAGGCTGTAAATACTTCAAAGCAGATTTGATATCTCCATATGGATATTTCCTCAATGCATGATGGCAGAAAACTCACTGGAGACTGCTTGCAGCACTATGTGACAATTTTTCTGTAGACAGACCTTCTGCAAACTGCTGACCATCTCTGGTCAGTTCCCCCTCAGTGTTCTCTGACACACATTACCATCAATTTCTTGTCCATAAAATTCCAAGATTCCTGTCAGTCATCCACCTCTACAATTCTTCCACTTTTTTCCTTATTTTTCCTTCATGCTTGTGTAAGTTGTGGAGTTATTATATCTTCTAGACCTCCACAACGACGACTGTGTAGCTGTGTGCTGAGTTCTTTCTGCTTTACTCTCCCCTCACTGCCACTGAGGGTCACAAATAAGATGGCAAACCTGGCAAACCAGTGGTTTTATTTCATATGCTCAGGAGGAGATGGGCCTGACACCTGCTACTGCTTTCCAGGTTGAGTTTTTCTTCTGGTTCATTTCTCCTTGCATTTGGCAAGCATTTGGGATCTCAAGACATTTTACACTTCATAAGGTGAATAACTTTCTTTTGCTCTGGGATTTGAGAGACCAGCCTGGAAGTATCCCATTCTTAGAGCAAAAGCTCAGCTGAATAATGCAGTATGCTTGAGTGTACTCATCAGGGATGGAGATGCTCTGCACAGAGAGCTGAAAACTCCTGGTCAGGAAAAGGTAATGGTCTTCTGAGTCAAATTTTCCCTGGCATAAGAAATATACAGTGATAAAATAGTGTTAGAATCATCTTGCAGTGCTGTAATTGGACGTAAATTTCATTTGAGGTTTTAGCTTTCAACTGCTTTCCCTAATTTACATAACACAAATTCTAATTGGTGAAGAAAATTATGCAGTAAACGCTCGTGCAGGTTGTGCTCAAAGGTCAAAACTCCTCTCTTCTCAAAAGGTGAAAGTTGCTTCCTCATTTTAAAACAGTCTGTTGACAACATTGGTGTGGAAAGATCTGAGTCTTGCAGGAACTCGACATCATGATAAGGCATAATTATTTGCATGGGGATTTCATTCTGTATCTACTCACTGCAAAAGGCTTTTCCATAGTTTTTCTGTGCCCAATTTTCTTGCGGCTCAGAACTGAGTTGTTTAATTTCTTCTTACACTTTCTGGTTTTATATTTTGACTACTTCACATTAAATATTTGAAGCTTAGAATCTGATATTTTCAGTGACTGTGCTGAAAGCACTCAACAATTATCCTTAGTGGGAGAAAAGCTGATTCAATAATGATCATAGCAAAAAGCAGAAATGGACTGTGGAATGATAGCATCATATTTTATTCAATTTCAGAAAATGTGACTAGTTGAACCCTATTCAGTCCTGGTGATAAAGACCTGACAGCCACCAGAGTGATCAGATATATTGCACTACAATTGTTACATAATCAAACACTGGAATGTCATTATAACTTTTGAATATCAGTGTTTCATCTTGTTTTTATCAAGTGTATAAGGAAGTAAGTTAATTAAAAATAAATACATTAAATGTTTTCATTGTGGGTAAGTACTTAAAACGCCTCAAAGTGCCAACAAAAATGTGAGCATCAAGTATGTTATCTCAAAGCCTTTGGCCATCGTGTCTGAAACTCTTCAAAGTACTCTTCAAAATATCTTCAAAGAACAAAGACCAGATTTGTGACTGAAAACATCTGTTTGGTCCTGCAAGTTTTAAAATATCAGAAAGCCACAACAGCATCTCCTCAAAATGAAAAGATTCAAAGGAAGCCATGATATAATAAACATAGAATAGCCTCAGGATATCCAAGGTCCTCTTAGCCACATCTCCCTGATGAAAATTCTGCTGTCACTTATGAATGAGGTCAGTTTATTTTGAGAGAAGGAACAATACCTGGCAAGTAAGAAGCAAAGATGAGTTGGCATAATATTCAGTTCATTTTAGTTCAGTTCATAAAAGTCCCTTTAAAGTACTTCTAATTTGCAGCTTTGATTTTCTTCTGCTCTAGAAATCCCTTCTAATTTTTCAGCCAGTTCTCTACGAAGGAGTCTATGAATTCCAGAGCATTGGGTTAGAAAATGATACTTTGATCAGTTTTTACTGACAAAGTTTCTTCAACCATTACTGAGTTTTCTTCATCCAATTGTCAATGTGTCTCCTCTGAAACCTCATTTGGATACTTGTATGCAAGTGGATATTTAGCATCAAGAGGGAAAAGAAAAGCAAAACTAAAAGTTCCAAAAACACCAGAAGAACCACACCAAAATTTAAAAAAACCACAACATTCATCACCTATGCTGAAAACAGTTTCTGGAGACATATTTTGATTAATACAAAGAACCCTCTAATTGTGGCTGCTTTCCAAAGATTTATTTTTGGTCATGAGAAAAGAACTTGTCTATCCAAATTTAGATAAGGAGTAATAAACAAGAACAACGTGCAGTATGCAGGCCACAGAATTTAATCAGAAAATTTTCATGTCAAGCCCAGTTACACTCGATAAAAATCCTGTGTTGCTAACAAATAAATCAGATTTTATTGCGAAGATTTTATGCAAGGAGAAGACCTTACTCATGTGTTAACACCTTGGAGTTACAGGCTAACTCGAAGCCTGGAAGAAACGGGGGAAGTTTTGTGCTGTTATAATATTTTGTTAAAAAAGCAACATAGAAATCTAGGGAGACTACATCTTCGTATAAATAACTTCCACAGATGTGTCTGAAAAAGAAGAAAGCATAAAGACAACTTAAGCTAATGACAAGACTTTTCCCTAGGCACCCTGTACATGTATCAAGAGAAATTTGAGCTGCTGCTGAATGAATACTCTAATACATTTTAGGGTGTTTTAAATAAAGGTTTGCCCACTCCGTTTTAAGAAATTCAGACGTATCCAGCTACAAAAAGCCAGCTCTCTAGAAATCGGTGCTATGGTAAGGAATCTGTTCCTGAAATATGTAAGGTAGCATTTCAAGATTAAATCTGATGTCATTAAACAGATCCATGACAGCAACAGCATGGCAGGAAATACAACTACCAAGAAGGAACATATATTGTGTGACAAGATTGTCTACAACGTTCTCCATCTACACACTTGTTATCTAAGAGAAGATGACTGCTATTTTTGCCTTTATAAGTCTAGCAAAAGTGTGGTTCCTGGCTGCCTGGCAGAGATGCAAATTTTTTTCTGGCAACAGTTACATGACTACGGGAAGAGAACTTCAGAATTGCAAGACCAGTAGAAAAGCTATCAAAAAAAATTCCACACAAGATGTTATACTGATTCTTGAGAACTGGCACAGAAATGCCTCATCTTCCAAGAAAACTGTCCCTCAAAATAGCTGAGTAAACCTCAGCTATTTTCCATTAGCTTGGTCCACAACAGCAATGCTTCACTTTTTATCCAAAATCAAGTTAAAAGATTGCTTCTTTTTTTCTATTTTTTTTTTTTTTTTGAGACTTCTAGGTTGTTTCCTAATGAAAAGCCAAAAGTAAACATGCAACATAGACTCAGAATGTTTCTACTGTTCCAAAACGTGATAACTTCTGCTAATTTTTAGACACACCTAAACAACAATTTGTTTTGGAATCACAAGTAACTTTGGTTCTGTTCAGTATTTTGGCAAAAAAAGGCTAAATAAATTTGCTAAAATAATAAAAAAATGTGCCTTGGTAGTGAGTACCAGGCACAATTCTCTGGTCTAAATAAACAGCTGATTCCACTTTCCACATTAGACAAAAGACAAAACATGAGTTTATAAAGCTGTCTAAGAAAACTAAAGTTTGCAAGACCTCTGTTTTCGAATATTTATGAAAACAAAGCTCTCTGTGAATTACTCTGTTACTTTCACACCTCACTATTTTGCAAATTCCAGTCTCTGTTTCAACAAAAATCTCAGAAGTGACACAATTATAAAAGTAGACTGACAAACATTAAAACTGACAGGATATAAAATGTTCTCAGTTCAGTAGCTTGGATATAAACTAAAAGCTAAGAAGGTAGCACATGTTTCTACACTTGAACAACTTCCCCCAGAGTCTTCTTTCAGGGACAGCTTGAAAAGACAAATTGTACTGGAGTTCTTCAATCTGCCACACTAGAAGACAGCTTCTGAGCTGGAGAGAGATGCTTTCAGATGAATCATATATAATTTTATCTGAGAATTGATAAACCTTTCTAGTCCAGTTGTTTTTTTTCTCTCTCTTCAAATACCAGAAATTCTCCATCCAACTGCAAGCCATTACATACTACTGAAACAAGTATATAAATCCAAACCAAATGTTGGAATATCTTAGCTAAGTTCTGCATATATTCTTTCGTGATAGTTTTCTCTTCAAAACTGAACTATCATTGCAGTGCAAAGTGAGAAAGAATCCATGTCTAAAAGCAACTCCAGGCTGAATATGATACCCCATACTGTATGAAGCTGGAATCAAGCACTTAAAAAACACCAACCCTATAATGCAGAGGAGAGGTTTTTTTGTCTCTCACAAGGGAGATTCTGTATAAGAAGCTAAAAAAGGCTAATTCAATACTCTACCTAACTCTGTCTTCAAATATCTGGATTTAACATGGAAATTTTCCTGTTTATTAGAAATCTGCATCAGTGCACAGGAGATGTATCTCATCATGCTCTGACACAAAGTCCATAAAATTAAAAAAGCACAGATCAGTGTTTTCTGATTCAGTATAAACATTACTGGTGGCTCCCTTCAGTACTCATCTGTAAAGAATCTCAGTGTCATCCCTCCCTTTACCACAGTAAAAGTCTCATCCTACATGCTTCTATTTCCTTTCTCTTTCTGAGCCATTTCTTTGGCCTGTCCCTGAATAGTTTTTTTTAAATCTTATTCTCTTAGATGGTATCATAGACCATCTAGGTGGCTGGTACTTTGTCTGCTTCCAGTTGGGCTGTTTATGCTCCCCTGTTCTCACCTCATTCTCAATGGACATTCTGTGCTTGTTTTTTTTTCAGTCTTCAGTATGACGAATCCTCAAATCCCTGTACTTCAATAGGATCCCTATTCGAAGTAAATCAAGAAGATTCACATGATTTATATTGGTGAAAGGCAAATAAGGAGTCAGTAAATTGCTAGGGATATTCTCTGTATTTAAGTTTCAGTTAGAAGCGCTATCGCCTAAGCTCTTCTGCCACCTTGTCTCTGACAGACCTATACATTTCTTTTAAAAATATACTCTTGCCAACTTCACACCAGATGACCAGCAGAGCTTGCTGACCGCTTAACATCCTATTAGGTTGACGAACCCCACATACAGCTTCTGTTACTCTTTGGTGGTGTGAGGTGGGCATGAAAGGAGCTAGAGATATTAAATAGGATTCAGCCAAGAGTATGATTTTTATTTTTACATTTGGCTTTTTATAGTCTTCATCTGACCTGTGGTAAATCCATGCTGAGTGTTTCACCCTCAAGGAAATGAAGCGAGATTAAGGCTTGTAAGTTTTGAAAATGAATTTCATATTCCTGAAGCCTCTTGGCTGTTTTAGCAAACGGTACAAGTCTGCTGATCGTAGTCTTTTTATCCAGTTGACAAAACTCTTCCAAGGAAAAGTTAAAACTTCTCCTTTGGGAAAGGCAGTTTCATTTGTTCTTGGCCTACAAAGGTTTTCCTGAAATTCCACCTGAAGTTTCAAACTTAGAGATAATCAATCCAGTATTGTCTGTGACATGGTGACTGTCACATAGTGAAGAAAGGAAGCCGATTTCAGTGCCTTCTCTGCCTGGCTGAGATCAAGCATTTGAGTCTCAGTTGAGACTCTGAGTGTTGTAACACTCATTTAGTATAATTCACTTTTTTTTATTATTTACATGCACCAGAGCAGGTTTTTAAAAAGAGGGGAGTTAATTTAATTTAAAAAAATTATTTAGTTTTTTAAACTTTCCTGACTAGAAGCTCTTTTACCCAGTTTTATTCTGCAGGGAGACATTGAGTGACAGTCACAGAACACAAGCACAAATATTTAAGCCAGAAATCAAGGCAAAACCACAGAAGACTTAAGCTACAGTCAGAGTCAACATATTTTCAAAGGACACACTGCAGATATCTAGACTGAATTAAGAACTGTGTCTATGAAAGTGATTCTTATAATAAGAGGAAAAGTTATTTTCCCTGAAAAATCACCCGGATTGGCTTCTTTCCAGTTGTGCACGAGATAATTAGGTTGGTTTATTCTTCTGCTGCTGCATTTATGCTATGCCAAACCTCTGCATCTACTACTGGAAGCAGAAATTTTTATTACATGACTGTAGAAGTGCTTGCCATTGTATAACTGGCTGCTAAGGTATGTTTGGGAAGAGGCATTTCTGCCTGAAGAAACAGTAAACAAGATCAGTATTGCTGGTTCTTTTTTTCCTGAATATTCATTTTCTCTTGGGAAGTATTTCCACAGTTGTCCTGTAAAGGAATGAAGTGCTTCGAAAGCCTAGAGGGACAAAAAAAAAAAATATTTCCTCTTATTAAGCATCCCTAAATTGTTATCATTTTGAGAATACACAAAAATATCATCTACTTCATTTGACTTGTTGCATAAAGTTTTGTTTTTCTCCCAACCACTTCGTTAGGTTCTCTGAAGAAGGAATTTCCATTCAGAGGTCAGCTGCAGAAAAATGAAGGAATTCCATCAGTGGAAGGAAAAGAAAGGCTGGGACAAGATTGAAGGTTGGTTGCATCCAGATCTTTATTCCTAAAGCAGCTGGTTTGTCAGGTGCACCAGCAGCTTCCCCAAGAGAGAGTTGGTGCTTCAAAGTTCACAGGGAAGTGGCTCTTCTGCCTCCCTTGGGAAGTGGTGTTTGCTCAGAGGATCAGCTGTGAGCAGAGCACTTGAGCTCAGGAGTTTTTTCAGTGCTGCTGTTTGGCCTAAACACTTTATTTCACATACTTCTGCCTATTTGGAAACTTGAAAAGTCTGCCTTTATCTTCTAGGTTTGTTTCCTCTATTTTTCTAATTTTAAAAATCTTTTTTTCTTTCTTCTGTTTTTAAAGGATCATTATCTTAATTGCAGATTGTGGTCAGCCAGGTTCAGTGGCTGAGGCCTCTGCTCCTTGCATGGCTTCCTTGGCTCTGTCTGTTATATTTGTACTTCTCTTATTAGTGTACCAGCAAAATTGTAACAACTTGCAAGGTAAAGCAGTGCTTTTTGTCTATTTTTTTAATGTAGATGGAAATTATAGTTATTCAAACTGAAATTTTCAAATTCAATATAGAGAGACCACAAAAAGAGAATTATTTCTGCCTTGTAAGAGACTGTTTTAAGAAATGCCAAGAAATTTCCATACCTTCTAGATGACTGTCATATGCACTCACTTTAAATCACCTTTTCCCCTCACACACAAAAATATTTTAATTTTTATACAAAAAAAAAGAAGCTCAGACTCGGTGGGTTTTTTCCTAACAAAACTCTTTGTTTTCACACACCTGAGACTTTGAGAAAAACCTACCTACAAGTAAGTCATCCAAGGAGTTTTGCTAACTTTACTGGAATTACCTTTGCACAATTACTGTTTAAATTCTACACCCTTTTGGATTTAGCAATCATCAGCTTAGCAATGGAGCAGTGAGAGGGCAAAGAAAGTGCAGTCCTGTGAAGAGGTGCTAACTTCCTTTAAAGCAATGCCATGCTTCTAGCATGGCTAATTACCTCTGTCTCCCAGAGCTGGCTCATTCAGTACTAACTCTAAGAAGCTAATCAGCCAAGAGTATTAAAAAAAAAAAAAAAAAAAAAAAAAAAAAATTTTGCTCTTGCTATTTTTGCTATCAGGTATACCCTCTCTTCCCTTTGGTAGACCTACTGCTACTCTACTCGTAGCTTGCACGTGTCACAGTAGATATGGGTTTGTTTTTTTTTTTAAAGCTTGAAAGGAGGGAAGCAGCAAGTGCAGGTGAAGGTCAGAAGCAGTGGAATGAAGTTGGATGATGAATAGACAGGGGGAGAAAACAGTAAAAGTTTCATTTCAAAGGGAACAAGCTTGCTAGATTAGGAAGAAAAATAGGTCTTTAAAACTTCAAATCTCCTTTCTAGTTTAACATATGAAAGTGAATTATATCTGAATGCTTGTGGGGATCTAAAACCGAAGAATAGCCAAGGTTCTCTTCCAATTTTTTTTTTTTTGTGTTCTAGTATGTTCTCATTTTTCACTTTGAAACACAAGTGCCAAAATTCTCCTTATGTGATCTGCAGACATTAGAGTTGTGTCCTCCACAGATGTTTATTACACCAGGAAATATTCCCTCCTTGTATGATCACTGCAGTTATCAGGACTCTTGTACAAACTCAGAAGGTTGTACCAGGCTGCTCCCAAGTGGTTTTAATGATGTGAAATTGTAAATAAGTTATAGATTACATCTACTAAACCAAATGTAATACAGAAACTGCATCCTTGAGTAAGCATTTCTTTACTACTTCCAAGTTGACTTAACTATGTGATTATTGCTGGTGTCATATTTGTAGTCTGCACTAAATTGTAATTGTGATTAAAAATCTAAAATACCTGAGATCTTGATGGTGTCAGGTTTAGTAGAGGCCTTCTTCACACAGGCCAAAGAGATTAAGAAGGTTTATTATCTCTAATTCTTTTTAATCTGTTTTGACTGTGTGACAAGGAGTGTGAATCAAATAGGTTAGCCATTTCAAACAAAAACAAAAACTGCAAGAGTTATATCTTCTGTTGATTCAAGAGTTCCTGACAATTCAGGTAATGAATGCAAAGGAGAATGAGAGATATCCCTTTTATTTGGAAAAAAAACTCAGAAAGGAGGAATAGTGCCCTTCAGTTAACTGTAAATGCTGGAAATACTAATCACTGTAATACAGTGGAAAGATCACTGCTCAAAAGGTGTCTCATGCCCTCACTTTCAGGTCCTGTTTGCAGGTCCAGCTTTTGTAGTTCTCACTCCTGTTTACCCTACATCAAGCTACATTGAGACTTATTATGGGCATGCAGCAGGCCAAATCTGCTCGGCCAGAAATTATTCTTCATTTCCTCTTCTCAGAGGACTGGAAACCAGGGGTGGATTTCCAGAGGACTTGTTACTTGCTCAGACTCGTGGAAATGATTTGAAGTCTTCAGGCTTGAGGTGAAAAATACCTGGATTTGGAGGATTCTTATTTAAATTGTGGATGGACCATGAGTGAAAGGTTCTGATCTCTGTGAATGCATCTCTCTACAAATAAGCCTGAAAAATACCAGCAGATAGCAAGAGACTAAATTCCCAGCCTTCTGCAGGACAACCCATGTATACTTCTGAGCAGTAGATACCAGGGAGTTGGAAGCTCTGATACTGTCCTCTAATAGCTCATATGAATCCTTGTTTCTTTAACATGCATTTTCCCTCCTCTGTTTATTTCTGTTGTTCCTCTGCTACTTGTCACTCTGACTCTCTTTGTCCCAGATTTGTGAAGTGACACGATGTAGTTTATAGTTCTTTGCCAACACAGGATGGGAAAGAGAGGCTGATATACAGAACCCCTATTGCCTGATATAAATTTCTGAAAGGAAAATCTGATATGGACTCAATGGATATGTTGATGGAAAACAGCATTTCACTTTTCCAGCCTTGCAGGTAATGACATAGAAATCTCGAAGCCATTTAAAACGAGATAATTTTGTGAGAGGAATTGAATGAGTTCAATCACCAAATACTTTAAAACCAAAAAAAGTGTTCAGTGTTGCTCTCTCCAATGTTTGCTTTTTCAAACCAATGAATTACATTTTTATTTCATATTTAAATGGTCATACTATAAGATTATTTCAGAATGTTCAGTTTTTTTATCCAGCAGTTTAAGAGATAGTTTGCCCACAGAGTCTTTGCAGTTTCATGGTAAGGACATTTATAAGACAAATATTTTGCAACTGCAAATAAAGTGGAAAAAGTTTTTTTTAAATTTGCAAATATTTTCAGTGGATTCTGGGCATCAGCCTTACAGATAGCTATACAATCATGTCAACAACCTGCACAAATTTTCAGAGGCCCAAGTACTAGCATAAAGAAGGAAAATTAGAAGGAATGCACTAATTTTCTGTAATACCTACTTTCATAAGACTGCTGTCAACAGCTCTGGTATTGTAATGAGGAGAATTGTCAAAATAGGAAAAAAAAAAAATCTACATTTTATTGTAATCAGAAAAATATCTTTGCCTACAAGAAAGCTGGGGGAGGGCTTTTTGTGTGGGTGTGTAGTGACGGGACAAGGGGAAAAGGTGTACAATAAGAAGAGGAGAGATTGAGGTTGGACATTAGGAAGAAATCCTTTCCTGTGAGGGTGGTGAGACACTGGCACAGGTTGCCCAAGGAAGTTGTGACTTCCACATCCCTGGCAGTGTCCAAGGCCGGGTTGGAGGGGGCTTGGAGCAACCTGGGCTGGTGGGAGGCGTCCCTGCACATGCAGGGGGTTGGAACAAGATGAGCTTTAAGGTCCCTTCCAACCCAAACCAGTCTGTGATTTACACGTTTTTCCCTACACATTTTTTAAGTGCAACAGCCACTGCAGCTGAAATTTTTTCCTTTACTTTTTCTCACATGTCTAAGCACCTAAGGAAAAATGTGGTTTTGTTTGTTTCTGTCTTAGCGTAATAGTTACATATTTTTCGTACCAGAAACTCCCAAAGCTCTTAATAATTTATTCAAAAAAATGAACAGTCTAATAGTACAAAGGAGAGGAAAATTCATTAAAAAACATGGGATGAAAACTTGTTAATAATGTTTCTGCTATTAAGTGATGCCTTCCATGCCTTGCACTCTCTTGACAAGTGTCTGCCCTGTTTGCATGTTCTGGCTTTTGCCTCTTGACTTAGAAAATACTGCTCTGGTAGTATTATTAGTGCAACCAGATGGTTTAATTGTAGGAAAGTACAAGTATCTTTCTTGAAATTGGATAAATATCTTCCCCTGACTGAAAGTATAGCTTGTGGCCACCTTCCTATTTTCAGCTGGAACAAGAATCCTTGCTTTTTACATGAGGAATTCTGCCTTCTGTTACTATTCCCCTATAACAGAATTGGTTGTTGTGTGTGTATGGATCAATCTTAAGCCTCTAGATTTCTCAGGAGTACATTCACTTCTTTCACATTTTTTTTACTGAAAATATTGTGTATGTTCACTGGCTCTGGAGATTGTTTGACATGCGTTACCTGAGTAACAGTGATCCATGGACCAGGCTTTGCAAACCAATACCCAAGACTAAAAAAACTTCATGAAATCCAAACAATAGTAGGAATTCCTGTTACAGTTGCATTGTGTTCAGTACTGTAGTGCTATGCTGTCCCATGCTCCCAGTTTAAGAAAATTTTTTCATCTATGATGTCGTAGTAGAAATTATACGAACAACCACTGTTCTTGTAATAAATATTTTACTCTGCAGTATTACTTAAACTGAGAAAAAAAGGGAAGCGGTATCTCATATTTTTCTGGGCGCCAGTTTTTTTCCACGCTTTTCATTGTAGTGAAATTGTTTTTTTCCTACTACGGATCAGTTTATATCTGTTTATAACAAAATATTCTTGAAGTTATATTCCTAGTGTGTTTAATTATTAAATTACCAAGCTTCGGTACATGCCACGAAATCACAGCCTCTTTCTCTCCTCAATTTAGTGCAGCTAAGAAGAGGCAATAAAACTGAGAAAATAAATGTGTATTTCCCTAGAAACTGCAGCAGCCTGAAATGCACTCTCTTCACAGTCTCATAACTGAAATACTTTTATGCAGTGAGGTTGCATGGAATGAGTCCATTCCATACTGAAGGTTACTTGTTGTTAGAGAGAGCAGTTGTGTAAATATTTTTCAGTTTCTAGATATGGAGAAACGTGTAAATCCAGAATCAAATCTTGTTAAATGGCTTCGTATTGTTATTTAAGGCATGAGGACTAAGTCAAAGATTTTGATGGTGCAGTGCATAATTTGTATTTTGCCCATGACATGAAGTAAGAAAGCAGGGCTTAAGTAATGTACACATGGAACTGGCTGCTCCTTTGTTTAGTAGCTATTCTGTCATTGCTTTTCCTGGGCAAAATCGTGCAGTTTCTTCCAAATGAGTTTGAAATCAAATTGAAACAGCTTCTCAGGTACAGATTTGCTTGAGCCATCACTTTCATTCTCTTCTTGTATATATAGAGGGCTGCAATTTTTTTCCAATGGCACTTGGCTGCCTCTCTCAAGAGGCTTTTTTTTTTTTTTTTGAAAATAGATGTGTGAGAAGGCCGAAGGCCTTTCATGAGCAAGCAGAGCTTGCTTTCAAAACTCAGTGAGTCATACAAGCCCTCTGCAAGATTAATTCAAGTCAATACGGTATTTAAAAATGAAAGGAGAGAAAAACCAGGTCAGCACAAAATATGAATAGAATGATTAAATCAGTGGGAAATGCTGTGGTAAAAGACAGAGGATTCCAATTCCAGTTATTATAGATTCGAAGGCTGAGATGTCTAATAGCAAGAAAGGCAAGTATTGCCTGAGAATTGGACTGAACTGGCAGAGTGCAGCCAGTCACTCTCCTTCAAATAGAATGGTTGAATGTGAAATCTAAAGTGATAAAAATGTTTGGTCTCTCTGCTTTTTAATGACTACTTCTATCATAGCTCCAGAGGAGTTTTGTGTTTCCTCTAACCAACGAGACGAAGTATCCAAACATGTATCAGATACTGTGTGTTTGTGTGGTTTCTCTGTTAAAATAATGCTGATAAATTCCAGTTGTACCTAATTTATCCTGTCCTCTTCAGGAAGGTCAAGATTAAGCCCTGATGTGATGGTTAATGCCAGAATCTGCATCACCACTTTTACACTGGAATCAATATTTTTCCAGGTAGAGGTTTGCTGCCTTTTAAATCCTAGATTTTAGAACAGTAAAAGTATTTCCAGCTGCACTCAGAATGGATGCAGACAGAATGAGTGTGATTATATATTCTAGGAAGAATTAAAGTCTAAATGAAATTCCTAGTTTATCTTAAGAGCTAATTATAAAAGAAGTATACAGTCTTGCTAAAGTGTGCTCTTGCATCATGAGTGGTAGAGGGTCCCTGGGGTTTTGTTATCTCCAGATGAGGCAAATATTCTACATCTGTGATTGTCTTGTTCCAGACATGCAAAAAATTACAACACAATGGAACCCCAAAATTAATGGGGGAATTTGGTCACTGCCTCGGTATAAATATTCAACAGTAGGAGATGGTTCAGACATTTTCACTGTGGCATTGTATGTGGAGTCAACATGATGGCTTTTCAGTTCTGTTCTTAGGTTGCACAGTTCTGTCACCCTGTAGAAATTAGAGAGTAAAAAGTCTGTGCCAGGCTGTGTATTCCCCATTCTACATGGAGGAAAAGCTACCATCACTGCAAGGGAAGTGAGTGCAGGGCAGCCAAAGATGCAGAAAATTGTAAGCCACCTTGTTCTATCTTATGTAGAGAGACCTTGCTTTAATCATATTAAAACAATTATAATGTGAGTGTCCATGGAGAGGATTCATGCAGCTAAATAAACCAAAGTAAAACATGTTCAATTTTCCATCTCCCTCTCCCTGGGTGAGTCCTAAATATTCTTACCATTTTTTCTAACAGCCTTCACAAATCCTTCATGACTCTGGTTTCCTGATGTCAGAACATGACTGAGATGTACAACCCACATCAAAGATAACTTGTTGGATTTTGCTGTGCTTTGCTTTTCGTAGTCATTGATGCTAAGCTTTGATAATGTGTTTAGCTCTGTAAGAGGCAGTAAAACTGACACTGCCTGGCCCAAGGTGTGCAGCCTAACAATAGACAGACAGGGCCAACTGGGATGGGAGACCTGGGGAAGGTACTTCTTAGAGAAATATTTCTTTTTCTAAAAGAGTGGTTGGGTGCCTGAAAACATTTACATTAACAATGTTTAGTATTCAGGGCTGCAAAAAAAGATGACAGTTTAGGGAGGGGATTTTGCTTCTACATATTTTCTTCTACCACATGCAGAGGGATCGTATCACTCAGCCATTGATGTTGCAGTAATATAAATTCCTTCCTTACTCTTTCCTCATGGGTTATTTGAGCCTGCTCTTTGCACCTCAGATTTTGCACAGTGACTAAAAGGCTACTCACAAATGCAGATGAGTTTACAGCCTGCCTAATGTGTAATTAGTACAGTGCTCTAGGCAATTCATTGCATACTAGGGAAGTTTCACTGGGCTTACAATGATGTCAGATATTGCTGTACCAAGAAATCTTCTCCCAGAAAATAAGCTTCTTTAGTCTATGATCTTTAGTAAGTCCTTTAAAGTAAAATTGATATATTTGGGCTTTTACTTCCTGTTTCTTAGTTGCGTTTGTATGTGTAGCATTAAAGCTTTATTAGTGATCATCTCTTTTCTAGTTAAAGAAATATCTTTATTTTTGAAGGGACAAATCTATTGGTAGCAAAAAGTGTTTGAATTGAAAAATGAAAAACTTTCAAGTGTAGTAACAATGCAAACTGATAATCTGGTTTGGGTCTGATTCTGGGACAGAATACATGAGGAAACAATTTTTCACATGATTAACTTTTATTGGCAATAGATTTAAAAGCATGGTATCTCCAATCATGGTCATGTAGGAAAAGTGAAAACAATTTACAAGGTCCAAGTGAAGTCTATGAAAGTCCCACACTAGGAACTTGAATTGTCCTAAAGAGAAATCAAGAGGGGTTTTGGTGTAAAGTAATGATTACAACATACTTCCCTTTGCTCTAATTATTTTACCCTGTTTGAGCTTTTGATTCAGATACAAATTCTGTGATTGCTTTTATTTTAGCCTTAATGCTAGAAGCAGCTGAAATCTCATTGTTTCCCTCTGCACATATGAGAAATTAATTCTCACACACAGTAACTGATTTTTAAAATTTTGACTAGTCTGAAGAAAGTGGCTAGAAATTTTATAGTAATGATGTCTTCTATTCAGCCTGATGGGACACATCCAGTCCAGGATCTAGCAAAGGAATGTGTTTTTATTTAAGAGGCAAACTGTATTCTTCTATTGCTTCACTCAAATGGCAGCAGTCATTGTAGCCATAATTTGTCATAATTAGTTAGGGAATATTAATTATTAATTTGTCCTCAGTCTGTCTACTCTGATAACGACCCATTATCACTCTCATGGACTGGTTTGTATTAACATTCCTTGCTGTGTTACTCTCATTGCCTTTGTTACTGTCATTTGCTTCACTTGCACTGGGTGGCTTCTACAAGTAAAGCTGGACTTCTGCTCTTTTGAAAGGACTTCTGTAACTCACATCTCTGGTTTCAGAGAGTCCTCACAGAGACTGGTTTTACCTGCAGATGTTAGGGAGTGTTGTAAATGAGTCTTTTGTCTTCTCTAAAATGCTTGAGTGGGAGTTCATTTACAGTGTAATGTGGGATGCCTCTCTGGGATTGTGAAATCCTTAGCGTCAATTCAGTTTTTCCTTTGCACCCCATCAAACTTTGTTTCACAAACTTGATGTTTCTTTTAAATTTGTGTATTGGCTTCTTTTAAAAAGAAGAAAGTAGTGACTATAAAGTTGCCTCTTTTCCCTAGTACTCCTAACTACTTTCTTTTGACTTTCTGGCTTATTTTTCAGCAGACATAGTAACTCCTGGAAGGCTGTATTTCCAGCTTCTTAGCTCTAGAAGCAGAAAATTGAATTTAATTCAAGACAAGTGTCTTCTGACAAGGTGACACACAGGTTTGCACTGGCAGCACCCCCGTTGCCCCAGCTCCACACCTGCCTGGGACAGGGCAGACTGCAGGTCAGAGCAACCTTTTTGACCAGATCATGGTTTCAATGACTACAAGTCTCAGCTTGATGGGTTTCATCTCAGGGTGCCAGTGAGCATCTCAGCAGAGAGTTGCAGGTTTTTACTTGTCAGTTGTAAAAATGACAGTCTGAGCTGTCAGGCAGCACAGACTCCCTGGCTGATCTGAGCTGGCTGCACTTCTTCCCTGAGCTCCACACTGCTATACACTTCGGAGCCAGATACCAGCAGCCCCTTCCCATCAGTGGTTACCAAAAGGCCAAAGAGAAAATACTGAATCATGTGGGAAGAGAGACAGTCGCTCAGCTGTGCTAAAATGTATCACCAATTCAAGTTCAGTCCATTTTCAAGCTGGCAGGGACTCTGTGTACTGATAAGGAAACCTCCTCAGCTGGTGCAAACTTACCTAGTTTCACTTTGTCTCAGCTGCTCTCCAGGGTGAGGTACATTTATCTTCCTGGGTCTGCACTGCTGATGCAGTAGAAGAGATTTGTGGGTTTTAATGAAAGGAGAAGTCCAATGAGGTGAGGAAAAAGGGAGAAATCTTTGTTATTGGAGAAGGGCAGGGAGGATTTTGCGATGTGGTAATAGAAAACAGAAGGAAAACCCATATTTTTCTGTGAAGAAGTGTTGCTCTTTGCTGTTCATTTGTGAACTTCCATTTGAGAAGGAATTCATAGACAGAATTTATGAAGGAGCTTACATATAGACTGAGTTTTTACCAAATATGTTCTGTAAATGACAAAGCTTTGTATTTCATTTGATAAAACTAAACAAATCCCAAACTTCAATAAGCCAAATTCAGCCTAACAGGACACTGCAGCAGCAAAAACCTGGCAACATATATGAAAGGTCACGATCCAGCATTTTAGAAGAATATAATTTTGTTTTCTTATACCTTGAAATTTATTAAGAATATAACAATTTTTTTTAAGATGCCAAGCATTTTTCTAACATAAATGTCAAAGTTTGGAGCAGTTAGGTTTTCCCTAATTAGCTAAAGAGACACACAAGTCACTAAACTCTTTCTGGTGATTTCTTCCAGTATGACAATCATTTTGGGATACTGAGTGAAGGAGTTTACACTTTTGCCAGCATGGTCACACCAAAGCAGAAATCAGCAGGAAGTTAGAGAGTTTTCAAGGTTACAAGTGCAGGCAAATACTTTACACCTGAGAGTTTTTACTTGCAGAGAATGTTTTATTTTCCTTAACTCAGAGATTCAAAATGACATAGCAGGTAAAAGATTTGATGTGTAGATGGTGCAGTAGGGGTCAGTCTGAAGCACATGTACACAAAAGGCATGGTTGCTGGTAGAGGTAATCAGTTTTCCTCTCTGATTCTGGTGACCCTTACAAGCTTGTCTGGAGAGAGAAAAATGCTCTGTTGATGTGGAACCACTGGAACTGTGTCCTCAAGATTTCTAGAGCTAGAACTATAGTTGCTAATGGATATTTTGCTTCTCCTGTCCCTTGTCTTAGACTTTGCTGCTTCTGCTTGTTCCTGAAAAAACCAATCAACTTCAGAATCTCAGTTTGCTTGCAAAGCTGCTGGGGTTTTGCTTCTTACTCCATCCCCAGAGTGGTTGCAGTGAGCCATAGTGGTCAGTGCCAGTTGTTACCTGGGTTTGCTTTGGTTTTAACCTGTCTACATTAGAGGAGGTTCAAAAAACCCAATAAAGCTTCTAGCAGACCACCACTCACAGTTTAAGAAATCACATTTAAATTATTCTTAAGGTATTGCCATGTTGTATATTTTTCAGCAACAAGTATTAGAAGCATTATCCTGGCTGCATATTCTATTGTGCAGCTGGTCTCTGAAATTTTTGGAGGCTGACTCTGCAGACGAACCCAGAGAAGATGGAACATCTTCTGTGCTCAGAGGAGTAGCCAAAGTTTTCAGGTCCAAAGCGTCTCTCTCCCCACTGTTAAATTTCTATAGTGACTTCCATAAGCCAAAACAACACTCAGACTCTGCTGCATAAATGATTCCACTGAAAATCCACCTGATCCCATGATGGATATGTGCTGTGTACTTGAAAGATAGATTTTTAACCTCAAACTTGTAAGATTTACCTTTTTAAAAGTAGTTACCATTAGCAACGAAACGAAGGGTGCTGTTTGTACAGCATTAAGTTACCTTACAGTATGGAGGAAAAGAAACATGGTAAACAATCTGTAAAATACTGGAAAGTTTACAAAGAAGAGATCCCAGAGCTTCCCAGATCCCAACATCAGCTCTGCTGGGACATAAGGACTGATATACCAGCTCTCTGATCAATAGGGTTTACTTCTAGGACTATTATTTCTTGGCAGACAACATAATGTAATTATGTATGTTTTCCTGAAACAAGCAAACACTTTATGCGGTTGACGAAACAGCTGCAGCACATTGTAGTGCTCATCTGCATAAATATGGAAGTATAGTGACAGAATTACAAAATTAAATATTGTGTAGGGATACACGTTAATGGCAAGGATTATAAATACCTATAGGGGTTTTAAACATCTATAATGCCCTTTTATTTAAAATTAATTAATATTTAGCCATTTTGAATAATGAGTTTTTCACCTGACTCTTTAGTCTAAAAAATTTGAATCCGACTCTGAACTGGAGATCATTGCATCTTTCCTTCATTGCTATTTTGAGCCACTCCCCAAAGCTGGATTGGTCTGTGGAAACCTTCAGAAAGGATCACCGAAACTCATTTCTTTAAGATTTCATCTAGGCTCCTTATTTTTAAATTCATAGATAAATTTCTGAAGCAATTTTATTAAAACTTCTCATACAAGTGCTTGTGCTGTACAGGAGTGGTGGCAATGCCAACAAGAAAATGAAGGCTAAGAATATGGAGGATACAGAGACAGCATCAGCCTCTACTGCCCAAATTACATGTGGAACTGCAGCATCACACTGGAGCAGCCAGGTTCCTGCCATGTGCAGGGGCAGCAGGAAAACCTCATAAAGAGATTGCAGCTTAAGTGGTCTTTAGCCCACTGTTTTAGAAGCTTGGCACCAGTTCTGGGCTTAGGAGGGGAAGAGCTGCACTCATCTGCAGCAGGGACTGGAACCTTTCAGAACTGAGCACTGTAGGCTGCTGAGGCATCAAGAGATCAACCCCTCTCTGCTTCTGCACCCAGAGCCCTGGGTGTTCACAGTGCAGCCAGTACTGTACCTTGCTGACACAGTGAAATGGGTCCCACTGAAGCCTTTGGTGCTGTCCCCTTAGAAGCTTGTAGCTTTGATTTTTTTTTTTTTTTTTTTTTTTTTTTTTTTTTTGTAGTTTTATGTAAATTTGATTGATGTGATTAGGTTCAGCTATGTAATTGGTTCAGCTCTTCATGAAGTAAGGAAAGAAGACTGCTTCAAGGGACATGACAACATGGATGAGATGAGCTCTAACTCATCTGCTCAGGATACTACAAAACATGTTGCCACAACTTCCTCCAGTTTCTCATTCTGCCCATCTGCTGGGTACTACACTTCTGGCCACAGCAGAAAAATCAGCCTTAGTGCCCAGAGAGTGATGGTTTTTTTCTGAGTTTTTCTTTGCTGACAATTTTAACTTGTATCTCAGCTTGGCACTGAAGCATCTCAGGATCATGAACATGATCTCCTGAATGATACTGCAGTTCTCAGATCTTGTTCTTCCACAAAGAGGAAGCCCTACTTCTGCCCATGCCTCTTAGTTTCATCTTTTTCCTTTCACCAGCTTTTGGGAACAGATCTAAGATCAACCAGAAAGAAAATTAACCAATGTTTTTATCAAAGCAACACAGGTTGAATGCTGAAGGGCACAGTGAGAAACAGAGGAAGAAGGAAGGAAAGGGAGGGTACCAGTCCTCCTGGGGGTGAGTTGTCAAGTCAGCCTGTTCAGAGTTCAGATTCTGCAACATGACCTCCAGCAAGAAGATGGTAACCCAAGATCTGGAAGGAGGTGTTGTCTGAACACAATGTTTTTCCTGACAGCAGGTTGTGGTGGTTATTACATGATCAGTCTGCTGTGGCACTTTGGGTCTTGAGGGGGTAAACTCTGACAAGTCAGCTCTGAGCCTCTGAGAAGACACTGGACCTTGTAGGGATAAAAGCAGGGAAAAATGGATTACAGGAATTCTGCAGGAAGAAAACAGCAGAGAGAAAACGGTATGCTTTGGGCACTAAGGTTTGTCACTGTTTCCACACTGGATGTGTGCCTGAGAATGCTGTGGTCAAGAGGAGGCAGACACAGATGAGTTCTGCCTGCCATCTGAAGTGCTGGTACACCAGATGCTTTGTTTTGGTAGGTATCTGGATGTGGTAAGGTGGATGTGCAAGATTTTGAGAAAACTGAGTTTAACTTCCCTGTGTGGAGGTCTGTGAAGTGGCTGATGAGCCCATTCTGTGCTGAACTGTAATGGGTGTGACATGCAGCTTCCACAGAAATTCAGTGTCAAAATAAACTGATAGCAGTGGTTGCAAAGATAGTTGGATGAGATCAAGCTTTCTGCTATGGGAAAACGTGAGAGTTTGAACAGCATAGGAGTGGTGATAGGATGACTGGTGATGTCATGGGGGCAAAAAAGAAAACATTTCAGCATCACACTAGTGATAAAATTTAGCATAAATTCTAATTTTTCCAAATTTAGATCGGAAGTTAGAATGAGAAGTGTCTTGTATTTATCTGCCATTTTATTTATTTGTATTCTACAAGCCTTTTAAACACAGACTTAGGGAAAATGCTTCCTTAGGAAGCAAAACTTCTTTAGGACACTTGCAGAATGCCTGCCCTGATTTCTTTCCCTGTGCACAGAAGCTGCACAGCTGTGACAAGATAACAGAAGGTTAAGGGCATTAGGGATTTTTAGGTGGTTTTACTGCTAAGAAAGGGAAAGGGTGCAGATCCACATCAGCTTCAGTTCACCAGTTCTGAGGCATCCCCTGCCACCCAGGATACTCCTTACTGATCTCTTTGTGCTGGCAGTGAAGGCAATTTCTCTAAAATTTCCTCATGTGTGATGGGGATGCCCCCTTACTAGCATGCAAGTATGTGATGAGCAAATTTGGTTCCTCGAGATATTCTTAATACCTCTGAGAGTTAACGGGGCTTCTGAGTACTTCTCTGCATCCAAAAGGACTCTTTCTCAATCGTGTGAATTACTGACCCCATGGGAAACACAGTCTGCTAGCACAAGTTTAAGGAAATACTGACTACTCAGATCTCCACTGTCAGGCTTCAAGATGGGACAGATTCCCCTTCTCTTCACCTTGAATGGAAGCTGTTTTGAAAGCCTAAAGTTTAGAAACTCAGGCAAGCAGTGCAGACCCATGTGCCAGGGTAAGCTCATCCTAGGGGATGATGAGGGAGGTCACACAGCTGGTGTTAATATATTGTGGAAAAAAGGAATTGCTGCTCCTGTGCCAGCAGAGCCTCCTCGTGGAGATGCAGCAGCTACCAGCAGCAGGAGCTTTTCCACCGGCTGTGCCTGCTCCGTGCCATGCTCAAGGGCTTTTCCCTGGCAGGATGCAAGCCGAGGCCTGGCTTGGCTGCAGCCAGATGGAAATGCAGCAGGAGGCAGTGGCTGGACAAGAAGTGGACAAAGATTTTGCAATCGAGATTTGCAACCTCTCTGCTGTAAAAGTGCTGTCTACACAGCTCCATCTGATAAAAGATGCCTGCTCTCAATTTTCCTCTGTTATTGCACACCTGCTGGGGAGGGGAAAGTTTGTTTTAGGGTTTTTGTCTTTAATATTGTACAAAGGTTCTTGATCCTAGTATTCCTGTCTCGGTTCTTTCAAGACTCTGTATGATTTCAGAGTGCAAAGGTTTTAGTGAACTTTGCTGTCTTTTTCTTGCAAGGGTGTTGGACTGGAAGCAATACCTCTGGAAATGACCTACCTGCAACTCTCAGTGTGGTTTTGGGGGTTTAGTGGATGCTGATACTACTCAGTTTGGTTTTGGGATGAAGCAGCTAGACTATAACCAGTAGGTATTTATAATAAGCTAACTATTCTAGGAAAGTAAGAGACCAATAAAAAGATGTGGAACTAAAAAAAAGAGAGAGAACGAGTATAAATATGATAAATGTTGCAATCATATGTATGAAGGCGTAAGATAACTTTACTTAACATAAGGCCAACAAGTTAGTGAAGACAAATCAAAAGTACATATCAATCAAAAGGAAAGATAAGTCATAGAAATTGCCTTGTTGGTCAGAAAGAGGAGCAGAAAGCTGTGCATGTATTCAAAGACCATTAATCTATTCAGTAAGCATCCTGGGTGCTCTTAGAGCCCTTGCAAGCTGCAGGGAAGTAGATCTGGCTTCAGAAGAGGATGCTTGTGCTTTTCAGATAGTCTTGCTGAGATGAATAAACAAATAGGGCTGGGACTATGGAAATAACGGGTTGGTGAGGGATTCTTGGAATTTAAACAAGTGTGTTACTCAGTATGGAAAGACTGTCTCAGAACTGATGGAACCCTGTGGACTTGCTATAAAGATGGGACGTATATGAAAGAGTGATAAGTTCTGTGAGAACTGAGGCTGAAAAGTCCTGACAGCTAAAAGCCAGGCTGGGAATGCAACAGGATTGTGTCTTGTTCTCCAAGAGGTTTGAAATTCTCAAGCATAAGCTTCTTAACATTTGCTGGAAGAAGACATGCTAAAGATTACCAGCCTGAAGGTATTAGGGTATGCAAGGTATTAGGAATAGTGATTACCATGACCTCATACATAAATAATCATTTAATAACACAGCTGATTTGGGGAGCCTGAACAGTGTGCTGTCAGTGTAGAAAATGCAAAAAGAAAATTCTTGAAGCAGGAAATGCCTCCAACGTCAGAATCTATGAAGACAGAAGCTTTGAAAAAAAAAAAAACAAAAAAACCCAGACTATCAGATTTCATGAAAAGGCAGTGAAGTTGAGCAACAGATGCTGAAAAAAGAGCCTGTAGGTTTTCAACTTTCAGATTTTGCCAATGTGAAATGTTTATGGTAAGCTCTTTAACAGAGCAGGCCACAGTTTTGATGACACTGGAAAATATCTGCTCCCACTTGACCACTATATTTTGATACCTCTTCAGGTCAGCTGATTTCTAATTAGGTTTCAAAATATGACCGTATGTTTACTTTTAGATATATTTGTGTTGGAAAAGTGGGACTTTTTTTATACAATTGCTCAAAATACCTGTTTTGTTATCTTATTTTCCAATTAGAGCCCACATCAGCTGGAGGCTGTGAGAATTCTCAGAGAATTACAATGTCATGTTGAGCTGCAACAGTTATGAAGGTTGTGTGGCAGATGAGATGAAGAGCTTCCCAGGTATCCATCTGCAATTGCATTTATTTAAAAACTTGAAATCAAACTTGAAATGGAGGTTTTCATAGTTTCTTTTTTTCTAATCTGTTTTTTTCAATCTCCTCTGTTTTTACTTGAGGTATGTTGTGCTCAGAGGTATATTTGCTTGTGTTACAGGACATCTGATGAGCTGTCATTTCCAAGCTGCTGGACTGCAAAACCAAGCTCAGTAGATTCTGTAGGACTTTTATGTCACTGACCTAATTTCAGGTTTGTTTTTTGTTTTTTTCTAGTATCTTTACAGCTAGCTTTTTCTTTGTGTCCATTCATTTCATAGT
Organism: Heliangelus exortis; assembly: GCF_036169615.1. Lineage (NCBI taxonomy): Eukaryota > Metazoa > Chordata > Aves > Apodiformes > Trochilidae > Heliangelus > Heliangelus exortis. Next base: position 5,848,469 of record NC_092427.1, read on the forward strand.
GTTTCAGTACAGTTTATAATTTTCCGTGTGAAAACTGAAAGGCTAATCTCTCAATCCTTCCAGATAGAGAAATCCTGTAAATTTTTTTTTATTATTAGAAGGTAGGATATTGAAACAAGTGACTGAAGGGAATGGATAACTTTGCATGGTATTGGTATCTTTTAAGTGACTCCAAAACCATTTACATCTGAGCAGTGCTATGACTGCCACTGGCTTGGTGGAGACTGAGTGAAAATTCTGCATAAAGGAGCAGAATGAAATCTCTGCACTCCTTCAGGATGGGGCAGTACTGCCATTGTATATTTCCAGGAGAAAGTGGGCTGTTGGATAGTCCTCATAGTCCTCAGAACCCAAATGACAGCTGGAAGATCTTGAGGTGAGGAAAATGCTGAGCACTCTGATCACATGTGAGTCTTTCACTGCAGGGCACACCTGAAAGCAGGACAGAGTGTTCCCAACAGCAGGAAGTCCCTGTTATTTCTGCAGTCCAGTTTAAGTAAGTGACACCGAATATTTCCCAAAACAGATCCTTCATTCATATGTCTCATCTTCCTCTTCAGATGCACATGTGTTGTGCCACTGGTCTTTTATCCTCTGTGGTCTTCTCATGTTGAGGTTTACACAGTATCTGGAGGCTGTAATGAATTTTGTAAACCTATTAGCTTATTCTACCCTTGCTCTGGTGCTGTGTACTTCTTTTCCTCCCATTATGTTGATAGTTACACTGAAATCTTTATCCTGTCCCTCACTGGGGCAGCAATAGATCTGAGGTGACCTGCAGATAGAAGCAGAGGGAATTCCATCTCCTTTTAGAAAAGCACAGCAGCCCCCCCCTTCTCCAGTATTGTTTCACCTGCACTGGGTGTCAGCCACAAGAAAAGAACTTATCTAAATGGTGTTTGGAGGTGCTTGCTAGTAAATCAGTCTTTGATGTCTTTTAAGAAGTTTCTCAAGTATTAAATCAATTTTGTTCGTATTTAGCTTGCAGAGGTGAAAAAACTAAATCAGCTTCCAAACTCATACCTGTGGAGTTTTAATTGGGATTCTAACTAGGATCCTTTGTTTTATCTTCTATTAGAAATTGATTAAAGAGAAAAATTAAGAGCATTCTTGAGTCCAACCCAAATTCTTCTCAATTTGAGATAGCCATATGACTTGACACAGCTAGGAGAGGAATGGTAGAGGGGTAAATGATAAACATGGGAAATCCTGATACCTGATTTGCTTCTGCCACCTTTCTCTTCTTTCAGATCCATTTTAGGAAGCCCTGTGCCTGGCTGTTTGCATGCATCTGTTCTAAACATGGAGGGCAGAAACATTCAGCAGTGGGTGAAATGGGAATGAAACACTTGTGGCAGTCAGAGGTTCTTGCAATACTAATCAAAAGCTATACAGAATCTTGTCCTAAAAGTAGGAAAAGACAATTTCCTAACCCTGACTTTTATCTTTTCCATCTGGATAATGGATCCTTTTTGAGAAATATCTTAACCTTGATTCCTAGTACTTTAGACTGCAAGCCATATTAATCCTTTCTGAAGTACTAGTCAGGACAGATGGATTTTGTTGGGTTGGGTTGGGGGGGGGAGGAGGGGGTGAGTTCTCTCATCTGAAGATATTTTCTTAGTACAAACTGCAATCTGAGTGAAGCAAGTGGAGCTGAATATATCCCACTTTAAAGGTCTAATTATCAATTTCCTGGAGATGAGTTCCATAGCCTGAGAACTCTTGTATTCTTCCCTTCTACACCGAAACCATAATCATAGCTCCACACTTGGTAGAGGATTTAGTTGTTAAATACCAGAGACTGGAAAACCACTTCTCTTTATAAACAGTGGCTGCTGAAATAGGTGAAATAGTTTCTTTCCTCTGAACCTGAATGTGCAAGGGTATTCAGTGACAGCTGAGTTTGGCTCTGAAGTTCACTCCAGTGTTTGATTCAGTCAGGTCTTGGACTAGATTGTAAACAGAGTTTACTCTTAAATTTTTTCATTGAATTTGTGTTTAAAAGGCAACAAATTATTGCATTGAGGCTTCTCCAGTTCAGTGTTTTATAATATCTAAGCATCATGTTTGCTTTATTTATAATATTTGTCTATTTCTGAACTTGAAAGGACAAATAGTTCTATTGTTTCTGTGTTAAAAAATTATTTGAGATACTGTAGTGGAATTTTGCCTTTTTCATAGCTTTAAATGACAGCAACTGATGGGAAAACATTGCAAATCAGAAGAGCAAAATGTTCACCAATCAGCAGCATTTCAGTTTAATCTCTGTGGCTTATAATGACTTGTTTGAGGGAGATATGTTAATTTTACCTAGTGATATTTTTAAAAGACTACTTGGAAAAATATGTTGAATAAACATGATTAGCTCTGTGCTCAAATAATTTCTGTGGAAAAGAGGTAAACCTGCTTTAGGATATTTAGCATTTAAAAAAAAAATTGTTAGTCTTGCAGCTATGTTAAAAATACAGCGTTTCACTGGCTCAATGTTTTAATCAGATTCAAAAAGTTTTCTGTAGCCTTGCATCTGAAACAATTTTCTTTTAAAATATGTGCTTAAACTATATTATACTGCAGTATAATAACCCAAGAATATGTGAGGAGGGAGAAAAGTAAGCAAGAAATTTATGTCATGGCATAGTTATAGAATAACCTGAATAATTAGGCAGATAGATAAAGTAATTTACTATTGATTTGAGCAGCTCTGACTTTGGACATTGGTAAAGTCGACAGCTGCCTGAAGCAGAATATCTCAGCTTTAAGCGGAGAAAATGGATTTTGCTGGAGGCCTGACTTGGGTTGGCTCAACAGTGGCAGAAGGAATGGTCGTCTGGACAGCCTCCTCCCTGGCTAGCTCTGGATACCAAAAATGAGTGACCATTTTTTGTCTCAAAATCAGAATGAGATCTGCATCCCTCTGCAGTGCTCTCTGCTGCTAGGAGAGGCTGGGGAGAGAAACATTCATTCATTTTCTTCTTCTACTCTTCTAAGAATCCCAAAGAAAAAAATACTTCTCAAAATCTACCTTGTTTACTGATTTGGAATCTACACACAGGCCACTGACATAGAGAAGTTACTAGTAGGGAAACATTTTTCCAAAACAAACTTCATATTCTAACTGCTCTTGTGTGTCTCTTTTTATAGACAGATTATGAGTTTTAATAAGGGTCTGAAATAAGTGTCTACTCTTTGCAATTGTTCAGACCTAAGGAACCATTTCCTTGATACTATACAGAAAAAAAATCTTGGTGTCTATGAGTAAGAAGCCCATCTGCAATGATTTAGGATTGGGATTTTAAGTCTGGACGTGTTTTATTGCAGAATTGAGTCTATAGCTAAGGTCATGAAGAGCTCATCCTCTGTTAATATCTCTAGACTTGCTGTGTTGTACAAGTCTTTGCAATTCAAAATTGTTTGGGTTTTTTGTGTTGTTTGGATTTATTTGGGTTTTAGTTTTTTTTAAGTGAGGCACAAAATAAGCTCACATCAAAGCTGTTCTTTCATCTGTCTATTTTGACTCTCACAGATGAGTCAGAGGACACCCACACATACGTTAAATAAAATCCACTGCTGTCAATGCATTTGGACCATGCATTAGAGTTAAAGACTCCATAAAGGAGGCAGACAAAATAGCCAGGCATTTGATTAGGCAAAGATTAATTTCAATGGCTAATCAAACGAATGAATCCTTACTTGATTACATTTCAGTTTTGTATCAGCCAATCATGAAACTAGAAAATATACTAATGGATGCTGGTTTCTTATAGCACCTGTTCACAAGTACAATTGCTGTAATTTGGGAAGAAGAAGGGAGGGGGCAGCACTAATTTCCTAATCAAGAGCTGAGACAAGTAGCAAACTGCAATATTCTTAATGCAATAGGTTGGCTTTGTCTAAAAGAAAAGCAGATTTTTCCAGAATTTACAGGATAAATAACAGTAGGATGCTGGAATCACTCCCCCATATCTCACAGTGTGTATTTTTACACAAATATACATTTATTCCTCAGGAATCTTTCTGTACCACATATACCACAAGAAGAGAGACCTTCTTATGGAAAGGGACATTCTTAAGAAAATGAGACAATATGACTTTTCTCCCACCCCTCAGTTTTTTTTCCATACTCTCTTTTCAGCAGCTATTAGGAAGGACAAGAAAGATACCTGCAGAAAACCAGACGTAATTTTTAATGTTAGTGTTTCCATATTTCCCCATTCCTTTTGTACTCCTGATGTTTCAGGAGCTTTTATATAAAGATCACAAATTATCATATGGAGGAGATACCTCTGGATGCCCTTCACCAGGGTCTCTGAATTAAGATATAATAAAACTCCTTAGGAACCATTGCAGTGCTTGGAGGAAATCCCATTGATCCATATGGCAGTACAGAGAGAGGAAGACCTTACTCCAGAGAGAATTCTGTGTAAAACTCTAGTTTCCTTTTCATATAAAAAGCTAACAAAGGAGAAATACTGAAGGAAGAAAGAGAGATGAAGAACATTGGGTTCTGCTTTTAATATAGCCTGAAACTGACAGCTCTTTGTTATATGTAGATAAGGATTTTGGTACTAAGTTATGAACAAAATCTGACATCACCATGGATTCCACGAAACAAAACATGTCTTGAAATTCTGCTACACAGCCTCTGGTGAACTATGTAGTCAGAAACAAGCTAAAATAAAAGCTGGGCCCTGATTTCTGAAAAATAAGTCCTAGCAGTGCAGGGAGCCAGCCTCCTGCTGGATAACCTCACCTGATACTGGAAAGAAAACTTACCCATGATAAATAACCTCCCCGTTGCCCTGGTGTCCAGAGAGCTCCACCAGGTCTGGGCTGGAATGCATGAGACCGAAACCTTTGCTAACAGAGCACAGGACTTGCAGGAATGGCTTTAAAGCACTTGCTAATCAACACTGTCCAGCTCTTTGAAGAACTCAATTTCATGCTACTTGCACAGTATCTCTGAGGTCTAAGTAAAGAAAATAGAGACTGAAGGCAGCTGGATTAGCAGTATTAATCTGTGGTCAATCTGCTGCATGCATTTTAATGGCTTTTGCAAAATTGGAGCATTAGATTCTCTGCTGTATGAATCAGTATAAATCCATTACAACTGGCAGAACAATGCTGATTTATATGGGTTGAGGACTGTCCCCAAGACCTCCGGCAATGGCTGTTTTAAATGGTTGGGTTTGATGTGTCTTTTAAACTGTTAAGCCACTGCAGAGACCACATTTAAATTACCAGGGCTGATCAATATATGAGATACTTCATAAATCTTTTCTAAACACCACTCAGCTGAATTTCCCTTATTGTCTTAAAATACATTAATCCTGAGTCTTCTTTAACTTTTCATACAAGTTTGCAAGTTGTAGAATAGCCTTTGAACAGGCAAACATAGATAAACACTTCATTAAAAGGAATGGTGTTACCATTTTTTATTTCACTGCTCATATAAGATCTGTGTCTAAAAATAATTAAAAAAAATTTTTTTTTTAAATGAACTGTCTGAAATGCCTGAAGTTATTTAAGGGTAAAAATTGAGCTGATGGAAACACATCTGGTGTTTTGTTTAGATCTTTTTCCTACCTTCAGGCTTAAAAGAAGGGGATAAAGGGCCCCATCCTTCCAAGAACAGAATGCTTTTACAGAGTAACCTCTTTCAGTGGCACTCAAGAATTCCTAGTACCTCAGAGCAGGTGCTTGGTTATTCTCAGGATCTTTATCTCCATGCCCTATGAGCAGAAAAAAATAGCTGTATACACAATCATAAGCAGTCATATTTGTAACATGAGTAAGAGGTTAAGAAATTATTGTTGATTTTTACTATAAAAAGAGCCATGCTATTCTGGAGTAATTTCGGAGGTTTAGGAAGGAAACTGGTTCTTTCTCTGCTGTCATAACTCATAGTCTGCTCTTCATATTCTGGGCCTGCTTAGATCTTCAGCTTGGTCTTTTGCCTCTTTTCTTGCCTGTGTACCCCAGGACTCTCTGCTGTGTTGTGCAGATCACTGAGTCTCACAGGCAGGGATCCTGACTGCCATACTTCTTCACCACTCTTCCCCCTGTCTTTTTATTTCTGGATGTCTCTTCTCATGATGCTCTGCCAATTGTGGTAGTACTAATAATTTAATATCTTCCAGAACTCACTTATGTATTTCACCAGGCATGACTTTTGAGTTTATTCTTGTCACTCTACTTCATCCCATCAGAGGAAGGAAAGGAGTAAGACAACTGGTAAATACTGGATGACTTTGTTAACTTTACCTCCCCCTCCCTCCATCTTCTTACACATTACCAGAGAAACTGGAAGCAGCAGGAGAAGGGAATTACTGCTAGTTCCAGACTCAAAAGGAGCAACCTCAGTTGCATACTTGCTCCATGCAGAGAAAACAGTCCACTGGCATGCTGGCTGAGTAACTTGTTTTACCCAGTCTCTAGCAAATGGTGGTCATGGACCAGAACCCCCTGTGCTAGCTGCTCTGTCAACAAAAGAAAAAAAAAAAACACTTTAGAAGACAGTCACCACTACCAGAGCTTTCATCCAAAGTGTAAGACGGGATACAACAGATGGAGATAGACAGATGGTGACATGCAAAGAAGCTACTAAACTGTTGATAAGCATGAAGGCAAACAGTATCACTGTACCAGCTGTCAATTGGACAATTTGTCCATTAGAGATGTCAAGCCAAATAATGGTATAAGAATGGTTTTGAAAGATAATGGGATTGGGATAGCTCTGTGGATGGTTGAGGAAAAACCCTCCAAAGTGGGGATGGCAGCAGGGAATAATTCAGCTGGAAACCCTGCTAACAGACAGTAGAGGCAGGAGCTGTCATTGCCAGTGAGAGGGAGCCTGTGAAGGGCATAAAAATGAGAAGTAACTTACATTTAATGTGGCCAAGAAGTGGGACCTCTGAAGGGATGAAAAAGGGAGGCATAGCAGGGTCACAACAAGAAGTATGAAGACTTGTGTAGATACAAAAGAAGAAAAACTTACATTTCGATGTGTGCCATCCCCCCCCAGATTGATATAATTGCTGAAAGCTGCAAGTCTGCATGATTTTTTTGCATGTTATTATAGCTGTGATGTTATTAGAAAAAAAAGAAGTTTCACAGTTCTTCTCTACAAAGAATCTGAAAGGTTTTGACACATCTTAAACTTCCCTTTTTAATGTTTAAGTAGCAGCCATAAATCACCAAGTGTCAAGGAAATGAGTAGCAGGGTCACATCTAGTGGAATAAGGAAGATACCAGAAACATTTTGGTAATCCTCAGTGAAACATAAAAGCTAAATGTTTGTGAGGAAATAATCAGAAAGAAAGGCCAAGATACTGCTAGGGACAAATACGAAGTGTAGAGATGGGTATCTCTGCTGTGGGTGTGGCAATCCAGATAAAGAGATATTTGAATTTTGCTCACACCTATAATATAATTACCCACAGGGAAGGGAAAAGGGATGAAGGCTTGGTGTTAGGGAAAACCTTTGAAGAAGTTGGAGAAGAATGACTTTTAAAGGACATAGTGAGCCAAGAGAAGGCAGTGGGCAGTGATGAATATCAGTGGAGGGCAAAATTTCATGAAATGTGGTAACTTACATTGTAGTTGGCTAAGTCAGGAAACTGCCTTGATGGTTAAATGACTCCGTTAGGAGAATTTGGCCTTACACAGACTCTATCTTTTTTGTTTTGTTGGTTGATTGGTTTATGTTTTTTGTTGGGTTTGCTGGTTTTTTTTTTTAAGTTTTAAATTTTTTAAAAAATTATTTATCAACTATTTTTTTAAATTATTTGTTTATTTTTGAGAGCCTGCCTGGTGGTTAGTCCATTTAACTGCAGCTTCCCACCCTTCTCAGGGGTGTTTTAAGAGTGGCAAGGATTTCAGGGTGTAAACACGGGTGATAACAGCATTGTTTAGAATGAGCAGAAATGTGATATTTATAACACAACATGTTGGCCTTTGGGTGGACTAATGGTTCATAAAATTCAGTGCAGCACAATGTGAAGCAATGCAGCCAATTACTAAAAGAATAAGCATGAAGATTGCAGTCTAAATAGGAACACAACAAGGAATTCATATTAAGAATAGAACCTAGAAGGGGCTGTAGATAATAGAATAAACCATTAGCACTATTTCCTGGCACCAATAACAAAAATGAAAACGAGCAAACAAGTTTCTGAAATATAGCTCTAGCAGGGTGTCCTATAAAGTGTCAGAAATTATTCTGGAATGCTGCTCACTGGAGAAGAGCACCATATCTCAGTTTTAGCCTCTTCTTTACAGGAAGATATTGAAAAGGTGTGGCAGGAGGCAATCCAAGATGATTTAGTAACCAAGACATTACTTAAGGAGAAAGTCTGGACATGTTTCTCCTCTGTAACTAAATAAAGGGAAATTAAAGGAGAACTATTACCCAAGTGTGTAAGATCCTGAAGAAGTAGAAATGGAACACTGCTAAAATACTGCTAAAATTGTTCTGGTCATATATAAACTTGAAACAGGAGATCTTGGATCAGATTTAGGGAAGAAAGTACAAGGAAATTTTCAGCCAGGAGGAGACAGAGCTTTATGCAAATGATGGAAATGGAAATAGCTTTATTTCCTGAGAAATATCTGAGGAATTGACTATAAATATGTAGAAGGGACTATTAAAATTCTTAATCTATATTTTGGAGGCAGAAATCATGACTCACATCCTTAAATTTGCTACATTCTGATGAAGAAACACCCTTGGAACAGACAGATGCAAACAGAATTCTGTCAGCTGAGCACTTAAGGCTGCAATTTCCTGAAGTCAGTGTTGTGCTCTCTGTTTCCTAAAAAATGTTAGGCTCAAATGAGACAAATACACACAAAATCTACAACAAAACATCACGTTCTAAATTCATTACAGCTGCAAGGGCAGTCACTATAAGCACCTGGAATTTCCTTGTGTGGAGTGCTCTTTTATAATAAATCAGATTATAGCTTTTTTTGAGTTCTAATAAGGAAAATTGTGCAGAATACAGAACCTGAAGACCAGAATAAATTTAAATATACATTGCACTTCTGGTCATCATTTTTCAGTTTAGTCCCTGTGATAGTACTGCCCTGGTAAGAATGGGAGGAATTGTGTATGTATGGACACCTTCAACCTAGAGAAGACACAGGTCCTTCCACACTGCTACTCTCCCTCTTCGTCTGGTCCAGCTCTGAGCTTTTTTTACTAATTAAGTGAATTTGGTGGTGTTGAAAAGGTGTAGGAGAGTGGTAAATGTAGTGATGTGTACCACCTCAGATTTTTTGGTGGAAATAGTACAGTCAGACTTCCCTGTATTTCTTCAGCAAATAGGATAGTTGCATCTCTCTCCTGGCCACAGGTACTCCTAGATGAATGATGACACACTAATGACATACAGATCCTTCTGTGACAGGAAAGCCAATAGTGTGAATAAATGTTGGGAGAAATGATAGTAGGATATTTTTGGTCAATTTTGTAAAAGATCGAATATTTTTGAAAAGACGAGTTTTGGCAGAAGAACATAAAGATATTCTAAATTTTCATGAGCTAGTATCAAAGGTCCATGCACTGCTGGTTTGTATCTGTTGAAGTAAATTTAGGGTAAATGTAAGAAAATCAAAATTATTACTGCCTAATGACTTCACATGAGAGAAGCCCCCACCATAACTGTTTATTTTTTGAAAAACCATGAGCCCAAATGCTGTTGGTAGCTATGGAGGCTGAAGTCTTTCAGAGATGCCCCCTTGCAAGTGAAATACTTGAAGGATATATGCAGTATTTCAGCATTTGGCTTCCACTCAGCCCTGATATCCTGTCTCAATATTTTCTTTTCTTGGGATCCTTGGGGATTGGGATCCTGACACAGATTTTCAGCTCTCAGCACTGATACGAAATCTTTGGGATTCTCAGCAAGTTTAGTGAACTTTTAAGTGTGATTATAAATGAAATACGTTTAGTGACAGCTACTAACATCACATGCTTTTTCTTAGGAAGATTTTTTGTTCACAGATTTATAAAAAATATATCTTTGATGTTTTGGGACATGCAGTGTACTTCTAACATTCTGGCATTTTTATATCCTCCATGTCCTTTAGCAGCTTTATGCATGATATGGGCTGCTAAGTAAAATGTGAAATATACACCTAAATTATATTTTTCCCATTCAGTAAGATAATAAGATGTTACTTTATTCACAGGTCCAATTTTAAATTTAAATATAACTTCATTTAATTTTACTTTGCAATCAGGTAAATTAATGAGACAGAATCAAAACAATATGCTGTAATTACATTTGAAAATTATTCTTTCTGTCCTTCAAGAGAGTTCTTTCTTTTTAAGATATTGAAATTTACTGTCTAAATATAAAGTGCAGTAGCATCTGGTACTAATTGCTGGTTTAAGTAATACAGACAGATCTTCAGGCATTTGATGCTTTTGAAAGGAGGCTTTTACAAGGTGTTCTGAGTCAAAGGTTATAAAAAATTTCATGCCACTGAAAATAGCTAATATTCCACTTGTTTTTAGAGCTAAATAATCTTTTACATAAAAGATTTTGCTTACTAAAGTATAGTTGTTTTAATTTATTTTATTTGGAAAGAAGAACCAGTTTGTATGCCTTTCACATCTGCTGTCCATAGGAACATATGAACACAGGTCAGGGGAATGTTAGAGCACTTTATTGCTAGGCTCAAAAATTCTTACTTCATCCTCAAGATCTCTGATTTTCAGCACATACCCTTGGGCTGCCAAAATTATGTATCTTTTAATTATTTATTTAATTATTTAATTATGTGTCTTCCATATGCTTGTACTTTGTCAATTATTTTCCCCCAAGAAAAGAAGTCAGGTAGATAGATAAAAAGACCAGCACCAATACTAAAGGGATTTTGGTGACTAGCCAAAGCCACAGCCCAAAAAATATTCCTGCAACACTTTGCTGTTTTCATTAAAAAAGATTATATTTGAGGGAAAAAAAAAAATCAGTGGTTCCTATTCTCAGGATTCTGTATATTCTTACTGAAATGCCTACAGATCCTCTCCCACTCCAGGAATCTGCCCAATCCTTTTCTTAACATGGAGATCCACAGCTTTATTTAATTGTTGGAGGAAGCATCTCGGGCTGTCTCAGTCTGACACCTTCTGCTTTCATCTCATGTTCCTTAGGTTATACACTGGAGGACAGAGGCAACAACCATGACCCTGACACTTTAAACTGCTCCCTTTGTCTCCTCCCTTTTCTGGAGCAGAACCTAGTTGGTCTGACACTTTTTTTCATGCCGGTTTTATGCTATCCAATCATACTGACTGCAAATATGCTTCAGATTTGTGTTTTAACCCCAAAAATGATTTCAGCACATGCAAAACCTTATAAATGTTAGGAACTCCCCCAGATTTGAGAACTAACAAAGTGGGATTAATCCCATCTATATAACTACTTTCCCTCTTTTTGGTATGAATAGGCTTGGCTGAGAGTGGCTTTATGTTCTGCTGTGAAAGTGTTGAGTTTTGTCACCACACTGACCTTTTGAAGCCCTGATTTAGTTTGCTTCTAATCTGTTCAGCCACCTGTATAAAAAAGGTACAAATTCAACCTCACACGACCTACAGATGATTCATTATAACATTGTCCCCATCAATAACATTTATTAGCATTCTTGAAAAGATCTCCTCCCTCTTCATCGCAGTGACCCCAGGCCACCTTCATGCAAGCCTGCACTTCATTTATTGTCAGAAATTCTGAGAAACAAATCTAAGCAAAACAAGTTATGACCTGATCTCTTGCTGGTCTGTTCTGTACTTTTTTTTTTTCACATAAGCACAGGAATGAATTTAAAAACTAGAGGGAATTCTGCAATGCAGAAGTAGTGCCTCATGCACCAAATAGTCTGATCAAAGGCAGAAAAAAACTTCAGGCCTGGTAAGCAAGTAAATACACTGATCCAGATGCTATGTGCACTTTAGCTCATTAGCTTCAGACACTGTCTATTGTGGAAAACACTTCCAAGCCTGTCTGACAGTAGCTCAGATAAAGTATAATATTTCTTTTCATAGCCAAAATGTACCATCTGACATCTACATGTTTGGCATTCGAGAGAGAAGCTTGTACTATCCAGCAGGAAAATACTGACATGAAGTATCAGTTGTGATAAAAACTAATAGCTCAGCAGTCCACACAGTGGATGGGAATACCTTCAGCTTTGCAACAGCAAATCACTCTCTTAGAAACTAGCCAACCAGCACTAATTAGTTCCTGTGCTGTCCTGATAGCTCTGTGATCATTCTGAATCATGCAAGAGCAGGAGACATTAAATCATCTCTACCTACAGTCAAATCTCTGCAGTCAAACAGCCTGGACCTGCTGCCCTGGATCTGCATTGCTTCACTGAATCCTAGAAAGGTCTGTCTTTTATGATTGCTGAAAATCAGTATACAGAAAATAGCACTGCATATTTCAAAACAGTAATTTCAGTCACTGAGGTTGTAGTAATGAATGTTAGTGGTTTGAATGCTCTGTTAAAGATTCCATCACTGCTCTAGGATACACAATGTAGTGGCTCATGTAGTGGCAAGAAGAAAGCAGCAACCATTTTACTCTTTTTCTACATTTTTTTTTTATTTGTTTGAGAAGTTTAATAAGAATTCTAATCTTAAGGACCATTTTGGTTTAAATCAATAAAACCTTGACACCAGCAAAATAAAGTGATTAAACAGCATTAAACCACTGAAATCTAAGGTCATGCATAACTTGAGTTTTCTTGGATTGGTGACTGTGACTAGATTATTTTAGAAGACAATTGGAGATTCAGTTCTTCATTTTCTTCTTGCTGTCTTGTTCACATAAGCTGTAGTGTAATTTTTAGCAAATGCTCCCATCTTATTTAACTCTGTGCAACTTTAAGCACGCAGTAAACAGAAGTTAAGCAGCACTGGTTAATGTTTTCTTGAGCTGAATACTTAGGTTTTGGGTACATCTCTTCTGGTAGCAACTTTAGTTTCTGTTTCTGGTGCCTGGTGGAACAACACTTCCTCTGCTCTATTCATCAACATCCATCAGGTGAGGGTCCTGTGCAGTTCTTGATCTGGTTTAAGTGACCTGACTTTGTCAAACAGTTTGAATGCTGGTAAATTCACTTCTTTTGATTGAAATGAAGGCAGGAAAGCTTTTTGCAGTGTTTAAATGTAACAATTTGTAATGAGAAATTGGCTGATGTTGCCCAGATTAGAAGCTGAGAAGTAGTTTTATTTTGTTATACCATATTTCAATGACAGAAAGGATTCTTTCCTTGCTTTCTTATAGCTTGACTATCTCATGCATGCTCAAGCAAAAAGCTTGGAAGGTGATTGCTTCTGACAAGGAGGTGATGGTGAGCAATGTTGGTACAGGCTGGGATCAATACAGCCTGCACAACTGCATCTGCATAACTTCAGAGTCTTCTGCCTTGTTAAGAGAAAGAAAATGCTTTAATATTGACTAATCCAGAGAGTCATTGGTTTGGGAGCTGAAAATTTCTCTGATTTTTTCGCTTCCAAGATGTGGAAGAACTGCTGTGTGCCTGATTCCTCTCTGGTTGATTTCTGAAGAGCTGTGCTAGATGCAGGCCAGAGATGTGGCCCTTGGAAGCTTTCCTACAAGAAGAAGACATATTCCAATCTAAGGTTTTCAATGTAATTAAGATTTGAGCACCATGTGAGGCTCTTGCCGTGAGATGGTTTGTTGAACTCTTTTGAGTAGGTCAAGATTTAAATATCACTTTTCATGTTATTTCATAAAGTCGATCTTCCAGAGCTCATATTCCCAAGAAATGCTTTCAGAATACATCTTTCAAGTGTAGGAATGTTTGTATCAAATTCATTTGAAGCTTCTTTTGCCCTGGAGGCTGACTGAAATGTGGGTCAAGTCTGACATCAAGTGGTCAGATGCACTCCTTTCCCAATGGGACAATTAACACAGCCCTGGTGGCTTATAAGGCAGCTTCTGGTGTCTTTTAAGTGGGACAATCACCCTCTTCACTTTTTCTTTCCATGTTTCATCCTTCCATTAACATTATTTCTCAGGGCTCTCTGTACTTTGCTTTCCACCAAAGCTGTAGAGTATCACTGCTGGCAGATGCAGGAAGACTGATCAGACTTGCATTAGATATTTCCGTGGCTGAATATGTCAGCAGAGTGATGGGATCATGTAAATAAAGTCTTCTTGACATGGCAGCTTACAAAGGACCTTTACATCCTCTTTTTTTGTTTCCCCAATATATTCTAACAAGATGTGTGTGCTTTTTGAGATAACCCTAGCTCTTGAGACACCAAGTCCTCCATCTGTGCAGATTTTGAAACTTATTAATAAGTGCAAGAGCACTTCACATTCATACATTACTTCCTATTGTTAATACACATTGCAAGCACAAATTCATTTTCATCATTCTCCTCTGACGAAACTTAATAAAATGATTCATTCCATGAGACAGGAGAGAAAGTTGGGAGAGAGACCAGAGAGAACTTAAATCTTTGACTGGACACTTTAAGTTTTCCTTGTTGCCTGTGTCAGGTTCAGTCCTCTGGCATACTGAGATGCTACCTCCATGCTTTAGTGGTATTTCTATCAATATTGACTTAGAAAGACAAGGTTCATGTTAAGTTCCTAGTGCTTCTTTCCTCCAGGATCAGAAGTTATCCTTCAGCAGCCAGAGAAACATTTCTCATTTCTCTCCCCAGTGATCAGCAAGCTTTGTTTGGCCTCTTCAAATAACAACAAATTACAGCTCAGAAGTTATGTAACATAAAACTTTTATCTGCACAATTGATTCATTTTTATTGGAACATTAGTGTGTTGCTGTACCCTCTGCATAAAAAAAGCATTACAAAGATCAGCAATGTCATATAACTTCTCTCTGAGTCAGCAATGCAAATACAAGCTTTCCAGTTCTGCCGTAAATCATGCTCTGACTGGTCCCAACACTAAGAAGATGGTAGCCTTTGCACCAAGGAGATGGCATTTTAAAAGACGGAGGAAGGATTCAGGACTCAAGCAAATGACCACAGAATACAGATTTCAAAATATCCCCTCCCACTTATTTTCAGATCACTTTCCAAGTCAGAAGCCACAAGGGGCATGAAATGCCATAACTGCAAATTCGATTCTGGATAAAAATAAGTTCACAGTAAACCTCCTTTCTTTTACAACTGCTTTATGGTCTTCAATTTCTAATAAAATATTTCTACTGAGTCATACAGTAGGCATTTTTAAAAGATACAGAATTTTTCTGCTGAGTAAAACTTAGTCACTGCAGAAAATGTACTGAATGTTATCATGGAGCATTTTAGGACGTATTTGCAAGTCACCTATTGCTGCTAGAGTGATGGGTGCTCTGTGGTTCACCATAGAAAATAAACTCAGTGGCCAAATGGCAGAGGTACTGCAGCTACATCTTATGAGCTTTGAAAGGATTTTTGGCCAGAGTTTACAACTGTAGAGTTTATTGCAGCTCATACAAAATGTACAATAATTTTAGACAAATCTGGCATTTTTATACTGAGGAAACTATTCAGCATTAGTGCATTTTGAGCAAAACAAGCCATTCTCTTGTTTCAAAACAAAAACAAACCACTGCATATGTTGCAGAACTATACTTACCATTCTTTATTTTAAAATCATACACAAATGGTTTGTTCTGCTCTGATTAGCTTATTAGTTAATGTTGTATCTGAAAGGCAGTTTTGGGGCATTGTCTGTCAACTTAGTGGAAATTAGGACAGTGAGTGCCTTCAATAGTCTTTGTTCATTAAACCATATCTCTGCAGATGTTCAGAGTTTTAATATTTCTTTAGCTGTTCTGAATAATTCTCATTTTTTTCAGCTGAGGACTGTTTGACTTTCTGTACTGTTCATGCAGTCATTTATTAAAGAGGTAAAAGAAGTAGGCTTGGTACTCAAAGACTGACACCTTTCCTCTGAATATATGATACCCATAAGTACTAACACACATTCACAAGCCCTCTAAGAGTAACTCACATGAGTTTAAACAATTTACAGCAATTTTTGATCTCAAGAGAATGCTGTAACCATCTTCTTGCAGACCAAGAAATCATTAATCCCATGGGGAATTCAGCTGTAGCCAGATGTGCCTTTTGTTTGAAGGGTTCATATCCAGTTTCCCACTGCCAGCTTTTAGTTTATATTACTATAGGTGTTTACCAAAATTAGTACACCCTATGTCTGCAGACAGCTAATGAAAAAGCAACTTATGTTTCTGGGTTTGAACCTCTGGTACCTTTGAATCAGAGCTCCCAGCTGAATGGCAAAGTGAATGCTGTTGTAAGTGAAAAGCTTTCTCTTAGTGCTCAAGTCAGCAAATACTCATGACTGACACTGTACACTCACCATGAGCAGAACTGCTGTATTTATTTTAAAATTAAAGCAAAATCAGTTGTACATACTTGAAATACAGTTTGGAGTAATGGGCCCATCGGGTGATGACAAATGAGAACTCTGACTGATAAGTTCAGGGAATGTGTTTTATCTCCCTCACTTTTGTGAGCTTTCTATTTCATTGATCAACAAGGTGCTAGTGCTGCTCCTTAAGACTAAGTTCTTCTTTGAATCAGGCACATCATTAGTCAGCAGGATGGATGGAAAGGTGGTGAGGTAGTTCTTTGTGCCTCTAAATATTCATTATATATGTTTCTGCATTTTGTTAGGATTCAACTGTTTTGTCAGGATCTCCTTTGAACTCCACTTCGTATTTCTTACTTTAGTAACTTCCAGTATGGTTAGAAATTTGCATATGGATGGGTACTGCTGTTCTTTCTGGGTAATCTAGTGTGCAAATATGTACAAAGTTCTGAAGTCCATTTTCATCAGCCTTCCCCATTTTGACCCAAGTTTTATTTTACAAGTACAGATAATAACCAACAAGAAAGAGAAAAAAAACTTTAGCACCTTTGAAAGGTGTAGAATTAGCTGCTTATAAAAGAAAAGGTCATGTTTTATCTTGCTGCATACTATCATGTAGTGTCTGTATACAACAGTGTCTTGCAGTGAAAATTAAGATAACACTGCACTGTGTAAAAAAAATATTAGTTGGTGGTAATATAACTGGTACACTGTGCTCTTTATGAAAACATAAAATAGATATAGGTTGATAGTACAAAGAAAGGGGCAGTTGCAGTTGTTCAGTATATTAAAAATGATAGCATATCAGATGTGGCAATTACACTAGCCATCAATCTTCAATAGTTTGTGAAGAATACTGCTAAAATGCAGTGAAGCTTTATAAGATTTGTGATCACAGAGTGTAAAATATAACAGATGCTACAATATTTAGATGCCTGCTGGCATTTACTTTTACCCTACACAGCTCATTTCTGTTATATGAAAATTTTATGTGCTCTGTAACCTCACTGAAATAGAAACATATTTATACAGAAACCACAATGGAACAGAGCATTTTCAATATATACACTACTTGATCTGTTTAATAAGACGAAAAAGAGAGAAAATGGCCAGTTAGATTAAATTACTCTTAGTCTATTATTAAATTGCTATTAATACAGAAGCTTTGATACATGTGATGCCTTCTAATCTGGACTCTGCCAGATAGGCATCACTGAGAACACATTGAAGAGTCTATGCAGCTGTTGTTCAGTGGCTGCTGACGTCTTCTGAGGGTGATCTCTGGAAGCCAAAGCTAATGGAGTGAGACAGGAAAAGAAAGTTCCTACAGTTTGCTATTGCTTTCAGCTGGGAAGCACAGGCAGCTTCCTCTGTGAACTGGGATCCTTACGTAAGAGCTGACAAGGTTGCTGCAATCTTGTGAGGCTGCAGATTACTGGGGGACTGTGAAATGAGGGCCTAGGTATGCTTACTAATTAATACTGTCTTTTGGAAAGATGCCCAGAAGCACCTCTTGGTATCAAGCTGTGTAAGTCACCATGCTTCTGCTCTTGTAGATGACTGTGTTTAATTTCTGCACATCTCTACGTTATTTACCTTTTCCTGCCTTCCCCTGAGGCTACTCTATTACAAACACTTCAATAGCTGAGAGTGTTTGATATAATTCTGGTAATCAATGGATTTGTTGTACTGAAGAATAAATGAATTAAGGTCGAAGATATCCTCTCTAACTTAAGAAGTGCTCCCAAGGTTTGACCTTCTGTCTCTTTGACACAGTATTTGATCAAAAGGCAGAATTCACTCAACCCAGACTTCCAAAGGGACAGCAAGTCTTGTCATAGCATGTGAAGGGGCACTTTGTCCAGATGGCATTTGGCTTCCTTCCTTTTCAGTTTAAGGTGTTCTGAACTGGTTTCCCATGTGCTAACCTGGCAAGTCTACAAGTGCTGGGCCTGTAGGAAACCACAAGTCTCTGGGTTTTTTCCTGGGAGAGATTGTGATATAACTCTGCTCAAGAAGTCACAGTAACATTTGTGCAGCTGTGAGTTACTGGTTTTTATCAATAATATTTTTATACTGTCCAGAGGATTCTGGCTCTCACTGAGCTTAGTGTCCAAAAATTTTTCTTAATCCAAAAATTGGACCTTCCACTGCCACTTTTTCCAATATTGAGACCATGTGTATTTTATCTTTTGCTGCAGCTTACTCTTTATGGTTCCTGTTCACAAATCAGATCCCTTGACACACGAGGAACCAAAGCATTTCTTCTTCTTCTTACTAGCCCATAAATTGGAATACAGCAGAAAGCATGTCACTTTGAGTAAGTCACCTGGAAAAAAGATATACTTGGGCCTTGGAGGATATTTCTCCTGTGAGCTTGAGATTATTGAGCTTTGAAGAGCCATGTCAGAGACTTTTCTGCACAACTTTAAGGTGCTTTACTTTACTGCAACTTGATAGTGCACATTGTAACCAAGCTCCACTGCTGCTACTCAGCCACACTCCCTGTTCTATAAATTAAAGCACTAGCTTGAAGTGATGTTGCAGAAGTGGTTAGAAGTGATTTTGTGATCAAACTTACTGTCTGTCTCACCTACTCTATACATACATACTCTATACATACTTCTAGTATGTGCTTTTAAGCACAAGAATTTCAGCACAGCTGAATCTACTAAATCTAAGGCAGGCAGTACAATTCCACTTTGTGCTTCTGCAATATCATACAAATTGTGTCCAGATCAAGGTCATAAGGCACAACACTTTCCCATTGCGATGACTGAAGTTGGTTCTATTCATGTCAGACATGGGCATTCTATTCATTATAGTAATTTTGAAATAAAAGCCAGGCTTATTTGAAAATACAGGTGTTTAACAGTTGTTTGTGGTTAAAATATATTTTTATCATAGAGTTAGCACCGTAATTGATGAAGTCTTTGATGCAAGTGAACAAAATATGTAGATAAGCAAACTGGTTCTGTGAACTTTGATTTGTATTATTCCTTGTTGAATTAAAATTATTCTCAGAATGCAGACAGTTATACGAAATACGTGAAAATGTGGGTTTTTTTAATAACCAGAGAATCAAAGTCAATATCTGAACTCATGGCATCTCACCTGGCATATGAAAAATACAATTACGCCCAGAGATAAAACATATGTCAGGGCTGTCAGATGTCCCTCACTCATCTCTGGTGACTGCAGTGTGTTTGATGGCTGCAGTACACCTGGTCAGAGTGGGAGCAGTTTGGTCTGCAGTTTCTAGAGGCCACTGTGGGTGACTTCAGGCTGATGGGCTGTCAGCTCTGCCCTTCCTATGGTTGCTCTCCCTGGTGCTCCATCCAAGCGATGATGTGCCCAGGTGGCACCGGCAGCAGCAGCAGATGGCATGGCAGGTGGTGGCCACAGAATTTGGAGAAGCACTTTGATAATTCTTCTCAGATGCCCCAGTTCCTTCATCAGAGCCTTGTCCAGAAAAAAGTGAAGGAGAGCTTGATTCTGCCCTTCCAAACAATCCCAGCTCTGGAGGGATTCTCCCTCCCAGGGAGCATCATCTTGACTCACCTGTCTGCTGCCTGCTCAAACTACAGCCACGTGCAACTCACTCAACCCATCATCTTCCTTACTACAACTCCTATGACTAGTTTTGGGTACTAGTAGCAACTCAGAGTTGTCATATGGATAGCTGGCTATGACTTATACACCTCACTGCTACCTATTTATAGGATCCCTCAGTCTGATCAGTGAGATATCCATCTCTGTAGTCCTTGGGCTTCCTCCATTTCCCTGGACAACCTCAAAGTCTCAGGATTTCTCTTGACTTAGCCACTTGCCCAGCCTCTGCTGTGGTAGCTGTACCCCAGGAAAGGTGCAGCTATAGGAGAGGTAATGCAGTGTGTAGTGCTCTAACTCTGGATTTGCCAGTCTGGTCCCCTGAGCAATCTTTTCACTGACCTCAGTGGGTTTCACATGAGGCCTTTATTCAGGTAATATGGTGGAATAAATCTGTTACTCAGAGATCACGTCCCAAGAGGCACAGTTTGCCCTGCTTCTCATTCCATGACAAATCTGTTCTGAATCCTTTTACTATTAATAACAGACAGCAAATTCTTGAGTCCAGGTAGCCTGTAATATCTGTGTAATTTAAATCAAACCTGGTCTCACAGGTCTAAGTGGGTTCTAAAGATTTTATCAGTGCAATTTCCCCATGCAGCTGGGCATAATTAGAGAGAAGAGCCAAGAACCTTTGAATTGCAGGAGGTGTGCCTGCCCTTTACTAATGATCTCATATAAATAATATTGCTATTTAGTCTGTGTCTGATGCTCCAACTGAACAGGGTTTAGCTGCTCAGTGCTTCATGATGACTTCTGTGATTGTATAAACCTTTCTTATTGTGGCACAGATGCAAGGGGAAAAAAGATTTGACCTGCTGATAACAACAAACCTGTCATCTCTTTAAATTAGCTCAACTTTTCCTATGAAGAAAAGCATTAAAATGATAACTACTTCTTCTGCAGAGTAGCAGTACAGAGATTATTGCTCTTTGTATCACTTTCCTACAAGGCTGTGCATGCCCCAGAAATGCAAGTCAGTGGAACTAGTTGATAGAAATCAGATTTTTTTCAAAAAGTTAATGTTGTCTCAAAGTCTCTGAGAGCATCAACCCCTATATTTGCTATTGCTCAAAACCACCTCTCTGCTGCTAAGATTCCAGGAATTTGAAAACTTCAAAATCTGCACAAATTCCTTGTAGTTCTCTCTAAAGCGTTTTGAAGAAGGCACAGTGACTAAGGTAACTCTGCCTTAGGAGGTTTTGCTACAAGGAGCTAAACTCAGATGTCAGGAAGGCTGGGTTGTGTTAGTGGCCAGGATTTTCATAAGATTGTTCATAGTATCCCTGTGAGTGTAAAGGTCTTTGTAAAACCATCTTTACTCTCATGATACTGTAGATGTGGATGTGATATGCAGGAATTAATGTGTACCTGAAGGTATAAGGTAACCTGAGTGTATTTCACATATATTCAGTGTGATGGTTTGAATTATCAGTAGGCTCTGAAGCCCTCTCTAAGATAATATCTTGAAGCATTTATTGGTAGGATGGTGTTGTGTTAGGCCAAGGAGACTGTGTAAGTAGATAACAACTTGCTAGCCAGATATTCTTTGATTGTTTCAAAGAAGTAATTTAGAGTAATTCAGGTTGGAAGGGGCCTCAGGAGGCCTCCTGTCCAAACTCCTGCTCCAAGTGGGATCAGCTCTGGGGTTGGACCACTCTGCTCAGGACTTGATCTAATTCCTGACCAAGACTCCCAGGTTCTTTTCTGCAGTGCTGGCTCCCAACCTGTATTGTATCTGGGGATTATTTGCATTTGTCTCTGTTGAATTTCAGAAGGTTCCTCTTGGAAATCAGTTCCTTATTGTCAGAATTTTTCTTTTTATCCCCAAATTATTTCTTTCTTTTTAAAGCTTTTTTAGAAACTTAGTGCATGTGCACTGTACTTTTGGGTTACTGCTAAGTACTACCCAAGCTTTTCTCCCTTCTGAAGAGAGGGGTTAATTGCAGGAGTAGGGCAGTAGCATTGATATTGGTTTTTTACTTTTATGATTTCCCTCCTGTGATCTAATTAACATTTTGCAAACTCAGAGCATTTCATTTAGTCTGTAGTTTGTGCTCATGTAGGCATAAATATCCTGGGAACAAAATACCTTATTCTTGGCCAAGATAATTAAATGGCCTCCCTACTACAAGAGTAGTTACTTGTGTCCTATCTCTGCAACATCTCAGAAACATTTGAATAGAACAAGGAAGTACTGTTATTTCCACTTTACAGATAAACTAAAATCAGATGAAGCTTGGGAGCCCAGATGCCCCAAACTGATTTCTTAACCCCTGACATGTACCCATTCTTACCTTAACCTGGCTGAGACTGGAGTCATTCTCTGACAAACTGAGCTGTATGAAGCCTGCTGTATGGTAGGAGATGCAATGGACTGATTCAGGAATTACAACCACTGTTTAACAGTGTGAATCAGGAAAATCTTCAGGAAATATGTTAGAGTAATGCAGGTAGAGCTGCCTCTTCACAGGTCTTTGGAGAGCTGGGATTATACAGATAGAGCTCAGTCCTTAAATGGCAAAGAGAAAGCAAAAAAAGAGAAAAATCCATTCAGTGAATATAACATATTTTCTGAAGAGTGTTATATTTATTTTCTGTGGAAAATAACCTCCTTCTTCTGACTTAGAAGCTTCTTTGGAAGCACACCCATCTTTATCCTAAAATGTTTAGACTGTCTAGAACATGTCCCAGTCAGCATGGGCTATTAGGAGTAAGGAGTAATAGTAGGAATTGAGGACAAGAAATTGAAGAAATAGGCAAGTACAAACTGCAAAGGGCAAATTTTCTTTGTTCTGAAAGATCTGCTGGAGATGAACACCTGAGGGGGACTGGGAGTAATCTGCAAATACTTTCGTATAGGGATGACCCTATACACCCTTCCCTCCTATCAGCTGCAGTGTATCAGTGCCTGGTGTCCTGGGGCAATATTGTGACACCCAACACCAGTGTGGGCAGGGAGAGCTGACCAATATTTCATTTTCTGGTCAGCAGGAAAATCATTTTGTTTGTGCAATCAGAAGATAAAATACAGTGAATACTCTTAAGTGGTGTTTGATGGTGATTTAAAACAGAATCCTAAAAAGAGAGGGTATCAATACTGTGTACAGCAAACAGAACTGATAAATGTGGGAGACAGATTTATTGTCTACACTTGGCAGCCTCCAAACAGGAGATTCTTGTTAAAATGCTGAGTCAAACCCAGGAAGCATTATTTATTTGTCTGAGATGTTTCTATTTTGGCCTGAAATGTGGGCAAGAGCCAGACCTGGTCTTCATCTGAAGTTCTGGAGGAGTGTTGGGTCTGTATGAGCAGCAGATCCAGGTAGACCTTCAAAACTGACCTCATGTGACTGGATAGCTGGGTCTACAAATGTGTTTCTTGAACAGTTCTCAGCTTTCCTGACTGTCAAAAAGTAAGCTTCAATTTAGGTCCACTGAAATGAAGAGAAGTGTATTAATGACAAAGTAGCTAATTAAACTTCCAGAGCTTCTAATAAATGTTATTTGGAGAGGTTTAGTTTGATTCCTTTTCTGATTTTTATTGGAAAATTCATATAATTAAAAAAGACTGGTTAAATTAACTCTGCTTTTTTTGTATCATCAGTGGAACTGTTAATAGCGAACCACCTACTGAATCATTAACTCTGTGTGTGGAGATACATAACCCTCCATCACCCCATATACTGCTAGCACAGCAGAGCTATAGGCAAGGCAGTTTTTGTCACTGCTCAGTGATGAAATGCCAGAAGATTCCACTCTGGCTTTCTGACCTTCTCATCCATGGCTATACATGTAATATCAGCAGGCTGAAGAATCCAATCAGACTGAATTGCACTGATTGATGATTTAACCCTTTCCAGTGGCCCTACAACATTTGGACTTTTTTTTTTTTTTTTTGTCAGTATTTGAATTGCAAAACATAGCTGCTTGAAATCTGAGGATGCTTATGTACATATTCAGATGTCATATAAGGACCTAGATATGCCTTCTACATTTAAATTTGCCTTGGGAAAACATTCTTTAGGTTATAATCTGAAAAACATATGTTCATTTTCTAGCTATTTGAAAAATACAGTGATGTTATGTTAATGGAGGATTGTTGTGAAAACAGTGCAATCTAAAAAAAATCTTCGAGAAAGAAGAAAATGTCAAATTGCTCTAATTGTAAAAATGTATCTGGCATCCAAACATTGAGTTATGTCATGCAAGGCAAAGCCATATTGGTAGGCAGAAGTGGGTGGATGGCAAGGACCTGTCTGCCAGCAGCCATTTTAATATGTACAAACAACGCTACAACCTCATCATGCCCAGGATTGCAACATAACAGTAAATTATTACATCAAAATTTTTTCTCAGCCCCTCTTTTGGTGGGTTCACTATGTCTCTTGGCCTTTTGTGGTCCAAAGCAGGATCTGACCAAGAGAAGAAGAGGTCAGGTAACCTATGCATGTGCTACAAATGAGTTAATCTTCCTTTATGAATCTTTTGGGGTTTTTTTTCCTCAGGAGAACTAAGTAGTTCAGAAGCAGTAGTCTCACATGCTACAAAAGCACTGCTTTGGTAACAGCCTTGTTTGCTGCTGAGAAAATAGTTGTTAAGAAATCATATAACAAGCAGTGCTGATCCCTAAAGGGGATTGATTCTCCCACTAGCTATTATCTAAATTGGATGTTTTCTGGAAAGACGAGTTGAATAAATAAAGTAACTCTAGCAAGGCTAGGATGCAAAGATTCTGACTTCTCCATTTTTTTGTTAGTATAACTCCACTGAACTCAGTTATTCTGGCTTTAAACCTAAGCCCTGGGGCCCAAAATGCTGTAGGGAAAAAAGCTGTCTGCTCCCATTTGAACAAGAGGAAGGCCACATCGTGACTTTATTTGCATAAACTGTCTACCAGATGGAACAAAACCCTGGGGAAAGGCAGGCACTCCCTGCCCCCATCCTTCCTGAAATGTAGGACATGGGAGAAGGCTCCATTGGATAATAGTGCCTACCTGATTTCTTCCTGTGGCACCCTAGGAGTCACTGTATGCATTTTAGAATTGTTTTCTTGGTAGGAATGAGCCAAGAGGGGAATGACATTTCAGAGCAGACAAGACTGAGTCCCCTTGACATGAATTTTACTCAGTGAGTCCATGCACTGCTGAGCCTGTACTGAGGATGCTTTTCCAACTAGGAATGCTTGCTTGGAAGGAGCAGAAGCAGAGTTAGGTCCTGCCCTTTATCTACTCCATACATTGAAGCCATTTGAGATCTCAGCTTCATTAGGGCATGGAGTATGAGGGGTGGAACAAGAGCAGCTTATTGGGGGTGCTCCCTGAACTGGGATTCAGAAGATGAGGGAGAGAGGAGAAAGGGATGTTCACCTATTGGATATTGTCACATGTAGGGGTTGGTAGCTTCTCTACAACACTGTATTTTGTACCTAGGGATGTAACTCTCTGTGTATTCCAGAGCTGATTTTTCTTCTGACTGCTATTTCCCTTGTTTCATATAAGACCATACAGTTTGTGTGACATTACACTGCCTTTGGAGGACACTGTGGGTAGGTAGTCAGTGATACTACTGTTTGCAGGGAGTTTGAACCTGTTTCATTTGTAAGCTTTCAGACCTGATGTGTTTGTCTTGGCTCTTGTTGCTGTAGCACTCCTGTCAATGCATCCCTAAAACTATGAAGAAGATAGAAGGTGGGTGCACTCCACTGCCTGGAACAAGGCTGCTTAAAAGGCTTGGCTGCTGCTGATAAACCCAGAGAGATATGTTAGGAGGAAAAAGCAGTGATCATAATTCTATCATTTTCAGGAGGGCAAAATCCAGTTTTGCTTCCATTGCTTTGTGAGTTGGTATCACGGCATTGGCTCCTCAGAGTCCTTCTTGCCTCCCCAAGGTCCAGTGATGTGAAGGGTAGGGATTTCATACCCTCCAGATGATGAGTTCAGCAGGAACCCTGCTCATTCCTGTGGATAGGAAGCAGGTCCTGGAAAAGCCATCACCTTCCCCCTGTCTCCAACTCCCAAGACAGCAAATTCATCCAGCTTGCCAATTGTTGTTCCTCCTCACAGCAGGCAGTAGTTACCACTCTGTGTCCTTCCCTCAGTGCCCTCTGTTGGGCTGGGGAAATGCAGTCTGCAGCCTCCAGCCCTGGGTGTAAATAAGACTCATGAGAGCTGAGAAGTAGGGAAGATATTCAGGTTTTCAGAGCTTCACTTCCGGTGCTTCATCCCCACAGTTTAAAGGTGAGTTTGGGACTCCAGGTATCATGGCCCTTGCCCCTGCCTGATCCCATTTTCCTTGATCTTGCTCCCATGACAACTTCAGCAGAGGTCAGCAGAGAATCTGATATCCGATATGAACGTGGCTGTTTACCAGATTCTAATTCAGAAGGGCTAGGGTTTTTATTTCTATTTAGTTTTCTTTTCATCAACTCATCCGTCTGGCATCTCTGTTTCTGAAAAGAGGTGAAGACTTTATTCTAATACACCATTTAAATTCCATAAACAAGACAGAAATCTAGAAGCAGGCAGAGAATATATATTGCAGCAATAAAACTTCTCTGAAAGAATTACAGCAGCAGCTAGGGAATGCTAATAAGGGTTTCTTTGCCTGTGAAGTGATGTTTACAGGCCTAGGTTGGCTTGATTTTCATTTAATAAAAGCAGTACATTAATATAATCATGATTATATTGTGGAGAGGAAACACTTTGGAAATATTCTATTGCCTTCATTAATTACTTTTCTCTCTAGCAGTACCACTGCACTGAAGAGATAAAAGGAGGAGAGTGACAGATGTTGTTTCATTTTTAAAGGACAGTGTGCATTTTTAATTCCCTTTAATATGTAAACTTTCAGGTAAAAGATGGGTTAAAAGTATTTCTGAATAAAAAAAATACAATAGCAAACCACTGCCTTCCATCAGACCCATCCCAAACCACACACAGGCAACCTGCAAGGTGCAGATTAACTGACTTGCTAATTGTGCAGGGCAGTCTGAAATGCTTGGGAGAAGTGGCTTGAGATGGACAGTGCTATCTAGACTTTGCCAGATTTTGAGCTGGCACTTGGTATTCAGAGGTGAAATCTAAAAACTGCAATCAAGAAATGGATTTTTAATCTCTTTTTAGTCTTATTTTTCAGCTACCCTATGAATCAAGTCTTAGAACATCAAGCAGGAACTAGAGAGCTTGCTCTGAAATAAAAAAAAAAAAATGGAAGGAAAAAGAAAATGCTTCAGTATTTGAGAAATGCTTTCCCATATATAAATTTAGAGCATTTTGTACCCAAGGAGATGTGATGTACAGCATGGGGAAATCCTCACCAGTCAAGGTGATCAGAATCCAGATGTACTGAGTTTTCACTCTGTTGGGCAGTGGGAGAGGTCTGTACAGACAGACATTTTATTTGCTTTTACCATTTTAAACCATTTCTGGAACTGTCCCATCAGCCCCACGAGGCTGCACACTGCAAGTGGAAACTGCAGCCATGCAGGGACCAGGAAGGCAAACTCTGGCCCTCAGTGATGAAATGCCAGAAGATTTCAGTCTGCAGCCTTACATGGGTGGAAGTTTAAGCCTTACACTTGATCACAGCAACATTATCTGCCTTCAGCCATAGGTACATAGCAGAATTTCTAAGTTATTGGTGTCTTGAAAGTGAGAAAATACAAAGTTCCTCAGGAAAAGAGAACTAAGCATATACCAGGAAACAATGGGGATAATGTAAAATAACCAAGTGTCACGTTTTAATGCTTCAACATTATTCAGAAATAGAAGTTATGGAAAAGAAGTTATTAAAAGCATAATGAGTGTGAGAAAAAATGTTTACTTGAATTGCAGTGTCTGAGCTTGATATTGATACTGCCTGCTTTGCTCCAATTAAAGACAGTAGCTGTAGCCTGTGAAAACAATTTCCCTTCTCTTTATTTTATATTTCAAGTTTTTGGTGTATGTAGCAATAATTGTAGTAAGTCAGCAGACTGAAACAATCCATGTGAAAAGGCTGCTTCTGGTGGGTTTCCTGTCTGCCTGCCTACTGGCAGCTTCATGCTTAATCCACTGCTTCATTTTTTACTTCTCTCTTGCCAGCAATTATATTTCATTGGTGACTGTTGTAGTATAGAGTTGGAGGCGAGGGCTGCTGCTTTACCTGAGGAGCAATATTTCATACCCCATATCACTTCTCAACGTATAGAATCTGGAAAACTAGTAATTTCTCATTTCATTTCCAGCATAATTTACTATGCTGAAGAAATAGTGCTGTCAGCTTTTGTTGAGACCACGATGTGGTATGTCCTGTATCTAAGGGCTTGCTTTTGTGTCTTTGCCTTCTGTGTCCTCTCTCAGGTAAGGCAATACACATTCTACATCCAAAACAATGGTGTAGTTCTTGGTCACCTCATTTTGTAGCTTTGCCAAAGGACCAATGATTGACTGTTTTCTAGAGGGAAAAAAAAAAAGTCAGCACCGAGCAGCATAATTCGTATCTGTGCAGATTCATAGGTATATTTTTTGTTTGTAAGTCACTGAAACATAACATCTAAAATCAATGTCTGCATAAATTTTACTCACTTTGTCCAGCAAACTTAAAACTACCAATTGCCATAGCTAATAATTTGTATATGTGCTATTGACACCATACAATACACATCTATGCTAAGGCAAACTAAAGGGCTGTTTTTCAAGGCATGGACTGTGTTAAACTGGAATGCTTCATAGTTGATAGTTACAATTAAGGAGTAAAATTTACAGTTAAACTTGTGAAATAAGTGATTGAGAAAGATTAATGGAGTTCCAAGATTGCTTTAGGTTTGTTGGAACTGCTGATGGGTGCAGTGATGCTGAAGTTTTGCACTTCAAGATGTGCTAAACAGAAATTCTTTGTGTATGGGAAATAGCACTTCTCAAAACAATATACGGAAAATGTTTGTATGTACCACATTTATTTTGTATTGAGCAGCACCTCTGTTTAGCTCCTTTTAACCACTGTTTAGGCACAAGTGATGTTCACTGGCATTAAAAGTCCATTTTATTTATGAATGGATTTGCACCACCCTTCTCTTCCCCCTCCAGCAACTGGAAGCTTACTTGGAAACCTGTAATTGTTTTGCCCTAAGCCAGGTTTTGTGTAATATTCCAGGCTTGGGCCCTGGTCAAAACCAAGTGAACTGCTGAATTATGTATTTTTAATTAATAAAATATTAATCCACAAGCTCGTTTGAGCAAACTGAACATCTCAGAACCTGGTCAGCAGCATTTTGAGAAGCTCTGTGCACACAGAGGCAGCAGGCAGTGGCTGTCAAACACTGCTCACATCTTTAAAACTGGATTTAGTAACTACACTGGCACCCCACACACTCCTAAAGGGGAAGGTGTCTGTGTTTCTTTGGTGCTGACATATTTCAGTGTATTTTATGATGTTTTCTGCTCCATGGAAACCCATCCCTTGCTGTATAATGTGTCCTTATCATCCTGAGTGATCCAAGCCTCCAGGATTTTGCTCACTGTCCAGTCTGTTCAAGGAACCATTCAGATAAGAGTAAGGATGAGGTCTGGGAAGTTGCCATAGCAGTAATTTTCCAGGAGAAAGTTCACTTGCCATGAAATTGAAGCATCCCAGCTGGAAATGTGACAGAGATTGCTCCCAGTCCATCCTCCCTGCTGGACTGGCAGCTCACTCAGCCTTCCTGGCTCCTTGGCATCATTGGAGCCTGTCAGGAAAATTTCTTTTACAGGGGCACGGGGGACTGACCCAGGACTAAGATGTTCCCTTATCCTTAAGTATTTTGGGAAGCATCAATTTGGGAAGCATTTCTGGTTCACTGCTGGGGTTTCAGAGGATTTGAAGGCTCTTGAAAGCATTTGGAAACATTGAACCAAAGTGAGGTTTTGATGGTTACAAAATGAAATTTTAAATTTTTAATTTTTTGTATATTTTTTCCCAAATTGATATTAGAAGATATGTATTTTCATTCTCTAGCTCTCTTTAGTTTATACCATAATTGTTCCTCTGTAAGTTTTATACAGACAAGATAACCTCCTGTCTTTAGATCTCAAACACCTAGAAACAGTTTTTCAAGCCCAGAAGGAAGAAGTTGAACATATTTTAAAAATCTGTCTTTTTTGCCCTGGTCACTTCTGACAGAGCCAGTCAGCACCTTAAGGCAGCCAGAACAGAGAGAGAGTATCTTATCCTCTTGTTTTTGTGTGCAGATGAGTCTGAACCTAATCTTCAGAATTTTTCATGACAAGACAACAAATCTTTAAAGTCACCTCTTGCCTAGTGATCTCAGTTTTAGGTATACCATGAATTTCAATATAGAAATTGCCTGATAAACTGTTAGTATTACATTTCCTCCAGATCACTCAGACATTGATTAACACATTGACTTTGTGCTAGTCCTGCCATTATTTTTATAGAAATGAAAGTTGTATTCAAGTATCCATAGTACCCAGATGCCCACCCAAGACTCTGTGAGGAGTCTCCCAAATTTGTTACATGCTAAACAGTCAAATCCCAAGATAGCAACCTGAAGAAGCTCTGAAAAATATTTCTCAGCTTTTTCCAGCTGTTCATCAGTAGCTACTACTGGGATCAAGTAGTTTTGATCTTAAAACATCAAGGCACACAACAACAAAAGTCAGGTAGTTGGAGTCATGCAGACATCACCTGTCCCTGGATAGCACAGGTCCCTCTTCAGCCATTAAAGAAGGCAATAGAAAGCAGATTTTCTTACAGGGATGAACAAAGTTTGTATTTAGCACAGCTTTACTCTCTTTGGTGTAAGCAGTTTGTTGTGGTTATAGTATTCTCCCCTTCACTTTCATAATAAGCTGGTGTAACCTTGATTATTGCAAGGAATGTCCTTTTGCTTGCTGGGGTAATTCAGACCAAGATGCATTGCACGGTAGATTTGTTCTTTTTTGTCAGTGCCTATTTGTTCTAGTCATGCTTTCCACTCCTTGTGATGATCATGGTCCCGTGAAAAAATATATATACCCTGTAGCTGAGAGAACCAAACTGGAACAAGAGTTTCTTATATGTGAAGAACAAAATAACCCAATTATTGCTTTTCATTTGGAGGAGACAGAGGGATGGCTCTGTAAACTGCACATCCTTAACAGCCAGAAACCTTTTTGCACGCTCTGGAAGCACAGAACTTAGTTAAGAGTGTAGGGGCATTTCCTTCCAACCTTGTGTTGCACTTCCAGATGTGTTCCTGCTGTGGTCAGTGTGGCCTATAGGAATCCCAAAATAGGATCTCAGCTCAGTCCCTGGCCATTAAAAACCACCCCATTGCCCAGCTCCTGTCCTGTGAATATTCAGACGCTGTGGCTGTAAATACTTGGTGAGTAATTCAGCAGATGGATGGTAAGGCAGTAATCAAATTGCTGCAGTAATATGTAAACTATTTTCAAAGCATTCTGAATGGTCTATTAGATGAAAAATCAGATTAGAGAGAGCAATTAAAATGGCAAACCTGTAGGAAAGAGTTATACATTATTGCTTTACAACTAGAATTGACCACTTGAACACTATGTATCAGCCACGTCTCTTGCCTTCTATTGAGCTTAGAGGAATGTAAAAAAAAAAATTATTAGCATTAAACCTGATAGATTATTTCCATTAAACAAAGTGAAAAAAATACAGTGCAAGAGTAGTAGCATTGTACTGGTGTGAATGCTAGAGTATAGAAGGGGCTTCAGCTGGGGCCCCATTGTGCCCAGTATTCACATTTTAAAAAGATTTGAAAGCTTCTCATTAAAGATAATGAGAGTTGCCAGGTGCCCAGCAGCTCATGAAATGAAGGACCGAGTCCAAATTATTTTGATTATATCTTGTAAATGGATTTGTGTTGTCTTTTACTCAGATTTCCAGTAAATAAACTAATTCTTGTTAACCAGAACTCTGATACTATGAGCGATTTGGCTGAATAAACTCAAAGATAGTTTGAATAACACAATAAATATTATTCTGTTTGCTATGAATATACTATAATTTATATAGGGTAGAGTTAAGATCATCTAAAGTTTACTGGATGAGAACAGCTTTTATCTCAGTATTAATGGCTGTTAAACATATTTTCATCTGAAATTTTAATCTAAATTAGCTGTCTTCTGAGGTGATTACAGTGCTTAATTTTTTTTTTTTTTTTTTTCGACTGGACCATGCATTTCCCAGCAGCTTAGTTTGCTGATATTTGATTTGTGGTGATACAGATCATCTACAAGCTGGCTTGTTGTTTTTAATGAACTGGATGTGTTGTATGGTAGAATTGCTAGGTTTGTGTTAAATTACAGCTTGGGGACTCATTATTGTGAGATATTATCTACTTTGAACTGGCTTATTTTATCACAAGGGAAGAAATTGAATTTGCTTAAGATGGCAAATGCAGCAGTGGATGGGTTGGTTGGTGAGTGTTTTAGGGCACCCTGTTGAGCTGATATATATTTGATCTGGTCTCATCCACTTTCTGCCCAGAAGGTGCATACACACAGACATATGTTGGAGTCCATATGAAAAAGCCTAAAGCAAAAAACAAATACAATATCTTGTTGAATGGTTAACTAGTGCTCTTCAGCCATTGGGTTCTGACCATTTCAATGGTAAATTCATGAGATCCTTTTGGTGGGGCATTTTGATCCAATTTCCAGTAGTGTGCATGCAGCTAATGAAGAATTTCTTCCTGTATGTATTTATCTTCTGCACACAAATATTTCAGCACATACACAGAAGCAGCTATCAGGCACTGAAGTTTAAGTGTTTGCAGTGGAAAAATTGTGTAAAAGCCAAAAAAAAATTATGTTTCTTTTGACAATTGTTTGTTTGGACAATGGAGCCTCTCTGTATCATTTTTGGCATTCCTTTTGCTTTGAAAAAGATGTCGAGCTTTCAGCCTAACATAATGATCATATATGAGAAAATTAAATAATTTTGTGTACTGAAATAATTTTAGCCACTTTGTGCAACAGTATAAAGGCACTGCTGTGCATTGACTGAAACTAGAGACAGATGATGAACACTTCTGTTCAATTTAAATCACTGCAAACTGGGTTCAATTCATGGGTGATTTTAAGAAAATGCTGAAGGAATGTAAAATGGTTATGAACTGGTTATAAACCAGTTATAAACTGGTGTGGCATATGCTTTCATTTGGCTTCTGCTTAGCTGCCAGTGCAGGCTTCTCCAAGTGTGTTGGGTGTATGATATGTTAGCAATTAATAAGTATGTTAAATATGAACAAATCCTGCAGTGATTTAAGCCAGTAAGAAAGTTGCTGAGATGTATTTCCCCTACTTTTTTCAGCCACTAAAGCAGAGTGAGGAGTGGTACCAGAAATTAGGGAGAATCCATCTGCTCTGATAAAACATCCCACCTCCAGCTTCCACCAACTTACACAGAGAGTGGGTCAGGCATGGTGTGTATTCCTCTGACACAGGCAATAAATTCACACTGTTAAGGGCAGGAACATGGCTCCTGTAGGAAACCTGAGTTAAGGGAACCTACACAAAGAACGTGCTGGGGGGTGGGAACCCCAAGGCAGCAGTTCCCTTGTGCCAGAAGCATAATCCATCTGCCTCTTCCTCTGAGTTTGGCTTCTTAGTCACAAGGCAGAAAAATATCCCCGGATCTCATGTGTGGGTTTCAAACCAGCCAAAAGTGTCCTCAGCCCTCCCAGGGTCACTTTGTCATCTCCATACTCATTCCTGGCCATCAGAGCTGGTGAATCCCCCTGGTCCTTCAGACACCATGCAGGACCTCAGCACTTTGCAGTGATGCCTGAGCCATGTAGTGGAACTCAATGTTGTGACAACTGCAATTTTTGTGATTTTTTTTCTTTCTTTCTTTCTTTCTTTTTTTTTTTTTTTTTTTTTTTTTTTTTTTAATCAAGGTGTTTTAGGTTCTTTTTCACTGCATTTCAAGTCAGAGTTTTATGATAAATGCAGGTTTATTTATAGCTATGGGGACAGATGTAAAATATCCCTTTTAAGGTCGCTCTTTGCAATGCAGCAGAACTAACCTCCCTCCAAATCAAAGCCAGTAAGCAACAATAAATATTTTTCTTTCAAAGTGGGCTTAGTAACTCATTTTAATTCATTCTGCTAAACTGCTTGTGATCCAGCATCACATGCCATAGAGGAGGAGGAAATACTACCTATTTGCTCTCTGTATTAATATTTAGGGTGGATTGTAACTCTGAAGCTGATCTTGAAGTCTATGCAGTTAATCTGCTTTTCTTAAAATAACCTTTAAATTATTCTTCCTTTTCTTTGTATGCTGATGAGTGTTCTGTCCCATTCATGTCCATTACACTGTTTTATATCCTTCCTTGCTTTACCTTGGCCACTGTAATTTTAATGATTTTTTTTTTCTTTTTTTTCACTTTGTTTTCCTGGATTAAAAAAAGTTCCTTTTTTTAGCACGACCTTGGTTCTGCATGGCTTTGATTTACATTACTTTAACATCTTTATAGAGTCACTTTATAGTTTGCTTTATTGCAGAAAACAGGAGCAGTTTTACTGATAGAATTTATTGTTCATTTTTCCTCAATTGTTTTTTGGCATATGTTCATATTTTGGCTTTTACATCACTGTTGCTGGTAATTACCCTCCTCCCATTATTTTCCTTGACTAGAGGATAAATGAGAATGTGGTATTTTTCTTTAGTGGAGCTTGAGTATATTTGAGATATCTCTTATGATTGGGAGAATCCTCTAGGCCTGATTAATAGCATCATCATTGTAACATAATTTAGTTAGAAGGACTTATACAACTGATAAAGTGTCATGCACTTCTCCTGAATTGCAATCTAAGAGAACTGTATTTCAGGTTTTTATATCCTCATTTCTGTCTTCTGTAAAGATATTACTGTAAGAGTCAGTCTTTATAGTTTCACACTATAAGCAGTGAAAGTTAAACCAGTTCTTCCTGCATGAAACATAGTTTCTATAGCAAATGAGTAATTATACTTATGAAAAAGCAATAAATTACTTCACTAAATGCATTCATTGCAGCCTGAAGACTAGAAGAGATATTTTCTAGAATGAAATTTAATTTAAAATAAATAAATCTGTCCTTGACAGAGGAGAGAGAAATTAAGTATTTGCAGCAGAGAATGCCTACAAAAACTTGCATTATAAAGAGTCCATGGATCTCACATAGATAAATTAATCAGAGAAAATCAGTATATAATCAGAGACTAATAAAGGCTATTTTGTTGGTAATTAAAAACATCACTGTACTTGACACAACTTCTTGGGCCAATTGAAATCCTGTGTTTTAATATCACCTGTATAATTTTGTATGTGAAATTATTAGTTTTGGCGAAACCTTTTCAAAACTTACGTAAAAAGATTTTTCTTGGTTTCCACTGATTATTATCATTTTTTCTGTTGGAGTGTTTTGTTTAGCTAAGTTTTCCATTTGAGCCTTGCATTTTGCAGAGGTTTCTTTATTAATTTCACCTTTTGCTCTGGTTAAATGGCATAGCTGTTGAGCTGAGGCTGTCACTCCAGCCTAAGAAGCTGAGCATCTTGCAGCAAATCTTCTGCTGACCATACCCTGGCATGGGACCCTGCCCTGTGCAGTGTCAGCATCTCTTCCACCAGTGAAGGGAACCAAATTTTGCACTTGAGTCCTTTTCCAACTCCCATCTTTAGGGATCCAAGATGGTCCCAGTAACATTTTTCCCCACCTCCATCATCTGGCACTTCTTTTTTTCTTATCACAGCAACCTCTGCTACCAGTGTTGTCCAACTTGCATCCTTTCCCCTTTTATTTTATGAGACTGCACTGACTGGTATAGACTAAAATCATATTTCTTTTCAGATAACTCTTTAATCCTAAGACTGCAGTGCTCATTTTCCAGTCAGATCTATGGATCCCCTTTCAGGACCCATGAGGATCTTTTCCAAACCTTCACTCAGTTGGTCATCTGCTTTGTTTTCCCTTTCCCTTTCTGTTCATGGGCTGAACATTTCAGATGGAGTTGTTTGGCCCAGTGTGTAGCACAGTGGGGCCTCAGTCTTCATGACAGCCTCCATGGGCAACAAAAATAGAATTGTAAATAGAGTCTCTATTAAATTATTGATTCTCATTACAGACTCTCATCTTGGCATGCAAGCAGGGTGCTTCTCCAGAAATATTTATTACACGTATTAATTAGGGAAGGTTGGGGAAAAAAAAAAAAAGAAATTAATCACCTCAGTACTTCTTTTTATCTTACCTTTTATCTGGTTTGGTTCAGCTGGATAAACTGACACCTCTCTCATTTCTGCATTCTGACCACTAAACAGGGGTGCACACATCTGGCACCACGTATCAGCCAGCAGAGCTGCAGAGGGAAAAATTGTGACACTTCATCTGTTCTTGCTGCTTCTGGTGTCCCTTTGGCAGATTCCTTATCTTTATGCCAAGTCCATTTTATTTCCTATATTACTAAGGTGGAGAACACAGTCGCTGGTTGGTAAGTATTCAGTTTTGACTTAACACATTGATTCACAGAAGCAACATTGTGTAGACCCAAATACTCCTGTAGGATATTATCTAATCATTTCTGTACAGAAGAAGCTCTGTAAAAGCTCTCGCTGATAGTATTTCAGCAGCCTTCTACTGAAAAATGGAATGGGCTTAAAATTAAGATTCCCTTACATAATGGAAGCCATAATGAAGGGTACGGTTCATAAACTTCTCTTGTTAAATTGTCTCAGTGGGAAAGGTGACTTGACATTCCCATATTTTAAGGATTTAAAATCCACATTCAACAATAATGGCAGAGAGTTTATTATCAGCTTACATTAAGACTTGAATATGAGAGACATTTCAACTCTTCTCTTTGTGAGCCATAAGCCTTTGACTGAAGATCCCTCATACCTCCCAAGACCCAATTTCTAAATGTATTATTATTGAATGCCTGTTCGTAAAAATTACACCTTGTGGGTGCACTTAGCCTGAAAAATCAGAATCAAGCCATGTAAAAAGAAGACAAGAAACCTGACTTAATAATTTATTTAATGTTTGCATTTACACAAAAGGTTTTCCAGTAACACATTGCACTTGAGGACTTTTGAGAGTATTTAAGCAGGCCACTTTATGGCCATTAGGCAAAGTAACCATCAAGTGCTCCCATCAGAGCTGGGGAACTTCACCCTTTCCATTCCAACATCCATCAGCTCTTTGCTGTGCCACATTGCTCAGTGCATTAAAGATGGCAACACCCATACAGGTTCAAACATTGCAGTTGCCTGGAACTCAACACAAAACTGTTGGTTTGCATTCATCTGTGCTGTCTCAGATTCAAAGTCTTTCTACAGCAAAAAATCCTTGTGTGGCTTTTTCATTTTGGGGGTGGAATCTGTGGTCTTTGGAAAGCCCTGATCAAATCATGGCTTCTATTGTCATTTAAATAAGTAGTAATGACAATAATAATAGTGGAACACTGCAGAAAGTGATCCTGTAGCCACTGCTGAAACAGGGGGAGTGAATGATGACCATGTTTAGCCAGACTGCTGATGCAGGAATACAGAAACTGGAAAGATATCAACCAGCCTGATTTAAGACTTGGAGAAAGTACAGAGCTGTGAGATTGATAGCACAGAAAGGAATCTTTTGGTTGAGGTCCATGGACTGCATCAGAGCTTTTGGGATTGATAGCACCCAGCACTATCAATCTCAGAGCAGCAAATGGGACGACCACTCTCCATGAAGAATAGGCCATATTAAATACCCTGACATCCACTAGATTGAGAACTGCAAAATGAGTAAGGAAGGGTACATGTTTGTAGAGATAATACAGTGCTGATTCTTCATGGAGCTGGCTTTGCAGCAAAAAAGCATCAGTGGCTATTCCAAGTTCAGCTCCTGGAAGCTGCAAGTCAGGGTGGAAAAAATAATAATAATAATAATGAGCATAAAAATGCACAGAAGGTAGGGAATTTGTAAAGGAGAGTGACTGCTTCAGGGGAGGAAAAAAAAAAAAAAAAAAAAA
Organism: Heliangelus exortis; assembly: GCF_036169615.1. Classification (NCBI taxonomy): domain Eukaryota; kingdom Metazoa; phylum Chordata; class Aves; order Apodiformes; family Trochilidae; genus Heliangelus; species Heliangelus exortis. The sequence goes on from NC_092427.1 coordinate 5,886,445, forward strand.
GCTGCCAAAAATAAGTAACACAGCTTACTGTGATCTGTTTGCTATTTTCCATTTGTGTTTCTTTGGATACATTGAATATTACCTCCTGGCTATTTTATGATATATATTGCATTTTGGTAGCAAAAAGTATTTTTTAAAGTATTCAATTTAAATGTGTAATTTTGAGAACATTTGAATGAATGTTATAGGCTTGCCTACTGTAATGTACTTAGGAAAACCAAAGTAGAGTTAGATGTATTTGTAAGCATGCACATATCCATGAAATATGGGTGTCTCTATCAGGGCAAAGTTCCTGGGGATGAATAACTGCTGGTCCAGCAGTTCAACAAGAAAAAATAAACTGTTGCTCTCCTGGTCATAAATGAAGACATAGATTTAATTGTATTTAGATTCCTACAAGACATTCCACAATAATTCAGAAGGGATTTTGAAGTTAAAGGTGAAAGCTTAAATTAGCCAATCTAGTAAATCTGGTGACTGAGTGTCACAAATTCAGACTTGTGCAGACTTGTTGGAGAGGAGAGGCTTCTGCTGAAACAAATGCAAAAGTTACATTAGTGTCAGATTGTGACAGATTGAAATAACAGGGCTGTGGAGAGGAAAGCTGCATCTGGCATCAGCAGAATATGCCCCTTAATTATGAACTGAATCTCCAAGTAGTAATGCTAACAGCAACTGAGTGCACAAAGCAAAAAATCCCACGTGTACAGTATTGCTCTTTGGGGAAGACATCTAGATTATGGGATCTACCAGTGACTAATGGAATTCATCCAGGTAAATGAATAAACAGTAAAACCAAAAACTACTCATAAACTGGAAAATGTGCTGATATCTAGACAAATAAAGCAATCTGGCTATTTCTGCATTAAAATAATCCCTAAAGTATTCATCCCAATGTGTACTGGCAATGAAAAACAAATTAAGTAGTGGAGTGAATTGAATTACGAGTCCTATGCAATATAAATCAAAAGATCCAAGAATTTTTATTGCTGCATATGGTAGAGTTGGCCATTATCTAGACTACTGTTTATAATACTGCACACATCAAAGTAGGAAAGTTATAATTGCTAGGCAAGGTGGATCAGAAAACAACCCAGGAGAAGAAAAGTGTTCAACTGGTCATTAACGGGGAAAATGGAATGACCATTCCAGTTAGCAACAGCCAAAGGGAAAAGAGCAAAGAACTGAATTAATTCTAGGATCTTCTGGTCAGTGAAGGGAATTTGCAGCTGAAAATAGATTAGGAATAGGGAAAACCAAGAGGATGTTTAAGCAAATTTCACATTAAAGCAGAATGTGCATTTAATAATATGTGTTGTTCCAGCCAGTGGCAATGGCAGTGGTCATGCATGACCAAAACATGTCCAAGATGGGGATATTTTGTGTCTGGATGCTAGGCAGCAATATAGGAGGATATTGTGGGCTCCAAAACTGTTCTTAGAGAGCTGATACCCTCAAACACCAACAGTGATACTGCAAGAGTTATGAATGAATGAAATATGGGCAGGGTAATCTGTGAAATTAATGCTGATCATGTCTTCAATCTAAAATTCTACTCCTGCCTCTTGGATTTCTCCATGGCATTACCCAGCTTTACACTCCATGTTTACACTGTCCAAGAAATTAGAGGTGGTGGAACTTGGTTCTGCCAAGGACAGTGATGGGTGTTGAGACAAATCTTCTCCCTGCTGTAGATTTCCTTGCTCATAATTCTGGAGGTCACTGGGCTGCTAAAAAAAAAAAGGCAGCTCAGTAAATAGCTGAAAAAAGACAACGTGGAAAGAGTTAAGGGCCAGGTCAGTCCCTCTGCTAAACATCATTTGGTAGACACAAACCTGGTAGATACTGGAGAGGTTAATTTAGAGTGAATAAGGATAAAGCTCCAGACTAATTAGGAAGGCATTGAGGACTCTGTGCTTTGGTAGACACTGGTTGTGTAGTAAACAGTACAGAATACTTCAACACCCATTCACCTTTGTACTTTTGAGCTGCTTGGTGGCCTCTTCCTCAAAAAAGTCTTCAAGCACCCACTGTTTGGGTTTTATTTCTGTTCCAGCTTTGTGCCCAAGGGAGGGCTGCATGGTTGGAACTTGCCTCAAGGCTGCTGAGTTTGCCTTTTTGAAGTTATAACCTCAGATTTAGGAACTTGCAGATGAAAATAGCCCATCAAAGTGTGCAGATGGGAAAGAGATTACCCTCCCTTCCCACTAGATGGAATGAACTGAAATTTGTGGAGTCTCCAGTTAAGGGTTTCTTTTTGTTTTATGGAAGCATTTGGCTTAAATATGTCTGTTAGAACTAGAATGGATTTTAAACGTTTCCACTGAGCATAATTAAACATATTAGAGCCTTGATGAATTGCACTGCCCTACGCCAAACTAAAACCTGCAAAGAATAAAAGGAATTAAAATGGATGTCAGAGTGAAATGCAGTTAACACTGAACACTTCCTTTAAAATCAATTATATATTTGTTGTTGTTCAGTGTATTTAGCAAAATTATGGAGATGTAAAATGAAGTGTCTCATTGGTTAAGACTAAAACATTGAAATGCTGTCAGGAGATCACAGGTAATAGAGCTACCTGAGAATATATCACAATTCTAGCAGCAACCTGATAACTAAACCTTTTTCTCAAATGTGAAATCTTTTGCATATAATAGGATACTAGAATTTGTGTAGGTGAAATGATAAATGGAATCAGATATTTCAATTCCTTATTTTTAGACACCTTGCTAAAGAAACCAGCATTCAAGCTCAATTCAGAATATAGCTTTTTGTTCCCAAAACTAGTATCTGTTGGGTTTAGATCAATAAACACATTAATCCAAAGGAGCAAAACAGAATTCATTATTCAATGATCTGCTATTAGACAATAACATTTTAGTCAAACCCCCTGAAAAAAAAGGCTGATGCCATCATAATGTTTCAGTGCACACCTGCCAACAACTTTTGGGTCTATTGTCCAACAAATGCTGACAAAGAAATAATTAATTACTGCTAGATGTCTTGTGTAAATAAAAGGTGGCTAAAAAGAGAGAGACAAAATGATTCTGAAAAGGCATTTACCTACAGGACATTTTAATGCTTACACAGGATCATATAACTGTCCTAGTTACAAGATTTTCTGAGTAAATCCACAATAAAAATCCACACGTGTCCAGAATTTCTCTGTTCTGATAGTAATGATGAATTTTGTGTACATGGAATAGTATATTGACTTTTGCTTTGGAGGTGTATATATGCACATCTAACAATATGCAATCTTGACCTTCAAACAAACAAAAAAAACGTCGTGGTGAGCTAGGCAGGATGAGGTTTTTTTTCCCATTAATAATGATTTCTGAGTTAAAATAACAGTAAAAATCTCTTTAAATCAAATTTGCTCACATTTCTTTAAATTAAAGATACTGATCCAGTTTTCCAGCTTCTGTAAAATCTGACACTGCCACCCCTTCAAATAGATTATTTTAAATTATGATGGGTATTTGGTCAATATGAGGTTTTAGATTACTGGAATGTAAGATCCAGTAGATTTTATTGCCAACACATGTCCTATACCTATACTAACGGTGAAAAGCTGATGAAATGAACTCACATTTTCTAGAAAAATCAAATGGAAATTTTCTTTTTTTAAGTGTAGCTGAATTGATTTCCATGGATTTTCTGTTGATTTATGTGAGTATGAATGAAATCAGAAAGGGCCCAATAGAATATGTTGTAGTTTTCACAAGAAGGATTTATTGCAAGGACTCATCAAAAGAATTTTTCAGTGTAATTTATAGAACTGTTTACTGACTATAGCTGACCTTTAAAGTTGCTATTAAGTATTCACTCAGAGGACTTCTCTGTATATTTAACTATAAACTCAGAATGGTTGCCAGTACATTTCTACTTAGTGTCTGTTTTCCTCCTAATGTCAATGGAAGACAAAAATTATCAGCTAGAAAACACACATATTTTCCACTAAGAACTGACAATGAGAGGACCAATAATTTTTGATGAATAGCCTTCTTTTATAAATCTAAATGTCCAGCAGAATCAATGGGCTGGATTAGGCAATATTTTATTCTTTTCTATTTCCTTGATGTGTCCTCCTAATCATCATGTCTCTGAAAACTTGTCCTGACTACATTTATTGAAGTATTTTAGATACTGTGAGTTTGTGTACCAACTGTGTGGTTGAGTCCACACCTCCTTGTGTGTGCTAGAGTAGAATATCTTCCCTGCAACCGTATTAGGGAAAAAAGTTTCCTTTAACCATACTCTAGTCAGAACATGATACTGCCAAGCTTTTGTGAGGTAGAAACACCGTTCGCAAAAAAAAGGCTAGAACATGTTAGCTAATCCTCTTCAATAATGCATTTTTACAGACTAATCAAGACAAACCCCAGGAGGGAAAGAGAAGTTTGTGAGATGGATCTGTGCCCCGTGTGGTTTTTCAAATGGATTAGAAGTCCATTTTATTAACAGAGTGCAGTGTAGTATGAAATAAACCTGAAAGCATATGGTTTTGCTCTGCTGGAGAGCCATAGGTTGAAACTGTGCTGTGATTTTACCAGTCCTGACCTCCTCTGCCAGGGAGCTTCAACAGCACTGGGCCAACAGCTGCACCTCACCACTCCTGGTGTTTCCAGGCTGATGGGTCAACACTGCCAAAGCAACTGACCCAAGCTGATTATCCAAGCGAGAGAAGTTCAGGTGGGAAGTATTTCCCTGGAGGTAGCACACAGGTTTGGGTGGGTATCCCCAAATTCTGCTGGGAGAGGGCAGGGCCTGTATGGCAAGAGCCCTCCTAGACTGTGCCTGGGCACCCTGCAGTGTTACCTGGCAAGGACAATCCTGAATCTGCTGCCAAAGGGTTGGGCCAGGCATGGTCTTTAGTGGCCAAAAAGAGATGATGTGCCCCATGTGCCATTCCCACCCCATGGGCAGCACATTGCTGCAGCTGAGCTGCTGGGGTCTCAGGCAGCATTCCCAGCTTGAGTGGTCATTTCTGATCTCTGCTGGGAAAAAATATTTGGTTACTTGATCATAGAATCATAGAATCCTAGGGGTTGGAAGGGACCTCAAAAGCTCATCTAGTCCAACCCCCCCTGCCAGAGCAGGGCCCCCTAGAGTACATCGCATAGGAACGTGTCCAGGCGGGTTTTGAATGTCTCCAGTGAAGGAGACTCCACAACCCCCCTGGGCAGCCTGTTCCAGGGCTCTGTCACCCTTACAGTAAAAAAATTTTTTCTGATATTCAACTTGAACCTCCTATGCTCCAATTTACACCCATTACCCCTTGTCCTATCACTGGTCACCATTGAGAAAAGCCTAACTCCATCTCCCTGACACTCATCCCTTACATATTTGAAAACATTGATGAGGTCACCCCTCAGTCTCCTTTTCTCCAAACTAAAGAGACCCAGCTCCCTCAGCCTTTCCTCATAAGGGAGATGTTCCACTCCCTTAATCAACTTAGTAGCTCTGCGCTGGACTCTTTCAAGCACTTCCCTGTCCTTCTTGAACTGAGGGGCCCAGAACTGGACACAATACAATGTTCTTCAATCACCTCTGTGATCCCCGTGGGATAGTCCTTGGGTGGGATGTACCAGATATTTTTCAGTTAAATTTTATTAGGGAAAAATATTCATAGGTTTTCTTCCCCATTAAGAGAATAGCTTGCTCTCTATAAGAAAAAAAGTTTGATCTCAAGAGCTGCAAGGCAGCAGCAAACTAAAGGTAAGTTCTGTTTGATCTAGTCCTGCAACTATTTCTGGCACTCAGCCTTTTTCTTGACCCTCTGCTCTTTTTCCTACAGCTTCCAGGGTCAGGAAGAATATGGTTCTGCTTTCTTTAAACTGAGGTGCCATAGCCAGGCTCCCACAAATGGCAGCCAACACCATCTTGTTCCCAGATCAGGGGAATGCTGACACAAACATCCATTCAAGCTGTTCCAAACATTCTTACCCACATCACAAACAAGATTTCCTCACATGTACCACACAAAATATCTTTCATAGTTCCCTGGATTTCTGTTGTATTCCCCAATACTTCCTCCAAGAGCTTCAAAAACGTTTTAAATGAAGAGAGTTGCAGCTGCTCTGTCAGGGATTCACTAAGCACGGCAGCCACTGAAGCAATTAAAAAAATTGCACAGAAGGTAATTAAAAGCCTTACTGGTTCTTGCTATTAGACTGACATTTTAAATGCCTCTAGATGTTTTATTGTGCCAATAACCTATTTCCCTAGTCTCAGAGAGAAATACAACTGACATCAGTAATTTACTAAAATATTCTACAGGTATCATAATGTTCCAACTAGAAATCTATATTAAATCACTGTGGTTTTCTGTTCTGCTCAGTCCTTACAACACAACTTAATGAAACAGTGCTTATTTGCTAATGGATGTTAGAGCTTTGTCTATAGCAAGCTGTGTAATATTTATATTACTTGAACACCAAGAAATGCTTCCTGGTTATCGTGAGCATGGGGGCTGGAGAGAGGAACTCAGATTCTCTTTCTTCAGCAACAGAGCAAAATCCTGGTTTGTTGGACAGGGTGATCCAAGTGGCCTTTCCCTGCTGCCAGGAGCTTTACTAAGGGGTAGCTGATGTCCACATGGTCTGCAAGGACAGAGCTGAGGTTTTCAGTGCATCTCTGACTCAGCTCCTGATGAAAGAGGTCCCTACCAGACACTTCACTCCATCTCTACAATTAGAGGAGTTAGGCTGTCATAGTAGAGCCCTTCCCAAACCTCCTCCAAAAGGAGAGCTGGCAAAATAGTAGCTTTCTTCCTAGCAGATAGTTTACTAGCTTTCAGTTCAAGGTCCAAGCAGAGACTTTAAAAGGGTGCAGGGAAAATACTTTATAACATTTGCCCTGATAGCTTAAAAATGTGAACATGCTAATCAAATGACTTTTCAGTGTGCAAATGAACTGCCATTATTCATCCCTGATAGGAAGTTATAGGAAAACCACATGACAGAGGAAGATAACTGGAGGTTGCTTAAAGATTTTTCCCCTTGGCTTATTTTGTAGATTCTACAGGAACATAAAATCAAACTAGATATCAAGAATATTACTCATATCTGTAAAGCATAGAGAATCACATAATTGTCATGGTTGGAAAAGATGTCTAAGATCACTGCATTCAACAGTCAACATCCCCCCTCAATCAAAAAGTAAAATATATTTACCAATATCTGTACCACCATGCCCACTAAAATATGTTCTGAAGTGCCTCATAAACACCTTTTTTAAATACTTTCGTGGGTGGTGACTCCACCACCTCCCTGGGCAGTCCATTTCAATGCCTAATTGCTCTCAGTAAAGGAATCCATCCTTTTATCTCAGCTTCCCCTGATGCAACCTGAGGCCATTTCCTCTAGAGCTATCACTATTCACTGGAGAGAACAGGCCAGCACCTCCCTACAACCTCCTTTCAGGTGGCTGTAAAGGGCAATAAGGTCTCCTCTCAGCATCCATTTCTCCAAACTAAACATTCCCACTTCCCTCATTCTCTCCTCAGAGGCTTTAAGACTATTCCAAAGCAATTTATGCTATAGATGGTTTAATATCTTAAACATTGACAAAAGTTAGTCTGGTGCATTAACAAGAAGAGCAGCATTAATGCTGAGCTTTCAGATTTTATTCCATTTTTTCTCTCCTGAGTCACCTTAATATTGGGTAAACAGGGGAACTTTGGAAAGGGATTTCAGCAATAAACAGACCCCCCCCATTTCTGTGATGAGTGAGGAAGCCTGCACAGGCTGCCTTGCATTGACCTCTGAGGTGTCTTTAGAACCATACCCTGCTGATCAACACTTCATGTTTCTGCAGTTTGCATCAACCAGAATGTGAAATGGCAAAAGTCTCTTGATGCTAATCTCTGAAGCCAAATCTAATTCTCTTTTTTAATGAGGCATTGAATCATTCCATACAGGGAGATGCCTGTCAGCTTGCAGCACAGCTCCCTGCATGCTGTTATGCCACCAGAGATCAACAATCAGTAGGATTGATCAGGCAGGCAATCAGTTAAACAAATCTGAAGAGAAAAAACTCTGCAGATGCACTGCTCAGAATGAAATAGATATTTTGACAAAGTTGCATAATGAAAAAATGTGATGTGTGAATCCAGTCACTAATTAATAGAGCTAGCTGTTGCATGGGAGTTGCAATGGGAGGAAAGTCCAGGGGTCAGAACGTGGAGCTGGTCAGTTTGTCACAGGTTTAGCCTTGGGTCACTTGGTTTCTGCTCTGTGTAGCAGCTACGTTCTTCCTTTATAGAAACAGAAATGATGGAGCAAGGTACAGCTCCTTAGGGCAAGGATGGCTCTTCTTTTTAAGGACAAAAGTCAGGAAGCAAGTTCTATACTTCTATGAGAAACATGGGGCAGGCAGCTATGGTGCTGGCAATCCTCTTTGAGGCTGGAAATCTGTGAGTGCAGCAAGGTGCAGATGTCAGCAAGAATCAGCAGTCAGGTCATATGTGGCACTCATGCATCCAAAATTCCCAGGGTGAAATGGTGTCCATGTCTTAAAAGAAGACACAGCACAAACCACAACTCAACTCCATCCTCCCTATCCCTGCCACAAACCCATCCTACCTGTTCCTGCCATCATAGCCATGAGTACTGTGAAAAATAGGGGTTTAAAATTGTAGTTTATTGTTTTGTTGAGTGTACCTTTCAGTTTAATAACGTTGCTTGGGCTGTTTGTTCGGGGTGTATGTTCGGACATGCTTGTGGGGAAGAGGGCTCAGAAAAACAGGAGGAAGGGCCGACCACGGGGCCCGCGAAACAGGGAAACCTGTGACCATCCCCCTCAGTCCCGGAACGAAGCCGCGAAACGTGAAACCGACAGCAGAGCGAAGCCCGCGGAACGCGAACCAGTGCTGGGGAAGCCCGCGGGATGGGAACCAATGATAAGCTGATGGGAGACTGAGGGGAAGGGTTTTTATGAAAAGTATAAAAGGGCCGGTTTGACATTACTGAAGGTGTGAGCCGGTTGCTGAAGCTGTGTCTCCCCGGCTGCCCAGTGCGCTGCTTTACTTGTATAGCTCTCACGTTCTCAATAAAAAGTTTTATTAAACATTGAGAAAGCGTTTTTCACAAGTACCATAACGAAATAGTTAGTGGATGTTTACTCATACCCCTAGAAAATGGTTCAAGAATTGCTGTATCTATATTGCTTTGATAATCTTTGTCATGATCTCATAGCACCAAATCCACAGTGATTCAAGCACTTTGGTCACTCAAATCTGCTCTGTTCAGACAGTCAATGGGTTTCTGTTGTGTTCGAAGGGCATCAAGTAATCAAATCAGCTATTTTGTTATCTGGTTTTACTGTCACTATATAAGGCCAAATGATGAATACATTAATTTCTGCCTTTACCTACATCCTAGTTAATATGTAATTTCGTTTGGATTTATTTATGCTCAAAGGAGGTCTCAGCTGCTTTGCAGAGTTTTTTTAAATCACCTGTCACAAAAAATCTCACAAAATACCAAAATTTCATTTAAAAAATTACATTTGCCTTCCACTGGAGTGTCTTTTTAAGAAGACAGGGAAGATCCCTTTCTATCAAAGCCCTGTGAAACTGCACTCCCGTGCTCTGTCCTATTTGCACATCCAAGAACCAGTGATTCCCTTTGAGCTGCACACCAGGAAAGAGGAGCACGTCTGAAAGGGTCACTGTCCAGCTGCTTGGGAGGGCTCTTGCTGCCAGAATTTCTCTCCCCTTCAGCCTGCTGTCTGAGCTGCCTCTGGGATTTTTCTAAATGAATCATTTAGCATGGGCAGGTTCAATAATAAGTTCCCACCAGGCAGCTGGAGCAGCAGAGTTGGAGCTAGCAGATGACACGTGGGCACAGCTGAAGGGAATCTGGTTTTTCAGGGAGAATTCAAAAGCTCTGAAAGAGGTTTCTCTGTCTAATGTGAAAGTCTGATGCTCCAAAGCTTTAAAAATATTTTAATTAGGAAATATAGAGATGGTTAATTCCAACTGGGTAATAGCCTAAGAGTGTTTGGGTGGGGGACTGGGCTGTTTAGGAGGAATTGTAAAGTTGTGAGCTAATTCACTGGCATGCAGTGCAATTTGTGATTAAGGTTATCTGCAATATGTAACCTTTCAGTAAATGCCAGCTGCATAATGGCTGTCAGATTTCTCTCCTCAGATATTACATTGCAGAAGGTTCAATCTGACCATAAGAATCTATTTAATAAGACTCTAATGGGAAATGACCAGTACCTGAGTGTTACAGATTAAAAGTGACAATGCTAATTGACAGCAGAGGTATCTACATGAAGAGGGACCAGAAAAATCATTTAAGTCTAAATGAAATTGGACTGGTTTGATATTTGAAAAAGCATTACGTTCCCCTTGTGTTTGGCAGTGTGAATTAATTGCTCCTTGTGTCAGACAGAACTGGTTCCTTTGGAGCAATAAGCCCAGACTGAGACCCAGTGAAGAACATTAATAATTTGGGGGGGATTTAGAAATATATGTTATTTAACTCATATTCCAAGTACGTGGACATGTTTGGATTTTATGTATTTTTAAGGTGAGGAACAAAATGATATTTTGTATATGCAGAAATAAAACTCTAAAAAGCTTTCAGTTATTTGAATGTGTCGATTTGTGACTACTAGAAAAAAAAAAAGGGTGCACAACCACATTTCTGCTCTGAAGATGGGAATTTAATTGACTTTTTTCTTACCTTTTAAGAAAGTATTTTGCAAGTAAGTAGAAGAGGGCAATAGAAAACCACACTTACATTTTACAAGGAGTAATTGGTAGGAATCATAATTGGAATATGATCATACATGGCATGCTTATCTCAAAACTGACTTGAAATCATTAGATATCAGATAAATGCATGTGTTTAATTTCTATAGAATTTGCTGTGCACAAATCTTTCAGTCAAACAGTCTGCAGTACTAATTATTTCCTGTATATTATTTTTTTTACAGGTATAAGAAGAGAATGAGACACATTGACTCGAAGTAACATGGTATGTGCACTGAAAATTCAACATTTTCATATCTAAATATTGTAAATGTTTTTGGAAAATAAAGATAAGACATCCCTTTAAAGGTCCCACTGAACTGTGAAAAACTGTCTTCTAGAATGGCTCTATGTGCTTCAAAATACTGTGGAAAAATAATTGTAAAGTTATAGAAAAGGTTTAAGGGTTCAATACCACTGTGCCTCCCAAACACCCCCCAAAATCTAATCAAGTTAATTATCTTGTGTATTACAGCAGTAAATAAGCCAACTTGCCAGCTTTTATTTTATTTTGTATTTTATTTTATTTTTTATTTTTAATGTTTTAAATTTATATTTTATATAAAAATATTGTTTCAGTTCTCTGGTTATTTTGAAGATCTACATGAATGCAGGGAAAACTGCAGATTAATTCAATCCAGAATTCAGTGAGTTAATAAAGTAAAGTGTATGTGCTTAAATTCAGTATGTGAGCAATTCTGTTAAGTTGGAGGAACATGTGGCATGGTTCAAACTAAATGGATCCATAATTCTTTGCAAAACCATCTGCTTAGTGTCTCTGGTGGATGATAAAGCAGGAAAGCAGCATGGTAATTTTACAAGAACATTCACTGAAATAAGCCCTGTTCTTCACTGAACCTGCTCTAGCCCCAGCTCATAGCTGAGAATGCCTGCAATGTGCTCTGTGGGACATTTGGCAAATGCTAGGGAGGAAATAAAGATGGGAAACAAAAAAATAATAATTTTGAATTTTTTGAAATACTGTAATTGCGTTGCTTACAATTTTCAGATTAAGGTTCAGGTAATTTATTTTTGACGTAATATTTTTTTTCTGCTTATATAATGCATAGGATTAAGGTTAAAATGAAGACTGTTCTGCGAGCTCAGAATTCAGGTTACATTTATTTTATACAAGAATTGATAGAGCATTCATATAGCTGCTGCAATGTAAAATAATAATGCACAATTACTTACACAGCATGCCTTTGGGAAACAGATGAAAATAATCAGCATGAAAGGGAACCATAGAATGTGTTAAATATATGGCCTAATTCTTCCTTTGGGCCAGTTTTAGGCCAGCATACTATTGCAATATAAATAAAAACACAAGAAGAATTTCACTGATTTCAGTGCAGCTGGCCCTCAGGTAAGTGAAAATGTTTAGACTTTCATTTTGTGGGCTTTAGTTTGGAATAAAATGACCAATGTTTTTTTTTGCCTTGGATTTTTTATAATTAAGAATTAATTAGTACAGTGCTAAGGGAAAAAAAAAAAAGTGTGAATATTTATATAAGTACTGTAACATTGGTTAAATTTGATGATAATGCCTTTGAGCTCTTTCTCTTCCACAGACTCAAAGCTTTTTGAAGCTGCCCTGCATAGTTCAGTCACCTATAGATACCATACAGCTGCATATTTATATTTCTCAGCATCCATATTTGAAGTTATCTTTGCATTCATCTCACTCATAATTTCCCTTGACATTCTTGAGGCTTAAATACCAAACCCTAGTGTCCTTTTCTTCATTAGTAGCCTGTAAACTGCAACTTTCTCCTTCCTGATATTGGGAGGAATATTTTTGAAACCTGGCTAGATTAACAAGTAATTGGATTGATTCTTATGTGTTCTGCAAAGGTCAGAATTGACCACATTTTATTGCAGAGTAGCATGGACTAGTGGCTAATTTGGTGAATGAAGTTACCTGGGTTTCTCTCTACAAATACTCCATGGCTTTTTTACTCTTACTTGACCTTTAATCCTGGCTTGCCTGGAGGTGAAACTGAATTAATTGTGTTTCTCAGGGGTTCTGCAGAAGAAAATTTTAGCCCCTCATCTCTATGGTCAGCTTTCTTGGGCCAACTTTAGGACCCTAACACAAGTTGACATTAAAATAAACCTTTCCCTGCTCTACAAGCTCACTTCTTTTTGCTGGGCTAAGTGCTCTCCTTCTTCCACATCTGCACATCACTAGGAAAGTCTGCTTCCCCCTGTGTAAATTATACCTTGCTAATCCTGGAGCTGAATTCTGGAGATGACCTCTTTCTCTGCTTAAAGCAGAGGTTGTTTCATATCTTTTTATGCTTTTACACGAGCACAAGAAATAAATGTAGACAGAAAAAAGCACAAGAGGGAGAGTCATATGAAAGTGCAAGAAATGGTTCCTCAAAATAATATTTATTAGAAATTATAGAATTTTAAAAATATGACAGAGTAAAGTTACCAAAATATTTCACTTTCAGGAGTTTTAACGAGTTTTAAAAATAATTTCTGAAACTAAATGTAAAGCAGTGATGATATTTTATAATAACATAGTAGAGAAGCAAGGAGAAAATTAATATAAAGGTAAGAAAGGGAGCTTTTTCTGAAGATGACCCCTATGGAGAGGAATGTGTGTCTGCACAGATTTGCACAAATAGCTCCAGCAGAAGGCATGCAGATAAATAATTCTTAATACCACAAGACAGAATAAAATACAGTTCTGGTATTTTTTGTCCTGCTTTATCTTCCTCAGTTTATACAGGAAAAATGCACATAACCATTAAAAAATATTGTATTTTTTTTTTTTAAAAAAAAACATTGATGTTGTTCCAGAATCATTTTTAATCTAACTGTAGAATCTATCATTGTCAATAGGCATAAGAATGGCTTCATTTTTTTTTCCTCTCAAACAACTTACCATTTTGACATGTAAAGAAGAGTCATTTTGTAAAATTCTAAACTTTCACAAAGGTAAGAAATGGCGAAATAATAACAACATTTGTCTTCTGTCAAGAAATATTGACATGGTGTTACAACAGCAAAATTGGTTTGTGTTGTGAAGTGTGTCGCAAAGATAAATCAGTTTGGAGACTTTTTTAAGCTAACTAAATTGTACTCTAGTATTGATATATTTAAGAATATCAAGGCACATGATACCGAATTTCTTTTTTTAAAAATATTTATTTACCAAAGCAGGACAAGAACACTTCCATTTGCAAAAACACATTTCCCACAGATTAAATAGATATCATTCCAGAATTTTAGAATAAGTGCATTTATATTTCAAAAATGTGGGTGGGACAAAGTCAAAATGAGTTTTAAAAATCTTTATAGCCGTATGATCTTTATCAGGCTCTGTGCTGAGTACTTCTAGTCCTAGTGAAGGACTTGCAGGATATTTGGAAAGTGCTGTTCCTCCTGGTCATGCTTTAGTGACAGTTGTTAGTCTGACATCTGGCTGAGCATCTTCTTGCTTCAGGGCATCCTTCATCCCATCATGGGAGGTGCTGGACCACTGGCTGGACCACTGCCAAATGCATGGCTTGAACTGGTTTCTTCCTGCATTGCTCTGCAGAACACCAGTGGCTTTCCCCCATGAACCTGAAAGGAACAGCAGCAAACAATTAGCAGTTCTTCAATACTAGAAAATATCCATCTGCTCTTGGCACAACTGTTTGTCAACATATAAATAGCAACACTACCAGCAAATGGAGCAATTTTCTGCATCTGGCTCAAGCTCCCTTCCTCCCTGTGCAAGTGGCATCTGCAGTTTGGCAAAAGGAATGAATATATTCAGAAAAATGTGAGGTTTTGCCACGTTTTCGAAGGAATAATTTCAGCAAATAAATAGAAACACAGAGATTTCTCAAAGTTCTTTCAGTGCTTGTTTATTTGGCACTGGAGTACATTTTCATACTCAAAGAAGGGTAAAGAACATATCTGATGGGGTGTGTTTAATTTTACCTTGTGTAATTAGTTACCTGCTGGAGTTGCTCACAGCTTTCCAGTTGTTTGTATAAGGGCTAATCCTAACTAAGAAAGAAAAGAGTCATTCTGTGACCAATGGAAGTCACGAAGCTTTGCTTCCTGCAGCTCCCTCCCATGTGGTTTCTGTAGTGTCTAATAGCTTGGTTGTGTTCACTCTGCAGGTTCTCCCACAGTAAGAGACCCAGATTACTTCCCTTTCACTTGACTTTCAGTTTCTACAGAACAAATAGAAATTTACTTTAGACAACTTAATATGGAAATATCAGTTTTGTTTATTTAAAAATTTAAAAACATTCATGTCTCAGAGCAGCCACAAAATGCAGTTTGCTTTTCCCTAATTAGCCATGATCATAAATGCTCTCAGCTGTGTAATGAACACAGTGGTTGTGTTTAAATATCTGTAGTTGCCCTTGATCCCCCTATCAGGCTTTCTGAAACACTTTGAGTCTTTGGAAGAGGCAAATAACCTCAGATATCAACATGTTAAATGAAAGAACTATTACTTTTTCTAGGTCAGTCTTTGCTATTTAGAAAACAGAAAATGAAACATTTTCAGTGTGTGTTATAGAGAGAATGCTCAGAATTTCCAGTCTTGAGATCTGGGAGCCATCACACCTCTGGCAAGTAAGGCAAGCATCAAACCTAAATCCTCTGTCAAGGAAAGTTTAGGTTGGCCCAAGTTCTGCCAGTGAAGGTATGGGCTGACTGATGTATTTCCATCTGGTATCTCCCCTTCCTTCCATAATTCTGTTTAATTGCACAAATGTGCAAGTGACACTTTGTGTGTCTGTTAGAAACTGAATCAATGGGCCCTGAGGCTTATCATCTAACCAATGTGTGCCATAGGAACTGTCTGGTAAGTCTGGCTTAGCAAATTCAGTGTTTCTTACAGTTTTGGACTCTTGTGAAATTTAATCTGTGGGTTTAAATCCTCTGCAGCAGACTATTGAGTCTGGTTTTAGTCAGCCTGATTTTTTAATCCAGAGAATTTTCATGGCATCCAGTTTTGCTGTGATCAGGATGCACTTGGGGGAAGAGAGAGAAACATATTTGTTTTGACTTGTCTTTTAACATCCTTACTAAAGATATCTATACGAGTGATATATTGATGGAAAACTTTTACAGAAATAAAAATTACAAGCTCCAAGGGGTTCTCAGACTTCAGTCCAGGCTGAACTTGAATTATCTCTTGAACAGTCAGC
The DNA here is from genome assembly GCF_036169615.1 of Heliangelus exortis. Lineage (NCBI taxonomy): Eukaryota > Metazoa > Chordata > Aves > Apodiformes > Trochilidae > Heliangelus > Heliangelus exortis. The sequence goes on from NC_092427.1 coordinate 5,902,384, forward strand.
TGTTATTGCATGAATGTTGACACATCCCAGCTGGCCAAGCTCTGATTCCATATTAATGTCATTCACTTTCAAATCCACTGGCTTCTGTGGTTCTTTCATTTTAAATTGACATTGCTTAGACATTCCCATCCTGAGAATTATGTGTTCATGTGAAGCAGTTTTGAAACAGAATGTTTTGCAAGTTTCTTTCTCATGTGATTATTACAGAGATGTTGAGGATGGCATTATTGGACAGAAAGGACATAGGCACAGTCTCTTACAAATGGACCTCCTTGTCATTACTAGATCTGGCTGTTATGCTTTGGTTCTTAAGCTTGGTGGCTGATAGCCTCTGCTGTCAGTATAAATTTGTCTGAATTTGGGACCCCCTTAAACTAAGTAGGTACTAAGTTTCAGTTTGGCTTGTTATTCAGGAGGAAACAGTAGAGATTTTGGATCCAGATCGTGTCTGCATAGCAGAGTGTGAATATGGGAATTTCATTCAAGTCACAAAATTTGTCACATGCCACACAGGTTCATTCTCAGATTTATGGGAACCTGCTTGAGAGGGTGCTTGATGCTTATCACATCATTGGGATAACTGTGGTTTGGTGGGGTTTTTAGCTGCATATTGAAGAAATACTTGTCTGAACTTACCTGCTAGACTAGATGTTAACTGAGAAGATTTTACCAGAAAATCTTGATTCTTAGCCTAATTGGTGATAATCAATGGCATTAACATCAGTCTGACTTCTATGGATTTACATAAACTGTCATACTGTATTGAATTGCCAGACTTTATTTCCTCCCTCTTAGCTATTGGTACTGTCAGTTTTGGGCAAGACAAGCCAAATACACTCCTTCCACCTTCTAGGAAAGCAGCTGAAGGTTTTCATGTTGCTGGGTGTGTGCTCCTCCTCTCCCCAGTGCCATTTCATGGTGTTTGGAGATGTTCCATCTGCCCAGAGTTTGAAGCCAGTGACTGTGTTTCTCAGGGATGGATTCAAGAGGAAAATTTTTTCTTGTGTAGAAGAAGAAAGATTTGATTCTTTGAATAAATGTGATGCTAAAGTATAAAACCAGGATGATATTTTCTCTAGGTTCCTTAGAAGAGGCAAGCTGAGTTTTCAATATGTTTCCCTGAAAGAAAGGTAGCTCATCCATTAAGTTAGTTATTAAGACATTTTCTCTGACAAAAGGTCAAGCACAGCCTCCCAGGACATGTGAAGACAGTGTCTGAATTAAGAAATGTGCATTTGACATATCTAGATGAAATAACAACAAAAAAAAGAACTTGGAAAAGAATTTTAAGCTACATACTTGAGGAGTTTCTTCACATCCTTGCAGCCCTGCCCACTACTTTGTAGATGCCTCAGTGTATCCAGGAGACAGACACAGCTCTAGTGATATAGAGCTTCATCTTGATATCCTCAGATTCAGGACTATGTTCTGAGGCTCCAAATTTAGGGAAAATTACTATCTCCTGGTCCATGGGCCACAGGACTGATGTACTGGTACTATCAGAGCAGGGAATCAAGGGAATAAAATAACAAAAACGTACAAGAACAGAACCAGTTGGTGAGTGAAAACAGCATCTTGCATTTGTCACTAAGAGCTTAGTGCCCACTCTTTGCTTCTGGAAGTTTAAGTATTTGTAAATAGCAGAGCAAATCATGAGAGCACCACTGAGTGTTCAGAGTTGGGATGAGATTTCTCAGGCTTTTTCATTAGGCTCTTTTCTGAGGGTTATAAACAGCAGGAATTAAGTATGTTTTTGTAGCTGTTGCCACTTTTCAACTTTCCATATGGTGACTCCCTTTTAATTTATCCTTCAGAGCAGCAGAGCCCAGTTACTGTATGTGTATGCTGTGGACAAACTCCACACACACAAATACAGAATTCTGTTTGCACAGAGTGGAAGCAGAATGGTATTTTAGAGGCAACATAATTGGCAAAAAATTCCAAACAACATCAAAAAAAGTTATTTTTAAAGGTGGATAGTGTGTTTTTAAAGGGATTTGTGTTTTTAAAAGGATTTTAGTTTACTAAACTTTATTTACTTTTGACAGACTCTCCTCAGAGATATTTAGGATTTTCAGAAAACAAATTATAATATTCTGTGCATTATGAAACAAAAATCTCTTGTGCTCTGCTGAGAGAATAGGCCTATTTTGGTACATGTACACTTCCAGAATAAATAAAACCCCCCATGGAGTTCACTTATACACTACATATAAATTCAGGCTTGATGAAAAGCTCAGGAGCTGGGAAATCACACAGAATCACAGAATTGTCAGTGATGAGAACCAGGCAGATTCCAGCCAGCTGTAGCCTTGACAATTTGGGGACCAAAACAGAATGTCCCCATCCCCACCCAAGGTTGGGAAGCCTCTGAGCACCCATCCCCTGGGCAGGGGGCCGGTGGGAGGGAGCTGTGGTATTCATGCCAAGAGCTTGCATTCCAGCCTCTGGGCACAGTGATGGCATGGATCCTATTTTGAAAAAAAAATCCTCCACTAGAATCTAAACCTGGAGTAATTCAGCCATTGTTAACCTAAATATGCCATCTCATGTTTCATTCAGGCTTCTCTGAGCGCAGTTGTTTCTTGCTGATTGCAGCTGAAACGAAGCCAGATCAGGCTTACTATGTTTAAGGGGGGTGAATATTTTTATTTTTGGTTTTTCAGAGGGCCTGATTCTAAAGTGGTATCCATTTCCACCAGAGAAAATTGGGAGCAATCACCTTGCTCGTCCTCATCCTCCTCCTGCAGTTAAACCAGGAGAGCTCATTCACCGGAATGAAAGGTGCCTGAGCCTTGAATAATCAGCAGAACACAGTGGAAATCCTGCACTTTTGATGGAGCAGGGACTGAAACACAAGTCCATCATTCCCATAAGTGCCCCAGCAGGCGGCTGCAGAGAGTGGCTACTCCCACTTCTTGCTTTCTCTCTCTTCTCCTGTTTATATAAAACTGAAGCAGGAGGAGAGTTTAACTTCACTCTGGAGAGAAACTTGGTGTCAAGTCACCTTAATGGGAGATTTGGGGTTTAATCCCATTTGAGAGGTCAAGTATTGAATCAGATACCTGTGAGAACAGGTTAAGCTGCTGGGAAGACTTTCCTTTACAAAGGAGGCAAGCTGGGACTTTTTATCCTGGAAAAAACATGATGGGGAATATGAGAAAAATGCATAAAATCATTAATGGCAGGGAAAGGGTGAGCAGGGACTTTCCAGTCCCTCTTCCATAAGAAGAGCAGGTTTAAAACAAACAAAGGGAGATTTTTGTTTTTTTTTTTTTTCCCCACCAAACTTGTGATTTAACTTTAGAGCTCCACACCAGAAGAGTCTGGGGGTGCTGAAGGTTTAAGTGAGTCTGGAGAAGACCAGACAAATCCATAGAAGAGCAATTCTGTAAGGATTAGGGAATATGGAGAAAACAGTTTTTGCATAGGAAGTCCAGGAACTACAGGTTGTTGGAGACTGCAGTCAAGTTCCATGGGAGGGTATGGATGCTCCTACCAGTGTAATGAGCTGCAGAGGAAATGCTGCTCTCTTCCTGCCATCCCCAGGCTGCTCCCAGAGCCTCAGCAGTGAGCTGTAAGATCCTTACCCTGAGCACCATGGCTGGATTTGCACGGATATGGGACTGGGGAGGGTGTCACCTCCCACCTTCCCTCACCTCTGAATCCTGAGCGTGGCTAAGTGCTCCTGCAGGACTTGGTCCCTGTGGGGCAATGCTGAGCCAGAAAATCAGAATCCTCTGTGAAATACATGGGAGAGAGCTGCCATGTGCCAGGGGAGTGGGAAGTCTCCTGTGTTTCTCTGCTGTTCCCAAGGAAATCCTCACATAGTTGGACATCCCACGTTACCCACAGAAGTGATTACTGGCCTGGGATAGCTTCAGCTATAGGCAACAAGTTTAGACTTGAATACCTAAATCCCTTCATAGATCCATCCCTAGAAAACACTTCAAGGTCATCCAAGGATGCTGTAGTAAAAGGTGAATGCTGAAATCCATCTTACCCCCTGGGACCATTCTACTCTGACAATTATTGGCATAAATATTTCCAATTTTACAAAGATGCAGCAACATTTAGGAAACATAGATTTGTCTTTGGTAATGCTGCTTTTTATTTATGAAATTCCCAGCATAAATAAAGTCTGGTTACTGTAAATCTGAAAAACACACAACTTTAAAGACATTTTTTGTCAGATCATGGTAAGAACAACCTTGATGTGGTTTGCCAAGCTTTGAATTATAATGTATGTCATCAGTAATGTACATTGTTATAATTTACTTCTGACATTAAGATTTTGCTTTTGGGCATGCAGTTGCAAATGTATCCTATTCAGTTTCTTACTTTCTAAATGCCCTTCATGTTTCAGTAAGACAATCCAATCAAAACTAAAGACCAAATGCACTGTAAAACAAATCAAGCATACAAACAATTTTTAAGCATTCCTCTTATATAGCTTGCTTGCCCAAGGCTTCTAAACTTCTTAAGCTATGTAATCATGAAGCATACAAAAGTTTTCAAAGGAAACATTTATGCCATATATTTTATATGTTGCTCAAGTTGGAATTTGTAAAAGGAGAGACAGACAGATAAGAATTTATCATAAAGCTAACCAGCCTGGTCTAAGACTCATAGCTACTAAACATCCTCATTCAATTTTTTTTTCTTTCCTGATTTTCCTAGGATAAAATTTAAAGGAATAAGTTTCATGAGGACAGCACTTTGGAGGTGAATAATTGTGCTGAGAGATATGCAACCCCTCGTGAAACAAAAGTCCTCCACAACAAATTAAAGATGCTTTAATTTAATGATAATCATAAAGCCAATTTTTAAAGCTATAAAAGTTGCTGATTCTTTGTCTTTAGCTTTAGGCAGAGTCCTGTATTTTGCATGTGTTTTCCACCCAAACCCTTCCATGTTCTACTTTCAGGGCACAGTATTTATGATTTTGCCTTCTCCCACCCTTTACTACATAGCATATGACTTTTTCTCACCCAAAATGCCTGAAAAATGTTTAAAAATATATGGCAGGAGTTTGGTTTTCATGAAACCTTGATATTAACCCATGGGCTAACACAGCCCCTTTGCACTCTCATGGCAGTGGGAACATTGGGTCCCTGGTTCCCTGAGGCTGCAGAACATCCAAATTGCAACCCCAACCTTAAGGGTTTTGTTGCTGACTAAAGTGTGGCAAGGAGCAGTAGCTGAGGGATTTGCCAGCACAGGGTTTGCATAAAGAGAAACTGTGGACTTGTGCTTGCCAAATCCCTCTAAATCTCTGGAAGAGCCCATGACCCTACAACACCACCCTAAGGAAAGGCTCATGTACCAACAGGCAAGTTACTGGAGAGCAGGACTGAGGTAGGTACAGGAATCCCAACTGACTTCTCTGCTTAGGGGTTTAGGCTGATAAAGAAGAGGATTAGATTTTCCCTCTGTGATAACCATCTCCCTGCCCTCCTCAGCCACAAATAATTAAATGAGTTTCAGTAAGTGTGACATAAGATCAGATCCCAAGAGCTCCTGCCAAAGAGCACTTACAAGGCATGAATTAAATAAAGGTTGAAGTACTTCTAACCAATCAGCTGGTTCCTTGCAGAGAGCCAGGAGCTTCTTCATTTAGGAACCTGACATTTTGTTCAAGTTCTGCTGAGCAGAACAGATCACACCAGTTAAGGTGGTAATGAAGAAGTGATGGTGGTATTTGCACTTGACTCCAGAGTCAGCGTAAATTCTGTTCCTCGGCCAGATCAGTACAACTTCTCTGAAATAAAGTGTATTTCAGCCTCATTAGCCGATTTCAGATCTAAAATGAAATGAGGTAAATTTACACCTAAATCCATCATAGCAGGCTGGCTAATTAGAATTAATTCCTTTGGATGTGTAAGGATACGTCCAGCAGCTGCTTTTTAATGGGCTCAGATACCCACAACACATAATCAGAACAACACTTTTTACAATAATTGCTGCACTTGAGAATAACCTTTATTTTCAAAGTATAGATTTCAGTAGTGTTCATATTGCACAGTAAAAACTATGTGTAAATATTTTCACTTTCCAACAAGAAGGCCACCCAAAGTGGACATCTGAGAAAACCCAAATTGGAATTAAACCCTTGAAAGGAGTTTAGTTTGCTTGTGAGAAGTGCATCATGGTTCCCAGGGCTCAGCCTGTTGGGATTAGCCAGACAGGTGGAGTTTCTTCAGAAATTAATTCCTTTTCTCTCAGCATTAGCATAGCCAAAAGTAACACTCAAAACAACCTGTTTCTAAGGGGTCACCTCTATGTGACACCTCTGTATTGGTGTCATCAAAATTAATAGGAAAACTTGCCTTAAGCTTAATTGGTATTTTAATGCCTGCATTTTTAAATTACTTGAACATTTTCTTAATTAAACTGGAACATTAAAAATGGAACTGCTCTTTATTTTCTGCTGTTTTCTTAGTATTAAAATCTTTCAAAGATAATTGTAATCCATATGGAAGAGTGCTTTTTGAAAAAAAAAATGTTGTAATAGATATTACATGTTAATTATAACAAAGAAACATCTCGGGCAGAAAAAAACTTGTAATGGGCAGTCTAAAAGCCAGCAGTGGTTTCACCTGAATGAATACAGCAATTGTTTCCCAACTGTTTAGGTTGTAATCTTGTTGTGGATTTGGATTGCTTTTGCTGACTGTATCACCAGTATCTACATGGATAGGTGCTACGTGGTTGTTAAGACATTTTAGGAAACTTGTATCTTCCACCACTATTGCCACAAGTGAAAGGTTCAGAGACCTTAAACTGGTGGTTCAAATTCATTTTGCCAAAGCAACCAAGTGAAAAAAATATATCTCTTTTTCTTACTGTTCATCTTAAAGAAAATCAAATGAATGATGAGATTTCTCAGTGTCAATAAAGCCAGTCTTTCCCTCAGCTTGCAATGTTTGTGGAGCTTTATTTAATGGATAACTTCTGACATCTGTCTAATCTATGGATCATTTATTGGGTAGATGTATTTAACATCTACTTTGTTCTTGTATCCTCACTCACCATCCTGAAATTAACCATATTCAGCAAAGAAACTATATACTTGTGTTAAAGGAGCAGTATTACAGTTGGGGATGAAAATGTGTTATTGAACTTAAATTAATGTACCAATTCATTAAACATTTTCAAGCTGTGTGCCCGTATTTGCTAGAGACAAAATGCCAGCCAATTGCACTAAAAAGACTTTTATGCTCCAATATAAGCAACCCAAGTCACCTCAGCTTTCAGCTGACCCATATTGAGCTGTGGTTGCTGGAAATTAGATAACGTTCTACACCTTGTTTTAATTAAGGCTCCTTTGCTTTCAGGTGCACCAGTGCTAGTTCAGAGTGATGCCACCTTCTTCTCAGTTTTTTTCAGTGTTATAGTAGCTTAAGCAAGACCAGCATCAGACCCTGGTTTCTCTCTGATGTATTGAACCAGTTTTGGCATCATGCAGTTCTTCATCAACAGTCCAGTGGCTTACAGCAGAGTACTAGGAGGTTTGTCTATGTTTTCTTCTTAGTCTGGTTAAGCGTGGTGTTTGCTTACAGAAAAATACATAGCTAGTGCCTATTAGGTAACTGGATCATTCTTTTCCATCAGAAATCTCTTTTTTCTTTTATTTTCACATTAATGGTCCAGCTTTTAAAGCATAATGGTGCTCATTGAATTAAGGAAGCTTTTTGAGAGCTTGAGCTCTGAAATTACAAATACCCTCTGAGTTTGTAAGCAAGTAATGCTCTTCAGAAAACCCTGGACCCCTCCATTTTTAAACTGGGGACAAAACAGAATTTCCATCATCTGTTGAGCTCAGAGCTGTTGCTGTCTTTCCTCTTCTGAACCTGCTTTTTCTGTTCACTTGCTCGTCAAGCCTCCCTTGTGAGAAGCAGTAAAAAAAACGCAGAATTGAAGGAGCCATCTGGCAAAGGTAGTTGTTTGCTGCTTGTCCCTGTCTTTTGTACAGAACTGCCGTTTCCCCTCAACAAGAAACCAGAGCAGGTAATTTATGTGCTCTGCATAGCCTCAGCCCTCTGTCTGTGCTCACTGTACCCCCCTGCAGGTTCCTGAGTCCTGGTTGGCAATGCAGCCACAGCAGTCACGGCAGGAGAAATCCTCTGGCCCAGGAGCAGGGCCACTGGGCTGTCCCTGGGCAGGGGACACAAGCCAAAGCTGTTTGTTCCTCTTATATTGACAGCAATGGGAGAATTCTGCTACCTTTGTTATTTCAGTACATGCAGCAATGCCTGACTTGCTGCTTCTTGCTACTGTTTGTTTGGTTTGGTTTTTTTTTCCTATTCTTTACCCATCAAAATAACTTGGAGAGCTGGAGCGTTCAAAAAGGGCCTCTCTTTTTCTTCTGATTAATTATGCAGCTGAGTCCATGGTCTTTGATGTTGTTGCTGTGAACACTGATAAAACTTGAGGAGCTTTAAAGCATGAAAGTTGCTGCAACCAGTTTTTCTGGCTTTTCATATGCCAATACCCTATCAAGTCAGCAATTATCTTAAACCTTTATTCCAAGTCAATGAAAAATAAAGGGAAATTTCCCTGTAATCACTTTTTATAAGTTCCTTTTGCAAGATCCCTCTTCACATGCAGGTTCACATGAGCTCTCTGGGTTTTAGAGCATTCCTGGAATTACCACTCAGAATGTTTTCACTATTATTCCAGGTGCTAGTGAGAAGGCTGGGATTTAGGAGGGAAGAGCATATCCACCCAAAGGCACTTCTGACCAAGCAGTGCCTGGCATTGCTGGCAGCATTCACCCTCCCCAGCAATATTCCCTCTCTTTGAATTTATAACAATATGGCTCTTTAACAACCTGGAAAAAATGGTTCTGCACTTAAAGCTGCCAGAGGGGTGAAGATTAAGAAAGCAAACCCAGATGCCCAGCTGTTGAAAGCAAAAGCAGAATGAAACTTGGGGTGGGGAAGAGAATTAGCATTCTCCTCACAGGCTCACTGCCTGCTCTAATCACAATGCAGGCATTATCAGTGAGCATTGAATCTTTGTATTATTTCCAAGTTTCCCCTATTGTCAGTCATTGTGACAAAGTGCAGGACAATGTGACACAATGATGAATCACTCCAGACACTGAGTTTTCACAGGGCTGTCAGATGATCTCACTAGGCTGTGTCACCTGAAAATGCCACAAGACTAAAACCATGTTGTACTTCAGCACAAAAACGGAGTTTGATATAAACTTCACTGATTCAGGCCATAAACATGGGAGCCTAAAGGGCTAGCTCAGTTTTTTTCTTACTCAAGGAATCTCTGCATTTGCATGCAGGGTGAATAAAATCAGAGTCAGAGCTCAGGATTTATTAACATTTCTTGCATGTAAACCATGTTTGGGTTTTTAAGTCGAATTCTTGCATGGATGGATTTGTACTGTGCATATTTTTAAAAATAGTCATTTCAAGAGGTAGTGCCTATTAAAGTACATGGTATTTTAATCTAATAGTTTTGATTATGTCTATAAAAATGTGTTGCTTGTAGTTTCTTTTCCCTGCATGGCAAGATTATCTAGCAGGCTTTTTATTTCCTCTGTGGGCCAGGTGAGATGCAGCTGTACTGATAACTGATTGATATATAGTCAAATGCAAATATGCTTGTTTGCATATGTTTAAGCAGATACCTTGCCTCCATGTGTATTTGCTCTCTGGTGCTGTTGTGAGTCCAGCCCAGAACACCATTGCTCTCTCCCACATTATTATTCACAAAGGCAGCTTTCTGAGTTATTTCTGTTCCTGCACAATATTCATGATAGCAATTTGATACCTTAGCAGTTTCAAGGTTATCAAGTGATTGAAAATCCTCCTGCTTACTTCAAGGTGTAACATATAAACTGTCCTGCCATCCATTCTACTAATATAATAGTTTTTCTTAATGCCTTTCATGAACTCCTGATTTAAAGTGTAAGCTGACTTCAGAAAGGGCTTATCAGCCTCAGACTTGGTCCATGCTTCTTGTCTCTTGAATACAGTCCCCTGAGCTTCTGCTGCTGCTTGTAGCACTTCAGCAGGCAATATTTAACCTCTTTCAGAGATATTCAAACATCAGCTCCTAAACGAGGACATTAAACCTCAGTCATAATGAGAAACAAAGAAGTGAATATTTATCTCAGGTGCTGAAGGGCTGGTGCTCCTTTGATGTGAATCTGATGAGTAAGAATTACAAATTGTAGATGATGTGGATCAACTTTATACCAAAGAGCAGCTACAGAGCCACTCGATACAGCTGAGTTTGTTAATGATGAACAAATAAATGCCACCGAATGCTTAATGAGGACATTGAATTAAACTCCATCATTTCTCAACCTTTTTGGAGGCTCCCAGCCACCCACTGAATTTTGGCTGTGGATAGAGTTTGGGTGGTTTCTGATTGGTGGATTGTGTTGCTTGGTGGAGTTTACATGGTGGCATCTGCTTAAGTAACAGATGTCTGTGCCACTAAGGTGCTATGTTCTCAGTTTTTATATAGAGAGAAATTGCTTCTCAAAGAGTTTTTATTGTCTTTATGCAAATTAAAATACAAAATTCCTCTCCTTAAAGGATCTTCATTATAACAAGAACCTTAAATAATCATAAATACATACACAGCCTCATAAAATCTTTTGCTCTTTGGATATCAAGAAAGTTCCTTCTGCGCTGCCAATTGTGCATGAAATTAGTTCTTATTTCAACTACCAGTATGAAGATACAAGCCTTTATTCAGTGAAACCCCACTGGATTTCTAAATAAATAGTGCAGAATAGTTGTTTGTGCCAAAGTATTTCAAGGAGGAAATTTTGCATTCTGTTTCTCATGCAGTGCTGAAGAGCAAGATAGAGCTCTGTGCTTATTCCCTAGAAGCCTGATGACAGAAATATATATGTTTTTTATCTTTCCTTTGCCAGTTTTCTGTAGTAGACAAATGCATGACATCTTCATGGATTTTTTTTTTTTTTTTTTTTTTTTTTTGTTTTGTTTTGTTTTGTTTTGTTTTTTTTAAACCAGGGATTGAAATCTGTGAAGGAATCATATCCACAGATGCCAGCCTACTTTCTTTGGGCTGAGTCTTACGGTACCCTAGTCCTTATGTTCCTTGTTTATCTTGCATCATAACTTTGTGTCTGGTATTACTTAGTGCCTAGCACAGCACTAAATTCCCCATCTTTTTTGTTCATTTCCAGTAAGAAAGAGGGATGAAGGACCTTTATTTGTCTGCATTAGCTATGTCTGCCTGGTACCTCTGGGCTGGATGAAAAGAAGAGCTGCTAAGGGAGCCCATGGCTTCAACCCAGTTTGCATGGGAGTAAAACCAGGCCCTGAGGCAGGTAAGACTGAACTATTACCAGGGTGGTTTGGGATTTTCTCCTACAGCCTATGCAGTTCAGGACAACACCTCCTGAGCTGGACAAAGTGGTCCTTAATGAGGATGGAAAGATGAATGTGCTAGTACTAGACTAGAGCATCTACCAGCCACTTTCAGAGCCTTATTAAAAAAAGTTCTCAGAACCAAAAAGCACCTGCCTGTCACCTTATCACCTCAGGCACATTGTCCCATGTGAACCTCTGAGATCAGCCTCAGCTGCTGATTCCAGGGTGACTGGACTGTCCCCATCCTTCCCTGCCACCTCTGCAACAGGGGTAAGCTGGGCACAGGGCTGCTGCCCAGGGCAATGTGTCTAAGCTCCTTCACGTGGGCTCAACAGCCACCAAAGATCTGAGAAACTTGAGAGAAATGGCTAAATTCACACAGGGAGGGGAGCCTGGATCATGTCTGGTCTCATGTAGTTTGTGGCTGGTTTTGTCCTTTTAGAATACGATGTACTGGGGGAAAATATATTTTAAAAGGAAGTGAAGGGAACAGAAATATGATTCTTGATTTCTTCTGACCTATGGGATGTGATGCTCTCAGAGTCAGAAGCCAAGGTCTGCTTAGTGTTTTGATGGCTAAACCTGTTTTTAGATGGATATTTCCAATATGACCTTTTCCTAACAATAATTTTTTGTGTGTGTATCTACCCAGCAGACTGAGTAAGGAGCTGGTGGATGTGTGGTGTATTATTAACCTGGTGGCAACAACATTAATAACATAGAAGGGTGCTTTATTCTACTGCTAGTGCTTGCATCTGTTTCAGAAACATTACCAAGATAATCACATTCTTCCTACATCTGCTTTGCTTTAGCTCACACAGATAATTCAAGGGTAATGCACCTTGTCTAAGCTAATTCTAAATACATGCCTCAAACACAACAAAAAGTGCTTGGTGGGTATTTTGACCTAATGCACTACATCAAAGCAACCAAGTAAGCTGTAAGTGTTTTGAATAGAATTGGACAAAAGTTGGCATTTTTCCAGCTATGTATCTGACTGGCAGTTGTTTCAGTTTTAAGCTTTTCCTGTATGTGAATAGATATCAAATTACAGTGCAACCTCTGAGTTATTCAGGTGCTCAAGTGATGACTGTGCTAAGAGATAAAATATACAATGGACAGTGTGCTCTCAGGTCAAAGACAGTCCTGGAACTGGGACCTGACCTTCTGAAATAACCTTTCAGTTATCAGGTTATCAAAATTGCTTATATGGGACAACACTTTTAAGGTGATGCATGCAATGAGGAGGAGCTCAGAGCCCTCTGAGCCCAACTCAGGGATCCCAACATGGACTCCTGAAAAATGAAATAATGCAGATGGTGTTTGAAAATGAGGTTAAATGAAATGAAGTGAAATCGATAAACATACTAAATGATGTACTTAATAAAAAGATAAAATTTGGTGTTCTTTGAAAATCAGCAGAGGTTGCACCTCACCTTACACCCTTGCTGAAGCTGTGAAGCACACTACACCTATCAAATATTGGTTTGTATGATTAAGAGGTACTAGTCCTGGCCCATTTGTACCAGCAGCTTTTGTTAGGTACTGTGATCAAGGAATAATCTGTCAGAAGCTTGAAATGACTCCATTAGAGCCAGGAAAGAAGAGAATTTATGAAGGCATCATTAACATTTCCTTTTCAAACTTCATGCAGATTTCTTGGAGGAACATACGCTGAGAGTCCTCCATTAGCACTTGGAGCCAAGAGGAGACTCTTGCTCATCACTGGCTACTGCCTGTCATCTTCTAAAAAGCATGCCAGATGTTTTCAGATAGCTAATACTGCAGTGAGCATCATTCCATTCATAAGCTTGGTTTCTGCTAATCATAACCCATTTTTACATGTTACTATTCCAAATGATCAGTATGATAAATCCAAATAAATTCCAATATGTTCACCTCACAGACTTTATCAGTAAAACTTAACTTGTGTTTGACCAGTGTTACACTAAAGTGCCTTTCAACAAAAAAGAGAAAATAAAAATGGGGGTATTTCAACCAACTCCTGCGGTTATACCGAAAGCAGAGAAAACCCTGATTCCTTCCTGAAGCAAAACCATCTTGTATAGCAGAGATCCCTTATCTTTCAGTGCTAAAATACAGAATTGGGCATTTGAAAGCAAAAGCAACAGAAAATGAGCAGAGAAAGCAAGTGAGTTTGTCTACAGTAGGAAAATTACTTAGTGCTATGTAAAGTGATCCATGAATTGTATTCTTATTGCACTAATCATTAATAGTCATGGAACTGTAACACGAATTTGACTTGAAGAGACTCCTTGCTTTATGTTGGGGAACTGCATCTAAAGACAGGGTGCTCAGTCTCAAGCTTAAAAACTGCTTCAGGACTAAAAACACTTCCTGAATTTGACCTTTCATCTCACCACCATTAAACCACTTAGTTTTGGGAGCTAATTTCTAATTTAGCCCAGTATAAGTGTGAGTTAATTTATGCCTATTTTATTTTTCTCTGCTCTCATTTGTTCATGTCGCTACTATTTTGCTTCCTGCCTTTCTGTCTCTATTGTCTTTACTATTTTGCTATCTGTGTGTTTTTGAGCTCAAGATTTTATAGCATAATTACTGTAATCCTTCACAAAAAACCCAGTAAGATCCCATCAGTACTTAATAATTTAAATTGAAGGCAGTATGTGATAGGAAAGCTTAAGAAAATGAGTGGTTTTGGGATATTGGCAAATATAATCTTGTCTGCAAGTTCTGGTGCTGCATTCCTCATGGCCAACAGGAACAAGGAGCAAATCAGGACAAAAGGCTAGATCCTTCTGCAGCTTGTAGGAAAGAAATTTTAACATGTCTTGTTGAAGCCTGCACAGAAAACACTGTCCTGTCATTGCAAATAATAGGCAACAAATTGATACAGCCATTGGGGAGCTGAAAATGAGAGGTACAGGAAACAGCAATTAAGCAATTTCAAGCCTAAATCATAATACCACAAGAGAAACTCCCCAGACGCCTTTGCAGCCTTTCAAATAATCACTGGAGAAGTTTCTCCAGGAAAAGAAAAAAAAGAAAGAAACAAGAAAGCAAAATCAATGTGTATGCTCAGGAAAACACAGAACCACAACATCAAATTAAGGGGAAAATCCCAATGGATAGAAGAGGAAAGGACATGTGAGGACTGCAGAGTCCTGTGGGACAGCTTTGCAGCAGGAGCTGTGCAGGAGCTGCATGGCCACCAGCCCCATCCACAAGTCCTGCTCCTTACCCAGGAATCTTCTGCCCTCCTAAAGACTTCTTCATTTCTGCACAGAATTTTTGTTACTGTGTCCATGAGGGAGGAGATTCACCTTCAATAGGTGATTTAGAGGAGCATCTCAAAATCCCTCCAGAGCCAACTCAGCTCACCCAGGCATTCTGGCAGCCAAGGAGACGTCCTAGGCAGGAATTTAACATCACTGCCACCCCTGGTCTGACTCTGCTTGTGATTTTATGTTTCAGGCATCAAAACCAATCCTCTTTCCTCTCCTCCAATTGACTCGGATTTACCCTTCTAAGCAACTATGCAAGGGAAATCATTTGGTTGTCCCAGATAAATTCTCCAGCATAGTTTAATGTGGAAGCTCTGAATCTTTTTGCCCGATGATGAAATCTTAAACATGTTCCTAAACCAACTCCATGACTTTGCTAAGCAGGAGTCTTACTTGGGGTTATCAGAGGCAGATACCTGATAGTGTGATGTCCAGCATAGCCACAAAATGGTGTTTCTCTCTTTTGAACTGCAAAGTTAACTTTACACATTCCCAGTTTTGGGGAAAAGCTGGATTTGGAGATGTGCTAAGGATGTGGGCAGTATACATATGAAATATGTCTTGCCAGAAATGTCTTTTCAGGCCCAGTAACCCAAAGGTGCAGTGGAGGTCTTGAGCGTCTGTTTGTCTTTACCAGCATGAGCAGAAAGTAATGGAAATGATTAACAAAACCACAAGAGAATCAAGTAGGAGACAGCTAGAATTTTAACTCCAGGTAGTGCAATCATCTGAATATCTATTTCTTCCCATTTGCATGACTAACTGACACCTTGTTAACTGCTCATTAGGGACACTGCAAAGCAGTGCAGAACAAAATGAACACTTTGCAGCACAGAAGAGGGTTTCTAATTGTGAATTATACTGGAAAGAAAATCAGGTTTTAAAAATACATGTAAGGAGTCAACCTGTGTTCCATGCAAGGGAAACTGGAGACTGAGAACTTTCTGAACTGGTGCTGGAGCCTGAGCTGTGCTCACAGTGCTGCTCTGCCTTCCATGAATTCCAGCTAATGTATTGTGTCTGGCCACTGGTCTGAGCAAGAAGCATTCATAAAAAAATATTCAAGCCTTATTGATGTATTAGTCCACTGGAGTGGATTTCTTTGTTACTGTATAGACATATCTGAAGGCTCAGGTTTGCATGTTGTCCTGGTTTGGGCCAGGGTAAAGGTGATTTTCTGTCTTGTACTTTTGCTTTCAGCTATGTCTCCTGTAAGTAGTTGCACTTGCTGAAATTATCAGCAAGTTTCTCAGACAGTGTGTGTTTCTAGGACTGATAACACTTGATGTTTATAGTTACTGCTAGAGACTGGTGTGCAGAGCCAAGGACACTGCTCAGCTCTGAGGAAAACTTTTACCTCCCAGAAGGGATAAAGAGGTCCCACCTGCAGCCCTCCTCTGGGGAGGAACGGACAAGATAGATGCCAGAATTGACCAAACAGAGTATTCCATCCCATATACGTCATCCTCAGTATAAATTTGAGGGATCACAAGGGCCAAGCCAAGATTTCCTGCTTCCAGCTCCGGCTGCCTGCCCTTCCTGCCTTTCCTGCTTCCCTTCCTTCACCTGGCATCCTGGAAGGATCCCGTCCATTTGTCTGCCTGTGCTCCTGATCCATGCCAGCCCATATCTGTGTGTTCCTGCCTCCAGTTCCCAACTGCTGCCGACTCCAGGAGTCCAGCCTGGACTTTCCCAGAGCTGCCCTGCAGCCTCGGTGGTGACGTGAGAGCTATTGGGGGAAGGGGGGAGGAATGTGGTATCCATTTTCTTGTATATTTGTATATATTTATTAATTTTTCCTATTTATCATTACTGTTTCATTAAAGTTGTGTAGTTTAGTTTCCAACCCATAAGTCTCTCTCCCTTATTCTCTCTCCTTTCTTTATCAGGGAGGAGAGAGAGATTAATAGAGAGCGTCTGTTACTCGGTTTAATTGCCGGGCCAGTGTTAAAATGTGACACATGTGGATAAGATTTCAAATCCAGAAATATCCTGTCCTAGTGGTGAAGGCTCTGCTACAGTTGTTGTCTGTAAGTAGCTCTGCTGTGTGGGGAGCAGGAATATCTCATCTCTAAAGTACCAGCTTTCCCAGGCATTGTAGAAGGAGTAATGCTGAGGGCAGAAACCAGCAGTGCTCCAGCATCCAGGAATCCAGCTCTTAAACTCCTTCTGAAAGGTCCTCAGGTCCCTTCTCTCCATGCCTGCAGGCAGATGTCCCTTGCTTGGAGGGAACACATGGATGCCAGGGCAGTGACTGAACAAGAGCTGGACCATGGTCACCACACAAACCACCTCCTTGGCCAGGAGAGGTAACAACCTCTCAATGCTCTTGCACATCACAGCAGTGAGATTATAAGATTTTCCTCCCACTTGCAGCCCAAAACGTCCACTGGGAAGTCTGGGCTAAATGTAATTTTCTTTCCACGTACCAGAGGGTAATTTTACTCATTTTCTTGCCTGTTTATTTTGTCCTGCACCAGCAGAAAGGACAACAACTGATAAAGGGAGAGAGCAAGAGAGCTGCAGCAGTGATATTTCCATTTTATTTATGGTGATGCTGTGTGGCCAGATGTAAAACTGGATCTTCGTGCTGTGTCAGTTCTGTTGCTTCTTGATCTCAGGCTGGCACTTCAAAGCTCCCATCTCCACCCCTTCTGGGGTGCAGGGCCAAAGCAGAGGGATCAGGTGAAGGTATGAATCCAGGGAACAGAACTGCTACTCTCAAGAAAGTAAAGGTGAAAACAAACCAGTGAGCAATTTTATAGTTTGTTTTTCTTTGAGCAGACACCTCAGGCTAAATCTTGCTCTCCTGAAACTGAAGTCAAAGGGATGAGTCCTGTGAATGAGGAGAGAGAAAACTGCAAACTGGAGACACAAAAAAATCCTCCCAAAGGCAAATATGAGATATATAATTACAGCTGAAAACAGAAATATTCGGCTTCTGTTACAGCCTTTTCAGAGAGGACTCTATTTGCATGAGAGATGAGCAGTGAATCAGAGACTTTTTGATCCAAGAAAACCTTGCTGAAGGAGACAATGAACATTTCAAAATCAATGGCAGGAACAACTAGAAAGGTATCAGTTTCAATGACAGCCCACTTGAATAAAGCAAACAAAACCTAGTTGTTTGCAACCCAATCAAGTACAGAATCAGTTATATCATTAGTGTTTCCTTTGAAAACAGCTCTTGCAGAAATGCATGTTTTATTCACTGTGGTGCATGGCCATGCATCTTTTTTATTAGAAAAAAATAGATAAATGAAAAAGCAAGTAAGCAAATATTAAGTGAGAACAATCAAATGACAAAGAAAATAGAGAATGATTATAACTCCTTCTAAACCCCTTCTAAGGGGAGGTGTTGATAAACCACAGGGAGAGAGACCATATAAGTATCTTTTCAAACAGAAACAACAGTATTTGATGGCACGGGTATGCCTTGCTCTTTAAAAAAATAGTAAAATTTCTTGCACATTGCTGGAGGAAGCAGCTGCAACACCCGTTTGCATCAGCCCTGCAGGTGTAATGCAAGTATTGCCACACTGGGCTAAACTTCTGATGTCCTCAAGGGACTGCACAGGGTAATGACTTTGATGGATCACAGTTGCACTTGAAGCTGAGCTAGGAAAGATTACTGTGTCTCAGGCAGAGAGGTTCCCCTCACCTGCTTTTTCTTTTTTTTTTTTTTTTTTTGTTCTGATGAGATAATTTTTCTAATTAACCTTGATAACATTTCCAGACGCACATAAGATGGAAATACATTTTGAAATGGACATTTCAATTTACCCGTGTTTTCTAAGAGTGAATACAGGAATACAGAATTTTAACACCTTGGCTGCCATTTGGAAAGCTAAAGCTGAACCTCTTCCACAGAAACAGAAGTTGCCAAAAGAACCTTTGACAGAAATCCATGCTTCCATGGGCACCTATGTGTTTTGTATATGCTAACGGGATATGGAGAATAATATGAATGAAGAACAACCTCCCAAGTTTTATTCCTCTTTTGATGCCAACCAAGGAGGTTGTCCATACTGTCCTTTACAGGATCTGTAAAAATGTTTAAAAGGCAAAGCATGCCAGGCAAAGCATCCTTTCAAAGTGTTCCTGATTGGATCTTGGCCATTCACACCATCCCTCCTAAGAGCAGTGACTTCACATGGAAATCATCCTGGAAGTAAAATGAGCCATTCCCCCTGGTCTCATCTGCTTTGTGCACTTTAAAATTACCCAAGCTGTGCTGCTTCCAGAAGTTTTTCAAAGCTTACCTGAGCTCCTTTGTTCTATCCTGGGTTTACACCAGCAGTGATTTTCTTCTGTGTAGAGCTGGAAAAGCTCTGCTTCCTAAAAGGAGCCATGATAGCTGTAAGAAGGGAAAAGTAATTCCCTAGTTATCCTTTCACCACCTCCTTTGGACCTGTGGGTGAGTTGAGGCAAGTGCTGCTTTTCCCAAGGGGCTTGCTGGAGGCAGTGTTTTCCTATGATACCTGAAAGATGCTAAATCTTGCTCAGGGTGCAATATAAAAACTAATCTAACATATTTTCTAGACTCAAATGCAATAAATGTGAATTTATTGCTCACCATTGATCATGTTTCTGAGTCTCTCAATGCAATTGTTTAAAAGGAGCTGCAACATCAATGGCCAAGACTTCATGCAAGCAGAGGAACTGAGGGACAGTAACACAGGGAACATCCTGCCTTTTCCCCAGACACTGGGAACTGAGGCTTAAGGTTTAGCAGGATATTGGCCACCAGCAAAATAGAATTTAAGGGGGAGCCGATGTATATGAGGGTTTTAAGAAGGCAGCAATTTTAGATATCACAATTCTTTCCTATCTCTTCAGAGGTTATGCTGGTACTTTTTTACCAATCTGCCTTTCCCTTCCTCAGAGAGACCCTGTTCCAGTTTTTGCTGCATCTGGGTTTACTGGTTTGCTGCCAAATGGGGTGTCACCCAGCATTCAGGAAACTGATTGCTTCCATTGCAGGAGGCATGATCATTGGGCCTAAAAAATAGCAATATTTAAACAGAGGGGATATAAAGTGAGATTTTGGGGTTAAAGATTTGGGTGATCACTTGTTTTTGAAGAAATAAACCAGGAATGACATGAGAGTGTTCATCAAATGTCTCCTGCGTGTGCAGGACATCAAGAGTGCAATTTTGGGGCATCATGTGAGATACATCTCCAGCAGTAACTCAGATGTGAATCTGAGGTAAATGTGTGCTGCAAAAAGTGCTTGTGTCATTTCCAGGAGCTTCGTAAACATAGCATGAAGGACTTAGCTATGGGGATAGAAATAGTCTGGAAAACTCAGAAACCATAGTTAAAGAACTTAAAAAGAACATCTGAGAAGATGAACCTTTTGATAGGATTTAAACTGCCTATGGGATTCAAGAGCTTTAATCAACAAAAGCAGCTTATTCCATCACTGTCATGAGCAATAGCAGAAAAGGCATCATCAGTGGAGAACATTGTAGAAAACAATTTATTTGGTTTAATCAACTGTTTAGAGAAAACTGAGACTCCTCCCTTTGTCTGGTGACCATCTGGATGGATTTTTGCCTTGGAAATCCTGTCCTGAACTTGAAGCAAACAAACATTTTTTCACGTGGCAAGAAAGAAAAGATTGAAGCTATATGCCAGAACTGGAAAAGCTGCCCATGCATATCAATATACTTACCTAGAGCAAGAAAAATATGCTCTTTGTTTCTGGGACATTATCTTTGTGACTCTTGTGAAGGTCTCCTTGACCATAAAGTCAGGGAAAAGAGATTTATTTATTCCCATATATGACATCTATTTCTACAATGTTCCCAGATTACTCTCACACCACACTAGATTCTCTGAGGGTTAATTTTTATGTTCCACAATGAGGTTTTAGTCCCCTCAAAAAGAGTTTGGGGCAGGTAGTATTTTCCTGGGGGAGGAGGTGATATGGGCACCTGCAGCATGGACCCAGAGCACAGTGTGGGATTTCTGTGGAGTTTTGCAGGACTGGTACCCAGTGAGGTGGTGGTACCAGATGGTCTCCCCTCCACCAGAGCCAGACCCAGGCCATTTTGGGCAGCTGGCTGTCATGCTGATGGACCCAAAATCATCAGCTGTCACTGGGGCCCCATCCAAAACTATAAAAAGTTTTGTATATGGTAAAGGCCATAATGGGGAGGAATAATGCAAAGAGGCGTAAATGTTTATTTTCCTCTTCCTTTATGGTTAGCCATTATGGATTTGGGTGGTACTGTTTTGGATGGACTCTGGGCAGCTCTGTGCTGCAATATATTCACTCAAACACTCATATAAATGAGCTGGCAGTTCAGGTGATGGTTGTTTCCCCTTTCAAGCTATTTTAACATCCCTGTCTCTTTCTTCTAACTAAAATATCTGATGCAAAAAAAACCCAACTTGTGACTGCTAACTATATACACATAAAAACCAGACAGCAACAAAACCTTTATGCTCTTTACCATTGTTGGTTGTCAGTATTTATTACACCTCTGAACCTGCCTCACTGAATGCAGAAAGGCAGGAGGAATGCTGTATTTCATCTTACTTTTTTTCACTGCTTGGGTAAGGTGTAAGTAGCATTTCCTATAAAGTCAGCTAATATGATCCTTCATCTCAGACATGTATAATTTACAAATTGTAAAAGCAACAGGTCATTATATTTATATCAATCCACGTGTTACATGAAAAGCTCCAATATTTTGGAAGGAGCTGTCACATACTCCACAAAGGACACCAATAAATCATCCCTTGGCTCTTGCTCTTTCATGCACCATCATTGCTGTGGCAGAAAGACAAACATGTTGCCTACCATCAAGTAGTTCAAGGCTGCTGTGCTAGTGTACATTTTGACACTGTGTAATGTGCATTTTTGCAGACACAAATACAGATATATCTAAAATATACAGCTGGAAGATTTTAAGCTCAAGATGAAACACCTTTTCCTTTTTTTATTTTGAAATTGCCTTGAAGTGAACTGTGAATTGCTTTGCATTAAAATGAAAGGCAAGCCCTAAAAGATATATGTTAAAATGCTTTCAATTATAGTAAAATCTTTCAGAATATTTAGAGCATGTTGAGAGCACCTATGCAGGCACATATTACCTTCCCACCAGCACTGCAGAGTCTGAGAGCTGAATTATCAGGAAAGGTCTTTTGCTGGACTTCAGACAAATCACTCTGATGTGCCAAAATTGATTTGGCATGAAATCATCAATAAGCCCTCCAGAACACTAATAGCATTAAAGGCGGAGGCCAGGATTGTCAGACTTGCTTGGCTAAAGTTAGGCTGATAAATTAGTGGTTAGGCAGCCCAAATTAAGTCTTCTGCTTCCAGATGTGCTGTGTCCATTGGTCCAGCTGAAGCTATTTCAGCAATTGACACAGCTGCATGGGGGCACTTGGGAGTACTGGGGACAAGGGGAAGAGTTTTTAATGGTTTTGCTTCTCTGTTCAAATCTGTATCCCCAAGCCTCAGATGCTGTAAGAACTCCAGGCAGTTGCTAAACCACTTGAGTTTTGTGCATTTTTTATTTTTTACAAACACGAATCTTTCACCCACTGGACACACTGGCAGAGCCCAGCACTCTGAGCAGAGGGCTGACAGATGAAAATCATCAACCTTTTCTCCCAGTTCTACTTTCAGCTCTCCTCTTGGCCTTGGGTGCAACTTCTCTCAGCCTCTGCTTTCTTGTCAGTGGGCATGATGTGCATTTTCCACACATGCTGTGAAGTTCTCTCACTATATTAATCTGCTTTCCCTGGAGCAAAAATTTGCTGTAGAATATTTCCTATGAAAGTATAGAGCAATTTTCTTCCCCAAGCCAGTTGTATTTATGGAAATTAAGAGTATGAAACAGCATTTGGACCAGGTCTGTAGGCAATAAGATACATACGTGCTATCTCTGTAACATTTAGGGAGAGGAGCCTTGGGTGACATAAATCTGGTTCCTCTAACTTCAGTGAATTTGACAGAATGTCCTTTGGTGGAGCTATTGATTCAGTTCAGCTGAGGTCCAGGCCTCTGCCTCTTCAATAGCAACATTTCCTAAAATGAATGGGAAAAGCAGAGTACAGGAGGAGACCTGCAGCCAAGCAACAGCTCAAGGGAACTAAAACTGTCGTAGCTGATTAACAGAAATGAAAGCTGCTCAGAAACAAATCTGAGTATGAATTTGGAGCACAAGAATTAATTGAGAAGGGGATTCTCTTTGTACTCCTTTTAGTAGGTCAGACAGTTTATCCACTAAGATGCCTTTGAAGCTGCCAGCAAAAGAGGCATCGCTGGAAAGATGAAACAAGCCAGGGAGTGAAGTCATCTATTTGTTCTAAACCCCACTATTCTGAGCAAATTAGTTGCATGCTGCATAACAGAAGCCTAAGACAAAGATGCTCCATGAGCTTTTCCAAAGGAAGGGCTGTGGCAAGAGATGAGCTGGCAGTACCTTGCAGCCATAGTGCAAGAACAGGGGTGTGCTGCTGAGATTTTGAGTTTCTACTTCTTTCTGAGGTGAAAAAGATGGTGATATTGTGGTGACTTGGTAGATGGCTGTTCATATTGCCATGGATTCAGTAGGGGTTTTTACATTGATTCTGCAGGAATGTGGTTCACAAGGGGAAGGGAAAAAAAAAAAAAAGCAGATACAGGCACATGATCAGTAGGATATAGGAACAAGACTGTGACCCATGGAGTGACAGACAACAGGAGTAAGGATTCTCACTAATAATATACAGAAAGGTATTTGAGAGAAAGAAAGGTGTAAAAAGCTGTTGTTTTTTTCCATCTCTTGGCTGTTTGAAGATATTGTCAGTAGAAAAATCCACAGACCTGCCCCTGTTTTTAATGCAGAAAGACAATATGGGATGTTTGTTCCTGAAAGAGCAGGAATAAAAGATATTAAGATCCCACAGTCCTGCTCTTCCTCACCAGAGAGGAGCCATGGCAGATCATGCCATCTTCTGCCTCCAACATCCAAACTTGTACCTAAGAAATCCATCACCTTTTGCTGAGGATCTGTTTATAAGAAACAGGAAAAGAGAATGCAGTCACAGAATAGGGCACATTTTAGAAAAGTAAATTGTAAAAACCATGCTTGTTTGCCCATATTTTTCTACACCTACAGCTCCAAAACCAATAAATGGAGCTTTTTGTCCTGATGCTGTATTATGTTGTATTTATTGCTTTTTCCAGCCAAAAGTGCTTTGTGTGAGATTAAAAAGCTGCAAGTCTCAGGCCATCTGGCCAACCAAATGGATTTAGTGTACAGGATCACTGCCAGATGTATACAAGTTGTAAGTTTAATTTTTGAACACATAAAGTGCCTGGGAGTCTGTGTCTGTTATTCAGGGGAAATACCATTCCAGTTTTCCAAAAGAATCCAGATACCCTTTAAATATAGGTGTATGGCTTTTTTTTTGTCCTTCACATGGCTTAAAGATGTATTCTTTGTTTCTCATAAAGAAAAATTATGGCAAGGGAGTTTTGCATATATCCTACATGTTCTGTTTGTTTGATCAGATCTGTCTGACCATATGGAACAGTGAGAAACACAGCAATAAGTTTTCTTAAGGACCTTCATTGCAATTGTTTAACTGAAAGATAAAATTTCACAGAGTACTTTGGCTTAATTTGCACTTATATTTATTTATTATCAAACTTGGAGCATAAGCATGTTTTCAAGTATATAATAGTTTATAATGTCTTGAAAGTGGTATTTAATTGACTTGATTTAATTTAAATGAGGAGCTAATGGAACATGAGATATATTTTTAGCTTTGCAGACTGTAAGAAGGATAAAGTGCATTAGTGCATGTAATTTTTTCTTTGCAAACATTCTGTCATTAAAAGGTCTACAGCACATCTGATATAGGTATTGTGAAAATAAGGAAAGGTGTGAGCACAAATAGCCCTGGGCTTTGCAAGAAGGTCTAGACGATTTTGTTCATAACAGCCCAGCTGAAATCCAGGGTAGAGCAGGATTTGGGTGATGGGAAGCAGTGATTTGTGGGTCTGGCTCTGCTGCCATCCACATCAATGTATTTCTTCCCAGCTGAAATACTCAGGTTGAATTACTTGCTCCTAAACAGACCTGAAGGCCCAATGAATCAGAGATAAATGTTTGGAAAGGAAAGACTTGGGTGGCAGGGCAGAGTTATTCTCCCCTGCCTGACGGAGCAGGAAGGGAGGAGCTGGAGAAAATCAGATATCCACAGCAGCCCAGGGCTTGGTGCCCCTGAGAGGTGGGAAACGGGACACAGCTCAGCCTCCTGGGTTTGGCAGCTGCCATCAGAGTCAAACTGAAGTGTGAGTAGAGAAAAAGAGGTTTAAATACCTGGAAAAGGAGAGTAGTGGCAGCCTTGCTAGACATTGCCAAGAAGCAGAACCTCTGATAGGAATTCCTTTGCAATTCCTTTCCTAACACTAAAACCAAATCTCAGTCTTCCAACAAAAAGCCTTCATTAGCCTTGAAATCCATAGGTTTAATTGCATTTCTCCTAGAGACAGAGAAGTTTTGGTTAGCAGCTCAGATCAGAGTGTTTGATGATTACTCAGGAAGAAGGTCTCCATGTGCTTTTGGGTGCACCTTTCAAATGAAAAGCCATAAAAGAAAAGCTGACACTGTAATTTATAGTTTATTTTATTCTTGAAAGTAGTTTTCCCTATAGGTCGTCTTCTTCTCCTGCAACTCGTCCAAGGGGTGGGAATCAGGAAAACCAAATAAATAGTAGATTTCATAAAGCAATGAGCAGCAAATTGAGCAAAAGGAGGATTCTGAAGACTAAATCTTTTGTTCAAAGAGTGATTAAAAAGCATTAAGTTGGATGAAGTAAATCTAGAGCTTAACTGCATGAACCTTCTGCCCTGTTTTTCTCCTACTTGGTTTTACTTGTATGAAGAAATTGAAGGAGCTGGGGAGACCTCTCAAGGACTGCTGAGGATGGAGCTCTCTTAAAATAATGGTTGAGCACCATAAATTGGACAGAAACTGGTTTTCCTGGACAGCTGTGTCTGAGAGCAGCAAGAATAAGCTGAGTGCTCTTTTCCAGCACAGGACTGAAACATTTCACACCCAAAATGTTTGTGCTGTAGGGATTCCTCTAAGCAATGAAATTCTGGCATTTGTAGCCTCCTCTCCCCATGGCTTAAATGAAAGCAGTTCCTCTGCCCCAGAGCAAATACAGCTGCAGTTCATTGCTGCCAGAAGGAAGTGTCAGGGTAATTGCTATTTGCTTTGCATTCAGAATACATTTTTTTTTCTTGTGGTTTTTAGATTAAATCTGCACAAGATGAGGGCACCCAGCTCTCTCTGGGGATTGTTTGCCTTAAAGAAAACTCTGTGTTTAGGAGAGCAGGAAAGGGCAATAATATGAAGTGGGAGTTATCAGAGGATGCTGTATTGTAGCCACGTGTATACAGCAAGAGAGACTAAAACCCAATGAATGGTCAGGTTTCTGCACTCTGCTTGTGCACAGCACTTGGAAATCTCTGAGGGTTTTTTTTTTTTTCCATACTGTATTTATCCAGAAAGACCAAGGGTGGAGGACAGAGTGCAGCTGCAAACAGAATTGGTATATTATTTTTTCTTACAGCTTTTCTGCATTTACCAACTTAATTGCTTTCTTCTCTTTAGACTGACTTTAAGTTAATTGCTAGTTTGATTTCAAACTAATTGTTAATTTCAAAATCACCTCTTTCCAGCCATTTACCATCATGGGCTCTTTGGTCTGGATGTTTTTGTGTCCTTCCAGTTTGACCTGATGCCATTTCCTTTATCTGAAATAGTTTTATTTCTGGTCTTTGCTGTCCTTATGAACATGATCCTTTCAATCTTTACTTCTGGAGACCACTGCCCTGGGACATCAGCTGTGCCCTGTATCTCTGCCACATGGAGTGACAGCACGGAGCAATGCAGAGCTCTCCCTGTGCCAACAGCATTAAATTGAGTGGTACTGAGCAAGAAAAAAATGCCTTTAAGCCTTTTGCTCTCCTTGGATCTTAATTTCCCTCTTGATTCACTCTTCACATTCTAATGAAGACCAGAAGGAGGAGTTTTGCCCTGCCCAAGGCACTTGAATTGAGCTGGAGGAAAGTTATTTTCCTTCCAGAAGTTGTTTTTTATATTTCATCCATTATCTCATTCTGGGATTGGATGTGTACAGGGCTTTTGGTTAAAAGGAAGTTTTCTTCTCCTCCAGAGAGAGCTAATAAGTAGCCTGGTGGCTTGGGTACCTGTTCAAGGCAGAGGACATTGAATATCTTCTCAGTCTGGTGCTTACCAGGGAGTGAGATTCACTCCTGAACATTAAGGGGCCCAGGATTTTGATCTCCCCTCTTCTTTCCCTCTGACCTTTCTCGCCTTGCCCCCATAATCACTATTATTCACAAGGAAATTTGCTTAATCATCCATCTAACAAAAAAGCCCACATGGTTATAGCCAAGAAAGCTGAACACTCAATCAGGACTCGAGTTGAAGGACTTTTTTCTAGCTCCAACTGTAGAGGATACTCATATTTATACTGGCATTTTTTTTTCTCTTTCAAGTAGGTTTGATTATCATAGAATCATAATTTCCTCTCAGAATTGCTTTACCAAGGGGGCACGCTGTATAAATCATGAAAACAAGACATGGCAAATGTCAGGCTCGTCTCCTGGTCCAGCCATGTGCCAAGAGATTGTTCCCTGCAGAATTTTCCCCAGTGCTCTGCTGTAGAAAAGTAGCAAAGAGATGCTTTATCTGCAAAACAGCTCCCTGCCTATATATAGCCCTGCAGAACTCATCATCTTTACTTACAGAGAAATGATTTTACACCCCTGTTACAGAACAAGGTCCCTGTGTCCACAGTGTCCCAGCTGAGTTTGCCCACCTGTAGGTTCCCAAAGCCACAAGTGTGAAAGCTGAGAGGCATCTGCAGATCAATAATTAAATCAGAAGCATTTTTTTATCCACCACAACTACATGTCCTGCCCTTCCATAACACATCAATAACCAACCAGCAACCACCTGATTACTCCCCCATGGATAACAGGCAGCCCAGCAAAATGTTCCTGTCCATTTAAAGCTGACAGGGAGCATTTCATTACCAGATCCTCTCCCTCTTTGCCAGAAGCTACCAAACAATAAAATGGAAAGGAGAGATATAGCTTGTGGCATCTGTCAGTGCAAGTAGCCTTTGGTCCAACCGGGGATGTTATAAATATTATATTAGGAGTATTAGCAAGAGCAGATTGGATTGCAATAGGTCCAGAATGAGAGAGCCTGAAGGTTGGCAATAAAGTTGGAAGAAATGAAATGGTTTGGCATAGGTATCTTCTGCTTTGCACTGTGCAAGGAGTGAAGAGCAAAGAGGGAAATCTTTCTGCCTTGATCCAGCCCATTTGGAGCACCTATTTAGAAGAGCCATTTTTGCCACCTTGGTGAAGATGGGCTGCACCTTCATGGGCAAACACTGTGATAGAAGATGCTGTCCTCACAAAGTCTATTTCATTACCCTCTTCACTGTTTTGTGCTTTTGTGGACACATTTCTCTATATTTAACCAGTTTTGCATCAGTAACACTTTGAGACAGAGCAGGGAGCGTGGGTTCAACTTGCGCAGATTTCATGGGACAGCCCAGGCACATCAGTGCGGGACAGAGTCTGAAGACATTCCAGGTACTGGAAGATAAAAAAATAGTTACTAATTCCTCTTGGTTTCACACAATGAAAGCTCCTGAAGCTGCCATTTAGATTTTACTCCCAGCTCTAGACACTAAAATTATTTTTTAAATCTTGTTCAAGTCTCTACATCTTTGTACCCAACTTGTATTGTGGAGTGAAGATTATTTCTTTAGCCTCAACTTCCATGAGGAGCTCAGAAACTTCTGGCAGAGGCATATGAGTGTCTCAGATAAACAGGAAAATTTATTATATATGTTGAAAATCTGACAGCTTCAAGGGGGCAGAGAAAATCTGGAAGGTGTGAGGTATATCTCTTATTCCTTCCTCTTATTGCATTTTTAGGTGTTACTTGTAAATAAAAGTTGTTCATCAAAAAGCTTGATTTTTTACAACATTGTTTCCAAAAAGAAAAAAAAAAAAAGCACCCAAAAATGAAACAGAAAACCAAAGACCCTCTAACATTTTTCCTCCAGCAACGAGAGAACAAAGCAGGGAAAAATCACTGAAGAGGTGGGAATTCCCCACACTAACCTCTTGGTGTGCACAGGGGATTAAGAAAAACAGGTGCCAGAAATTGGTGCAGACTCTATTTCCCTAGAGGCACAGAGATATTGAGGAAAATCATAATAACTCTGTAATATGTGATTAAGAAATTAGGATTATTTTTTTTTTTCCATTTTAAGAATGCAGCAGAGTGGAGAGGAACCACCTGAGAAAGCTGAGAGCAAGAGGAGTGAGGAGAAATCATTCCAGTCAATACCTGTGAAGCATGGGTTTGCATCATTTGCTCTTACAGCTTTTTTATGATAGCAGAAAATGCTCATGGAGAAGAGAACAGCTTTGATCACCTTGGGCAAAAGGCTGTTATATAAACAAGTAATAGTCAATTGCCCTCTGCTTGCTCTCTGGAAGGACTTTTCTCCCATTTCAAGGCAGAGGTAGGTCTTAACTCAAGAGCACTCAGCACAAAAAGATGCTTGAATTTTTGTGTTGTTTAAGGATGTGCCTTTTTGCACATTCTTTTTTAACCACTTTAAATAGGTGCTGTGAATGGAAAGTCGAGGAGTTGCATTATCATTAGCTTGCACCTGGGGGCAGAAAGAAAATACACCGTCTGACCTTAGGTGGATAAGAATCCCTGGCAAATGGCAGTGAAATATCCTCAACTGCTCTGCCACTGATATCCCCATTTCTGGGATTGCATCTGCCTGATGAAACACACCAAGGTTCAGCTCTTCTTGCAGGTCTGTAGCATCTGCAGGACAGGATGAGGCAGTCGGTGTGCTGGGGGGGATTACACCCTCTACACCCATCCAAGGGTTGGCAGTGATTTTCCAGCATCATGCCTGGTCCTCCTGGACTGTCACTTTGCTGCTTTGAAATGTCCACATGCATCCCTCCTAATCATGGCCCATCCTGGTGCCAGGAAATGTGTCCTGCACATCTGTAAGCGCCTGGTGGTGCTCCCATCTTCTAGATGAGATGAATTTAAGGTGCCAGGTGCTCCCTCCCGGCCTGTCACTCTACTCTGCTGAGCTGTCACGCACCAGGTAGGGCCAAAACCAGTCTGCCCAGCACTTGAGCACTGTCCTGCTTGGAAGATATCTAGTGCCAAACTAAGAGGTCTGTCTCTTGCTGTCCCTGTGTTACAGACAGCTGCTATTTGGGGCCATATTTGTGTCCCCCATGCAGCATAAAGTATGTACAGTCATTCCCTACTCTGGCTTCTCTTTTCACACTAGACATTGCAATTTGTGCTTTGGCTCTCTTCCTAATTACTGTATTATTAGCTCTATTTTCATCTCCTCTCAGCTGTTTATTTTGTAGGGAGTTGTTTTGGCTGCTCTACATCTCACAAATTGAGTAGCTGAACCAAGTCCACAAACACTAACAGAAAAATCACGTGGAGCAGCCCTCATCTGACCAGCATCTTCTTCACCCTCATGTGTCCTGCTGCTCCCTGCCCCTGCCAGCATCCCAACCAGTGTCCTGCTGCATTTCCAAACATCTCATGGAGCAGGGTGAGCAGATAGCCTGAGGCAGCTGGGCTGTGTGAGCCTCCATTTGCAAACCCAAGCTTGTGATTCCTAAGACACAGAAGATGTTTAGTATGTCATGTGTCACTTTATGGGTTATTCCAGCCTTAATGACAAAGTCTGAAATGGTGCACAAAAAGATGTCCTCTTGAATGTGCTCCCTGCAGAAGCAGGAGGCTTTGTTCCTCAGTCAGAGTGGTTTTCCATTTGTATCCAGGACATCTGAGCAAAGGAGCTGATACTCTTCACCACTCAAGGTGGTTGGTCCTACAGTTTGTCATCTCCCCCTTGTCCCCTCAACAGCACATCAGTGCTCTAGTTTTTTTGGTACAGTTTTTTGGTAGTTACTGGAAATGGGACTCACAAAGGGGCTGGAGAGGTCTCCAGAGCCCTCCATGGGTTTCTGGAGGGGAAAGGAACTGTGTGACTTCAGTTTTCTCCTTGTCTCCTGACAGCTTCAGACCACAGGGGCTTCTCAGTTAGGTGTGACAGGGATGGAGTCATCCTGAAATCACTTCTCACAGACCTCCTTGGGTTTTTGGGGAGGCCTCATTTACATATTTGCATTCCCAGAATATGTCTCTGGAGATCCCTGGCTGTGATCAGCATCAGGTATGAGCCCTGAAGTCTGCAACAGCATTGGAGCTCTCTGCTTCCCCACTGCCCATCAACAGCTACAATGGGAATTTCCACCTGCAGTGTGCAGATTGGGTCCAGGCTGTTCATCTGAAGGGAATAAACTGAGAAACAAGGAAGGAGCCCTCACCTTCTGATTTCTTGGGAGCAAAGTATTCTCAAAGGTCCTATTTTCTTCTGGCTCAGTGGAAATCCTCGAGGGGATGAGCTGAGGAAGGATATTAGGAGGTTCATTAAGAGCAAACAAAGCAGAAGCCTAGAGAAAAGCAGAGAGGGGCTTGGATAGAAGCAGAAACAAGTGATCTCCATTCAGCACTCCCACTAAATAAAACTAAAAGCTGAATAAATAAATAAAGCCGCCTCTCTCCCAGGATTTGGAAGACGAGGTAGCACAGGTTACAAAGAAGTCTTAGATAGAAAAGAGTTTTCTAAAAATTTTAACCCCCTCCCAGGCAAGCCATGGCTTTAGCAGCAACCTGGGATCTTCGGCAGTCTTAAGCCCACTCCCCAGCAGAAGCTGCAGAAGCTGGAGAGAGTTTGTAATGTTTAATGACACAAAATCAATTGGAAGTGGATGCTGACTTCCACAATCAATTGTAGAAGCTCTCTCAGAGAACAGGAGAAAGTGGGAGATTTTCCATTAGCCCTGGAAATCTCATCAACCATAGGAAAATGGTTACAAACGACCCTGCACTCCAATAAGTGTATTAATAACCCTGTCCTCCCTCATTCCTCATGGCTCTAGAAGAGGATAGCATTTTGTCACTGATATAAGGTCATGTCTTGGTCTCTTTTCCATCCTTTCATTGCACAAACATCCATGTGGCTGTGGGTACCTTAACAGAATGAGCTGAACCACAGCTCAGAGTTGTTGTCCTGTGAGCTGGGAATATCCAAGGGACAGGAATCACAGAGGGGTAAGAGAAAGTGACCAAAATGGTAGGTAGGTTCCATGCAAAGGGGTTCCCTGGGGACACAAGGACCTCCTCACCCTGAGGGTGCCAAGTCCACCCCAGCACTCAGGGGCTGCTCAGTCTCAGGGAAAGTGCCTGCTGGTTTGGGCAGGCTCTGTGCCATTTGCCAAACTCAGTGCTGCATGGCATTAAATGTCCTTTTTCTGCCCTTGTTTTGCTCAGGCTGAGCGAATGTGATGTCTTCTGCTAGCTGGAATCTGAAAAAAAACAAAGTTAATTTTTGCATCTTTTAAAAAAATCC
The DNA here is from genome assembly GCF_036169615.1 of Heliangelus exortis. Classification (NCBI taxonomy): domain Eukaryota; kingdom Metazoa; phylum Chordata; class Aves; order Apodiformes; family Trochilidae; genus Heliangelus; species Heliangelus exortis. The sequence continues at coordinate 5,934,566 of NC_092427.1, forward strand.
CTGAACAAAGGAAAGTCAGGAACAGCCCTGACTGTAGCTCAGTAAAAATCAAGAAGCCTTTTTCCAATGTTGCAGGTTCACTGCAGGAGTCCAGCTAAGTGAAGTTAAGGAAGGGTTTGTAATGCACAATTTAATCAGTGAATTTGTATATCTCAAAAGGCAGGCTTAATTTAATATTGTTTCTAATGGCTATTGTCTTCATGCTTGCCTGTTTCCTCGGTGCTTTTCCCTTTTGTAATTACTTGAATGGGCACTTCCAGGTGCACTGCATATATTAGCAAGCACTTTCATTTTAGTAATGAGTGAGACAATTTCAGTGTTTATTTCTTCATTGTCCTAATACTTTATTAAAGGCCCTGATTCTTCTGAAAGAGAAAAACATTTACGACTTGTTTCTGCCCTGTTTTCCATCTTATGCTGCCCTTGGAAATAGAAGAGTCACCTTCCTTACTGGACAGGGTTAGAGCACATTTAAATTATCAGAGAAAAGTAACACTAAAAGGGGATGCTTTGGGGATGAGCAGTAAGCACTTGTTGAACTTAAAGCTTTCCCCTTGGTCATCAGGACCTGGGGTTTTAAGCTCTGTTAGGGGGGTACCTGCAGCTCCCATTGCTACACCCCACTACTATCCCTTAACATTAATGTGCATTCTCCCACTCCTTGCCCCACAGTTTGCAGCCTGGGGATTCTTGGGATGAGCCCAGCCCCCCTGGCAGCTGATTAATACTGTGCCAGGATTTCAGCCTCAGCAGACAACCTCCATCCTGGGGCTGAGCAGCATTTATTATACATGCACAACATCCCTTTGCCACATGCTAGTCTAATTTTCAGATTAGCTGTTTATTAGCATCATTACAAACATGGCTCTTCATCTTCTATTAAGTGGTTCTGCAGCCACTGTGCTCCCACATGGAGCCTGTGAGGAAGCACTTGGCTCACTAAATTACCCTGCAAATGTCAAACTTGCTCTGTTATTAGCTGTGAGTCTTACATCCTTTTTATTAGGATTTTGTGTCTGGAGGGTGCCCTGTGGTGTGTAGATTTTTAAAAATACAAACCGGTGTCATTTCACTGTTTAAGAGAACATTTAATTAAACTGGATTCATTGCTTGTATGGGGGAAGTTAAATGAAAACTAAATAGATAGCATATGACTGCATGGTATTAAGAAGACCGACTGCTCCAGAGACCAAACTCTTTTAACACAACATTAAGCTGAACTCATTTCATATGCACAGGTTAGCTCTGGCCTGTGAGGAGAACATATTTTGAGAAGATCTGCAGAGTGGTTATGGGCACTAAAGAGCTTTTAACAAAATGCATATTTCAGGGAAGAAATACTTCCTAAGCTAGACTTAAATACTCTAACGACAGAAATCAAAGCTTCTCACTGACTCTAGGTAGCCTTTTAAGAATTAGCACTTTTAAGTAGCAAATATAAATTATGTAATTGTCTTTGTTTATTATTTCACTGGCTATAAAATAGCAAAGGGACGTGATGCTACGAAAATAAAATTGGAAGTATTTTTTAGGCCTAAGTTGCATCATGACTTAGGGTTTCAGGAAAGCAATGGGAATTGGAATTAAAAATTTTATTATGCGTTTTCCTATTTCCTACCCCATGGTTGGTACAGTCAGATTTTTTTGAGAAGGGCACTCACCAAATTTCCTTTCCAGGCATCCTAAGCTGGTTTTTGAAAGTCCACCACACCCATGTCCTTCTCTAGCCCTGTCCCTAAAATTCTGTCTGTAAGTCTAAAGGCCTTCAGCAGTGATCTGGCAAAAGCTGCTCTTTTTTAAATTAATTGAAGCCACTTTATGGCTCCCAACTGCTCTGAGGTTAGGATTACCTTCGGTGTTTTTGCTCATCTTTTGGGGCAGGAATAAGGGTCTGGGTGTGCTCCACTTCATGGCGCTGGCTGAGTATCACAGTCCCATTCCTGCTTCTCTCCTCTGTGCCCTCCTTGGCTGCTGATTTACTAACACTAAAACCATGACAGTGACAAGCTCCAGCTCAAGCCCTGTTTAGAGCCTCACAAGGACACCAGATCTATTTTCTTTGCTTGTGAGCAAGCATGCATAGCAAGAGCTCCAGAGAGGCAGCTCTCAGCATGAGGTTCCTGACTGAAAATCATTAGGCAATTGAGATCTTGTATCTGAAACTGGAATTACCTGTTTCTTCCATGAAAGTCACTTAGCATCAGGCTGCTTGGCATGTAGCTACTGGTGGGACCAGCCCTGTGTGTGTGTCCCTGGTACCTGTTCCCTGAGCACCACTTTTGGCACAAATAATCCATGTAAGCAGTGAGGCCGTGGCAGTGGGAGGATTTGGCTCCCCAAACCTCCTCCAAATCACAAGGAGAAGACAAAGAGGTTTCTCACATGTGAAGCAGATTGACTCAGAGGTGAGGTTGCACCCCCTAAGGCACGTCTGGCCTCTCTGAAAGGAATAAGTGTTGGCTGACCCATTCTCCCTGGCTTCTCCAGTTCCCAGCAGAAGGTTTGGGACGCCCCAGGGCATGAAGGTGCCTAACGACCAGAAAAAATACCTACCTCTTCTAAATGGTGGGGCTTAATTCCAGCTCAGCATTTCCTGGAGTGGGTGCAGGAGCATTTCCTGGAGGGGGTGCAGGCAGCTGTGCTTGCTGCCCTTGGCACAGCCCCAGGGCCCCTTGCTCCTGGGAGATGCCTCCTGAGTCCTCAGACTCCTCCAGGGGCTTGGGATGCTGAGTGCTGCCATAATACACATCTCTGATTAATAAACAGAGTAAATCTCTCTTGTGTGCTAGGCCAGATGTGTCCCTCTACCTCTATCTAGGTCAGTGGGAGCCTTGGGAGTGCAGAAGTGTTCTCTGCAAAAAATGCAAAAGATACTTTCCTATTTGAAGGTTCTTTTAGTTGCTTTTCATAACATCTGAGAAGAAACTCTTCCCCTGGACTGCCTCTTCCCCTACTCAATGTCTCTTCTGGGAAGAGCTGGAGATCTCAGCCTCTGCCACAGCACAGCTTTGCTTTTCTTAGGGTCCCTCTCTGGCTGATCTCTCTTTTGTCTTCTCAGCCTGTCTACTTCTCATCTTTCTTTATTGATTGCAAAAGACACAGCCCACATCCATGCCTTGCTAACGTGAGCATGAGAAACTGAATGATAGCAAGCAAATGGAAACAACAAATCAGGCAGTCTTGGAGCAACTCTGCCTTCCCACTGGAAGTGTGATTTATCCAGAGGTCGAGCTTATAACCTCTGGGCTTTGAAACAGCCTCTTAAATGGAGACCCTGTGTGGTTTTTGTTCCTTAACAGAGTCCACCCTTGGGGCACATCAGTGCAGCCCTAGCTTTGAGGAGAACAGCAGCCAATGCAGTAATGTACAGGGAGGTAATTACCAAAGTTGGAAGGGCTGCTGTGGGCAGATGGGAGCCCAAAAGGCTGTGCTTGTTGGGAGGCAGACTTTTATATGTATTGTCCTGTGAGTCCCAAGCAATGTGTGATGAATGACCTTCCACACCAATAAGCCAGTTAAACAGTAAATCATGCCTGGTTACAGGGCAGCTGTAACCTCTCTATAAGTCTTCCCAGAATGAGCTTTCCCTTAGTAGCCTGGGTTAACCTTTCCTGCTATGTGGGTTAACTACCCATGGTTTAAATCAGCTGTTCAGACAGGTGTCCTGACGTTCACATGCAAGGTAAGGAACCTTCACATGCAAGGTAAGGAACCCCAGATTTCTCTGGCCGTGGCCTTTTGTCTTCCAGCAGAGCCCCATTGCTGCCCTAGAGCATGATCTGCCTTCAGGCACAGCCTCAAAGCCTCTGCCAGGACCAGACCAGGACCAGAACTACTGCAAATTTGTATTGCAAAGACTTTGTCTTTGGCTGAGTACAAGGCTTCAATTGTTTTGGGTTTTTTTAATAGCATTTTTTTATCCTCCCATAGCATTACCTGCTGCCAGCCATGCAGCCTTATCACAGCCCATAGGTATGTATTTATTTTCCAGCTTGCCTTCTGCCCTGATGACAGTACATCCATCCTTACCTGCAGTTCACTTGACTCATTTCAGGAAAGATCACAATCCCACTAATAGCTTCTGATGGAAATATTCTGTGATTGCTGACACTCAGGCTTTCTCAGGTTTTGTTTTCCAGAAAGCTGTCATTTCAGGCAGACTTAGCATCCACCTCATGCCACAAAACCTGAGAGAACCTGCTTTATACACATGTACAGCAAGAAGCTTTTTTTCTTAGAATGTACTGAAAAGTATTACACTAATGCACCACTGCCTGTGTCTTCCCTGGGATGAAATGCAGGACGTCAGGGCTCATGCTCCCATGGGCTGTGCAAGCACTGCTCTCAACAGCCTAATGATTGCCCTGGGTTTAGGTGTCAGTCATTATTAGGAAAGAAGAATGAAATTCAGGAAGAGATTGAGTGTGTGAAATGGGTAACAACACTTCTGTGCCATGATGTCTTGTGTCGTATCTCCAATTATGATTATTTCAGCTTGGACTGTAATAACCTTTACATGGCTGGACTACCGTGATTGTTTATTTAGTGTCTCTCCAGCTGTGGTCACAGGTGAGGAACTAGGGAAGAATATCCTATACCACTTATATATACACTATACCACTTATATATATGCATGCCTGGTAGTTTTTCCTCAATATTTTTCCACCCATTTCAGCTCAGGGACTTCCTGCACTGGACTCTGGGTGTTGCTCTTCAAAATACTTCTCATCCACTACATTGCTGTATCCTCCTGTAGCTATGTAAAGCTTTAGCATCTGTTCCTCTTTCAGGGGGTTTCCCAGAGGTCACCCAGCTGCCATGGGAAGAGCCACCTCCTTCTTCAGGGTTTAGAGATCTGAACAACAGCAGCCATTGGGGAGGCAATTGCTGCCAGCAAACTCATCTGCTATCACTGAGCCAAATTTAAATCAAATGCTTACAGTCCTCTGCCATAAATAACACTCTGTCCTTCACATAAAAAAAATAAAATAAAAATAATTTGTTATTTATACAATAAATATACCTAAAAACCACGAGCCAAGATGAGGACTCAATTGTGCTAGGCACTATAAAAACAAGCAGCAATCCCCCCAAAGGCTTTTAAAGTAAGGAACTGGTTGTTTGGTTCTCCTAGGAAGACCACTCACTGTCTATCTGTAAAATATATTTATATGCAGAGCAGGGAGAGTGGCTGGGCTTTCATTCCTTTCAGCTCTTGATAGCAGACATAAAGTTCCAAACACAAAAGCTAAGTGTGACTTTGCACCTCAGCACCCAGACACAATATGTGTGCAAATCCTGCCAGATACATCCATTGACTGCTAAGTAGAAAATTCTTCCTGAATCAGGAAAATGATGAGCTGGACATTGCTCCTCACTTAAAATATCAGCCCCACAGTGATTTACAGGCTGTGAGAGAGGAGCAATCCCAAACCCCTACCATAAAAGCATATTTCTGCCCTCCTGCTGTTGCACTCTGTTCACAGACATGCCCAAAACAATCATTTTTAGAGCAGTTTGACTCCTGAGCTTGCCTGGCTGTGCTCTGAAGCAGTTTGTTCTAAGCAAGTCATGTTCACTATCCTAATCTGACATGAAGCCTGATGGAAAAATCTGTGATCGATTACAGCAGCGGGACAGAGAGATATCAGAGGAAAGCAATGCAAAAGAACAGATATCAATCACTGGTTTGCAACCAGCCTGAAATAGGGAGCTGGTGATATTACCAAGTCTGAAGGCAGTGTAGCACATCCTGTTGCTGTGTGTAGGTAAACACTGGGAGCTGCAGCTTGTTTGTCTTACAGACAGAGCACTTTGCTCAGGGAAGTGGGGTTTGAAGTATGGATTTTGTTCGAAGGGGACAAAATAAACCATTGGTTTTTACCTTGAAAACAGTGTAGCACGTAATAAGTATTTGCAGCAGTTTCACAGCTGCTTATTGCTGTTATCTTTGAGCTTCCAAGTGGTTTTTGTATTTAAGGGGTTTAAATGGTTGGATATGAAAGATATGATGGAGCAAATTGGTATTGAATACGAGACAGCAGAGATGAACAAGCAACTCTTTAATGTTGAGTTAGCTTTTTTCTCATTGAGGCACAAGATCATACTTCAAAGTAAATTAAAATTGTGAAGCTTAATTCTGACTGCAATGCAGGCAACAGAAATCTCCCTGTCAGCCTCAATAAAAGCAGGTGTAAGTTTTCAGTATTAGTCCAGTCCATCCCATTCACGTGTCTTTCTGTCTTTATCTAATCTAATACATGCTTGTGAGATAAATTACAGGAGCATATGATAAATTGCATTGCTATTCATTTTTGGCAAGATCACCTATACTCTGGCCACTAATTCATCTCCGCCAGGATCCACTGTAACATACCAGATCCTTGAAACAGCCTCTAAATAATGTAATTTAGTTTTCTTTAAGAAAACAAAGAAATTATATCTGCTGGCAAATATCCTGTTTACCCTCCACCAAAATAAATGATACCTCATTGCCAGCTTTGCAAAATCACTGATATAAAAATATTGAAATGTATTTATCGCATTAAGAGTCTCAAAGATATTAGGTCCTTATATTCTATTTGAGTAGGGAACTATGACATGTTTTAGGTTTAGGGGTGTCAAAGTCGTAAAGGGTGGTATTTAGGTTTAGGGATTCCAAAGAGTAATTAATTTAGTTGTTTTTTGTTCACTCTATTTTTTACTAGAGACTTGATAATCCAGGTAGCATACACAAAGCTGAGCAAGAATCTGCAATATGTTGTATGGGTTTTTGTTTTTTTTTTAAATAAAAGCATCACCCTTAATCACATCAGTACCACCCTGGACCCACATCTTCATGCATCTCTTTTAGCTTCTGTTCCTATCCACCTGGGATTGGAAAGCCAAATAAGCCATGAAAGCAAAAAGGGAAGATATCTTCATCCCCCTTACACCTCCTGGATCCATCTCTGCCTTTCTTAGGAGCTGCGCTGGTAGCAAAGGTTGGCAATGAAGCAATGAGCAAGGAAATTGGGAAGATTTGAAGGTGAGCTCTTGGGTAATATGACTTAATGAAGGGTGACTTGATGAGTCGTAGAAGAGCTCTCCATTGCCACTAGCATGAAGGAGCACAAGGACAGGAGGTAGGACTGGAGCACAAAACTGCTCTCAAACCCAGTGCTGGCAGAAACCCCTGGATAAGCACTTGGGAGTGGGGTGGTGGTGGGCACCAGGTTTCATCCTGCTCTAGTCCCACCACCACACTGCTGATGAAGAGGGGAAGCAGTGAGATGAAGGCAATTTTGGCCTCAGGAGCTCAGTGCTAGTCTGGGTGATCACTTTCTGCTCCTTGGCATTGCCACTTCTACTGCTGAAGCCACCTCCACGTTCTCATGCTGACATAAACTGCTGTGACATGGTGCTGTAAACTATCCAACAACTCCTGAATTTCACCCAGGAGTTCCTTGCACTCAGCAGTAAGTGGAGTGGTTTTGCATATCCAGATTTTAAAGCAATCTGGGGCATTTTGAGGTGGAAGATGAAACCCATGTGACAAAACAATTATTATGTTTACTGCTAAATCCATTTTGCACCCCATGAAAACATGAGCAGTACTTCAACACAAAGTGTTGCAGGAGGATGTGAAAACCTGGCCTTGCTGATGAGAGGGAAAGTTTTCCCAGTGATTTCAGGGAGGTGAAGGCCTCACCCTACACTATTTAGGAGCTTCTAATGGTTTTAGAGGCTTCTAATGGTTACGTCCAGCTAATTGGATGCATTGCTATAGGCACTCGAGAAACATGATAGACAGATGCATTCAGCTGGAGAGTTATCCCGTGGTGTAGGGAGCTGAAGTCAATTACAGAGTTAAACTGTGAAAGATCTGACCTGATGTCATTTATGTCTTCAGTCATAATTAACACTTAAAGTTCAACTCTATGGCAATTTTCTTTTAATAACACTTAAATCCTACGTAGAGCTCAAAGAGTTGCATAGACATGATGAAGGATGACTTGAGCAGAAGCCAGAATTTCAGTGTTAGTAATTAATCTTCAAAACACCTTGGCAAGGCAGAGGGGTGGCATCATTGCTCTTCAGTTTCTCCTTTGAAGAGAAACGTGGTTTGCTCAATGCCTCCCCCAAGTCTGTGGCACCTGAAGATAAGGACTGAGGCTTTTTCAGCTGCTAAATCAGTGAACACTCCAGTCAGCCTGAATCTCATCTTCTTGATATATTCTTAAATTTTACCACAGTCTTTAGAAAGATTAGGGACAAATTGCTTGCCAAATGGCCTGGCTTTTTCCAATTAGAAGCTATGCAAATGCAGAAGAAAAAAAATCTGACATCAACACAGCTTCTGCTTCTAGGATTTTCACATGGGTGAAATATGAATCTTACTGGGGGGAAGAAATGCTCTCTCGGACTGAGACCTTGTAAGCAGAGATTCAACACCCTGCAGGTTTTTATAGTCAAGCTATAACTGCCTGTAAACCTGGGGTTTAAAATGGAAGTGCTGACAAAACTTTTAAAGTACAACGGTGGAAATGGCGCCACAATAATTTATAATCTACAGGCAGCTTTGGATTTATTATCACAATGACAAATGCACTGTCATTGTTAATAGGATATTTCCCAGCAAGGACTTCTTGTTATGCAAGCCAGGTTCACTGTGTCATGCAGCATGATAGCAATAAAGTCTACAAGAATTTGTAATGAACTTCAATTACTAATAGATTATGGTTAATGGGAAATATGTGCAGTAAAGATATGGGTTTTTATATGCACCTTCTGGTACTCTACAAGGCAATGATTTATGCTACAATTTATGTTAACATTCTCCAGTATGGAAAAAAAAAAGCCTAAATTGGTGAAACACCTCTCCATCCATAACAAATCTTTAAGATAATTTTGCACATCATGTAAATGAAGATGTAAAATTAGATATTAATCCATTTCATTTTAGCATTTGTATTTTTGTTAAAAATGAAGACTTTGCCTTGCTGTGTAAGGACATTAAAAAATCCTATCATGGGCTGCAAGCATGAATTACACCGATGTGGAAATGGCAACAGCAATGGAGCTGTAAGTGCATTTGTTCAATTTGCTGTTGTAATTAACAGAGCAGTAAGAATATTTTTCTGCATGTGATTTAAAGTAACAGCCCTGAAGCTACTCAGGCAGATGTGTTTGATGCAGAGGGGATATATATACAGACATGAAGACCAGGCTCCTTTGGAGGGAATCAGCCTTTCCCCTCCCTGCTTTTGCTCTCCCCCAGCCTTCCCGTGTGGCATCACTCCAAAGCCATTCCTGATCCAAGGATATCAGGCTGTTCCCTCCCCTGAACAGCAATCCTCCCACTGGAATTTCCTTGGGAAATAATCAGCTGATGCAGCATCAGAGCCACAAGCTCACACTCAGGGGGACACAAGCCTGGTGTTCATCTGCTGTTTCAAAGCAGAGTTCCTCCTTCTCCACCCTCCTTCCCTACAGTTTTTTTCTCCTGCACCTGTAATATAATCTATATAATTCAGGTTTATATGCCAGCAAAGTTAGAAAAATGATGCCTCCCAGTTTAAAATAAAACAGTGCTCAGGTTGCCTTTACCCACAGTCAGATCTCTGTAAAATGTTTACACTTCATTGCTGAAACATATTTAGCCAGAAAGGGGCATCCATGCATGAAGAACTTGCAGGATCATTTCTGGTATGTTTTTGATCCAGGTAGAGTCCATTTTGCTTCAGTCAATCAGTCTTACATTGTTTTAAGACCACTGGTCTCATAAAACCTTTGTATAAAGCCAAGGGAGGAAGACCCATCCTGTTGGCCCACACATCCAACTGGGGCTCTACAAAGGGCAAGGCTGCTCTGGAATTGTGCTTCTGGATTAAATTCAGCTGGCTGAGGTAAGACAGACTTTCTGAGAAGAAATCATTAATTTGGGATGGAAAATGCAGAGGTAAGTTCAAAACTGCCATAGAAATCTATGTTTGTGAACAGGCTGCCTTCCCCAAACACACCCTGGAATAGCAGCATCTCAATGTACAATTAAGGGCATTTCTCTCATGCAAGAGTGGCTCTTCAGGCTATGAGGATGTTGTTTGACAGATTTACAAAAGCTCCTTTGATTTTTATGGTCAAATGAGCATAAAACTGCTTTCTCACACTCATCTCCTACTATATAATACTCAGTATTTCTTGGAAAATGCAGGTGTTACAAATTTAAAATTAAAAATAATTTATCCCTAAAGGTGGTTCTTCTGATTCAGTTTTCTCCCAACCCCTAAATGGAAGCAGCTGCATATACAGCTGGAATTTACTGTATTTTTATGGAATTTACTGTAATTTTAATGGTATTTACTGTAATTATTTATGGAATTTACTGTATTTTTTTCCAGAACTTTTAAAATTAAATTCTCCTCAGAAGCAAAAGCAATGCCTGGTTTTAGATAAGGAATTTTTTCTCCAGAATGGGGTGCAAATGCCTTTTCCCTTGGTGAATCCAGGTTTTAAATAAGAGCCCATGCAGCTCCATGCACCCAGCAAGCACTCCCCAGCCTCTCCCTTTCTGGATCAAAGGAGAAGCAGCTCTCACCTGCATTCACAATGAGTCTCCTCCTGTGTGTGTGTGCTCACATCCCCCTCTCATCTCTCCAGATCACCTCTGCTGATCCTAGTTGTTCCTGCTCTCCCACATTTTCAGAACAAGCCTTCTCCCAAAACTCTAAGAAGCTTTTTTCTTGTATTTTTTTTTAACCTCTTCTAAACCCTCCCAAAACCAGGACATGCATGTGCATCTCCTTTCTGTGATTTCTTGTTGTATTTGAGGTTTTTTGGGTTTTTTTTTTTTTCTTTCATTTTGGCATTGCTGTGGCTTTGAAAGGTAAGTTACTCTGGACAGGGTTGATGTGGCAATATTCAGTGGTCACCTTCTTCACATGCACCATTTAGAAGAGGTCACAGACAGCACAAAAGAGATGCAAGAATAATTGTAACTTTACTTTGTTTTCCATTAGAAATGCATACAGCAATTCTATGTTCTAATGAGAGATTTTCTTTCTTTCCTGCTTCAGGGTGTCACCTAACAGCTTACAGATATACTGAGGGCTTCTGGTGTGGGAATCTCTACATAGCACTGAGTAGAAGAGATAAAAGATTTTGGTCTCTTCAACAGCTGAGAAATATCATGGGAACATTCTAAAATACACTGGGATTAATATTTGATCATTCAGAGAAGGGTGTGTTTCAAATAAATTACCCTGAAGTGAACATAAACAGCTATTAATGCCCAATATGGTATCTTGTAAATCACTTGAAACCATCAATAATCTGTATTGGATCACAAATGCATATGCAAAAAAAACCCCAACACAAAACCTAATTTCTTGCAGCCAAAGCACTACCTAAAGCAAACCATTTTGACACTGAATCAGATTATTGCCATGGCAGGAATCACACCTGTCTCACTGGATAAACTGAGGATTCAGACTGCTGAATTCATTCAGGTGACTTGATGGGATTCCATCATGCATTCTGCCTTGTAGACACTTCCTGAAACCAGAAAATCATTTACCAAAAGAAATGCATTAACTACCAGAGTGGAGACAACCCCCCCATGGAGGAGGACTGAGGAGGTGCAGCACCCTCTTGCTAAGCATCCTTACTGTGTATTGAATGGATTTACATGACATTACTCCATTGGAAGTGAAACAAAACCCACTGACACCTCTCAGTTTGGCGTCAAATTTTATTCTTACATTTCTGTTGCTACGTGCATGGCCCCTGCTGCCAAGAGGGTTTGTGTGGTTAACTTAAACCATCAAAAAAACATCAAGAAATTGATTCCTAACACAGGCTTTGCAACAGGGCTCACTACTGAAATCCACCCCTCTAGGACAATTCCCACCACTGCTGCTCCTCAAACATCTTGGATCACTTCACTCCTGCAGTGCCACCAAGGACTTGGTCCATAAGTGGCTCTGCAGATGCAATATCATAAAAAGAGGTGACAGTAAAGGAAAAGAGAAGCAGTGCCATTAAATGAAGGTGGCTGTGGAGGCAGGAGCAGGCAGCCACTGTACATGTAGAAGGTGGGAGGTACCTGGAGGAGTGAGAGGCAGAGGAAGCTCAAGGAATCCCACTGAGCAGCCACCAAATGGTCACTTGTTCTTAGCCACCACTCTGGCCAGCTGCACTGAGAAGTTATCATTTGCTTATCTGGTCTGTAAAGAGTTTTTAAATGAAGAAGATGAAAACATGTTGGTTATTTCTTAGGAAATGGTCAGGTTTCTTCAGTGCCTGAGTGGGTGGTCTGAGTTACATCAGGTTATACAACATCCATACAACAACACACAATTAACACAGTAAGTTACATATTCACAATTAGTGCAGAATTAATTTGGTATTAAAGCTCACTTATAACAATGTATATTAATACTGAGTTCTTAGTAGGTTCCAAAAATTATCTATTATCCATCAATGCTGAGGAAAACTAAGCCATTTATAAAGTATGAAAAATATATTGTGGCTGTTGACAGTTTGTATCTAGCTTTTTGCTTTGAATCAAGGGGCAAGAAGAGGTTAACTCATGGCTCAATGACTACTAAACTCAGGTTGTTATTAAAGAGCACCTTCCCATCCCTTTCTTCACTGCATTCAGGCTTTCTTAACTCTTCCATTACCTGATGCTTTAGTTCAGGAGGAGCAGTTTTAGAAAACTCACAAGTTGCTGTCAGGAAATCCAGCAACAGCTCCCCATCCTTGCTCCCTTCAATAGAACAGCTGCTGATGTCCAGGTGGGATGTGAGCTCATGCAGCTGGTACTTCAGCCCAGCTGAATCCAGAATCCTTTTGATGTCAGCAGAAGAAATGTAAATGCAGAGAGAATCCAAAGGGAAGGAAGACCTGTACTTCTTCCACAGCGTTTCCCAGCCATCGGTTCCTGAAAGATAAACCCCCAGAAAAATGCTCATGAATAAGAAAAAACATTATTTGAATGAAATTTTGATTATCTGGGATCTTTTAGCAGCTGTCTGTGTTGCAAGCAGGGTCTTTCCAGAGTTGGAATCTTGGGGCATGTCCCAGGGAGATGGCTGCCTCCCTGCTTCTGTGCCTCAGGGCTGGGAGCTGCAGGAGAAGATGGAGACCTTGCCTACCCCAGAGCTCCAGCACCTCCCACTGAGTCCCCAGCTGAGGCCAGAGCAGCTCAGAGCACTCGATCTCCCTTCTTTTTCTGCATACCTCTGCTGCATGCACATGGGATGGATCTCCCAGAGTCATCCTCCTGTAGCTGAGCATCAGCTATTCAGTGCCATCTTCTTGATTGAAACTATTCCCTAGATTCCAGCTGCTTGTGTGGAAGACAAAAACCTCTTCTATTCCTTCACCTGATTACTGTGTGGTTGACCTACACTAGCTTCATTGAAACATGTATGACCATTACACTATCTCTTTTCTACATGAGATATTTGGGATACAAACCCCTGATCACGTTGTCCATGAAGCTAGATGTGTGGTGGAGAAAAAGGTGGGGTGGACAGAGCTCAGGTTGAAGCTGCACCATCCTCCAGGCCTTTGACCCTATAACTCTCACATTGTTCACACAGGCAATGCCAGGACTGCCCCTCACCCCAAGCAAACCTACCCAGTGGTGCTAGAAAGACACTTGGGCTGTTCAGAGATGAAAGGTGAGGAACAAAAAGGCTCTTGTAGCACCACAATCACCTCCAGAACTACACCCATGCTGTGTGCACACCTCAAGGAATGTTTTACAAAGAAAACCATGTGGGTAAGTTGAAAACTCCCCAGAGATGTCTTTTTTTTTTTTTTTTTTTTTTTTTTTTTCACTCACCCTGTATTTGTGATTCAGCATTTCTGCTATAAATCATTTAGAAAAGGATCACTAAGAATGACTGGACAGAATGAAAATAACTTGGAGCCTAATGAGAAGCCCTTGAGAGTTATGAGTATAAATCTCCCTAACTACAAAAAGCAGTTGCTCGGCGGTTTTGCAGATACTTTATCTGCAAACAGTTATTTATAGTCAAATAAACAGTTTGGTGTTTAGAAGAGGGGCTACAATATTTTCTTTAACCTGGTGGAAATTGAGTGCTGAGCTTTAATTGCAGGAAATTTGCTGGTGTCAGTGTTGTGTGACTCAGGGCCATCTCCGAGCCCAGTAATTATACAGTCCCTGAACGCAGCATTATTATAACAGCTCTCAGTAGGCTCAGCATATGGCACTACTTTTGTTTTCAAGGCAATGTAAACAGATTTTGTAAATGTGTTCAAAATAACACCTCATAGCTCTTGCAGCTCACCTGCTCTCCAGGCAGGGATGGAGCAGGAGGGGTCACAGACCTTCACCCCCTGACCAAGCCCTCTCCTATCAGTCCTGTGCCCAGACTGATTTTTAATTAACACATCCTATTGTGTTTGTGTTGGAGATGACATTGCCTTCATTTTTTTTAAACGAACTTTGTTTTGCTTATCTTTTAGCACCTCTTTGCTAAGTGCCCATTTTCAGTGCTTCAGTGCCCATTTTCAAAGCACTTCTTCTTTCTTCTCTCTCTATTCCTCTTTCCCCAATGCTTGCCCCTTCCTTTCCACTCTGCTTCCTTTCCATTTTCTTGCTGGCCCCAGAAATTGCTATTCTATTCTTCTCCATTAGAAAACACAGAGTTGTCTGTTCCAGATTTGACTTTTCATGAATTCAGATTTTTTAATCACATCAATTTTGAATGGGCCCAGGTTCCACTCCATATTGACATTCCAGGAATATCTAAAGGGACAGGTTAAGCAGCTGTAAAAGAGTTTCAATTAACTCTCTGCAGGTGATCAGCAATAGTCTGATATTCTAATCTATTCTCAGTCAGCCAAAGAACAAGAACAGTTAACTCAGATCATTTAAAATACAGATTTCTCATAGTGAACACTTTAAAGTAAAAACATTATGGAGAAAAATAGTTTGAATAAATTTAGGTCAGAGAAGTGCCACTTCATAGTGGGCACTTTCTGAACACAAAAACTTCATCAAACACATTACAGTTGGACATTACAGTTAAATTCAATCAAAAAATTAAGTTTAAAACTCTGAGCAAATAACACTTAACATCCCTGACGGAGCTATCAGACCTGGCTGTTTACACAACTAAAATTTCTATTGCTTGTGAAGCACATTAACAGTTTGATAGAATCAAACCCCACCCACCCATGCACCATCTCTGTTGCAGTTTACCCACAGTTTTAAAAAGTCTTCATTTACTCTGCTCCCCCATTTGCCTGCTGGACTGTCCACAGAGCATTTCTTTGAGATCTGAAGCACCCTAAGAATGCTGTTTTCCACTCAAAATGATGATATTAAGGAAATGGAGAAGAAAAGGAACCCAATGTGCTCTAACACTTGCTGTACAGCACAGCTGAGCCCCATCAGTCATTTGGTCCATGCCCTTTGGGTCTCCAGGAGCAGAATAATGCCCCACCCAGCCTGAAAAGCTTTACAGAAAATAGAAGAGGCTGTAGGGAGAGCCTCTCAGCAGCCATTTATTATGGCTTGTTCAGAAGCAGGGCAAAGAAACTGGTGAAGGGTCTAGAGAACAAATCTTACAAGGAGAGGTTGAGGGGAGACCTTATTGTCCTCTCCCAGTACCTTAAAGGAGCTTGCAGCAAGGTGGGTGTTGCTCTCTTCTCCGAAGTAACAAGTGACAGGGCAAGAGGAAATGGCCTCAAGTTGTTCCTGGAGAGGTTTAGGTTGGATATTAGGAGAAATTTCTTCACTGAAAGGACAGTCAGGCATTGTAACAGGCTGCCCAGGGAAGTGGTGGAATCCCCATTCATGGAGAAGGGATTTCAAAGCCCTGTGGATGTGGTGCTGAGGAACAGGGCTTAGTGGTGGCCTTGGCTGTGCTGAGTTAATGGTTGGAGTCAATGCTCTCAAACTTCTTTTCCAACCAAAATGATTCTTTGATGCTGCAGTCAGTTCACCTTTACAGGTGTTAAAGGATGCTTGAATAGAACTGTGCACTGGTTTCTATACTGAACTCACAGAAATCCCAAAGGTGCCCAGCTGAGCAGTGCTCACCTGATGAGTGGATAATGATGAGCTTGGCCTCTACTTCCAGCAGGCTGTGGAAGTATCGGATGGTAGCCAGGACATCTTGCACATAATAGAGCATCTGGAAAGAGCAGAGATGCTTACAGAGAGAACTATGCAGTCCTGGTGAATGTTGTAAGTGGTATCAGGAGGTGACAGAAGGCAAACGGGGACAATCTTGAGGGAAGGGCAGAGGGATGACAAGATGTGTTAGCACAGGGCAGGGCAAGGGGTCCTGCTGCAAGCTCAGGGCTATCACTGCCTCCCCTGCTCTCTGGCTCTGCCAGGACCAGGCTCATGATCAACTTAAGATAAAGGTTTTCCTTTCTTAGCAGTGAGGATGGCTTGAAATGGTTTCAGTAAACTTGGCACTACAAAGGCAGTATTCCAGAGTGGACAAGGAGCTTTGAAAGCACTAATTAAAACGTAGTTTTAGTTGGCTGCAGCACACAGCCTGGTTAATAGGACTCCTGTGCTCAAAGTTGCTTTGCTGCAACTCATCTTTCACTTTTGCAATTCACTTATGCTTAAGCTCTTTGAATTACAGGGAAATAAGCTCACCTTTCCTACCCCTTACAGTGGATAATTAGGTCACATACTCCATGCATGCTTCTAACAGCCAAGTCTGACGAGACTTTTACCTGGATCATGTGAATTAAGTCCCATTTTTTAGACTTCTTTTCTGCACTCATTCAACTTTCATATTGATAAGCTGTCTCTTGATGCCAGGTAAACTTTACATTCTCCAGGTTTGATGTCTCAGCCACACCCTCTGAAATACAGGAGAAGGCAGGAGAGAGTTATCTCAATTGCAAATATGGGACAGATTTCCATTCAGAGCTTTAATACATACAAAAGTCATATTTAGGTAGAGGGGTTTGGTGTCAGTTTAACATAACAGTAGAACATTTAAAAACCTCCCTGTGAGCCTGTATGTGAGAAAGGGGCTGTAAAGGTCTTTGTAAAATGAAGTCTTTGGTCTTGTGCTTTACTCTTTGCACCCTCATCTGGCCTCCTTCAGTTTTTACCTGATTAAAAATAAAAAAAAAAAGAAAGGAACTTTTCCCTGTGACTGGCTAAACTTGCATTAAAAGGTGTTGGCTGGAACAAATAGTACTGAGGGCGGGAGCAGCACATTTGATGCTAAATGGAAGAAGAGCTGAGGCACCCTTTGCTTTGGTGCCAAGGCTGAGCAGAAGCTACGGCACAGAGTTTTCCAGACCTAACAAATAAATATAGGGGCTTGAGGATGGATCTTGGGGACTGTGTTTTGGAGGGAAAGCACATTTAAAAGCTCCAGGAGAGCAGAGAAAGCAAAAGACTCAGTATGGGAATGTGTCAGAAGGGTGGTGGGAAAGCTCTACTCTGTGAACAAAGAACTCATCTCTTGACATGTGGTTTCTGCTGTGTGCAAATAGAATAAGATTTTTCGAAAGCCCACAATTTTGGCCAAGGTTAAAAAAAAAAAAAAAAAAAAAAAGTACAGGATAATAATTTCTTAAAGCAAAAGCACTGTGGTGTTTCCAGACCTCCATACCATGCACATCCAGCAACTGAGAAAAGCAGAAAGCCAGAGAAGTGGATTCAAGGAATAAGTTATACCAAGGGCCCAGCTCATCACTGAATTTCTTTGCTTTTATGGGAGCAAAACTGAGGGATAATTTCATATATTAGGGGATGCTGGAATACCAATGTCCATCCAGTGGCATATGGAGCTTGTCACACTGGTTTTTGGGATTGCCCCGGGACAGAGCTCTCCCTGCTGCCATTCCTGTGCTCCACTGGAGTTCACATAAATTTAAAACTTACACAGCCCAAAGGCAGCCTGAGCCTTGGCTGCAGAACACATGTTCAAAGCAACAAGATTCACTCAAGCCAGTGCTTTTACACCACTCATCATAACATGTCCTTTTGGGCTCTGCTGAGGACACATCCCTGTAGAATGGATGAGAAATGCTCCATCCATACTTATCTCCTCTCTTGTATCACTGGAAAGGTGCCACCCCTTTCAGATGCTGCTGCTGGTACTTTGTTCACTTCCAGTTATCAGTCACTGGCCCCAGAACTTACAGTTCAGATTTAATTTGGTGTTTTAATCCCCAGCTTCACTCAGCAGTGATTGATGTCACCATCATAAGGAATCTGGTGCAGCCTGGTTCTGTTCCATTGCTACACAGTCAGCAAGGAGGCACTGGAAGAAAACTGAATTTCTTGCCAGGGTGGGCTTTCCAAGTCAAAATTGCAGACAGGGCAAACACATTCTGATTATGGGAAGTTTCTGCCCAAATATTCATCTTCAGCCAAAACATATCACCTTAATTGTTTTGACATTTTTCCTTAATTTTCTTCTGGGTTCAACCCAGATTTCTGTTTGGGTCAGAAACTGGTCATGTCCCCCTGGTGGGTGCCACCAAGGTGAGACTGATCCCAGCTGAACTGCACAGTGCAGAATATGGTGGTGCAGCTCAGTTTTGGGCGGATTGACACTCCAACCATGGTTACCAAGGGGATTCACCTGGACATGGACCAGGAATGAAGGAAAGCCACAGCCTGGCCATGAGGTTTGAGGAGAGGCTCCAGCATTCTACCCAGACTAAGAAAATCCTCAGTTTGTCATCACTACTTGTCCCAGTATGAAGCTTCTCTTGTGACTGTGGCTTCTCCTTCCAAAGGAAAAAACATCTGGTTAGACAGAAAACATAACTACTGAATCCTCAGAGGTGCAGATCATGTTTCCAATTCTCCCTGGAAAAACTTAGGGCTCGGAAACCTAATTAATGATACCTACTGGGGAGATGATTAATTACCAAATAGAAAGTTTAAAGAAAGAAATTCAGATGAATATTTCATTTCTAGTTTAGCATAAAACTTAAAGAACATCTTATACTTTCTTTAACTTTCTTCTCCAAAGAAACTCGCTGAAGTAGAGGAGGATTGCCAGTTGATGAGACCAATAGGAAGGTTCAGCACAAATCCAGACACATGTAGTCTGTGTTCCATGGCCCAGACAGGTCAGAAATGTTATGTGTAAGTGCCCAAACTCTCTTATAAATAGAGCAAATGCTCTGCTGCCCATCGTTCACCATCTGTAGCAATGTAAAAACTCCTGGGATTTTGCATGAGACATCGTTTCAAGGATGAAGTCCATGAAATAGAGACATATAAAAAAAAAAGATATGTTTACTGGGAACCTTTGGTGCTTCCAGTGACTCCTGCAGGGAGAAAGGGCTTGTTACCTCTTTTTTATTTTTCCCCCTTTGACTTCCACAAGTCGCTTCCCACCAGGAAAGCTTCGTTTTTAAGGACTCTTAAGCAAGAGTAAGAGTTGGAAATTTACAGTGTGGTGTTACAGTCTGGTGTTTACTACAGTTTGGAGCATTTCCAGCAAAAGAGATCTGCTGACAAGGTTCATTCATTACTGCCACAACCATTCAGCACCACCACCATCCAGCAGCTGTTTTTTGGCAAGGTGTGCTCTGCCTGGGGCTGCTGACAGCCTGTAGGGTGTAGCTGGTGACACCTCCTTACAAAACAATAATTAAAGGCTGGAGGGTGTTAATCCAGTGATAAACCATGGATTAATATTTAACGTTTGCTCTGTAGGGAGATTTAACCAGAGTGTCCCTCCAGACATCCAATCCCCCTTGGAAAAGGCTTGGTTTCCTTTCATGGATGTTGCTCAGACCTTTGGGCTGGTGGGAGGAATCAAGCTTGAAGCCATGGAGCACACAGCAAAAATCTTACCTGTTCATCTTGCTTTCCTTTCCATGTTTTCTGATTCAAAAGATGGTGACTAATTTAGTGCAACACTGTGAGGTTTAGATTACTTGGAAAGGATTTTTAGGTTACGTGAAAACTACCATGAGATCAAAATTTTCCTTTCAGTGCTGAGGAAGGGGGAAAACCTTCTGAAGTGTGGGGCTTTTACTGTTCCCATAAAGTAACCAAACAGTTCCTACCTTGATTAGCTTTTAAAGTCTGCCTAGTCCAAATATTTGCCACACAGAGTTCTTGGCAGTGGAAGAGATTTTAATGGGTCTGAACATTGCTGAAAAGCAATGATAGCAAAAAAGCAGAGAACTGTAACTTATTTTTAACTTTTAAGAGCCAATCCTGACAAGAAATCCTGTGTATGTGGGGTCACACAGCATTCAACTCTTTTTTAATGCCTTAAACATAAATCTAATCTATTTAATGCACAAATACCTTTGTACTTGATGATTTGGCCAGCATTTGGCTCTATCACATCGTTGTTGATGGTGACTCCTGGGTGTATGGCTTGTACTTTGGAGAGAATCTGCAGGTCCATCTCACCTGGGGAGGCAGCAACATGAAATACAAAATGGAAGCAAAGCTCAGGCAAGTGTCATCTCCACCATCATCACATCCCCTCCTTTGAGACCTGACTCCTGCCATTCACCTACAGACCAGGGGCCACACAGGTACTTTGCATTCTCAGCTGATTGCCACTGAGGGTTCAAGCTCTAGGATTTGAGAAAAAAATGAAATATCCATCACAACTATCTTCCTACCTTCTCTCTGAGCACCATCAGCAGTGCCAAGGGAACACCAGCACGTTGTGTGGCCTCAGGTTTTCTCACCATGGCCTCACCTCCCAGGGAATATTCTAAATGGCCCTGATGGCACCAGTTCTGATGGTCCCAAGCCACCAGCAAACCTGGCAGAATTTCTTGGGAGTTGGTAAGAGTGTTTACCAGGTTCACTGGTCCCCAAGTCATGTGTGTGAGGGAGAATATGTGTTTACACTGGAATCAGAAGCAACATTCATGTCTGTTTGTCTTTACTGTCCTGTGACCTTTTCCATAAGGAAGATAACTATTGCCCATATGGTTTATGTTTATCTATCCCTGATTACAGAACCCCCCAGAGCTGTCTGTGCTTTGTTTGGGAGGTCCAGTTCTCTCTGGATACTGTTCAGGCTGGCTGCAATTATTTTACCAACAGCAGTACCAATAGGACCAACATTTCAAAATATAAAAAGAGCTGCCATGGCTCTTGACCATCTCTCCCCATCTGCAGTATAGGAAGCTCAGGGAAATCATACACAAGATTTAATTAAGAATACAAAAGAATAAATTAAGGAAGGAAGGGTGAAGCAGAATGTAACTGTGCTGAATAACATGGAGTCACATTAGTGACAGATACTGAGCTTTGTCCTGAAAAATATGCTCACAACTCCACCTCATAAAATTCCCTGCAGATGACCAAAATTTTGCACCCAACAGAAGCTGATGTAGGGAACCCTGATGGCCACATAGGGACTGTGGAGGGAGTACTCCCATTGTATGGCCATGGCCTCTGCCCATCCTCAGGATTTTGAGTTCCCACCAGCAGTAGCTCCACGAGACAGAAAACTCGAGGTACAAAAAGAAAATGTTGAGAGCTAAATGGCCATAATGGGGACCCCAGCCTAGGTCTCACCTGCTCATTAACACCCCAAGACTTTATCAGAAAAACTAAGGAAAAGTTTAACTTTTTCAGACATCTGTATCTTTCAAAAGTAACTAAACCCACCAGAATTTACATGGGGAGGGAGGAAAACTGAATTTCTGAAGGAGCAGACATAGCTGCAGCTTTGCTATCACTGCAAACCCTGTGTTCTGCAGAAAACTCAGAGCAAAGCCAGTTGTCTACAGGTAAAACCTGGAAACACAGAGTTTGTAATGAACTACCGCAATATTTTTAATTTTTTTTTGTTGCTTTACCAACTTTCTGTAAAAAAGGATTAGCCCTTTGAAAAGGCTGTGTGGGTCCTGATAAAAAAAACCCAAAAACTGAATTTTGGTATTCCATTTGCAGGTGACATATATATATATATATATATATATATATATATTCCTTCCCCTCTTTTGTGGTCAAACCACCCTTGTGTTGTTTTTAGCCAAAACCACCCCACCCCTTTGATTCATAATTTAATCCACAGCCTTAATTGACTTCAGTGAGCTCTTTTATATGCAAACAAGCATCCTGAGGCATTCTGCAGTCAGATCCCTGGCAGCTTGCATTATCAACAACTTGGCAATTAGGCTATCCAAATTATTTAAACTCTCCAACACAATTACCTTTTAAAGGCTACCACTACGTTCACCATTAGGTTTCTAATTAAACATTTTACGTAAGGGGACAGTTTGTAGCCCAGTTGCTATTTTATAGCAGTGCTGATGACTTTGATGGCTTTTAAAGGTACAGAGAGCTCCGTGCTCGTGCTGGAGTGTGAACTTAATCAGGCTGCAGGGCCTGAAGATGGGGTGGGATGGGGTCTGATCCTGCATTAAATGGTCTCCTTGCCTCCTGAGGTGGAAAAGTGGAGAGGAAAAGCTTTCCTTCCCCTCTCCCTCTCTGCCAAGCACAGATGGGGCCAGGACAGCAGCTCCATCACTACCCTGCCACATCAGGGGTAGGAGGAGGGATCTGAGAATTTGCTGCCCTCCCCAAGGAGCCATGGTGGGAAGGAGCCAGGGAGGATCAGATTTTGGGTGGTATAGGGTTTTTTTAACATCATAAAATGAGTTTTGCCTGCACATCATTGATTGCATGTCCATCAGGCTAAGCCAGAGTGTCCCTGGTTTATGAGTTAAGTAACTTTGTGAAGTGCTTCTGTAAGAAACAGCATTTTTTGGCAGAAGAATGCTCTCCCTTGCCTGGAGAGCAATGTTCCCACTGCCACACTGTCTGTCTTATAATTAATGCCTGCCATTTACATACAATTATTTTTACTTATTAGGAGAGATTGACAAAGTTGAGATTAGTCTTTGGAGATGGTATGACTAAAACACTTAAATTAAATTAACTGTCCTTATAAAATTTAAGCCTGATGACTTAATGGGCAGAGCAGAATTAGAAAACATAGGCTTTAATTATGAGGGAACTTAAGCAGAAATGCTATGAGAAGAAGCTGCTTGATTTTATTAGCATTGTTTTTCCACCCATTGAACTTCAGATAAGAGCCTTCTGATTTCTTCTGGATCTCTTAGGGACCTTGTTTTAACTTATGTGTTATTTCTTTTAGTGCTTATGTTATTTTCTCTGCTTGGGGGCGCAGTAGCTCCAAGAGGAGCTCAGGCATTGACAGTGGTCAGAAACTGCAAACTGGAAAACCAGATCCCACCCCAGCCTGTCATGGGGCAGGGCAGGAGGCAGCAATGATGGGAGTTATCACATCAGTAAATAGTTACAGGGGAGAGTAATTGCCATGCAAATAAAGCAGTTTCATATTCTGAGGAATCTTAGACATTATGGCACTTTTCTTGCATAGAAACACAACGGGGCAGTTCAAGTCTCTCTCTGTCCTCGAGGAGTGATGTTGCAGAAAGAGGTTTCTCATGGAGGACATAAGAGAACCAGGGTGTGGAGACACAAGCTGTTTGCAGACAATGTGGCCACACACCAGCTAACACCATCTGTCCCTGGAGCTGAATTTTTCATGACAAGACTAATTTCCCACCCTGCTCCTTTCTGCATTTTGTAATCCTCTTTTCCTTGGGAAAAGAAAAAAAAAAGAAAGTGAAAACCACACCGATATTGAAGTTCATAGCATACCTGCTCGACCACCAACACTTAGAATGTTTATTGTAGACTTTCCATCTCCAATACTGAGAAACATTATTTATAGATTTTAGGAGAGCTACCCAGGAGAGAGGGTTATGTGCATTACATGAAGCAGTGGAGATCCCATGAAGACTAAAATCTGCAGGGATGGAACCAGACACAACTTGTGCAGGTACAGGGATGACTGCAGATGGGCAAGAAGAGATCAGATTCAGAACCCTGCTTTTTGGAGATTACTGTTTTCCAGTTATTTTGGCAATTTTAGAAGAATCCTGCATAGAGCAGGAGCAGGTACATGGCTTCCCCATGTCTGTGCTTCAAGGACCAGAGACCTGCCTGTGTTTGGACCAGCAGCTTAAAGATTATTTGTAGAAGCTTTGCCTTTCACAAAATGGGGAAAAAGAGGGGAAAGTGTAACACATTTAAAATCCCTAAGCAAGACTTTAACAGAGCCCCTGGGCCCAGAAATGGGACTTCCCAGAACCAGGCTTCGACCCCTGATGCCCGAGACAGCACACAAAGGAAAGGGTCCTGCAAAAAGCATGCACAGCAGGCAAACAGGGAGCATTATTTACATGCACTCAATATTAAATGAATATATTATTTTGAGAAAGATGTTTTCAATCAAAATTAATGTTAGGATATAAAATATGTTCTCGCATTTCAGTGTTTATTCAGGGTAAGCTGCATTTCATACTCACAGAATGGTTTGGGTTGGTAGGGGCCTTAAAGATCATGAAGTTCCAATTTCCTTACTTGGCCAGGGACCCCTCCCACCAGACCAGGTTCCTCCAAGCCCCATCCATTCTGGCACTGAACACTTCCAAGAATGAGGCACCACAACTTCCCTGGACAACCTGTACCAGTGTCTCACCACCCTCAAAGGAAAGAATTTCTTCCCACTCTCTACCCTCATTTTGCCTTCTTCCAGTTTGAAGCAATCAAACTCAACGCCCCTATAAAAAGTCCCTCCCCAGCTTTCCTGTAGCATCCTCAGGTACTGGAAGGTGCTATAAAGTCTCCCCAGAGCCTTCTCTTCTCCAGGATGAACAACTCCAGTTCTCTCAGCCCATCTTCATATTTGCATGCAAGGAAACAGCCCAGCCTTGTCTCCTCCCTGCTAGGTAGGCTCCATCCTAAGGAGCCACGTGTGGGATGGAAACCTCCAGCCAATTCAAAGCCCTCCTGCAGCCAGGGTGGCTTTATGGCAGGGAACAGCAACCTGTCCCTCCCTGAGCCTGTCACCCCTGCAGGACTGTGCCACCAGGCTGTCCCCAACCTGCTGGGGACATCTCCACCTTACCTTGCTATCACAGCTGGCAGTGCCTCTCCACGAACTCCCACATGCACTGGTGCTCAGTGGAGTTCTTCAGGAAAAGGTGGAAAGTTTGGAGGTATCTTCCAGGGTCGGTGACCAAGCTCCTCATGGGCAGTGCCATGCTGGGTGTCGGAAGGGTGCAGGAGGGGACAAAATTACTCCTTGAAGCTTTTGTTCCTAGCAAACTAACAACAAACACCAAAGAGGTAAAACCAGCAGGCACCTGGACATTGCTCCATGTCCTCAGTCCTGATACTTTATCTTTTAAAAGCATTATGCAATTTGGGGAGGGAAGCTGTAAATCAGGTTGAAGCAGCAAAGGGCAATATATCATCTCTAACCTGCACAGAGGAAGCACCAGCATTTTTTAGTTGTGCTGACACAGAGCTCTGTTAAAACCCAGTAAAAAAGGGTCTTCAGACTGTACATAAATAAAATAAAAGCCCCACTATTTCTTGGAGGCACAGAGAGGCTCCAAAGGCTTGGTCTGGATTAGAAGAAAGCGCAGCACCCATTTCCAGAGGTGCTGGCAAAATGTCTCTGCCTGTTCAAGGGAATTCCCTGTTAAAGGGAATGCTGATGGGGGGCTGAAAACAATAAAAACCTTACAAATGCACTCTTTATTTTTCTAGTTCCTCTGAAGGTAGTGGTATGATTCCCAGGGGCTAAGCAGTTAATTTAGGAAAGCCAAAGGAGCTAATGGGATGGATGCTGTGCTAAACCCAGTTTACATGGAGTCAGGGAGGCAGAGCATGCTACAGGGACATGTTGGACTGTGTCACACAAAGACATATCCATCCCTTCTTAAATTGTAATTTAAGCCCAGCTTAGATTGTCTTAACTGGCAAAGAGAAAAAGGTCCTCTTCCTTCTTAAGGAAGTCTTAAGGACCACACAGCAGTTCTTGCCCACAGAGGTTTAGGTCCCAGCCACCTTTTTATTATTTCTATTGCTCCTTTTGGACAGCAAAGCCCTCATTGTTGTTGCTGAAGTGCAACAGCCAAAAGCCAAACCCTCTCAGTGCTGAGGTCCCCCAGGTCCCAGCACATCCAGCCCCCCACACCACTTCTCTTCACTCCCCAGCATCACCACAAAGCCTGGACTTTTTCCTGACTGCTTTTCTTGTCCCTTTAAGTAGTAACTCTCCTGTGCTCCCCAGCTGCAGAGGGAACACCAAGAGTCTTGTGCCCTCCTCCTGGTTTATACTCCTCCTCCTGGGCAATGAACTCTTGGTAACTTTTCTGACAAACTCTGTCACTAGTTTTGCCCCCACCCCAAAGCTGTCTCACAGAGGTCACCTCTTCATCTCTTGCTTACCAGAATGTCACTCAAAACAGCCAGTCCTAAAGCCCTGTATAAGAACAGCTCCTTCTCCCTTGAATGCCACTGCAGTTACACCACCAGCAGGAAGATGGGATAGGGAAAAACATCCCCACGTTTCCTGGCCACTCCCTGATTCTATTTCTAGTGCTCCCTCCCTTCAAAGGGTGATTTCTAGGCACAGCTGCTGTGCTGAGCAGCTGCAGTTGCTTGGCCCTCCTCCTGCTCCCTTTTCAATGATAACATGAGCACTTTGCTCTCTTTTCTTGCTGCTCAGCCTTCAGCTCATGGCATATTTTGGTTTTGCATCCCATAAGCTGCATCTCCGCACATCACAAAGGTTCCCCCAGGTGGACACATGGTACAGGCTGGTGGTGCTGAGCAGCCTCCCCCAGCATCTGCTGCTGCTTCAGTGTCCTGAGGTCAATTAGCAATGCCTATTAATTGCTGTCCTCCAGACAGTCCCAAAGGCCAGCAGCAACCTCCAGAGCAGGACCCAAGGTGTGATTTTCCACACCACTGGCAGTGCAGAGGCAGAAATCCCCTGTGCCACCCCCCACAAATTCTTGCAAGGGAAAAACCAGCAAAACCCAGTATGTTGAACAACAACAGTGATGAAAAGGGCTTGGATACAAGTAGATGGGAGAGCTTTCAAAATCCTGCTGGGCCCCAGATGCCCACAAGAGCTGGTTTGGAGTGGCATGGGAAGGCAGTGCCCCCCTGGGCACAGGGATCCCCCCCATCAGTGAGCCCAGTGGTGGCCAATGGCTTGGCCATTGGGCAGACAGCCCAAGAAATGGCAGCTGAAGTCACTGTATTGGTGACATACCCTTTGCCTAGATGGCCAACACTCCAATCCCCAGAAAAATCTGGGATTCACCTGGGGAAAACTGGTGTAAGTTTGGGCAGAGGAGGGTAAGGAAGCAAACCCTTGGTTGTGCATCTGGTGAGATTTTCTGCTAACTCACCCTGAAAATAAAGTGGTGTGTTCCTTGTTGACCCATTTTTCTGTGTTGCCCAACTCCTTCCTTTTTACTTTAAGTGCATAAAGAAGCCTTGCTGTTTCCCATTAACATATTTTGCTACCTTCAATCTTGAAAAAATATTGTGTAGTTAATAAGAGGAGCTTTAGATAATGGACCCATTTTCTGTGCCTTCCACTCCTTTCTCACATTTAATTTGTCCATGTCCCCCGTTCAGCTGTGTCTAATGAGCAGCTGAGATTCATTTTCATGTTAGGCCCAGTTCAAGGAATTTGTCTCATTTATTTCATTATGCTTTTGGCTGTTTGAATTTGCCCCATTTATTTCACTGTGTGTTTTGCTGCTGGAGTTTCATCCAGTTAACCTTAAAAATTAGTCAAGAGAAGGAAGGAAAGGATTCTTTCTGCATTAGGCTGGTAGAAACTTTTGGATAGTAATGTTCACTTGTGCACATTCCCTTCAGGGATAATCCAAATTTCTGTGCAGCTCCCTAAAAAGATGGGGGAGGTTCAGCAATGTCCTCTGTGTTTCTGCTGCAGCTGCTGCTCCACCCCTGCTTTGCACCAGCACTGGCAGAATTAAACCAGCTTTAAACTCACTGTAAAACACTTTAAACCTTCCCTGCAAAGCCAGAAAGCAACGTGAGCCTGTCCTCAGCTGCAAACTCTGTAGCTGGGACTCAGGGTTATTATCAGAGGATTAGTGCTTGTCTCTGCATGCCAGCAGAACAGGGATCCCTCCCTGAGGAGCTGCCTGTCCCACTCCCAACACAGTCCTAATGTGCCACAGCCTGGTTTTCTCAGGGCTGGGGGATCCCACAGCCCTGGGGACACGCTCAGGGTACATTGGGGACACACTCCTGGCCACCCACCATCCCCGAGGCTGCTGCTGTCCCACCCCTGGGGCTGTGATGTGGCAGCCTGGAGAGGGCTTTGCTGCCAGCATCACAACCTCGTGGGGTGGCAGCTGAGGGGACAAGTTAAACCCTGCCTGTCACATCCTCTGGGTGGTCCCTGCCAGCTGTCCCCCAAGACACACCTGGCACAGCCACTGACACACTGGGAGCAGGCAGGCACAGAGCTCTGGCAATGTATTAATTAGAGGCTGGGTGAAAAATAAAGCCCCAACATTGGTATAGAGGAAATGTGACTCTTGACAGGCTAGAAATAGTTGTCCTCAGTGTGTGACACAGGGAAATGCACAGTATCCTTTACAGTCTGCCTATGGATGCCTACGGTTATAGATCACTTGGCTTTTCAGTTCATTTTCTTGCCAGCAGCTGAGATTTTGCTTATCCCTTGCTTTCCATCAGTTCCTTTTAAGCAATTTCCAAGTTGTGTGCACCCTCCACAGACCTGTAAGGAGCAGTTTTACCCCAAGGAATCCAAGCACAGAAAAAAAGCACCACCCCATGTCTGCTATCCCACTGTGGTTTGGTGTTCAGAGCCTTAAAATATTTGCCCTGCACGTGCCTCAAATTATTAACTGTTTTTTGCCTGTTTAGTACAAAATATTTTTTTTAAATTAAATGAAGAAGTTTTCCTTCTGGACTTAGATGAAGAAATAAACAGTTCATAGAGAAATGAATTGCTCTCCTTGCAAAACTCATATTAAATGATACCAGTAATATTAGTAAACATGCTATCAAAGACCCAGTTACAGGGGATGTAGTGACATGAGGCAACCAGGTGCCAATAATTGCCAGGTAGTGGGCTTTTTATTGGCCCCCTAATCCTGCTCATGCGCAGTAGGGGCCTGCCCTAATCAGGCACAGCTGGGCTTAACACGAGGTCAAGCCCACTACCTGGCAATTAGTGGCACCTGGTTGCCTCATGTCACTACAAGGGGGAATGGCAGCAGTTTGACATTTAGCTCAAAGTTTACTGAAATGATGCTAAAATTGTTCTGCTAGAAGGACACCTGTGTGGGAAGGCACCACACACTGCATTTTTTTTTTCTCTCTCTGTCCACAGCACCATTGCCAAACCCCTGCCAGAGAAGGAGCTACAACACCAAGGAGCAAGCTGAGAGCTGCAAGGCCCTGGTGTTTTGGTACCTCCTGCTGGTCCCTGGGCAGAGAGGGACACCAAAGCCACACAGGCAGGAGGAGCAGCCCCAAAGCTGCTTTGTCATTTTAAATCAATAATCATGTTTATTTGCAAGATGTATTTTAAGGCAAAGGAAACCCTGGGCACACAGCCAGAAGTGGAGCCAGTTTCTCAAGGCTTGGGTGAGTGCTCATTCTGCAGGTGTGCAAAGCCCCATCCTGGGTCTGTCCCAGGGTAAGCATTGCTGTGCAAACACAGCTGAGCAGCATGGGCACTGCTCTTCCCTGGTTTTCTTTGAGGTCCTGGGAATGCAAATGAATTGGCATCACCAGAGCTGTGCAAAAAGCTGATCAAAGGAAATAGAGCTCAGTGCTTTGTTTCTGTCCCATGCTTCCCTCCCTCTGCTATAAAAAATGAGTTTTCCAAGTGCTACTTGCCATGTAATAGAAAAGCTTGAGTTTAGGGAGCCAAAAATCAGCAATTATATGCATCCAGTGCTTTTAAGTAGAAGATGCTGCTGCTAATCTCCTTATTTAATTTCCCCTGAAGATGCACTCAGTGAGCTTTAAGCCAAATCCCAGGAATTTCAGCTAGACATGTGCTCAGTGCTGCCCTGGCACAGGGTGATCTGGGAGGAGGGATGCTGCACCACAGCCTGGACCTTACTTGCATCACCCTCAGCATCTTCCTTGCTCTTCTCTGTCTCTGTGCTCTGCTGCAGCAGTGCCCAGGGTAGGGCTGTGCTGAGCCAGAGGCTACAAGCCAGCCAGGAGGGGGACTGGCATCCCTCTGGAATACGAAATCCCACAGAGAAGTTGGTGCCACCAACCTCAGGCAGATCCATGGTTTTGTTCCTTAATGTGGTTTTATACTGTTTAGCATCAATAAGAAAGAAAAATCTCCTCCCTGTGCCATTATTCCATGCTCTATGGGCTATACACAGCCCTGTCCTAGCTGGCAGGAGGCTGAAGTGTTGAAAGGAGATGCCACAGGCCTTGAGGACATCAATATTTGGGAAATAATATCTACTGTGAATTAAACATCTCTCTGCCATGACAGCACAGGGGACAACTCACAGTTCTGCAGGTACTTGGCCAAGGGTGACATTGTATAATATTATAATACAGTTTTGAGTAAGAGGAATCCACCCAGAAACCTACCAAGGACCCAAGTAGTTGTCACTGTCCCTTTTTAGGCAAGGTGTGAGCTGGCAACACTCAACATCCGCAGATAATTTCCTTCTCTGCAGTACATTTGCATGGGTTTTGGCTGAGAATTTGTACTCTGAGAAGAAAGGACTTAAATGTTAAAATCTTGGTCCAAAGAAGTAATTATTTCTTCTCCCAGGGATGCTGCCATGAAGAAAGGTGCAGGGGAAGGTGCCTTTCCCCCCAGTCCCAGGGTGGCCACCAGCCATGCAGGATTTCCCAGAGCTTGTGCTGATCCAAAGCTCCATCAGCCTCCTTGGTCCCATGGCAGAAGTTGGAAGAGCAGCCCAAAAATATCTACTGAAGATTTAGAAGGGCTGTGCTGCTGGGTTAGCAGCCAAGCTGTGTGCAGGCAGGGCACTGGGTCTGGCTGCTGGCTGCATGCCTGAAGACAGCCATAAAGCTGTGCAAGGCTGATTTTATCTCGGAAAGGTTGGAATTGCCAGGATAGACAATCAGCCATGCAGCAATCTTCACCTGGGTGAAGATCTATCCCTTTGGAGATGGGACTGAAGCCTGGAATCAAGGCAAAGCAGAGCTGAGCCCTGGGGTGGCTTTACATGTCACATCCCCCTTACTTAATACAACCCAAGAGTCCAGAGTGTGTGGGTCAGATCTAGGAAACCAGATTTTCAAGAGGCAGCAGGAGTGGGAAAGGCTGAGGAGGAAAGACCCGATTTCTGTCCTGTCACCAGACTTCAAGACATCAAATACCTGAGCCTAGAGATCCAGGAGTTTATTTGGCTTACCCCAGGATCTGATTTATTCCTGCTCAGCCAGCCTGATACACAGAATCCAGGAGTTGCTTGATGCCTGCAGAATGACTCTGCTCTCTTCTAATAAAGCACAAGTGATGTCAGCTGGAGCTGATAACCAGATCTCTGAGCTGGGGCAGCAAAATCTCATTTTCCAGGACAACCAAACTCTGGGTGCCAAAGAGCAGACAGGTTTTTGCTCATCTTCCTCCAAGGTTGTTCTTATTAAAATGGAAATTTCCAAAGCTTTGCATGCATCCCCACGTGGCCACGGGCGCAGCCATCCTGCTAGGGGGAAGAGTGGCCAAGCTGCAGGGCCACAGCCACCTCCTTCCTCCTGCAGATCATCAGGGACAGAGCAGGGTACCCCAGAAAACTGCAGCACATCTCTCTCTGCCCCAGATTAAGGGGTTCACAGCCCCACAGCCTCTCAACAGCTTTGGGGTGGGTTTAGGACATACAGCAGCCCTGGATGGGTGCAATGTTCTCACCCATGCTTTCACACCATAAATTTCTCATCCAGTTGGGGTGAGGATTTGCCTTCTCCATCCTCAAACTCAGCATGAGCATCATCACCTTACAAGTGGATCATTCACCTTTTGGGCTGCTTCAGTGCTTGGTGCAAGAGGAGCTCAGCAGCCCAGCCCCTCTCTAACACAGCCAGACTCAGTCCACCACAGCTGGTTCTTCTTTGCAGGTGGTTCCCACCCAGAGGATAGGAAAGAATAGAATAGAATTAGAATAGAATAGAACAGAACAGGACAATTTCAATTGGAAGGGAGCTACAATGACCATCTAACTGCTTGATGACCCCAGGGCTGACCATAACTTAAAGCATGTTATTGAGGACATTGTCCAACACTGACAAAAAAAAAAAACAACAAACAAACAGAACAACCCCAACAAAAAAACAAAAAACCCAACCAACCAACCAATCAAAAAAACCCATCCCAAAATCTGCACTTTTCTTTATTTTCACCTTTTGGTGCTGCAACACACTGAGTGACTGCAACAGGCCAAACATTAACTTGTCTACCAAGAACAATTTATTCAAAAACTTTCTCTCTTATCTTCCTAAGTGCATGTGAGGAACAGGTAAATTTTTACAAATGTGTGCCCTATTTAAAATAATTTTACTTTATTTACCCCCCTAAAGTTAACTGAATCAAAGATGGTTAAATATCTCATTACTGAGCACTCCAGAATTTTGGCTTGTAATTAGTGGATCAAATGAGTAAAAAAAAAAAAGCAATTTTTAGAGTTTTCCATTTAGTAATTTGAAACTGAAATTCTTAATTAAAACAATCTGAGAAAGAAATACAAGTTCCATAAAATGTTGGTAAGGAATTTCATTATTGTGTCCAGGTTTGGAGGTGGCAAAGGACAGTACACATCTTCACCAACTCGTTCTCCTTACCAGAAAGAGCTGGTAGAAAGTGATGCTGCTAGAAATGACCCAGAATGTCCAGGTCTTGCCCTGCAAAGCCACGTGGCAGCAATGGACCAGACACAAGAAGAGCTCCAGCCTCTGACTGCCCCTGAATAGTATGCAGCTCACTTTTTCCTCCTGACTTCAGTCTTAGCCAAGAAATAAGTTTCTGTGCTGGAGAAGCGTGAAGGACTTGGCAAAGACCTGGCTTGGATTATTGATGTCATGGGAAAGCAGGATCGTGCCAGGGAAGAGGAGCTGAGTCTTCTCCATTGCTGCTTTAGCAGCTGCTTTAGGTTTTCTACACCTTTTCAGCAAGCAGCAATCATTCATTATATTAAAAAGTGTTTTTTAGGGCATTTTATTCATATGTAGGAATAATTATTTTCTCTTTTCAAAATGCAGTGGTATGAGGACAGAACTGACAGAAATAGCCTACTACCTATAAATGAAAAATACCATCTTGGACATTGGTCTTTTGGGTTTGTTGTGGTTTTTTTCAGAGGCTTCACGTGGGGCCACCCCTGGTATCTCATGAACTTAGAAGAGCTTTGGACCCACTGATGATAAAGGCACAAAGGGATAGAGAAGTCATGCAGTTCCTAATAACCATTTTCACTTGTAACAGAGTTACAGAATGTTATTTATCACAGAATCGCAGGATCATCTGGGTTGGAAAGGACCTCTGAGGTCATCAAGTCCAACCCTTGATCCATTCCCCCTGTGGTTCCCAGCCCATGGCACTGAGTGCCACATCAGTCTCTTCTTAAAAACCTCCAGGGATGGAGAATCCACTACCTCCCGGGGCAGCCTGTTCCAATGCCTGATCACCCTCTCTGTAAAGAATTTTTTTCCTAATATTTAACCTAAAATGCCACAAAAACGTTGTGGCTCAGCAGATCCCTGTCCTTCCAATACTCTGCAATACCCTCTTGCAATCTACACCTTCTGTGTTAGTAATTTCCCTTTACCCCCGCCTCTTGCTGCTCCCTAATGAGCTCATGGGACCAGGAGGATCTGAACGAGCTGCATTTGAAAAGCAATCATCAAAAACGAGCAGGGCTTTCTCTGAGCCCATCTTTGGGAAGCCACCACCTCTACAGCACATGGCCCCATCACCTCCTGTCACTCGGGCTCGCAGCATTATTGTGACAACTGGATATTCCACTTGCAGCTCCGCAGTGCTGGTTCACATGCCTCCTAAATCTCCTTGCTTGAAGTGTAATATTTTCCTGCCATTCATCTCTCTCTTCCTGTGGGAACTTATGATAAGCTTTGGAAATGGCTTATAGACACTCGCTCCCCTCGGATGGCAGCAGCCGCGTGCGACTCTCGGAGGCAAAGTCTCTGTGGTAAGATGACAGCAAAGCCGTGTATTAGGAACACTTCAGACGTCTGTAAGCCATCACTCATGCCCAAACTCAGAATTTAAATTACCCTGACAGGGTGAAGAGTCTCCTTTTGACAAAATATGGTTTATTGCCTTTCAGTCTATAGGATACTGGACTGTATGGAAGCCAGCAGTACCGGCACAGGGGTGGCATTCCCACCTGGGTCTGCACAGCCCAGCACCCAGACACCACTTTGGACATTAAATTACCCTGGCAACCTGTATATGCCAAACACATGTGGTTTTGAAGAGCTTCTGCTCCCTGGGACAGTAAAGGATGTCTTGAACATCTTGAACTTTTCAACCCAAAAAGCCCAGCCCCTCCATGACAGCCATGTGTCTTTGCTTTTTTTTTTTTTTTGCCTTTTTTTCTTTGCCTTTTTTTTTCCCAGTCCCCAAATCTTTGTTCCTTCTGCCAACTTCATGACAATGATGTAATTTGCTCACAGATTACCAATGAAAATTAATTTGATAACAGACAGCCAGCAAGCATCCAGACTGCCTGCATGGGAAGGTGGCTCAGCAACACTTTCTCAGGGGAACAGCATGGCCTCAATCCTCTGGGCACAGACAGGAGGAGAAGCTCAGCCATGCTGCTGCTACTTCTCCCAAGCCTTACAAAACATCTAAGGTGGAGAAATAAGGAAAAAAAAAAAAAAAAAGGTCAAATACTCTGCTAGCTGCCAACCTCTGCCTCTCCAGACCCCTATTTTCAGCACTCATACTCAGCAGAGTAAGTTTTGGTGGCACTCATGACCACAAAACAAACTGCATCTAGTACCAAATAAACAGACGGCTGTTTTTGCAAAACTGAGATTAATAAAGGACTTTTTTTTTTTTTTTTTTTTTTTCTAAATGCCAGATGTTATGACCAACTACTGTCAATTAGACCCTTTGACACTGCTATCCCAGGTTGAAAGTGAGATGGTCTGTGACCCGCCAGGGTCTCACATCTCCATGCTTTAGTTTGGCTTTGAACACAGCCATGCTTTAATTTATACTACATTTTGTACTACAGATCAAACTAATGTATTAGAGTCAGATCTGCACATCACCTACTGCCAAAAGAGCTGCAAATGTGGAATTTCAGACTGTAATATCAGTACAGAACCACCGCTCCATCACTAGCACTTACTGGTGCTAACATACAGGGATCATGCAAAAATCCTTGAAATAATACCATATCACTGCTAAGTGAAAATGTACAAGAGCTTTTCATAGATAGTGCCATCACTGTATTTTTCTAATTACAATTTAATTTGGAGACAAGAGGAGCCTTGACTGGAAAGCTCCTCCCTTCAGAGTATGTTTGTGTTTGAGCAAGGGATGCTGAAAAGGCCATCTTAAAACTTTCCTAGAAGTAAAAGTACTGTAGATTTCCCCCCCCTCTGTAAAAAGCCATTCCTAAATACATGACGCCTTAAACTGAAGGTATATTTATTTGCACTGAAGCCAGATGAGGAATTTTGTCTTAAAATTAATTTTTTTCAAGGTGATGGGGCAGAAGGAGGCTGGAAGGGATGGCTGCAGGCAGCCTAGCTGGCAGCAGGGTGGACCAGCCCCAGTCACAGCCCAAGAAATTGCCATTCCCAGCGCAGTGTCCTTGCCTTTTCACTCACCCTCCTTATCTATTACCATGCTTTCTGCTCTCCACTCCCTTTCTTCCCTGCAGGCCTACAACTGTTGATTGTAATAATGTTTTTTTTTATACCACTTCTATCTCTCGCCTCAATCCAGCCGGTGCCATTGTAGGCACTTTCCATGTGTCACTGCTTCTTTCAAGCATCGTATCCTCCTGCAAGATACCAACACATCCAACTCACTCTCTCCTTTGTGCAGGCTTTATGTTGCAAGTTATTTAAACTCCCAGCTATTTTCCTGATTAAATAAACCCAGGACCAGTTGCTCTAAAAGCATCAGGGTTTTATTAGAAAGCTACATTGCCATCTTGTTATTTTGATCCCTATTCACCTCTCACCTTCCCACAGACAAAAGCTTCTGAGTTTCTTTATATATACGTGTCTTTGTGCTTTTATTGAGTGAGAATCCTCTCTGAAATCTCTGCTCTGAGGTGAGACTGCTCTGTGGATCCTGTTCAGTGTTTTCCTCAGCTTTGATTTTGTCTCTACCCTGACAAACCCCTGGTGCAGTTAATGGCAACAAAAGAAAGTGAAGGACTTCAGGATTTGGTCCTGATTTCAGTGACATGAGTTCACCTTCTTGTCATGCTCTGGGTGCTTGATTCTCTGTTGCAGCCACATCTTTTGGGTTAGAAAACAGAACAATGGGTATGGAATGTGAAAATGCAAAACAAACTGAAATTCAGTACAGTGTAGCAGATATGTCAAGGATAGGTAGTTTAAAAAAATACACTAGCTTGCTATAGCTAATGGATTTTTACTAACAACTCCACCCAGAGCCCAAAGAAAAGATTCCTGGGTTGTGGTTGCATCCCCTGCCTCTGGGGGAGTACTTGAGTAGCAGCCACCAGATAGGAAAATGCAAAAGTGGTCCAGCTTCCCAGAAGCAAACGTTTGCACAGCCACAGGTGTATAAAACCATAGAAACATGCAAAAATCATCAGATCAGGTGGGGACTATTTACTCATTTGCCACTCTATTAGCCTGCAGACAACACTCCAGCTTAGGGCATCCAGTTCCAGCCACTCTCTGTCACACACAGTGTCTCATCCAGACTAAAGCTACATCAGAACCCAGTATGAACTCCACAAAGGACACTACTATTTTTGGGATGCCTACAAGTCCATCCTCCTCTCTCAATTCACAGATCCCCCCACAACCTTCCCAAGGGAAGATAAAAAGGGGAATAAAGGAGAAAGACTTCAAGGTCTGTGACACCCTGAGAAAGAGCCGTGGTTTGCATGGTCCAGGGGCTGCCCTGCAGGAGCTGCCACCAGTGGGGATGGGCAGCAAAAGGGGGAAAATGAAGGAAAACTTGCATTTATCTCTCTTATGGAAAGAATCTGTAACAAGAGACGAAGTAAACTTGATGGGTTTGGTCACCCACAAGAGGAAAGCACCCGTGTCGATGGAGGAGGCTGGATCCTACCAGAGCAAGTGAGACAGCACAGCCATGGTTGTCCCCTTTCTCCCTGTTTGTGTGGCTGGATCAGAACAGAGGGATTTTTGGGGAAGAGTGTAGCCAGAGACCACCCGGGGTTTGGGGGATGGGGAGAGTCCCAGACCAGCAGGCACCAAAGCCTTCAGGTGCTGGCTTGCTGCAGCCCAAAGTACAACAGCCTCCCCCCCGAGATAAGTGACCTTGAGGCCAGCCAGAAAACGTTTCATTCTGTGAAACGTTTGGGTTTGTTCCACGGGGACTTAATTGCCTTTTGTTTTGCTTTTGTGCAAAAATGAAAGCATTCAGCAGAAAGAAATGTGCTGCAGATAAGCTTATAAACCAGGGATTAAGACACTCACTGGGGAGAGAGAACCTTTACATGAAATTTTTTATTTATTCCAGGAATTGGGCTTCTATTAATCACCTATTTTTTTATTCATTGGCCTAGTTGTATTTTAGGATGAACGCACCATTTTGTCACATCAGAAATGGAACATTAATAGGAACGTAGTGTTAATTTGGAGTATGCTTGTACCAGCTGAAAGGAAATAAATGATGCCATAATTAAGGTTGAAAAATAATTCACTCAAAACCCCTGGAACATTTACAGAATGCAGAGATGCAATGCAAATTTTCATGTTTGAAATATTCATAAATGATTTTGTGAATCATCATGGTTACCCTGTAAACAGTGTTTTAGGTATCCAAATGCTTTTCTCTCACCCGTCTTCCTAAGGACTGAGAAGTTTTATAACCTTCCATGTCACCCAGGGGGTCAGTGTGGGGGTGCTGGGCTGTCACAGTTTGGAGATGGAGGCAGCAACAGGACACAGCTTTGCTGGTGCCAGGACCTCTGGGCTGACCTGGAGAAGATCCATGTCTCAAGAAAAAAAAGAAAAAAAAAAGGGAACTCCGGTTGCACCAAGAAGATGAGGAGAGGGTCTGGTGTCATGGGTGTTTAATGCTGCACACTGTATCCAGTCTTCCCCTTAATTTCACACTGGGAATCATCACCCAGACATTTGCAGGATCCATCTTTGCTGCAGCCAAACTCTCCTCTGCATTAACCCCATCAACACCATGAGGCACTGGCTCCTGCAATGGGTTTTTCATTCCTCTTCCAGGCAGGAGATGCTTCTCCGTCCCCATTCAGTGCTGGCAGAGGAACCTGAAGTGCTGCCGAGCTCACCAACATCCCTTGCTGTTATTTATTGCAATTTCCCTGAAGGATTTTCTTGCTCCAGAGCAAGGGAGGGGTATCTTAGCAATCCTTAAAGAAAATAGGGCTCATCTCTGTTCTTAAGGCCCATGTAGCTGAGGTCAGTGCCACAAAGGGAAAGGGACCTCCTGCAGCAAGAGAGATGCAGCTGTGGTGCCCAAAGCCCATCCTGAGCTGGTGGGTGTCATAGGAATGTGATAATGCCATGAAAAAAACATGATAAAAATGTGCCTTATTCTTTCTCTTGTCAGCTCTGTTTAAGCTGTATGTGCCAGGTTTACTGAGGGAAGAAACCTCTCAGATGTCCAGCAGTGAGTGTTTAATTTCCCCAAAGTGAATGCAGAGAGTGCCCTGAAACTTTTCAGCCTTCCTGATGAAGTAGGAGAAAACATTACAGCAGTTACAGCTATTGATTATTTAAACTAATGGACTGAGACTGATGGAATGTATTGCCACAGCCAGGGGATTCTCTGTTGTGTTTCTTTTATGAACCCAACAGCAAACATCTCTCAAACCACAGGGTGGAGAGGTGGGGGGACCAGACAGCACCCAGATCCAGGCTGCCCTTAGCTCAGATGCAAGGAGTGGGTTTTTTGCCTGATGTGGCTCCACAACCAAATGTTTTGAGACCAAAGCTGTTCTGTTAAACCTTGTCTCACTGGTATATTTCTTTTTTGTGGTCTATTGCAGGTTTTTCATGGGATTATCTTGCCAAGTTGCATTCAAGAGCAAGAGATGGAACACTTTAAGAAAGCTCAGAAATGATGAGATGCAATGAATGAATACCTGAGAGGTGCTAAGGGAATGGTGCTAAGAGTTTGTTCATCTGCCAGACTTCAGTGCTGGCCTTCCTAGACATTTTGGGGAAATTTCATGTTGAACTTCAACTGGACAGCCAGTGCTCAAGGGGGTTTACTACACCTAAATTTCCTTGTCATTACCAGGATACATGAAATCTGTCCTTCGAATCATTTATTTTTGTTAGGTATTCAGCCCAAACTTTAACTCCTTTTGTAGCTCTTGGAGAGCAGTGGGAAAGTCAGGAAGCTGTTGAGTCCATCCTTTCCCTCCATGTAAGCCAAAGGATGAGCAACACCTCAGCCATCCATGCACTGCCCAGATATTTGCAGCCATAGAAGCCACTTTGCTTTGCACAGGTGACAGCACAGTCCCCACAGGCCATTCAGGCATCAGGGAATGTGCTTCATCCCTGCTTCAAAAAGAGACCTGGAATGAACACCAGCCAACATGTCTGATGGAAAGTGCTCCTGCCTAGAACCTCTGGTGTTTATGACAAGATTAAAGTTTTGTTTGATGAAGGCACCAATGCTGAGGCAACCCATTTGTGCAGCTGCTGGCTTGGTGATGGTTATGCACTTGGAGTGATAAAACCTTAGCATGGTGCAGAACATATGGATTGAAAATTGCCTAGCTGAACCACTCAGAATGTAGGTAAAAAGCAAGGACTTCAAGCTAAAGACTACTCCTAATCATAAAGCTGAATTTCCTAGCTCATAAAAATTTATATAGGGACATAGGACAGCAATTAGATGGACTGCCTTCTGGATGGGCTGCCTGATGCCAGGCTGATGGCTCTGAAAAAAAAAAAAGTGTTATGAATTTGATAACACTTGTGTAGTGCTACCTTTATGAGGGAGAAATCTGCCATGGGCTGGAGCCCCAGAGCAGGCAAAAGTAGGCAGGAGGAAAGGGATGGCTGGACAGCCTGGTGTTCATATACTGAGAGAGCACACTGAGGAAAATAGATCAGAACTTTAGAAGACATAATTTCATCTGAGGAAAAAAAAGCTAAGGTCTAAATAAGCAGCTACAATATGTGGTCTATACTGGTGTCTTGCTCACTCCTGGTCCCACGTTGTGTCAAAAGTACATTTATAAAGAAGAAGCTGTTATTTAATGGGCTAACTAGACTGTCCAATAGATTCTTCATCAGTGCTACAATTATTTATATGCAATGACAGTTGTGTCAGTCACATGCTTGTCATATCTCACAGCCATTTAACAAGATGTAAATCAGTGAGACAAAACACAGCCCTGATACAAGGAGGATGGGGGGAACACCTCCAGCATGGCCAAGACGCCCACGCTCCATCACCACCCGTGCCTGGGGATGCCTGAGATGCCAGGGGTACCAACCAACTATAGATGGACTGAGGTGTCCCACAGGCTTCACAGCAGCACCCTGAGGACATCTCAGCCACCCCCAGGCACCTCGAACAATTCCATGACGTGGGCAAGGCCACCTCGCAGCCTCTCTTCCTGAGGCACCCGGTGGCTCAGAACCTCACCCCCCCAAGGAGCTGCTGTAGCTGAAAGACTCGAACTAGGTCTGCTGCCTCTCAGTAAAGAACCAGGACCGAGAAATCCCCTCTTTGCGGCTCTGAGCTGCTCTCTGCAAGTGTGAGCATCGGCAGGGCAATGCTGACCTCTGCTGCCTGAAAGCAAAACGGTGAAAAACCCCACGAAAAACGCGGATCTTCACCGGGAAGAGAGAAGTAGCAATATATTTCTTCATATAAAACACCGATTTAAGGAAGTTTGATGGGAAACGAGGCAGGTTTCAGGAGATTCGATGGCAAGGTGCTCTGGGTTATTTACTGCAGAGAGAAGAAGGTCAGATAAATGGTCAGGGAGGTCTGACCATTGGGTCATGAGGTTCAGGGAGGATCCCCTTGCTTCCCAAACTCCTTCTAGGAGAAGGGTGTCAGTGTGGCTGGATCCAATCCTAGCCCCAGATTTCATCAAGGGTTTATAAATTGGTTAATATAAATTGATTATAAATGTGCAATCAAGCCTTCCTATCACTTAGCTAAGATTTCCAAAGTTTAGCATGTTATTAATCACAAAGAATCTCTTGTGGCAAGAAATCTCTTGAGCTAGAGAAGCAACCTTGAGGGAGATCCTGGTCTGCAGCCTGGGATTTAGGGGATAAGATGACTTTTGTAGTCATATTTGCAGGTGCCAGTCTCCTCCAAACATGGCCTAAGTTGGACATTGACCACTAGGTGAGCACTTGGCTCATCTTAGCCCTTGTTTGTTCTGTTGTTACCTTTTTTCCCCAAATCTTTGAGCAGGATGCAGCAGTCACAACCATACACATCCAGTATAGCTGACACGGGTGGATATTGCTTGAGCAGGGTTAGGGGAAATAAAGGTAATGTTGGGGGAGATGATGCCATCACACAGCATCCCCTTGGCCAGGTGGCTTTGGCAGAGCAACTGTAACATTGCCCAGGTGTCCTATGATTTCCAGGTCACCTCACGTGGGGTGAGCACAGGCTTGTAATTTCAGACCCCCAGGGCAGTTCTTTAAGAGATACTCTAAAAAGCCAACTGGTTTACAAGTTGGGGCCAAACCCTTTCCCACTGGTGACACCAGGGGCTTGGCTGTCTTCCACCTGGCAGCAGGTGCTGACAAGACCACCCTGGTCTTATAAGAGCCCCAGCAAGTGGGTGTGCAGCCAGCTCTCAGCTTGGTGCCTCCACCAACCTCAGTGGTTTGCTCTGCTGGTTGCGAAGAAGTTGCCACATAGGCAAGGAGGCAGAAATCTGGATTTTCCTGGAGGCAGGAAAGATCAGCTTGTCAAGCATAACAATAAAAGTGATTCCTCCTAAGTATGCTCGAGGTCCAGCTGAAAGGAGCACTAGACCTGGAGGGGTTTTTTTGGGGTCTTCCTCAGTCACACTGCTTAGGAGTTCCTTTAAGGACCTTCTCAGAAAACAAAGTGTGTTGAGATAAAAATTCACTGACGACACCTTCAGGACAGGCCCTCACCTCAGTACACTGAGAGGAAAATACAATTTGGGGACAAAGCAAGGTGGGAAACAAGGGACCACTCCAGCACAGCATGAGATAGCTCAGGGGTGGCACAGCAATACCACCAGGTGAGGACATTTTTTCTAGAAAAAAATCTTTGCATTCATAAATAGCATGTATAAACTTGGAACTTACTACCAGCTGGTGTACAGGCAGTGCAGAAGTGGAGTGAGGCTCATGTCCCTTTTGAGCAGGCAGCATGGAGAGGGAAAGCTCATGTGGAGGTTTTATCCATCACTTGTTATCTCCTGGTATCTGCATGAGGTGCTTTATTACTGCTGCTGATCTGCAGGTGGGCAAAGAGAGAGACAGAGGAGTCAAAAGACCAGCTTGTACAGGGAAGAGTCAGGGGCTCAGGAAATGGCTGCTGAACTCCTGGGCACACAGACAAACCCAGTACTGATCCCCCCCAGGCAAAAGTTCTGGCCTAAGGATATGCCAGGTAACCCTCTGCCTCTTCTGGTCAGCAGGAGAATTATGTCTGGTTATGGTCCAGGTGGTCTATCCTGGGATGTGTATTTCTTAGGCATTGTCAGAGGGGGGGATCACAGGTCTAGGAGAAGGGTCTGTAATAAATCTGTCAAGTCAGAAACACTGCAATGAGACCACAGACTGAAGAACAGGCTGCAGGAATCCAGAGCCCTGAACTCAGCTGAGGGGCTGGCTTGCTAAAAATGCCACTGCTCAAATCTTTCCTGCCTTTAAATAAGGACCAGGCAAGATGGGGTAGGGGGCATGACTGCTTTGACCAGAGAGGCATCCAGAGACCACAAAGCAGATCAGGAAATGGTTAAAAGGGAGATGCTAAACAGTGTTCAGTTTGTTGTACCAAATCAAATTTACTGTGGAATGTCTATAGACTAATCCCAGATAGAAATTTCAAGAAAAATCTTAGCAAAAATGACAGAAACATGAAATATGTTGATGAGAAAAGGAGGCTGTCACCAGTACTAACAGGGATAGGGATGCTGTAAAAGAATCCAAAGCAGTGATTTTGAAGACTTTGGTAAGAAAACTCACCAGTAATTCATTGCAGCATGGTCTCTCAGAGGAGCACCTGGGTAATCCAAACTTGCCAATGGGGCCACCAGGGAAAGCAAGCTGTGGGTGTGCTGGTTTACCCTCAGCATCCAGGACAGAGGGAGAAGTACAATGATTGCCAAAAATGAGCAAAGAAAACTTATTTTCATTAGAGGAAAACTATTTGAAGACATCCATTGAAATGACTGGCTGTAATAGTTGCTAACCTACATGAAACAGAAGCAGAAATAGTAATTTTAAAAAGCATTATTACACTCTGAGTAAGGTGGATGATAAAATGCCAATTAATCTAGAAAGAAATTATAGACAATAAAACCTTTTAGAGCTAGTATAGTTTTTCACTTAATTAAATGTGTTGCTGTTATTTGGTAGGGAAGAGCTTTATTCTGAGATACCTAATTATTAATTTGAAAAAGTTTTATGTTCATCTTTATAACTGTGAAATTAAAAACAGGCCATCAAGCCCCACTTTGATTGAGAGACTCTTTCAGAATATGGAAAGACATATTAATTCAGTGCCAAACAACTGGATACACTGACCTGGATATTCTCTCTCTTCCACAACCATATTTTAAAAAGACCAATTTACAACCTGTTCCTTCTTGCCACAGGGGCTGCAAAATATCAGCTATTTGCAATGCTCAAAAATTATCCCAGTTCTTCATCTTAGGTATGAACCCAGGCTTCACAGATTCAAAGAGGCTCATTTTATCATGACCCCAAAAATGTGTAGCAGTCAGAAAATAATTTAACCCCAGCTATTGACTCCATTGCCCTCATTAAATATCTTTCTTTTTGCTGGAGAAGGCTCATGGTTGCTATTCATGATCACATTACTCATTCATTTTGTAGCAGTGGGCAAGTTGTGGTGGCTAATGTTTAAAATTTGGGTATTTTAGTTTGTCAACTTCAATCCTTATTTGCAGGCACATTTCCCTTTTCCAAGGCTACAAAACTATTCACCAACGTATGTGAAAATTGGGTCACTAGTACAAGTTCCTAAAGAGAAGTCAGAACTAGGCACCTAATTCTGAGGGCCCTCATTTGGAGATGCTTTGAGACTTTTGGCTTCTTAGCACCAGCTCCAATTGCAGTGCAACAAGAGCTTAAAAAAACCTCAGTTTTATAAAAGAACCAACACATCATAAATACGACTTTAGAAAATCTTCTCATTAGT
This sequence comes from Heliangelus exortis, assembly GCF_036169615.1. Taxonomy (NCBI): domain Eukaryota; kingdom Metazoa; phylum Chordata; class Aves; order Apodiformes; family Trochilidae; genus Heliangelus; species Heliangelus exortis. The sequence goes on from NC_092427.1 coordinate 5,979,013, forward strand.
CCTTCTGACTTTTTCCTCCCTGGGTTTGTTTTAGTCTGACACCTTCTGTGCCATTTGAACTTTCACAGGGTTTGGTTTTTTTTCTTCTCTCTAGCACTGTTTTTCTCAGGATCTCCAAAGCACAGGGAAAAGCAGTAGAGACCTGTCAGGGTTGGACTTGCAAGAAAGAGAGTCACAATTAGACAAAAGCAATTGAGGGTCTGATGAACAAAATCTGCTTCAATAAAAGACCCTGCTGAAGTGCAAAGTACCATCTTAACACAGCTTGGGTGGAAAAAAACTTCTCAGTCAAAATTTCTCAGAGCCAGAAAAGCATTTTCAGACTCCTATTACTGAAATAACCACCAACGTGCTCAGCAAAGTAGTTATCCACCTCAAAAATACAGGTTATCAAATAAAATCCTTTTTCAAACATGGAATTTTTTCAGCTGCAGATTCAAAGGGAAGTGGATGCCTAGGAGCCTTATTATCATTTGAGGAGTTATTAAAGAATAGAAATCATCAAGAGAGAGCAGGATAGCAGATTGGGTTGAAAAGTAAAAACCATTTTTTATTTCCCCCTGGGAAGTCAAATATCAAAATAAATTCACTTCAGGCACATTCATATCAGTTTTCATCAGCTTTCTTGCAAGACTTTTATTGGTACAAATGATGGTAGGAAGCAAACTTCATGCTGAAATTTCTCTACCCATCTCCAAAGGGTAAGTTCATTAGGAAGGATTAATTGGGTGAAGGCATTATCTCCTCTGAGAGGTCTTTTTCATGTTAGCACTTAATAATGTTCACTCTATTGAAGCTAACTCCACTGTCATTCTGAACAGGCAAAACACCACTCCCGTGTGTCAACTATTTTTATTTCCATTGTAATGACACAACCACCCATTCCTCAGTGATCGCAGGAAGATAGAGGACAGAAAATGAGGCACCAGAGGTTCAAAGGACACTTTATATCTGCTGCTGTGACCTGCTTTTGCTCACTGAACTTATCTACCATCATCTTGACTCTGATGCAGGCTTCAGCCTACATCTTGAGCCCACATCTCTGGCTTTTACTGCAGCCCTGAAGCAGCTAAGATCAACTTCTGCCTCTAGCAAAGAGCTTGAGTCACTTTTTGGGGCTCTCTGCACATTCATCACTGAGAAACAGGTTGCAGAAGAGATGCATGGAACCACATTTTTTTATAAGCATCTAAAAGCATTGCCTTCTGTTGGTGTCATCTAATGCCAACTGTACTTGAGAATGAGAAGATTTAGAGCCTTTGCATGTGTTGTTAAAAGAAAAACCAAAGAAAGCTCCCAACATTTTAGAAAAGGAAGGATTTGATGCCAGTGCTGTATTTCTGCATTGAGCAACTGGTCCTGTGAAGAGCAGAATTTGCTGAGGGTCAGATCTGATCATTTTTTTTCCATGAATGACATTGCAAGATGCTTATTTTGCATTTTTCTAAACTTTTCAAGCATAATGGTTCTGCTGTACTGTGGTGGCAGCATCAGCTAAGATTTTGTAGATATTGTAATTTCCTTCTCTTTCAGATAAGATTTAGATGACATGCCAAGTATTTTAGGAAAAAAAATAGTAAAAAACTTAAAACCATCTATTGCTATTAAGCAGGATGAATGTTAGACTTCTTTTAAGTGCATGATTATACCAAGAGAAACCTGCCAGCTTTAAAGTTTTCTTATTGTCTCTATTCTAAATCTTGGTATTCTGTGTTTAAGAACTTGACACAAATTCTCATTTCTCAAGCTGCAATTTTTCAAGCCCAGTTTCATCCTGACAGTAAATTTCTCTGGAGTGTATAAGAACAAAAGGCAAGGAGAGAATGTCTTTACACTTAATCTTTTACCAGAAAAAAACCCCAAAATTATCCATAAATTTTTTCAGAGATTTTAATCTAATGGAAAAACTCGGAAGAAGCTACAGTTCTCACTGAGGGAAAGGGCTTTTCCTTGTTGTGATGTTGAGTGATTGGGTTAGAGAGGCAATTGCAGGTAAAACAAAAGCAAAATTTGTGGTTTTCACCCTTGTTGAGGAAGACCTTCAATAGGTGGCATCAGAGGGATACTAAGTGCTTGAAGGTCTGCATGAAGCCTGAGGACTGGCAAGTAGTTCTGCTGGCCTCGCTGGAGGGGAGAGATGATGGAGGAGCCCCTGGGAGAAGAGGTGGTGTTTGGATGAAGGGTGGGATGTTGGAGGACAAGTCCCTTGCACAAAAACCCTACTCCTGCAGGGATTGCTTTTGTAGATCTTTTTCCATGCAATATTTCAATATTGTCTCTTTATCCACAGACACATCTCATCTAATGGCTGCATTTCCATCTTTACTGATGAAAGCAGAAAGGGCTGGAAGAGGCAGAGGAGCCAGAAGGTGACACTTGCACAGAGGCAGCAGGTGAGTGCACATCCCAGGGGCTCTGGGGACACTGGGGCTTTGATGCCAAAGTCCTGGGATGCTGTTGAGGGCAAGTATTTCTGCAGGGTCTCTGAGGTGAATGGATGCAGAAAGCCTCCTTCTCTCATGTACCCTGACAGGGTGTTCTTGGGAAGATTTTTGCTCTGCTGACTCATAGCCACAGATGAAAGGGGCTCAAATGAATATTGTGGGAAAAGTGAAACAGTTCTGAAAGCAAGGAAATAGAAAAGCTTATGGGATAAAGCAAGAGCTCCCCTGCCTCTCAAAGGCAGGCTCAGGGTAGCCCATCTCAAAGGGGCTCCCCTGCCTCTACCTTTGGACCCCAGCAGGGTCACCTGTGACCCAGTGGGAGTGATGGGGACTTGCACAGGGGAGAGGTTTTTTTGCTGTGTCAGTGCACCAAGGACATTTCAGCTGAAAAAAAAGTCCATTCCTTTCCAAAATGCAAAAAAAATTGAGCAAGAGATAAACCTTGTCTATCCTTTATTCAAAGCCAGTCCACACACATGCTGCAAGTGCTTGAAATGCAATTAATAATGCCAAACCCTTTTACACTTGTAGAGAAGTTATTTATTATTACTGTTGTATTGGCATGACACTTACCACCTCAGCAATAAAGCATTTGAATTGCAGTAATGAGTTCAGCCTCATGACCTGCCTGCAAGGAAAGGAAGATTTTAAAGATGAGAAACTGGAGCCCAGCTGGATGAAGGGATTATGGTCAGACTGGGGAAGCCCAAGACAGGTCCCACAGCAAATGCAGCTCTCCTGAGGACAGGGATGGCTGATAATTACAGAAATGAACTTCCTTTGCATGCTTGGAGTTAAATGTTCCTCTGCTGAACATCCAAGTGAGCAGTTTTTAACAGCAGGTACAATTTCTAGCCTGATTTTGGAAGCAGTGGATGAAAGACCATTTTGCAGCTGGGGTGTGTTGATGTTAACAGCAGATGGAGGACTGCAGTGGCACAAAAAAAGCCACAGCAAGCCCAGACAAACCTGGTGTATGGGCTTTTGAAGGAGGCAGGGCTCACCCAGCAAAGTTTCACCAGAAAGCAGCACCCTGCACAACCCTGTTGCCTTCAAAGCTGCTTCAATCTGAACCCCAAACTGCAATACCTGCTGGAAAGCAGCCACTGACAGCCAACAGACACCCCACTGGTTCTGCTCTGCCAACTGGTAGCTGTCAGCTGGAAACACACTCAGTGTTGCTGCAATGAGATCTTATGGTTCTCCCCAGAGACAGAAATGTGTGATGGAAAAAAATTTTCCTTCATCTCTCCCCCTTGCAACACCAGGGATGCAACATCCCCTGGGTGGCTGCCAGTGCCTACCCCTTGTCCCCAGACCATCAGCACTGGGGCTCCTTCCACTTTCTCACCCTGCTCTTACCATCTCATGACACCCAGGAACTGATGACTTTATGGTGAAGTAGGTGCCACCCAGCCCATGGAAATCCTGAAATGAAGAGCAGAGCAGAGCTGTCATGTTTGCAGGGGCCAGATGGTCCTTGAGCTAGAGGGATTTTAAAAAAACAACAAAACAGGAGAGATTTTTTTTTTCACCAAGATAATAAGTGAGTGGAGCAGGGCACTTGAAGTGGGTTTATTTGTTTCCCATCTTTGCAAAACACCTGGAAATAAATGAGGCAAATTAATAAGGAAAGGCAAGGAGAAGCTTTGGTTACTGGATGCAGCCTTTGGTGAAGGAGGTCCCTGACCAGCAGGTTCCCAAAAGGAAGGAAAGCATGGGGGAACCAAAAGAAAAATGTCATAGAAGACAGACTATTTTCTCTATTCCCTACTTCTTTCCTTACCTTCCTAGCCAGGACATCATTCTGGTCAAGACAGAGTTTTTGATTGAACCTGAGTGAAATTCTGTATATTCTTACATTTTTCAGGGACAGTTGTTATGCACGAATGAACAAGACTACAGTACCAATATAAATCCTAATTATGTTCAAAAGCAATTTGTAGCTGAGTGATGGAATCAGAAGATGTATTTAAATTCCCTCCAGAGCCAAAATGAATTTGGGGACCACACCTGCTGGGGGTGCTGCTCCTCTATGTGTAGAGGGACATGAACTGTAGCTCACCCATACAGAAATGAAAGCAAGACATTTACTCTTCCATTTATACCTTTACCTGGCTTTCTACCAGCTGTTATATTAATGTCATTAGTTTAGCATTTCAAAAGCATGAGAAATATTAATAAACATTAAGCAGTGGCTCAGGAATAATTTACAGAAAGCCCAGTGAAGGTCTGCTCTGGAAGTGCTTGTTGTTCTAAAGCATTTTTCAATCAGGTGAGATGCTCCCAGTAAAACACCCAGATGAGCACAGGTCATTTGTTTCTTGTCACCTTAAGCTCTGAAGCAAAAAAATCTGCATTAACATTTGGCAGGAACTGAGAGCGCGACTGAGGTTGGCCACGACCCTGAGTCCACTGAGCACACGAGGAAATTTTTCCTTGATTTTTCTGCCTTGAGAAGGGAGCTGGGAGGTGAGACCTTTGAGGCAAGAAAAAAGAATTAAATAAGATCAGGAAGGATGTCTAGGCTGAAAGGTATAATTTTTGTTATTTTTATTTTTAAGCATGTATACAAACAAGTCCTGGCAGAGGAATAAGTTTGGATAAATAATTTTTAGACTGCAGGTTATTCACAGTTGAGTTGTTTGATTCTCTAGTGTTGGTTACTTCTGATTTGAAGATTTCTTTGCATCCCAGAGTGGATAATCAATATGTGAAACTGGAGAATAACCCATAGTTGATTGTAAATAATGGAAAAGTTCTATAAGTTACATGTATTAAAACTGCAGAATTTTTATCTGCATTTCCTCATCCCCTTTTCCCATATAACAAATGATCTGCACAAGCCAAAGTCAGCATTTATCTATATAAAAACATCTGCAAATCAAGATCTCCTGGACTGTTTGTTCAGCACTGAAAGGACATTATCCCTTCTTCCAGAAATAACAAAACATCCACACTCTGGATGACCATTTCAGTACTTTGTAAAGTTAAACCCCTCTGAGCCAGGAAAGCTTTGCAAAAGTGTTCATAAAAGTAAGGGGCTTGGTCTTGTCCTAGTGAAGTCAATGGCAAAGTGCCCATAGAGTTAAAACCTAAAGAAAAACAGCTATTGGAGCAATAAACTGTAATCTTTCTTAATCCGTAATATCAGCTGTGAACAGAAACACCCAGTGATTCATAGGATGCAAAAAAAAAAAAAAAAAAAAAAAGGTTAACAAAGCAATAGGGACCCAGAGACTGCTCTGAAAATTTCTTTATCATGTGTCTAAAGTTACCACAGGTACCAGTGTTACAGTGTATGACAAAACATACATTTTCTTTGCATACCTGCTGGCAGCAGAGTATTGGGAAGTGAGGTGTGGAATTGAACTTCCTGTTCTTCTCTTCCCTGTTCCTTCTCAGAGGTGAGGGGCAAAGCCCCACTGGATCCCAACCATCTCACATCTTCTGCGAACCTTCTTCACACCCAGGATCTTTCCAGCTGTAGCTCTCTTCAAAATTTTGGAGGAATTTTTAATTTTTTTAACATTTTTAGCCAGAAATTAAAGGAGAACGAGGGATGAACAACATATTATCTGCATTTTGTAGCAGCTATACCTGGGTTATCCAGAGCTATTAAATACTGTAGTGCAGGAGGGCTGGTCCACAACCTCCTATGGGTGTCCAGGCTGATCCCATGAACTTTGAGTTAGAGGGATACATTCTCAGTTTATTTTACTTTCCTGTTTTAGGACTGATTGCAAGCAACATTTACACATATGAGTGCTCTTAGAGACAGAAAAGAACTTTAATACCAATAGTAGAAGGAGATTTCTCAGCCAATTTGAGCCACTCAGCTGGACAGGACTCGTGCACTCATGGCCCTGCTGCCATGTTTACAGGTACCACTCCACTGTGTCCAGACCAAAATAAGGATTTTTCCAGGTTTTTGCTGTCTGATGTCATGGCAGCTTGGCCATGTGGCTCAGTGACTGGTCCATAAGATGTCTTTGGAGACCTAACCAGGACTTTTACCACCTAGCAAAGATTAAGTTTCTCTTGATTCTTTAATGCTGGAGTTGAGTGATTCCAAGACATGATGGTTAATAATAATAAAGATATTTGAGACTCGGAGTTATTCCTGTCCTTCCCATCCTAAAGGCCTATAGAAAGGTTATGTCCTCAGAAAACCCAAATTCTGTCCTAAGCAAGGACTCTGAAAATATTTCCAAGGAAGCAGAACTGAATGTGGCATGGTTTCAGGACACCTCTAGGTCTATATTCTGTGCATAAGCATGCCATGAATTTTCCTGGGATTTCCTGAGTATTGGGAACATCCCTGCTACATCTTGACCCTGCCTTGGGTATCCTCACCCAAGGGCTCTCCAAAACTAATACCCCAAATCTGAAGACTTCAGGGCAAAGCCTGGTGTCTCAAGGAATGCTGGTAATGAAGATGTTGTACAGCCTGTGGCCATTGGAGATCTCATCTTACAACCATTTATTTGATGCCTTTATCTATGAAGATTGGTCAGGGCACCCAAAGATTTTCTGCAGCCCTGACACAAACCTCAGCAGATAGCTGTGGGCAAGTACTGAAAAAATACAATTTTTTTTCAAAGTTCAGCATCTCTATTTTTACATTTTGCCCCTTGATTCAGGTTAGTTTTAATCTTTTCAATACATGTTCCAGTATCTTACTGAACTTGTCTTTTAATAGGATTATTCACAAAAAAATCTATTAGATTTTCCAGTTCCTATGCTACCTCTGTGGCCCTGCTAATGCTTATGGGTAGAGAAGCCTTCACATTCATTACAAAGAACATTCCCCAAGACAACACAAATTTTTTGCTGCCCTTCTTGGTGCCTGTGCTCTGCAATTGTGGCTGTTTTATCAGCCAGAGCCCAGCATCAAGGATATGACCCTGTGGCAGGAAAAAACCATGGTCCCAACAGCTGGAATTAGGATAGGATGACCCAGCAAAGAAAGCAGAGCTGAGCTGGTGCATCATTTTCCTGCCCAGCTTCTTAACTCTCCTTCTCTAGCTCAGTATCTCCAGAATTTTGGGAGGCACTGGGACTGTGCTGGATGCTGCAGCCCTCTTGTGGCTGCACAGCCCCATCCCTGCTCCTGCTAAGAGAAAGCAGAGCCCCAAATCCTGTGTGGGAGGAGAGGGTGGTTTTAAAAAAGCCCAAGAAATAGATATTAAATAACATATCCACCCAAGGAGAAATAGACACATCAATTGAACAGCCATTAAGGTAGCATTTGTTCCAGGTGTACAAGCAGAGTCCTTGCTAAATGAGTTGCTTCTCAAGGATGAAAAGAAAAATTACAGGGAGAGCATTAAGCAGCTGTGTTTTTAATGGGGTGCCCTGTTTCATCTCCCGAGGCTGACACTAAATAGGCTGCTTTGAAGTGCTCCTTTCTATTGAGCATTTGCACATTGATTTACAGTGGTGTGGGTAAATCTTGTGCTCCCAGGTTTTGCTGAGCAGCTCCTAACCAGAAACATTTCCACCTGCTCAGGAAACTCCAGGGAGGGGTACAAAACCCAAGTGCTGCCTGGGCAGAAGAACCTGGACTGCTCCAAATTTCTCTAAAGACTTAAGAGGTTCTTTGGGGCTTAAAAGTAAGTCTGGCGCTTGGGGCATTTTGGTAGCCCCCTAAAAGCAGCACTGAATCCCACCACGGTCCCATGCAGGATCTCTCTTTCTAGCCATCTGCCTTAGCAGCACCTCTGAACAACTCAGAACCCTCTGGAAAAAGTTTTAACTTACCTATGTTAACACCTTAACCATGTACAGAGTATTTCAGTAGCCCAGGTGCTGTGCTGGGGTGATGCTGTGTTGAACAAGCCCAGATGCCTCCCATGGCAGTGGCACAAGGACAAGCTGCAGCTCCATCCCAGCTCTGCCACAACCTCAGAATCATCTTTCTCACTTACAAGAAACTTTTAATCCCTCCTTAAAACAGTATTATGCATTTTTGTTGTTGTTTTAACTAGATAACCTCTTCACTCTTCATTTTCTGTTATCCCACATATACAGAACAAGATGGGGCTGCTTCGGTTTAAAACTGCTTTTATTTTAGATGGAGAAAAACAGTAGTAAGGAAGTAACAAAATTAATATCTGCCTGAAAAGAGCACAGGCCACCTATCATTCTGGGATCAAGAAAAATTCCCCAAACAAAAAGGCTGATAAATTTTTAAGACATGCCTATATTGCAAGATGCTGAGAGGCTTGGGGCAGTAAATACCTATGCTGATGAAGCCATGTGAAATAGGCTGGTGCAGAGCAGCTTACAGCTCAGGGCTGGGTGCAGGGGGCACATTATTTGGGTGCAAAGCAGTGGGGACACCTTGCTGGTGTTGTCCTGGTGCAGATGAAAGCTGTGGGTCCATGCAAAAGTAACATGGGGGCTGCAACCTCCTCCCTGGTCACCTTGGCACATCCTTAGGTGTATAACCTGCTGGCTATATGGAAAAGTCAAAATCTCAGTGCAAAAGCATAGACATGATGAATACTGTTAAAAAGCCCACGTAGGCTTTTAGTGAGATGGAGCTCTTTACTTTCTGGAAAAATGTTCTCCTAAGGCTGGACTAGATAGCTAGGGTGAAATATTGGCCTTGTTGACCTCAGAGGGATAAAGAGCTCATCTCAGGAGTCACAGGTGTCTCTGCTGCCCCTGCCTGGGAAGGGGAGGCTGTAGCTGAACCTCTCTTTCTTTCCTCCTTGCCTGCGAGTTGCCTTCTTCCTACATTTGGCCCTTCTGGGACTTCCTCACCTCCATACCCACCCTAACTTGTCTTCTGTGGTTGGTCCCAGCTCTAGGATTCGACCACAATCATACTCAAGTTGTTGCTGAAGATGATCCTCCCATCCTGTTTGCTGCTGCACTCAGGCTGGCAGAGAGCCTCCTGCAGCCGCTGCCGCAGCCCCGGGGGGGCTGTGCCCAGGAAGTTTTTTGTCCCCGTCAGGAAATCCATCATGTGGCCTCCAACTGGGTCCCCCTCGATAAAGCACTCGGTGATATCCCAGCCTGATGGGAACTCATAAACGTGGTACTCAACACCCAGTCTCTTCAAAACATCTGTGATGCTGTTGGAGGTGATGTAGTGGCCGCTGTCGGTGGGAGGCAAGCAGTGCCTGTATTTCTTCCATAAGCTGGCCCATCCGCTGCTGTCTGCCAGAGCAGGAGGGAAGGTTACTTTTGGAAAGCCAAGGCATTCAAACATCACCTAGTGCAACTGTGAAATGAACCTGAAATGCTCCTTTGTACTGGCCCGGACCTTCTCAGGAGCAGGAGAGGAGCTTTGTATTTATTTGGGTTCACTTTTAAATGCCCATGCCTGGAGAAGGGGAAACGTGTCACGTCCACCAGACCTCCTCCCAAAACTCTCCTGTTATGGGAACTCCTAGGAGATGGTCTCCAGCACTGGATTTGCCCAGGCAGAGGAGAACACACAGAGTTTCCAACATGCTAAGCCTGCACGTACATCCTACCTATGAAATGCTACTTTGCTAAACCACAGTGGATGTTTTCATACATCAGGTTAAACAGTTTTAAAAGTTTAAGTTGAGTTTTAAGAGCACATCAAAGAATATACACCTGAGAAAGCCAGTCCCAGCTAGAGAGGGAAAAAGCCTACCAGCAGTATGAGACGAGTTTTAATGACAGACATGGGGAAGTGTGCTGTGTCCACTGCACCACGAACTGGGGATTCATGCATGGCACTCTGGCAAAAAAACCCTGTCTTTTTTTTTAAATCAGTGCCATGACACTTTAAGGGCCTCTTTTTCCTGTCCTGCCATAAAACCCCAGGGTTCTTGGCAGCCACATTGTCCTTCTGGGTTCTGGGCCACTGCTGTGGAGAGGGAAGTGCCCCAAAGATTCATCTTTCCAGAGCTCAGATTGTGTTTTCACTGTGCCACTTTCACCATGAATCTTCATTTATGAGTGGCCACATTTCTCCCTAGCCAGTAACTTTATGGCAGAAGCTCTCTTTGAGGTATGTCTCTTTGAGGTATCTTGAGGCTGTGCCCAAGTGGTCCCATCAGACACTGGGGACCAAGAGGCTAAGCCCCAGATTGCCTGCTCTCTGTGAAATGCAGCATTCCTTTTATTTAATTGCTAGAGAATAAACACTACTGAAACCCTAAGGCAAATACCCGTGCCTCCCAAATCCTCTTCAAAGCACCAGCAATGGAGGAAAAAAAAAAAAAAAAAACCAAAAGAAAAAAAAAAAGAAAAAAGGTCCTTCTTACCTGATAAAATTATGATCAGGAGTTTACCATGATGGTCAAGACAGCTGTGGAAAAACTTGATAGTACTGAGAACATCCTCCACACGGTACAGCATCTAGGAGCAACAGTTACACACAGCCATTAGTCCTCATCCACAAGGCAGTAAAATGAAAGTAAAATGAAATAAAATAAAAATCACCAAATAAAACAAAAGTCACTAATACAAGAGAAAAATAGATATTTTACAAAATATAATTGGCACACACAACGTCAGCATCAGAGACACAGCAGGATATTTTCTGACCCAAAACCTGATGCAGGTGTTAATTCAATAAATTTTCCCTTCAATACCATCCAAACTAATAAGGCAAAAAATTAAAGGTTGTCTGCAGCAGCAAAGCATGATTGTTGGTCTCCATGTGACATGTGGTGGGTTGAGATTCATCCTGTTCTGGTACCCACCATACACAATTAAACCAGCACAAACCAGAGACCAAACCCAGGGTGGATAAGAAATGAGGTTTAGAGCTTCTGCAGAAGTTATTGCTCATGGGAGCTGTGCTCAGCTCTGGTCCTCATAACTTTATGCACAGAGCTAAAGTCCAACACTACATTACTGAAGAAATTCTCCACTACCTGGATCATATGGATGAAGTCAAATTTCTTGTCTGTGCCTTTCTCTTTCACCTGTTGTTCATACTCTGAGGAAGTGAGCTGGTGCCACACGAAAGAGACATTCTGCAGGTCTGAAGTTTGATTCACCAACTCTGTTTTAAAAAGTAGAAGGAAAAAAAAATTAATTTCACAAGACAGCAGAAAACCTCATGGTTCCAGTCACTGGTCCTCACTACTGCCCAAGCAGCAGGTGTAGTCATACCTTTGTAAGCTGCCACGTGCTGTGGGTTGGGCTCTACAATTTCATTGTCAATAAGGACCCCTGGGTGTGCAGCCTGCAATATCCTGATCATTTTCAAGTCCTGCTCACCTAGTCAATAAAGACAAAAGCATTACTTAAAAAAAAACACACATATATGATGACAGGGTGTCACCTGCTGGTGTTTCTGCTGACAGAGGTGAAGCACTTTCCACCTTGCAGCTTGTTGGTGGCATCTGAGTTCGTGATAGCCTTACCATGATAACCTCCTGCTCAAAGTATCTTCTTGTTACAGATAAGACTGAGAGCAAGGAAGAGATAAGCAACAGCACAGAAACCTTCAATGTTCTGGGTCTTGAGACAAGCAGGTCAAAATAGCCCAAGATCAATGTTTAAAAAAGCAGCCAGGAAGCATCAGTTACCAACAAAACCACAAAGTTTTGATGATGCCAAGGAGGCAGTGGGCACAGTGTTTACCTCCAGCACAGCACAAGGTTTTCATGCCTTTGGCACTGCCCACAGAATCACACAGAATCACAGAATCATCCAGGTGTGAAAGGACCCCTGAGATCATCAAGTCCAACCCTTCGATCCACTGCCACTGTGGTTCCCAGACCATGGCACTGAGTGCCACATCAGTCTCTTAAAAACCTCCAGGGATGGAGCAGCCCATTCCAATGTCTGATCACCCTCTCTGGAAAGAATTTCTTCCTAATATTTAACCTAAACCTCCCCTGGTAGAGCTTAAGCCCATGCCCTCTTGTCTTACTGAGAGCTGCCTGGGAAAAGAGCCCGACCCCCCCCTGGCTCCAACCTCCTTTCAGGGAGTTGTAGAGAGTGATGAGGTCTCCCCTGAGCCTCCTCTTCTCCAGACTGAACACCCCCAGCTCCCTCAGCCCTTCCTCACAGGACTTGTGCTGGATCCCTTCACAGCCTCTTTGCTCTTCTCTGGACCTGCTCCAGCACCTCCATCTCCTTCCTGAACTGAGGGGCCCAGAACTGGACACAGGACTCAAGCTGTGGCCTCCAGGGAGGTGATGGCTGCTCTGCCCTGGTGTGACACAGCTCCAAGACCTGGGGAACTGCACAGCAAGAGGAAAGATCCATTAACATGTAGTACCCTGGATCATCCCTCTCTGGGGACTGGCAATGTGGTCTCAGCTCTGGACACCAATTAATTTGTTATCTTGGAGCTACAAATAGAGACTCACATATTTGTGTGTAGGTGCCTTGTAAATTTGGCTATTGGTGCTCCTCTGGTGCCATCTAAACTCTGGAGGAGCAACCCTGTCCTTCTGTCCTAGGAAATTTCCAGCCTCTTCTGAGGTGATTCAGGTCATCTTATTCAGATTCAGGTGATCTTATCTCTCAGAAGAGCCAGAGTCCATCAGGTGTATGAAGTCCATCTGCTTCATCTGGGGCTATGGCATTTTGAGCAACACCTTCTACTGGAAGGCATCCCTGCTCATGCAGAGGGTTGGAATTAGGTGACCTTTAAGGTCCCTTCCAACCCAAACCATTTGGTGATTCTATGGCTATGAAATGAACAGCAGAGGTGACCACCCAGAGTGAAGCTCTGCAAGAATCCTGTCTGTAGCTGATGGTGGGGCCTAAAAATATCAAATTGCAAATGTCAGACACAGAGGGCTTGATACAAGATACTGCATCTTTCCCAGCCTTTCAGTTGATGTTCCAGCTATGAGAAAATTGTCATCTTTGGCAAGTGTTGCAGTAAATAATAGAATTCAAGAATTCGAGTAAATAGCAGATTTCAAGGAGGGAAATAGCAGTCATGCCACATCGCTACAGGGACACCCAAGGAAGCACAGGTCTTTTGAAATTGGAGAAAAATACCCAAGGCCCCTGAGGAATGGGGTGGTAGTGGTGCAGGGCTGGCCAAGAGCACAAGGGAAGAGGCTGTGGCTACATTCACTGAAGGTGGCTGCATGGACTAATATTGGTGCCAGGAAGAAAAAACCCTGTAGCAAGCAGCTGAGTCATTTCAGACAGCTCTAAATGCCAGTTAGTGGGGAGTGGTGGAGGAGGAACAGCAAGGAGAGGACACAGGGCTTCCCACAGGCTCAGGGTAACTCCATGCCCTGGAGCCACTGATGGTGGCAAATGGATGTATCAGATGCAAATGGGTACCTTGCAACCTGTTTGGTTGGTTTTGTTGTTTGGATTTTTTGTTTGTTTGTTTGTTTGTGTTTATTGTTTTTTGTTTGGTTGTTTTGTTTGTTTTGTTTTTAACTCCATGGGTAAATCAGCATCAAATCTTAAATCAGCATCTTAAAAGCTATTTGTTTGGGGTTTTTTCTCACTCCATCTCTGTACAGGGATCCTAATCCAGTCTTTGCAAGAGGAGGTAATAACATCCTCAACTGGGCTGTCTGTAAAGAAAAACCAAACACTTGTAAAATGCAATGCTACAGAGCAGGAATTTCTCCCCTCCAGCTTTTCCTGGCAGCATCAACCCCTCAGCAGAGAACCCAGCCAGGTACTCCAGAAAAAGGAGTGAAGCCCCACTGCAAACCCTGGCACTAAATGGGAGGTTACAGCTGAGAGAGTTAAACCAACCACAGGAAAACATGGGCTGAACCAGAACTTATGATCTGGACCAGCCAGCAGCCTTTCAGGATGTGGAGTAGGTCACTACTCCCACTTAATATTTTCGTCAACCAAACTAAATCTGGGGGGGCTCTGTGAAATCTGATTCCAAGCCTGGAAAGGTCAGGGATCAAATATAACCTTTTGCTTGATGCCAGCCTGGCTCTCTCCCTGCCTGGCCACAGAAATTCTGTTCTTGCAGCCATGGTTAAGCTGGGGGGGGGGGGAAGAGTCTGTGAGCAGTTACCCAGCACACCCAGGAAATCTTAGGGGGCTTATTTTTTTTTCCATTAAAACATTTCTGAAGAGAAAATAATGAGGACAAAGCAAAAAGTTCATTTTTCCCCTGTGTTTTCTTGGAGTCAGAATTTTTGGGTTTGTATTAATGAAAACAGAATGTAATTGAGAATTGAATTATTTCTTCCTCCTTGCTTTCTCATATGCTCCAACATATTCCCAGCTGGGGAAAACAATTCAACCCTATTTTTCTCTTACTCAGGAAAACAAGCAAAAAGAAGTGAGAAAAATACTTTCATTTTAAAAGAATTACCACTTAAAAATCAGCTGAAAATCCTTTTAAATCAAAAGCAAACACTGACAAATCAAACTGTGCCTTCTTTTCTCTACTTTTACTTTTTCCCAGTTTCCCTAGGTGCAAAGTTAGATGTTTTATCACCTTTTTGGGTTTTTTATTTTTATTTTTTTAAACACAAATGCATTTAGAACAGCTTTAAAGCTATTTTTTTCCAGAAGAGGGCTTTCTCTCTGGAGGGAAACATAATTTACAGTCAAACCCAACTTATCACTGGATAGAAACAGAGTAGAAACAAGCAAACATATCTTGAAAAAGTGATGCAGCCCCATGCTAATTAATGGTTGTGTCCAACTGGTTTTGCACCAACAGCTTTGGCCTCTGGGATCCATAAATGCAAGGCAAAAATAGAGATCACTTCTCATGGGGTAGTCTAACACAGGATTTGCAGTGCAATGAACCTCTCAGATGTGTTTCACTCTCTCTGATGAAGTCTGAAGATGCTCTGGTACCTAGCCTGGAGGAGGACTCCTTGCTTTGAGACATACTCAGTTGTGTCAGAGTCATCAGGAGGCAGAGACTAAGCAAAAATCATTGCACTCTCTCACTTCTTGGGTAGATTTGAGCAATGGCACTATAGAATCAGAGTTTTTTACTGTTGAAAAGACTAAGAACATCAAGGTCGACCATTAACCCAGCACTGCCAAGTCCATGGCTTCAGCACCATGTCTTGCATCTTTTCAATCTTTCCTGATGCTGACTCCATCACTCACCTGGGCAGCCCATGCCGATGCCTGACAACCCTTTTGGTGAATAAATTTCTCCTGATACCAGATCTAAACCTTCCCTGGCACAACTTGAGGCCATTTCCTTTTGTCCCATTGCTTGCTACTTGGGAGAAGAGACCAAACCAAACTGAACCTCACCACAGCTTCCTTTCAGACTGTTGTGAAGAGGGATAAGGCCTCCCCTCAGCCTCCTTTTCTCCAGATTAAACAACCCCAGTCCCTCAGCCACTCCTCAGAAGACTTGTTCTCCAAACCCTTCACCAGCTTCTTTACCCTGCTGGCCACACAATTGCTGATACAAGTCAAGGTGTTTTTGGCTTTCTTGGCCACCTGGGCACACTACTGACTTACATTAACCCACAGTCAACCAACACCCCCTGGACTTTCTCTGCTGGGCATTTCAGAGGGAGATGGGGAAGTATTAATGCCTGAGGGGCTCTGATCATTGCTCAGAATTGTGGGATCACTTCCTCCTACCCAGAGGGACCTCCCGGCCCCCAGCACCAGCAGTGCTGTCAAGCTCCTTACCTGTGCCACTTCCAACTCCCAGAATATTTATTGTCTGTTTTCCATTGCCGAGACTGCAAAGATAAGTAGAGGTTACTTGGGGAAACCCCAGGGAAAAGGGTTCCCTTCAGGGATAGCAGGGCTGGGCCTGGGTGAGATGGGACAGGGGAGCTGGGCAAAAACCTCCACATCCTAGGGAGACAAATTTGGGTTTCAAATATTGGATGCGATTGCCCAGAAAAAATTTAAAAAAACAATCAGGCTATCCAAATGACTGGAAATCCTCTCTTTCTGATAATCCTCTTGGTTTTAAACTGGGAGGGATGGAGTTCCCCATCCACAGCCTCAGGAGCTGCCACAGCAATGATTCAACAAGCAGGGAGAGAGTCAAGGAGCCCAAGCCCTGATGAGAGTCAGACCCACAATCAACACCATAGAAACCACAGTGATTTGCATCATTTAAAATTCCCACTAGAAAACTTTTCATTTAAAATCTCCAGATGCAAATTAACTTTTATTTATTATTTCTATTGCTTATTTTGTATATCTATCTGGCCTGGAGTTGCCTGCCTGATTTTTTTTCTCGATGGAGAATACAGTTTCCAGAGCATTCAAAACTACCCAGACCTTAAAGATCTTCCTTGTTGGTTGGATCTGGGCTGCTCTAAAACGTATCCACAGTCATTGAGGCTTAATATATTGCATCAATACTTCACAAAACTGATTATCATTTGTTATTTAAGCAATGCAAATCGACTTAGGATAGAAATAAGGAGGTCTTAGAGGATTGAGAAAAACAGGAATTAGTCACTAGAAGAGAATTAGAGAAGTGTTTCTGCTTGGACTCTTGTGGGATGAAGTCCCAAGAGCTGGGAGAGAGCACAAGAGAGAGCTTTCTTTAAAAAAAAAAAAATAAAATCAAACAACAGCAAAAAATTTAATCCTTGGAAAATCAGCTAAGGAAAAGAGAGGGACACAAAAATGAGGTCTTGATTCTTTCCTTAAAATTAAGCTGAAAGGCAGCACAGAGTATTAATTGAAACAGCATGTACTCTGGAGTCATTAAACAGAATATCTTAAGGACTGCTAGTAAGGGACTTAAAATTGAGAGGCATTAAAAGTTCATTCATGCCCCACAAAGTCCTCAAAGATGTTTTATGGCTCTTCTGCACAGGTTGCCCTCCCTAAATAGCAGCTGGCTTTCTCAGAGGGGTGGAAGCATTCCTCACCTAGCCATGATGCTGGGCATTTCTTCCTTGTTGAACTCATCCATGCACTGGTGCTCAGTTGAATGATCCAAAAATGACTTAAAGGCCTCTACATACTCCTCAGCTGTGAGACTTCTCATGGCAGAGATCATGTATAGCTCTTGAGGAACAAACACAAATGATGTGTTAGTGGCTTCAAGGCAAATTAATGATCAAAACCCTTTCGTCATGGAAGAAACCCAACCCACCAGAACCTAGAGCTTGAGGAAGATGGTAGGAAGGGCTCAGAGCCCAGGAGCCCATCCAGCTCATGTGAGGACTTTCCAACCTATTCACACTCAGGGTTTAGAAATTATTCTTAAATGCCCTTAGACATCAGCGTATTTGTGAAGTGCCTGACTACTCCAGGTCAGAGGAAAATGTCTCCAAACTGCTTTGCCAGATAGAAGGGACTCAGTTTGCAGAAAGGGAGGGAACCAAAGTGTTTTTCTGGAAAACCCAACGCAAGAAGGTGAAGGGAATGGCACAGGAGGTAAAAGGGTTGTCACTCACCAATGCTGGATGGGGGTTCTGAAATCACCAGTTTTTGTGCTGGCACACATGCTATCAGGGGTGGTACAACACAGAAATTGTCACCTGCACCTGAAGCTCTGGATCCTGCTGGAGCAGGGAAGGGAGTTTCCAATTGGGAACTGCAGGCTCTGAACCCAGGGCTACTCCGGGGGTTCCAAGCTATTATTACAAAAACTCATTTTCCTGCTGTCTCGTCCTAAAAACAACACTCCTGAGCACAAGCTGCTTGGGTCTGAAGAGCAATGGTAAGACTAAGGTCTGAGGTTTATGAGAAGATGCTGTTCAGATGAGTACTGGCCCTGAGGTCCAGCTCAGGCAGAGGACTACAGTAGGAAGGCAGTCCCAGTCCCAGCCTCAAAGTGTGACATCAGCATTGGAAAGGCAGAATTCAATAGAAAAAAAAACCAACAAAACCAACTTTTCCTCCTAAAAGGAATAAGGATGAGAGACAGGGCTCAGCAGAACACCTTCATCCTTATATTTGCCTTTTGAAGAGCTGCATATTTATCTGCCTTTGCCACTAAGAAAATTTTGTATGTCTCATACCAGACTTTTCAGTCTTAAACTGGATGCCTGTGCTCTTTCCAAAACCACACATCACTGGCAGCTGTGTTTCTGGTAGGTCTGTGTGGAAATCCTGTGTCCAGCCTTACTGGAGGTAAAGATTTCAACATCTATCCTCCGTTCTGAACTGCATAAACCAGAAATCACCTGAACTGCAGTCTCTTTAGCATCCTTGGTTTTTTTTTGTTTTTGTTTTTTGTTTTTTGTTTTTTTAATAAATAAATAAATAAAACCAACAAAAACCAACAAACACCCCAATGCATTCTCTAGCTCCAAAAGAATTAAAATGTTTTTTTAGTGGTAGCAACCTTAGTGAGCATTTTACTTTAACCTCCTTTTTTTTTTTTCCCTCCCAAATACCTGAATTATCATGTGGAGCTGTCAGAATCTCTGCTTCAAAGTTCATGCTGGGGAACCTATTCCTGTAAGGCAAGTATTGCAACTCAGTTATTTGAAGAACCTGAACCCTTTTTAAAGCTGCCTTGAAAATGAAGAACAAAATGAAGATTATCCAGGACAAATTTGCACCGCCTGGTAAGCAATGTTTTTTTCTCTTTCAGTAGGATAAAAAAACTCAAACCTTCTTGATTTGCTGATCACCCATCAGAATCAGCAGTGGACTGGCCACCTGCACCAGTGCTTTTCTCAGATGTGTTGAGGAAGCTTTTCTTCCCTCTGGAGAACCATTAACCAGTCAATACAGTGGAAGGCATCAGACAAACTGATACTGCACACTCTCTGAAACTTTCAATTATTAATCGAGTAGAAAAAATAGGAGTGAAAATAGGAAAAGGCTATAGTAAGCTAAAGCATTTGTAGTTCTAAAAGATCTGCTTGGCCCAAAGTTTCCGGGACTTTTTTGCTTTCCTTTTTGGGACTCAAAGGGCAAAACTCAGAGAGGTCATTGGACCAGAGATGTTTTCATTTAGTCATAAGTTTTCATTCTCAGTTTTGTGAAGATTTCCAGCAATGAAGTTACACCTTTATTTTCCTTTGACAGTGTGCCTCATTTAGAAAATAGAGGTGCCACTAGCCAAAGGAAAGTGTGACATTAGACTGGAGAAAGGATATCACTTCTGCAAAGAAAGTGTTGGGGTGAGGCTATCTACACAAGGGAAATAGTCATCTTCTGGGTATCCACATTTCAGTATCACCCCACAGCAAGACTTAGGGGTGATGCCCCTGGACAACCTGGCTCTGGACACGTTGCTGCTCCCAAAACATTGCCATTGGAAAATGATTCATGATGAGCAGTCTGCAATATTAGTAAGCAGACCCCAAGTCCCTCCAGCCAGGGAGGAAAGTCCTGCCTGAGTCAGGAACAAGACAGCAGGTTGAAAGCTAAAAAGGGAGTCTTGTAGGAAGGATTTGAGATGCAATATGTAATGACTGCTAGCAGGGAATGTGCAAATGGTGAAGAAGGCAAGAAAAGACTAAGGTGAACCAGAAGTCTCAGAGATGCTGAGGGGCTGCCAGAATTCTGCAAGACCACTGCCAAAGTCACACACCTGGCTCCCATGAGGTACATCAGAGGTCTTGGTTCCATTGCCAGGGCCTCATCTCTCCCCACAAAACATCTCTCAGAAATTCAGCACACAAACATGAGCTCAGCCACCTCTGTAAGCTCCAGCTTGGCTGCAGGCCAGTCCCTCCACCTTCCACTCAACCCCTGGCCTCATCCCTCTCTGCCTGTCAGAACAGGGCATGATTTTGTCCTCTCAGTTGGCTGAACCGAGCAGGATGGGTTTTAGGAATAAATCTCCCAGTTAACTGCCAAGGGGTAGTGTGGCTTCCCCTGTGCAGAGAGGAGCAGCTCTTGGGGTCTGGGGACACAAACTTGATTTCTGGCCAAACTTTTCCATCCATCCCAGGTGACCTGCACAGACTGTAGCACAAGTATTCATCAGGACAGATGATGCCAAGATAACTCTTCCTCCTAGACTTTTCCCATTTATCCCCAGGCAGGATTTTAAGCTGCTGGGAAGTCAAAACAGGCTTGCTCATTCCTGAGAACTAACAGGGTTCCTCTGAAAGCTGGCTGAAAATTCCAGCCTGGATGTGAAAATGGGCTGCAATAACTTGGGCTGATGCAGCCCCTCCCAAGACCCTGACACCCAACAACAGAATCAGCACAGAAAGGGGTGCTGGGGCACAGGTGGTCCCATTGGAGCTCACCCTCAGCAAGGTGACCTCTTCCCTTGCAGGACCTGGGGACTGCAGGTACAGGGCACAGAGACACTTCACAGTGTCACTTCATGTGGCACAGCACCTCTAAGTTGAAAAAGTTTTAAAGTTAAGATGTTTCCAGGCACACACATTGCAGGAACAGCTTTGTAACTCATCATTTCATCACACCTAAACTTAGGCTGCTAAGGGGCTAAATATCTCCTCACCAAGATAAGGGTAAGGGGCTGGCTTAGCCCTCATTCCTCCCAGGACAGGGGCACCTCTGCTGTCACTCCCATCTTAGACACATCCACCTGTGACACTGAGACACCAGGGGCTGGATCTACCACCCATCCAGAAACACCCTCAGTCCTTTCCAAGACCCACGTACCTCTTCAGCTCCGAGATGGTGTCCATGGTGGGGGCGGGTGCTGCGCTGGGACACAGTGGCTGGGTAGGAGCTTTGGGTAAGCCCTGTTCCTGGCTCCTATGGCAGCATTTCCACCTGCTTCCTGGCTCCAGGGTGACCTTGGCATGTGGCCGGGGCTGGGCTGAGGCTGTGGGGACAGACAGTGTCACTAGAGGGAGCAGGGGAAACCCGAGACCCGCTGGCAAGGAGCAAGGGTGGTTGCAGGGCTGTCCTCATCCCATGGATGGAGCTGCCCTGGGTTCCAGCATAATAAAAAAATAAAAATTAAAAAAAAACCCGACATACTGAGACCTCAAAGTCTTTAAAAACTGAGTGGGAGTGGCAGGCCCAGGAGCCATTTACATTTGCTTTTTTATTTCTCCTTTGTGCTTGATGCCCTGGGCAGGAGGAAATGCTTTCCTGCATCCCCCTCATGCTGCTTGATGGGTGGGCATGTTGGGGATGGGCTGAGAGATTCCTGCTTTCTCCAGAAAGAAGAGGGGCTCAGTGGCTGCCCAGAGGTCTGGGCAAATATTTTTAATTTCCCTGTCTGAGGGTTAAACAGGGTATAACAACAGAACCTGCCCACAGGCACTGCAGCCTGAAGGGGGTGGGAGGAACAGCTCCAACTCTGCTTGCTGAACTGCAGGGATTAGAAACTGGGGAAGTGTTCTTGAGGGAGAGCTGGCTAAGCTGGAGATGTCTGGAGGTCCCTGAGGTTGGGTTGGCACAGAAGGAGGTGCAGTGGTCACTATCACAAATACAGAAAATCCTGGGTGCTCCCTGTACCTCAATTTGGCCTTTTCTCTTGACAAGGACTACAGCATCCCTGGGACTGATGATCCTTTTGACTAAATTCTAATAACACAAAGGGAAAAAAGAGAGGATGTAGAGGCTCTGGATGGCCACATGAGGTCTAGTGGTGGAGAGCACAGCATTAGAAACATCCACACTCCCTTTCCCTGAAGACAACGGGCAGAAGAGATTTAGGGGACAAAAAGTAAAACCTCCTCCCTTGCTGAGATCCCTCCCCCAAAACACAACCCACCCCGCAGGGCTCACCAGGGCTGAGGATCACACTCCCAGGTGGGAATAGAGGCTTTACCATCAAGTGACCTGTCTTGGTTTACACTAGATTTGTCTTCTAAATGGATTTAAATTATAGCCACCCCATGGCAGGTCTGCTGTGAACAGTCACATGGCTGCTTTTAAGCAAAAATATTCAAATCAAAGCTGAAAAAAGACCCGAACCTCTTTACTAACTCTAAAATACACATTTGGCCCTTGATTTTTACATCAGCCATTTCTATCCCTGAATATTTCCAGCCCCCAGACACCCACCATGGCACCAGCAGATTATGTTCATCAGCCAAGCCCCCCACGCCTCCCAGCCACCTCCTCCTGGTCCCAGCTAAGCCCCCCAGCCCAGACACTTTTCCATCCACTCCCCCATGCCTCTGGCCAGGATCTGCATCCCACCAGGGGCTTCATACCTCCTCCTCGGAGCAACGGGAGCTGTGGAGAAACCTCCAGCCCCAAGGAACTGCGCAGCCCTCAGACACCTCCCCATCCACCCACTGGGGACTCATACCCCTCCCTGCTTCCCCCCATGCCCCCCCCCCAGTTCCAGCAGCCCACGTAGGCACATGCCACAACTGAGCCAGCATTAGCCTACAACAACAGCCTTTGTCCCGTGGCACTGGGAACAAGAGCACATTGTGGGCAGCTGCCTGCCCGGGCAGGGGTGGGTGGCAGGGTGGCTTTGGAGGATGTCCCCTCCCCACGCCGCTGTTCCGGGCAAGCTCGTGACTAAATCCTCTCTAAACTCTGTTTTCCCTGAAAAGCTGGGGGTTTGGGTGGATGGGGTGATGGCTAAAGGCAGAGCAGTGAGAGGAAAACAAGGCCACAGTGTCCTTGCCCCACGCGCTGTGGCTGCGGGGCTCAGTTTGGGGCTGATCCTACAGAATTGGGACTTTTTGTTTTCCCCAGGGGTGCCCAGGGCTGGAGTTGCCCCCCTAGCACTTGGACCCCTCCACACCTCAGCCCCATCAGCCCATCACCACAAGCCTTGGACCTGCACCTCCAGGGAGGAAGGCCTGGGTATTCAGAAACCCAGTTTCAAACTTCCAACACAAAGCAGTGATCAGCTCTTAGGGTGATGAACTTCAGGAAGACGCTCAGCATTTTCACAGGGTTCTTCCTGGTGTTACTGGTTGATGTTTTGAAAAACCTCCCAGCTTCACATACAACTACTGATGAACCCATGCAATGTCACTTTGATTTTTCTGGTGAGCAAAGCTCTTTTCTTCTTCAGCAGTGTTGCTTTTTTTTGTTGTTTTTAATGAGTCTTTTCAGCAGTTAGTTACTTACTCTCCTTTTCCTAGACAAAACTTCTATGATATAACTGGCTGTCATGGTTTAACACTGGCCCAGCAATTAAACCGAGTAACAGACGCTCTCTATTAATCTCTCTCTCCTCCCTGATAAGAAAGGAGAGAGAACAAGGGAGAGAGACTTATGGGTTGGAAACTAAACTACACAACTTTAATGAAACAGTAATGATAAATAGGAAAAAATTACTAAATATATACAAATATACAAGAAAAGGGATACCACATTCCTCCCCTCTTCCCCCAATAGCTCTCACGTCACCACCGAGGCTGCAGGGCAGCCCTGGGAAAGTCCAGGCTGGACTCCTGGAGTCGGCAGCAGTTGGGAACTGGAGGCAGGAACACACAGATATGGGCTGGCATGGATCAGGGCCACAGGCAGACGAACGGATGGGATCCTTCCAGGGTGCCGGGTGAAGGAAGGGAAGCAGGAAGGGCAGGAAGGGCAAGCAGCCAGAAGCTGGAAGCAGGAAATATTGGCTTGGCCCTTGTGATCCCTCAAATTTATACTGAGGATGACGTATATGGGATGGAATACTCTGTTTGGTCAATTCTGGCATCTACCTTGTCCGTTCCTCCCCAAAGGAGGGATGCAGGTGGGACCTCTTTATATTTTCCTCAGAGCTGAGCAATGTCCTTGGCTCTGCACACCAGTCTCTAGCAGTAACTATAAACATCGAGTGTTATCAGTCCTAGAAACACACACTGTCTGAGAAACTTGCTGTTAATTTCAGCAAGTGCAACTACTTACAAGAGACTTATTACTATCTCTCTGTGCTAAAATTCACTAAGTAATTCAGTCTATGATTGAAGATGCTCATCTATTGTAGCAGATTCTCAAAAGAAGGAGCAATTTTCACAGATCATGTCCATGGTCCAGAAGTTGCAAGTTGCAGATGTTATCTTCAAGGAAGTTACTGGGTGCCAGCCGATGGATCTAGTTCTGATTTCATCATCACAAAATCATCCTGAAAAACACTCATAGAACACTGTTAGTTTATACAATAATTCACATAACAGTAGCTAAGGTGGGATACAAGTTCATGACTCCCAAAGAGTCCATGTGTTACTGATTAAGCTAGACAAGCAGAAATTAGGAATTCTCACCTAATGTTAGATTCCCTTCTGGTACATATTGTACTTTTCCATCTTTCATCATCACCCACCAATTGTGTCCAGGCCCTTGAGCGAAAGCAACCCCACGAATGGGTTTGCCTTTGCCCGAGGCAGGATAAACCCAAACTGTTTTCCCTAGCAGATTCTTTTCATGCACCACAGGCACTTTTTCCCCATCTACTGTGTGTAGAAGATCTGACTGAGCAGGACTAGCTCGATTGATGGAACCCCTGTTGTTAACTAACCAGGTAGCTTTTGCCAAGTGCTTGTCCCAGTTTTTGAAAGTTCCAACACCCATTGCCTTTAAGGTAGTTTTTAACAGTCCATTGTACCTTTCAGTTTTACCTGAGGCTGGTGCATGATAGGGGATATGGTATATCCACTCAATACCATGTTCTTTGGCCCAGTTATTTATAAGACTGTTTTTGAAATGAGTTCCATTATCTGACTCAGTTCTTTCTGGTGTACCATGTCTCCACAAGACTTGTTTCTCTAGGCCCAGAATAGTGTTCCAGGCTGTGGCATGAGGCACAGGATGTTTCCAGCCATCCTGTACTTGCCTCCACCATTGTAAGCACATAGCGCTTACCCTGGCAGGTTTGAGGCAGTGTGATGTAATCGACTTGTCAGGCCTCCCCATACCTATATTTTGACCATCTCCCTTCATACCACAGAGGTTTCAACCTTTTAGTTTGCTTAATTGCAACACATATGTCACAGTCGTGGATAACCTGCGCAATAGCGTCCAAAGATAAATCCACCCCTCGGTCACGAGCCCATTGATATGTTCCATCCCTGCCTTGATGACCTGAAGCATTGTGGGCCCATTTGGCTAAAAACAGTTCACATTTATGGTCCCAGTCCAGATCTATTTGGAACACTTGAGGAGCCTCATCTGCTTGTTGGTTGTTTTGATGTTCCTCAGTAGCTCGATATGAAGGTACGTGGGCATCTATGTGACGCACTTTTACATCAAGTTTCTCTAACCTAGCAGCAATGTCTTTCCATAGTTCAGCAGCCCAGATAGGTTTATCTCTACGTTGCCAGTTGTTTTGTTTCCACTGCTTTAACCAACCCATAAGGCATTTGCTACCATCCATGAGTCAGTATAGAGATAAAGTCTCGGCCACTTTCCTTGTTCAGCAATGTCCAAAGCCAATTGGATGGCTTTTACCTCTGCGAATTGACTTGATTCACCATCTCCTTCATCTGTTTTTGCAACTAGTCGTGTAGGATTCCATAGAGCAGCTTTCCACCTTTGATGGCCTCCTACCAGACGACAGGATCCATCAGTAAAAAGAGCATATTGTTTCTCATTCTCCGGTAGTTGGTCATATGGTGGGGCTTCTTCAGCCTGTTTTACCACTTTTTCTGGTGGCATTCCAAAGTGTTTGCCTTCTGGCCAATGTGCTATTGCTTCTACAATTCCTGGACGATCAAGTCTGCCTATCCTAGCTCTCTGTGAGAGTAAAGCAATCCATTTACTCCAGGTAGCATCGGTAGCATGATGGGAAGATTCTCTACCTGTGTACATAAAACCCAGTACAGGTAATCGTGGCACCAGGAGGAGCTGTGCTTCAGTACCAATCACTTCTGAAGCAGCTCTAACTCCTTCGTATGCGGCCAGTATCTCTTTTTCAGTGGCTGTGTAGTTGGCTTCGGAGCCTTTGTAGTTTCGACCCCAAAATCCTAGAGGTCGGCCTCGAGTCTCTCCTGGAGCTTTCTGCCAGAGGCTCCATGTAGGACCATCACCTCCATCTCCGGTGTAAAGCACATTTTTAATGTCTGGCCCTGTTCGAATTGGTCCAAGGCCCATTGCCTGCACAATCTCCTGTTTAATACTCTCAAAAGCAGCTTGTTGTTCTGAGCCCTATTTAAAGTCTTTCTTCTTCCGGGTAACCTCGTAGAGAGGTTTCACAATCTGATTATAAAGAGGAATATGCATCCTCCAGAAACCAACAGTTCCTAAGAAGGACTGAGTTTCTTTTTTGGTAGTTGGTGGGGGCCATAGCTGTTATTTTGTTAATCACGTCCATTGGGATGTGGCGACGTCCATCTTGCCACTTAACTCCCAGAAACTGTATCTCTTGTGCAGGTTCCTTGACCTTGCTCCTTTTGATAGCAAAACCAGCCTCTAGAAGGATTTCGATTATCTTCTTACCTTTCTCATAGACTTCCTTTGCTGTGTCACCCCACACAATGATGTCATCGATGTACTGTAGATGTTCTGGAGCTCCACCCTTTTCCAAGGTATCATGGATCAGTCCGTGGCAGATGGTAGGACTGTGTTTCCACCCCTGGGGCAGTCGATTCCAAGTGTACTGGATACCTCTCCAGGTGAAAGCAAACTGTGCCCTGCATTCTGGTGCTATAGGAATAGCAAAAAATGCATTAGCAATGTCAATAGTAGCATACCACCTGGCTGCCTTCGACTCCAGCTCATACTGAAGTTCTAGTATGTCTGGCACAGCAGCACTTAGTGGTGGAGTAACCTCATTCAGGGCACGATAGTCCACTGTCAGCCTCCACTCTCCATTAGGCTTCCTCACTGGCCATACAGGACTGTTGAAGGGTGAGTGAGTCTTGCTGATCACTCCTTGGCTCTCCAGTTGCCGGATCAGCTTGTGAATGGGGATCACAGCATCTCTGTTGACACGATATTGTCTTCAATGCACTACTGAAGTAGCAGTCAGCACCCACTGGTTTATAGTTCTCAGCAACCCCACTACAAAGGTTTTGTCTGAAAGGCCAAACAAAGCATGCAGCCATTCTCCATTCTCAGTCTTAATAGCTGCAGTACCAAAGGACCACCGGTACCCTTTCGGGTCCTTGAAATCATCTCCCTTGAGGTAGTCTATGCCAAGGATGCACAGAGCATCTGGACCAGTCACTATCGGGTGCTTATGCCACTTTATTCCAGTGAGGCTCACATCAGCCTTCACAATAGTCAGTTCTTTAGATCCCCCCGTCACCCCAGAAATAGTGACGGAGTCTGTCCCTTTCTGATTCGATGGCATTAGTGTGCACTGTGCACCAGTGTCCACCAAGGCTTTATACTTTTGTGGCTCTAATGTGCCAGGCCATCGAATCCACACAATCCAATAAATTCAGTTATCCCTCTCCTCCACCTGGCTGGAGGCAGGGCACCTCTAAGCTTGAGCACATACAGCACTGTCAGTATGTGCATTACTGGAGTTTGCACCCCCAGTACTCACACCTGATGTACAGGGATCTTGAGTCACCATTCAATATTTGAATTGGGTAAGTCCACACTGGAGACTTAAGCAGCCATCTTTTTAGAAGGACCTCCCTTTGCCTTCATCTTATTCAGCAACTTACGTATTTGCTCCTCTAGGACAGCAGTAGGTTTCTGATCCCACTTTTTCATGTCCTCTCCATACTCACACAGGAGTGCCCATAGGATTCCTCTTGCTGAATTCTGTCTCTCTCGATTCCGTCTCATAGGAGGGCGTCTCCTCTTAATGGCTGCAATGTGGGGTCCTCCTTCTGTCTGAGGGAAAAAGGGTAAATGCAATTTCTCAGATGTTCTCTTTATAGCTGAGACTCAGGCCCGACAAGGGGCTGTGACAGCATCTTCACACTCTCGTGCTGTTTTAATCACATCACCCACAGCTGCATCCACATCTGCAGGGACCCATAGCATTACTGATAGTGTATGGTTAAAAGGTGGTGGTGCAGCATGCACAAACCTTTGCATCATAGGTCTAGGGCACGGTACGTGATAAGGATCTTCAATGTCATCAGCATTATAGATCATGTCTTGTACAGCCAATTCTTACAGATACCTGATAGCTTTTTCAAGTTTGGGTGCTTTGACCTGTGGGCAGTCTATTTCCTCTTTATAGGGATATCTCTCCCTTACAGCTGACAAGAGTCGCTTCCATAGGCTGGTGGTTCCAGCCCTTTCCCCAAATGCCCGATCAATACCTGCATCTCTGGCCAGGGATCCCAACTGTCTGGCTTCCTTCTGAGTTAATGTTATGGTAGCAGCCCCTTCCGTCCAGCATCGGAGTAACCAAGAGAGAAGTGGTTCACCTGAAAAAGGGCTGAAGTCTTTTCTCAGAGTACACAAGTCTCTCATGGAATAGGACTGAGCAGATTCTGAGTCTGAGTCCTCAGCTGACTCTGCTTTAGAGCCTCTTCTAGCTGCTCTACGAGGAGAGGCAGTATCCTCTATCACCTGGTCGTCTCGTTCAGACGTGGAAGGGTTAAGGCTCATTTTTGATTTCCATTGTTTTCTTTTTCTCCTAGTTACAGGGTCAACAAGTAACTGTGTGGGCTGAGGGGGAGAGGCTGTGGTGTCTGCAGCAGTAGCAGCAGCAGGGCTCGTTTTCTGAGCAGCAGCAGTGTCTGTGGGGGTAGAGACAGCAGCTGCAGCTGTAGCAGTTACGCTGGCGATGCTTGCCGGCCTTATCTGAGTTGTGCCCTTGTGTGAGGCGGGGCGAGAAGCGGCAGGAGTGGGGGTGCTCTCTTTATGAGGTGTGCTCGTTCCCCTAGTTGTAGTTGTCTTATTCCTCACCAACAAATGATAACACATGAAAATATTCACAGACACCTGAACAACAATGGCTACAAGAATCAGGAGGCTCAAAACTATAACAAGCATAATGCCATTTTGACTAGAATCCACTGAACTCAGCCCAAGAGAGGTATATTTCCTCAAAAGAAGGCTGAAATTTTCAAAATGTAATTTTCAAACCAACAAAGTTCTTAATCCTCGTATAAAACTCCACTGCACCATGCACCATGATATACATCAATATTGAGGACCATATTGCAATGATATTCTTTAGCAGCTCTTATGAAAGAAAAACCACGTATTAACAGCAATTCCAGCTGCGAACAGATTGCATACCCTAAGTACCAAAGGTACGGCATGATTGGTTTAATCTCCAACCCTGTGAAATTTCCAAAGAACAAGGTCTGATTCCCACTCAACGAAGCCATTCTTCCACTGGAATTCAAACTATTCAGGCAAATTAATCAAAATTTGAACTGGACTCGAGCCAATTAGCTCAAGCCCCACGTTGGGTGCCAATAAATCTGTCATGGTTTAACACTGGCCCAGCAATTAAACCGAGTAACAGACGCTCTCTATTAATCTCTCTCTCCTCCCTGATAAGAAAGGAGAGAGAATAAGGGAGAGAGACTTATGGGTTGGAAACTAAACAACACAACTTTAATGAAACAGTAATGATAAATAGGAAAAAATCACTAGATATATACAAATATACAAGAAAATGGATACCACATTCCTCCCCCCTTCCCCCAATAGCTCTCACGTCACCACCGAGGCTGCAGGGCAGCTCTGGGAAAGTCCAGGCTGGACTCCTGGAGTCGGCAGCAGTTGGGAACTGGAGGCAGGAACACACAGATATGGGCTGGCATGGATCAGGACCACAGGCAGACAAATGGACGGGATCCTTCCAGGATGCCGGGTGAAGGAAGGGAAGCAGGAAAGGCAGGAAGGGCAAGCAGCTGGAGCTGGAAGCAGGAAATCTTGGCTTGGCCCTTGTGATCCCTCAAATTTATACTGAGGATGACGTATATGGGATGGAATACTCTGTTTGGTCAATTCTGGCATCTACCTTGTCCGTTCCTCCCCAAAGGAGGGATGCAGGTGGGACCTCTTTATATTTTCCTCAGAGCTGAGCAGTGTCCTTGGCTCTGCACACCAGTCTCTAGCAGTAACTATAAACGTCGAGTGTTATCAGTCCTAGAAACACACACTGTCTGAGAAACTTGCTGTTAATTTCAGCAAGTGCAACTACTTACAAGAGACTTAGCTAAAAGCAAAAGTACAAGACAGAAAATCACCTTTATCCTGGCCCAAACCAGGACACTGGCACAAATGTTACTCTGCACTAGGCAATTTCTACTAGACAAAAAGACCAGAAATTTTGTAGCACCCATTTTGCTGATAATGAAAACCAAAATTTCTCATTCAAGAAAGGCATTTTGTTTTGCATTAATCCTATTAAATATCTAACAGCTCCTGGGCAGGAGCAGCTCTTAGAGTTTAAGCAACAGTATTTGTTTTTATATGTGTACACAGATTTTTATTTCTTTTTCTGTAGGAAAAAGGAATATGACTTCTGATAAGTTCTGGAGAAGAGAAGATTGTAGGAGACACATCCCTCCCTAGTGGAGTGCTGCTGCTGAGCTTGGGCTTCAATTCAACCTCCCCCAAAAATGAAGCATCTAGGTCTGGAGATCAATTATTTTTTTAACACAGACCTTCCTGTCTATTTGTTAAAACCTGGCTGCTGGTGCAGTCCTTCCAGACCTTTTCAAATTGTATTACCAGAGGTCATGTCTCATGTAGTTGTAATTACAGAGCTAAGGTGAGGCCAATGTGACCACCTTCAGAAAATGCTCTTGGATTCAAGGTGAACACCAGATTTTGCTCTGTGGGCCATGAAGTATTTATATATACATATATCTATATATATATATTTGAATCTTTCTGGGTTCAAAGACAGACCCAGTAAAGTGTGTTGGAGAATGGCTTAGTAAAGAAACGTGGCAAGGACACAGCGTCCTTGGCGGTTTTGTTACAAAGTTTGAAAAAGTAAGGTAGCAAGTAAAAAAGGTGTGGGTCTGGGTGGAAAATCCCCAAGTGGGGGGAGCTTGCAAATGTAACTTTTAAGTAGCAGCCAATCGTAACTGACTCGTAGGCATAATTAACAAAAACAGTATAAATGGAACCCTGAACCGTCAATAAAGTTTAAGCTTGCTTATCAATCATATTGATTGGCCACTTGTCTTCCCTCCTTGCTTCCGACAAGAGTCTTTTATTCCTGAAGAGCTCAAGGCTGTGGAGATTGGTCCCTGAGAAGTTTTTGTGGTTCAAGAGGATGGACTAAGGAAGACATAAGTTTTTGTAAGGAAGAAAAGAGGAGCTCAGAAGCTTTCCTTTATGTTAAGGTTTCCCAGCAGTGCTGGTGAGCTAAATAGCTGCTGCAGTGGGGCTCACTCACCAGCCTGGAACTGGGACCAAGGAAGCAGGTGTGGGAGGTACAGGTTGGATTAATCAGAGCATATTGCAAAATGATGCAAACTGCTGGCAGACCCAGAAATCCATGAGAAACCCCTAAGGACCATCAGAGAGGAGGTAACAACAAAAGGAGTGAGAAATTATTAATGTTACCTATTGTATTTCAATTGCACCTAAAAATAAAGGATCAGAATTGCAATTTTACTTACCTCATCTCAAAGCAGGGCTGCACCTCATCATCACAGCACCTGTGACAGCACCACTGAAGGGCAGAGGCCTGAACACTCAGAGCAGCCAAAGTACCCCAAGAGAAGCCACTCACTGGGTGAAAATCTGCTACAAACCTGGAATACTTCTTTTTATGCCATCAATGGAAACGAGGTGACCAGTCACCCATTTCTGGGGAGAGAGAGGGCGAGTAAACATTGAGAGAGCCCGTACAGGTCCCATGGGTGATGCTCACCTGCCACAGAAGTTTTGGCTGATCTGTGCAACTCCGTGGTTTGTCCTGCTCCTAAAAATAATTATCCTTAGATAAATGGACAATTCTTTGCAAGTCAGGTTAATGTTTCCTTTACATTTGTGGTGAAGTTCTACCATCTCTCAAACCTTGGTATTTCTGCCAGGCAGCAGATATGCCCATAGGTCAACCACAGGTGGTACCCAGTCCCTTTGGAGCCCAGCAGCAGCTCTGGCCACCAAATAAATGAGCAGGGGAAGAAAACCATTTTGAAAGCCTGAAAAACTTAATGAGGAACATTTATAGCATTTCTGAATCTAAGAAATACATCAAATAGAGAAGGTTTGACTCAGCCCAACACTTCTGATGCAATTTCAGCCACATTGCTTGTCCATCATTTAGGTAGAGGAGAAAATGTTACCTGAACAAAAAAGGACTTCAGGCTTATTTTACAAAAAAGCCACTAGATGGGGATGCAAGGGCACTTTTCTTATTTTTGGCTGACACTCGGATTCCTATTTAGTTACTCCCGAGCTGGCCCATCCTGCTCCTGTGGGATGCTTTTTCTTTTCAGGAGCTGACAGAGGTCATCTGGAAACTTGTCACTTGCTGACTTTTCATCCTGTCTGAGCCAGGCAACATCCACGATGTGATTACTGCTTGCTGGATATCATTCTCTGCAGGAAATCTTGTCCTGGGGCAGGGTGAAGGACTTAGTTTTAGGTTTGTGGATTACTCTACTTTTCTAGAGGAAAAATACTTTAAAACAAACACAGTCAGGGGTGGAAGGAAAGGATACTCATCAAAATAGCAGTGTCTGAAAATGGCCATAGTTTGGAACAGCTACTGTGGAAAAAAAGCCAGATTTTCCTCAGGCTCAATATTAAGATCTCTGGGCCATTTTTTTTTTTTTAAATCCTCCTTTGAAATCCGTAATTCTCCTATGAATAGGACAGATAAAATCAGATTGGTTTGGCAGAGGTACAGGCAGGATGAGCCCTGCTCTCCAGGGCAGAAAGACTCCACAGATGGAGACTGTGAGCACACATGGGATGGGGGAACCCATGTAATGCACAAGCAATGCTACAGGAGGTAAGGAGTGAGGAGAACTCTGCTATACAGTAATTTACAGCTTCTGTAACCTTGGCCTTCTAGAGTGAATACCCCACTCTTACTATTTTAATCTTATATTTCAAGATATTTGTTGTTAATCTTAATTTACAGCTCCTGGAGTCAGATGAATGGGGGAAAAAAATTCTCCTGACACATTTTTAACAGTAAAATCTGAGTCCCTGAGGAATGGTGGGGTACCTAATATGTAGGCAGCAGGTGCCCGGACGGTGCCCGCCCCGCCTGTGCCCAGCTGGGGCTAGCCCAGATGCGCATGCCCGGGTTCGGTAGGGTGTGGTTCCAGAGAGAATTCCAGAGCCGGACAGATCAGAGTTGGCTCCTGATACTAATCCGAACCAGCACTAGCTTGACTGACTCTGTTCACGAACCGAGCTCGCGCCCACGGTGAGACTCATCTCACGCAACACTAATATGCATTCCCAGGGTTCAATACACAGAAGATGCTTTGAAATAAGTTCCAGAATGGATTTGTTTGAAAGCAATTTCATTAAAGTTTTCAGTGGCTGGTGGGGAGGTGGGAGTGAGGGTCTTGGATAAAAGGCTGAGAAAAAAAAAGGCTGAATGCAAAATAATCTTATAGCATAGTGATAGATTCAGAAAGCTGGGAGAACCATTCCAGTATTTAAGGGATGAAATGTCTTTTCTACTAGATATGCTTAAAGCATGGAGCTAATGCTATCAGTTCAGTGCAATCCTTGTTTTATGGATCGGAGGGCAGAGGTGTGTGTGGGGGGGTTGGTTTTCTAAACTGCATCCCCACGGATAACTAAAAATTGATTATTATGTTGCATTGAAACTAACCAGAAGTGTCACTGCTTTTGCTGGGTGAGGGGATGGAAGGGTTGCTGGGTCAGCAGTGGTGGCTGTTTCCCTGCTCTTTCCAGCTCTCAGACACTGGGCAGTTCCCTTGAACCCATCCTTCAGGTGCTGCCTGTGATATTCCCTACAGCTTAAGCAGGTACTAAAGGCTCTGTCTATTTTTCTTCCCCCTCCCCACTGTTTAGTAGTCTCCTCATGGTGACAAGAAAACCTCTGTTTTCCAGGAAACCATTTGAACTTTATGGATTAGCCATGGTAGGCACTTGCAGACCTCCATAAAGCACACTGACACGCTCTCCAGTGTATTACCAACTCAACTGAAAAATTGATCAAAACTGATGGAGTTACAGGGCCCCGAGTCCCTTTACAATCTGCTTTTGTGCTGCTTGGCTCTTACAGGGACAGCAGAGCCAAACCCAGGGAAAACTCTTGCCTGGGAGATACACCTACAGCCTGCCCTTGGCTTTTATTAAATGTGGGTGTTGGTTTCCTGGGGTGCCATGCAGTGGAGGAGCTGCCTGTCTACTGCAAAATCAGCAAAATCTATCTTCTTTTCTTCTCTCCCTCCCAACAAGCTCCCAACCAAGCTCTTGCTTTTGGCATCAGTCCCTCAGAGCAGAGTCCATGGTTTCAAGGCATTGGTGCTTGATTTCATCCCAAGATCTCCTGGTCTTTGGGAAAGCAGCCAGGTACTAGGTGTGAAGTCCATCCCTAAGCATCCCCTCATAACCCCCATCCTACAGAAACACCTCTTACATCTGTATATTACTCACAGTTTGATTTTTTTGTTGGAACCCCTAGTGAAGACTGAATAGCAAAGGCAATACCTGATTAAAAAACTTTCCAAATGAGGGGTCAGGTGGGATGAAAAAGCTGTCAAGATGCCAAAGGATCATGAGTGGATCAGGGGGGAGATAAAGCTCTCGCTTCTGGTCCTAAACACAAAACCAGAGCCCAAATGCTGTTTAGCACATCTTAAGCTGAGCCCACTCTCAGCTGGGGCAGAAGTGCTGTGCTCACTGTCACATTCAGCTCAATAAAGTTGATGATAGGCACGGGCAGGGGAGGGCAATGATCTGATCCATGCACGGGGGGAGCAGCATTGCCATGGGAAGGCATCGCTCCTCCGGGTCTCCTTGTGCTGCCTTTCAACCATGCATCACCAACAGGAGAAGGACAGCCAGGGGGATGCTGAGCTGGCCAGCTCCTTGGAGTCATGATATAGCCTCCAACAATGGTATTTTAAAGATGGCTTTCAAATTTCTTCAAAATATTGTTAACATGCATTCCTACTAGACAGCACATGTAGGGTGATGACTTGTTTCAGCACAGGGAGCAAATAGCTAGTTAAACCTTTACATGTGCCTGTGGGTAGATATATGGGATAGTTAAGAGAAAATAGGATTATTTTACTGCAAATATCTAGCACAGGAAACATTCTATAACCTTGCAAAATGCTTTTCTAGTCTGTAAGCTGTGTGCCATTGTAACAGCGGTTTAGTTATTTTCCCTGAATTTCACCTGAATATACACAAAATAAAAGGATGTCCTGGGAGTTCTTTGCACTCCTGCCATTCCCTCTAGCTATGAAGAATTTCTGCTGGGCTCCTTCCCCTGTCCCACATCCAGACTGGGTCCAGCTGGGGTGGACAGCCTGTAATTTAACACAAAATAGACCCACCCCACAAGCCCCATGTCACCCCCATGGAGTGACCCTGGCATAGAGGGCTGCAGGGTCAGCCCCAACAACCTTTCCAGGGCAAACCCAGCTCTCTGCATGGGTAAAAACGTGCAGCATGAACTCTGGGCAATATTTAGGTACTTAAAAATCTTTTCAGACAATGCTGCTACTTAAGTCATTATTACAGCAACTTTAATTATGGTTGTATGTAAGTTTTTCACGGCCACTGAGGTGATAACATTCCCTGGTGGCCCCGGCTCTCTCCCTATGTCCATGCAACCACAAAAACCTCATTTCCTTTTTACCCCAGCCAGATTTTGGCTGCTTACCCCAGAAGGAGTGTGGTGGCAGAGCTGGGAGGTGATCCATCACCCACCACTCCAACCAGGTGAGAGGAGTCGGGAATTGACCAGCACCAAAAATCTCAGCAAACTCAATGGGTCAACACCAGAACTGCCTCAATGTCCCCAGTGAAGAGAAGCAAATGAAGCAGCTCCTGTGTAGTTTGACCATTTTTTTCTTGCCCCATGGCTGACACCATTGGGGTACAGCCCATGTCCACACTGCAGACCTCATATTTGCTGCTCCCATGCAGTGGCCACGTGCTTTAACATGCAAGTCCGTGATCACTTTGAGCCCTGTATTCCCTATGGACTGCATCCTAAATATGAAGAACACTGCAGGGGCTGCTGAAGGTACCTCCTGCACTATAGTGCTCCTCAAAGAGCACTGGAGGGGAGCAGCTCAGCCACCTCCAGTGCCTTCCCAGCTGTAGGATTAACATGATTCCCAAGGTGTTAGCAGACCTAGCCCAGAGCCATGGGTTTCAACTTTTTTTCTTCCCCTCCTTAAATAATACATACATGAGTGAGCCCTCCTAGAGCAGTGAAGATGCTTTTGATCTCAATTACTACTATCAGCTACAGCAGGAAAATTAAAATTCAGACTTTGTTACTAACACTCTAATTATTCAGTGTTATCAAGTTGTCACCAGGCCTTTTAATTATTTTTCAGTTTATACCTAATTTCCCACACTCTGATTGTTTTAGTGATGTTAAGGTAGATCTGCAACTGTAATAGAAAATGTCCAAGCCCTTTATGATGCTGGGGATTGGAAATGGCAATGTTAATAAAATTCCGTCATCTCCCGTGCCAGCGGTCATCATTGATATAGTGCTCATCTGCAGTTGGCCTGCTATTTAGTTATGCTCTTTGGGTACCAATAAAAACTTAATAATATATTGAAAATGAGTAAACAGGATATAACACTGTGATTCTGCAGGAGATTGGGCAGGAGACCATAAAATCTCACTACCAACACCTCTCAGGAGTGGACTTTGTATTTTGGACAAGGGGGTGACACTGGGAAGGGTATTTATGTATGGAGTACCTGCACCTCTGACATCCATAGAGTTCTGGAGATGCAGCTGAGGTTTCACAGGTGATTAACACCAATAACACAGCCAGTTACTGATGTTTAGAGAAATCGTTGACTTTTAACCCAGCAGGCAATTCTGACTCAGCAAAATGTCAAGTAAAGGAGGAAAACTTGGTTACAGTAAGGAACCTGGTGCAGAAACTCTCACAAACCTCACTAGATCCAGCAAAAAGGCAATTTGCCAAGTCGCTTCCTAAACCCAGGGCAGGAAAAGGTGGGATTAATATCCCTGCTGCCAACCCCCATCACTGGAGGAGCCCCTGAGGAGCTCTTCCCAAGTGCTGTGCACTCAGTAACCTGGCATCTCTGAGGGTGGGCATCAAAGAGCTATTACCATAGATTCATGGAATGGTTTGGGTTGGAAGGGACCTTAAAGATCTTCTAGTTCCAACCCCACTGCCTAGGCAGTGGACATTTCTGCTTTACACTGTGTTGGAGCACCCTGAAGCTAAACCACAGGGAAAAAAGCCTTGAGCAGCTCAGCATCTGCTGGAGTTTCCCAGTCACTGCCATAATCTGCTCTTTCAAGTGCCTTATAGGTACCTGCTGGCTGGTGCTCAAACAGGCTGCTCAGCATGATTTTCTTTCTTGCTACCTAGTGACAATTCTTATCCAGAATTAATTAGCAGATGCACCAAAAAACCTTTCTAACCAGCACCCCCATTTCCAGCCTGCAGCACCTCTTGCAAACAAATTTTGTACGATTGGGATTTAAATTCATGATAAACTAGTGCTGATCTCTCAGCAATGGGGAAACAAGGGCTGCTAACACGCTACCCAAGGTCCAGATTGCTACAGATTTTATATCACCCCTCTCTCTGCTGCTGACTTAATTCCATACACAGCTGAGAGACCCAGGCACTTGGATGGTTTGCTTTTCCACATTTCTGACAGCTTGACCCACAACCAGCCCCCCCCCCCCAAAAGATACCCAGATGGACATGATTAATGCCCGAGCCAGATCTAACTTCTCAGAAAATTGGACTTATTGCAGGACAAATTGAGTCTGCTATGGCAGACACCAGGATAATTGCTCAGGGGAGCACAGGGCTTATCTAGCAGTTAATTCATTATTTGTACCTGGTCAGAGCCAGCATAGAAACAGCAGGCAAGGCAGCAGCAAACAAGGTACAAACTCCAGCAGCTCAGGATCAATTTGTTCAGATCAAGGCTTATTGCCATCACTGCAAGGTTGCAAAACACCTCTACATGTTCTTAAG
The DNA here is from genome assembly GCF_036169615.1 of Heliangelus exortis. NCBI lineage: Eukaryota > Metazoa > Chordata > Aves > Apodiformes > Trochilidae > Heliangelus > Heliangelus exortis. The sequence continues at coordinate 6,017,189 of NC_092427.1, forward strand.
GGGTGGGATAGGAGGGGGATAAGAGGAGGGAGCTGCTTTACTACTGTCGTTTAGTTTGGTGATAAGATATATACAGGCTTGAATGCAATCAGAGGTGCATTATGGGCTTTGCCATGCCTTCACATGCACCCTGGATTTAGTCTAGAGGGGAAATGCATTTCAAGGTGAGAGGGAAGATCCTCACAAGATCTTGAAACAAACAGGAGTTTGAAGGAAGTGTTGCACCCAGCATCACCCAGAGTGATGGAGAAACTGAGCTCTGCCCTCTTTCTAGTGACACTTCTCATACCCAGGGGTGATTCACTGCATGCTCCATTTGGCTGATTTCAATCCATATCCTCAAGGGTCTTGTTTCTGCCCACGGTAGTCCCATGTCAGTTCCCTTCTCACCAACCCCATGCTGGCATCTGTGTGTGCAAGCACCACCCCTCCCAGTGCCAATGTCCCCTTTTACAGCCTGAGGCAAAGTCACCCATGGCCACAGGATGAGACACATTATGGTACCAGTGCTCAGCTTCTTTAAGGATCTCCAGAAGATCTGGGAAGCCAAATTTTTTAAAAGCCAAGCCCTTCAGGAGAGCATGCAAGCACCCTCAGAGCCCAGGCTCTGTGTGGAATCCTGCCTTGAGGCAAAGCAAAGAGGCTCCTGACTTCCCCATCCCCTGTAACAGACTTGACAAACTGGAGCTGGGTTTCATCGAGTGTGGGTATTCCCTCCCCCCCTTTTTTTTTTTTTAACTTTCAGTGCTCACCAGAGTTCAGGAAATCAGAATGAATTTTCGTTCACATTTTCATTCACCTGGGTTTGTTGCAGTGGATTTTTTTAATTCACTGGTTTAGCTAACATCATATAGACCTCAACACTCACTGCAGCTCAATCTGATTTATTACTACTTAATACTTTTATAGAGTTCAATTGTTCACTAACACAGAACAGTCCTTGCATTCCTATGATGTGCAGAACTGCCAGATGAGTGAGGTGGTGGACACTGAGGAGCACTGGAACAGACCAAGATGATGTGCTCAGGGCAGTCACATTTCCTACTGTGGGGAGCTTCCCTACCTGACACCAGCACGGGACAGTTTTTTATTTCAATTGAGTGAATGTAGCAGTTAAAAAAAAATCACAGGGAGATTTATGCTCTTGGTTCTGTGCCATTACCCAGCCATTTTTTGCTAAAGCACGGAATATTTAATCCGGTTGTCTCCCTTGTATTTATAGGTAGTGCAGATACAGTAATTTTTCTGTTCTCTAAAAATAAACACTTCCCACACGGAGACGTGGTTATCACAGTGTGATCACATTTGACTCAGTAAGGGCACTCGGATTGCACTCTATTAGCACAGCCATTTTTCCATCAATTCCCAAATGGAACAGAAGCCAAGGCAATATGGAAGCACACAATACACTCGTCAGAGAAACACCTAGAGAAAAGAAGAATAAATCCAGTCTGCCCCACACTCTACAAACTGCCCCATTGCCCTCATTACTGGCTGCAGCACAAAGGCCACCACGGACATCTGCTGCTCCCTTGAAATGGCATCACCAGCTTTAGCCATTTAATGACTCATATTGTCACTGCATCTGGCTCTGGGAAAAGTGTAACCCAGGGAAGGGAGAGCCATCAGAGGGAGTCAGCATGACAGAGAGGTGAGCAGCAAAATCCCTCCCTGAGCTAAAGGAGGGAGCAAGCAGCTGGAAGCTGAGTTGCGGTTCCCTTCTGATCCTACAAGCACTTAAAAATATGCCTACAGTTATACCTGTAAAGCAGCCACACTGTAATTATTGACTTGAGGAAGTGTTGGAGTAAAAAGGGAAAAAGAAAAAATTCCAGTGAAGACCCATCCATGTGAAGACCTCTCCCTGAGGACCCAGGGACAGCCACGAAATGGGCAGCACTAAGCAGTGCTGGCAATTCTGCACCATGGTTATGGATGAGCGCCTTGTATCCAGCCCATGCTGTGCTGCTGAGCCTCTAGGTGAATTTATTTTGCTCCATTTTATGTATCAGAGGCAAACCTGTTCTTTCAAACATTAAAATGTCATATTTGAGAGGGGGGAAAAAAAATTGTTGTCAAGAGACCAGTGCTCCGGGTGCTCAGCCCTTGTCCTGCTCACATGGGGAGGATGGGTGCTCTGGGGAGCTGCTGGAGTATCAAGGGTCTGATCCCTGGTGATACCAAACCATCAAAAATATCAGTTTCACTACAAGCAACACATCATCCTTAAAAATTAACCCAGTTTTTCCACCACATACCTGCTGGACGAGCCCCCCCAGGCCAGCTCTGCTTTGTTCAGGTGGTAGAAGAGGAGCAGACACGAGCTCTGTATTTTTTGCAGCCAAGGTCTCCTTTCAGCTGGGAAGCAAATGAACTCCTTAGGCAAGGAGGACATCGTGTCTCTGCAGAAGAGATTTCTGGGCCCATTGATGGAAATTGGTCATTTGATGAAGTAATTCAGAAGCGAGGCCCCGCGCCCACCACTGCACTGAGCTGACATTTCGGCTCTCTCCCAGCCCTGCTGCAGTAAATGGAGCTGTCAGGGCAGAGCACATCATTTCATTTTCATTCAAGCACCTATTCAATATTCATCACGTTGTAGGGGGACGTTTTTATGTCGGGAAAAACACAAGTGCACTCCTGAAATGACTCAAGGGCAATAATGAATAAATTTTCTTTAAGCCTTTATAAGGGATGCTGAAGTCACAAACAAGGCATAAAATAATATGGAGCTGGAAAGTGATTTTTCTTTATTAGGTTTATCAAAGTAAAACCAGGCTGGCAAGCTTGTTCTACCAAGAAAATGGATGTGGTAAAAAAGGGAAATGAAAATTCTGATCCGTATTCATTGTTTCTGTGTAAGCAAGGGAGAAAAAAATCTCCACTTTAATTTTTTTTTCTTTTTTTTTCTTTAGAAAGCTGACCTGAAGTTTTACGTCCCCCCACAAAAACAAAAGAAAAAAAAAAAAAAAAAAAGAGAAGCCAATCAGTGAAGCAAACCAAAATCAAAGATAATGAATAGAGAAAGCAAACAGCAGAAAAGGCCAGAAAACATGTCTAGTATTAAACAAAATGCAAAGTGCAGAACATGCCTGACAGCCCCATGCAGCACATCCAGGCACTCATGGGCATCTTAACAGGGACATTTCTCCTCTGAAGCCCCAGCACTGGCTCTACCAATGCCACTGCTGGCCCCAGCCCATGGCCAGCAGCCACCAGCCCCTGCAGAGCAATGGGGCTCATAGCCAAACACACCATGAGTTTGGCTTTTCTGTTTAAATCAGGTTTTAACACCATTCTGGCAGCAGTTTCCAAAAGCTGTACCCATGGCCCAGTTGTACACATGAATCAAAGCCAGATTATTGTCCAGGTTAAGCAAAGTCTCATCCCATGGGCAGCACAGGTCTAAGGGAGATCTGGTGGCTACCTGGGAGGGTTCCTAATGCCTGCCTGTGCTCAGGTGTGTGTTTTCCATTCCTACAGCCTTGAAAAATGAACACATTTTCCTCTCTAAGGCACCAAGAGGACAAATAAATTTGAAGCAAGCCTGGTATCCTGCAGCTGAGACCTGGGAGGGACCTGGTCTTCCAGCCAGGATCACATCCCCCCTGCTCTGGGCTGCAACACTCCTCATTTCAGTTCAAATTTCAGGGTATTTCAACATCCACTTCCCAGGCTTGTGTGATTAGGTGAGACAGACAGCTCTCTGGTACTGAGAGTTGTGACTTCCTGGCTGTCACACTGGTGGACCTAAGATGATGAAGGGTAAAAGCACTGGCATTATATGGAAAAAAAGCCCAACAAAAAACACCACCTCAAATTTTTCATTATTTGGGAGCCCCATGCCTCATGACTTGTGAGCAGGGCTGTAAATCCAGACAGTCTTATGACTTCTGTGAAAGGGAAATCATAACTGTGTGCAGTGGGGACTGCAGAGGGGAACCAGCAGACTCAGCAGCTCTTCTTTTCTAAACTGTGTCCTGCCAGTACATAAAAAATACTGCACAACTTCATAAAGCTGAAGATTGAGGGGTTTTGTTGGTTTAGAGTTTTTTTTTTGGTCACAGCTGATTCATGTGGCATGTATAGGACTGATAAAGGAACAGGAGTTTGATCCTTTCAGCCTTTCTTCAGCCTATTGAGTGGGATGAGCACATTTGATTCCTTTCCTTCAAATCTGCCCTCATCTCCATGGGCTCACCAGCACTGATTTTTGTGGGCAAAGCTTAGTGGGACTGGGAAATCGTGGCAGCTCCTACTCCTCTAAAACCCACAGAATTCCTGGAGAGCTGTTCATGTAAATATGCTCTCTTTCCACAGTGGTTTTAATGACAAATCGGGTGAAGTCTCACTTGGCATGAAGCAAATAAAGCAGTAAATGTTTCCAGTTGCCATTTTGCAGTAACTGTGAGATGCCACATCTGCATTACAGCTTCTCATCTCAGTTCAGCCTTTAACAGTCCCCATATTGCATCCAGTATATGACATGATCACTTTCTGCTGGTACTGCTAGTTCTGCTGGTACATGATTAGTTTCTCTACTGGAGAAGTAGGAATCTTGTGATGGTTGCCAGCAATGAGAAACCTGCCCAGATGCCACTGCTGCCACCACAGGGTGCAAGAGTTGGTTATGGGGCAGACCCCTGGTAGCTCTGTATCTCTGGTGCTCCCAAGCCCCTTGTGCAGACACCATTCCAACAGAAACCAGCCAAGAGATATAAAACCCCATTTTCCCCACTCCAGGACAGTCAGACACTGGAAGATGAAGTGTTTTGCCTGGTTAAAAAAGTGGTGTGGTGCCCTTAGAGGGAACAACAGATTTCTCAGTTGCTCTGGCATGACCTGTTTCTGCTGTGACTTTTGCTGGCAGTTCCCAGTGTTGTCTGTCACCAGGACAGACAGCTCAGACACACTCTTGGGGTTTCAGTGAATGTTTTTCTTACTTCACCTGGAGCAGCTGAACCACAAGCAGTCACTGGTGCTGCAGTCAGGCCACAGCCTCCACAAGTTCTACAAGGGGTATGGTAGAAGGAAAAAACAACAGTGTCATAGAGAAATCTCTTCTCCTAAGTCCTGTTTTGGATCACTTACCCGAGGACAAGGCTTTCATCAGAGAAAAGACTTAAACCATCCACTACAAACAGGGAAAGCACTGAAGTCAACAACCATCACTGTGGACTTTCTGCATTTTTTTCTTCAAGAATGAAGGACAATAGGGAATATTTAAATCTCTTGCATCCCATCACTGAAGCAATCCTGGATTCCCATCCTCAGGTAGACCCCAACTATTCCATCTGAATAAAATTGCATACACTTGGTTTACCCAACACACACAAGCCAAGATGCTTGATTCAAAAAGCAGCAGAAGAGCAGCCCCAGATCACATTTCTCATGGTATGCTGGCATCCTTTTCTGGTCTAAGTCACCAGTTGATGGGATGTCCTTCTATACTTCTATCACAGAATTAAAGTGACCAGCAATCAGAATTATTTTGGTTGGAGAAGACTTTTAAGCTCATCAAGCCCATCTGTTAACCCAGCACTGCCAAGCCCACCACTCAGCACCACATCTACACAGCATTTAAACACCTCCAGGGACAGTGACCCCACCATTGCCCTGGGCAGTCTCTTCCAACATAAAAGGCAGCATCAGACTGTGTAGTTCAGTCACTTAATGTGCCACAAGAGGTGTGTCAAGACTGATGAATTCATCTTTGCAAAGGGCATTGAAGGTGGAAAACTCTAGGGAAACACAGATGATAATCTACAAATTATCTGATCATCTCTAAGCAAAGACAATAAGCATAATTTACTGTCTTTGGATCAGAACCATTCCTCAAAAAAATGATTTTTCCTGATGCTACAATAGTGTTGGAGTGATACTACTTGCTCATTCATTCCTGCTAACCCCAGTTTCAGAACACAGTGACCAAAGGCCAAGGTGCAACAGAGAGAGGAAACATCACATTGTTCCTTGGCCTAACCCTGCTGCAGGCAACAGCCTGGAAACACCATTTCTGGGTTGCATACACTCAGACACTTCTGCAGAAAAGCTACTCAAAGCCTGCTCACCTGGAGTAGGAGCCAGATTGAAAAAAAAAAAAAAATTTCAAAAATTACAAACGTCGTCTTCCTCATCTGCAAAATTAATGCTTGATGCTCCACTTCTTCCATGTACCATTGAAAGATTCTTCACTGTTATTATGAGTTTTTTTCCAAATGTGATATTGGCATGTAACTACCACAATACTCATAGCCTGCAGGTGAACTTTAATAAAGCAGATGAGAAAATTAATGTTATTCCTTATCAGATGAAATTGAATCTGATTTTGCATTCCATCAAAACATCTCTTCACAGAGAGGGTAAATCCCATAAATTGCTTTAACCCAGGAATCTGCCTAGAGTCCATTTCTCTACACTTCTGTAACAAAGCATGTAATCAAACTAAATGAGCATAATTACCAATGAGTGCAAATGGGGGGTTTCTGGATTCTTTTTCTCAGACATTTCATACGTGACCATTTTACCATGCTTCTACACTGAAAAACAAGAATAAACTCTGTTAGACTGGATAGAAGGACATAAATTAAAAATTCACACAGCAAGCACCCCATAGCCATGATTCCCATCCTAACTATTCATCCAAATCTAGTCTTTTCTTCCCAAATGTTAATGTAACCCAATCACAAAGTATGGATAAACATTTCAAGGGACAGGGAGGTCAGGCAGATTCACAGTCAGGCAGATTCTCAGTCAGGCTCTCCATCGTTTCTCTCTACCAGGTAGGAACAAGAAATCACTGTGCATAATTGCATAATTCCACTTACTGAATGGTGCAAGTGGATTCCTTTTTTTTTTTTTTTTTTTTTTTACACTCATGTTTCTAACCTGAGTCATCCCCAGGGATCAGGCAGACATCTTCAGGGCAACCTCCCAGGCTGTACAACTTAGAGGAATCACAGGAGATTTCCTTCATCTTCCAGGCCTGACAGGCAGAGGAGGCAGGGACCGTGCTAGGCATCCCGAGTGGGATGGAGTCACAGCACGACAGCTCCACGGGCACAACCAGCAGCAGGAGTTGTGTCAGCAGTTTAAGTGACAGTAACAGTCACCTGTCAGGTCACAGTGCCAGGAACCAAGTAACAGATGCATCCTGATGGCACAGAAGGGGATGCACACAGATATATCTTCATAAAGATAACATAAATCAAGCTCCTGTCCAGGACAGGCGTATGGCAAGCTGGAAGATGTGGAACTTAATTCATTTAAATTACATTTTAAACCAGACAGACCCATAATCTGTCCTGAGGTATGTTAATACATCAGGTATCCTGATCCACCTTTCAAAATGAATTAGGTAATTTCTTTCCCCACATTAGTATATGCCAGATGAAAACAAGCCCCAAGATTATATTTAAACAGCATTTCTCTTTCTATTTGTGAATGTGAATTAAGTTACATATTTGAAGTCTTTCAAGAAGCCAGCTATGCCACATTAGCAGCAAATGACCTGATGTCTAATGATAACTTCATACTTAGCAGGAGTAATCCAAACTGGAAGTGCTCAGCTGACTTTTTTTTATTCCCTAAGGTAACATTATCTTCATTTCCTGATGCAACTGGCTGTGAATGATACAAGCCCAAGCTAATTTACAAGTCTTTAGCTATGTTGTCTTGTAAGAATTTTTACACTACTCTGCTTCCAGAGCAAGGAGCAATCTTCTTTCTTGAGTGACACTTCTGGTGTGGTTCCTGGAAGGAAGAGGAGTCCAGCTGGGACCCAGTCCTCCTAACATGAATGCTCCCCAAGACTTCAAGATACTACTGCAGGAAAAATGTCATTTGATACTAAAAACCTCATAGAACAGCCCAGATGTTGGCAGTGTCTGGGTACAATGAGACACATGGACACGGTACCTGTCCACACAAATAACCACCCAACCATCATAATCAAAATGACTGCAGGTGTGCAGCACTTCATTACTTCCTGACACTTTGTTTTCTGTGCTGTCTTGCTTCAGTTGCTGCTGTTTTGGTTTACTGTTGCATTTTAGAGAGTCTGAAAGGAGGAGAGAAAATGGCACAGAAGACAGCTCTCAAAAAAAACCAGAAGTAGGAAACACCCAGCAGTGGCCACAGAAATCTATAGAGTTGAAAACAAGAGATGACAAGATGCACTCTTTCATCATCTGGTTATTAACCACCAATAGACAGAGGGCCAGAGCAGTTTGCAAACTCTTCACCCACAGATGCTTTCACTCACCATCTCATAGGTGTCTGACTGGGATGCCCCAGCTGGAGGTATGGGAATTATCTTCCTGAATGGGACAAAGGTCCATCACCTGTCTTCAGCAGGAGCCAACCCCAGCTTCTTTAGCACAAAGGTTAGAAACTGCAAAGAGGCAAAATTGGGAGAATTCATCTTTCTATGTCATGGCTCACTTTGGACTCCAAAAGGCAGGAACCTGCTCCAGTGCTCCCATGGGGTGCTGGGCATCCCTCCCAGCAGAACACCCAGGCTCTGACAAACAGCAATAACACATCTGGTTCCTTTTGTTGCATTATGCAACAAAATTCAATACCAAAATTCAATACCAAATTATCTAACACCCACAATTACACCATGACATTTGAATCCCTGCGTGGCCCCAGCCATATGAGGAGGGGGGACACGAGACTGATGTCCAAAGTTTTTTTTCCACTTGGTTGCATTTCATTTTACCAAGCTGAATAGCTGCACCCATTCCCTGCAGGGCATTAGTGGGTGGTGACACATCTGCAGCAGATGTTGTCCCTTGGCCCCACACAGCCCACAGCTCCACAGGCAGCACCCAGCCCCAACATCATCCACAGATGGTCCCTTTGGAGACCCTGAGGAGGTTTGGCCATGGAGCCAAATATATGGAGTAAGTACATAGGCTGTGGGGAGGCCACCAAACTGAAGCAAAACCTCAGATCCATCACATTGTGCTCTGCTGCACGTGAAGCTCCTCACCTCCCACCATCTCCTGCTCTGGACATCATGGTTTGGACTGGGAATTACCCCAGTGTTGAGGGCAATGAGCACACGTTGTAGTTTTTTGTGATTATTACACCAACTTTCCAATGGCTTTTCGAATAGCATCCTTAACTGAGTTTATTCCTTCATTACTCAGAGAGTACCATTCTACTCACATTGTATCTCAGAGAAATAATAAATTAGGACCTGGCAGTATTCTTAGTAGCACCAGTTCATTATTTCCCTTGTAGCTCTAATCCTATACATGTTACTCAAAGGTTTGGTACAGGGCACTTTTCAAAAAGACTTAAGGCCCCCAGTGTTACTGAGGAGCAGCAGATCCATTTTTTTATACCATGTTTATATCTCTAAGGTAGAAAGTAGGGCCAGCAGAACATCTTCAGGGCCAGAAATAACTGAGATAATTCCACCATCCTCTTTTTGTTTTGTTTTTTAATGCAGGAAGAGGAACATGGATCCCTGACCTTACTTTGAGGACACAATTCCACCTTGATCTGATGCTGCCAGAGAAACCCTGGATGGGTGGGATCCTGACCTGGGGAAGGAAACCTATCTACAACTCCATCATTTTTTCAATGAAACCATAATATTCAGATCACTTTACAAAGCTCTGAATAGCAAAACAGCAAGATGAGCATTGACTTCTGCCCTGGTTCTACCCTTCTCATGGGATGAATTGCTCTGAAGTAACCATGGACTGAGAAGGAGCGGACAGGTGCTAGGCTGGTAAAAATTCTGGTTTTTTCCTGTTTTTCCTAATTATTGGAATAAGCAGCAGCACTGAGCTAAAATTAAGACCAAGCATTCTCCAAATCTGCATTTTTTCTCTCATTTTGTACTTGTCTACAATACTTCTTTCACTAATCACTGCAGCACAAAATATGCCAAGATTGCTTGAAATTCAAGGCCAATCTCAGACACAGTAAAAAACCTAATAACAAATACTGTTTACACACATTTAATTCAACATACCAGAGGCAATTTTCTCACTCTCTCTAGAATTTTATTTGCTTATAAATACAAGTCAATACCACAAGATGGCACTTTCCCACTTGCAACACACACTATTATAAACACTTACCCTCTTCAAATGTTCCCAGATGTTTACAACTGTTAACATCTCAGTGGCTTCAGAACATTTTAAAAACCAAGACCTTCTACAAACTGCATTTGTGTTTGATGTATATTAAATGAGGTCAGGTAATTAAATTCAAAATAAGAATTTATAAATATTTCAGATAAGAAAATTTAAATACAAAAGCAGAGTTTGTATTAATTAAACTGAGTAACAATTTAAACTGGCCATAATGTATCTACATGGTTTAATTTAATTTAAAATACTTTTTTAAACAATCAAATCTTCCAGCCATTCATCAAAACACCTATCTACTCAACTGTTTTAAAAATATTATTGGTTAAGAAACCACCTATGCTTTTCATAACAATCCTTATTCTGTCCTGTAGGTGGAAATGAAGCAAAATCATATCCCAGACTAGAAAACAGGATAAGAAGGAAGAAGCTTTAAAAAGCCTGGTAACTTCAGACACTTCAACTCATTCTTCCTTGCGCTTCTCAAAATACATGATCTGGTTTTGAAGTCTTTGAACGAAATGTAAGCACTAGAAAACTCATTGTTGAAATATGTGAGGAATAAAGAACCCTGCACTAATATAGTGCATAATGATGCTGTGTCAAACTTGTCATTTACAGTAAATGTCACATTTTCCTCAGGATCGTCATGCCTTTTTTGTTGTTGTTGTTTTTGCTAATTCCTTTTGACGTCTGTAGATTCTCTTTATTTTTTTTTGTAAATTCCCATTGCTCAACAGGAAGAGGTGTATTTTCTGGTCTCCTCAGAAAAGTTTCACAAGATCCAAGTCTTTAATTCCATTTTCTTTCAATAAAGTGGTGGCAAATTTTTAAGCTCGCAATACTTCTGTTCTGCCCAGTATATTACACATCAGGAGATTCCTCAAAAAACTGAGAAGTCGAAGAGTTCCAAAAAAGAAAGCAGTTAAGGCAGTTGATGTCTACATTTGGATTTCTTTTTTATGTTACATATCAATGTCTCCATCATAGGCTAAGGTCAGAGGCTTCTGCTGTGGAGGTGTGCTTTGATGCTGCTTGGTTTTTTTGCTGCAAGAAAAAGATTGCAGGAGGAAAAAATTATAAGTATACAGAGCTCAGAAACATCATCAAAACCCAAACTTCAAGAGAAAAATCAACTTTCCACACGGGCTATCTCACTTGATTCTGGAGTACAGTGACTACTTCCAAAATAAACCACCTGGCCCTGCTCTGGTGCTGCTCCCTGTGTGGTAGGGACACGGGGGCAGCCAACTCTGCTTTTCATCTGGAGAGGAAATAAAGTGTATTTGTCTCCCATGTCTTCCCAATGATGACAAAACAAGGAACACCTTGCAGAAAAATTGAAACATGAACCGTCTCGGATGTGGGATGTTCTCATTTTTCACTTTGACACAATATTGAAACAACAATAATTATTATTGAGAAATACACTTCCTTGCCAGCCTTGGAGTGATGGAGAACTATGCAGCTACTTAAAAAATCCTCTGTATGCTCCAATGTCAAGCCACAGAGAAATCTCAGCTACAGCACTTGGAAAATAAGGAAGCTCCAACTCCTAGGCAGCATCCAAATGCTGTTGTTTTGATTGAAGAGAGGGACCAAGAGAAAGACTACAAGGAAATAAAGTGATTTTGGCTGAAAAGGAACAATGATGCTGTCAGGCCAAGGCTGTGACTCTCTGGTTGCCTGCCCTCCTCTGACAGGGCTTGGGGAAACTGCACCATTACTGTTTGTAAATCCTCAGTCACCTCCCTGGTCCTCAGGGGCAGCTGTGGGCAGTGCAGGACACAGGGACACCGCTCCCTTCCAGTCCTCAAGGACACATCAATGGCATCACTTTTCCAACCAGAGAACACAACAACCATCCCCACCACCGCAGCCAGGGCTGCTCTGGAGGAGGGCAGACATCTCCCTGCCAGTGAAGCCCATCACCAGTGCCTTACTGGTGCAGACCAGGGCTTAAGTACACCTGGTACCCTATTGCTAATAGCTGCTGGTAACAGCAGCTTTAGGCACAGGGTCTGTTTCCACCTGATGTATTCACTGGAAAAACCTATTTAGGGATTTTCTGAGCTGGAACATACAGCCAGAAATCCACAATTAACACCAAGAGACCCCATCTCCTGTGAACTGTTATCCCATCTTTGAATCCATTTATCTTCCTGGCATGCAGAGTCCTCGGCAGCAGTAAGCTCACAAGGTAATAATGCATTGTGTGAAAAAGAAAATCTTTTGTTTATTTTAAATGATCATTTCATCAGATGCCTCCTACTTCTTATATTGTGGGAAATAAAAATTCCCTAGTGTCCTTTTCTACTCCATTCAGGATTTCATAGATCTCTACTGTATTCCCACGACAAACATAATTTTCCAACTGAATGCCTCTATTCTATTTAGTCCTTCCTTGAGCAGAAGCCAGCTCCTCCAGCCAGCCAGCCTCCTTGCCTTGTTTCAGGTTTCCTTTTTTTTTTTTTTTTTAAAGAAAAAGAACACAATAAAAAGCCCTTTCTAATCCCAGCAGAGGTCTGAATAAATATAAGGGCCTATTGATAATAAAATAATTCTTTCCCTCCATGACCACAACACTTCTTCATGATTATCCCAGGTAGAATTTACAATTTGGAGAGTTTAAAATGACTTCAAGGTAGAGGCCAAATGAAGGCAGTTAAGTAAACCAAACTTCATCCTTCCCAAAAGCCTTGAGGATTAAATCTCTGCAACACAGCATTATGATATATGTTGCATTGTTTAAATAAAAGCAAACTACCTTCTATTCAAGGACAAAATACATGCTATACTCACCACATCAGGTAGGATGTAAAAATCAGGCAAACTATGATGAGGAACCCACCAGCCGATGCTCCATATACCCACATCTTCAGTTTCCCATCTGTTGGAAGATGAGGAAAAAGGACAGAGGGAAAAAGAGGAGAGAATAAAAATAAGAGGTTAAGAGGTTAAAAAAGAAAAGAAAAGAAAAGAAAAGAAAAGAAAAGAAAAGAAAAGAAAAGAAAAGAAAAGAAAAGAAAAGAAAAGAAAAGAAAAGAAAAGAAAAGAAAAGAAAAGACACAAGCAAAATCAGTAGCATCATTGATGGGAAACACAGCCAGGACCGGCAGGGAATAATCTATAAAATTCACTTTTTTTTTTTTTTTGACCAAAAAAAAAAGTATTCCTATAAAAATCAGTACTTTTAAAGATAAAATCTAGACTTTGGTAAGGAGTGTAGATTTTCCTCAATGAAAACTGAAAATGAACTCTTCATCTTCACTCAACCCCTGCCCTGGCTCAGCACCTGCAGCTCACTATGGGTGACACAATCTGGCCCCTGCTTGGCCCTGGAAAGGAGCAGGGGCAGGAGATGCTTGCAGTACAATTGCTCAGCAGCCCCTGTGCTTGCTCCATCAAAGGCTGCTCAATGTTGAGCTGACCCAGCTAGGAAGGTGGGTAACACCTGACATACTTAAAAGAGGGCTGAGAAGGGATGGGATTGTTCTCTGTAAATACTTGGGGGTCAACTGGGGTAAACAGCAGCAAGCACAAGTGGACAAGCTACTTAGAGCTGAAAAACGCCTGGGCAACAAATGGGAATAAATGAAGCTTAGAATAAAAACAAGAAAATGCTTTATCCTAGTACGAGGGATAAAGTTGGGCAAGAGCTTTCTGGTAGGGCCACAAGCAGGAGACAGAACAGGCTGTAGGACAAGGTGAGGCTCCTGATAGGGCTGCAGGAGTGGCAATGACAGCAGAACTCACCCTGTGCCCTGGCAGGAACCCCTCATGCACACATGCACTTGAACATGCTGAAACATTTCCTTCTGATAAAAAGTCTCAAAACACCTTATTTGGCCAGGTCTTTAATTCCAAGCTTTGCATTAATAACAATAATATTTTTTTAGAGATCATCATTTCTGCTTTTTTGCTCCATTCTGGCTGCACACCTCTCACTGTGGGGAGAAGTGAGGGTATTTTTCCATGAGCTGATTCTCATCAACAGAGCTGGTGATGGATACTGGAGGCAGGAACACAAACCTGCACCATGCCCAGGGACAGGGTTTGGCAGAGCCCATTTCAGTCACACAAGTGGGGAGTTACTTCCCAGGACAATCACTGAGCCTGTTTTACATTTTATGTTTGAACGATGAATTTTTTCAAAGGGAAACATATTTATGAGATCCCATTCTTTCTGTTTGTCTTTGTTGTTTTGTTTCTTTTCTTGCAGGATTTGTGGAAAGGCTGAGTATCTCTCACAGATTTTTTTCCTTGAAATTCTCATGTTAGAAGAGCTCCATTTTTCAGGTCTGGATTCTTCTTTGGAGCTTGTGGGGTTTTTTTGCCAAAGTCTGAGTATGAAATTTATTGGCCTCTCAGCTGGAGATGGGCAAGAAACATTTAGTAGTCCTGCAAAGGGACTGTCGCAGCCACAAAAAGGAATGCCTGCTAGGAAGGCAGCTGTGCTCTCCATCCTCAACACAAAGGCAGCAGACCATGTCATCCTGCAGTTTACACAACACTATTTAAATTGCCTCTCCACTTGGAAAAAGTTTCTGTACCTGACCTCTGGCCCCCCAGAGTCTGGTAAAGAAAGGAAAAACACAGCCTGCCTCAAAATCGGTTCTGTGCACTCCTGCAGAGCATTTAAAAAGAACAAAAATATCAGCCTCATTAAATCACAATAAAAGCTGTGTTCCAAACTGCAACCAGGAAGAGACATCAGAAATTAACTGGAGAAAGGCACGTGTGCTTTTACTGAGAGATACAGGTTCTTACACGTACACAACTGTCAAGGAGTATGGGACTGAAGGGTGATAAGTGCTGTCCAGAATTCACCAGAAGCCTGATATCAGGAGTGTAACTGGGAGGTAACAGTGGTTTCCTGGCTCAGCTAGCAGTAATTACTGCAAGCCCTCAGACTAGCAAGCCTGACAGCATGTTTAAGGGGAGTAATTACATATTTTGTCAAGAAATTAGACAAAAGGGAGTGATTTGAAGAGCAGCAGCCTTAAACTGTGGTCTGAAGGGCACGTACAGCCTGGAGAGCTATCTGCAGGATGTTGTGGGGTTGGTGATCAACTGGCACACATGGAACATGTTTACTCCTTTCCATGTATTGTTTCTGTAACATTTCTGCCCTAAAATGAAATAGCACCATGCTCCCTAGTCCCTGTTTCTGTCTCCCTGTCCCTGGGGATGAACTGGCTCTCAGCTGCTGCCCCAGAAGCTGTCAGGGCTGCAGTTTTGAACAGACTTAGAGGCGACTGCAGCCTCCACCTACAACTCACTCCCTTTTTCCAACCTCACAAAAGTACCAGCTGAAGAGATGACACCTAACTAAGGCAGCCCACAGAGGGCCAGGAGTGCTGAAAAAAAGGCAATTAACCCCAAACCTGGGCCTCAGGATTCTGAATGCTGGGTTTGACCAAAAAACAGCCAACTTTAAAAGGCTTGGGACTGAGCTCTATTAGCTGGGAGACTGTCAATAAAAAGGTTAACTACTGCATGCAAATCAAATATGTAAATGTAACATTCAAAGTGGGATCACATATGTCAGACAGAATTACAGCTCCCCGAATCCTGCCACAGAACCTTTTGTTGCCTGTTTTCTGAAGACTCAGGTTCATTACAAACTAATAATAATAGGAAACAAATGCAATGTCAGGTAACAGGAGAGGGAGAAGACCTGAAGTATTTTTGAAAACACAGAGAATCAATGCATTTCAGTAAACTCTGACTTGCCTGACACCTCCCTCTCCCACTTTAAAGTCCTCTTTGCATTTTAGAAGTTTATTTTGACCAAATTAATCTTGCAAAATAACAGTCAATGTGGTAATCAGCTATTACAGCTACAGGCACCACTCCTGTGGACCAGTCTGGGCACACCCAGTGCACAGTGCCAACTGGGAAGCATTTTATGGTGTGGAAGTCAATTTTCTCATTACCAGTTAAAACTCTAAGCTCTACCTACACTTTCTACCCCACGTTTTTCATTTATTTTGGAAACATAACAAGAAACAACCAATGTGGTCTTTAATGAAATCTTAAGCACTTTCTACTCTGAATCTTCTGAAGTGCTGGTGATCAATATCTTTCCTGGTCCAAACATATTACTTCAAGAAACATAATCAGATAATAGTTCTAGGCATCCCCCTAAATCATATATGAGTATAATTTTGCAAATCTTTGCTATCTCTCAACAGAAGAGATTCTGATTACTCTGTACAGACACAAAGGAATGAAAGATGGTGTGGAAGTCAGAAACAGGGAGGCTGCTCTGCAGCTTCCAGACACTATCTCTGATGCTATGATCTACAAAGCTTGTATCTTTTTTCCTACACAAAAGTTGTAAAGACAATTTATTCCATTCATATTTAAGTTTTTCACCTGGATTAAAAGGTTGAATAGACCATCCTTTGAAAATGTCGTGCATTTTTGAGTTGACAGGTTTATTTTTTCCAGCAATGGTCTTAACATCAGCTTTCTTATCTTCCAAACCTGGTACCTTCATGCAGTAATCCAGGAAACCATCTGAGCTCATTATTTCTGTATATCCTCGCTCACAACCGCAGACTCCTCTCTAGGTAAATAAAAGGGAATTCAGCATTAAAAAGCATTCAATTGCATTCTCTTTCAAACTGCAGGCAAACTAGGAAGAAACTTGCAGGCACATGCCATACATGACACTTCACCACCAAACAAGCCAGGAACCAGTGCCTGCAAACCAATTCCAGTTCCAACAGCGAAAATATAATAAGGGAATTGGCTGAGACTCATTAATTACAGAGAAACCCAACACAGCACATTTTCCTCCTAAAGGGCTTTGTAAGAGGCATCTGGGGCTTGATCCAAACTCCTCAATAACAATTTTTCCACTGATTCTGCTGGGCATTAGAATAGATGGACAAGAAATAATCCCACTACAGACCCCAACCTTCCCCACCTATTTCCATTCCAGTGTTTCCCAGGGCTCTCTAAAATCAAGATTTCTCTCTTATGGCCAAAATTTCTTCAAGGTTTTTTCTTAGAAGTCTGTGATTCAGTAAATAGATATTCCATTTTCTTTCTTTAAACTTTAAACAGATTTCTACTTTAAAACAGCATTTTTTTTTCTTTTCTTAACTAATTATAATTACAATGCCTGTCTGAGGGTCTCTCCATTGTAATCCAAATAGGCAATCAATTTACAGTCTCTGTGATAAGAATTAAACTCAGATGTCAGTTTTGGGGCCACAACATCCCCCACTTGTAGACAGACATGATCTTGAGCTTTTCTTGGACAAAAGGTGAAGTCTCAAGAGTTTTCATAGCTAATAAATTCATGCTTATCCATCACTTTTATACACCTGTAGACTCTGAGCAGTCTCACAACCACCTTCACAGTTTCCTGTGAGCTACTTTCCAGTGGTAACTCCTCAGCTGAAGCTGAGAGCTGTGGAGGCTATTTTCAAAATATAAATATCTAAACCCCCAGCTGTTCCTGGCTACTTTAAGGGTTCTGGGTTTTATACTCCATCACAGCACTGACATGGATAAGACATTTTGGGAAGCTCTGGCTCTGGAGTTGGGTACTGCAGGAAGGGACATTCATAGAATCATTGAATCATCAAGGTTGGAAAAGACCTCTAAGATCACTGAGTCCAACCATCCACCCTACAACCCCTAACTTCCCATCTCTGGGCTTTGTGTTTGTTCAGAGGCAAGGAAGTGGCAGTGACTCCACTATTCAGCAAGTGCTGCAGATGCTCAACATTTCAGCAAAAAAGGTCCCTGCTTGAGAGGGCAGTGGGAGCCTTGAGAAGGCAGGCTTGAGAAGGGGATGGTGGGACCATGCTGCTACACTTTCCCTATAGAGGAGTAGGAGAGGACAATTCTTACCTCCTTTCCTATAGAATTGTTAAGCACTCCATTTTCTACAGGACAGTAGTAAAACTTTCAATGAAAATCAAGCCAAGAGCTTCCCAATCCCCTCCACAGAACAAAACCAAGCTTGTAACACCACAGAAATACTCTATTTGTGGGAGAGGCTGCCCAGAGAGGTTGTGGAGTTTCCTTTAGAGACTTTCAAACTCTATCTGGATGAGTTCCTGTGTGGCCTGCCCTAGATGGCCCCGGTTTGGCAGGGTGGCTGGACTGGATGATCTCCAGAGCTCCCTTCCATTCTAGGATTCTACGATCACTGGTGCAGTTTTACGGTTTCCCTGCGGACTGAAATTCCCACAACTTCCTCGAGGTGGTACCATGGACACACTGAACTATTTTTAGGTTATTGGAATGCATTTAAGGTACAGAGGTTGAGTGGGTAGGTTTGGCAGTGTTAATGTCTCCAGTGGTACTCTGCAGTGAGAAGTTACCTGTGTGCAGAAGGAGAAGGGTTTTGTGCACACCGGGCTGCAGCGCCGGATCTCCGTGGGTTTCGTCCCAAGGGAACACCCACCTGTGGAAAAAAAACACTGAGTGCCTTCAAGGACACTGCCTGAAAAAAAGCTTTTGACCTGGATCACAGCAGTGCAAGAAGAGCTTGCTTGCTTATTTTATATAGTTAAATACTAGTCTACTGAGCACATTAGCATAATATCTGCAGGCATTGCAGTAATTAATTTGCCTTAACAAGTCAGGGAATTATTATCATACCCATCTTGTTAATGGAGAACAGAGATATACAGATTTAAGCAATTTGCCACAGGCCACATAGGAAGTTGGGGACAGAATCGGGAATTAGATGCAGATCTTCTGTGTCCTCATTAATGTCTTATCTACATAAAAAGACATAATCCACAAAACACCTTTGCCCATCCTCACTTGGGGAAGTCTGTGTTTCCATAGGAATAAAACATGTTAATGAGTCCTTAACTACTTGACAACCTTTGCACATAAAACTTTTATTATCTTAACCAGTCATTATAAATAGAACTAGGGAGGAACAACTGCATTTTGGTTTCTACTCTCTCCTCATTCTACTCTCTCCTGTGCACGCTGAGAGATCCTGCAGATGTGCAAGCCCTGCTGCCTTTGCCAGGCTCTTGTGGAGCTTCAAAGTGCTGACCACAAACTTTCCTTTTCATCCTGCACTGGCAGAATTTGGAGGTCACAGCAACAGCAGGAATCTCACAGTTTGAGCAATTTGAGATTCCTGTGTGTTGAATAGAAGAAGAGGTACAGAAGGGTACAGAAGAGGTCTCTACCAGGCGTGTGATGTTCTCTTCTGTTTTCCACAGCTACAGGAAGGTTGTGTGGAAGCCAGCCCAGGCAGCCCTTTCAGGGTACATCCACTCATTTCCTCCTGTGCCCAGCCCAACAGCTGGGGTAACTCTTCCAAAAACTCTCACGTAATAAAAGTGCAGTGCTGACCTGACAGCAAGCCTGTGAGCTCCCATCTCTCCCACACAGAACTGAAATTCTGGAGGAGTGAGGAAGGACGTCCCAACTTCCCTCTGAGCAACTGACAGAGAAGAAGTAAAATAGTTGTGGCCATACCTGTGACATTGATTCCATCGGAGCGTTGGCACCACACCGTTCGTACATTGTCCCTCCAGAGGCTGCTTTTCCACATGTAGTCGTAACACTTCCCTCCTAAAAACCACCAAAACCAGTTAGGCTTCACTTTCCAACAAGACTAGAAGAAACTCTTCAACAGGAAGAAGCCACGCTACCTGAGCAAGGCCGTGTTTCCATCTCTTGTCCGGAGCAGCTCTCCTGGTTCTCAGGAGACTGAGGGAGAAAAGCCCTGGATCGGGACTGGCGCCCCGTGGTCTCGAAGCTCCTGCCATTGATGCAGGTGAGCTCACAGGAACTCCACTCTGACCACTCTGACAGGTGGCAGTCACCTGCACGTTGAAAGAATAAAACCCGGCTTTCAAAATGAAACAGCCTGAAAGGATAAGGACAAGCTAAGCACACAACAATTCCGAGAGTGAAATACCCCCAGTTTGCCACCCTGTGGTATGAAACAATCAGATTTTCTGCTTAATGGGAAATCTTATTTCTCAAAAACAAAGTAAGTCTTTTTCAGATGATCTAGCAACAGCAGACTGAGCATTTGCCTGACCTGCTGAAGTAAAAAATTCTTACTACAACAGGTGGGCAGCAATCAGAGCTATGGAAACATCTTCATCTCAGTGCAGAAATGCACCCTGACCTTCCAAAGACTTTACCTGGGCAAGGCACAGAACATGGTAACTGCAGCACACTCTCTTTTGATGGCAGCTCAGCACAGAAAGCATTTTCTACTGCTTTGGCTGGAGCAGAAACAGATGCATCATGCACTACACACGTGAGGTTGCGGACCTGCAATCCATCTCCACACTGGCCACCCTGTGAAATGACAGAAGGGAAGAGAGACACACATTGCTGATGTGAGCAGATGACAAAAGAAATACAGTTGATTCCATCTAAAGAGACTTGAAAGATACAAAGGACTGCAATAATATCACCAGTTATGGGAAGAAAGATGGAGATCTCCTCTGTACTCATCTCTACAGAAGCTCAGAGCCAGAAAAGTGTGTCATAACCAGAGCAGGAGAAGAAGTGGGTACCAGAAAAGATTAATATTGTCTTTGGGCTCAGGCTTTCATGCCTTTTACTACAGTTGGTGAATTTACTGATTCTCAGCTAGTGCCCAGTTACACAAACACAAATACTTGGCTTCTCTAACAAGGCCAAGAGCAGAGCCTGCCTAAAAGAAACAGACATCTCCCCTCTCCTCCTTTGACAGCACAGCTTACCAGAAGCATTTGCATGGTTTCAGTCCTGTGACAGCAAAACCCCTCCAGCACATTAATGAGACTGACAGAGTAACTATGAGCTGGGCTGTTTGCATAGTTTCCAACTGGTGTCACACTACTGAAATATCACCCAAAGTCAGGCACAGCCCCTTAGCACTGAACCCCACCTGAACAAGCAATAAAAGGGCTCCATTGGAGCCTGGCTTTGAAATAGTTGGCAATACACCCAAACTCCATGCTGAAGAAGACTCCCTTTAGCAGAAAATTAATATTGTTTGGTGAAAGTCATGATGAAGGCGTGAGGAGGTCGTTAGGACTGAAGCACTGAGACTACTTCTAAAGGCTGGAATTGGTTTGTTCTCAACTGAAACAAACAAAAAAAAAACCAAAACCCAGAGCTGCAATGATGTTTGAGGTGCTCACCTTAAACCCGTGTGCCCGAAGCCTGGTGGAAATGGCACTTTACAAAACTCAATAAATAGAACTCAAGAAGAAGGATGCTTTTCATGTAACCAAGGAGACTGCTCCTTTGGATGACTCGGCAGTGGATTCTTTTAAAATAATGGACTTCATCTGCAGAATAGACTGTCCCCCAACAGCTCTCCTTGCCTACACCCAGCAGCTTTTTCATTCTCTCCATCCCTGCTGACTCACAATGAGATGGAAACAAAAGCATAACTAGCTGGGTTTAGAGCAGTTGCTAATCAAAAGTACCTGAGAGAAATATTAGTGTAGATTTACTACATGCAGCCAGATTTCAAGTTTTTAGCACCATGTTTCGCTTTAGTCAGTGTGCAACTCCCTGTTCTAAATTATTGTTTCACTGCTGAAACCTCTCCTGCACTCAGAGATTAATGGTGTGTGAATAACTCACAGGGCTGTCAGCTGGGTTAGAGCTCTTGGAGGTAGCTGGTGGAAAGAGAAGACAAGGTGGAGAAAATTCCCAGGGGAAATGGGCACTAATCAAGCCACTCAAAGTGGCTCAAGGAATGACTAAGGAGGACTGGAAAGGACAAAAAATAAGTTTTTAGGAAGATACTTATTCTGGTATAAACAACATGTGAGTATTTGTATGTGTATCAACAGAGAAATAGTTATATGAATAAAGAGATATAAATCATAGGTGAAAACTATTTTTTTGGTAGAGTAGTCTCCACTATAGAAGTCCACACACTTCAAAGAAACATTCTTCATTCTTCTGCCATGCAATACTGGAAATACATTCATATTTTCCAGTGTTTCAAATAAAAAACAAATAGAAACCGTGGACTCTCAAACAATTCCAAAGATGAACATTTGCTTTTTAACAGTGGATTCCATTTGCTTGCTTGTTTTTAAGACCAGCAGTGTCTTTTCACAATCATACTATCAATCACAGGATGGTTTGGGTTGGAAGGCACCTTAAAGATCATCTGGTTCCAACCCCCCTGCCATGAGCAGGGACATCTTTCATTAGACCAATCAACTGAACACACTTAAAAGATAAAATGTCATCCTGTCATTTATAAAGGCAGATGGGTTTTGGTATATTTGGCAAGGTCATAAGCAATGCAGCAGCTCTGCATTAACATCTTCAAATTTATTCATGCCCCCAAAATTATACATTTGAAGATCTAATTAATAAGTGTGGAATGAGTGGAAGATTGCTGCAGTAGTGTCATACTAAAGATGCAGGGAATAGCTGCTAATCAGAGGAAAGCCACCAAGGAGATGATCATATATTCAAAACTCTGGGGATCAAATCTGTATTGTAAATGCTGACTCTCTGGGAGATGTGATCATCTGAGGTTTCCCTAGAACCAGCATTTGCCTCCTGAGTTCCTGGCAGGAAGCATGCAAGGATTTGACTCCCAGATGGGATTTCTACCACTGGGTTGCAAAACTTTCTCCTCTTACCCTGTGGAGGATGCAAAATCTACCCTGGATTCCCTAAACCCTGCCTGAAGGTAAGGGCTTCACCACGAGCATCCACATGGAGCCTCCACTGCTTACCCCCCTCACCTCAACTGATCACTGGCAAAATAAGAATTTTTACCCCATGACTGTGTAGTGACAGAAGGTATCTTTAGACCTGACCAATACACTAAAAGCATCTGCAAAAACCTTCTCTCACGACACCTGCTGATATTCTCCACATGTAACACACTAATAAGACAAGAGATGAAAGTCCTACTGAGATGCTTTGCCCAGACATGCTTTTAAGAAAAGTTTTCCCTTTTCAACTTTTCCTGGGGTTCACAATTATTTTAGGTAAAGAGTTGCTTGGGCAACGCTTTTGCAGGTTGAGGAGCTTTTAATCAGGGAAAAGTTTCCTCTAAGGAGGAAGCATTGTATGATCACCTTTAAAGGAGGGTTTTAAAAACACAATAGAGAGTTCTGAGGGGTTTGAGTCTTCTTATGAATGTTAGGCAGCTACTGCTTGATAATGTCCAGCTACTTTACTTTCATTCCTTCAATGGAAAAGTTATTAACTGTGTCAGCCACTGCTAATTTTTTTTTTTTTTTTTTCTAATCAGAGTAAACCACTTCAAGTGCAGTAGGCAAATGATTAATGGAATGTAACCCTTTAAGATCAAGTGTATTGACCATTTCCCAAGTTCCACATCCCTCTGAAGTCAGCAGAAATGCCCCATGCCCCCATGTGTAGGCTGGTTACACATATGATTACCTGGAGGACAATGCACTGATTTCTGTGCTGTGAAAATCAGCAATACAGAACACTTAAGAGGGCTCTATTCCTAAGCAGGCAGACACCTCTAATCACTCACATAAAGTTAATTTAGCATAAAATAGTCCTTCTACAATTAAGAAATGCGGCCTCAGTTATCTCATAATGCAGGGGAAAAAATTAGCCTTATAATTGTCCTGTTTATATTATTACAGGATGCATTTCCCTTATTTTACAAAGCATCCTTGAAAATGAGAAAGCTTTCTTTAGAAACTAAGTTTAAGCTTCTTTTCCAGTAAAGCACAGGAATAAATCATCCTGTATTTATGAACTGCATTTAGTGCCTAAGCACCTCATTAAAGAGAAGTGAACACAAATAAAATGGCTCCTCTCCAAAACAAAGCAAAAGGTAGAGAAAAGACATTACATTAGATTAAGGAGGGAAGCAGGCTCTATCTCACTGAAAGCACAGGATGATATGTGGGTTAGGGAAGGCTGTGATTACTTGCTCTGAGCTGAAGTTTAGCCGGGTTCTGGATGCACACACATTTAATCTGCATGATGTGTTATTTATCTGGAGTGTGCCAGGGCATTAATTCAGCTTCCCTGCTAATTCTTTTATCAGCTCTGTTAGCTTCTACAGTTGAAGGTCTCTTCCCTAATGTTTAGCAGAATTTCCTTGTTAGCTGGACAAACTACCATCTGATGTTATTCTTTTGTTACATGTGTGTTATACATAAATAAATATGGAGTGCAGTACACTCAAAGGCAATATTCATACCCCTAGTTACAATGAGCTGTTTCTCATTAAATAAAATATAAACATATCTCTGTTTCTCCAGTCTTGGACTGCCCAAAGACTTTCAGTCTCCAGATTTAATTTGTGAAAACCTGGGGAAATTCTGGGTGTCTGTCTCTTCTACCACCTGCAGTAATCTCTGCACAGTCATCTACACCACCCAGAAACCACGTCAGTATTCAAGGCATTGGCAGAGAGCAGAGTAGAAAACTCAAAAGGATTGTGTCTGAATGTGTATTATTATTGTCTTCAGTCTCCTACATGGTATAAGGAGGAGAAGCAGCCATGAATTTGTAGAGGTCCTGTCCTCTGGGGCACTTTCCCACTATAGCCATGCTTCTCCCACCAGCACCTTGGCAAAGCCTGCTTGAAGCTCCACATGGGGACTGTGCTCTGGCTGAGAAACTTCAGATTCACCACTGTTTAAACTGGGTAACCATCTAATATGGTTTTGTATTGGAAATGTGACCTAACAGACAAAGAGAGAAGAAAAAGCACCAGGGGAGGGGGGAAGTCGATTGAAGCTGGATGCAAATCACTGGCCTGGAGGAAAGGATGGCTCCAGAGCTGGCAATGCTGGGGTGCTGAGTGGAGGTACAGCATATCACAGCTGAATCCAGGCAGTTTTAGGTCATTAAAAAAATAGCCAGGCTAAGGAGAGAGCAGAAACCAGCACTTCATTTAAGAACTCACACTATTGTGTGAGAGACCTTGCAGGGAAAGACCTGCTATTTAAGTACTATATACTTAAATGAAAAAAAATAGGAAGCAAAAGAGAAAAATCACCAGGCACTCTTGAAATCTCGAGCATCTATTTTCTTGTTATTTTGTGTAATTAAATTATAGGTCACCGTGACTATGCTCACTCAAGCACATTCACTCTGTAAATCTGCTGTAATACCTCTACAACCTGGTGGTTCTTGTCCCCACAGTGTTATAAATCACTGCTGATGGCTGGAAGAGGAGGCACAGAGGTTTCACTGCTTCCGAACTTTCCCCTGCTCTCCTACAGCTCCCGCCGGCCACAGAGCCACCCCCGATCCTCAACCTCAATCAATCCTGCCATAAAAATGATGGTTCTGGCTGTGACCTCAGCCCAAGGAGGTGTGAAGAGGAGCCATACCTGGACTCTGCAGGGAGACCACGGGCCCAGCAGCCAGCTGTAGCAGGGCTTCACCGGGCAGCTGCGGTGCTGGGTGAGCTGCTGTGGGCAGGGTCTGCCCTCACCCACTGCCTGCAGGACCACCGAGCGCCCACGCACCATCTGGCCTAGGCGAGGGGAGGAGGCAGGACACGGGGGGGGGGGCATGGAGACAGGGAGAGAAAGGAAGGGAGAGAACGGAGAAAAGAAAAGGCAGATTTGACAATTTGTCGTTATTTCCGGTCCATTTTCCACCGCTAAAATCGGTTAAAAAAGCAATTAATTGGGAAGGGTGTTTGGATAATACAGATGCAATCGCTACGCCTAAGTGATGCAAGGGGTATTTTCAAACAGGGGTATTTTCAAGCAGCTGCACAGAGCAGCCTGTGTTTTCCAAATATATTATCTGTTTATACAACACATTTAAATACTTGACTAAATCCTGATTATTAAAGACGACAAGGAAATAATTCCTATGACAGCGCTATTTCTTACGTTACACACTCAGTATGTTTCCAGAGATTTTTAACAAGTGAGATTTTCTTTTTATGGCCAATTATGTGCATCTAATTTGAAAACTGCAAACACTCTTGTGGTTATTACCATCCATAACCACTTCTGCCATTTCCACTAAAATCCTATTCATTATTGGTGAAACCTTCTTGAGGCACCGAGTGGAAAAAGCAATTACAGTACTACTTTTGAAATAATAAAACTGAATATATTCATTTAAGTTACAGCAATTCCGTTTCTATCTCCTTTGCTATCCATTTATGTCCAGGAATATTTTCACTCAAAATGTTCCAATTAGAGTCCCGGCTCCTTTTTAAAAAGAAAAGTGGGAGGAAAAAAAAAAAAAAAAAAAAAACAACCCTTATGCAACGGGATGCAGGAAATCGTGCTGTAGGTTAAACTTCTGCTTTGGCTTTTAGGAGGTGTTAGAAAAATTGAAAGGTTTGGGTAATAAGGGCAGACATGGAGCGAGATGGATGCAAGCAGTAATTAGCAACACACTGCAAAGGGAAGGGCAACACTGGGAGGGAGCTGACCCTGTGGATGGCACTGGTCCAGCTGAAGTTGGGAGAAGAGGGGAGCCCAGGGAATACACACAGACACAAACCCTGCGAGGTGGGGAGGATGGGAGACCCATCCAGAGCCTTCTCCCAGCTCTTCAGGAACACTGTTATTAATGAGTGGCACTGCCCCTGGGTTTGAGGGACATGGCTGAGAACTGGCATCCTGGCTGCCTCTGCAGCTGGGCTCCCCAAAACACTTCAGCAAATAAAAATTAAAAGCAGACACAACTGAAAAAGCTACTGAAGGGTGCCTTAGTGAGCTCTCTTACCTTTACAATGCCATTCCCTTGCTCTGACCCATTGAATTCCATTTCTAAACCCATTTAAATCAATTTTAAGACTTCTTCCTTTTCGAATTCTAATCCCTTGGACCTGGGGAGTTTGTAAGGAGTGATGATAAAAGCTCTTATCCACATAACAGTGCATTCAGCTATCACGGAATCAGATACATCAGGAGATGGAAAAAAACCCTACCAACTGAGAGGAAAGGTATGAAATTCCTGCAGTTCACAAGGGTAAGAGCAAGGGAACAGTAACCCCCCCCAGCCCGCTGCTGGCAAACCCCACATCAGTCCCTCCTGCCCAAGAGCCCAAAATTAGCTGCATCTTCCTCTCCAGCAACAGACTGGAGATTTTGCTGGCTTCCTCTCAGTTTGGAATGCTGAGGAGTGGAACATGATGGAAAAGGCTCTTTGGGGACTGGTGGGAAGCTGTGGGGTGCTGGGGATGCCCTGGGGCAGGCAGCTCCCCAACCTACACCATCCATCAGCACAGTTAAGGTTTAACCCCCTAAGGTGAAAAGAACCAGTGTCACTGGGAGGGACCTAAAAGCCTGAAGCAATCATCAAGCTATTTTGATTAAAGAAATATTTCCTTTCAAACACTGGTTTTAACATCTTTCCAGCAAAATGTGAATGGGAGGGTCACTGAATAGAAAACACCATTTTCCCTTTATGAGGAATTAACTGTTCTGTATTTATTTACATTTTATTCTCCTACAGTTAGTTATGCAAACTATTTGAACTCACTACACTCACAAAGGTCAGTCTGTGCTTGGCTCATTTAGTCTACTACTTTATTTTTATACTGTGAATACATCACTAAAGAAAAAAATTTCATTTAAGTCTGTCTTTGCACAATCACTGCAATGAGTTTCTTAAAGCTCTGATTCTTCTTTTTAACTCCACAAATATTACCTACCTAGGGCTCAGTGACCATGCAGGTAGCTTAAAAACTCCCCACTTTTACTTTTAAGTATCTAATCTTTTGCTGCCTCTGGAGAATAGAATTTCACTGCAGCTGAAATTAATTTGCTTCCAATACAGAGTTAAAGAAATCCCAGTTATCTTTTCATTTCCCTGTTAATTTTTCTTTTAATTTCCCAATGAATTGCCACATCCCTATAGAAAAAAAGTTTGCTGAAAATTAAAAATCAGTATTTCCTCATCTCCTCAAGTCTGTTTTAGTTTTGAAAGGGAAAAAAAGAGGATCTTGTTGTTAACACTGGTTACTTAAAATTCTGTTTTGCACCAGCGTCTAAAATTTCATCTCAGGAACATAGGATCCTATTTTCATCTTGGAAGAATAAGATGTATTACCCCCCAACATTTCTTGTCATTCCTTGTATTTTATCCCCACAAAGTCATGCATTGTGGCTGAAACCAAGATGATTAAAATTCCTTCTAGAGTTCATCCCAGCCAAAATTACAGACACGTCGTTATCTGATGAGCATGAGCAGAGCACAGAAAACACAACCACAGGACTAGAGCAGGGATCCAGTCACAGCTCTTAGGTCAAGTCACAAGCAAAGGGGTGAAAAATAGGGCTTTTCATCTCCCTCCCACTGCCAGTCCTCCAGCAGGCACTGGAGAACCCAGATCTCAGGAAGAGGCTGTGGTGACCCCTCTTCTAGCAACATCTCCCAGAGCTGTCACACAGGAGTTTGAATAGCAAGTGAGGAAAAGTCGTGAAAGTTTCTTCTTCTTTGTAAGGCAAACCCAAAGATGTTTCCCCAGATTGGTGATGAATCAGTGAAAAATGTAACCACCAGATTTTTCAGTTGCAGACATCATTGTCCTCCTCATTTCCATCCCAGGGGTCAGCCTGGTGTCAGGGTGCACATCTCTGCAATCCACTATGGGCTCTTCTGGGCTCTGGGCAAGGCCCAGCAGGGTGTTCAGCCCTGGGTATCTTTGGTAAATCCCACAATTGATCCGCTGAAGTCAGCTTCATGAGTGGCAAAGCATGGGTTTTGGTAGGATTATACTGTTTAGCATTCCTGTCAGACAACTTGGGATAAATCATAGGGGATTGGAACACCTTTTTGTAGAAAAATTCAGTGTCTTTGTGTATTCATTTGCCTTAACAAAGGAAATACCATTTGCTGCAGATTATCCTTTACCAAATAGCTCTCCAGGAACTTTGATTCAGGCTGTGAGAGTATCATCCATTAAGGCAGTACCATACATCTCTTCATAGCAGTACATCAACTTATACAAGGAACCCTAATATATAATCCAGTGTCAGCCAGCATCCTGCACAATGCTGCCCAGAACGGCAGCTGCAAGAGGCAAGAATCAGTTACAAATCTCCGTAGGCTCAGCAAAGGCAGGAAAGAGAGATCTCCTTTACTCATCATTTATAAAAATCAATATATTCGCCTGTGGCTGTTGTGTACCAGAACCATATTAGCTGTCAGTGCCCCCATAAAGAGCAGCACCACTTCTTGTTTAAATTCATTGTTCCATAAAATAAAACCTGAACAAGAGAAAGTTACCATCTGTTTAAATATATCATAGCAAACCAAGTTACTGGAAGAAATGGACAGAACAAAAATGTTAGCAACAATACTTAAGAAACACATGAAAGCATAAATCCATCAACACTAAATTTTGATCTGAATGGTACTTGAATTATGTTTCTCTTTGAAGCCATTTATGGTACTTCAGTAGGCCCTTCACAGGCTCTCCAAGAAAAGCCAGAAAAGCAGAATATTCTTGTGAGCAGAGCCAGGAACGGTGCATGCAACTTACTTGCTGTGAATTACTTCTGAAAAGTGCACATCCAAGTCCTACATTGCAGCTTTATCAAACAGTGGGAAATTACTTATTTGGCAAGGGAAGCTGAATCAGTGTTTACTACAGTTGATTCCCATTGTTCATTGTCATTCCCATGTTCACTGTCATCCTTTGGTTTTCCCTAATCTGAGGCTTCATCCTATTCTTACAAATGCCAATGAGAAATTAATGATGATTTTAAAGGCATTGCAGTCTATGCACCTTCGGGTGGGGAACTCTCACTATATCCATCTGTGAAGTACCACCTGGTTAAGTTATCATCATCTTTGATAATACTATAAAGTAATACTTATAACCAACTGGAACTCAGTGAAGAAGTTGAAATGATGGTATTCCTGATGTTGAAACCACACAGAGGTCACCACTTTATGCCTGGTGCTAAGGTACCTCCATCCTGGATGTTTGATCTCAGTGTAGCTCCTCACCTGATGGTTGTGGCAGCAAAAGTGAGATCAGGACTGGGGCTGTGGTAAAATAAACCATGTGGTTGCAATGACTTGGCTGCAAAGCGCTTTTGTCCTATTGATGTTCCTGCTTTGGGATGAGATTCAGAAGGATCTTTGGGTCCCTGGAAAGTCATATAAATGAGGGAGAGAGATGGAACAAAACTTGGCTTCCTTATGATGCACTTTTAAAGATAGCTTTCCTAGCTCCTTAGATGCCATAGGGTCACAAAACAGTGTCTCCAGCTTTTAAATCACACATGTCTATATCGTGAACTGTACAAGCCAGGTCTTTAGCCAGCAGTATGATGGAGTTATGATCTTTGAGGACCAGAAGATGACCCAGAGAGCTGAGCTTGGGTTTTTCTGTGTGGTTCAAGTATCCTTAACAAGGTTTGGGATCTACAGGCAGGACACTCACTGGAAGGTCTGCTTTGGCACAGATGTTTCCAGTTTTCCCCAGCAGAAGCGCAGCTCTGATTTAGGACATGAACTAACCATTTGCTCTTTAAATGCACTGGGAACCATCAGCTTTTTAACTAATCTTTAGGATTTGCATAAGTATTTCAGGATCAGAAGCAGAGTACCAGATGTATCTGTACTCAAGTACCTACATCCCTGAGCAAACTGTGCAGTGGAAGAGCTCAGGACAAAACTCTTTCAGGCACTCACTATACTGGGTGAACTCCTTTCTCATGCTAAAAGCCATAAAGAAGTTAGAATCAGCTTTTGCACTCATAGTTTTGTTTATTTTAGGAAGCTATTGAACATTCAAAAAATAATTTAAGTCCATTAAGCAAACATGACCATTAACACTCCAAAATTGACATTTAAGAAAAAATAAAATTTGGAACTAATAGTACTCCTAGAGTGTTGTTGTTAAAAGACTAGCTATGAATTATTCATCTCTGTTAAGAAAGCACAACTTTACAAAAGGGCTAAAAGCTCAGCAAATAAAGAGCACCACTAATCCAAACATTAAGCTTTTTCTGTAACACGCTTTGCTCTCTGAAATCCATCTGAAGGAATCACTTTATGGAAGTTAAGAGCTTTTTTCTTTTTGACCTTAAGTGAATTTGATTCAAATATACATTATGGCTCTCGAATCTTAAAGACCATTAGCTGTACATCTAATGCACACCAGAAGCCTAGAAAAAAGAATGTCACAAGCTTATTTCGAATAAAACCTTCATCACATTTCCTCATGTCAATACTCAAAGGGTTTTTAGATTATATAAAGTTTAAAAAGGTCCTAATCGTTTCACTTTTTATATGCTGGTGGGCACTACTGGCTATCAAAAGCCTCACCGAAGTTATTGGACTCATATAAGGAGTAAGGTACCTGTGGATACAAGATGGAGCCTGAGACCTACTAAGTGATGAAAAATAGCCTTAGTGTTTTTTCTTCAATGGGATTTAGTAATTATATTATTAAAAGTAAATTCACAAGAGGATTTATTTCATTATCTACTTCTTAAGAATCCAGTAACTCTCCCCAGCTCTTTGCTAGCTCTATATAATCTCTGTCTCAGGGGTGAATGTTGCCTATGACTGAATTCTGAGAGTTTGAGTTAATTAATAAAATAACACTCCAGGCATCTGTCTGCTTGTTTCCTAAGCTGCATTTTTCTCTTCAGAGTACTTTGGAAATACCCTGCATATTTCACAAACCAACACCTCAGGACCTCAAGAGTGCCCATATTCACCTGGGAAGGGTTTGGTACTGCTCGGGGCAACCCCTGGGGCTGGGGTAGGGGTAGGAAGGGGGTAAAAGAGGGGACTCACCACCAGTGCCACAGGTGTGGGAGCACTGGGACCAGGCTGACCACGCCGAGAGCCGGCAGTCCACCGCGCAGTCCACCACGCACCGACTGCTCGTCTGCACGGGCTTCTCCAGCTGGAGCTGTGGGATGAGAAGGAAACAGAGGTCTCAGTCCCCCAACCAATTCATCCACCACCTCCTGACTGGGCTGGACACCAAGGCAGAAAAACCCCAAAATTGGCAGTGGCTCTGGTGGGACACCAGCATCACCACGTACGGGGAGTTGGCAAAGGCGGCAATTGGTGCGAGCGGTTTCAGGGTTGAAGGATTTCTTATTCAAGAGTCCAGCAGTGTTTGGGGCTTACTCTGAAAGGGCAATCCCAAACACTTAACAGGCCCCAAACTCAGTGGTTATCAGCTTTGCTGGAAAAACTGGGATGGCGGCCATGTCCCACACATACAACAGGTTGCTCAGGGAACTTGTGGCTGCCCCATTTCTTGCAGTGTTCAAGACCAGGTTGGATGGGGCTTGGAGCAACCTGGGCTAGTGGGAGGTGTTCCTGACCATGGCAATGGGGTAGGAACAAAGTGGTCTTTTAGGTGACTTCCAACCCAAACCATTCTGTGACCCTATGGTTGGAGTTGAGGTGTCATACCACCCACCAGCTCCCCTCGGGATGCTTTTGTGCATCACCCAACTGCTGGACTCCCAGGACCAAACACAACTCTTCCACAACCTATGGTGAGTGCCTTGGTGTAGATCTGAATGCACCATCTTTCTGGAACCAAAATGAAGCTCCAGGTGGTTTCCCTAGCCCAGGCATGTGCCCTCCTCACCCTCTGGCAGAGCTGAGTGCTGACGATGGCCCCGTCACTGCGCTGGCAGCTGAGGATCCGCCGATGCTCTCCGTGCCCACAGGTGGCATTGGCACCCAACTGGCACCCGCTCCATCCTGCAGAGAAAAAGCACAGGATGCAGTGCTGCAGGTCTTGGCCACCTTCCCCTTTCCATGCCTTTTTACTACGAACAGCTTGTCTTCCTCACGGCAGGGCTTCCCAAACCCAAACAACCCACACCAAAAGAAAGTTGCTCTTCAAACCGAGCAGCTACCAGAAGAGAAACCACTGTCTCTGCACTCGGGTATCCCCTCAATGAACTGGGTACATCTGAGTGCACAGAACACTGGTAGAGGCTGATAAAGTGTATCAGTTCAACCCAGCTGGCACATTGACAGGACTGCGTTGTCTGAAGTAAAATTTCACTTTGATAAAGGAGATGGGGAAGTTTCTGAAGGGTAGTATTTTCCTTCCACGTATTTCTTGTCACAGGGCAAAGCTTTCTATTATTTGAAACTAAGCTCTAATACTCGTGAAATAAAAACAGTATTTCTAGCAGAAGGGAATGTTTATCTTATTACTTGTCTGAAATTATGACGGTCAGAATACAACTAAACTGAAATAAGCCTTAAAACATCATTTAAAACAACCCAAAAAGTGTAACACAAACAACAAAAATTTTCATACATCACCAACAAATAGGAACCATATGGGGAGAAAACCTATTACTTTGTGTCTTCCACCTCTGATAAACATGAACATATAAATGTTCTGCATTTCTGAAATATGATGATAAAAAAGACATCCTCCTGCTGCCTGTGTTTCTAGTATTTTTATTTCAAACAGGCTGAGTTTAAATTCAGATATTTTCTCCTGCTTTGTTCTCCCTTCCTACCAGCCTCCAGACTTCTCTTAGATCTCTCTTCTCTCTTTCTTATTTATCTGAGCTGGTCAAAACAAAAGGAATTTTTTTTTTGTTTTTTTGTTTTTTTGGAATATATTTAATTGCTTCTAAGATCTAAATAATGCATTTTGCTCTGAATATCCTATGCCCACCCATATACGCCATATACCTTTCAAATCAGACTTGTGCTGGTATTATTTGCTTCACCAGAATCACACAGATTATACTTTTTAATTGGAGTTTTGTAATTAATTCTGTCTATAACTCACTGAGGAGATCCCATTTAACCTGTTTTATTTCCAGTGTATCTGCAATAACAACTTAAACACAAAAACTGTGCTTTTCGCTGCAAATTTGTAAAAACATAGACATGTAATTAACCTCAGAGAAATCAGGGATGGCTATTTGTAACTCCTTTAGTGCTAAGGCTTAAAACACCTCCACAAGCAAACATAACTAAAAACACAACTGGAGAAAGCCTTGAAGGACACTGAACCTTTTATACAAAGAGATTTGAAAAAGCAGAACGCCAATTTAACAACCATATAATTAGTACCAAACTCTGCTAAGAGTATATTGGAGAGTCCTACCTACCTGTTAGGTTGTACTGATATTGGAAGCAGTTCTGGTTAAGAATACATGGCTTCATTTGGGAATCTTCAGGGCAGGGCTTTGCATTGACAGAAGACCTCAGCACTTGTCGAGTTCGGGTTTGCATAACATTGGGGTCACACACCTACAAATCAAAGTGATGGACACTCCAAGATACTGTTCCACAGATATTTAAAAGCAGGCAGAGGAAAATAAATGTGGTTCCAAGGTAAGAATCCAATCTTACTAAAAGTCATCTTTTGCCCAATCTGATTTGGCTACTCTAGGCACTCCTCCACTATTTATTCCCACAAATTTATGTAAGGATCTTTGGGGACAATGGGATCAGCACTGTGCCATTTTGCTGTGCTCTACCTCTTCCCAAGACTTCCAGTAAAATGCCATAGTACTGAATAATGGGACAGGATTTATGCCACAATTAATGCATTTTTTAGTAATACCTGATGCTGTAGCAGGAAGGACATATGTAATTGCATAGCAGTTAGGATGCTGACAAGAAGATGGATTGGCTTTTCAAAGTATCCAATAAAACACTGATGCCTGATGGCCTATAAACCAGGATTTCCTTGTTTATATTTGCACGTGAATGTAAACTAACTGTGCCTGGTTTTCATTTGTGTTTGTACATCCCAGCCACGAAAATTGTTTCATTTTAGCAGCCCTCCATCCTCACTCTCTTAGCACTGGGGGAGAGGGCTGTTTTGCTTTCCATTTCATCTGCAAGCATTGCAGTAGGGACTAAAAGGTTTCTGCCTTCCCAGAAACATTCCTTTTACATAGACAGCATCTGCTCATCCCCACAAATCCCCTCCTGTAGCCTCCTGCTTACCCCTCCTCTTCAGGGAGCTCTTCTCATTGGGTGTCACACAGAGGTGTCACCCCCCCTCCCCTCTGTCAAGCACTGCCTAAGTTCTTCCCTTGGATTATTAATGGATTATTATTATTAATGCAGGGCTATAGCAGAAGCACTGGCTGGGCCATGGGGAATGTGG
Source organism: Heliangelus exortis (assembly GCF_036169615.1). Taxonomy (NCBI): domain Eukaryota; kingdom Metazoa; phylum Chordata; class Aves; order Apodiformes; family Trochilidae; genus Heliangelus; species Heliangelus exortis. The sequence goes on from NC_092427.1 coordinate 6,052,328, forward strand.
TGATGCCGCTGATGTCCCCAGCTGTCCCATCCATGTCATGCCAAGGGTAACTATGCCAAGGAAGGAGCCACAACCCCCTAGATTAGAAGCTTGTGACACCAGGCAAGGCTAACCAGGGAGGAAGAGCACTAAGGATTACTGCTTTGTCTTGCTAAATAAAATGCCCAAAAAAGTCTAAATCAGCTTATTCTGAAGGCAGGGTGATTATGGGAATATGTAACAGCCATTTCAGTTGTAAGGCTGGGTCAGAAAAGTCACCCCTAGGGCAAGGGCTCTGACCTGCTGAAACTCAGCTGAGTTTTCCTGCAGCTCAGTACAGTGGGAGTGGATGAATGGAAGCAGTCCTGGCAAATCTAATGAAAATAAATCCTTATTAAAGGTATTCAGAGTTGTTTACTGAACAAGACGACCTATTTAATTCCTAACAGTCTCTCATTAGGCCTAAAGATTGCTCAGGAAGAGCAAAGAAAATCAAAAGAACAATGCATGTAGAAATACATTTACATAAATGCTTGGGAATTTAAAACATGATTTTCTATAGAATACTCTAATTACTAAAAATAACTAACAGTTTAAAAACCACAGGCTTATTATCATGCAACAAACTGCCTGCAAACACTGAACCTTGCAAGGATGAAAGTGTGGATAATTCCTCTATTGTGCATATTAAAGAGAAATGTAATGGCATTGCAGCATAAATCTAGATCTCAGACTGCTGTAAACTGGATTAGTTGCACAGATAACTAACCAGAATAAATATTAGGATAAACAGGAAAAAAGTCTAGTCCAGTCTTAAAATACATTGCCTGTTTTCCTTATTCTCACACTATATGAAAGAAATTCTATTATGTTCTTACTGCTGACACACACCTTGTCAAATCATATTAAATGGTAATCTTATTTGACTATCCATGCTCATCAAAATATCCAATTGCTCCTAATTATCTGAAAATTTAACCTGTGCTAAGTGTTTACCAATATTTCACTGCCTTTCCCACAACGAATCCAACTGTTCATCCTCAAAACTAACATTACAACTTAAATGATTTGCCAGTGAAGCAAAACAAATAAAAAAGACTGAAGGCAGGCATCTCAGCAGCTACTCCTAATTAATGTTTCTCTGCATTATGGTACGAAAGGGAAAAGAAAAAAAAATCAGTGCTGTGAAAAGAACTAATCCTGTGCCATCACAGAAATACCTGCTCTTCCTCACTTCAAAACAAGACCCTGCAGACAAAATATGCATCATTTGTAGATAAGTAATTTCTTTCAATAAAATAGTATTTCCTTCCCATGTAGCACCCTGATGTGCTGGATTACAGGGTGTCCTGCAGCCCGCCCACCTCCTGGCTAGCAGGACCCTTCTCCCTCTCAGATGTCCTCTTGGTGGGCAGGAGACCAACCAAAGAGCCCTGACCCAAATGGGTCAAAATTTCTCTTGCGTGTGCCAGGATCCAACCCAATCCCCAGTGTCCTGTGGCTCTAGGCCAGTGTTCTGGATGAGCCACGTTGTGTAGAAGCTGGAGCTGAGGTGATAAGCACCCCACTTTTAGCAGTTTTGAATAATAAACGATCTCTGTAGGGAAAGCATTCATTTAATCAAGCTGAGTACATGGGAAACATGCACAAATTCAAACTCAGCAAACTGTAACTAACATCCTGTAATATTATTTGTTGAATTCCTCTTTACGTCAATTGAGAAGTCAATTTAGTTTTATAATTGATTTTCTGGCCTTACTCTTTCAAGTTAACTATGTACAAAATTGAGCCAAAAATGTACAAAATGTATATGGAACTGAACAAGCTGCAGGAGGGAATGACTTGCAAAGAAAAAGATGAAAGCTGGGATTTTCAAAGGAGCAAGACTGAGCTGAGTATCCAGCTGCCCCGGAATCTCAATGGACTTGGGTGAATAACTCCTGCAGGACCCCTCCAAAATCTCAGGCTGGAAAAAGTAAATATTTATGATGTGGCAAAGGTTGAGGAATGGCCAGGTAGACAAAAAAGTCATTAGGGCATGTGAAGGGTGAAAAGTTGCAAGAGGGATTGTTTCCAGTGGAAGCTGTTGAGGGTATTAACAAGCATTAACAGGGAGAAGTGTGTAAGCTGCATAGCAGGAGAAAAATGTCACCTTTGTCACCACTGCCACCATTACCCAGGGTATGTATCTAGTCCTGAACTGGGTTAAGAGATACTGTGAGAAAAATCGATCAACATCAATGGCAATTTACATTTTTAGGAGGTAGCACAGAAAAAGCAGTAATACAGAAAAGGCAGCAAAAGAAAGAAATATCACTTGAGTAATTTAATTAAGAAATTATGACAGAAATCATTAAGATTTGGGCAAGATTACAGAAGGGATTGATTCTAAATATTCTCATAAAGGATAAAAATTACTAAAGCAACTTGACTGTTCAAATATTCTTCCCCATGGAACACTGAAGGTGCCATTCAGATGGATGTATCAAGGCTGGATCTGCCCCACTCCATTAGGAATACAAGTTTCTTATCACAAACATATATGAATCCAGATTTTGGGGGGTGGGGTACTTAATAAATAAACCCCACTGTGATCCAGCAGTCCTTCACTGAGTATCTTCATTTACAACCTCTTCCTTCCCACTAAGTGGATGCTATAATTTCAAATACATTATTTTACTTCCTAATGTTTTATTAATAACTACTGCTTTCACTGATCATAGATTAAGGGTTTTTTAATTATTTTTACATTAAGTCAGACATTACTTTCCCTAAGGTAACCACTACTGGCTTGTGCTCAGCATCAGCCAACACTTGTTCTACATTGGGAGCAGAAGGAAAGAGGAAATGGTGCAGCCAACAACACTGTTAAGAAAAAAGCTCTCCACATGCAGAGAACTTGCTGATTGGCACTGTGGTCCAGATCAAGCAAGTCTTATGCAGAGTTTCCTCATGTAGACAAAAAGAAATGGGGGTGAATTTCAGCCTCTCACTTGGGTCTTGGCTCAAAGGACATTTCCAGCAAACTGCAATGAGAGCAACTCTGGAGACTCAGCACCTTCACCTGACCTTTCCAGGAAACTAACTGGAGGGCTATCAGGAAGGAAAAGTAATCCTTGCTGCAGCCTGGAGATCATCAGAGTTTAGTACCTGCTTAGTAAGTGAAAAACCTTTGTTCAATTTCTGGTTCTGTTCTGGACACAACTGAAAGCCACATCTGACACCCCCCAGGCTAGAAATAGATTAAAGATTTAAGGATCAAGGCAGGATGATGAAAATGGGTGCCCACTGGAACGAAATACAAGAGGAAACAAGTCCTAATCAATGAAGATAGCTTTGATGCACAGAGGTAGAAGCTCAGAGGCCTGGAGAACATTCTGTACCTTCAAGGTCAGGTACCAACACAGGTTGGCAGTTAAGTTTTACAGACTATGTTATTTTCTGGATTTAGTCCAGATTCCTTCTTGATGATAGTAAACAACAGGATTTGTAATTCAGTGTTTCCTTTGGTGTCAGTGACAGGAATAAAATTAATTTCTGGATGGAAATAATAACAGGGACCTAACTCAGGTCACCCATTAATAGCCTATAGCAATAGGATCTCATGCACCATAAGTTTCCTTACATGCACAACTACACTGACTCAGCCTCCTTTTTGTATTAAATCTCACCATTTCCATTATCCTTTTCTATGAAGTGTGAAAAAGTTGAGCTAGAGCCAGGGATCAATAGGCCACGTTGTATAAACTGCTACAGAAACAAAACATTCTGAGGCAAGAAGAGGTACATAAAATGATAAAGTAGGAATTAATCGGAGTTTTTCCCAAAGGACCATTTAGGAATTATTAAAGCCATCATCTTGATTCTATGGCAGAATTCTTGGCACTATTAACTACTGCTTTTTTAAATATTTCTTTTTTTGCCAATCATATTGTTCCATCATGACCACTTGTCACTATTTTAAGCTAAGATAAAAAGTGAGGGCCACAAACATACCCCAAGGGATGTACTCAGCCTTTGCTCCACACAACAACAGAACAAAGCACAGAAAGTTTGTTCTGGAAGAGAAGGGTATTAAATAAAAATAAAACTGCGGGGTTATGAATGTTAAGTTCCAGAGCAAGAGCTGTTAACATATCACACATTAATACACACTATTAGATCATCTCTGTGATAGATTTTAAAAGCTGGCCATTGATCTAGGTTTTCATACACATCATAATTGCACAGCACAAAGGTTGTAACCTATTAGTGAGCCCTTTAAGTCCTTTCATTTATTAAACAGCTTGGCTAATGCAGAGTGCACTATAAATAGCTGGCCACATTATATTTAACTGGCTATTCATAAGGAAACATACAGCCTCAAACTCAGGTAAATGCATTGGCAGCCCCAGGATTTGACTATTTTTAACAGCACAGTGAACCCTTACATTGTTCATGCTGATGTGGATGTTTTGTAACAATTTAACAAGCCATTTACAATAACAAGAGCAGTCTTTTGAAATGAAAATGCATTTGCATAAATTTTCTTTTGGAAATGCATCTAGGTTCTGACATCTTATCTGCCTCCTCATAGAACCGCTGCTTTTTAAAAGATGATTGTTAATAAAGATTAGTAAAAATAAAACACTGAATTACAATAAAAAATAAAGTGGTTAGCAACTTTCTGATAAAGCCATAGAAAACAATTAAGTCCCAGCTATGCATGATGAGCTGTGCACATTCTTCCAGAAACCAGTGTAATTCTTGACCTAAATAAATTATCTCTTCATCTAGAAACACAACAGTGTGCAAGATGAATTCCTCAATCCGGCCTCCACCTGTGGGTCTTCTCCCAAACCTACATATAAAGGGTACTGGTCAGGACCTTTCATAATGGCATGTAGCAAGAGGATGAAGGGGAATGGCTTTGAACTAGAAAAGGGTAGATTTAGGTTAGTCATTTTTAAGAAATTCTTAAGTGTGAGGTGGTGAGACTGGCCCAAGTTGCCCATGGAAGCTGTGGCTGCCCCATCCCTGGAAGTGTTAGAGGCCAGGTTGGACGGAGCTTGGAGCAACCTGGGCTGGTGGGAGGTGTCCCTGCCCATGGTAGGGGGTTGGAACTGGATGAGCTTTAAGTTCCCTTCCAACCCAAACCATTCTGTGATGAAGCCTCCATTGAGTCCCAACAAGTCCACAATTTCTCTTTCAGTTGGCTCAGGAGGGAAAGCATTTCCAAACCATAACAACTCTGACCACATCTATGACCAAAGTCCCTGCAAAACCTGAGAGAGCTGCATTGCCTGGTGCCACTTTTAATAGGTGACTGCAATATTACACTCCCTCTGCCCCCCCCCTAGATTCAAGAGAACAGTGACTCAATTGTCACCAGCCCTGAGCTCTGAACATCCTTATTGGTCCATGTGGAAAGTGCTTGCTGAAATGGAGGCAGCTGTTCTGTCCCACTAGACATGTAACCTCCTATAATTAACTAATTTCAGACCTCTCAGATTTAGCTGAAAGAAATACCAACAGCTGAGGCAAACAAGGAGGCCACTGGGATGGGCCATGGGGGGGGCTGCCACAGCTCTTCCAGCAGAGAGCCAACCAAATAGATCCCAGGTAATTATTTCAGGGACTTGTAGCACAACTCACACATTAACTCTTTATAAGAATGCTTTGATGACTTCAATTGAAGTCAACTAATTACATTTCCAAGTCAGGTGGAGACAAAGTCAAGACACTGCAGGTAGTGCCTGTTCTTCCACCACTGAATATGTAACAGAGATGATAGGATTTCTGTTTCTCGGTAGTTTAGCTGGGTCTTTGAGCAATCAAGTGATGATGTCTGACTGAACACCCTATTGTAGCTGGAAGGAATACAGAGAAGCAAAATGCAAGTCAATCTAATTTGCTCATGATCTTTTTTTTTTTTTCCCCTAACTAGCAAGCTTCCAACTGTTATTTTAAATGGCTTTAAAGCCCTGATATTTATGTTATGTGGCTGTTACTTAGTGACAAAGAAGAAAACTTTATGAGCCAAAAAATAGTATTCAATCAGAGAGAAAACCAATTTGAATTTCCTTCTCACAACAGAGAATGTGAGAATAATAGGGAAGCTTTAAATCAGTAATTATGAGTTTCTTGAATTCAGTAAAGAGATAAAACCTCAAAACATTACATGTAAGACAGAGGCATTTCTGGGTGAGGGCAAAGTACCATTAGAGATAGTACTAAAGTTTAGCTTTGCATAGCTATGTTAAATAGCATTATAATCAAGATGCAAAAATTGCAATTTGGTTGGAAAATACACCTAAAAGAATTGTGATAGCATCTGGAATTAATTAAGACCACCCCAGAAATACTAATATTTAAAAGCAAAAGGGAAATAGAGGCAAAAAAAGGTAGAACAAAATCAATGTTTAGCAGAAAGAAGTATTGAAGAAAATGCTTCCTATTGACAAAGCAGTTGCCACCTTTATGACTCATTGATTTCAACATGATTCAAGATAATTTACTACCCTGAAAGTGGAAAATTTCACCTGGGAAATGTACCACTAAAAGATAAAACCAAGCAATACCCCAGAAAGTATCCAGAATACAATGACATATTGACTAAAGGTAAACTGGATAATCTAAAATGCCTTTTTATATTCAGCTGATAAGAGTTAGTTATTCCACTATCAGGATAAATTTATTATGAGAATTATTAAATACGAGCAGAACACCACAAGGTCTGGGAAAGTATTCTCACCTGACCAAAATCTTCAGTAATTATCACAAATCAAAGAGTTACTCAGGCAAAGATGAGGCTCAAAATTGCAGTTGCTCATTTCTCACAACCCAGAATTTGTCAAGTTTCATAAATCCTCGTTAACTCCAACAAGCCAAACATGACCAGACACAGCAATATTTCCCAGAAAGATCTTTGGCAGCTGCCTCACAGGAGTGCCATGACTAACTGAATGCCAACTATTTGGATATGAAAAGTAAATGTGCTCTTTTTCAAAAGAGCAGCCAGGATGTAGAGTTTTGCTTTTTCATATCAATATGATGTGATCCTTCAAATTCTTTTGATTACCTGGGGAAGAGAAAGGAGCCATACTTTGAAAATGGATTTTTGGTGAATATGCAAAAAGCATTTTGTACATCCTCAGAAGACAGGTATTTACTTCCAGGTTGGCATGAATCAGAACCCATGCATTGCCAGCGAGCAAAATTTCCTCAACTTAATAGACAGTCCTAATGAGCGAGAGCTTCTATGCATGCAGACTCACTGATATGTTTTTTGAGCTCTGTGGGAAGACACTTTAAGCAGGCTGGAGGCACAACAGGTCTGACCAAAAGCTTTACCAAGAGATTCAGCTGTAGCTGCAGACACCTGTGTTTGGGTGTCCATATGCAGCACCCCCATGCAAGGTCCAGACCCAAGCTCTCATTTGCAATCAGTGGAGCTACCTTACTGACCACATGTGACTCTTCCCTTAAAGACAAAACAGGACCCTATGCAGGCTCTGGGGCCTTCATATCTCTTCATATCTTCACTCTCTACAACCCCCTGAAAGGAGGGTGTAGCCAGGTGGGGGTTGGTCTCTTTACCCAGGCAGCTCTCAGCAAGACAAGAGGGCATGGTCTCAAGTTGTGCCAGGGGAGGTTTAGGTTGGACATTAGAAAGAATTTCTTTATGGAGAGGGTGATCAAACACTGGAATGGGCTGCCCAGGGAAGTGGTGGATTCTCCATCCCTGGAGATATTTAAAAAGAGACTGGATGTGGCACTCAGTGCCATGGTCTGGGAACCACAGCGGTAGTGGATCAAGGACTTGATGGTCTCTGAGGTGCCTTCCAACCCAGCCAATTCTATGGTTCTATGATATCTCCATTGACCATGTCCATCAGCCTGTGGCCATTCTCAGTGACCACTTTTCCCTGTGGTGACTCAGGAGATGAAAGGTTGCAACCATTGCCCTGGCATTGGCAATGCCTCCCTCCTGCCCACTTCATTTCCTGCCCCTTCCCACTAGTACCCCCACACATATGAAGATCCCCCACCATCATGGTACAACCCTTCTGAACCAACAGAACCCATCCTTGGATGTCCATCCAGTTGCCTTGGAGTTAGGTGTGTGCAGCCTGGGTGGGACAGTGCTGTGTGGTCCCCTCTCAAAATAAGGAACACAAATAGCCTGAGCAGCTATTAAAGGCTGGAAACTTATCAAAGAAGGGATTTTATCTGTCCATAAAACTTTAAGCTGTTCATTGCAGCATATCTGGACAGAACTATTTCAACACATGCTCCATCTGCATGCTCCATCTCAGTTTCACAACAAAGCATTGTAGAACAGCTTGTGAAAACATATTGTTCAGTTAATTGCATTGGCATGCAGATGTCCTCACACTGATGAATTAACATCTCCCGTGGCAAAAGGATGTACAAGGAGATGCAGGGACTGTGGCACTTGGCCCTGGGGATGCCAGGAGCTATGCTGCCTGGTGGAGTGCAGCCCACGAGCTCTGGGCATCCTTTTCCCACTTCTGTGGGCTGTGGAAGCCTCACCATTGCCAAAAAGGCAAAAACTCAGGATGCCTTAAGGATACCAGGGTACTTAAAGCTTCAGGCATTCCCTTGGGATCAAGTGACTGCCACCAAGACACCTGAAAAATACCCAATGGCCTTGAGAATCTCTGCATTAGCCTGCATGCTAAAATGAAGGAAACCTATCACTTAAAAACAGTCAATGGCAAAGAAACAGACTGATCACAGTGGGACTTTGAAAGGTATCTAAGCATCTGTATCTGTAGTGAAATGAGGCAACCAGGTGTCACTAATTGCCAGGTAGTGGGCATGAGCTTGTGTTAAGCCCACCTGTGCCTGATTAGGATGGGCCCCTACTGCCTATGTGCAGGATTAGGGGGCCAATAAAGCTCACACCTGAGGAAGCCAGGGAGGAGGCCACTTTTGGAGCAATAGCACCGATTCAGGCTGCTCAGCCCTGAGGGCAATAGACTCAGAGCACTATTCCTGAGTTTCTGCTGGAACACCTGGTTGGACCTTGGAGCACCGTGCCCTAAAAGAGGTTCGTCTTGCTACATTTATCAGTTGCAGAAGTGTACTTCATCAAAGCTATGCTGCTCAGGAGGAGGTGGATGCTGGAAATGAAATACAAGATTTTATTTGACATGTTCTTACAGAGTATATATTGATATGCTACACAAAATATTATGGAAGGAAATTACCTGTGTCAGCAGTAGCATTAGTACCTGTCCAATAAACACTCAGACTTTTGATAATGGTCCTGTTCACACAGGGGCAATGAATAAACGTTTGTCACTTAAAAACATCAAGTAACACTATTACTAAACCCCTGAGATTAAGCCTGGCACCTATTCCAACACTGATCAGAGAGAAAGAACAGGTTTGAAATTACATGCTTTGAGGCCAGACAGTTTTCACAAGACAGAATTTGCAGCTTTTTTTCCATCTTGCACACTTAGGAAAACACAGAGTGCTTGGCAGTGGCTTAAATCCCTGCATAATTCACCAAGGTTTGAGCATTTTGTGACATGACAAATTGCTCAGGCACCACACTGCCAAGCCCTGCTGCTGCTGTTGCCTCAAATCTTCCCTCAAGATTTTGAAGAGGAGAGGCTGGACAGAAATTGAGTCTGTCAAAAAGGGAGAGGTGACATTTCTTCAGATAGGAGACCTGTCCAGAGGAGCGCCAATACCACAGTTTACCAGCAGGTTGTTATGACAGTCATGCATCACTCACAGAGCTCTCCTGCAAATATTTCCTAGGCACAGACAGCCCTTACTGCTGCTGGAATAGCAGTAAAAAACCTATGTGTTTTACTAACTACTTACTTTACTAACTACCTTTTTATAGCTCACTGACTGTAGAGATATAAACATCTCCCTATTCAACCATACTGGTAGGATCCACTAAGCCTGATTTCCCCCAGAAATTGATGTACTTTGTTAGAAAATAACTATCTCATGAAATAGAGACAGAGAAGACCAATGTGTAAGGAGCAATGCCAGAGAGACCCAAACCAGAGAACCCACCTGTGGACACTTGCTCCATTGTCCCCAGTCAGACATGGCACACTCACTGGGACAGTACAAGCTGCACTTCTGTATCACATCTGGGATTTCAGCCTGATTGCACAGTGTGTTGGGCACTGTTTCCCCTCCGTAGTCCTCAGCACTGCTCACACACCTACACAGAAAACAGACATTTTTCATGAGGGGCTCATCAGCATATGACAGAAGTGATGGCTCTCACCAGCTCTGCTCGCCCCCACCTAGGACACTATAGGTAACACAATAGTTACACATGGCACGGCTGCTCAGAATGTAGAATTAATCATGTTAATGCAAATCCAAACCAGCTACAGGCACGCCGTGCTTTTGTTACCCACTGATTTCAATAACCACTTTAAATAAACATTTCAAACTTCATATAGAGGGGTTTTATCTTTGATGGGCTGACAGATGAGTGAGCAGAAAATGACAGCCAGCAAGAGCAAACCTTCCTGCTCCTGCTACTAACAGCCTAATATTTGGAATTAACCCAGAATTTTCCCAAGCCTGGGGAATGAATACTCGCTAATAATGAACACCATTGGGGTGCATGCAGTGCCTTCACCTGGGAAAAATGTTAGCAAATGAGATTCTGGAGGCTTTGCCCCTCAGGGGGCTTTATGGATATATGGCATTTAAGCTGAAGAATTCTAATTTCAACATTATGTCTTCTTCCTGAAAGATATTTGGGTGGCAACACGAGGCTGCAGCTCTGAGATTTTCCCTGTAAACTGTTGCACAGAATTTATGCTGCTTTTCATTTGAAACACACTGGACTCAGCAACCTGCTCACCAGTCAGATGGCCAGAACTGCAGCTTTATGCACGTGTGTATTAGCTCTTTTTCATCTGGAGTACCTGTGCTTTGTCTTCACTCACCTGACTTCCCTCGTTTGTATTCCTTCTCCACAGTGCAGGGAATTCTGCTCGCTGTTGATTTTGCACGGAGACCAGGGTTCTACTACCCAGGAATACTGATTGCACTCAGTGTAGCATGGGACTGCCTCGTACACCTGCCAGGAAAAAGAATCAAAACTGTTCATTTGAATGATCCAGGTTAGCATCTCTGAAGAAACACCTCAGCCAAACCCAGGAAAGGGCACGCTGAAAAAATATCATAGATTATCCTATGCTCAGGGTGTGGTAATAGCTTTAAGTCATTATTGACTTCCCAAGGGATTTTTAGGTATATAATAAACAGTACTATGCATTCAGCATCTTAGGGAACAGGATAAATAACAGCTATTTCCTGAAGCCAGAAGAGGAACTCTATTATAATTTCATTTGCTCACACTGCTCTCACTATAATCTATCATGTGTCTGCCATCAGGACCATACCTAGAGCATCTTTTGTGTTTCAGAAGGTCCAGACTTACAGTCAGCACTCATTTACCTTTGGTTCCAACATCCTTGTAAGTCACTTATCATAAAAGAATGACATTTCATGCATCCTAAATTTTTTTTTATACACAAAAACTATAAATGTTCTTTTCCATGCAAATGACTTATCTCTTAACACATCTCCTAATCAAACACTACCATGTATTCACCTGAACTATGGTATCTGTGTAGAGAGAAAAATACAGCCAAAAGCTCAACAAACATTTCTTAAAGGTGCTGATTATTCAGGTTGTTAGAAGCAGCACACTGAGATATAATACTTTAGCAGATTTTTAGGTTTAAACAAATGAATGCATCAACAGTTCTATTACAGTAATGAATAAAAGTTATTTGTTCTGAATCCTGTTTTTGGCAGAAGCTGGTTTGAAAATGCAGTGTTCCCTCTTGCTTTGTATGAAGTACAATGTGCTGCCCTGAAAAAATACAGCACACCTAAAATTTCTTCTTCCATGCAACAAAATTTCCTTCATTTTGCTGCTGTGGAACTCTTCAGTTCCCACCATCTGTAAATTAACAGCTTTCTCTAACACCCCTCCCCCCCCAAAAAATGTTGTGGCCATAATATGCACGATCATAATCTGCTATTTTAAAATGAAACTATAAATTATTAAACCTTTGGCTAATTTTTTGCATTCAATATGGACAGTTATAATCTGCTATTTTAAAATGAAAAAAAAAATTTAGCCACAGGCTTAATAATTCACAGTTTCATTTTAAAATGGCAGATTATGACTAGGCATATTGAGGTCACAACAATAAAGAAAACTTATTTGCAACATTTTGGAGGTGGGGGAATAAGATCAACATACCAGTCTGAAAAAAAAACTGGTGCCCCATCAGAAAATTATTTTGGCATCAAATGCAAAAAAAAAAAGATTCCTCAGGAACAGAAAATTTCAGAAATTAAGTTTAACTGTGGGTTGGTCTGTAAATTGTGAAGAGGTTTAGCAGAGAGGAGAGAGTAAGACAAGCTGAAAAGTGCAAAATATGTGAAGGAGAATAGAAAAGGGAGAGGGAAGCAGAAGTCAGGAGAGGGCAAGCACAGCATGAAGTAGTAAGAGCACCAGGTTTCAGGGGGCAAAGGCAGTAGTACAATTAGTACCATTTTTCCTATATATTATTATTCACAAATTTTCTTTCATGATCTGTGCCCAAATAACAGAAGAGGATGTGCCAAATCTATTAGGACTACTATGGCAGGGATGAAATACACACAGTGATAACCTTTGGTACAACAATCTCCTTGAAGCAAGCAGGGGGATGCCCCTGCAGGCTTTTTGGGCAGCAGAGATGGTGTGTGATATCCCCAGCCTCTCCTGGACCTGCCAAAAGGGCTTTGAAAGGTCACAGCACATGGCACCCACCTCATGGCACCTTCCAGTACCTGAAGGTGTTACAGGAAAGCTGGGAAGAGACTTTTTACAAGGGCATGGAGTGATGGAGCAAGGGGGAAAGGTTTCAAGCACAAACAGAAGAGATTTAAGTTAGACATTAGGAAGAAATCCTTTCTTGTGAGGGTGGTAAGAGACTGGAACAAGTTGCCCAGGGAAGTTGTAGATGCCCCATCCCTGGAGAGGTTTGAACACCAGGCTGGACAGGGCTTTGAGCAACCTGACCTAGTGGCAGGTACCTCAGCCCATGCAGGGGGGTTGGAACTGGGTGATCTTTTAGGTGCCCAACAATAAAACCATGCTATGATTTTATGAAATGGGCTCATGACCACTGCAGGCCAAGGCAGTGGTATTTGCTCTCCCTCTGGGATGATGCACAGAGGAATTCACACTGTACAAAGTGCACGTGAAGGCTCAGTTTCCCAGACTGAGCAAGCAGCACCAGGAGTGCCATGCTCAGTAATGTTCTCTGGTGTGCACAGAGCAAAGAGGGAAAGGCTTGTGGTCAGCATCAGCAACTGGGGCGCCCACCAGCACGGGGGGACACAGCAGCACACCCAGCCCTGCATGAAGCCACCATCCTGCCCCAGCAGGCCCCTGTCACCTGGAGCAAGATACCAACTCCTGCAGCTGTTTCCCTGCCACATGCTGGGGAGAATAACAAACTCTCTTTAGGCACTGTGAAGCCTTCACCTTCCCCAAAGACAGCCAGGAGATGGATGTAGAGACAGAAAGTATTTATTAGTTTCCCCGCTTCACAGGGGGGGCAGGAAAAAAAAAAAAACAAGCTCTGGCTGTGTTGTCTGACAAAAGGATTGCTGAAGGATTTGTTGAAGAAGGAATTGTGTGCTGGGGTTGTGTTCAGAGTTTCCCTCATCACAGAGTGGAGGCAGAACTCAGAAAGAGCAAAGCACCAAACCTGGACAGAATTGGAGTCCTGCAGACAGGGAAACTGCAGCCCGGAGAGGAGGTGTTTCTTTGGGTAGTGCTAAGGGAGGTAAAACTTTTATTAATAATTTTGTGAAGCACCAAGTGGGTGCCTGTTCCTGCTTTTTAGACTTCTGGAGAGAAAGATGACGTTGGGAGAGGTGAGGAGGTGAAGGCATGGGTGATGCCTTCACATGGGTGACTGCACTTGCCCACAAGCACAGAGAGCCACAAATCCCTGCTGGCTGTGGGAATTTAAGATACTGTTTATTGCTCTAAAGGAGAGGATATCACTGTGAATCCCACAGGAGAGGATCCGAGCTCTGCAGGACTTTCAGGTCTCACCCCACCACTCACAGCAGCCACTGCCCCTCATTCAAGCCAACAGAGTTTGGAAATCCTGGCTTGTCTTGCTCAACTTTCATCACTCTGTTAACCCCTGTTAACCTTACTGAACAAGCAAAGCCCACCAGCAGATAGCTGTTGAGTCCTAACACCAAGAACCTGTACTACCACAATCCATCTCCTGAAAGACAGAAATTTAATGAAACAATGTGATGGACACCCATGATTCTGCACCGCTCGTGGGAGGAGATAGACCGTGGAAGTTGCAGAGTCTTGGTCTGTGTGGAGCTGCTGAGCTCAGCACCCAGGGGCCCAGCCTGGCTCCATCCCTTAGCACCTTGCATTTAAACCCTTCAGGTTACAAACACAATGAAAATACTTTTAGCATTTTAGGAAATTAACTGCTTTCCTCAGTCTTTTGTCATATCCACACACACTGAGTTTGGGGCTTGATCAACCAAAGTGTAAATTGATGTCTGACCAAACTCAATGGGAGTTTTGCTGCTGACATTCATAGCATTACTGCACCACTCTTTGTATCCCAATTAATCTGGGATACAATAATATATGAATCCTAAAATCAAGTTGATGGGTACAGGTCTAAATAAATTAAAGGGAAGAAGGACAAATGCTACTTTTTAAGAACCAAACTGCTATAGTTTTGCTTTAATAAAGTTAGCCAGCTCCCATTCACTCCACTGCAAACTCTGAGTCCTTGATAAAGTTTCTTGAAGGCGATAATTATTTCAACACGATATACAAATGCTAATCTATTTATTTTTTTTAAATGCTGACACTTGCACTTTAATGACCACTTGCTCAAATGCTGTGAATCATTAAAAGAAATGCATACCTAGGCTTCAGGTAGCTTTTCTGATGAGCACCTGAAGAGTAAACCAGAATGGGGTTCAACACTCATGAAAATCAGAGTGACTTCGTATTTCAGTGAACAGCAAGAGTTATGGTCCCTCAAGGTAAGTGCTGACTCTGGTTTTCCTTTAGTCAATATTTTAGCTTTTAAGACAGTAAATCTTGGTGTTCACCTCAACTAAAGTCAGTATCTGCTTATTATATTAGAACAACCAAACTGATCACTGTAGCAGTTGCCTGAGACCCCGAGGACAACCTCTGTGCTACTTATTTCTAACAAAAACGGGCTAAATTTTTTGCTAAAATAACTTCATTTCACTTTGCTGCCCTTATACTGAGGTTTCATTAGCCATAATGCATTGAAACAGCCAGAGGTAGTAAAACCCTACTTTTAAAGTAAGGAGATCACCACGAATTTCTAATAATGAGTTTCTTTTATTTAAGTCCTTAAAACTCAATCAAAATGGTACATTGTTAATTTCCTGTTTGATTTGGCAGATCTAAGCCCACATTTAAAAGCTTTACTGAATTAACTATATCTGAAGAATGAGTACTTGCACATTAACAAACACTACATCACAGAAATCACCTCATTAAAATTTCAAAATTAAATAGCTCTTTTTAAAATCAAATTGATTTTATCTCATGCTAGTTTATGTATTGATCACAGTCACCAGAAATATGCTTACCACTCTCCAGTACTAAAACTGATCATACAATTAATTTTCAAGAAATCTGGATTTCATAGAGCAGTTCTTTCAGTGATGAATACTTGTCTGTAGGCATTCTGAATGCTGCAAATAGCCACCAAAATAAAAAAAAATACTGTTGAAGAACATCTGACAGCAAAGAAGTTTGAATGAATCAGCATTCAGTAAGACTTCTGAAATTATTGGAATTCCTGAATTTTTTATGCCTCCAGCAG
Organism: Heliangelus exortis; assembly: GCF_036169615.1. Taxonomy (NCBI): domain Eukaryota; kingdom Metazoa; phylum Chordata; class Aves; order Apodiformes; family Trochilidae; genus Heliangelus; species Heliangelus exortis. The sequence goes on from NC_092427.1 coordinate 6,068,227, forward strand.
ATAGCGACACAAATATTCGTGAAGCAAATTCAGCACTTTTAGTTTTCATTTACACCCAAATCAAAGAAGTTAGTGCTTTTTACCTCCTTTGTGGTTGGGGGAAAAAGAAAATCAATTAAAGGTTTGCTAAGGTTATGAAAAGCTTTCACTGGCATTAAATCAAGTTTCTAGAAAACTTCAAGCTGCATACAGTTTTGTAGCTGGCAAACGAATGTGATCAATTTTATTCTGAGTACAAAGCATGAATTGAGAGTTAGGGCAATAATTACTCCAACATAGACAGAAAGACTTGGCAATTCCCAGTCCCTGCCCTGCGGGCACTATGGAAGCTCATATGGAAGCAGACCCTTCACCATTCTCTAAGGGACTAACCATGGTGACAGCCTTCAAAAACTCTGCTCAGAAATGGCCTTCACTGAGTGGGAAGGCTAAAAGCAATTATCAATCCTCTGAAGTTTCCCTAGCTCTTGATTATCTATTTATAGCCTGAGCCTCAAAACGGCTCAACTTTAATCCTAATTTACACATGAGAAAACTGAGGATGAAGAATTAAGTGATTTATTAGTGGCTGGTGAGGGAGCCCTCGGGGAGCAGGGGACTGAATCTGGAAATGCCCTATTTTTTGCACTAGCTGTATGACATCTCAGCTTAAAATCAGAAAAGTTCCAAGAGAGAGATTTCAAGATGAAGCCATCAAAAAGGCAGCGCTGGAAAATTCTGGCAGTAAAATGAGGAAAAAGAAAACGAGGACAAACTAAGAAAGGGGCCAAGTATTCTTGCTGTAAAGACATCTGGATGCCCCCAATGCCCTCACCATGGCCTCTAAAAGCTTTTACTGTACCTCGTCTTTTGCTGGACTTGAAAAAATGCTCCAAGTAAGTTCCTTATTTTCTTCCAATGGATGATTAAATATGCAGAGACTGACACTGCTGTATTTCAAGTTCTTAAGTGCAACAAATAGAAAATGCCCTGCTTAGAAAGTAAATTGAAGTGAGTTCTGCCCAACCCCAGCTACTACAGCTCACACTTTCAGAACTAACAGATTGCCCAGCAAGGTTTATTAATTCATATTTACTACTGGTAAGTGGCTTCATTTTCTGTAAGATTGGTGCAGGCATTAAAACACCAAGCTGTAATACTGTAAAGCATGAGTGTGCCTTCCTTAAGGGCTTAAAAGAAGTTGGCATTATTCAAAATGAGAAAATAAGGGAGAACGTGTGGCTCCCAGCCCTGAACCTGTCTCCTCAGTTTAACTCAAGGTTTTACTGTCACTAGAGCCTCTGAGGAGCAGAACACAGCACAAGTATAACCTTGCAGGCATTGTGCAGACACTGGGTATTTATTTATATCAAGACAATTTAGTCTCAGTTATGCAAAAAAAAAAAAAAAAAAAAAAAAAAGGAGATGTTGAAGTGTGAATGGGGGATTTGTGAATGCAACCACAAATGGCCAGTTCCTGGGGCTCTGCTTCTTACTTTACTTTTTAATTGTTTCTTCACTATCAAGAAAATACTGAATCTAGGTGGAATAATAATAAATGCCAGTTTACTATGTTGTCAAAAATGGGGGCAAGGCAGAAACTCATTAGTGAGAGTTTCAGTGCATTTTTTGCTGATTCCAGAAGCTGTAGGTGCTGTAGCTTCTGCTGTTTCCGTCACAGAGCTAGACAAGCATAGCAAATTTAAGTAGATATAAATAAATCAATGTCCCATGTTTTTGAAACAGCACATTTTGCTGCAGCTGAAGGATAGTTTCAGAGGTAAAAAACGAATGTGGCACCTCTCTGGATGAAACTATTATGCAGTAATAATGTTGGATCCCATTCGAAAGAGAGGAAGGGTAAAAAAGCTGATTGATGAAGGACAACATTGAAGACCCTTTTCACTAAATGAGAACAATAAGATTAAGACAGATTGCAACACCAACCTGAGCCTTTGTAGATGTCCATGTTAGCAGGGCATGACAAGCAGAAAGGAAAGAAAATTATATATTCATTAGTTTAGCTGCTATATGAAACTATTGTGAAAAAAAATTTAAAAAGCTGAAAATCTGCTTAGATAAAATCACTACAACCTAAGGTTGCATTCAATTATTCGATTTCCCCATCTGTCAGAGAAAAAAAAAAATCTCTCAAACAGAAATGAGGCATTTATTTGTGAGTGAATGAAAAGCATGACTAAAGAAGAGCTCATTCAGCTCCACCCAGCAGTCCTCTGGGTATCACCAGTGTGCCCCATGATCAAAACCTCAGGGTAATTAAAAAAAAATTATAAAAAAAAAAATCTGTGAAGCTGAACTTGAATAGTGGTAAGAAACCCCACAATTACAGTGTATCAATTCCAACAGATATGGAAGGCTGTCAAATATTTCAGTCTTAATTAGGTGGCACTGTGCAATGCCTGCAGATGACAGGCAGACAGCACGCAGCCAGCTGGCCTTCCCCAGGTAGGACCCCACCTCCATGAACACCACCAGTAGCTCAAAGTAGATTTTCATTGCAGCAAAAAATAATTAAATGATAAAAATTCCACAAGGTGAACACACAGTGCATGTCAGTGTGGAGGTGTCTGGCACTGATAAATCCAGGGGTTCATGTGAGCTGCACTAGTTAAGTCTGTATGAAATAATATAGACTTATATGAAAGCATGCACAAATAAATCTCAGCTTTTGCTGACAGAGTCTGGGCAGCCTGATGCTCCCACTCCTCTCATCTCATTGAAACACCAAACAAAGATGTGCCCCAGAAGCCACCCAGGCTTGGGGACACAGGGATGCCACCACCTTGGCCCTCTGTCTGACCCATGCTCCCAGAACACAGCCTCCCAGAAGGTCCAACATCTTCCCTGACAGGGTATGACTGAGGGATTATTAGATCCAGAACCAAAGTGATCTGTCTCATGAAATGAAATAAATGCTGGTACTAAACACAAACAGTCCCACAGAAGCACTTTCTTTGTGAGCACCTGTACAATAGGCAATTTAGAGAAAAGACCATTAGAGCTCACTGCTAAGTTAAAAATGATGCCTCGCAGACAAAGTTTCAGCTCGAGTTTTTCTTTGAAGAGATTTTAAATCATTTCAAGGTCTAAAACCTTCAAATTGATATTCTATCAGTTTATTTTCACATCTTAAGCAAGAATGAATTAGCGTGGAAGGGCAGTCACACGTTTGTCCTTACAGACTATGATCTTGGGTTGACAATTTTCCACACAAGATTTAAAACCAGTTCGACAACAAGAACAATTTGATTGATAGCACTACAGACAAGAAATAGAAGAAAGTGGGAAGTGTAAGGCAGTTGAAAGTTATGTTTCTCTGAAACACACTCCCAGAAGACTACACCCCAGGCAGGAAACAGAGAGACCTGCAAACTGCTCCTGGGGCTTCCCACAGACACAGCAAGGAGCAGGCTGGTGTTATGTTCACCCAAAAGGAGGAATAGAAAGCTCATAAACTAATTGTTTAGTTAGGATGAGGCTGTCACTTTTCCCCCAGTCCCCTCAGCAGCAGCTCTGATTCCTCCTCATCAGCACCTGGATGCTCACAGGGAGAGCGGGACAGACGCTGATGGATGCGTGATAGATCCCGTGGCTTCAAAGCTCGGGAAGATCATCCACAGCCTGATTAGTAACTGGGGCTGGAAAATTTTCCTTAGAAGAGCAAGTTACTGCAGGAGCCAGGAGCCATGACAGCCTGTTGCATGGCATATTGATGGGAGCTGTCTGAGTGCCAAGACAGGCAGATGTTAGCACTGCGTTTAGAGGCGGCATTAACTGGAGCCTCTCTCTCTGTATAATTACAGGTAAGGCAGAACCTCCTCGCAGTGCTGCTGAGATTCCAGCCTGGTGATGAGCCAGATGAACTCACAGATTTGAAAGCAGCTACAATCACCCCACCACACTCTTAGAAATCCTGCAACTGCCACGATCTGACAGCTTCTGTTGATACTTCTTATGGGCGAATCCAGAAAGAAAAGCTTTAGGCACAGCAGAGCCGAGGTTTCTTTCTTTCCCAAACACACAGATTGGAGAAAAGGGATGTGCTGCAGAGAGAAACCAAGGCTCTACCTGTGACTGCTCCCCTGTAAGAATATCTATATTTAACCAACTAAAGGCTCCCTTGAGCCAAAAGCTAAATTCCACCCAAACTACTCCAAACATTGGAGTATCCTATCTCCCAAGCCAGGAGAAAAGAGGGATGTGCTTGCAAGGAGCTGCCTTACTGCTGTCTCTGCAGCTCTGGGTATCTTTCTGCTGCATTTCCATTTTTTTCTTTCAGAGCAGGGAATATATAAATTTTCAGGTTGCTACATTACTATCACTGGACAGTGTTTTGAGGTTAAATGTTTTACACAGACCTGTATTTTACAGATTTTACACATGAAGCAATGGAAAGTCTTCTGACTTTCCCTGTTCTGGGTCACGCTGCAGCAAGCAAGGATCATCTGAATATTTATAGGTACACCAGTAAAATCTGGAGGGAGAAAATAAAGTCTTGATCACAGTGAATTTTTGCTGCAGTACCTATTTGCTTAAAATGCACATCAATGGTGCTGGTTAATCAGAATCTATACAATACACAAACAGACATTTATGGGATAAATCTGACCAGGAATGACTGTGTAACTCTATTTACACACACGCCCATGCTCCTCAAATATGCATCTATGCTTTCTTTGTGCCTTGTATTTAAGGATTTTATGAGTGTCCAGGCTAATGGAAGCCTATCAGAAAGGAGAATTCCTTTTTTTTTTAGGTACCAGTGGGAAGCATACCCTGCAGTGTCCAGGAAGAGTATGTCAGGGCAGAAGTGATTCAGCAGTTCTCACACCTCTGCCTTTCCCTGGAGCACCACCTTCATGCATCCATGATTCTGGAAATAATGGAGCCAAAAAAGGCTGTTTCCCAAAACAGTGAGTAAAATGAAAAAGTAGAAGTCCATATGGAGACTATGCAAGAAAAGCTGTGCTTGGCAGTGTGTCCTACGCACAAACCACTCCCCCTGAAACCTTTTGGAGAATTAAATAATGCAACAGAGCAAATAGTATGGGGTATAAATTACAGGACACAGTAATTTATAGATCATAAAAATGGAGAGTGTTCACTCAGACAGCCCATAGCAAATTAGAAAAAGGGGAAAATTAAAAGGCAGAGAGAGAGAGAAGAAACCGGAGTTGATCTGGAAGGAACTGAAGAGTGAAAGAAATAAAAGGGAAATACCATTATCCATCACAGGAACCACATAGAGAAAGCCCAGCACTAAAAATAATCTATTTACAGTAGAGGAAGTGATAGGAAATGAAAGCTCCCTGAAGGGGTGAAGGGAAAGAAAGGTGAGACAAAATTGTTATGGTGGGCACTGACTCAGAAAGTTTGGCCAACAGGAAGGGCAAACTTGAAGAGGGACTTGTAATGACTTCTGGGTCAACAGGGTTACTTAGGAATGATGGAGACAAGATTGACCAGTAACCTTCAGAAGATGCAACGTGAGAGCTGGAGGAGGAAAGGCAGGGAGGGGTTGGCAGGGGGAGAGCAGTGAACTGCATAACAGCCAGATAAACTTTTATTCTTGGAAAACATTCTCCTACAGACATTAACTATAAGCAGTAAAAAATAACAAGGAGATGAATAGCAGGCAGCATGGGTTTGTCGAGAAGAAACTCTGTGAAATCATTCTGCTGTTCCTCAGTAACAGGATAACAGATGCTGTGGATAGGGATGAAATGGCAGGTATTACAGTGACTTTAGTAAGCCTTTTCCCCTGCCTCTCAGGCTCAGGAAATATGGTCTGGATGAATCTAATACTCAGTGAGTACATTGTTGGAACATCACACTCTGACTAGTTAATAGTGTAAAACAGGCAAGAAACCTCACACATAGGCCTGCAGAGCTTTATGTTCTGTATCCAGTCATATTCCTTGTTTTCATTAATTTGGAGCTGATGGAATGAAAAGGATTCTTCCCAACTCTGCAGATGCTGCCAAGGTGAGAGGCACAGTGAGCAATGAGAGGACAGGAACAGAATTCAAAACTGGCTTCATGAATTGGAGAAGTGAACTGAAAAACTAAGCTGAAAGAGCTGTACAGAACTACAGTGATGAGACATTGACCACTCAACAGAGTGAACACAGGGTGGCAGACAACCAGCCCCTGCATGGCACCACTGCCCTGGATCCAGAAATTACAACCATAAAGTGTGGTTCAGTGATGTCCTAAAAAGAAAAGACAAATGTAGTCTGTAGAAGACTGACACACCACGTCAGCTGGGGCATGGATTCAGCATGGGAAGTATGTCCAGATGTGTGGCCTCAACTTTATGAGAAATCTGAAGGACTGGAACCAGCTGAGAGCCACTGGATGACAATAAGTTTAATAAGAGCAGAATCAAACTGCTGAGGTGAGTGGTGGCATTTGCACTGTTGCTTCACAGGTACACATTTAAAACACCACTACAATTAGTGACAATCTATATGATGGTAAATCTGTCAGGGAAGCATGGTACCATTGTCAGATAAAATAGCAATATTGACTCATAAAAAGAAATAAGTCTGCTGTATCATACCAGATGCAGAGTAGCAAAAAGACACCTGAGAGAGCTTTAAAGAGATCCTCCAGCAGCAGGAAACTATCTATCTGCAACATCACAGAGCTCTGTGCTGGCTAATTCACTGCTGTCTTGAATAAATCACAGACTTCTAGGCTGTATTTTGGAAACCAGGGACCCTCTTCTACCTCATACAGAAACAGGACAGTGGAATTACCATTATATTAAATATTAAATGCATTCTTATAACATTGCCTACAATCCTAGCTCCTCAGTTTGAAAGTAATATTGATAAGGACAGAAGAGTTTAAGGAAACCCAGAAATTAAAGGTCTGAAAAACTTATCTTACACTAACAGACTAAAGAAATTTTTTTTATGTGAGAGAGGGGGGGGAAAGGATTTGGCCAGTTTTGAGAATATACAGAGAGGATTTATCTTAGAAGGAAGAGCTATTTTTTAAGATTTAACATTCCCAAGGCTGAGAGCTGCAGTTAGACAAATTCATACTCAAATTGTGAAAAAAAGGTAACTTTTTTAACAAGAAGGAAATTAATTGCTGGATCATCTTATCCAGGGTAAATCCTACTTCAGCTGAAGTATATGCCAAGGTTCAGTGCTGTTCTACAAACTGCTGCCTCAGCTCCACAGGCAGGGATGTGACCACAAAGTGAAGGAGTTTATGCTGTACAAGAGGTCAAAAGAGACCATCTGGCCTTAGGAGCTCTGAACAAGGAATTCCACAGAAGACTTCTAAATCACATATTAACCACTAAGAGAGTACCACATTTATTAACCCATGCTACAAACTTAAAATATAAATTATAGGTTAAAGTTGAAGGGATGCCTGTGTGGATTTACATCCGTTTTGAGAGGCTGACAAAAAAAAAAATAATAAATAGTTCTACACGATAGGTCAGAAGTACACTGAACTTCAGCCCACCTATGTATTGTCCCATAAATGTAGGTTCCACAAAGATGGCAATATTTTATTTAATGCATCAGCTCTAGCTACTGAATTGAAACCAAGAGAAGAGATGGAGTTGAACAGAGATAATACAATTTTTAGCTAGGTCATGGTGTTACCAGTAGCATGCAGGCTAGAGGAGGAAAATGAAAAAAACAATTATTTAAATGAAGCAAACACTCTCTTGGCTGCATCTGTTCATCAATATCTTCTGCCATTTCTCAGCTGTAAGTCTGGTGTGTTTAAAGTAGATGGCATACTTGGAAATGCAGATTGTGCTCTCCTGCCTCTGGACAGAGGTTTCCAGGTCTTTGGTTTGCTTCTCACTCCTGCTGGTTTTTATTGTTAACATCCCTTGCTTTGCAGTGCCTCCTGCAGGTATGCATGGACATCACTAAGAACTTGAGTTGTTTGAAAGGAAGATGAAAAGAAAGGAAAACAGTGAAAATAACTGTAGCTGCACGGGAGCAAAGGACAAATATTCACTGTACAGAAATGCATTTCAGTGAAATAAAAAAAAAAAAGGGGGAGAAATGTGGTAACAAGGAATACTGACAGCAACAGGGAAAGGGGTGAAGGCAAAGCAAAATCCCAGAGGGAGAGGCCCACTGTGTTTTACAAACATTTGCCAAACTACAACCTGAAGCAAAATAGGGCTGAGGCAGGATAGAGGCACCCAGAGAGGCATTGCCAAAGTTCTTTTGCACTAGAAAATACACAGAGCCCTGCTGGAGTCTACTACAGATGTTTCCTTGTAGCTGGGGGAGTCCTAGAAAAGTTTCTGATTGCAGAAGATGCATCAAGCAGATCAGAATCCCTGGGAAATAGGCAGTGTTTAGAAGGATGCTGTTTTACCAACTGGCAGTTCTAGATTGACAACTCTCCCACGATCATTTTCAGCATATTTTACACAGTCACTTTTGGAGATCTTTGCTTTCAGGGAGCAATGGAGGCACTGGAGGCAATCTCCATCCTCTGGATATCAAAGCTTCCCTCCCAGCACAGCTCCACACCAGCACACAGGGCCCAGGCACATCCATTCCTCCAGCTGCTTCTGGCCAGCTGAGCCAACAAACTGAATGCAAACAAATCCTCTTTGCCCGGGTATGTCAAATTGGGAAACAATCCACATTTCATTGCCTTTTCATTTAGACTGATAAATAACTTCTGAGATGAACACTAGGCAGCAAGGAAAGTAATTGCTCGCTCAAAGTTGCATTTAAAAATACTTAAGCAGAGCATTAAATTCCCCTGAGTGTTTATCATATAGACATCAGACAGTCTGCAAATAACATTTTTATTTGTCAAATGTTGACAGGGCTAGACTGTGAAGGACTGACATGCAACTAATTGTTTCAAATGGGTATAGAGAAGTCTGCCCTGGGTATAAACCACTGAAAAATCCAGTACATTTTGTATAAATAACACTTGGGGTTGTTGGGTGGTTGGTTTTGTTTTTTTTTCAGATGGTATAATGGAATAATCCAGCTGCCTTCTGTTAGCTTCTATTACTATCATATCAACAAAAATTATCAGAGAAAAAGTGCCAAACAAAATCCTTCTTGTGCACCATGGAAATGGAAAAAACCCCAAAACAGTCAACTGAGTAGTGCTGGTATTTGTGCTTGTCTGTATTAGATCTGGAAGCATTTTTCTTAATAAAACCAAAAGATGCTACAAATTGGAGGAAAACATAAGCCTGATTTAACCTTATAAATTCTGTGCACAACACTTCTCAAGGACATCGCTTGCCTTTCAAACTCTTCCAAATACTGGACACCAATGAAACCAAACCCAGGTTTATAACTGCAGTGGTCATCAAAACTCAGGATATTCCAAATAAAGAACCCAAATCATGATACTTATGCTTCTCTGCTCCTGCATGGCTATCCCATGTGTTGGATGGAGGGCTATGGAGCAGGAGGTGCTCTTGTGAAGCACAAGGAAAATAAGTGGGCAGCACTGCCAGCCAGCCAGTTCCCCAGCAGCACCTCCAAGTTTCCTACACAAAAGGAAAGGAGATTTCTCTTCCTCACTCATCCTGAAAAAATGCAGTTGCACCTATGCACCACAGAGCAAAACCAATGGAACACAGGACAAAGTCTTAGTGCACACTGGGCAGGAGCTCCATGGTTTTACACATCATGCAGAACCCATCAGAGATGTCCCTGCTGATGGAACTTGAGATTTCCACTAAAAAGGAAAACACGTAAGAAACATCAGAGCCACCTGGCACTGGCACTGCAGCCCCCCCAGACCAGGTGAAAAAGCAGCATCTACTCCAAGCTGTTGGCAGGTACAAAGAACACAAGGACCTATGGTGTTCACAGGGTCAACCTGAGAGAAAGGGGCCTCACTCAATTCTCTGACACACCCTCTGGAAAAGACACTTCAATTCTTTCCAAAAATTCAGGTTTTTTTTGCACTCCCAGCATCAAGATACAATACCAGTGGGGAGGACTGGAGCAGAAAAGATGCTAGTAACTGACACTATTTTACTGGACATGCTTTTAAGAACTCCTGAGGATGATGTTAGATGCCAGAGTGGGTAAAATATCCCTTTCCTCGGGGAAGCATTATGGGAGGCTTAAAGAAAATGAGGTGAGGTGCTCTAGGAAGACCCCAGTGGTCTCCAGCAGAGGTGTCTGGTGGCAGCTCTAAAGAACAGAGGACAAAGCAGGATCAATAAGATCAGCACCTTCATGGGGTGCAGCAATACACACACTCAATACTTCTTTACAATGTCCCTACTTGTACCAACATACATTTCAAACAATTCTAACAATAAGAATGCACGTTTTAGCTGGGAATTAGACCCCTCAGACTGAATGTCCATAGAAGTCTACCTTTCTTGGTTTTCCCAAAGCAAGGTGATGCTAAGCATTCAACCTTTTCTGTGCCACATTGTCCCTTTTGAATTGTTTTCTTCATAAGCTCTGCTTCAGCCTGTTCTGGGTGCAGCTGGTTGATCAAACAAATGCACCCCAGGAAGAAGTACAGACACTTAGACTGTGCTCAGCACAGCTCAACAAATGAACACAGTATAACTTCACCCATGCAGCATGGCATGGCACCTCCCCACCACAGCCAAGAAACAGAGGACCCCACCAAGGTGACCCCATTTCACCTGTACAGATGACACCACACAGCACTGCAAACTTACGGAAATGTTCAAGCACCTCTGCAGGAGGCCATACTGCAAAATGCAATAGCAGATGGGAGCAAGCACTTCTCCAGTGAGGTTGCATTCTCCATCAGGCTGGCGGGGTGGTGGAGAGGGGGGGGCTCACCTGACACAACTGGAATAAGGGGGCCATTCCCACAGACACTTTCCAGCACTCACACAGTTCTTATTCTTCTCCATAGCTCCACTCCATCAGCAGAATTACACGCAGCAGCAATCCTCACCCAGACCTCTGGTAGCACCTAATGAACTTGAGAAACTCCTGAAGGAAGAATTAGTTTGCTCCTGTATCAATAGCTCTTCCCATCTGAAAAGGGCATTGTCGTATAGGTTGACTAGCTAGGAAGATTTTTCCTTATATTCAGCCTGATTCCACTCTTTTAATTCCACCCCATTATCCCAGCTACACCCCAGGGCCCCATCCCATGTAACCGCCTTATTTCCTTGATATTTATGCCCTTTATGTGTTCAGGAGCTGTTATGAATCCCACCAGACAGCACTCAGCCCCAGATGCCTTTTCATGCCAGTCTTTGGCAGCTGGGTGATAGAGCTGATGTTAAATACAGCACAAATTCCCCTTCTGAAACAGCCCGGGCAGCACTAAGGGGCTGTAAGGCTCCAGGCCCCACAAGCCCTTGGAGTCTTTAACATAAACACACTCAGGTTTATCCAGACTTTGATGGAAAAGGAGAACTGAACATTCAAACATCACTTTTCTTGCTCTCCCCTGGCTGCTTGGCCCATTTAGCCTGCTCTTCCCACACATTAAAGGGGAATGTCTACGTTTATTACACAACTCAGTGTTAGATCAGCACATTTAAGTTGTTTACACTCAACTCAGCTGCCTCAGCAAAGAACCACTGAGCTCACTCTTATGGGATTAAGTTCACTATTTTCTCCTAATTGGGCCGAACTGGCTCCTAGGATGCTCCGTGGTGCTTTTATCTGCATTCTCCCACAAACTGGAATTGTGTATCTCCATACTGCATACCTGTTCTTATTCATCTTGGAGATAAACCTAAGAAGATTATACTGGTTGGCTTCTCAGGTTCCTGCAGATTATCACCCACAAGGTACCTGCCCCCATGTACGTGTGCCTTATCTCCCTCCAACACTTCCCAGTTTTGAATGTTTCTGATTTTATGATAGTGCCTGAAAAGTAGCCAGGGTCTCCCTCTGTGGTTTGCTCCTTCTAAAAACACACTCATTTTCTCATTCCTTCACTGCCTCCTTTGTCAATACACCATTTGGGACAATAACCTGAAAGCATTTATTGCTATCAGGGCCTGATATATATGTGCAGGTTTTCCAGAATCACTTGGTCTGTCAGCCACAGAGATTCATCACAGCATTGCGTGTCAGAAACTTGGAGGCAAGGAATATCCAATGTTTCCTGGAAGTCAGAAGAAATATAGTGACCATCCTTTCCTCCTGACCTAGCCTGACCTAGCTCTCCTTAGGCTGCAGAACATTTCTCTCTAAAGATTATGATTCTTTAATATGCACATTAAGAAAAACATGAGGCTAAAACACAAGTACTGCAGAAATTCAATCATCCTTTCAGACATTACCAAGCAGAGGGAATCAAAGTGTTCAATGGAATGCAGATACCTTTGTGCCTGAAAGCCCTGCCTGGGCTTCTGAAATCATAGAATCATTTTGGTTGGAAAAAACCTTTAACAGGATCAAGTCCAACTGTTAACTCAGCACTTGCCAAGGCCACCACTAAACCATGTTCCTCAGCACATCTCCAGGGCTTTTCAATCCTTCCAGGGACGATGACTCCACCTCTGCCCTGGGCAGCCTGTGCCAGTGCCTGACAACCCTTTCATCAACGAAATTTTTCTCAATACCTGATACAAACTCCTCATGGCACAACTTGAGGCCATTCCCACTTGTAACTTGGGAGAACAGAATGACAACTGTTGCGTGGGATGAGTCTCGCCGCGGGAGTCAGTCGAGCTAGTGCTGGCTCGGACAGTATCAGGAGCTAACTTTGATCCGTCCGGCTCTGGAATTCTGCCCGGAAACCACACCTACCGAACCCGGGCATGCGTGCCTGGGCTAGCCCCAGCTGGGCACAGGCGGGGGGGGCACTGTCCGGGCACTTGCTGCCTACAGACAACCACCTGGCCAACACCTCCTTTCAGGCAGCTATAGAGAGTGAGAGCATCCCTTAGCTTCCTTTTCTCCAGACTAAACAACCACAGTTCCTTCAGCCGCCTCTCCAGACCTGTGCTCCAGACCCTTCCCCAGCTTCCTTGCCCTTCTCTGGATACACTCCAGACATCCTCAGCCACATCAGGAAGGTCAGCTGGCTGATGGGGATTTTATTCATGTTAAATCTTTATTCAAAGCTTACAGCTTGGTCTAGGCAGGGCATGGAAGCTCCTGCAGGAGAAGTAGGACAATTACTTGGCCTTCAATTCAGAAATTGGCAATTTCTGAAAGCAGAGATGATAATGGGAGGCAGGGAAATTCTGGCTGCATCAGGACAACACAAGCTGGAGCCTGGCAAGCTCAGCCTGGGGGCAGTGGAGCCATCAGGTATGGATTCACATCCAGGCAAGGACTGCCTGAGTGGCAATTTGAGCCCAGGATCCCTGGAGACCAAGGGTCTTCCTGAATTATTTGTTGGGTTCAACAGGTGAACTTCGATTTCACCTTATTTGATTCCACTCAATCACCTCCCATAACATTTAATTACTTTTTATTTATTTATTTTCTGCCCCTCTTTCCCAGTGAATTTTTCTTTCTTGTATTTTTTTTTTTTTGTTCAGCCATGTGCAGATGATTGTCTCTTCTTAGAGGAAAATACCACTGTCCGTTTTCCCAACAATAATATCTCATAAATGCACAGCTTGGAATCATAAATACCAGAAATAAAACATTATTGAATAACACCAATAGAACTTTACAACTAGTTCAATACAGTATTAGTTTCAGGATAATAAAGTCTTATTTTCAAAGTTATTTATAGGACTTTCATCAGGTTACCTGGGATGTTATTTCACCATGCATAGCTCTTTTTTCTTTAATATTCAGCTTGAATCATCTCTGAAATCAGAGCTGAAAAACCTCTTGGTTAATCTGTTGTTTTAAGTGTCAGTACAATTTCCAGACAGTTCAAGAATTATAAAGGTTGAAAGGATCACTCCAGCTCATACCTCAGTATTCATTAATAATGACTTTTAAAATACCCTTTGAGAAAAAAAAATAAATTGTAGCCTCAAGTTTCAACACATGGAGCTTTGCATTTGAGTGGCTGCTCATGCTTACTTGAGCTCCTGAAGAAAAGGGAGTGATCCCAAGGATGGCATGAGGGCTAAAAAGCCTTTTCATTTCAATTTTCACTGTGGGAAGAGGGAGTTCTGGAGGAGTCAGTAATTACTGACTTGTCTGAGACACCATTTGTTTTCTAACTCCTAACTTATCATCCTGAGTGGCCCTCTGTCTGTGCAGCCCTCCAAGAGACACTGACCCTAAGCTCTGCTAATTGCTCAGGCACAAGAACTGCTGTCAAAAATGTACTCAGCAGGCATTTTCTTATGAAATCTATCAGAATGTCAGTGAGAAGTTTAGCCCTCAGAGATAAAAAAAAAAAAAAATTAAAAAAATGAGAATGGCATTTATGAGTTTGACAGGATTTTGCTGCAAAAGTTAAGGGGAGAGATGATGGGGTGGGAGAGACCCAGAAGAGGACAGGGGATTGCTGCAGATCCAGTACAATTATATTGGGGTCAGCCACTGGCAAGGCACCTGTCTGAGGTTTAGCATTGCACTGATGGAAGCCACTGATTTCCCAGGCATCCCCCTGACATATTTTAACACAAGAAAATGGTCAAACTGTATCTGGATGCCTCTATGAGGATTTTTTTTTATTTCCTTCAGACTTTCTCTGAAGAATGAATTCAAACATACTCAAACACTCATGACATTTGCAAAGTTTTGGAGGTTGCCAGTAACTGAGAGCTTTGGGTGTGCAGATTTTTCTGCCAACAACATAAGAAAATGCTCTTATTAAAATTAAAACTTCTGGCAAGTAAAGACAGCACTGCACTTGTTAAAAAAATTACATTGTTAAATAGATCAAATAAATATTTTTGACCCACAAGCATGGTCAGATCTTTTAATCTAGTAAACCATACTTGAAGACACATCTTTGTGGAATTGCTCACATCGTTGTAAAAATAATAAACATACAGAAAAAAGGTCATGGACTAATGCAAGACATTGCATTACAGAGAGCAAGCCACCTCTGCAAGAGAAGGAGTATGTAGTCGAAGTTCTTTCCAAAACCAGTTTAATGCTAACCTGCAATCTCATTTACCTAAAAATAATGAAAGAGGAAGGGAAAACCCACCCAAAATTATGATTAAAATGAAGAGAAAAGAACATTTACCAGATGTTCAGGCTCTCCACCTACGTTTATCCTCTTGATTTCTTACACTTCCTTTCATTTAAAAGATGTATTAATAAGATCATGGATCATAATAATAAAACAGGTGGCATTAAACCCCATTAATTTAGGCATAAGTTAAGGCATGCTACATTCCTTTCACCTCTTTACATTAACCATGGAAGGATGGCAGCCTCCCAGTTTTAAAGATTAATGAGAATATCTCCAGTGTCTTTGTTTTTCCAATTTCACTTTAACTCCCAACTTATCCTACCCTAGGAGCTAATCCATTCCCATTTCTTCTTCCCCAGAGCTCAGTGATCTAGACCTACACTTTAGCTATTCCTACACTTTACTGCTATCACGGATGAGGTTACTTCTATTGACATTGGAAGACGCACATAGAAAACCACATGGGAAAAGAAAACTTCACTATCCCCCTTTTCTCCATCTCTTTCTTACTGGAGCAACACATCAGGGAAAGTCAGGAGCTGCTAAACAGCCTCACTGCAGCTAATTATAAATAATATTGCTGCCTGACCTTTCTGTCCTTTCCTTGGTGTCTTCCTATAGGAACTAACAGCCAGCCCTATACTAGCAGTGAATTCTCTCCTTAGTTTTTGTTTAACTCCTGTTTAACTAGAGATGACAACCTTGGAATCATCCTGAAAAAGTGGGAAATGCCAAGGCAGGAATCTTATGGGGGTTATCAATCCTCATCCTCCACCATATTTAGCTTTATGGTAAATGAAGGCAAAAGGGGAGCAGGGAAGAGGGACTGATAGCTAAGGAAGAACCTATATATTGGAGGAAGGACCTCTATTATTTATGATACATGAACACATGGACAAGATCAGATAAACCATTGGTTAAAACAACACTGAAATTAAGAATTGTTAGCACTTGGGCAGAATTGGTAGGACAACAAGATGACAACAGACTCTGCCCAGCAGGGCACAGGCAGAGGCAAGGAGGGAACAGATGGATGAGAATGAAAGGAAAAGAGCTCACCAAACGCAGGAGTCTCATGGTCAGAATAACATCAGCAGGGATATCATCTTAAAATGGTATTTGAGAGAAGGGGGGGTAATACTTTAATGTATTAAGTGGTAAGTTTTGACCATTGATGTAGGCAGTGAGGGACATCACCCAAGGTGGCAGGGAAGAGGGGATCAAGCAGGCAGCTACCATGGAGCACAACCATATGGAACAGCCAGAACAGCAATGGGGGTCATGCTGCTGGAAGGTAGAGGCAAGGACATGTTCATAGAATCATAGACTGGATTGGGCTGGAAGGGACCTTAATCATCGAGTTCCAAGTCCCCTGCCATGGGCATAACACCTCCCACCAGCCCAGGTTGCTTCGAGCCCCATCCAACCTGGCCTGGAACACAACTAGGGACAGAGCAGCCACAGCTTCCTTGGGCAACCTGTGCCAGTGTCTCACAACCCTCACACTAAATGATTTCCTCCTTATATCTAACCTAAATCTCCCCTCTTTTGCTTTGAAACCCTCCCCTCTTGTCTTATCACTCCATGCTTTTGTATAAGATCCCTCCCCAGCTTTCATGTAGCCCCTTCAGATACTGGAAGGTGCTCTAGGCTCTCCTTGGAACCTTCTCTTCTTCAGGTTGAACAACCCAAACTCTCTCAGCTTGCCTTCAGAGGAGAGGGAACACAGCCCTCTGCCCCCCTCTGATGTTCACTGGGCTGATGAAGCTGAGGAAAAGGCAGAGATTGTTGTGGGGAGAGCTGGAATTCTTCTGAGAGGCAATGGTACATCCAAAATCCTCTCAGAAACACTGGCAAAGCCCCCGCAGGGTGTTCTGTGACTCCAGGCACAGAGATGCTTTCCTGTGCCTCCCAGCTGCTGGGGGGATTCTGCTTTTCAAGGGAAGGTTCGAGTTCACCCTCCTTTGATGCTTAACACAGTTTAGAAAACCACAATGGAATATTTTTTTCCCTGATATGGAGAGCAGAAAGCAACAGAATTAGAAGCTGGGCGAGATGAAAACTAACTACTGTGCAGGATACCACCTCAGGGGCAGGAGAGGGCAAATACATGCAAACATTTCTTGCTTCTGCCAAAGATCAGTCAGATTTCCAGAACTGGAGCCTGCTCTCATTTTTACAGTTTTGGGTTGTTTTTTTGTTTTGTTTTGTTAGTTTGTTGTTGGTTTGGGTGTTTTGTTTGGTTTTGGGTTTTTTTGTTTTTTATTTTGTTTTGTTTTTTTTAAATTCTATTATAAAATCAGTCCTGGCTTCCAAGAGTGTGAGATATTGCAGAGACAGATCTAAAACATGTTAATGCCATGAGAATAATGGTGACAAAACCTGGAGGTACTTTGTATGCTACGCAGGTACGTTTGGATTCCAGGCTTCCTGAATTTGTTTCCTGATTTTGGTGCTTTTACTTGTGCTTTCTGGTTCATATTCCACTGTACTTTTTACTGCAGTTATTGCAGTAGCTCCTTTAACAGTTTTTAGTCTTTCAGCTCTGATTTATTTATGGACAACTTCTTTTTTAATTAAAGTTCTTAAAACTTGCTGCCAAGGACTTTGAAATTTAAGGATTTGATTTAAACTACCAGAAAAAAGCATTTATGATCATGGTGGGATCCCAGTTCCTTCTTTTCAACACCAAAGCACAATTATATCTCTGTAATGGTTATGCTGAATATTAAAGGGAACAATTATTATGGGGCATTTGAACGACCCGAACATTAAAAAACCTGAAAGCATTAATCATAATTCCTTCACTGTATTAAAACATCACATGAGTAGAGCAGGAGCTGCTGCACTAAAGCAATAGTCATTAATCAGTATTTAAAATAAGACTGTTGCCAAATTATCTCTCAGGCTTAATTTCCTTGAACAGTATCATCCCACAGAGAGAAGTAGGGACACTAAGCTGACATATTACAGCTCTCCAAGAGATTACTGCACCACTGGCTATTGCTCACCTGCATTACTGGCCCCTGCAACACTGTGAGAGTCACTCCTCCATCTTATGGAGGTGAAAATGTCAAATTGAGTACCCATCTGCCTGCTAAACCAGCCAAAGGCTGCTCAGTAATGTAGGCAAAATGGAACGAGTTGTTTTGTCCAAACTCTACAGGCTGCAAATTTGGATTTGGTGGCAGCAGCAGAGCTGGATCCAAGAGAGGACACAGAGGACTGACAGCAGTCAGGAAGAGTTTCAGGATGCAAGGGTGGAAGGGGAATCAGTGTGTTTTAGAGGCCACTGAATTTGGGCTCCATGAACCTCTGGCAGCCCAGGGAATGTCAATCCTGCCTCCTTGAGGAGCCTCTCCTGCCCAACCCTTATGGAACAGTCCCAGTTCCCACTCCCTTGGGCACAGGAACCCCCTCCTGCAGAATGCTGGCAACAGACCCCTCACCTACGTCTGCAGCTGGCCTGTGTTTTTGCTACTCCCCATCCCAATCAACAGCCTGGCAAGAAAAGACTTATGGGAAAAAACCAACAAAACAGTAATATAATCACTTAAGAAAAGCTTCACTGAGAGCATATGGCTGTGCCACAGCTCTGCAGCAGGCTGGGTCAAACTCTCTGAAATGAGGAGCTAAATGCCAGCAGCAAATTTTTCCCCCTGTTGGTGATGATGAACTTCTTTCCTGCCTCCTCCTTCTAGCTGGAAGTGTTTCCTGCAGACATACTTCCATCTGCAAAGGCAGAATCTGTGCATCCCTGCCTGCCAGAGCACATTCCAGCGTGGGAACACCAAGCAGACCCAAGCTGCCATCCAAAATTGCTGTCCCAGGCTGGCCAGACAGGCAAGAACATGTGTGCTACAAACCATCCAGACATCATGCTCCTGCCAAAGCACATCACTGGTGGTCTCTGTTTGTATGATGTTAAAAGCCTCAGATCCAAGCCAGGAACAAAAATAAGATGGTCTCTAATCTAAAGATGGCACATACTATTTCAAATATATATTGTGCTGAGGAATAAACCATACAGAGAACAGGAGTTAGCTGTCTCTTTGCTATGCCTTTCATAAGTTTGCTCCCTCCACTTATCCTCCTTTTTATGGGGCACAGGAGAGCTATCCCTCAGCCTGCCTGCTTTTCCTTCTACCTTTCTTTTCCATGGCTAATTTTATCTCCCCCATGGCTTCAACTTCCATTTTCAACTAGCACTTACAATGTCATATCTCAAGTGTTCCCCTCCAGCCAACACATCATTTAAGCCCATCTCATTCTCACTGGGGCTGTCCCCATCTCACTCTCTCAATGACACCAGGGAGAGACACTCATGTCTGAACTTCTGTTATACCTTTTTTTATGCTGCCCCTCTGGAATGCTTAACTGGAATTAATATGAAATACTGATCTCCTTCCCAGTTTTCAGTACTTTCTCACAATCCACTCCTGCTCTAAGCCTCACTGTTTCCTGAAACCAGCCAGACATGACACCTAGGTTGCATGGCTCTGAGTAATACTGTTTTATTGTACCTAATCTTTAAAAAAATAACACTGCAAAAATAGCCTCCCCATCCCATTATGTCTACTGTTAACCTACATGGCCAAACAATCTCAGCACAACCACACTTTTTATTGCTCTTCGGTCCTTTCCCATTCATTGGTGATTTTTTTTTTTTTTTTTTACATTAGGTTCCATACTGATAGGCAACCACTTTCAAAGTCTTCTCTGTATAAACTGAGGCATTACCATAAAAGTGATAAGAGTGTTAAGAGCAAGCTGGTTCCCCTGCCTTAATCCATTTACCCTATTGTGCCTTCCAATAGTCAAAATAAAGGTATGCCCACGGGACACAGCAAAGAAACAAATTTACATACTGCAATAGTTACAACTGCAATTGCTTAAGGATAATTTACCCAATTATCCCCTTCTGTGGTATGTTGATGGGTCTGGGCTGATGGGTCTGGTAAAAGCTGATGCAAGAAAAAAAAAAAAAAAAAAGTATTTTATGTGACAAAGAGAACAATGCTGCACTAATTTAGAAGAGTTACAAAGAATAAAAAGAATTGCAAATTACAAAGCAAAAGAGAACGCAGTTGTTTGGGGGATTTGGATACTTGTGATATTTGCAGCAGCACCAAAACAATGATTTTTTTACATGAAGCTGTCTGCATCATATAAACGACCACTGTTTCAGCCCAGGGCACCATGCAAATAACGAAACCAATCTGACAGTCATTACTTAGTCTTCACACTCATTAGTTTTTTTTTTCTAAATCAGTATGATCTGATCAGATTTTTTTTCATCTGTTGATTAGATAAGGATCTGAATGCACCAGAATGTCTCTAATACTCACATAAGCAGCATTACAACACAGAGAGTCTCTACTGGAGAAAATGCACATTTTCCTCTGAAACTGCCTTTTACCTGCTGCTTAAAGGAGAAATCAAAATGCCTTTAAGGTGAGGAATAAAATGCATCTATCTCTTTGGTAGCACACTTGTAGTTTAGAAAGCACCTTCCTAACTGTGGTCTCTCCTATTTCAAACTTGTTATCCCACCTGAAGCATTCCCTCCAGGAATGTCACTGCTGCTTAGCAGCATGGCTATAGCTAAAATTTAGTGTCCTTACTGAAAAGCCACCTCCATACCAAATGCCTGGACTACCTAGCAGGAAGCTGAGGTAGAAGACAAGAGGTGAAACAAATATGCAGTCAAGACCATGGTGCAGATGCAGAGAATTTGCCATTTAAATGTATCTGAGACAGGCAAGTAAAGACAGAACAGAGACACTTCCACTGATGTTGTCCATTTGAACTACTTTGTGGCCACATATTCCCAAGAGTCTGTCAAGCCTGACCTTTAAAGGATAAGCAGCCTGGGGGCTACGTGGGAAAAAAAATGACAGTGGTATTTTACAATAGGAAAAAAAAAAAAAAAAGAAGAAAAAAAAGAAAAAAAAAAGTTTTTTTTCCTAGATTTGCACTATTTAGCAATGAAGACCTTTTTGAAAACTGTTCATATGAGTCTTTGTCTTAGTCATCTTTGACCTCACAGCCAGCATCCCAAAGCTAAACAGATTCAGAGAAAAAACAGGACAAGCCAATGGCTAAAAGTTCTTCTTAAACTTACCCAACCTATTTGTTAGAAATCCGTATTATTTTTATATTTGCTTGCTAGAAACTGTGTTCAGTAATAGCGTCCAGGCCATGAACTTGTAAAGTTTATTCTTCCATAGTACCTCTATGAAAGATTTTCTTATTTTCTCAGTGATCTCCTGGCCAGCATCATGTAGTCTTATTTATTTTTCATGTGAACAAATATTAATGGATTTTATGTAATTACAAGGTGAAAACACTACTCATCAAACAGAAATTGCCAACACCTCTGCATTTCCCATGATGATACTTGCAGCTGAATTCTTAAACTTACGTTTAATTTAAGGCTAAAGAGCTGCAAGGTTGAACATGGTGTATAAATAACTGCAGGAAAAAACCTATGGCCAAAGGGTACAACCAACCAGCCAGAGGAGGCACCTTTAGCTTCTACAAGGCTACCCATTCAGTGAAGCCAAACTGACCTGCTCTACTGATTTCTGCCCATTTCAACAGGATTTAAGTCATCTCAGTATCTTATATGTGGGTCTTCTCCAAAATAAGTAAGTACACGTTACTTTCAACATAGCTCATTTTTTTTCCTATTTTTTCTTTGTGTATCTGTGTGCATCCTGATACCCACACACATCTTAAGTCAAAATTTGTATTAAAAGTTGTGTTACTGCAAAGTCTGAACTCTTTCAGCACATTACAAGTCATGCATCAGGAAATAAACACAAAGATTTGCATTGCCTCCAGAACAGCAGCACAGTACAGCCCTGCAAGGCTTTAAGCAAGATAACACGTTGCTAGCTTAAGTTTCTTCTTACAGACATATAAATCAGGAAGGACTTATCTCAAGTCAGGAGATTCACCAGAGTGAGAGGCAAGTGAGATCCAGTGAATTAAATTATTGAGAAAGTTTATCATAACCAGACTGAAATTATCTGGGAACCAGACAGTGACACTGTGATGGTTCCATTGTGATGATGTTAGCATGAAACACACCACAGACCCCCAGAGTTGGATTTTAATATAAACGCAGTGCTATTAGAGCACTATTTTTTAACACGACTTCTCATTTGGTGGAGAACAATTGCTTCTAATAATAATATAACAACCAGATATTCCCCAAAGCAGTCACTGACAGGTTAATTCTGCCACTGAAACAGGAAGGTGACACTATTCCTGATTTCTTTTTGATACATAAAAAGGAATAAAAGAACCGGTTATAAAAATAAATGGGGAATATGTAATTAGATGCCAATTCCAGATTAAAGTATTCACCGACATTTGCAGAACCCTGAGAAAAGGCAGGTTGGCATTTTCAGTAACAGGGGTTGGCTTCCAAAGGGCACTGTTTGCACAGTGAGGGAACCAGCTGGTAAGTCACTAATCAAAAGGTTGAAAGCTCTGCCTGGGGAAGGAGACTTTTTCAAGTCAGAGAAACCAATGCTTCCAGGGGTCCAAATCTCAAGAAAGAAAAAAAAAAAAATTCACCCAAAAAACCTCAAAGGTAATGTGCCTGGTCATCACTTGTCAAGCAGATCAACAGGCACAACATGGGGA
The DNA here is from genome assembly GCF_036169615.1 of Heliangelus exortis. Taxonomy (NCBI): domain Eukaryota; kingdom Metazoa; phylum Chordata; class Aves; order Apodiformes; family Trochilidae; genus Heliangelus; species Heliangelus exortis. The sequence goes on from NC_092427.1 coordinate 6,090,928, forward strand.
TAAAAGGCACAACAAGGGGATAAAAGTTCAGATGGAGATGAAGAAAGCATCACTGAGAAGTCCTACCTTAGAGCTTGGGAAAGGCTGAGGAGGAGGCAATAAGTGGCAACTCCCAAAGCCCAGCAAAAAGAGCTGCTTCAGAAGCTATTAAAACAAGCAGCAAAATGTTCATTTGCTATATGAGGAGATAATCTGCCAAGAAGTGGAGCTACTACACTATGAGGCTGAATTAGCAATTAAAGATGGTAACTCCAAATTACATTAATACATGCTCCAATTGTCAGTGTGGTCACTGATGGTGATAAGCACATGGAAACTATCATGGACAGGATGAACACCTATTTCCAAAAGTCCAAAATGAGGAACTAATTTCCACCCAGAACAGTGCAAGAACTGGCATAGGAAGTTTCACATAGGGTAGCAAGTTTAAATAATTCAAGCAAGACAAGAACGGTACCGTAAAATCAGAAATAATAAATGTCATATCTATATTTAAAAAGGGGGAAAAAATTATCAGAGCAACTGAAAAAAAGCCCTTTCTTCTAAGCTCAGCAGCAGCTGAGCAGGTTGAGAAAGTTTTTCAAGGAACGAAAAATCAAAGCCCGTGAAGCTAAGAGAATTTGCGGGAAAACACCACATGGGCTCAGCACAGGGAAGGCACAGAAATCTGACATCTTTCTTAGAAAAAGCAAACTTGCTTTCCAGAGGAAGGAAATGAAATAAATCTCAGCTGTCTGATTTTGGTAAAGCTTTAACATCATGTCACCTGAGAAGTTATTAGTTAAATTGAAGATGAGGGATTAGCATAAAAGTTTTAAATTGGCCTGAAACTGCTAAAAGTAGGACAGTAATGGCAACATTAAATGGGGAATGTCAGGCTGGAGAGAAGCCATTAGCATCACTGCTGAAGGACTGGTCTTAGAGCCAGTCTTGGTTAATATTTCACCAATTATACTGGCACATGAATAGGTCCTGTTAAAAATTTTACTGAAGACAGAAGCTAAATGACATCTTTATGCTGACAGAGCTGGGATGGTTGTGGAGCAAGAACCACATGGCACCTGGATCAGAGCCCCAGAGAGGTTGCAGCTCAGTAATGAAGAGTGTGGGTCAGGTAGATGGGAGATTAAAAAAAAAATCAGCCTTGGGAAAATACTGGAGGGGTAGGGGGGGGGGAATCACAGGATGAAACACTATGCAATTTGGCTGAGAAATAAACCAGAAGAAAATGCAACCCAGGAAGCTATTATGTTAGAATTTCCCTACAAGACAGGATACAATTAGTGGTGTTTTATAAAGCCCCACTAAGACTGGTGTAGGGTGTACAAATCCAGACACTTAAGTTTCCCAAATTCAAGCTGAAACAAATGCAGAAGAGAAATATCAGGGTGATTGTGAGAATGAAGCTCCCATCTTGCAAGGAGAGGCTAAAAGGATTTGGTGTGTCTGGAAACCGAAAGCTGTGAGGTATGGCTCTCTTATCATTAAATAGAGATGTTTTCTTCCTATGAAGTCTGCAGGGCAACAAAATACCAGAGAGCAGAGCTTTTAGTACTAATGGAAACCAGCAAAAATGAGACAAAAAATAATATCCATTCAGCCAGGCTGGGAATGACAAGGTTTTTCAACAGGAGAGGACAGGCCAAGATGTTCTCTGGAGTAATACAGAGTTTGATAATGTTTACAACTGGCCAATGCAGCTGATGGGCAATTTCTGGGGCTGCACCAGAGAAATGAGTTCAGTGAAAACACCACGAGCATCCCACGTGAAACTGGAAACAGGTGATGTGATACCTGCTCCCCTTCCCATACCTCCTCCCCTCCCACAGGTCACCACCCATTAACTGTCTTGCAAACCTTAAATTAGCATTTAAACCATAAAAGGATTGAGCCAAACAGACAATTATCTTGATGAAACCTTGAATTAAATGCAAATTAAATTCAAGACCACTGAAAATTTGATCTTTCACTAGAGGCAGGGAATGAATTGTTTGTAATTAGTGGCTGTTAACTGGGTTTAGGTCATTCTGGGGTATCAAAGAAAAGATAAATTGACTTAAGCAATTACTAATGCAAAGCTATTAAGATAAACTCCTGGTTTTTACAGCTTGCTACAAAATGTAATTGAATAAATCAAACTAACAAACTTGTTCTCAGTACATGCCTCTAGATTGAAACGTTTTTTTTTTCCCCACCAGTGCTGAGAACTTCAGTTTAGGAACCAAGCCAGCCTAGCGTGGGAAGCACCACAAAAGTGCCCCATTGTGGTTTCCATCCAAACCATTAAGAGTTTTCATCTATTGAATCTAATGGAAAGAAGAAAAAGCCTATTACTTAGTGGAAGAATTTACTTCCTACCAAATTAGGAAGGACAGGTTACTTTTCACAATTTGTTTACCCTTATGCACATCAAATATAATAATAAAAGCCAGCAACAGTTTCACACAGTAAGACTGAAAAGCTGATGTCCTCCCTAAGCAAAGTGTAACTATAGACACACCGCAAATTATGCAACACAATTAAAATGAACTAAAACCAAATGCTTTTTTTCCACAAAACTTCAGGGAGGGACAGTACTACAACCAAAGCTACAATTTAAACTGATGAAACATAAAGCACAGACCTCTGGCAACGGTTTTACTTTACTTTAAATAGAATTATGTTATCTCAGGTTATTCTGGCTTCACCTGGTTCTGGTGTAATTCATTCCTAGGATTCATTCCCTTAGATGCTTGCAATACAATCCAGAAAGCATTTTACATTCGTGTGACTTTGAGATATCCCTCAAACTTTTGTATTTTTCCCTTTGTAACACACAAAACCTTTTTTAAGAAACAAATGTTCCCTATCCCCCCATTTAGAAGATGCTCCAATAGTGCTGCAAATGCTATTGGACACATTTCAGGGAAGCATGTGGAGACTGATTGTTCCTTTCGTTATTAACTCCATTGATAAACACAGATTTGAGCCAAAAAAATTATCTTTTCGTTTTTAGAGTCAAACTTCATCTGCTACCCATTCTGTCAATTAGATCACAATCCAGCAAAGATATGCAAACTTCTGGTATATGAAATGTCTGACTATTCTACAGGGAGGCCACTTTGTAGGGCTTTGCATACAACTTGGATCAAAGGTCTCACCTTCCCTGAATAGACAGAAAAAAAGGAATATGTTGTGTAAATTAATACTATTTTCTAAAAAGCAGAACCAATTCCTGGTCACTTAAAAGATAATTGAAATTTGCCCTTATTTAATTAAATGACAAGAGTTAGGCCAGGGACTATAGGGATACCATTTGGTTAGAATAACACTAGTTAGAAAAAAAAAAAACTATCTGGAAGACAGGTGATAAAACTGGTGTTTGCATCTGCTGTCACACAAGATGTCTCAGATTTATCAGCAGGCTCCAGAAGTGCAGAGCTGCCCTAAGCTCTTGGGGCAGCACAGGGTACCAGGAGTGCCTGGCCCCCCAGTCACAAAGTGCCCACCAAGCACAGACACAGGTCATTTATTCTGAATTACAGGGGGAAATTAGAAATGAGCCACGTAGAACCTGGATCCTCACACAAGTTTCTCACCATTGAGTTTCAAGTGCAGCCCGAGAGGGAGCTGCAAGGAGAATTCCTGACTGATGCAGCTGGACATGAAGGTGAAGTCACTCCCTGGGTCATCAGAAACTGAAAGAAAAGCATCTCACCCTTGGTTTAAACACAGATCCAAGACAAACCTCAACACCTGATTGCTCTTTTGATTTGATTACAAAGGAATTTTCATCCCTGGGTGTGGAAGTCTGAAAGCAAAATCTGAACAGATATAAATAAATAAATTCTGTGACATTTGTATTGCATAATAACATCTGAGTCTGGTATCAGCAAAAAAAAAAATCATAAAATGGGGCATTTTTAAGGCCAGGTTGGAGGAAGCCTTGTGCAATCTGGTCTAGTGGGAGGTGTCCCTGCCCACACAGTGGGGTTGGATCTTGGTGATCTTTAAGGTTCTTTCCAACTCAAACCATTCCGTGATTCTATGAAATCAGGTGTCTGGAACCAGCACTGCAGGGACTCTCACAGCCTCAGATGTGGTAGGACCTGTTAGAAAAGGTTATTGCAGTTTTTCTTTAAAAATCCTGCAGCATACAGAGGAAAGCAAATCTGCCTAAAATGAACATTTCACTCCCAAACAAGGAAACATTTTAGTGGTATCTGAAGGACTTAAGAAATCATCTGTGCTGCCTTCCCTCACCAAGCCTCTGGGTACCGTAGGGTGCTACATCATTGAGACAGAGTGAAAGAAAGGAAATGAAGCTAAAAACATGTTTATTCTTCCTCTAGCTGGGATTAATTTCTGAGGTAAGCAAGCAGATATGACCCAACTACAACTTGTACTTAGAAGTTCCTGTGTGATTAGTACTTATGCTGAAAATGCTGGTGTTTGCATACAGCTCCTGAGAGGATATTTATTATGCAGAAATGGAGACAGGAGAACACTGATGAAAATCTGGGAGTCATTTATCAAACACTGACCTGAAATGAATATTAAGAAAAACCTCTTTTATATGCAAATGTTTAATCTGATCACATTTAATCATCACTTTTTTTTTTCCTCAGGACTGATGAATTGTGTACATACTGGGCACTGTAAGATACAATCTTCCCTATCTCATTCTCAAAAAAACAGTTGTTTTGTCAATGGCTGCTCTGGGAACACATAAAATAGAAAATTAATCTCTTCTTCTCTTACTCACCTGTGAGACTATCCATAAAGCCTATTTTGTCTGCCCACCTGCTGATCACTCGAGGAATATCTGCTTTACATGGACCCAGTGCTTCCATTCTCTCAACAAGACAAACTCCAAGTACAATTGATTTCTCCAATGGATTTTCTAATTAATATCTATTGCTACAGTACTCACCAATGCTTGTGTTCCAACAAATATAAATCTGTTTATTTACTATCCAACTTTATAACCTGCTACTAGCTGGGGAAAAGCAACATGAAACAAAACCATCACTGCCCATGAGTTTAGAACATCCTGCAGCCCCTCTCTGACTGCTCAGAGGAGACCAATCCCCCATCCTCTAGCAGCATTAACAAGATCTGAGACTTAAATTAAATTATTGCATTCTGTAAATCAGACTCCTAACAGCACTACAAGCTGAATCAAAAGAAAATTTAAAGGGCTGGTTTGTTATACTATAGTTTTATCAAAACTGTGTACTACATTAACAAAAATTAATACCTTTGGGCCTGACATAGGACATAGATTTAGATCAAAATTTGAACTTAAAATTTGGATTTAAATCTAGGATTCAACTTCTCAAAGAGAACACCGAGTAGAAGGTAGATAAAAATTTGACATGATCCCTAGTTACAAAGGAGTAACTCCTCAATAACTGGATTAATAGCAGCAAAGATAGGACCACTTAGCTGTCAGAAGAACAATTTACAAATATATTTATATGTTCCAGATGGCCACTTGAGAGTACACTGAATTTAAATTAAAGCAACAGATTGGATTTACTTGAAGCCATTTTGAAAATTGAAACACTTATAAAGGGCCATATGTTGCGTTTGGTGACCCCTAAGCATTCCCACCAAACCCAAAATCAATGGAGATGCAGCAGGAAAGTGCAGTCACTGCAGCAGCATCACCTGAAAGCATGGACTGAGGAGCAGAGGTCTTCTTATAACCTGATGGCTGAATGAAAAACCTGAACTGTCTTTCAAACAGAACACTGCATAACAGCAACAACAAATGCATATTCATTATTTTCACCAGTTAAATTCATATATAATAAGGAATTCTAAAACTGGAATACAACCGAGACTTCATTACTTTTCAAAGTCCTTACTATTTTTCAGTATTACCCTTTTTACTCAGACTCTTCAGAACAAGAATCATTATATTTTTAAGCCTGCAGTTAATTAGAAAGTCCATGAACCTGCTAAAGTCACCAAAAAAAGGAAAAAAAAGTTCTCATCTTAGTAAAATCGTAATTCAAAACTAACTTGTAAGAGAGTAAAAGGCACCTAAATTTAATAAATATTGGAATAAATTTTGAATTTAATTGAATAAATTTAGACTGGCCAGCAGAGCTGACATAGTATTTGGTTTAATTAATTGTCAAATTTCATACTAATTAATTTCCAGTTCTCAAACTCCTGCAGAATAGCCTGGATAAGTCTTTCTGACCCTCAGAAAGACATAGACAGTTTTATGTAATGTAGCATGGTACATTTAAATTGTATTACAGTAAACCATTTTCACCTAGTAAAAAGGAATTTTATAACTTTTGTTAATTATTCTAAAACATTACTTTAAGTAAAGCAGTTTTAAGAAAATGAGTAGCAAATTTTGGTTTCAGAAACAACTAAGACTGTTGAGTCACAACACTGTAATTACTTACAAAGTTATTTAGGAAATCCAAACCTTAAAAGTAAGGTTAAGAGAAGCTGAGCAGTTTGCAGTGTTGACACCTTGCAGGGGGCGGAGGAAGAACCCCAAGGAATTCAAACAACTGAGAGGTGGGACTCATCCATCCCATCAAAAGTCCCAAGAAACATAAGTGAAATCATAGCAAAGCCGAACGAACCAACAGAGGGCAGCTGACTCACAGGTATATGAAATTCTTATTCCTCCAGAAACTCGTGGCAAAAACTCCTTGCCATCAATGTAATCCAAAGTGACAGCAAATGTTTGTACCTGCAGTCTGTAATGCCAGGATTGGACAAAGCTTTGCTAGGAGAAATAGCACATGGCTTCAGATAAAAGAGATAATATTTGAGAAATGGAGATAAACCTTTCCAAGTTCAAACCAGATGAGTGCTCTGAAACACCAAAGTCAAAACTGCTCAGATAAAATTTTTCAATTTCTGCAGAAATTCTCAAGCTTGCCATCTTTGTATCACTGCAAAAATTGAAGTTTGCATACTACACTTACTCTTCAATAGTTACTTGTATGGAGAGAAGTATGATTGTTATAATTAAGGTTATAACCATCATTCATTAAGGAAAAAACACAACAGTAACCCGCCAACCCAAAAAAACCCAAACATTAAAAGTGATTGTTCTAATTTTTTGACAACAGCATATGGTTCAATATTAGCGCCAAATTAATTCTCCACTGAAACGTAAACAGCCACTTTAAGTCTGCTTTTTAAATTATTAAAGTGTAGCTAACATCTGTTTACTGGGAAACCACAAATGAGTCTCATCCCTTTTAAAATTAATCTGAAAGTCTAACAAACACAGAGACTATATTTGTCATCAAACTATAATCAATGCTGGGTAAACTTCATTAAGTTTATGTTTAATTATCTTTGGTTCTGTGTTTGGACCAAAGTTGATCTGAAACACCTGAGACATCACTGTGAGCCACATCTGTCCGTGAATCTGAGGGCAAAAAAATGCACCCTTTATAAAATGATGCAAGTTTCCCAGTTAAGTTGCAATAAGGGAAACAGCTGACTCAAAAATAATATAAATTATAGACAGATTAAAAGCCCTCATAACTTTTAATTAAGCAATAAATCACAACAGACTATGCAGGACTGCTGATTTATGAACTCCTCAAGTGAGAAGCAGTAAATAAAATAAGGTGGGACAGAATATACATCTTATTGGAGAAGAGGAATCTATCCCTTGGCATTTCATTCATACATAAAAATCAGGTTTAGTTTTTTCCTGGTGGCTATACCCCGCAACACACTTATTTATAACACAAAGACTCATCACAATCTATAGGTAATGAAGAAGGATTAGCTGAACTTCTGCAAATCCGTATCTGCAACTCTTTTCTTGGTGTCTCTGCTAAAACAGGGACTTCAGGAGGCAGGGAGAGCCACAGACAGCTCTACAGTGGAGACTGCTTCAATTTCTCCTTTTGTTCCCCAAACCTGCATCTGACTACAATGAATTTCAGCTTTTGGAAAACAGCCCTTGCAACCAACTGACCTCCCTGACATGGGGGATGCATTTGACAACTTCTCAGAAAGCTGTAATTGGGCCTCAGAATCCAAAAATCTCAAAGTAGTTTATATTCCAGCTAGCAATCTGATAATGCTGAGGATCTTGGTGCTGTCACCTAAACAAGATGCAAATTTCATGTATTCAACTCATAGTTCAAAGGCAGACATTTAGCTGGTGGCAAATCCAGCACAATCCTTCCAGTCATGTGAGGAGAGATCAAGAGGAATGTAGAAGGTCATTTTCACTTTTATTCTGCTGTCTTGAAGGAGGAAACCAATTAAACAACCCAAAAAGAAAAGAAAATCGATTCCTGAATCTATCAATCAGCTACAGAGCATAAAACAAAGCAAGCTGAACAAATGATATGGGTATAATTTCTGGGAAATGGTCACAAGAAACATCTGCACCAGAAAAAAATATTAACATGTGTTAAGTATTAATCAATCATAACTGCTGCAGGAGGAACAACACAGCAATATTAAATACTTCCAAAAGGCAAGTCCAGGCTTATTTTAAGGACCATAATGCAAGAGGTATCTTGATAGCTCTGACAGAGTATCTGACAGAGTAATTCTCATAGCATAGATCTTCATGTCCATACTCCCTGATGGAAAAGCAACTCCATTTCCAATTATTCTCATTCACAAAGGAATGTCAGAAAGTAGGAAATTTCTGCTCTGAATGCTCAGGATATGTTCACAGCATGCAGGCAAGTCAGAAACCTTGAAGAAACGTTATTCCTCTAAGAATAAAGCCAACCACCTGAATGTGGGCAACTTTACTCTGAGGACACAGAGAACCTACTAGATACGAACAAGAAAATTCAATCTTTCTAAAAGACACTATTTTCCATTGGGAAAAAAATAAAATTAAAAGTGACCAAAATACTAATAACCAAGCTGGTGCATACCTAGCAGAGTCAACACAGCAAACCTCAGTATAGAGGTCAGGATGAGACACAAAGGCAGTCAGTGCACCAAAGAATGTATGAAATAGTCTTGTTGTGTAGAGGGAACTCACTTCACTGCAATTTTTCCAAATCAGAGCTGGGGGCAGACTGTCACAACATCCTTCCTTAAAGCTGCTTCCTAGAATAGCCTCACATTGCTTTCTGACAGCAGTAGATGCTTAATTGGGCCAACACCAGCACCTAATTTACCAAGCAAATCCAACTCAGCCCAGCCCAATCCACCCTTCATACAGGTTGGATGCTCTGCACCATAACTCAGATCACACACACCAGCTCCCTAGACTGGACAGAGCTGGGCTGCCTTCTGCTGAATGTGCTCCTGTTGAACATCTTGCTGCTGTCTTGTTGGATTCACACTTCAGAAAGTTTTGAAATCAGGTGACATGTTCTACAGAACTATAAATTATTGTAATTAACTTCATTGCTTGACTTAGAATCTATTTCAAAAGAAATCTCCACGTCTTCTATAATAGCAAATACTGTTTTGTAATCAAAACCATCATATTTTGGAAACTAATTTTGTACAGAAAAAAATCATAAAAGACAGTACAGAGAAGGAAGATGTGTCAAAACCTCCACTTAGCTTGCCAAGAGCAAAAGGGATGCTTCTGTGTAATTCACTGTTTCTGAAAACTGTCACATGCGATAAAATGCGTGATGCCAAGTAGCTGTTTTTCACATCTTCTACCATATGAAAAGGTGAAGACATGCTAAAATTTCTTATTCTGAATACTATGGGGCTTGCTCCAATTAGAACAGAAGCTAAGTCCTAATTTTACCTGTTATGAAACATTTCCCCTTTCGACGATCCTGAGAACAAATTGCACTGCGAAACTTTCCACAAAAGAAATAGAAAACTTTTTAAAAGGGAAGAAGGAGAGGAAAAAATACCCAAGATTAAATGTGCTGCCAAAGAATAACCAAGGCATCAATCCTCTGTGTTCTCCTGCTCCTAAGACAAAGACAAGCAAGAGTAAGTTCAGTCTCGGTGTTAGACGCTGTCACGCTGATTTATGACACCCAGCGTACGCTGGGCCTCCAACATGACACATTGTCCACCAGAGATTCAGCACAAACCAAACTTCTTTCCTTACAAAACATTGCCCAAACTAATTTAACTTCAGTTTCTCAGGTGAAATGCTAATACTTTCTTCACTGGGCTACCCAACTGTCTCCCATTTAACTCCCTCTCCTCTGCAGAGAAATACACAGGACAAAGCGCTGTTGGCAGAACTCCTCTCGCCCTATGTTTTGCTGTATTCTATCATATTAAACAACAATTTTTTTTTCAACAGCAAACATAGGAACTGTATTTGAATCAGAAATAATTATGGGTACATTTCAGTATCAGAGATGCAAACCTATCACTTTATTTTACAGCAAAACTCCTGCCTCGATACCTATTTCATCAAGGGGCTATAAAAGGCATAAAAACAGAGTTTAAACAGTTAGCACAAGGCTGCTAATTTTTGTGAATCCCGAGTAATTCTGGGAAGGAGTCAGGTGCTTCGAGTTATTTAATTTCACAAAGTGCAAATGGATTGTCACAATTGAAGAAAGCACCATTACACCACATATTAGTATATGGTATTATTACAGAGATGTTTAAAGGAGCTATAGAGGAAAAAAAAAAAAAAAAAAAAAAAAAGTGAAAAAGACTTGTTTCTTTGTTTTGTAAGGCTAAAGCTTTTAATGAGTAGCAATGGAGAAAACATATTTAAATGGCTCTTTATTCAACAGAGAACCTGCAGGAGAAATGAGAATGAAGTGTAGATGGCTACTGAAGATGATGACAAGAGTACTGTATGCTGGGAATTACATTACAGACTACAGAGCTGTGATCCTGAAGGACAGCCTGGGGAACAGCTGTACTTTCCTTAGGAAGAGAAGCAGTTCCCACCCACATGGTACACTCTCCAGACACTGACTTTGGAAAGATTTGGCTTGCTACTTTTTCTCATTTAATAAACTAAATTACTATCCAGTAGCAAAAGTTTCAGTCAGAGCAAGAAAAGTGTAATAAAACCAGGAGGTTCTCAGTATTTTGTGACAATGAAAATTCTCCCAGATTGGTGTAGCAGGCAAAAAAAACCAACTTGTCATTCTTATGCTACTGTAAAAACTCACTAGAAGCTGATGGTCAAATGTGTTCGATGTGTTCAGCCTTTTAAGGCTGACTGGGAGGAAATCAGATCTTCCGTAGGCAAAACCAAGATTAAGGACAGGATTTTTTTTCCCAGAAGTTGCACAAAAAGTAAATGAGTATTGAGGAAAAGGCAGTATAGAGGAAAAGGAAGGTCAGCCATGTCCTTGCATGCCACAGAAAGGGATCTTACACAGTTGGTGTGACTGGATCAGGAATAAATTCCTGGAAGCTGAAGAGCAAGAGATTTGATGAGTGCCTTGAAAAAGTTCAGTGACTTTTCTGACAATTAGAAATCTATATTATAAAAGATGTGATTTATGCAGGAGATATCTATAGCTAATACCTTATAAACAATACTCTTGAAGACAAATTACTGATACTGAGAGGTAAAGGCTATACATCCAGGGACTGGATGTGAGATAATTTAGTGACAGCAATGAAAGACAGTACTGAAAATGCTTCATATAAAGTACACACACATACTTATGTAAGCATGTTTAAAAATATATTTAGGCAAGGGAAAAGCAGCGTACCAAAACAAAGCATGAAAAATAAACTACAGTCAGACTCACTTGTATTAAGAGAATAAATATTTTAATAATTCACTCTCTGATAGGATACAGAGATAAATGAAAAAGGTTGCTAATAGTATGTGTCAGCAAGTAAGGACAGAAATATAACTTGAAGGAAGAAAAAGAGGTGAAATACAGTAGTAACATGTTGCTGACTCAAAAACTTTATTGTATACAAAAATATTGCTCTGAGAGCAGTTACCTACCTAAGTAAAAATAGACTTTCTTTCATTACAGTGCTCTGTGACCAACCAGCCATGCTTAGGTCCTCAGAGTTCCTCCGACACAGCTCAACAGCATTTTTGCATCATGGAAACTTATCCAAAAGACCAAAAATTGCCTAATAACCAGTTACTGAATGTCAGCAAGGTGAACTCTTCTCTGCATACTACTGCATTGATTTTCTTTGGAGATTTTTATTTTTTTTTTTTTCAGAATTATAGTATGAAATTCCCTGGAAACATCTTCACAAAAGGCTTTTCCTGAAAAGACCTTTCTTAACATTGCAGGTTAGGGAAGAGGAAAGATCACACAAACACTCTGCTCTACCTAAGTCTCCAAACCCATTCAATCTTCTGCATTCTAATGGTGAGTTTTCAAAGGCTACAATTTTGTAAGGTTTTCACTTTTGGAAAGAAATGACACTTTTTTTTTTGGCTGATTAAAAAGAATATGTTTTCTCTGCTGTGTAAATGGAACTTGCAGTCATTTTCAATAAAAAGGTTGCCAGAATATTCTCATGTCTTCACACCTGCATCTGATAGCATCTGTAAATGCAGCACTGCCCTCCTCTTCCCTTTGCTTAAACTTCTGTGTAAAATTTCAGGAAAAAATACTTACAATTATAGTGTGCAAGGTGTCTATATTTATATATACAGCAGCATATTCAAAGGGAATAAACTACTTGCTACAGTATTTGTCCTTTAGCAGGACTGGGTAAGAGAGGGAGGAAGGAGAAGGAAGGAAAATCTTGACAAGAATATATATTAGACCAATCAATAAAAAGATAATCCTTGGAATTCATGAGTCATTAAAGTAAGATGCATTTTTGTGTAGTAATCCTAAAAACCTATAAAAGAACATTCAAGCAATAAACCCCCATAATTCATATTTAACCTTTCATCATGTAGAACAACCTATTAAATAGCTTAGCTACAGCATGCTGTGTAAGCTTTTTCAAATAAGAGAACTAGAAAAATGTAAATGCTACACCTCTTTTAACACACATTGCACAGCCAAGAACATCTGCCAGCTGACCCCATAATCCAATTGCCTGTTCAGAAGCATTCCTACCCTTAGATAAGAGAAGCGTGGTTTCTACAAGCAATGCCCCTTTCCTTCAAGACTTGGAGCAAAACCTAGTTTTCAGCTCATCAGCAATTTTCAAGCATTTAGGGATACAAGACAAAATCCAACACATTATATGGATCTGCATTAAAACACTGTCAACTCTTCCCCCAAAGACTGTAACTCAATTTATAGTTTCACAGGGCAACAACACAGAGGGAGTTTAAGGCTGAAATGACTACATCAAAATTGAGCGACTATTTCAGAATCACCAAGTGCACGCAGCCCAGGTCACTTCTATCAGAAAATAAAAAAACCTGAAATGGAGCCCTGGAAGGGCTCAGCATAGTCCACTGACTATAGTAGAAACAAAAAATATATAAAAGCTGAATTATTTCTCCTAACTCAATGTGATTACTTCTCACATCTACTGTAAGAGAAGTGGACTGCTTGAGAAGCAGTATGGGCAAGGCAGGGAAGGCATCTGAAGGATGCTTCAAGATGCTTCAGAAGAGCAAAAACCTCTGTGGAATTAAGAGCATAAGCCCCAAGGGATATTCTGCAGTAATAGGCTGTGTCATTATCTCTGTATAAAATTAAACTTCTAAAAAGTTCTGTCCTCAATACACCAGCTTGCTGAACTACACTGATGGAACTGGTTCTAGGACAGTCTTTTCTGAAAGAGTTTATGTGACAATTATTTATATTCATCAAATAAATTGTTCTGAGCACATAAATTGCTCCTCTCTCTAGAGCAGCAGCTTTGCTCAGGTATCTGTATGGGAACAGCCCTGTGCAGGGAATCATGAACTTATTTAGGTTGGAAAGGACCTTTTATGATCATCGGATCCAACTGTTAACATGGTGGGAAATGGTAAGAGAGAATTCCTGGAACGCTGCTTCTTGTAACACTTTCTGTAATTAAATTTATGTCAAATACCTGAAAGGCTCTGAAAAAAAGAGACTTAAGGGGATCTGTCACGAAGCCTAGAAAACACCCTTCACAAGAAGAGGGTGAAAAGATTACATGGCTTAATGAGATAAAGACACAAATTGACTGAAGACCTTAATTATAAGACACTGGAAAACAGAGGGTTCTCCAAAGTAAATGATAAAGCAATAAGAGCCAAGCTAAGAAGCAATAATTTAAAATAAATAAATAAATAAAAATACTGGAGGAAATAATAAGAGAAATTTACCAACACCTGGAGGAGTTTATTATTGGCTCTGTTACCTAATGTCTTAAACAACTGTATAAAACCCAATATACCGGAGGAGCCAGTGAAAGACAGAGCAAATCTCAGCATCAAGGTAATTTAGCTTTCTCACATCTGATATCAAACAAAAGCAAGTATTTTACTGTAGCCATTTAACACATATCATATAAAAATAATTAGGATGTCACATACTTGTATAGAAAGAATGAAAGAATCTCTAGAGCTTTTTTAAACACCATCCAGACCAGGAAACAGAAGACAATCTGCCTTGTAGTGGATTAATGGCACGTGTCCAGCTCAGCTAAACAGCAGCACAATCATTAATTACCTTTACTTTATGGGTAGGCAACTTGCATCTTCTGCAATGTACCCAGGGCCCATGGTGAGTCTAAATCTGAGCCAGGGTTCAGTGGGTGCAGAGCAAAACTCCTTCCAAACTACTCAAAGGACTAAGAAGCATCTGGGGAACCCATGAATAGAATCATGCACACAATATGTGCATACAAGTGCATATCTGAGGGTATATATACATACATATGTTTATGAACACACTTATTAGCACAATTTCTTCTTACTCTAAAAGCTCTGAGCTATATAGGATCTGGTGCCACCCTATAAATCTAAATTGGAAAAAGGTAACCCATTTGTGCTCTAAAACAGCTCAAAGTAGTTTCTGTTTATATCCTAAAAAGAAAAAAAAAACCCAACAAGAAACAAACACAACTCAAAAAAAAAGAACCAACCAAAAAACACCCTGATAATCAAAGTGCCACAAACCAAAAGGAACAGACTTTAATGCAGTTCTAAGGTGTCACTATCAGAGCCTGCAACAGAAAGCCCTCTAATGAATTCAGTGGGGCTTATACTGAGTTGTGTGCTCTTGGTAAAGAGGAAAAAAAAAAAGCCCCAACTACGTTTATATTAATGCCAACTGTGGCACTTGGCAAGCACCGAGCACTGATAAACCATACAAAGACATAATTTCCAATTTTAAACAATCTCTTTCCTTTAATATCTTCTGAAAGGCTTTTGAAATTAGCAAATCTAATGTGTGTGGGAATAGGCAATTCTTTATAGCAGTAAGTTTACTTTTAATGGAAGTAGTCTGCTGTGTCTATGGGTAACAAGCCCCAGTATCTTTTCATTACAAAGGAGCTTATTGCAACCACACGGCTTACTGTGGGATTTCATTTTGCCTCTTTGGTGATCTGTCTGATCTATTAAGAAAAGCATTGAAGTACGGACAACATACAGTTTATTGCAGTTTTATATTTTCATAGTCCCTGCTGCTTCTGTTAGGCTACTGCCTACGAATTTCAAATAGTATTAAGGAAGAAAAAGAAGAAAAAAAAGTTTCCCACAGGAAAAAAAAAAACAAACTGCAAAGAAAATGAGGTGAGTTCAGACTGAGGTATTAGAAGTTGTGCTGCACCCTGGGACACGACTGCTGCAGCAAGTGTTGTACAGAAAAACACCTGGATCTACCAGCTCTGGCACCTACAAGCCATACACAAATAAATCTTTGTACGAACACAATAGAAGTCCTTCTTCACATCCCACACAGCATAGTTTTTATACATATATATTCATGATTCATATATGAAGTCCCTTCAGAGTGACTGTTTCTGTCCTATTAATTAATTTTCATGGTTGAATATCCAATAAAGGACAGTCAAAATTCAATAGTACTTCATCAGTGTTAATTATGCTGAGAATGAATCAGCAAATGTAGGAAATCCATACTAGTTTTGCAGAAGCACATAGAGTATTAAGTAGAATTTGGATAGATGCTGATCTTTTTTTACGAGTAGCAATTTAGAGATTATTCTCCTCTGATGGGATTCTTCAATACTGAATATACAGAGATTAATGTTCAAGGGAACTAATGTTGTGTTGAAGGAAAATGTTGCTAAAAATAGCAATATACATTTAACGAATGTTTCTGTAGCAGCCATAGTCTCAGAGAATTAATTTTTTTTAAAATATCCCTGACAACTGAGCTCTCTAATGCCTAGACACTGTCAGGTGGTATTATTCATCAAGACCTTCCCTTGCTTTGGAAGATAAAACTTTCTTCATACAAGAAGTACAGGGTCTCAGTCAAATTCTGCTGTTTAGATGAGCATCTCCCCCTCTATCCTCAAGACATTTGAGGATTGCCCACAAATTCTGACCCAAGGTGGAGTCCCAAAGGTAACTCCTGGCAGCACTTTTGATCACAATTAAAAATACATCAAGCACAGAGAGCTTTCTGTTGGCTCTTTAACACTGCTTACCTGATTCTTGAGATCCAGCTTGGGGCAGGGACGACCTCCATTGTAAGGTTTCTCCTTAAGCCACTTGGATCGGACTTTCACCCCTGGTCCACAGGAAGAGCTGCACGGGGACCAACTGGACCAATCACTCAATTTGCAATCAAATGGGCAAGGGACCGTGCAAGATTCTTCAATGTAACCTAAACCAAAAATTTAAGACAAGTTTTAATCACCATAACTGCTGAACTCCCATCCTACGATGCCTCGCTGGGATCTGTGTGATAACACAAAAGGACAACTTCTTTAAGAGAAGGCATTTGGAAGGTTGACATCCCAACATGAGATTATGATATTATTTTCAAAGCACAGCAGACATTGAAACTAATTTCTACTTGGTTTAGTTCAATGCTCATTAGGAAGGCTGTGGTAAAACTAATGGCACTAAAAAATGTTTCTGCTGTGAACCTGGTAGTCACCAGCAGGTGGTGGTGATCTTCCCCATGAGATTGTGGTCATAATAAACTTTGAAGAACTAAAGGTACAGCCCAATTTTGTACTGCTGTAGTATTATGCCAGCCATCTCCAGAGCTGGCACTGGCAGGGGTTCAGAGAGTCACTTCCCAGGAGAGAGAACCAGAGGATGGGAAAGGCATCAGAGCTGTGTTCCTGGTAGCTCCCACAAGATGTATGGGGGACCTGCCTGCAGCTGGATCACTGTGGGATTTGGTCTTGGGAGAAGCAGATGAAACCTGCTTCCCACTTACTTCTGGGAGTTCTCTTCATACATCTTTCCTACTATTTTGCCTATTCTTGGTTTCATATATGCTATTTTAAAACTTTGCTTTAACCTTCACCTGGCTTGACACAGAATTTCTCCCAAGACCATCACCTCTTAAAATCAGAATACCAGACATCTGCAGGACAGCACCTTGCTGAATTAAAATCCCACAGGGTTTCTCAGGGAAAAATCAAGGTTCCTCCAAAGAGGCACAACACCAAAAGCTGGTTTAGGAGCTGGCATATGGGAAGAAAGATTTTTGCAGAGCCCTTCACTAGCTGTGGAGCTCCAGGTGTGCAGAAAGGCCATGGAGGGTGGCCCAACCCTCAGAGTCTCCAGTCTCAGGCTGTCAGTGTGGAACAGCTTCTGCACCTTCCTGCTTACCATGCTGCATTCATTCTCCTCGACTTTTGCTGTATGCTTGTCATGTCTGTAGGTACTATTTTAATTTAAACAAAAAAGAGATTTCATGGTAGACCATTAAAGTCAGCAGCTGCTAAGATCAGCTGTTATTACAGGCAGCTTTGACCCTCTGACAGCTCTGGAAATGATGGCCATGGAAATAGCTGAATTTCATCCCTACCATCTTCCTGTTGTTTCTCATTTTTATGCCCTTTCTTTCTGTTTGGTTTTCATCAGACTAACAATCCCCCCCTATCCCTTACCTACAGAATACCAAAAGCTCTTCAATTACTCTCTTATGAAGGGTTTCTCCACTCCACAAAGGGACAGTCACTGCAGCAGGGAGAAAACAAACAAAGAAAGAAAAAACCCCAAACAACAGAATTCAGAAAAAAAAACCCAGTAGCAGCTTCCTCCAAAACCCCTGAACAGCCCCAAACAACCAGGAAACATCAAGGCTGAGGCATGGAGATTATTGTGTCCTGAAGCTGGATTTAAAGATCTCCCATGCCCAAACCTGCCGCTAAGTCCAAAGCAGGACTGCATTACATCCTGAGCACTGACCCACCCCACAATACATTGCCTCCTTCCTGGTCTTCATGCTGAAGAAAGGTTTCAGCCTTATTTAGGTATCCCTGACTGGAAAAATCTCCTTCTTCTAGAGCACTGATGTAGCTTTTGTTAACGGTGCCTTAAAAAATGTTAGGAACAACAGGAGTTCCCTCCTTTGGTTCAATCATAGAATCTCTTAGCCGCCAAACCCTTAGCCACCTATTGATATGATAGGTTTTCCTACTCCTCTCCTCATTCATCTCTGCTACTGCAGGGATTGAGGCGAACACCACCTGTGCTCCTGACCCATCAACTAAATGACCCAGTGCCTTGAAGTCCTTTTTAATTGTCTTGGTACTTCTTCCATTAATGTTATCACTGCCAGCCTGGACTACCAACAGGGGATAATTTCAGAGGGCCGAATTAGCTGGGGGAGTCTCCTACTAATGTCCCTCACACAGGCCCCAGAAAGGCAGCAGACCTTCCTGTGGGATGGGTCCAGTCAACATATAGGGCCCTCAGTTCCCCTCAGAAGGGAGTCACCAACTACAACTACCCTTCTTTTTTTCTTTGTAGCTGATGTTGTAACCTGTCTGGTAGATGGGGGGCGAACAGGAGACCTTCCAGACAGATCTTCCTCTTGTCTGTCCTCTGCCTGATTCTCTGAGTCCAGGGCGTCATATCTATTCTCTAAGGGCACCCGGCGAGATGGTGGGGGTTGGGAGGGGATTCTTTTGCCTCTCTGATGAGGGACCTGTTTCCATTCCCTCCCATCCACCTGGTTTGCTCCAACTGCCTGATGGCAGGAGCGGCAGGGCTTCACCATCTCCTTCTGGACTTCTTTTGGGTTAGAAAGGGTATGACTCCACCAGTCAATTTCCCTTTCACTGTCCCTAATACTTCTTAGGGACCTCTCTCCCTCCTTGAGCTCTGCCACCAGGTACAGGAAGTCATCCACCTGCTCACATCGCACACAGACTCCACTCACACTGGTGCTAACACCAGGCTCAGACACAGCCAGAGGCCTGAACAGCTACGTCCCTCTTGCTGTCCCTCTTCAGGGCTTCCGTCTGTGTGGACACACCCTGCGTCTTAACAGCACCAGGTTTTGCTTTTTTGGAGACCACTGCTCCTTCAAGAGAGCTGGGAGCTGGCTGTGCCCCTCCTGCTTGCCCTGCCTGTGCGAACTGCCTCGCTGACTGCTGTGCCCCGTTCCTGTTTGCCTGCTCCCGTTTGCTGTGCTCCCGCTCACTGGTGCTCCTCGCAGCCCTCACCTGAGGTGACCAGCAGAAGGTGGAGCAGCTCTTTGCAGCCCTTTATATCCCTCTCTGCAGTGCTGGGTGCTGCCCCCTTATCAGCTGATTGGCCTCACCTGAGAGCACCAGCAGAAGCAATGATTCTCTATTTCTTCTCCTTCCTGTATGATGCTCCTGTTCCCTCTTCATTTACAGGAGCCACCCTGGAGCCTGACAGCCACAATCATTTCCACAGTCACTCAGGCTGTAACTCTTCCTTAAGGCTGTAGCCCTGTCCCTACACAGTGCCTTCTGTTTTATTTTCCTACCTCTTCTCTCCATGTATTGGGTCACCTTTTCATTTGCAGCTCCAGGGCCACTGGAACTGGGTATTTTTATTATTTCTGACCCAACTCATTACCGTGGTATTTGCATGTTTGATGTATTTCAACTTGGCATGTTTGGTATTTCTGTCTAGGTGAGATCACACCCATGCACACACATATACAAATATTTCCAATATAGACTCACTTTCCCCAAACAAAACTCACAAATATCCCACTAATATTCTATTCCACCTTCTTAAGTTGCCGCTCAAAGCAATTCATAAATACATTATGATAAGTAAAAGAAATTTTCTCCTGATAGATTTATGAGAAGCACTTCTGAGGCAGTTCTCCAAAGAGCTCTGTTCCACCACCATATGAAATATCATTTTTCCTAGGGCTGTGCGACAGCCTTGGTAATTAACTCTCAACAGAAACAAAGGAAGTGCTTTGTCTCAGAGTAGGATTAGGCAGAGGGGTTACAAACATATCAGGGAAGGTAAAGGGGGCTAAGACTTTTGGCAGTTTAAGACCCACCTCTCTAATAAAAAGAAATGCAAGACCAAAAAAAAAAAAAAAAAATAAAATAAAAAAATATATATAATACCAAAAAGAAATTCAAGGAAGAGAAAGACAAAAGATAGAATAAACAAAACTAAAGAGAACTACTGTATTTCATCCCCTGAAAGTTCTTTTGGGATCTCTCAGTGCTCAGAACCACAGAATTTCACTCAACAAAAATTTTCCTCTAAAGAATACTCATGAGATGTACCCTCTCTGCTCAAACAGAGAATGCCTTTCTGTCTACCTTTTTAATGAGGAACTAGTAAATATTGGTTCACCCAGCTCATCCATTGCCTGTAGGAATGGGAGATGTCACAGTTTAGACCCAGCCAGGTCCACAGGGGACGGGCAGGGGGGGCTCAGGGTCAGTTCCCCACACGGTGTTTCTGCCACTTTCCTTCCTCATGGGGAGGACTCCTCACATTCTTCCCCTGCTCCAAGGTGGGGTCCCTCTGATGGGAGAGTCCTTCTGGAACCCCTGGGACATGAGTCCCTCCCGGGGGGTGCAGTCCCTCAGGAACTGTTCCATCCCAGGCTGCCCAGAGTCACTGAGGGAACAGTCACCTCCTCTGCCACGGGCTCTTCGAGGACTGCAGATCCACATCTGCCCCTCTGTCACCCTGCACAGGCTGCTGCTTCACCTCTGCCCACCTGTGACACTTCAGGGGCAACAAATCCACATTTACCCCTCCGTGGTCCTTCAGGGACTGCTCCGCCGTGCTCCTCTGTGGCCTGCGGGGCCACAGCTGCCATCCCACCATGGGGAAAGCTCTGCTCGGGCACCTTTCCCCCTCCTTCTTCATTGACTTTGGTGGTTTTTCTCTGGGATTCTCTCACTTCCTCCTCTCCTCTGCAAGTCTCTTTTTTCTTTTTTTTCCTTTTCTTTTTTTTTTCTTTTTTTTTACTTTTTTTCTTTTTTCAGGTTTGTTTCCCCTTTCTTGAATATATTCCTCACAGAGGCACATCCAGCTTCCCAATATCTGCTCGGCCTTGGGCAGAGGGGGGCAGGGACTGGAACCAGGGGAGCTTCCAGCAGCTTCTCACAGGAGCTACCTCTGTGGCACCCCCAGCTTCCAAAACACCCTTGCACTAACCTGAGACAGAGACCTGTTTGCAGAAGCCAAGCCATGGTTTGCTACTGTCAGGGGGCTGAAAAGACTTCAGCTTGGATACCCACCATAATCCCAGTATTGGCATTCCTAGAAAACTGGTAGCATTGGCATAATAAATAAAAATAATAATAAACACATAATAAAAAACAAAACAAAAAGTACCAGGGAGATTTGCTACTGAAGCAACTGATGAATAGAGAATTCCAAATTCAGGTTCCTATTCATACATCTGACCATAACAGAATGTGAATAAAAGCAACAGTATGAACACATTTCTGAGTTCCTTTCACTCAGCAGGTCTTTTCAGTGTCACCCCGAAACATCTCACTTATCCTCCACATTCCCCATTTTTCTCTCCTCTGCAGAATCTCGTGCTAAAAATCTATTGAGTTTCCAAGACTTTATAGAGAAAAAGTTTTCTTCAGCCCTGCTCGACCCGCTGTCCATGTTTTTGTAGTTCATGTGTTCTGTTCATATTGTTTCTTGTAGCTTCCTTTAGCCTCTTGGGATTTTATTCCTTAAAATGTCAACTATCAATAAAGCTTGGTTAATTAAGAAACAACAGATTAGAGCCTTTGTGCTACCTTAACCAGCAGCAGGCTCCTGAATAGCACAGATCCAGAGCTGCACATAGATGTTGCAGGAGTCAGTGACAGAAACACCAATGCATGGGATATTCCGTCAGACAATATGAAACATGCTACTGGGGAAAGTTCAGAATTGGAAGGAAAAAATGATCTGGGAGATGAAATAAGCCTTTTCTAAGCTTGAATGCTATTGTTTTACTACTGAGACACTGCCAACATAATGGGATGAACAAGTGCATTTACCTGGGCTGCACAGTTCATTTTACTATTATTTATTCATTAAGAATGATGTACTTGTTGCTCTACAAACCACAGATGAAGTCTCTTCCCTAACATGTCTATAATAAACAAAGCACCCACAGGTGACAGAGGATGTCCTGGGAAGGCTCAGACACATGATGTAGCCCATTACTCGTCACATTTCTTCTGTGCAGCCCGAGAGACAAAGCAATAGCAGGTTAGACAAATAAAGTGAGGATGATGGTCTGGTGGGTGTGGGAGGTTAAGGCTCAAATACACAGTGTGAAAACTGTTATTCTCTCATTTTTGCTGTGCAGCCCAAAAGAGCTGAGGCAACAGAGGCAGCTGGATGAGGGGCTGGTGGGTGTCAGAAGTGGGGAAGCACGAAGAGGCTGTGGAGTGCACAGCAGCACCGAGGGGGAGTTTTGAAGCAGCACAATTTCTTTTCCACCTACACAAGATGCTGTTCATCTCACCCCAGGTCCAGCCAGCGAGGGGCTGCAGTGCCCTTCTGTGTCCTTTGCATTCCCAAATGGATCACGGTGGGAGAAGCAGGTGATTAGTAGGTTTACAAGCTATTGTAATGCACTGGCATCCACCCGACTGCTGCACTTCCAAATGATAAATTTACTGCCTGTGTAAGGTCTGCACGCAGTGTTAAACAACAGTGCCAACGGGATTCCAAGAGGCTGGCTTAAAAGTGATTTGAAAATAAACAACATTTCTCCAGCAGCTCCGGAAACAGATGCACTTCTAATTGACTTGGCTTTAAATTCTTCTGTACTCACTTGAACATATTTCATCATTTCAATTAACAAACTTCTAGTGGTTCTACCCTTGTTAGTAAACCTTGAGGTGCTTCATAAAATTCAAGGTCATTACTATGAGAGTGCATCACTCCCACTGGTAATAACCCCAGTAATTTCCCTTTGAGTCTATAGGATAAAAAAGAGATCACCTTTTAACAAACACAGCAGCAGCAGACTGGACAGTGAGACAGAAGAAATGGTTCTAGTTACACAGACAAAAGGTAGAGGGGGAAAAAACTGATTCATTTTGCAATTAATATTTACATTCATTTGGCCACTGACTGTGAAATACGTAAAATACCACCAGTAAATCCACGTGCTAGAAGTCTAATAGCTAAAGACTTCAGAAGGGAGACCTGGTGGACCGTGGCAATCAGGGGGCCACATTCTGGCCGATGAAGCTTTGGGACCTCCTACAAAGCCAGCCTCATGTTTAATTCAGGTTTAAACCCAGCACTGAGAAGGGACTGCAGTTACGAGAGTAACTCTACCAGCTGATCCCAGCCCCTAGGTTGGGGTTTTCCTGACATGTGGTGGACAAGGCAGCCATCAGCCATGGGCCATATGGCATGACCAAAGGCTCCAGAAGTGTGTGAGGTACAAGGGGAGCACCTTCCGCTAAGCAATCCAGGTCCAAGTGTTTAAATCCTGCTTCAAGGGAGAACATTATTAATTGAAGGAAACCAGGCAGAATAAGTCTGGCACTCTTAAAGTTGCTAACAACCCCTGTTGCATCTGTAAAGGATGTAATATTACCATGGAACAATGTTTCTTTTTTCTTTCCAATTTTTTTTTAATATGCAAAGATTTTAGAGATTTTTGTCTTACTAGCTTGCTAGCTGGGAAATTTGAAAGGTAATCTAATTTGTACATTCAGTAAATGCACAACCAAAAAAAGCCCAGCAAAAATAACATTCACATCAAATATTTTGCAAAGCTCAAATAATGGACCCCCTTGGCTAATTTATTCCCACTCGTTCTTCTCAACAGAGGCACATGCTCTTGTTATCTCTGAGCAGACTGATTACAGATTCTAAATACACCAAAGAGGACTTGTAAAAAATGCTGGTAAGTTTAACTCAACATTATTGTTACTAAAATTCATCCAAAGGTTGAATCTATCGCTCAGTTTCACAGTCTCTCTAAATCCTGATGAGGCAGTCGGGTTGATGCTGACTTTGCATCCTGACTCCTAATGTCTTTTGATTTTGCATTGTAGTTTCCTTCCTTCAAGAACAGCAAGCACACACTTTGCATTACATACACACTGTAATGGTTGATATATTTAATATTTCAACTAAATAATGAAATTCAATTAATTAGCACACTCCTTGTAACAGACTGCAGAACAAGCTGAGAACTCTTCTGAAGAAGAGAGACTCATCTGCTGCCTTCTGAGTGCAAATAAACAGCGCAAATAAATAGGACTTCACAGTGTCCATTCATCTTGAAGGGAACTGTCAATGCAGACAGGCAGAAACCCACTGCAAACATCTGTCCGGGCTCAAAAAGCAGTTGTGAAAGTTATTCCCCCTCCTCCTGGGGCTGCAGCCCTGCAGAAAAGGACTGGACCAGCTCTTGGACACCCTGAAGTCTTAAGAAAGTCCTTACTCAAACATAAAAAATAAATCACCCACTGGGATCAATAGCAGTTAGGGTAGTAGCTCAGCTGTGTTTTTCTATATGCTTTGCTCATCACCCTACTACTGAGAAAATCATCTTCTTTGTCCAAAAAAACCTAAGCAGTTTTTTCTTTATCTGTGTCCTCATCCTGTGTACATCATAAAAGAAATTCATGCCATTGTACTTCATTATGAATTGTTCAGCATAAATGTTCTTCAGGCTACTCAGCTGATAGTAAAAGCAGCTTTTTAAAGCAGACCTGAGATTGTGTTTATTTCTTCTTATTATTGTGGGTTATATAATATAATGATTTTTTTTTTTTTTTAAAGGCTGAACACACTTCCATAATACATCATGAAGACAAGATTAAATTGTCCACAGACTGTCAAATTCCTCTTTTTCTCCTGCAGCTGACTTCTCTCCGAGGCCCAATTGCATGGTAGCTCTGAAAATAGATGTACATTGCAGAGTGCTCTGAAGATCAATATAGGCTGGGGCAATTTGGACCAGGCAGGAAGCACCTTCCAGAACCAAGGGTCCATCACTGAGAGAAAGCTGCTGCCAAATGTCACCAAAAATACCCCTCTCCATCAGTAAATCACGTATGGCCTGAAGGTCAATGGTTTCAGGCTCTGCTGGAGCACACTAAGAAACTCAATTTCAGAGTTCCAGGCCCTCCACAGAGAGTATCTTTCTGCCAGCTTCTAAAGACACGAGGTTCATCACCAGCAGCACAACATGCCACCTCATTTCAGCTGCCAAGCTGCCACCCCAAGACACAGACAAGCCTCATTTAGACAGCTTCCCTCAGACAACAACGTGACAGTATCTGTTTTACAGAGCACTGATTCATTCCCTTGTAGCCTGATAATTAGGCAAGTATCATGCATTATAACACTGCTCTTATTTCAGACAAAATAAACCATGGGGTGACTGCAGAAGAAAGGAACACAAAGCCAGTAGGTCCCTGTGCAATTAATATTAGCAAGAAGACTCGTAACAACACGAAAAAAAAAAAAAACCATTTTTTTTTTTTTCCTTTTAATGTACATTTCTAGTACTTTAATTTACAAACTGGGGAGGCATTACCAAGTATGTCTCTGTTCAAGAAGAGGTCACACAAGCACTGCAGAGGCTCGGGAGAAGCTTCTGAGCCTTCAGTGACTTCTGTAGCCTCCCTCTTCGCTGTCCCTGCATCTGAATCACACCCTGACCTCTCAGATCAATACACTGACATCAATACACTGCCTCAACACCCTCTCATCTCACTGACACTACATGAGAAACCTAACTACACACTTTAATTATACTGGCACTAACCATTACCAGCATTGGGAAGACCCATCAGCACTTTTCCCATGGCCAGGTCGCTTCTGTGAGGTACAAAGAGTTTCATTCCTGCTATTAGAGGTCACCTTGCTGCAGAGACAGGGATACAAAGGCACCTGACCTTCTTAAATAAAGCTCT
Source organism: Heliangelus exortis (assembly GCF_036169615.1). Taxonomy (NCBI): domain Eukaryota; kingdom Metazoa; phylum Chordata; class Aves; order Apodiformes; family Trochilidae; genus Heliangelus; species Heliangelus exortis. The sequence goes on from NC_092427.1 coordinate 6,117,040, forward strand.
ACAGTAAAAAAAACATCTGATGGAAACAGGATTTTAAGAAAGGGAATAGTCCTGTTTTTCCACAGGTTAGGCATGGGGAGAACAGCAAAACTCATTTAGATGATTGAAAACCTTGAGATGGAAATAAGACATTTTTGTGATGGTTGCAGGCCCTAGCACAGAGTACTGATGTACTGAATTCCTGATAGACTTTTGTTTCAATTTTGCAGCATGACTTTGAGCACTCTGGCTGTGTAGTTCAATCTCCTCTGCTGGAGGATTTCAATGAATTCAGACAGAAGAAGAAAGTGATGTAATCTTGTTAAATAATAGATTTTCTATGGTCACTCCTCCATGTGACCAAGTACAAACGAGATCCAAGATTTCACAGAAGGCTTCTCTATCTATTGTGAGGAATACTAGAAGTTTTGCAAAACAAGCTCTCAGTAATTTAATTTAAATCACCCTCATCTGCAAACCTTGGAGGACAGAGAGATTTCAAAGTAAATCTCAGACTTAGGAATAGATTAAGACAGGATAAATTCCCTGTTACTCAGCAATACCATTATGATAATGCTTACAGCAGACTGAGCTGATCTTTCATTTTATTCACATTTCCTAATTCAGGTCCATTTCTACTAAAATACCTACTATGCTGCAACAGGGCTCCCCACCAGCAGTAAAGTTATGAACCCATGACTTTATAGAGAAAAATGATTTGTAACCTATAGATCTGCTTGAAATTTCTGCTCATCAGAGCTATATAAAAGACAATCAGATTAAAAAACACTGCAAAATACTCATATAAGACACAAGAGGGATCCTGTGAATTACCACCAGTACATGATGAAGAGTCTGGAGCACAGGACTTATAAGGAATGGCTGAGAAAACTGGGATGGCTTAGCCTGGAGAAAAGGAGGCTGAGGGGAGACCTTATCACTCTCTACAACTACCTGAAAGAATTTTGGAGAGGGTAGGTGTTGGCTTCTTCTCCCAGATAACAAGCAATAGAACAAGAGGAAATGTTCAGGGCAGGTTTACACTGGGTATTAGGAAAAATTTCTTCACCAAAAAGGTTATCAGGCATTAGAACAGGGGGCTCAGGGGGTTGGTGGGGTCACCATTCTTGAAAAGTATTTAAAAGCTGCATAGATGATGTGCTTAGGGAGAGGATTTAGTGGGGGTTTGCCAGTCCTGGTCGACAGTTGGACTTCGTTATCTTAAAGGTCTTTTCCAACCAAAACCATTCTACTATTTTGTGTCACTATGTGTCATACAGCTACACAGATCACAAAGGGATCATGAAGTTCTCCATGAGCAGGGAAAGTCTACAGTGCAGAATTCAGCAAGAGACTTAGGCTAACAAGGTATAAAATATACAAATATAACCAATTAAATTGAATGACACATAGGGAGAGAAACGTGTCAATTCTAGATTTATCATTCTATGGTAGCATTTTATTAGAGCCTTGCTTCCTAAAAAGTTGTATTTGAGACAAATACATTAACAGGGCTGAAGAGATAGGCCACATTTCAAAGAGATACCCTGGCCATATCATGCTGCAGGAACCAAGGCAGTAGATCACCCAGTGCATTAACTTGTTATCAAAGCTGTCCTAAACCTCTGACAGACTATTTCTACACCAAGTTACTATTTCTACACTAAAAACACTCCCAATTCCCATGGAAGAGCTTTAATCAGCCTGTCAAAAACAGAAAAACTGACTTAGCCTAATAATAGAAACAAGAGGCACAGATGTGAGCAAGGGTGGGAAGGGGTGGTCTGGCAAGTGGAGGCTGACAGTGATCATCAGGCACAAGAAAGCCTCTTGGAGGTTTGTAAAAAAATCAGTCCTTCACATAGTCTGGTACAGCCACCTCTTCAAAAGGCTCATTTAATGGAATGAAGCAAAAAGCATTAAAAAAATTTGTCCAAAAAGGACACGCTATGAAGATTTATATTTAGAGCCAAGGAGTAACAACAGACATCACTATGACTAAATGAAGCACAAAGACCAAATTGTCTAAATATTTCCTCATAAAATGCATGCTTGCTATCTCTAAGAAGTTAAAGAACTAGAAGTATGTACATTTCTATGTACTAATGCCTCAGGGCAAGTCTTACCTTGCTTTAAATAAGCTGCTTTGATAGCCAGTTTGACCCATTCAGAAATAACCTTTTTGATGGCTGTTTACTTTTGATTCTGTTGCCAGAAAAACATAAGAGAACAGCAATGTCTGAAGAGTTGTCCTGTGACTCAGTTTTATTTGATAAATCTTTTAACATCCAGCAAGGAAGAACTGTAGCCAAATTGTCTTATAGAGAACAGATTTTGGAAAAAAAAAAAGAACGGAAAAGATAGGGAATAAATCAATGCTCTTTGAGCACTGTTATGAGAGCAATATGTAGAAATCCTGTAGCCAAACAAGAAATGGAGGGCAGGTCCTTTATGGGCTCTTTTTCTGTGCTTACAGCTCCCCTGGCAGGCACAGCTGTAATTAAGAGTGTCACCACACACCCAAGGAGAGGTGTAGAAAATGTCAGAGAGAGGTCCAGAGGAGAACCCAGCCAGGATTTCGGGGCTAAATTTAGAAGCTATTTAAGCTTTGAGAGAGGTGGAAACCAGTCGAAGGTGACAGTGGCTTTGAAGAGTCCTGAAGCAGGGACATGAGGGGAAGACAGCCCTGTCTGCAGCTGGCAACACCTTTCAGCCCCCCCGTGATCCAATCTCAGCTTTAATTCCCATGCCATGGGATGGGATGGGCAGACAGTAAGGTGACTTTATAGCAGAAACTTTTTCCTCAAGCAGTCTTTGAAAACCTTTGTCCTGAAAGTAACACAGTCACTTTTCTATAATAAAAAGGCCAGAGAAAGATCGACTGCACAGCCACACAGGGGAAACCAGAGAGAACCAGGAGTATTGTAATATTTAATTAAACCCAAATGCCAGCAGAAGGGTAGGGCAGCCTGAACACACGGTCTACATGGCATCAGTAACTGATGGTGCCAAGACCACCTCCTGCTCCCTCACTTGTAGGGAGGAGGAGACATCCCAAGGATGGAGCTGGGGAGAGAGCTGAGGAAGGGTTGGTTGCCTGTTGGCCTTGTAAAAGAAGTGAGGCTCTGACAGGGATGAGACCTCATCCATTAGGTGATCGTAGGATGCTGGTTATGGAAGTTAAGAAACTGCTTAAACCTAAAACTAGTTGGATGGTGGAAATAATGGTTTGTGCTTAAAAAAATTAAATTTCAATATAAAATTTAATTTAGACTAAGAATGAAATTAAATGCTTAGGGGGCATTTTCAAAAACAAGTTTGGCTCAGAGAAGTTTCTATTTCTGAAGATTTTAAAAACAAAACCAGGGAGTACTGCAAAATTTCATTGGAAATTATGGAAAAATATGTGCCATGGTAATTGTCAGAATAGGTAACCTTTCAAAAATTAACAGGCATTTATCCAATGTAGCTTTTTGAAATTTTTTTTTTTCCCCCAAACTGTTACCTGGTAGGAAAGGTAAGTTTGCTATCAGTCCAGGATAGTCTGGGTTAATGTTTCTTAAACATATAAAGCTCTGCTTACAGTTTTTGAGCTACACAAATACCATTTGCCAGAACAATTCTTAAAATCTGGTGATTAAAAGCTACCTGAAACTAGCTCATTTTCTCCTCAAAGAAGTCAGGGATTTGCACACCAGAAGGTTTTAGAGCAGGTCCCTGTGTTGATCAGTCATGCAATGTCCATCAAACTGGTGGCCAGGATTTTCATGTAAGGGAGTGTAAACCCCAAAGGAACCCACCTGGTAGAAATAAATGCAGCCTTACTCTGGCCTGACCTTTCAGCAAATCAAACTTCATGAGACTTGACACCACCTGGTTTTCAGCAATAGGAGTTGAAATTCCTGATCCATGACCTTTGCATCCTGTCCTAAATCTCTCACCACTGGAGACATTGCTAGGCAGGACAGAAGCAGCACTGTCACTGCTTGTACATGCTGCCCTGATGTGCCTTGGAGCAGGGAACATCCTACCAGCCACCACAAAAACTGTGACTTTTTATGCCACCAGAATTTTTGACTCCTCCTGGTACATCTCTTCTCCAGTGCCACTATTTGGGATTAAAGATGATTTTTTTCAAGGAGTGACCTTACCATCAGCCTTCCCCATACCAATGTTAGGTTGTCCTGATGGGGCAGAACTGAGTGGTACCCACCTCTGCAGCAGCAGGGGCTGGGGAACCCTCTGAGCAACCCCAATCCTCTTTGATTTGTCCACCCACAACAAACCACACACAAAAAAAAACCCCTGCATCGTTGAGAATAAGGTATGTGAGCATCCCTGCTGTGCCCTTCATAAATTTAGAGATAATTAAAGCTTTCTAAGGTGACTGTAGGTTGAAGTTAACTGCTTTCTGATTTAAAGCCAGGATCTATTTGTCTGTTGTGTTTTTTGTTGAGGTTCCTATTGTTGCAAGCAAAGCAGAATTTGAATAGTATAAGCCCCTTTCATAAATTCCTGCTTTCCATAAATTGCCCATTGGATCAAAAGCAGAACCTATGAGCAAGAGCACAGAAGTCCCCAGCCTTTGATTTGGAACAGATGAGGAACCCCATGTTCCTCTAAGATTAAAAAAAAAAATCCTGTTGGCACAGCATGCAAAAAGGAGAGGCAAAAGAACTACATGAAATACTGGAAAAAAAAAAAAAAAAAAAGAAAAAAAAAAAAAAAAAAAGAAGACAGAAGTTTAAAAATGGTATGAGGAACACAGATGACAAATTGTGAAGTAGATGAACCACATTTAAGAGGAGAATTTCATGTCCAAAGAGGATGGTCCAAACACCAGCCAGAGAATAGAGACCCTGTGGACTAGAAGGCAAGTCAGTCCTCAATACATTTCTGTAATATAATTAGAGACAGTCATCTCTGTCTGTAATTTCATATTTCCATTTGCAAACTAAAGGAAAGAAAAGAAGAGTGAATCAATTCCAGGAAAAAAGCATTAGCTCAATCTGGAAACCACAGGCTCCTCATTTCTTGAGATTAGTGAATGAGTGATCAAGAAAAACTATGAAACCACTAAAATCAAGCAGTAGACTTATCTCAAAAGCCAGTCTGGGGGAAAAAAAAAAAAAAGCTAGGGATTTTTCTGGACAAGAGAGAAAAGCTTTGGCATAGAAATGAATAAAATTCTTAAGCTCGTTCTAGCCAAGTATCACAAGCTAACTTAAGGTTAAATTGCAGTGAGGACAGGTAAATTAGGCAAAGCCACTAGAATTGACCCAAAATGTTCACAGAAGCTGTGCCCAGCTGTGCTGGGTCAGGACATGGGTGTCAGGTCCTGACAGAAGAAACTGTAGGCACCAGGTAAACCAGCAGTGCATTTCCATTAAAACACATCTGAATGCTTTTGTCTGCACTGCTTTTGGACCTGAGGATACTCTCTCTGTATGTGGTAACTACACCAATGAGGAGGAAATCCATCTCCTGTGGAGAAGGTATTCTTAAAGGGTTACTGCATTTGCAGCTCACTGACTTAGGAGAGCTGGAGTCTAGACTAACACCGATGAACTGACTTTATTGGGGGGCTTGTTTGGTTTTTATTCCCCCCCAGTTGCAAATGCAGAATTTCTCACAAAACATAGTGTAGATCAGGACCCCAGAGCCTCTCTGAGCAGTGATTAATTCCTATGTTAGTCTCAAACTCACAGTACATCACCTGATAACTATAATGCATTCATGTAATAAGTCCCACTGACACAGGGAACTAAACCCTACTGAAGCGGTGAGTTCAGCAGCCAGGTTCAGTCAGGTAAAGATGAAATTTTTCCAGAGCAGGCAGGAGCCCAGAGTTTGCTCTCTAGAAAAGGTAGAAACTGACCTATTCTATTAAAACGGACCTATTCTATTCCATCTTCATTGTCCTACACCTTGTACCCATGGCACTGTTAAATCTGGGACAAACTTAAACCTACTTCTAAGGCAAAGTTTGCATCCTTACATCTGTCTTTCTGCATTTTTGAAAAAGTTCTTCAAAAGGACCCAGCAAAGAACTGAGGTCTGTGTCTTACAAGTTTTCACTTGTCTCCTGGTTCAAGGCAAAGGAATGAAAAGCACTGCCCTGCAAAAGGAATAGAGCAGGAAACAATTGAAAGTCAGAAGACCTGAAAAGTAAAAGAGGAACACACTTATCCCCACGTCTCATAAAGCAAGAACAATGCCTTGATATCACAGTGATTTGCATTCAATATATAAGACAAAGACTTAATTAGCCATAAATGTGGTCAGCCAGCAAATGTTAAAAGGTCACCTGATGCTTACTGTGAACAAGACAAACTGAGCTGCTTAAAAAAACCCAAAACTCCCATGAATAATTTCTCAGGGCTTAGCAACTGGGCATGCTTCTGTAATTGGCTCTTCTCTATTACGGTTGAATAACACACTGCTAATTATTAACTGGATAATGATTTGTTTCTATCACTAATTCAATAATGTGTTCAAAAGTGCATTCTGAAAGCTCCCAGCTCTAGAGACCATAAATATTTGGCTTATCTTCACTCAGCTGCTGTGGCTGGAAGGCAGGTCCCAAGAGATGGAACTGGAGCACTCAAGCTCCCAAAAGATCCACATCCTCTGGAGACTGAGGCAATGTTGCTTTCCTACTCGATTTCCAGGGAACAGAAGGTGTTCAAGACTGGGTAGCAATTAGGAGTTTAGACATCTTGGGTACTAAACAGGAGTCTGGCTGGAGAGTAATAGGGGAACTCTCACCGTTAGGGGAACTCTTATGTGCCATCCAAAAGGTGGAAAGAACTCACCCCTCCTTTACATCCCACTTCCAAACCTAAAGGTATTCAGAGCAGACTGTAAATAAGAGTGTAGGAGAAAGGGCACATGAAAGGGCTCTGCTGTACAGGACCCACCACCTCCCTGGTCTCTGACACAGGTCCTGGGCCAGGGTGATGCTGCAAACATTTCTACTCTGATAAAAGTAAAGACAACAAAGCCAATAATAATCCCCTTGAGCTACCACTCCTTACTACCTCCCTGAGAGAAGCTGGACTACTAAAAATGCCACATAAATACCACTGACAGAAAGTAGGATCAAGGTTATTCATAAGCCCCCCTCCCCCTGCATAGACAACCTCCTCTTTTTGTTACTCATAAAAACCCTGAATTTTTCAAAAGAGCAAGTCACGGCACAGGAAACCCCACCTTTCAAAAGCCCACAGCTCCCTTTTTGCTGAAGAAAAGGTAATGTTTTTGGGGAAAGGTATAGCATTCCTCCTTCATGGGCCACAGAGGCACAATCAATTGGCACAACAGCACGTTGTAGAAACACAACCCATGGAAAGCTGTTTTATGAACCTGTGCAGCCAGCTGGAACAGCCATCAACAGCTGCGAGAGGAATTCACTCCAGGACTGAATCACTTCATTAGGATGGGTTTTTCTCCTTTTATTACATGCAGCTCAGGCTGCCGACCTTAATCCTGAAGACCCTCCACAGAGCAGCCCCATTTCTTCCTCTGCTTCCCCATATACTCAGGAAGAGTCATCATTCCTGTTGAATTACTTAATCTCCTCCTGACATATCACTTCTCCCCCTCCCATCACATAGCTCACCAGCACTTTTCCAACCTACTACATCACACGGTGTGGACTACAAAGCTTTGTGACTGTAAGTCAGACAGCATCAGGAGTTTGGGAGCAGCGGAGGTGCAGAATTAACCCCTAGGACAAGGGCTTTTGTCTGCAAGTGGATTTATCATAATGATTGCAACAAACCACATATCATAAAAACTGGGAGAAAATATCCAGATGGAATGACATTTCCTGCTTGCTCTGCTTCTGATTCTGCCCTTTTTCTGTTTGATACAGGATACTCGATTACATGTGAATTATCAGTGGAGAGAAGCACAGCCCAGAGCCCCAGCAAGCAGTGACACAGGAATATTTGTTGTGCACCAATTTAAGCTGGAGCCTGGCATGGAACTGGAAGAATGAGATCACTGACTGCTGAAGTCATGTGCCCTTGGCATGAGTGACAGCAGGTGACATCACAGGGGTTCTGTAATTAAACGTGACTGTCTCCAGAAAATTCCCAATGCTGAAAACAACCACACATACACCTCTAAATTTAGTGGAAAGGAATAAAACCTAGAAATGAGTAAAAGCTGAAGCAGGAAATAACTTCAAACAAAATTTCAAACAAAAATTCTAATTGAAATACAGCGTCTCTGTAGTTCATACTAAACTACATGTTTTAAAATACATACAAAAATAATTGCCTCCAGCATTCTGACATCAGAGCCAACTTTATTTCTCTTCTACTCATTCCCAGTGCCAGCAGACCCTTTTACTGAGGAAAAATTTGATATTAAGAGTAATAAGTAGATATCAGAAGGGTGTCCAACACTCCCAGCAACCTCGTCAAAGCTGCTCCAGCAAGTGAGCAGGAACACCCCTACAGAGGACTCCAAAATCATGAGCAGGCAACCATGCTGAGCTATTTACACATCTGTCCTGGTCTGGGCCAGGATAAGGGTAATTTTCTGTCTTGTACTTTTGCTTTCAGCTAAGTCTCTTGTAAGTAGCTGCACTTGCTGAAATTAACAGCAAGTTTCTCAGTCAGTGCCTGCTTCTGGGACTGGTAACACTCAATGTTTATAGTAACTCCTGGAGACTGGTGTGCAGAACCAAGAACACTGCTCAGCTCTGAGAAACTTTTTGCCCTCTGGAAGGAGTAAAAAGGTTACACCTGAGGCCCTCCTCTGCGGAGGAACAGGACAAGATAGATGGCCAAAATTGACCAAACAGACTATTCCATCCCATACATGTCATACTCAGTATAAATTTGAGGGATCATGAGGGTCAAACCCCTTCCTGCTTCCCCCTCTTCACCTGTCCCTGTTTGCTTTGGCATCCTGGGATGATTCATCCATTCCTCTGCCTGTGGTCCTGATCCATGCCAGCCTGGATCTGTGTGTTCCTGCCTCCAGCTCCCAACTGCTGCTGACTCCAGGATTCCAGCCTGGACTTTCCCAAGGCTGCTCTGCAGCCTTGGTGGTGACGTGAGAGCTATTGGGGGAGTGAGGGGAGTAACGTGGTATCAATTTTCCTGTATAATTGTATACATTCAGTAATTTTCCCTGTTTACCATTACTGTTCCATTAAAGCTATGTAGTTTAGTTTCCAACCCGTAAGTCTCTCTCCCTTATTCTCTCCTTTATCAGGGAGGGGGATTAACAGAGAGCAGCTGTCACTCCGTTTAATTGCTGGGCCAGTGTTAAAGCATGCCAAAATCTTGTGGGCTTTTTGGTACCTCCTTACCTGAAGTGCTACAGTGAGATGGTTCCACCAGTCTGCCCGTCTCGTCGTAACAGGCGACAGCGCGCAGACGCACGCCCTGGCCACACTCCTGGGAAGCTGAGTGGGACTCCAGGGATCCTGGCCGTGTTTGGGAGGCCCCTCCACCAACAACACAGTCGGACCAGTTCCCGTGGGGCTGGGAAGTGAACTCCTGGCAGGGACACGGCTCTGTTTCCACTTGAGGATAAACCTCGGTGTTCTGGCATTTGTCTCGCTTCCTGCTTCGCCCTGTTCCAACCAGAGAAATCTGTTGGTTAGCTCAACGTCTGCTGCTCTTGATAACTACACGGGGTATTATTTACACTCCAATGAGTTTCAACGCACCAGAACTGAGACAATCTGAATGTTAATATCCAGGAATATTTCTGGAGCATCTATTAGCTGCTGCCAGTGCTCTGGAGTGCAAGGACAATGGGTTTCATTCCAGGGGTAACCAGAGAAATTGGAAATACTGTTTTGATGGGGAGGGCAAGGAGGAAAATCCAAAATCTGATTCTAGTCACGGTGTGCCCAGAAAATACTTTTTAATTTTATATAATATCATTTTTCTCTAGTTACCTGATGAAAATAAATTGATTGTTTTGTCTCTATTTGCTCCCAATCAGTGGTTGCCAGGACAACTTCCAGAGGACTCTACATTGGCTCCGACTTCTTTGAGGCTACTTTACAAATTAGTTCAAGATGCACTGGGCACACAAACCGTACTTTGAAGAAAACAGCAAAGATAATCCTCAGTAAATTATTAGGGCTGGAAAGCATTTCAATGGTTAGATTTGGTTTAATGTTTTCTTTTGCTCTATTCCTTCAACAGGCTTTAAAAGAAGGCACTTCCAGTAGCATCAGGAAGCAGCATCATTCAAGTAAACCTCTGCATCCCTGCCTGCTTCCTGGAGGACTTGTAGGCATAAGAAGATGACCCGGGTACAGGAGGAGATAAAGGAGAGAATTCATGTTCCCTGCATCCCCAAAACTGCTCCAGGGAACACAGGTCTGTATACAGCTTCTAAAGAAAAAAATCAATGTTTTTCTTGGCATGGGTTAGCATGCATGATGCAGAGTAATCTTTTGGCTGGCTGAGCTCAGGAACATCTTTGCATTTGGCATCTGCACAGAAGGGGAGAATTCATCTTCACTACGAAACCACATCCATATCCCACCCTCTAAAGGTTCCCTTGGGGATCTTGGACATGCTAAAAAGACTTCTGCAAAAAGTTTTTAAAGCTTTGATCCCAAAGGAAATGTTTTCTCTTTGGTATTGCACACAAAAATGAGATACTAAAACAAAACAAAACAAAACAAAAAGACCAGTTCTAGAATGTAACAACTCTCCTTATAGCCTGGAATCAAGAGTCATTTCACCACATGTGAGCAGGAGCAGAAGCTGGCTGTCACCCATACCTGCCTGCATACAAATATGTACCTCCAAAGAAAAGACCAATTGCAGACCCTTAATATCACTGTTCCTCAAGCCCCAGCTCTTTAAAAATTGTATTCATTGTATTGTTCTGGGGAATTCAAAGTCTGCTGGCACCAAGGGGTAATAAAAACACAGAAATCAAATAGTTCTGGCATCTTTATGGTTTTATATACATAAATATAAATATATATAAATTTATGAGCAGATTCAGGTAAGGTATAAGAGGTACAGCCCCACATAATTCAAGGAAAATCTTTTAAAAGGCTTTAAATAGATGAGGAGCTCTCTAGTGGCATTTGCAGCACTTTATGTGTGATGAGCTGACAGAAGCCACAAACTCAGTGTATACATAGAGCTGTCTGCATCCTGTAAGTAAAGATGGGAATTTGGGACCTGCCCTTGTTTTGCCATTATTCCATGAAACCCACCAGACACAGGTAAGGATGCTAATAATCTCACACTTCCACACTTTTTTCCCAACCTGCCCTGCCATCTGTTTTGCAGGAAACTTCCTTCTAACAAAGTTGCTACCAAAGCCCTATTTTGAGGGCACAAATGACATTCATCCCACACTCTTCACACAGAAGTAGTTTTCAAATTAATGATGGTGATATTTTTATCATCTTCACAGATTGCTTAGAAATCACTATAAAAAAGACCTCTGTAAAAACTTTCAAGGACATAAATCCTCAATTAAGTAGTTTTTTCTTTTTTAATTTAGATTTTGGAACACTAACAAATATTATATGCATTCAATATTATCAGCTAGTATATGCTATACATAAGAATTACATAAAACATTAATAATTTACCTTTCCACAAAAAGGAAAATTCACTGTATCCAAAGTACAGTGAAATAAATGACTGCATTAATGAACTTAATGCAGTCTTAACTAGGTCTTACCTAAAAGCGGTGTTTTCATTATAATGACTTTGAATTTTGATATGTTCTGTAATAAGTCTTTTGCTTCTTAAGCAATGACTAATTTTACATGTAGAGTCTATGATTACTTACAAAGTGAAATGAATAATACTATTGAAAACTGAGTGGGAGGCAAGCAAATCTCAGCAAACAATTAGCAGATTCCTTCTAAATGACATTGTTAATGAGCTCTTATAATGAAGCCAAAGCATTCACTTGGGCACAGACACACACAGTGATGAACAAGGAGGTACAATTCATGCATGCTGACAGAAGGGAGAAATACAAATGGGCAAAGGAGTCTCCACAGCATGAAGCCCTTCCCAAACAGCATTTTCTTTAAATCTTTGTAGGGAGTTCACATGGATGAGATTTTTTTTCCAAGACCAGCTCTAATTCTCATGAAATTCTCTTCAGACAGAGCAGCACTAATCTCATCAACTTCTTCTGAACCACAGTCAAGCCCAGGCTTGGATTTCTGATTCTGTCCTCCCTCACTTCTTGCTGTGAGGTTGTGCTGTCCCTAGCCCAGCATAACCTGGGACATGTATTTCATGTTCACCACTTTCTTTTCAGGACACCTGTGATGGAAAGGGGCTGAGACCAGTTCCTTCCCAGTGGGAGGAAGGGAACCCAGCAAAATGGTGTAAGAGAGACTGGTGGTGTTGGGTCACAAATGCAGGTCACAAATGTGAGAAGACATCAAAACCTGAATATCAGAAACTATTTGTGGTCCACTCAGTTTAATGGGCCTATGAGTAAAAAAGGGAAAAGGTGGGACAATTCTATTTGGTAAATCACATGGACCCTCATAAATAAAAATCAGATTTAAAACTACCTCGAAGGAAGTGTTCACTCAATTCTTACATATTTTCTATAAGATTAGGCAGCAATTATTCTGATAGGGGTAGTGGATTTCTGCTCCAAAAAATATCCAGGCACTGATGCAGGGAATATTTTTAAACACTCTTCATCAGAAACAAGAGAACACTGTATAATAATGATTGTCACATAAAAAAGAAGTACTCATCCTTTAATGAGCCATACTGACAAATAGCAGCTTGAAGTCATAATGAAGTCTTGTATACTGGAATTGTTAGCTGGTAAAAACTTGGATCATTCCAGCAGTAACAAATTGAATAACAAGACAGCCACACAGCCAGGTGCAAGTCAGTTAGAAAGAAAGAAGCAGTGGTAGCCACCACGCTTTGCTGCCATTCAGTCCCCAGGCATTACCACAGCAGATATTTTTATAGCAATATTAGCATTTTACTCCATAGTAGAAGACTTTGAAGTTTCACCTCTATTAATGGAGCAAACTCAAGCCAGCTACACCACAGCTCTCAGAGCATGGAAATATGAAAGTGTGCAGGATAACAATAACAGTAAATGTCTTGTAAACCTGTTGAAAACAGTATAATTCATTTTTATTTAATTTAGCTAGGCATGTAGGGGGAAGACAAGTCCTCACAAAACAAGCAGTTGCAAACTATTAATGTTATGGAGTTTTAAAGCTCTTCAGTTTGTTCAGCATTCAAATAGCATAATAAACCACGACAGCACATTCGATAGGCTGCTCCATAGAATGGTTTGAACTAGAGTGTTTAATGAATACATATAAAAGATCAAATAGAACTGGTTTAATGATAGTTTTTTCTTTATTCATTGTGTTAATTTTCCCTGTTGAAATACTGAATACTGCTGAGCACAAAACTCCCAGTTTTAAACATCATCCAGATTTCAATGGTGTGAAAGAGAAAATCAAACTGATTTTTATTCTTGTATAGATTTGCTTCATGCTTCCCAGATTAATAGGTCAGATAAACTTGCACAAGGCACAGTCACAGTTTTATTCAATTTGTGTCTAAAAATGTCTTTCCACCACTGAGTTTTGTTCTCATAGCAAAATGTGTGTGCATAAAGCAGACAATTATCAATATCAGACCAAAAATCAGTTACATATGATCCTTGTTCTGTCTGAATTCTCCCCAAACCCCAACATCAGTCCCCCAACATTTGAGAAGCATAACTCACAAATCTCCCCGTCAGATAAATATTATAAAAAATTTTACCTGTGAGTGACCGTCTCCTGTTTCTAGTTGATCCACAACCAGATAAGCACACTGTAAATTTAGACCAGGGGGTGAATGTGCAGTCATCTTTGCAGGGAATGAGACAGTCCTGTACAAGAGGTGGCATAGCTCCTGCCCACCGCACGCAGTCACCAACATCAGCGGAGTCGTTGTGCTCTGAGATGCACGTAACAGCTGAAAAGGAAAGGCACAGAAAGCTGGATATTCTTAGATATATATTGTGTTCTTCTCCACACAGTCAGTACTTGTGTTCTATGTGAGATTCACTCTCTTGGGCTTATAGGATGAAGCTGATTTATTCTTAGGTCATTATTCCCGCAGCACTCAAAGATGTACTGCAAGTTTCACAAAACCAGAAAGACACGTTCTTGTTTGAGCAGAGAATTATCTAAATGATGTTATAAATTCAATATTCTCAAGGAAGCAGTCATTTTAAGGGTTGGGGTAACAGTTTAAGCAATGATATGTTGTGTGACCAAACAAGAAAAGATATAACACTGTGGCTACACCCCATAAAACTATTTGGTCAAGGCCAGGATTCCCAAGCTGTGATGCATACACTACACCTATGGAACTGAAAGTGGGAAGAAAAAAAAAGTAAAAAATACACAAGAAAGCTTCCTTCTCTCAGACTGTTATCTTTTCCATACTCCATATGCAGGGAAGAACTGTCTTAGCAGCTTTCCCACACAGAGTGCTGAACATCTGCTCTGTCTGTGCAGCAGATGCTGCAGCTCAATGCTCCTTGCAGCAAGGTGCAAACACCAGGGCTGCCCCTTCCAAACAGAGTTCACTCAACACCGTGGTGCCCCTTGTCCTCTCCCACCATCTGAAGCTTTGCATAAATGGAGATGTTTAGGAGAAAGGGCACAAGCCTTCAGCCTGAGGCTGTGACAGAAAGGGGTTGCAGCTACTGCAGCTTACCAGAAGCTCGCTTTTTATGGTGGTGATAACTTGCTGCAAAAGCACTACTGAATGGATCCATTAATAGGAAAAATAAAGTGCAAGCAAAAGAAAGAAGTGCTCTGTAGGTCTCAGACAAGGACAGTGTCACCCTGCTGAGGTCCATTTGGCCTGAAGCCCCTTGGGTAGAGCAGAGCCCCAGCACACACTGAGCTTCACCTTCACACACGGTACCACCAAGGCTGCAGCTCACGTTCACGAGTGTCACATTTCACTGGTCTCCTGCCCAAAGCTCCACCAGGTCTCCAAGACTGGACCATGACAAGATGAAATGAAAGGCACAGGGCTAGGATGGGGCTGAGGTCTCTGGATTTGGACATAAACACCTTTGGGGCCAGGCAAGAGTCAAATGGGTTTTGCCGGAGGACTTAGATGAACTGATTTCCTCCCAGTTTTATCTTAGGCCACTACTCTTTTCCTTCAAACCCTGTCTTTTTTTTTGGACTGTAATGATTAATTTTTTTAGGGTAGATAATGGCACTCCATAGCCATGACAGAGAACAAAAGTATTAATGTTTAAGTCCGAGTCACAGGAAGCCTAGAATAAAACTTGCTAAAGTTTCAGTGAATTAATAATAAGTAATTATAATCAATAAAAATAGCCTGCACAATGTGGAGTCTTTAATTTCATTAATAATAATTCTCACAGAATCTCCAAAATTATAGGGTATTTATATCCTACACTGTAGGTTAACCAAAGCAAAGTCAGGTCATGACTTGATTAAAGTCATAAAGTCAGGGACAGAATTAGGAATTGAATTTGGTCCTGAGAGTTTAGTCATGTTGGGCTCTCTGATTTCAGGCAAGTCCACACATTTTATCATAAAGCTACAGAAGATAACATTATTTAATCAAGATTTTATTAGGTTTTATTATTTAACTTTCACAGTCTGTGATATTATTTTATGGATATTACTAAATATTTCAGGGTTTTGAGGCTGGTTTTTTCTTTGTTGCCAGTACTTAATGTAACTAGGAGTGCAGGATGAAAAAAGGGGGAAATAACTGCTTTCTTTCAGTTAAGGGATTTACTGGGGTGTATCTTTGCAATGAGTACATATGATTTTTGGTTTTTAACTACAGTATTGTATGGGAGCAAGGGATGGGTTCGCAACCACCTAGAAAGAAAAAACTTCTTATTAAAATGTAATCAGATTTCTAAGGGAAAAAAAAATATCAGCATTTTGAAGAGGGTGTAAAAGCCAAGCTATTGTTAAATGACTCTTTAGACTCCAGTGACAGTAAATCAGCATATTAATAACTACCTCTAAGTTGCTGATCCTTGCCTTTCACTTTCAGTCCTTCTGATCTCTCACCTCTGGCAGGCAGAAACCCAGAGACATTCCCCTTCTCAATTACGGGAGTGCAAGGACAGAGATCACCCCTCTGCAAGGGAGAACGGGGTAATTGGCCTCTTCAGGAAGGTTAAACAAGTAATAGACTCTGATGCCCAAGGTCTGTGTATCCTCATTGCCTTCAGCAAGGATACCAAAGATTTGGCAACACAAAAAAAGTAAAGCCAAGAGTATCCAAACTATCTCCTCAGCATCGCTACAGCCGCTCAAGTCTGCAGGGAGGTGAAGAATATCCTGCACTGACACCCCCACAGAGCAGCATTTGCATTGGCATAATAAACCATCAAGTCCCAATCTTTACTGCTAGCTGACAGAAGACCATCATTCATTCCTGACATTTATTAATGGCAACACCACTGATGGAACTTATAAATATCGATGTTAAACCAGACACTCCGTGCTCGAAGGGGTTATTATCTAATGACCCAATTTTCTGCACAAATGTCCTTAATTTTAAGCATGCAAAAATTGACTGAGTTGGCTGAGCCTATTTAGATGCTAAAAGTGATGGATATATAAGCACATAAGAGATCAGGGCAAATATTGGAAAAGAAACATAGAGCTTGAAGAAATTAGTGGCAATAGTAAGAACGGGTAGAGGAAAGTTAAACTAAACCAACAAATAATATAATGGATCATACATGTGTAAGCACGGAAACGAGGAGAAAAGAGGAAAATAAAATAGATAGTGTAGTTAGAGACATAGCATCTCAAAGAGAAAGATCTCCTGCGAGACAGTAAGGGACAGGCAGGTGGTTAAAAACACTTCAGGAATTTTAATAAGTACAGATCTTGGTAACTCAATCTGGGCATTTCTGATACAACAATGAAGCCTCGGTGCCAGCCAGGGGAGAAGGCAGCAGCCAAAGAGCAACTACAACTGCCTTAAAGTAGGTTGTCAAGAGTTGAGGATTAATCTGTTCAATCTAGATATAAGTGATAGGACAGGAGGCAATGGCCTCAAGTTGTGCCAGGGGAGGTTTAGATTGAATGTTAGGAAGAATTTCTTCATTGAAAGGGTTATCAGGCATTGGAACAGGCTGCCCAGGGTAGTGGTGGAGACACCATCCCTGAAGGTATTTAAGAGTCATAGAGACATATTACTTAGAGATATGGTTTAGTTAAGGTCTTGTTTGTGTTAGGTTAACAACAGATGGACTCAGTGACCTTGAAGGTCTTTTCCAGCCAAGGTAATTCTTTTGATGCCTAAAATACTACCTAAGGCACAAACATTCACCTCTCTTGGACCTTTGCACTTAACAGTGCCAACAGTTCTATTAATAAGCTGGTGGGCCCAGATAAGCAGCTCTTTGGTGACCCAACCAGCAGCTGTGTCACTTTGCTGGGACGTCCAACACTTCTTGGGTTTCACACACAAAACAAATGCCATTGAACCTCTGGTGCCTGTACACACTAAAACCCCACACCTCCTCAGGCTGGGATAAATCCATGTCATGCATTTCAGGCATATTAGGAGGGAATAACATGCACTGAGGAGTCTCCATACATTTTCAAAGGCAATGCCAATGTACGACTTCTTAAGTTTGAACCAAGTTGTCTTCAAAAGCCTCAGCTTAATGGGCCTGATCTTTACAGCATGTCAGTCATCAGAAATGGCTGGATTTCTGCTATATGCTTAAGATGAGCAGCATGAGTCACTAAAAATATTAAATAACAAAACAATTTTTAAAAAGCCCATTGAGGCATTTAAATGGATGGAGACCAGCTAGCCGGGAAGCAGCAGAGCTGATGGATCCACTCCAGGGGTTTGTTCAGGAACCAGCCTCCTTATTTCTGCCCACTGAAAACTTATTTCCCAGTTAAGCTAGCTTTAACTTTTAAGAGAAAATTATTTTCAAACACAGTCAGTTCTGGAAAAAAGAATGAAACAAATTTGTGTCTAGTGGACCTTCAGGAAAGTAAGCAAAATTGTTTATCCTCTGTGGCTTTAAACTACTGATTGGTTTGGCTCACGTATAGTTTATGTTACATAATAAAATATTTCCCTGTAATCCCTCAGTTCTGTCACAATGATTTTAAATAAACTCATGCAACAAAGCCATTTTGCTATGTCAACATCTCTTCATAAGTGGGATACCACTGGAGGGGAAATGCAGTCCATTTTCATTCCTATGCACTGAGAAAAAAAAAAAAATGAAAAAAACCCACAGAATAACAGTAAATCGCTCCGAGTCATAATGTGTGATTTCTCCCATCTCTGCAGCATTTAAAATGCACACAAACATATGAATAGAAACAGCTAATACCAGGACAGTGCCAGATAAAGGGTTTCAAATTATAATATTGATTCCCACAAATAGGGGGAATGCAGGATTTCCTTCTGAACTCCTCCTATTCCTTCTTATTACCACCAGTCAATGCCACCAAACTGGAATTAAATACTTGGGGCCAAGCTGTAGGCTGACAAATTTAATTCTGTTCATATTAAACAACAGTGGGCACACCAAAAATAAAAAAGTACGCCTTCTCCTGTAACAATAAAACCAAGATCATTAAATTGAAATGTAACTAAGGTTTCAAATGCTAAAAGGGAATACTTTTTTTTTTTTTTTTTTTTTCTCTCCAGGGAAGGGCTGGAACTGTGTAACAGCCACCCCTTAAAGTGCCAGCAGAAGTTTGCTATTGACACAAGCAATGCAAATAGCTGCAGATGCAACTGCTTTGCTTCAAGGCATAAGTCAAGTGTTAAATGTACAGCTTGAGGAAGAAATTTCCCTTTTTGCTGGTACAGGGACATGTCAGGATACTGAAGAAGGACTGCTAACAAGTTATTCAGTACAACAGCCTCTGTCTTTAGGTTTTCTCTTTACACCCACAGGAGTGTGTTTGTCTGCCATCATCTTACCATATGGCAGGCAGAAGCATATGGAAGTTATATTCTTCAACTACATTTATCTTACAATAAAATAAATAGCAGATGTTTCTTCTGTAAACTTTTACATGGTGAGATCAAATGTTTGGATGCTGTCAAATCGCAGAAGCGTTGGATGGATCCTCAGGAGATGTTAAATGAGCATCCAAGAAGGTCAGCATCAAACTGGGGTAACTCAGCTGCTCCCAGTCAGCTCCTGCCTGACTTAGGAGCACTACAGATGGGCCTAACAAAAGGAGTGTACTGAGAAAGAAATATTCTAGCCCTAGCATTGCATTCAGTAAAGCAAGATAACATAAATATAGTTCCTCTGAAGTAAAGAAACAATTACAGACAGCCTTGGTAATCATATTCATTTACTAAACTTATAATCAATTCTCCTTCAAAAATACATTTCAATAGCTTGCAAAGGGTGAAAAGCTGAAGAGCTTTCTACAAACCAGCAAAATTATATTGTACCATGGCACTTCAATTTGGGAAACCTGAATTAGTGGTTTCAAAACTCTGGAATTAAATGTCATTGGAACATCTCAAAACAATGACTGATAATTCCAGGAAGGTACACTCAGGCCAAACACTAAAATGAAAGCTATGCAGTCATGCAAACCAAATGGCTGGACTTAATGCAGAAACAACAGGATAATCTATGAGGCTAGACAAGAGGTCTAATGCCCAAGAGGTGTATACACAATGATGTAATAATCTTCTCTGGTTTCAGATCCTAAAAATGTGTGAAAAATCAAAGCCAGCATGTAAAGTCGAAGGAATTATTTTAATATAACTGCTTAGCTTCTTATTGCTCAGAAAAATTCTCATTTTATGTTGCATAATCATTCTCATTATGCCAATGAAACAAAATAACATAATTTTTTACACACTCTGCCAATCATGAGTGAAAAAGGAGTTCAGGGATAATACATTAGAAAAAAAAGAACAAAATATCTTCAAGCATCCAGACTTGCTGACTATAAGTAGTCTCATAACTCATGATGACCTCATTTATTCTCTGTATTGATACTTACAAGTTTCTCCAAAATCCCGTGTGGAATATTTATGTTATTCTTAGCATGTTAATGCAACCCCTAATTATAGGAGACCTGAAGCAGACCTACTAGAAGACATAATATATGGCTCAGCTGAGACTCAGGTTTAAGTCTAAGGTTCTGATTCTAGAAAGACATAAATATAACCTCATCACTGTGACAGCCCCCCTTGGATGCAGCAGCACTCCCTGCAATGAAGTTTGTCCCAAGTCTAGACTTACAGAAGAAAATCATAAAATTACCACTAAAAATAATCTGAGGAAACGAACAAACGATGCAAGGAAGGACATCACAGACACAAATCTACTAAAATTACCAGAGAGAGCTGGAACAACTAGATATTCAGCAGGAAAACTGTCTCTGAGATCAGCATTTTCCTATTTTGTAA
Source organism: Heliangelus exortis (assembly GCF_036169615.1). Lineage (NCBI taxonomy): Eukaryota > Metazoa > Chordata > Aves > Apodiformes > Trochilidae > Heliangelus > Heliangelus exortis. Next base: position 6,137,460 of record NC_092427.1, read on the forward strand.
TTATTAATGATATTGACAGTAGTGCTAAAGGGCTGACAAATGCCACCAAGCAAACAGAGCACTGAATAAACACTGACCCCAACCAACCTGCCTGATAAACAAGAGGAGCCTGAGATGAGGTTGGGAAGCAATAAAGGTGGTAAATATCAACTGAAAAGATAAAGGAAAGCAACTGGAATGATTTGCATGAAAGGGGTCAAGGAAGACTTGGGTAGCAAAGTTGGGTACAGAGCATTAGCATAGAGAAGAGACAGTAACAGGAGAAAGGAGAGACATTTGGAATAGAAATAAAAGGGAATGGGAAATAAGCATGCTACTCTGTGAAGGTCCTTCTCAAGGTCCACGGTTTAGCTGCTCTTTGGTTTGCTTTCTCCTTGCAGCCTTCCCACAATAAGACATAGAGAGGGGGAAGGACAGGTTGATCCAGGCACGGAAGCCTCAGAAGGAGTCCCAGCTCCAGCTTTCAGGTGGGAAGCAACCTCCAGTGCAGCCACAGCTGTGTCCCCAACAGGCAGCAATCCCCCTGCCCATGTGTCTGAGCCAACCACAGAGCTCCTGGTGGCTCCATGTCACTGGCACCCAACAGATGGGACAGGGATACAGAGGTGTGTGCATGGCAGAGGGGCACATCCCTCCCACATGGCTCACCCTTCATGGCTCTGAGCCTCTTGGCCAACAGTGTAGAGAGCACAGGAGAACAGAACAATCCCTCTGCAAGGGTTTACCTGTGTCCTGGGCATTATCTACCAGTCAAATAAGAGCAGGCTGACCTCCATAATTGAATGCCTTAAACTGGATTCACCTCTGTTCCAATTTAAAATTACTTCTCAGCGTGCAATCTGTCTTACAGAGAACCATTTTGGTTGGGAAAGACCTTTAAGATCACCAAGTCCAACCATTAAGCTAGTACAGTGCCAAGACCACCAGTAACCCATGTCCCTCTTTGATACTTAGGGATGAGGTTGTCAATGATTTTGGTTGGGAATATATGGTTTCAACCACCCAAAGAACTGAGCTCTAAATGTCAAGTTTGCCAAGCTATGGGACTTGATGTTTTAATTCTTCATCTGTGAAGCAAGGCTGCCCACTTTTTAAGGAGATGTAGGACAGAAATACATAGCTACAAAGCCCATTCCTCCTCCCACCCACACTGAATGCAGAACACAGCATTGATACATTCATGTCTAGCACAATTTTCATTTTAATACAAGTGTTTTCTTTTTGTAAGTGGTTCACACTCTGCCTGGCTAGAAAGACAAAACAGTATGATTTTTTAATATTTCAATTTTACTTTGGCCAGTAAATAACCATACTCTGAGTGTGTCTACTTCAAGCAATCAGTCTAAGGAATCTTTCACAATTGTCCCTTTTTCCCCCTAACTTTATTATAGGTTCGGAATTGCTTCTACTTTCATTTTACATTAAAAAGAAAATCAATGGAAGTGCATTAGATGATTAATGATAGAAATTATGCTTCTTCTCCTTTCAGGGAACATAACAAAATACAAATATATGCTTCCTTCTTTTGCTCTTTCTGTGACCCTCAATTACTAAAATTACTCTAGTTCAATTTATTTGTAGCACCTATCATCAAGTTATATTTAAGATGAATTATTTATTGCACAACTCGAAAATAAAACTAAGGCATCCTGTTGTATATTCACAAACTGAGACCACATAAAATAAAGAGAATCAAACATGCCAGATAACACAAGAGAGAAAATGGGACACAACTTTTACAGAATTTCCAGTAACTCAAATTAGAAAATCACTTAGCTGACTACGAAAGCACAGACTTTCTTTTGAAAGTTCTGTCTCAGTTATATATTCGCTGCCTGGTGTTTTTAATTATAATTGGATGAAACTAGAATCCAACACAGCCTGTTATATTCTAGTCTTTGGTAGCACCCCTTGGTCATCTTTCACAACAGCAGTAGAGTGCTCAGCACCACAGCCAACCTGAGGCAACCCCAACCTGAGGAAGGTCTCAGATGACAGCCCCTTAAAACACGTTCAGTCAAATGTCCATAAAAGTCTGAATTTTTTTTGGCATTGGGTTTGGTAAAACAAAATCTATTTGTATCATCTTTCAGATAACTGATGAGTAGGAAACATTGCATCATGATGCTTAGGAAAATACATTTGAAAATTCTTCCTCTGGAACAAAGCAGTCTGACACTGCACTCCATCTACTCCACATTGAAGCAGAGACACTAAATCCAGAAAACAGCACTAGTGACATATTTACAACTCCCACAGCATTATATTTAAAGCATTAAGATCCAAGGTAACACCTAAAGATTTTAATCTACCCCTCCTCCACTCCTCCCAACCAGTTCTGGCCCTTCTTTTTGAGATTCAAAATCCTTCACTGCTCTTGGCCAGCCAGGGACCAGCAATGAAGCCATTGTGGGCCTACATGAGCCCATCAACAACTTTTCAACTCATCCTGATGCCTCCTCCTCTCACCTGCCCATTCTCCTTCCCCCCCTGTTAATTCTGTTGCTAATGCCAAACTCCTGTCCTACTGGGGCATGCTCCAAGGAAGACAGCACAAATCTACTTGCTCATGCATAGATCTCATTAAAAAAGGGGTTATGTGGCAGTCTGTTCACCATTGGGGTGGATTCATTCCATCTTCTCCAAAATTCATATTTGCTCACTGCCTGATGGCACAGCTAATTTTTAAGGCAACACAAACAAGTTTGTCTGAATTTATCCATTCAAGATACAGAGATTCAGACTGGTGTGAAATAAGACCAGACTGTGGACTCCTCTATGTATTTGTATTTTTAATTAACCATGCTTTTCCAGAATTCAGATCACCATGGCATTTTACAGCATACGGACTTGTCATCTTCACTGAAGTCCAACACTGCAATTCAGAAACAAGGAACATGGAAATTTGGAAACCCCTTCATCACTTTCTATATTCCACTCACAGAAAGTGCTGTTACATTTTTCTAAAGTAGCAATGGACTTTGTAGATATGGTCTTGCATAAAACTTTCCACTTCAACTGTCACTATTCTACAGAAAAGAAGAGATAAGAACACTAAATGTTTTGAGGTCTGAAGTGTGGCTACTTATCTGCAGTCTAAAACTGATAAAACAACTAAATCTACTTTGACTGTAGTTAATAAAAATGCAAACTCATATAATTCATTTTATCTAAATTAAGTATCTTCCAGCCATCACACAATCTCATCTATCTCAGGAGACAAAACAGCAAGTGAAGGGTCAGCACAGCCCAAGTACAGGAAAGATGCTGTTCTGAGATTAAAGTTGAAGGAGGAAGAAAGAGATGGTGAAAAATTTCCCACCCACAACCTTGAGAAATCCAATGTTTGGGGCCTTTCAGGAGGAGATTTGCCCAGAAGGAAACCTGAGTACAAGATGTGAGTCCCAGTAAGAGCAAAGTCCCGCTAGGATGTGTGGGAGTTCCACCCATGTACACATAATGTACAAATTATACATCCAGAAAAGCTTTTTATACTTCTTCCTAGACATTCATAGTGTATGGGGAGAAAGTGTTTTACAAAAACCCTACCGCAGGGCATCCTTTCTTTAGCAGGAAAATAAAGAAGATGAACAAAACCAAAAATCCCAGCTTCCCCAGAAGGGCCCAGCAGTCCAGACCACATTGTTGAAGGATCTATTTTCTACATATTCTGTATAAATGACCCCAATTCCCCTAAGTAGAAGAACTGGTATTTCCCTTGGGTCATGTTAAATAGACTTTTTTGTGTGAGTGAAGGCACACGAATAGGTTTGCCTCTTAAGAATAATAAAAATAATTACACTTATCTTCCCTTATGTTTGTCATTCAGATCATTTTCATGGCTAGTACATTCCTTTTCACTCATCTTTTGAAGCTAACAGATCTAAAGGGCTATTTGCTTTCCCCTTCTATTCTCTTAAAATCAAGATAGAAGATCAGAGAACATGCAAAGGGAGATATCTTGCAGTACATGATTTTTTTTGTATTATTATCTTCTCTTCCTTTCCTAAGGGAGAAACAAAAAAAGGGAGAAACATTTCTTATTTAGCTGTTACTACTCTTCTTAAATTTGCACCAAATTGTTATAATTGAGTGAGGATTATAAGACAGACTGCATTCCTGCTTAAAGAATGGGAAAACTCCAATATATTTCAACAGGAAAAGATCCTATTGCAGTTTCTTTTCAATATCTATGAGTGAAGCTTTTGTTTGTAGGAATTTGTTTCTAAAGCAATGACACAATTCAAACACTGATTGATCACTGTAAGATTGCTCATGCATAATAGATAAAATATTTGGAAACAAAAAGTTCTCTAACGTTGTTTCTTTGCCATTGGTTCAGATCATATAATTTCTGGTTTGTTTAACATAAAAACAAAAACAACAAAAAAAACCCCAAATGCAATATAAACAAATTAATGCAACTTGCATCAAAATATTGCTGGAAGATTATTAGCATTTTTAGCTATTTTTCATATGCTTCCTTCTAGCTAACCCTGGGGTAGAGCTGACTAGGATGCTATGTTACATCTTCCTATATTACATTCTTTCCAGTATAAACCATTTTAATCTTGGCTATTGCAAAGCAACAGTTTGATTCTCATCTTATTCCCTCTTTTCACCTCTGAGGTTTTGTTCATCTTTGCTGGAGCTCAGAGCAGTTTCTCCCACAAAACAGCTCTGTGCATGAATCTTTCTCAATTCAATGCAGAAGGTTCCTGTCAAATGTTATTACAAGATCAGACATCACACTGGAAGTGAGGAGCACTGAAAGCAGGGGGTAAGGTCATCTTTGGAAGTAAAATTTTACAGAAGTGGTTTGCATGTAATTTTTCTTACATCTTAAAAAATATTCTTTACCAAAAAAAAAAAAAAAAAAAAAAATTTTTTAGCATACCTTGTTTGAAACTGGATGAGACACAAACAAGTATCTTCACCTTCCCCCTCTTGTAAACTCCTTGGTGTCCACCCACAGCATCAGGACCTGTACTCCAGATCCCTACCAGCCATGGAGGGCAGAACTTTCTGACTCAGACCTAAGGCTGCCAACACAAAAGCCCAGGGGAACACCTGACCCTTTATTTCCAGGAGAAGGAAGAAAGACAATGGCAATTATGTCCAGCATTCCCACTTCCCTTAAGCCCAAGGAAACGCAGCCAGAGGGACCTCCAAATTTTCCCAAAGTGCTTGCACTTTACAGTGCGTTATTTAGCAAAAAAAAATTTAATGCAAAATCAACTCAATACTTTGATAATCCATCAGGATTCACATCACATTGCTGTTTTCGAAGAGGAAAGTGATATCTGGAATTTTAAGTGTGTATTTCAAAGAATCAATAAATATCAGCTTTTTAATTCATCAAAACCCAAAGAAAAGGGAACTTTCCATACAAATATGCTGCATTTGGGAAGCCAACTCTTGTTGTTGATATAATGAAAGTATAAAGCACACCACAAATTCATGTAATTTGTGTGTATGAGGAAATTTGACATTGCCTGCACAGATAAACAGAGAACTGCGAGATTCTCTAAAATATTGCATTGGTATTTTGCCTTTTCTAGGTCACGCACTGTGTCAGACCTTTGTCTCAATTTCAGTTTAAACTTTTGTCTTGTCCTGGTTGAAGACCCATGCTCCAGGGTTATATCTTATCAGTTAATTAACTTTTAGAATGGAAACACAGCAGAAATTACTGGAAACATTTGCTCACATATATCAAAGCCAATGTCAACCAATGTGGTTCCTATGTACCTAATCCAGCAGCCTTATAATAAAACCTCATCTTCCTTTATAGCCTGAGGCAAAAGTAGTTCTTGCACAGAAATTTGTGAAATGATGAGGTTTAGTAGAGCAATATAGCTGTTCAACAGTTTAAATGTTGGTCTAGCTACTAAACCTTATGCCATAAGGTTCTGGCATTACCAAGATTTCATCTACAGCTTTCCCTTACTCAGAAAAATGCAAAATTTGTTTCCAACAAAACCCCTGCAATTTTTATTTTTTTTTCTCCCCCTCAAAAAAAAAAACCAAAAACCCTGAAGGTAACACTACTATCTAGTGGATCTAGGCAACACTAACAAGGAAGTATGGTGGGGAGGGGTGTAATACAGCAAATCCACTGTTAAATTAATGAATACTTTAGAACAAAATATTAGAAGTGATGAAAACCATTGCTTCATGCAAGCTCTATAAGGTCACTGCCAATGAAGAATAAAGGAGAAGCCAAATAAGTTGGAACATTTCCATTGCTACATAAGGAAGAGGGGGATCCTTGGAAGCAACTTTGATTTTTATTTTTCAGCCACAGATCTCATTGATGTATATTTTTAAAAAAAATAAAAATAAAAATCAGGTAAGAGAGAATCCAACAAGAGCCAGACTTTGCAAATAAATTTCACCGTGGTTCAGAAACGACAACAGAAGACCCAGCAGTGCAAAGGATGAAACACAGTAGAAGAATAAAGAATTTGATGAGGATTTGGAGCCTGAGAGGATGCTGCAAGGGCTGGCAAGAGCCTGGCAGCCCCTCACCCAGCCCCAGGCTCACCACCTCCCCCAGTGAGGATCAAGCCCTCGGGCTCCAAACTCCTCCTATCTCAGAAAAATCATTTTATCTGGCATTGAAACCAGCCCAACCAAGAGGAAACTATGACCCCATCACCCAGGCTTTTTCCCAGGGGTGGGCAGAGAAAAGCACAGGGAGAAATGGGAGAGAAGCCTGGAAGTTTGAGCTGGGAGAGCTCAGCTCCTCTGAAAGGAACCACACTATAGGAACAGAGGTCAAGGATGAGTTTTATTTTGGGTTTTATCTTTGAAAAATAGGGCAGCAGTAGATTTTAGTAATAGGAGGAGAAAAAATCTATACATAGCTGCAGCAGTCATCCCTGTGAAAAGGTTCAATAAAATGTAATGTGGCTATAGAAGAAACACCCCACAAAGGATTTTGCTTGCTGAATATACCAATCTTAACAAACAACACGTGAGAAGAAGTTTAAGCCATGTCAGGAATTAAGGCATAAAACTTGGATCCTAAGCACAGTCCCTGCAGACAAAGCTGCAAGCACCTCACACTTTCCACTTTCCACAAAGGCATCCAGAGGTCCTTCTGGTGAGCCAGCAGCTGTTCCCATCCCACCCACCCCAAGATCCATACACAGTGCCAAAGGACATAAAGGAGAATGTAAATTTAAGAAAATTCCCCTGGAAGTGATGCCAGCACTGGATGGGATTTTTTTATTTAGTATATAGCTTCCCCAGTGTAGGCTCTTCAAACCATGGTTCAAATACCATGATAATCTTGCTACTCCCTCTTTTTAACACCCACTAGGAAACTGGGCAGAATGTTTATCAATCCCTAGGTATGAGATGCATGGGATTCTCAGGTTTTGGAGGGGTTTTGAGAGGACTGAGGGTTGAAGTTGAATTGGTTTGAGTCAATCAGCTGCATCACCACCCCCAAGTTATTCTCTGCACACTCTGCATATCACACAACTATTTATCAAAGTGTTAAAAACCAATACTCACTTTCAGAGGTCGATGTTCTATTAACAAAAAACAAAAAACCAAAAACCATACATAAGCACACACTCACTAAAAATATCCTTAACCATCCATGCACAAATTTTCTCGAAACTAAATCTCTTCTAGGAGCAAATGGTCTGTGATTCCCTTGGCAATGCTGAGGTACTAAGAAAACCTTAATAACCTGCATTAGAAATAAACATCAGAATTTGGGATACAAACTTCAGGAAGCACTGAATCTGACTTCTCGAAGCAGGTCAAAAGTCACATAAAGATGTTTCTTCATAAGTATGAAAAAATTAACTATATTCTTCAACTGCAGAAAATCAAATCTTAAGCAGAAGCTGAAGTAACTGTCAAGAGTTTACAAAGGCTGTAACTTTTTGGAACACCTAACAAAAAAACCTAAAAGCTCATTTATCCTAAAAATGTTATTGATATATTAGTAATACGACATAAAAGAACATCAAACGAAAATGAGTTCACAAATTGAAATGGATTTCTGGGAAATTTCTCTCATTACATTGTACATTTGGAATAGTTTGTAGAAACAAAAGCAAAGATGGTTTCCAGAATCTTTTAACTGAATTAAACCAAACAGCATCAGTCTCCCACATAGAGATAGTTCCTTTCTGACATTTGTTCTGCAAAGAAACTATAAATCTGGGGGGAAAAAAAGGTGAGTTTCTAAAATACTCCCTTCTTCCCTAGCAATATCCAAGGAATGGACCCCACAGAAAACACAAGGCATTTGTGCTGTCTTTCCAAAAACCTGAAGATAATTTACTTGGTTATTTTATGTAGTCATCATAGTTCTATCAAAATCCATACACAAAATCCATTCCTTGTAGCCTTATATACATATATATTTTATAATTTACTGCCATTCCTGTTGGGTTTTTTTGAGTGCAGGGTTAAATCTATATGGTTTTATTATGAAATGTTGTCACGGAAGTTTCACTAAGGGCAGGTTTTAAAGTCAATAAAAATTCTCCTTTAGTTTCAATAAAATGCAAGAGAGCATACTGTAGATCTAGATTACTATATCAGTGCTTTGATTTACTCACATTTTCAGGGTGAAGACAGCCAATTCTCATATATAACTTTATTCCAAAGCTGTGACCTTGACTTTCACCGAAAGGTCAATTGCAGGGATATTGTTTTTCAGGCAAGATGAAGGAAGAAAGGAGTCCTCACAGATAAGATAATGAACTGCCAAATGCAGCTTATGAATTACTACTGTTTCAAACAGATGCTCTGATTTAGTATGTGTTGACAGTCAATTCAAAAATTATGACTGAGTTATTATGTAGCACAGTGGCTACTACAAAGCTTGAGTTATTTGTTTATCTCATAAAGCATGAGGTGTGTGAATCAAAGACATCCCCACAGTCTTCTCTGTAGGAATCAAGAAGCAATAGAACAATACTAAATTAAACACCACAAAATTGGAACTTGCCAAAATGTGAAGAAAAAAAGTATTTTACAGTACTATTACATGAAGATTTAAAAAAGTAAATTTTTCTCTAGCTGTTGAAAATAATAAAGAAATTCAGAAAATGGTTATTTTAGCTATTAATCCACTGTCCAAAGTATTCATACAACTGTAAAAATACAGTGAAGCTTAAAAAAAAAACAATCCCAAACCACAAGATTATCACCTGGTAGTAATGAGAATTGTGTACCCATATAAACTATACACACAGAAAATAATCTTTTTTTTTGTTTCTCTACCCAATAAACACAGCAAGTTGTTTTCTAATAAAACGAGTAAGCACACAAAAACAAGCTGAGATTCATGATGCTTTGCACAGATTGTTGTTTTCTATGTTGTTCAATATAACAGAAGCCTATTTCACACTGCTATATAAAATTATTGTACAGAAAAGAAGAGTAGGCTAGAGGTAGGGACACAGGTTATTTTTATGGTAAAAGACACAAGATTGACAGCCCTCTCCCAGAAAAAGAATAAGCTTACCTTGTGAAGAAGTGAGGAAATGTTTAACACTTTCACGTTTCAAATACTTACCTGCCTTTCTGTCATAAATGTTTAAAATTAAATTCAATAAACTTTCCATGTCAATTCCTGTGGAACTCTTCAGTAACAACCCCAAACATGGGAACATGTTCCAAAATCATATGCTTTATCAACACAAAATCCGCTCCACTTTAAAAAAACACTGTATAAATAACAAACAGTTATTTGTTTCCCATATCAAACTACTATTTTCAGAGACACAAGGAAATAAAGAAATGGGACCTGATAGTTCTCCTCCACAAAAGGCTGCCTGATGTGCCTCATCCCAGCACTGCTGGAGGTGGTGCCCAATGGTGCACCCACCTGAGCTGCTTCAGCATCTTTGCATTAGAGTTCTGTTAGGATGAGTGAGGTTGATGAGAACAACCCTACATTTACTCAACAGTGCCTCAAAAATATGGTTGAAAATGTTCAGTCATCACATTAAAATATATATTTTTACAGAAGCCCTGTTGTAGCCAATATTTAGAAGGTAAATTCTGGAATAGTAACGTAACGGGGTAGAGCTCTTCTGGAAGGACACACAAATGATGGCAGCATGTTAGAATAAATTTAAGAAATTAATAAATTACACATTTTTTCACTCTAAAGAATGTCTGAACTACTGAATGCCCAGCTCTTGATTTAAAGGGAAAGGAACATGCATTCTGTTCTGGGAAAAATACCTCAAAGGAGGTGACCTCATGAGCAAGTAGGAGGACCCCATCCACACACACACTGCTCCAGCTGGGGCTGCAGGAATTCAAAAGGGCTCAGAAAGCACAGCCCATTCATGGACTGGTCTGATGAATCTGCTCTGTTGTGATGGGGAGGGACACAACTCTGCTCAGATAGACCATAAGTCATGAGGAGAACATCAGTGGGGAGAGCATGAAAAAGAATGACCATTAAATTACATGGGAACACCAGCTGGGAGAGGCAGCTGGAATAGTATATTCATATAAATACAGTTGCATTAAAGGTAAGGAAGGTGCTGTAGAAGGCTGGGTTGGTAAGGAAAAGATACTGAAAGAAGGTGTAGTTCAGAAAGGAGTCAAAAAACAAAGTGAAAGCTTTGGGCACAAAGATGGTTGGGTAAGACACTGTTCAAGAGGTCACCTAAGGTCAGTCAAAAGCTATTCACTGCCCTTCAGCAATGAAAAAAGGGGAAACTAGGTCAAAGTCCTGCAGGTTAGCAGAAAAAATACGCAAAAATCAGAGTCATCCATGGGCATTAAAGGTAAAAAAGGATCCTTCTGCAAATGTGGGACACTTTCCACTCTCCCACACCACCTCCCCCAAAACTGTCCCAAGTCTGCACCACCCTTCACTGAGTGGCTCAGGGCAGTCCCAGGAATATAACAATTAACAGCTAAAAATCAGCAAGATCTCAGGCCTCTTAGTCCCCTTTTCAGGGAAAGAGCTGCCAAGGATAAGCCAGGTAGTTTGAAATTGCCTGTCCCAGTGAATCCTGGCTCTGGCTAACTTACAGCAACCAATCTTAATGTGTCAGGAATCAGCATCTCTGAGACCTCAGGGGCACAGCTCTTTTTTTTTTTTTTTTCTTTTTACTTTTATTTCAGATGAGGGCTAAGGGAACACAGGCCCATCAGCTTGTTTTTGATTTGCACAGAAATATTTGGAACAAATAATTACCCAGTAGCTAACAACTACCACAGACAACAAAATAAAAATAGAAAAAAGTTACATCCATCAACTTCTCTGTAACAAATTAATAGACTCTAAGAAAGAAAACAAAGACCACTAGATTCATTTTAGAATAGCTTGCTTCCTGAAGGAAAAAAAGCCCTGAAAATGCTCATCGCTGTGAATCCTAAATGAAATCCAAACTACTTTCTTAATAATGAAATTACATTGCATCAAAAAGCACATGCCTTTAGCAGTTTGATTTGTATGCAAGCACCCTAACCATGAATAACTGGGTAAGCAAAGATTGGACAAAGTTGCCATAAAAATACACAGTATTCTTAGCACTAAAGAAAAACTCTGACACTGAATATAGCCGTTTGCTTTATGATTCTCTCTGGACCTGATTTACCACTGTTTTATTACTGAATTTTGTTATTGTATCTGAATACAATTTGTTTTTATGAGATCTTAAATATTACCTTTATAAACATTTCATGGAATGTTGACTCTCTATCTGCAAATTGCTTATTTGCTTATTGTTTCTGCTCATTGATACCATTGCAATAGCTTATTTTTGCATTAACTTCTTTGTTGAGGCTAGGTTATCTTCTGAGAAAATCCTGGGATGGAATTTTTAATAAGAAACTCTTAAGAAATAAACAAAAAAGAGATATAACTCTAACTGGTAAAGACATTTTCCCTTACAGTGTTCCGTTTGCAGTATAATTCAATCAGGGAGTTTGTGCCAGTCACCATGAGATTTCAAGAAAGTGCTTTGTTTATCATTTAATCAATATGATTTTAGCAACACAGAAAGATTTTTAAATAGTAGAATAAATTCCCTCCACACCTGCTGCAACCTTACCTGAATTTCAGACTTTTGCTCAATAAAAGCTTTCTAAACATCATTTCTTTTGTCTCCACCATTTTCACTGTGCAAATTCAACACTAATATAAAAAACTATGGCTGACCTCCACCTATACAACACATATTAAGTTGTTTTTAATTAACAGAAGAAGATGACTCTGCTGGGAGAAAATACATCAGGATCATTTGGCACACCTGATCAACCCACTTGTCAGGTTAGGGATGATTTCTGTATTCCTATTTCTACTGCAGACCTGAAAGCTTACATTCCACAAAGCACATACTCAAATTTAACTGAACTAAACCCCAAGAATTAAGCATACTTAAGTTCCAGGAACCTATTAGGCGATTATTTCACTCACAGTAAATATTTAATACTTGCAAAACCAGAGGATGAACTGCAGATTGCTGGTATGTTTTCATGATTATGAAGTTTGCTCCTTGGAAACATCAGTTCTCAGGGTCAAATGAAATGTCATAATCCTTCTGAACTTCTTTCATGATTCCTTTCAATATTTACATCTAGTTATAAAATTCATCTCACTCAGAAAGATAGGCACCTTTCACAGTCATCAGATAAGACAATTTAAGCAGACACATTTTGCCTTGTTTCTCATCAAAGCAATTAAAATTGGAAAGTTTCTGCTTTCATACCAGATTTACAGAGTATTTACATTTAAATAAGCTTTAAAAAAGGCAAGACACATGATCTAAAAACAGAAAAATAATAAAAAGCAGCCATCTTCCTATAAAAGCTACAATTAATCATCATGATGAACAAATAGAAAGCAATCCATCTCATCACAACATAGAGCTGGTGTAGCTTTTCCTTTCATACACCACAGAAGTTAATTATTATGAGCAGATGTGTTTAGATTACATGAAAATTTATACTCCATGAAACTAGGTATCACACAGATCTATTTATTTTAAAGCTCAAATGTATTGCCTGTTTGTTTGGAGATTTGCTCTCATGCAACTTCACCAGCAACACAGCCCATACAAAACCCATCCATTTTCAGGCCAGGGTTTTCATGGGGTCCACTAATATCCTTTCAAAGTGGTACCAAAAAAGCACCTGCTGGTCACAGCAACTTCTCACAAGCACAGAACATTTGATTTGCCAAAAAAATTCCCTATTATGCTACAAATGATGTCTGCCATGACCACACCATGGGGGGTAAAATCACCAGAAGAGCTAAATCCCTCAAACACCCTTGAAAGTTTGTGTCTACCTAGTTCTGGAGACCAATTTCTGCTTGATTTTCTCAAATACACTTAAATACTTATTACTAAAAGGCCCTTACCAAAGCATAAGGAATAAAATAAGGAAGCTCCTAAGGCTCATGGGCAGCAAGGGCAGAGGCTGGGGAAGTCAGAGCTGCCCTCTCATGTCTTACATCCCCTGAGGACATGCTCATCTACCTCACCTTGAATTAACCCATGCTGAAGCAGATGGCCTTCAAGAAGCCAATTGTATTTAAATTATTTTAGTTATTTCCTATTGTATTTTAGTTCCCTCAAACCATGTACCTCTACCTCAGGAGTTTCCTTCACCAACGCAAAGGCCACGATAAAACCAAAGATCTGGGAAGTTAACATCCAAAAGACAGAACAAAAGAGAGAACTCAAATTCCAAGCATCTTGGAGCACATATGAAAAAAAAAACAAATATATGATTGCAGGACTGAAACTTCAGTGAACTGTCAAGAAGGAACAATAGTACTGGTATTAGAATTGACCAGAAAAGAGGCAAAAAAGTCACATTTGCTGCAAGGCTTCACATCAAAGACCCAAATTTGACATTACAAAATACCCTACTCCAGGAATACTCTGTCAAATATCAGAATATATTATTCCAAACTTCCCTTATTTGACAAAGCTAGCATCAGCAATCCTTTAATAAATGATGCACGTACCAGGCAAAACCAGCGCTGCCAGGAAAAAAATTGACTTTAGAAAAATCTTTGTTAGAAGGTGACAGTTTTTTCATTACTATCTATTGCCATCAAAGTATAGAGATGGCTTTTTCTTGTCTAGTAATTTTATTCCAGCAGAATTCCAATTTTTTGGATGAAGTTTCTCTTGATTTATTATAATATAAAAAAGATGGAATCTTCTCCTGACTCTTTTGAGAAGGTAAATCAGCAACAATACTGTTAACAAAGGTGGAGATGGAGTGTTTCCAACTGGGAAAATGCTCAGAGCTATTAGTGCTGCAATCTCCAGACTGGTTTAGAAAGCACTAAACACACTGCTCAGTATTTTTAATATTTTTGAGCATACTTAGAAAGGGTGCCAACAGAAGGCACACCTGGATGCATAAAACAAATGTAATGTTGGCCATCTGACAGTTACCTGACGTGCTCTCACAAGTGCAAGCACTTCATAAGCATCCCCATCACTTCCAGTTACTCCACAGTCACTTTAGTGCACATGTTTGAAAGGAAGATGTTGAGAATTTTGAAAGATAGCCTGAGCCCAGGTTACTCATTTATTTTGAAATTGACAACTCGTGTCTAAAACCCCAACTGCAGACATAAAGCTTTTGGGGGAACATAAATATAAAAATTCATATTCAATGAACCTGACATCAAGATTCTTTTTGCACCTTTGTGCCATGTCACATTTAATGAATCTTGTGCCTCAAGATTTATACTAAACCCCATTATGAGCTCTGCCATTTCAAAGACTGATGTTCACGTTGAGTATTAATGCTTAATTATTCAATAAGACCCAACTCAATAATTTCCAATAAGAAGTGCTTTCTAATTAATACCGAATAAGGGAAAATGCAAACCACAACTTTCACCAAGCTTCTCTGAAGGAAACTCCCCAGGCAGTCTAAACCTTGGCTGTCGGACAACGAATAATTTCGGCTATAAATCAAATTCTGTATACCTTTCAACAGCTCCCCTCTTTCTTTCACCAACAGTTGGTTTTGTTTGTCAGTTTGGAGGGGCTTTGGGGGGAGGGTGATGTCCAAGTAACCGACGGAGTCTTTAATATTTAATTGATTTAGGCAGGATCAGCATTTCAGTCCAGAATCATCCCTTTCTTCAGCTAGGTAAAATAAATAGCCAACTAAGGTCCTTTGATTCTATCATAGTTTAACAATAAATGATCAGTCTTTATCTTTCCAGCTAATGACTCCAGAATATCTCAAAATGTTGTATTCTATTTGGCTGAGACCATTACAGAGAAGAAAGAGGTTATTCTAGTAAAGCTTGGGAGAGTAATCTCTCCATTGTTTTCCTGACAACTAAAAGTATAAAAGCTTTTTAATAAACTTGCTTATTTTGGTCATGCTTCAAGGTTTCCTGTTTCAAATGTCTGTTTGAAGAAAAGTTCTCCTTAAGGACATTTTCCAGAGAAGCTGGATCTTGTCCTGCTCGACTCAGATGAATGTTAACAATTTCTCTATGAACCACAGAAGCTTTGGTATGAATTATCTTTGGATTTGTAAACAGCACAACCATGACAAGGAGGAAATTAAAATTTTATAAAAGCAACAGTAGATCTAAATCAGAACTGAATGAGACTGCCTGCAACACCAAGGGTTGAACAAGAGGGACGTGAAAGTGTTATATGAAATAACAAACAAAAAAGGAGACCAAACAAGGCTCAAATGACTCAAGAAAAAAGGATGGTTTGATTACATTGAAAATCATCAAGAAGCTAAAATAATTTACTCACTGAAGGGTTAACCCATTGAACTGAGGTAGGCAGACACAGGCAGGGGCCAAGAGACTAGGAAGAACATGAAAACCCTAGGTATTTTCATAGCTTCTTACAGTGACAGTTACCCAACATCATATAAAATATTAAGGCTCATAAAACCTCCTGTTTCAGGTCCTAAGTCAACAAAACACAGTTTTAGGATGAAATGGTTTCTGTATTTATATCAGGAGCACAAGGCTGCATGATCAGGCCTAATTCCAACCCACCCATGGCCAAAGAAAGGGTTTCTGTTGCAGTTTATAACATTATCTCCAGAAACCATGAAGCGTGGCCACCCAGGGTTCATAACATGAATTAATCAGATTTCTATGAAAAGTTGGAATCAACTGCTCCGTACCAGGATTTGAAATCACTGGAAGTTAGGGATAAACACAACCTGTAATTAGGAGGGCCAGACTCCAGTTTGAGGAAGAGACTGCTCTTCATTATGTCTCTCATTATATCTTGCATCCTCCTGAGTAAGTCTCAGCACAGTTTGGTTCTTCTTGGGCCTCTTTCATCTACTGTACTCTGTTTAATGACAATCCATCATTTCAAAAAGGACCCCAAAAATGACTTTCACCAACGAGAGCTGCTTAGATCATAGAAAATACACACTAGATGAAAGAAATCTTACGAGGACCAAAGAGCTGAACTTAATCAGAGGGATGAAAGACAAAATGAAAATCTATCTATCCTTACATTTAAAAAGGAGTTTCCTTCAGATAAGATGATCTTGACTCCCTCTCTGTACCTGTTAAATATGGTGTGAGTACTGACAGATCATTTGGGACTTTTATGATTGAGATGCTCTAGCAGTTCCTGTAAATTGTACACATTTGGATGGTGCTGCCTTTGACTTTGAGGTGATTGGGCCATTTCATATTGATCTGAAACCTTCTTTCCCCCCCCTTTTTCCCTCCTTCTGCCTAATCAAGGCAGAAATACATAGCTTGGAAAGCTTTGATGTTCCTTTGCTTTACTTTTCATTATTTTGATCTTTTAACAATCCCTCTATTGGTACATGCTTGTAGTATACATTTTCATTGTTTATGCCTTCTGCCTTCAAAAGTTTTTTCTACTTGCACAAGACTTTTCTTTTCCCAGAAAACAAACACTGTGTGTGGTACTAAAACGCTGATATTGGTTTTGTTTATCAGATAGGCACAGCACATAGTCAAGCTAAAAAACCTGCTTATTTCCTTGTACAGAGAATATGCTGCCCTGGTTTTGAAGGAAATCAAATATATGTAATTTATCTGATGCAGTCTTCATCATCTTTATTTTACAGAGAGAGTAGAGATTACTGAGTTGCCTTTGGATAAAATGTTGTACTGCAGATTGCTGTCAGGACAAATTCTCTAAGAGTGTCCTCAATTTTTATGTTGCTGGCATAAGGCTGCAGTGACAGGAATGAGTTGGAGCCTTTCTTGCTATTAGTTAGCAGCTAAAAAGTAATGTCATGACAATTCTCCTACTACCTAAGAAATACTCTTGCAGCAGCTACACCTGGGGTGAAAGCTGGGCCAGACCCAGACTGAAATATCATAGCACTGGTTTAAGAGCCTTGTGCTGCCTGTTGACATCTCCCATGAAAAAAGGAGGGTAGGACACCATCACTCTTATGTGAACAACCTGCCACTGGAAAATCAGTATCAATCTTTCTTTCCCTTGTCCCTATCAAGCCAAGGAAAGAAAAATTGCTCTACCAGAACACGTTACCTGGAGATCAGTGGGATGTAATGCAACCTGAAGGCAAATTTCTACTCCCCAAACTGGTACCCAGCTGCAGACTCCAGCCACACACGTATTTACATAGACAACTCTGCTATGCCATGAGGTCTTCAGAAATGAGCCAGGATGATTTCTATACAAGCAGATGATTTTATTCCTCATAAGCTGAATTGCAGGAATCCCAAAGGCAGGCACAAAATGCTCAGAGATTGATCCACCACATCTCCCATGGCCTCGTCTGTCCCTTCCCCTCTCTCTCTCCTCCTGTTCCCAGTCAATTCTGTTCTTTCAAACCTGAAGCAAACCTCACAGAAAAGTTGTCTGGGAAAGGATATCTTCCTAAGTCCACTGGTGCAGGAAAGGCTAAGAATGCATACATGGCATCAGTACTGTATTTTTGTCATCTTGTCCCTATTTTTCCTTATTTTTCCATTTGTGAAACACTCACAGTTTGGCACAGAGCTAATCTGCTATCAAATCCACAATTAAACCCAGGCTTTGGGAAATAGCTTACAGATCAAAGCCTATAGATAAACTGATAGAAATCATATACAAACAATCCAGACTCACGTAATAAAACATACATACTGCAGTGATAAATCTCTCCAACTCCTCTGGGCAGAAATACATAGTTCACCAGGAATGTAGGTAAGTTTTATATTTAAAATCAAGGGTAAAGTTTCATTAAATTCAGAAGATTTTTATTAATTTAATGATATTCACCAGAGCTTAAACACTTAAATATTTAATTTCTTTCTGTTAAGAATATTTGGGTATTTTGAAAAGAGGTTCCTGACCTATTCTGAATCTATTTGCAAATGAGGAACTGGAATTACTCAAGAGAAAGTTTTGATGTTTTTATTTGACCTGTCATTATTTACACTGGCAGAAAGTGTTATGGAACAATAATAAAAGGAATGATTGCCTGTTAAAAATACTCTGTCTTAGAATCAGAAGAATAAATTTCAGGAACTTGGAGATCAGAAGGAAAATGTAAGAAATCTATTATTTTATGACTGGCAATTTTTTCCAACAGCATAATGCAACTCACACAAAGTCCAAAACTTCTCATTCTAGATTTATCTCTACAACACTGCTGCCCATCTTGCTACAGAATGAGACTCTGCACAGTTTTTTTCATTAATGAAAATTTCCCATTTCTGATTTCAAACCACGTTCAAATTTACCCAACCTGTATATTTGTCTTGCCCTTCAAAGTACCCACAATTTGCAAATACCCAGATGTGTTCTATCTGTACTACTCTCTATTTCATTACATCCACTGTTAGGTAGAATCCTGAGGACAGGTGAGAGTACATGTGCCCCACAGGAAGCCACCTGAAATTACCTTCCTGGTTGACAGCAAACCACTGATAACAGAACTTTGTGGTTTTTCAACAAGCTGCACAACCACCCCCCTCATCCTGCACTTCTCTAGGTCATATTTTCTTATCACCCTTTGGCAGGGATGTGGGACTGGACTCAATGTCTTCCTAATGTCAATATTATCTGTGCCACTCATTGCCTAAACTCCATCCCACTGCCTCATCAAAGGAAGAAATCAGTTTATCAAGAACAAATAATAGTAAATCAATTCTGCTTGGGTTGTTTCTTATCACCTTATTACTTTCCATGTGTAATAAGCTAAGAATTGCATTATCAGTGACAGGACAAGAAAATAACAATACAGATAGTGTCCTTTATGAATTTGCAATATAATGTTGAACAGCCACATGGGTAAAGTGAAGCCCTGGCAGACGTGGCTGACAAAAGACTGACTCTCAGCAACCTCATTCCCCATCCTAGAGAAACTTCAATTGATAAAATTTCCTTCCAAAAGTATCACAAACAAGACTCAGCATCTGTCCTTACCCTGAAAATTATTTTTCCTTCAAATATCTTCTACCAGTGATCTACTTCCAGACAGTGAAGCTGGCTGGGACCACTCAGGTTCAGCTCACTGTGCTCCCATTTGTGTCCCTGCAACCATCCATTTTCCCAGACTAGCAACATCAGAAAAAAACACTGACAAAACTAATAAAGCCCTCAATATCACTCAGAACAAGGCTCAGGGTGCCCTACCAGGCAAAGTTAATATTGGAGGGAGCTACTGATGAACAGGTAAGCTGCTATCAGCTGGACAGATTTATACACAGGACTGCACAGCTAAGCCATACACATAAAATATCACCAGCTGAAGCAGTCCATATCTTTGCCAAGTATTCATTGTAAACTTTAGGCTGTCACCTTGCCTCTAGCCTATAAACTATAACAGGATTCTTCTGTTTGCTTCCTGAAATTGCTGGTTCTGTGCAAAAGCATTCTGCATTATAGGGAATGCATCTCTTAATTTAAAGCTCTTAATTTAGCTAATCAGCAGGTACATTGTTAAAAATACATTGTAGCTACCAACAAAATAGGGAAGAAGGACTGCTGGGTGACTATCTTATGAGCAAAATAAAATAAAAATAGCAATGCTGATGCTTTTTTGATGGTCCATCTCATTATAGTTACCAATATATAATTGCAGCAGAAACAACAATAATGTATATGGCCATTACTGTGTTACAGATTGACAATACATGAGATACTCCAGCTAAAAGCTGCCTGTTTGAAGTGTTTTTGTAGAGCCACTGTTAACAGGCAATACCAAAATTCATTCTTTCATCTTACTTAGTATGCAACACATGTTAACAGTTGCTAATTATTATAATTATTACAAATTATATTTGTCATCACAGCTCTGCGTGTCTTTTATATAAGATTTTACTGGAACTATCACTGCATTTAGACACACTTAGATAGCAGATTGTTAAATTTTTTTATTCTCATAATGATGAGGTTTTGATCTGCATCTCAGTCTAATAAAACAGGCTTCTCTGCATTATCCCTACAGCTATCAGGAAGCTCCAGAGCAAGAGCCAAAAACCTGCAATGAAGGAGACAGGAATCTTAAATTGCTTGAGTCAGGTGCTGCCTGCATTCTACTTTTTCTCTGTCAATGCATGTAGCTACTTTTCAACTGAAACAGATTATGTTTAACAGAAACCATCTTAGCAAAGTTCACGTGGTGTGAATTTACAACCCACTCAGCAACATATCATACGTGGTCTGACAGTAGCACCCACCAAAACGAAATATTCCACTGAGATGCTCAGTGAGCTTTTCCGACACGGATCCTCCCCACAACCTCAGGTGAGCCAAGGACTTCTCCAAAGCACAGCAGTTTCTCATTACTGCACCATTGGGTTTGTTGTTGTGTGCTGGTATATAAACCAATAAAGTATTCTGTAAGAGTATTTGCTGCTCTGGGTCACAGCATTTCTATATTCTTGCAATGGCGAGCTACAGCTCTGAGCTGGCCTTACTGCCTCATTAATGGGGGAAGATATAGGAAAATCCCCCAAATTAATCACAGTTAAGCAGCAGAAGAAACAGTACACAACATATTCCATTGCTGCAGGTCCCTCTTGCTTTGGATCATAACCACTTTTTGTACAACCACATTGTCAGTGCATTTCCAGGACTAGTTTTTAAAGCAGAGCCTCATTACATCAGTCTGGTCTTTAATACGTGTCTATTTACTTTGTCAATGGCTTTTGAAGCAGCCTTCAAAGACACTTGCTTAAAATACACTTTCCATCCACTAATTAAACCTCAACAGTCCCTTGTAATGAGCAATGCATTCTTTGCCCTGAAATGGAAATGTCTAA
The DNA here is from genome assembly GCF_036169615.1 of Heliangelus exortis. Classification (NCBI taxonomy): domain Eukaryota; kingdom Metazoa; phylum Chordata; class Aves; order Apodiformes; family Trochilidae; genus Heliangelus; species Heliangelus exortis. The sequence continues at coordinate 6,158,683 of NC_092427.1, forward strand.
CGTGGCTGCTCAGGTCAGCATTGAAAGGAGAGGGCATTTCTGAAGGATCCTCCATCACATACATCCCAGAACAGTCAAGTCCCTGAAGGGCATCTGAAGGAGCAGCAATTTTCTCACAGTCTTGACACCTTCTAGTAAATTAGTCACTCGTCGAGGGAAATGACAGCTATAGAGCAACAGCAAAGCTTGTAAAGCTCTTCATTTACTGTTAGAAATGTTGTCTATATCACTGTCAAGCAGCAGTAACATCCCCATTCTGTTTTACTCAAGTGCCCTATCTCAAGGGCTTCTTGCAAATCATGCCTTAATGAAGTTTAAATAACAACTATATTTTTTAGTCCTAAATGCTACTTTTCTCTAACCTGCATGACTGTTTTCTGAATAAGTTAGCCCACTGAAACTGATATACAAAAAGAAAGGCTGTTCTAATTAGTGTAATATCACTCCACAATAAAGCCATGAAAACTGCAGCTTCAGACAGCTGTCATCCCTTTTGCTATTTCTACTTATTATTCAAAGACAAATTCTCATATCTTCTTCATATTACACAGTAGGTTTATATGCAGTTCCAGTGAAAACACCCATGGAACAAGGTCTGTAAGTATCTATCTCAGAATCTAGCCTAGAGAAAGAACAGAGCTTGAAAGTAATTTCAGGCTTAATTTTCCCTCAGCACAGTCATCGTTCTAAATAGTTACACATAAAGATATGCTTGCTTTCTTGAGAAGTAATTTATATGAATTCAATGTCCTTATATAATTAGCTAGATACAACAGTTGACTTGAAACAGAAAACCTCTTATTTACATGACAGTCAGGATATGAACAGCAAAAGAAGCATCTGAAAATGGATGCTCAAAGGAACAGCAAGACTGATTATCTTCCATGGTAAGAGGGTAACTGATGTTACATGATAAAAAAGAAAGTGGGCAAATTCATATAAATACTCTTTGGAGAATAAGCACTTACTGGCTAAAGATGCTGACACATTATGCAAGCCAGTTACTGTGTGGAGAGGAGATGATATCTCAAATGCAAACTCATTTGTAGGATGCCTGGATATTGCAGGAAAGTATTTATAATACCTGGTGTTCTTCCCCTGAATGGCACAGATTGTCCTGGAAAGACCCAGAGACTCACAGAATCACACAATATAATTTATAACATAAGGGACCTCTGAATTTCCAACGCCTGCTCTAAGCAGGACTTAACTCAGAAAAGGCTGCTTAAGACCTTCTCCAGTTGAGTTTCCAGTTCCTCCAAGGAATCTACAATCTCTGTGGGCAATCTGGGAATTTCTCTCCTTACAGCCTATGACTGCTATCAGCTGTTATCTCAGGACAGTGAGATAGGAGAACAGTGTGGCTCCATCTTTCTGTGAACCCCACACCAATCAGACACTTCTCCCCAGCCTCACCCCACATGTTATTTCAAAACTAGCTCCAAATACCTGCTTCACAGTGAAAAATGAGGGTCAGAAGTTCTCCAGTGTCAGGTCTACAAGCTGAAGAGACCCTGCAAGGCAGGTAAGCAAATGCCACCCCTGACTAAATACCCACTCCCTGACAGCACAGTGACACTGCACCTCTTCACACATCCTATCTCCTCTTGAAGAGTTCATGAAGCAAAGCAGCAAGGGGAGGAATTAACAAGTTTCCCTTCATAAATGCTTCTATAGATAACATACAGAACTGCTGAAAATCCAGCATCTTATTTTGCAGCAGCAATATGGTTTGAGTGAGCAACTTTGTTTCAGCTGCCTCCTCCGAGGAGATCGCTCCTCTTGCTTTCAGGAAACATCTTTAAAACCTTCTTCCATGGCTCTCATCTGAGAATGAGATTTTCATTTTCCTGAAACCCCACTCAGCCTCAGTAATACATAGCAGATTGGTCTTATTACAAGATCTAATTATATATATTAAAAAAAAAAAAAAGGTTACAAACCCCACAGTTAATTACAAAAAGCAAACTTGGCACTGAAACAAATTTTGCTTAAATCCATGAATTTATGAGATTCCTTTTCCATGATTACCCCACACATGCTGCATAGCCTATGTAATTGTTGGAGGACTTTCCACAAAGAAGAAAAAAAAAAAGAGTGATACTCTTCTATTATACTTCCAATTTCACCAGAGTAAGATTATTACAAAGTTCACACCTACTGGAGCATCAAGATTACCTTCTCTTCCTATGGAGATTGAGGAATACGTTTTAGGACATCTCAATTTAAAGAGTTGTCTTTGAAAACCTCGTGGAAAGGTTTTATGGTCAAAGCCAGTTGGAGATATTGACTCCTTTGAGCTTTAGTTTAAAACACATTTCTTCTTTCAGATACAGCCCACATACTGTCAGGGCTTTTCTTACTTTTCCTTTGCTTCCAGATTATACAAGAAATTAATTTCATCTTTAAAGAACAGTTTCTACCCTGGTGAAGAAGTAAATTATTATGTCAAGCTTCTTCAGTTACCATACTCATGTAGTAATTCTTTTTCTCAATAAAAATAACCTTTTGTTAAAGGTTTCATTAGATTTCCCAGGAGACTGACAACAGCCCAATCTCCAGTCATCTGCAGGAACCCCCAAACTCTGATCACACACTCTTGAACAGTGAAATTCTCCTCCATGCTTTTGTTCAGACAGTGGGATCACTGCATTTTCCAAGTGATTAATCACACCGAGGTCAGAAGCCCAAAGCCTTTACGTACACTGACTGTGCTAATAGCCTAAATGAAAACCAGGCCTCATACAAATTATTAATAAAATTTAAAATCATGAGGAAATTATCCTTTCAGTTTTTAGCACCAAGAACGGATTACTTCATAGAGGCTTAGAGAGTGATGGATCTTTCATAGCCCACAGGTTTCATCTTTAGGCAGAAAAGCAGGTTATTGGAAAGATACTTGAACACCAAGATTAAATGTCAGAAAACTCCAAGTATACTATCAGGCCACTGACTCTTCAACATCCAGCACAGCAGCAAAACTGTACAATGGGCCCACTTCCCAAAGCACTTTATTGGAAGTGCTTCAGTCACTTGGTTTTCAAAATAAAGAAAAAGGAAGAGTAAAAGAGTAGAGACAGACACAAATGTCACGCTCCAACACCTTCAATATTTGGAGGCTGGAAAGAGCCAGCTTACCCCTTGCCTGCAGCCCATGTCCACAAGCTTCCCTCTGCCCTGGCCCAGCCTGTCTCACCACATCTGGCACCAGCACACAGTGGCCCCAGCGATGGGTCTTCCACCTGGCAGAGGAGACAGAAGTTAACAATTAAGTGGTCAAAACTGGAAAACAGTCAACACCTCTGGGCAAAACCAGTTATAAATTATGACATACTATGGAAACTTAAGGGAAAAGAGTCAAAAAGCTGTAATTCCTCCTGAAATAAACACTATGAACTGGAACTCGGATGCAAGGTTCACCTCCTAGAAAGCCACATTATCCTCCAACCATGTTTTCATTTCTCATTTTTGCAGGGTTCAAAGTCACATAAAATACACAGGAAACATCTTCAGTGGTCTTTGAAATCAGGTTCTCCTGTAATCTGTACAACTGATGTTAGACCCAACCTGCTTTCTGTGCTGGGATGTGCTCTGCCCAGCCCTGGGCTGCAGGGAGGCCAGGTAGAGCTGAGACCATGTCCTACATGAGACCATGTGTGGGATAGAGATTTATATGCAAAGATAGAATGCTTTTCTATTTACTAATACTGCATGACAGATGGGCCACAGAATTTTCATGAAGAGTGGTGAGTAATTGCCCTATTGTGCTATTTCCCTAATCAGAATTTTTTAAAGTGTGTATTACTCACTGAAGTGAGAGCCTCAGGGGAAAATACAAAGAGTTTCTGCAATAAGGTCACAATTATGAGTAAGGCAGTTGAGTGCTTGTGGTCCCCAAATAGCTTACATGGATTTTTAGATGGGAGAGTTCCCAGTAATAGCTTCCTTAAACACACTGAACTCTGAAGTCACCATTTCCAGAAGCTGTGTCTATTGGTGCTTCCTCTGATGATGCCTCATCTACTGAAAACTCCACCTTGAAAACCCTCTTTTACACATATTTCAAAGTAAATTGTTTGTTTATAACTCTTCATTTTTCCAGTTTTTATGGTTTCTGGTGAAAATTGTACAGGATAATTGCACAGGAGTCATTTCTAGAGAATTAGACACCCACTAGCAAGAAATTCCAAGCTAAGACTTTTTACCTATAAACTGGACAGATGGGAATATCTTCACATTCTCTTTCCTCATACAAGGTGTCTGGGCATGCCTGTCCCCCATTGGCAGCATCCTGAACAATAATCCTGTACCTGGACTGCTTAACTGCAGTGGCATTGCCTGTAAAACAGAGAAAAAAAAAACCCAGACCCAGTTGGCACCCCGAGTCAGCAGTCTAGCTGTCTTGGTTAAAAACATGCTTTACATTTTATTTATATTTTGAAATCCTGGACCTTCTGGCACTCCGCAAAGAAGGGAGGGAATGGTATGTTGGATCAAAAGCTACTGTTACTTGCTTTAAATTTACCAGGAGTTCAGCAGAACAGCACACCTGGAAGGCTGATAAGTCAATAGCCTAAGAGATATATCAAAAAATATTTATTTAACAGAACATCAAATCAGACAAGAAAATAAACATGAGCAAACACCTGGAGAGGAGAAAATAATAAAGAAAAAAACCAAAAACAACCTGTCACAGTAGACATCTACTTTTTTTTTCTGAAAACACATTCTGGTCATCTGAAGCTGTTGTCAGTTACCCATCCATATGGGTCTAGAAATCACAGATGATAACTTCCTGATAGGAAAATCACTGCAACCAACAGAGGATGCTCTCTACTTCACCTGAGCTGATGCAAAATGACCAATCCACCTGGCAATACAGCACAGAAAAACCAAACTCCAGAATACAGCAGGAAAGACAAGGGTAAGATTTATCTAAATACTTCTATAGCTAAAACAAACTCAATCCTTGGCTGTCTTAGTGCTAAACCAGCTGTGTGCTGGTTTAACCACTGTGTGTGGCATTACAGCTTCTTCAGATACTGCATTCATACTTCAAAACCCAGTGAAAGGGGAAAAGGGAAAAGGGAAAAGGGATCCCAGCAGAACTCCAGAAAGGATTCCAGACCATGCAAACATCTTTTAACAGTGGATTTCATTAGATTTACCCAAGAGAGGACAGTGATGTGTAAATCAGCCTACTTACAAGTTGTTCTTTTTTCCAGCACAAACTAAGGCCAAAGCTGCTGCAACAAGTGCATTAGAGCAGGAGCAAAACTTGGGAAAAGCCACAGCCTGAACACAAAGTACAGACCAAGTGAAAATGGTTGGTGCTAAAAATACCAAGATCTAAAAGCCTTCACACCAACACATGCTATCACTGAGAGATCACCACAAAGGGATTTTGGATCTGTCAGGATCCAGCTCATCCCAGCTGCTATCCTGGTGCAGGATCAGTGTCCCAGGGCCATCCCCCTCCTGATTCTTCAACCACCTGAAACAGCTCTACAGCTTCCTACAACCTCCTTTCAGATGCCTGATTCAGCACTTGCAAAGCCTCACAGAGAGCCTTTTCTTAATATCTAACCCAAATCATTGGTCCTGCAAATGGGGCTAAACCTTTTTTATTTGTCATCTAGACATAAAAACTATTTTTCTCTATTGCCTGATGCACAGCCTTTATGAAATCTTAAGAGCTTGCATCTACTTTAAGTCTTCACCTCTCTAACATAAGCAAGCCCAATTCTTCATAGGTTCTATTTAATCATCTCTCATAAGTCACCTTCCTACAACATGGTCCCCATGATCCCACCTGCAGCCTCATCAGTGCAGAGTACAGTAACAGCTTTGATGGTTTATATACACCATGCTCATGTCTGACAAGCCCAATGTGAGCTCTAGGATTTCAAATTGCTGACTTTTATTTATTTAGAGTCCATCATCAGCAAGTTTGCAGATGACACTAAGCTGGGGGGAAGTGTCGATCAGCTGGAAGGCAGGAGGGCTCTGCAGAGGGACCTGGACAGACTGGGGAGTTGGGCAGATTCCAATGGGATGAGGTTCAACACGGCCAAGTGCCGGGTCCTGCACTTTGGCCACAACAACCCCATGGGGAGCTCCAGGCTGGGGACAGAGTGGTTGGAGAGCAGCCAGGCAGAAAGGGACCTGGGAGTCTGGATTGACAGGAAGCTGAACATGAGCCAGCAGTGTGCCCAGGTGGCCAAGAAGGCCAATGGCATCCTGGCCTGGATCAGGAACAATGTGGCCAACAGGTCCAAGGAAGTGATTCTGCCCCTGTACTCAGCCCTGGTGAGGCCACACCTCGAGTCCTGTGTCCAGTTCTGGGCCCCTCAGTTTAGGAAGGATATTGAGGTCCTGGAGCAGGTCCAAAGGAGGGCAACCAGGCTGGTGAAGGGACTCGAGCACAGATCCTATGAGGAGAGGCTGAGGGAGCTGGGGCTGTTCAGCCTGAAGAAGAGGAGGCTCAGGGGAGACCTCATCACTCTCTCCAACTCCCTGAAAGGAGGCTGGAGCCAGGTGGGGGTTGGTCTCTTTTCCCAGGCAACTCTCAGCAAGACAAGAGGGCATGGTCTCAAGTTGTGTCGGGGGAGGTTTAGGTTGGACATTAGAAAGAATTTCTTTACTGAGAGGGTGATCAGGCATTGGAATGGGCTGCCCAGGGAAGTGGTGGATTCTCTGTCCCTAGAGATATTTAAAAAGAGACTGGATGTGGCACTCAGTGCCATGGTCTGGTAACTGCAGTGGTAGTGGATCAAGGGTTGGACTTGATGATCTCTGAGGTCCCTTCCAACCCAGCCAATACTATGATTCTGTGATTCTATGATTTTGCTGTCCATCACATCTCCAGAGGCACCCGAGACAGTAAACATATTTACTTCCCATCCCATCTTTGTGCAATCAATTTTTCCTTCCCATTTTGAGAAATTAATCAGTAATTTCAGTATCATTTAATATATTCTTGATGCTGTTTGCTCCCTCTTTCAACTCTGCATCACCCACCAACATTATGAGTCGAGTATACAAGCTGTTCAGAAAAATATCACACCAATTTTGGGCAAGAACAGTTTTCTGTAGGACTCTCCTCGGATCATGCTCCAGTTTGATCACGAACCATCCAGAAGCCAACTGATAGGAAGGAGCTTTGCAGAGAAGGATGCAGGAATCCTGACAGACAAGCTGACCATGAGCCCTTGCAGCAAAAAAAGGGTCAGAGCATCCAGGGCTGCATTAAGAAGAGCATCATCAGCTGGGCAGAGGAGGTGAGCCCTGGTGGGACAACTGGATGTCATGTCCACTTCTGGACAGGAGAAGGGCAGGGGTATCCTGCTCTGAGTCCAGGGAATGGCCACAAAGACTATTTAGGCACTTAAGAACTTCACACAAGATGAAAACTGGGACTTTTCAGCCTGGAGAGAAGACCTGGGGGATCTTATCAGTGCATATCAATACCTTATGGCAGGCAGGAAAGGAGATGGAGCCAGACTTTCTTCACACTAACATCCACTGTGAGAGTTTTCAAGCAATTGAGCACCCATGAACAGTGATTTAATTCACATCACTGTTTCTCAGCCTCCTGAGAAAAGTTTACAGTGTCAAAATCTACCTCTTCCCCTAATTAGAGCAGCTACACTGTCAAAAGAGGAGATTAAATTCACTGGGTCCAATTTTTTCTCAATAAACCCCAATAAAGCCATTTTAACAGAATCAAATTCTTGAAATGTTTACATCTCAAGTAATAGCATGTTATGTGTTTTTCAAAACAGCAGTTAGGATGAGTAATCTATAATTTCCTTGATTATTTTTTAATTTTTTAATTTTTTTTTTTAGTTTTGGGGGGTGGGTGAGGGCAAGGGAGAGGGTCAGTTGTTTGGTCAGTTCACTTTGTCTTCATATGACTTGGGTTTAGTTCGTTCCTTAGGGCTGAGCAATTTCTCACCCAGAAGATACACACTAGATGCTCTGGCATTGCTTTATTTCTTCCTTCTCTATTCACACAGCCCTGCTGACATGGGAACATCTAATTTATTGGAATATTTATTCTTTAGCCCATTCCTCTCCTGGCTGCAGACAGGAAACAACAGCAGCAATTGCACATTCTCCCTGTTGTGTTTCCCTTGTCTGTCAATAAATAATGAACAAATATTTCACTCAGCTTCCCCTTCTAATCCATTTATGTAATTCTCATTATCTAATATCCTCCTGCAGCTTCATTAGCATTCTTGATTTCTATACTGGATTTTTTAATTCACCTCCAGTTACATGCTTGTTTCTAATGTCTGTGAAACAATTTGCCAATGAAAAAGTAAACAAGGTTCTGAATGACTCTGATGATAAGAAAATCTAAACACAGGGTAACACGAGCTGTGTTTGATGGTTTCTTTACATAGTTTGAAGCATGAACATGCAAGTTCACACAACATGCAAGTTGTATAAAGAGCTACAGACACTTCCCCTGTGCTGCTGACTTTCTGTTGTAACAGCATCAGGAGAGAAAGTAGAGTTCAGTTGGTCTTCAGCTTTCATAAAGTCTTTCTTGGTAGCTTCTGTGTCTTCTACACTCTCACCTGCATAAAGCATGTTCCCAGAAGGTGTAGGTACCAGTTCTCTGAGTTTATTGAAGTCTGTCTTTTTTTTTTTTTTAAATGCATTGCTGATATTCCCATCCTTGGCATTTCCTAAGATTTGTGAACTCTATCACTTTGTGATGATTTTTCATTCAAATTATCTACCACCATTAGAATCTTAGACATTTCCTTCATATTAATCAGTACCAAATCTAAATGAGCTTCCCACAGTAATCTTCTCCACCTCAAGAAACTAAATTATCCTCAACATTTATTGCACATTACTCAAACCCCATTTTTTAAATTGAATTTCCTCACTGGCTTTTCTACAGCAATCCTCACAAATGTTAATGAACATAATTTTTGTATCTCAGTTGAAATTGCTATAGCCTGATTTTCCAGAGTATTAGCATTACATAGGACTGTCCTTTTAAAGCCAAACTTCAGCCCATTTTAAGCATGCTCATGACTGCCTGCCCTCCTGGAAACATCAAGCTTTGGGATCTCAAGAGAATCTTTACACCTATGTCCTTGACTTTTGAACTCAGATAATGCTGTTTAAAAAGTTCAGAGGTGCCTTCCTCTGCTTCCATCTCACCTCCCTGTCCCACCAGCCTCCTCCTTACACACAGACCCATAGGACTCCTCCTATCAGTTCTTCTCATTCCTCCCTTGCTCTTGCATCCTGGTTCCTAAATATTTACCCCCCATGACCTCCACAGTACCCTGTCCATGCTCAGAGAGGTGAAGCACCATGGTTAGATGATGGACCAAGCCCTTGCTTTCCGCTCTCGAGTCCTCTGCCTCTTGATAGAACAGCTGATCTAGATTTTATAGGACAGGATAAAATGGGATATTTCAGTTGGAAGGGACCTATAACCATCATCTATTCCAACAGCTTCACCACCTCAAGGCTGACCAGAATTTAAAGCATTTTATCAAGGGCATTGTCCAAATGCCTCAAACACCAACAGGCACTTACAGGTAACTTGCAGCTTCCTCCTCTTTGCTGCTGAGCAGACAGAAAGGCAGAGTCTGGTCAATACAAGACTGTGACCACACAAAATTAGAGATTCTTCAAGATTTTAGCCACCAAAGCAAGAGCTGCCTCCAGGATTTTTGTTCAGACAAGAGCTTTTGAAGGCATAGTAAGTCTTTAACTTTGACTAACGCTGGTTGGGCATTTGTTTAGTGAATGAAAGAGACAGATCCTTGACAGAAGGGAAAAGTCACTGGAATTTCTTGTTGTGGAATGCCATGCATTTTATCCACTTTCACTCCATTTCATTTCAAATCTGATTTAAGGCATGAGGAAACAAATCATACAATTACTGCCTTACATTTCGTGTAAATTTGTTTAGAGAATTAAGCAACAGTGACATTTCTAACTTTGCCCCTGGACAGCCATCACCCAGAAGAGTAGAGGTCCTTATAGAAACGACTTATTTTCAGAAGGGAGATAAAAAAAACATTATTTATTGCCAGATATTTAGTATTTTTACTCTCCTCATTTTTTAATCTGACAGACCAGAGAGCACATCACCTATAAAAACATCATGGTGGAAAGGATCTTCAAGATTACCAAGTCCAATCATCAGTCCTACACCACCTTAACCACTAAGGCATCTCCTGAAGCACCACATCTCCCTGGTTTTTGAATACCCCAGGGATGGCAACTCCACCACCTCCCTGGGCAACCTGTTGCAATGCTTCACCACTCCTTCAGTGAAGAATTTTTTCCTAATGTCTAATCTAAGCCTCCCCTCGTGCAACCTGAACCCTTTTCCTCTTGACCCATGCTGAAAGCAGTCACCTCCCCAGGACACGAGGAAAGCAGGTGACAGAGGAAAATCCACATGCTGCTCATTTTAACCATTTCATGTTCCAGAACCTCTATTTTAATTCTTTGATTCTTGTTCTGCTTCATCCTAAAAGAGCCATTAAAACAAATGTATTATGAAGGAGACCGGGGTAGACAGTTGTCACCTTTAAGGATCTGAAATGGCAGAGAATCAGTAACTTGCAACAACCTCCTTGTTCCTGTCTCACCAACAGGTGCTGGGATTCAGTTGCACTTCTTCTGTGAATTATGTTGTCTGTCCATCTGTTATTGCCCTAAGTTCATTGCTGTCTACACTTTCGAGATATGAGATAATCTTTTGCCAGAAGACAGCCTGTTGTCTGATGACATTTAAATGTAGGGAAAATGTCACCTTTTTTATTGTTAGACAGTAAAGTTGGACGCAGTGTCCGAGATAAACTGCAAACAGCTTAACCAGTAAAGTTCTGTGTAAAGCTGATTTAGTGATTGCGTGTTTGTCTAAGCTCTGATCTTATGCTGGTACATATTTAATTTTAAATCTGCCAGGCAATACCTATTCCTGCTTGATCTGCTTACTAATTCACCATCTGTATATTGTTTTCATTAAATACAACTGATATATTAAAAAACAAAACCAACCAAACCCCTAACATCTCACATATGTATAGTGGTTTTAAAATTTCATTATCATGCAGAGGTTTTAACTGTGCAATGCAAATTTAAAAAAACCCAAAACCTTGCAATGCAACCATATCAACAACAGATTTAGCAATAAGCAAACTCCCTATCTAAGAAGTTTTAATTTAGAATTATATTAAAGTGATAATGCTACCAAGGAGGTTAAATAATAAATTTCTTCTCATTTTAATTGTAGACTATTATTTAATAAACAAAGTAATTTACCAGGTAATTTATTCTACTTCTTCATAGGCAGCTCATTTAAAGTCTAAAAATAAATGCTAATTAAAACAGGATTCACTGTTTTAGAAAGAAGCTCATTTTCCTGTAAAACCTAACAAGGACTATGCTAGAGCATCCACTGAGAAACTTAGAAGGGCAAGGAAGCCACCAACAAGAATGAAAAATACTGATAACTGAAAAGTCTTTCATCTGAACAATTAGTGAAAGACACAAATTTATCACAAAAAAACAACACCACATGCCTATAAAGAAACTTTACTAAACACTTAGCATTCGAAAGATAACCACCCAGATCAAAGAAATGCACAGTCCTTGAAAAGCCACCAAGCATGTGAGTTATTTGCACAACCTTGTTCGTACACATAGGCAGGTTAAGAGGAGTAATTTGGTACAATGCAGCAATTCCAAGCATAGCCATACAATGCTGGGAATGTGGACTTCTGGCTTTGAAACCCAGAAGGAATTTATTCCAGATAAAGAGTGCTTCTATCTCCAAATCTGCTTACAAGGATCCCACCAGTGCCAACATCCAAAGGAGAGCAACCAGGCTGGTGAAAGGACTTGAGCACAGACCCTATGAAGAGAGGCTGAGGGAGCTGGGGGTGTTCAGCCTGAAGAAGAGGAGGCTCAGGGGAGACCTCATCACTCTCTCCAACTCCCTGAAAGGAGGTTGGAGCCAGGTGGGGGTTGGTCTCTTTTCCCAGGCAACCCTCAGCAAGACAAGAGGGCATGGTCTCTAGTTGTACCAGAGGAGGTTTAGGTTGGATATTAGAAAGAATTTCTTTACTGAGAGGGTGATCAGACATTGGAATGGGCTGCCCAGGGAAGTGGTGGATTCTCCGTCCCTGGAGATATTTAAAAAGAGACTGGATGTGGCACTCAGTGCCATGGTCTGGTAACTGCAGCGGGAGTGGATCAAGGGTTGGACTTGATGATCTCTGAGGTCCCTTCCAGCCCAGCCAGTTCTATGATTCTATGGTTCTATGAGGTGCACTATGTCAAAAACTCATTGCCCTAAAAATTGTTTGACTGGTGTGAACTACAACTACCACAAACATCTAGACCAATTCTTTCATTTTTCCCCAAATTTTGACTTTCTCTTTAAGGCTTACCAGGCTGGCATGCTGTTGGGCAGCGAGTCCACTGACTGAAAGGTGTAACAATGCAGTCCTTCTTGCAGGGGAGCAGACACGGCCGCACAGCCTCAGGGCTGGTGGACTCTGGACATCTATCAAGCCAAATGCAAAGATAAAATGCAATAAAAAATATAAACCACAGGGAAATGTTTTACTCCGAAGACTCTCACCAGGCTGGGAGTGTAGTGCTGTACCAAAGATATCATTCCTGGTCACAGCAAGCCTCATTTTACTTCTCCTTTGAACTCATGTAACCCAATTTAGTACATTTCAAAGACTGGAAAAAAACAGTAATTAAAAAAAAATAAAATGTGGAGCCTGACTTGACGACTATAGGCTAAATGTAATGAAGCCTAAAATACCAAACTCACTGAAGCAAAATAGATACATTTATTACTGAAGAAAGCAAGTAGTTATGTTTATGAAGTCATTCTGTTTTAACACAACATGCAACTGTCTTCAAACCACTTACAACTCTGTGTAAGGTCTGATGTGCAAGTTCTCCACTTTCAACCCCTACAAAACAGAGACAGCTTAAACTGATCTTTGACTGAGACCTCGATTGTTATTCAAAAAGTTGTATCACATAGTATAGTAAGAAGAGCTCTGTTCTCTTTTTTATTTTTTCATGAGTTTAACTGCTAGATGAAAAATATGTCATGCATATTCTACTAAAAGTTTCAGACATGTTCAGCTAACATACAAAAACTTGAAGGGTGTAATAGGGACAATTTTCTGGGATCAGGCAGATCTTGCATTTCAAGTGGGAGAACAGAAAGGGAATTACTCTTTTTAATTCTTATTAATTTCCATAAGAACGATCACTCAAAAATACTTAGTAATGCATGTAACCCAAAATGATCCCATGTGAAATAAGATTATGCCACTAAACCCTCACAGAAAATAAAATAAATCTTTAAGTCATGACCCTGTTACTGAGATAGTAATAAGATGCTTAGAGGTATAATTTAAAAGAAAATAGATACAAAGAGACATGACTTCTCATTAACCATGGCTGTCCTAGAGGGCAGATTCCTAACAGAAGATGCTGAAGTATTTTGCTAAAAAAATACAATTTTATTTGGCCTTCTATGCCTTACACCTTTTTCGGATACCGTGTCATTTTTTCTTCCTGAAATCAGGAAAAATGCAGAATACAAAAAAAAAAAAATATATACAGTATGCCAAGACACGACATTTACTTATTTACATGGCTTATTCCATTTCTGAAGCCATGTTAACAGCAGACTTTCACCAAAGCAGCTCAAAAGCCAACATTACTTTTGTTCAGTTTTCATCTCCTCAGACACAAAATACAGCATCCTCGGTGCCCACGCTGAGAGGGGATGCCCTCCACCCAGCACCAGACAGGTCTGGACCCTCCTACTAGACACTAGTCAAGCTACTAACACTAACAAACTAACACTTGTTAGTGGACACTAACAAGCTACTATTTCATTCCACAGAGTTGTTATTCCTTCACTTAGAACTGTTTTCCTAAATACCTGCAGAGGTCTAAAGTTTTTATTTGTAGGATTATCACCATAAGAGTAATATAAACAAGGTCTCGGCAGGTCCTGCTGGTCCAGCAATCTCCATCACATGGGAAACACTGCAGCCCTGATGCTGCCACACCAAAGTCAAGGAAGTCCCATTCTGAAGTCCCCACAAACCCCACAATCCTCTTTTGTCAGGGATTTTCCACCACTGAAACTGTTTTCCCTTCACATACTTCATTTAAGTATTTACTTACTCCCTTCAGTTCCATTTCCCTTTACACAATCTCAGAAGAACTATTTTAGACATGATCTACCTCTACCAACAATATGTTTAATTAGGTAAAGTAACAGCATATCAATGGATTCTAGATATAAATGAATACTAGATTTCTTTCCTTTTATTTAAATAATCTCATTAACCTCCAGAATTTTAATTAACTTTACTGAAATCAGCACAGCTAGATGTGATGAACACAGCTTCTCCGAACAGGATTGTTTCAAGAGCTATAGTAAGAAATAAAACTTGGTTGCAAATCTCTAGACTCATTAAGAGTGCAAAAAATAATTAGAGATGTCTTGCTTTTTTTGGTACTGGGGAAAACATCTGTGCTACTTATTTTCCTCCTATTTAGTAAAGCGAAGCAAAATTCAGAATATTTGTAAAGCAGAATACATAATTTTTTTCATGTTGGTATCGCATTACAGAGCTACATAAATCTACTACAACAATATATATCACTCATACGGTTTTGCCCTACTGCAATGTAAATATAACACAAACTCTATTTTTTCTGTTTTATTAGAGCACTGTTAATAACAAACATTACACTCAGATGCACTTTATGTTTCCCTCACACCTTTCCTTCAGGAAAATATTTGCAGAAAACTGTAAATTAAAATAACAGAGGAGCTACTGCAAAAAATCTACAACACTACAACAATGCATTTTTTCTTGGTATACACAGAAAATTGAAAACAGACTAGCTATTTATTTTTATTACATATTAGTATCCCTTTCATGGAGTAGTAGCTGGAGAACTAGTCATGAAATCCAGTTATTTTCAAAGCTGCAGATTCCCTTCACTAGCTGAAAATGCTTTCATATGCAAATTATAATTAACAACCTCGTTTTAAATACCTTCTAGGTGTGACCTGGCCAGAGCTGCTCTTCATGCAGAAGACTTTCCTTGTCTGTATGCCCACACCACAAGAGTTTTCTCTGCTCCAGTTCATGGTTGCATTGAGTGCAGTCACCAGCACATCTTCAGAGCAAGAGCTCCAGGGAGAAGTTTCCCAGAAGAAATGTACACATGGGTGATCATTACAGGCACGATGCTCCTGCAGGGTTTTGTCAGGAGGGCAGGCTTTTCCACCTGGAAAAAATCAAAATAACATCATCACCTTTTATCTTATGGCGTGTAGCTAAAGGAAGACGTGGAAAAATAAATTAAAATGTTAGGCTTGCTTAATGTCTTTTTTTTTGTTGTTGTTCCTGTTTGAAAATAAATAAATAAAGCTGTTGACCTTCATGGCTGCAATAACAACCTTCTAAAATATTGTTTCCCCATTAAACTATCCTTGCATAAAATTGCATTCCAACATACAATGGAAACAGAAATAGGCAAACTACCTTTCTGAGTTACCTTATTGATACTCCTACACACAGCCAAGCTAATTTCATTTAAATGCCAGTATCATTCCGAATATATGCAATTAGGTTTAAAGACAAATTAAGCAAATTATTTTTATGTCCATTCTCCTTGCTAATTTTCCAAGGAGGAACATCTGTACCAGATATCCGGACTCTGTTGACACCCTGCCTTAAAGAGCTGAGCTGGACTGGTAAAGGAATGTATCAACTGATGCTCACCTCTGCAAATCAAGGGGGAAAATCCTGCAAAATAAGTTTTGAGTATGAAGCCTTTACTTTTTTGAAGCATCCTTTAAATTGGTGTCTAAAGATTTTGCTAAGCTACAGCTCTTGGTCAACAACTTGTAGTAAATCCACAAATAACAGGGCTGTGAGCAGCCTCCCCAGAAGCTTTAATACTCTCGCCAGCAGCCTGAATTTATCCCATAAAAGCAACAGATGTTTGTAGCTCAAAAGCTAAGGAGTAATGCAGTGAAATTGTAACAGTAAGCATTGCTGGATTAGAAAAGACAAAGTAAAAATGACTAAAATCAAACCCATTCTCTTGCAGGAGGGAGAATCTGGCAGCTTGTGACACGGGCCGAAGTGCTGCAGGTTTCGAAAGACCTGAAGTGGTGGGGCCAGGCACCACAAGGTTCAGAACAACTTTACACCTTACTAAAATCAAAAGGAGATGAAGGCATATTGCTCCTCAAAGGGATGTCTATCACCTTTCCAGGCACCCTTCTAAGAAAAGGAATAACCCCAAATGGCCACAGTGTAATAGAACTGAGAAAAGAAAGCGAGGGATGGAAATTTCTCAGCGCACTGATTTGGATAATCCTGTCACATTCCTGTCGATCTTTTCATCAAAATGGAGTGTTCCACACAGCATTCAGTCTCTCAAATGTTCAATATGATGATGGAGTAGAAACACCCCAGGTAACTTACTTTCCTGAAGATTTCAACTTGGCAGGTAAAATGCAGACGAGGCATTGCTCTTGTGTGTTTTAGTACGTGTTAAATAAAATTACGTAGCAAGAAAATGGCAAAATGCCTGGTCCACTAGGGAAAAAGAAAAGATCTAACTCAATTTTCACGATTCCCAGGGAATAATTAAGGTATTTGTTGGGTTTTTGTTTCCAAGAATACCACAGTAAGGAAGCTCTCCTGAATAAGGGAGAGTACTAATGAGGTAGTGTTAATTTAATAACCTAAGAAACACTACATGGTCCCCCCAGCTTAGCAGTCTGTCCATAAATCTGAAAGCAGAAGATGCTGTTTATTAAAGGCACAACAACATGACCATGAGCTCCTGAAGTTCATTCACAACTACTGCACAAGGCACAAGGTAGGTGGACAGCCCACCCACCACTGCCCAGCTATTCTAGTGGCTATTCACAGACTTTTTAGGGACCTGTTTCTTGTCAGTTCCTCTAATCCATTTTAAAATTTCTGAGACTGCTTTCCTCCACAATCTCCTCTTGCACCAAGTTTCACAAGTTTGCTGTGTAAAGAAACATCTGTTAAAACACCATTTCACCAACAGCCTCCTGGATATCATGTTCTGGGATCAGGTGAACAGCTTAGAGAGAAGTCTGGACTGAGGTCAGCCTGTGGGATGGCACCCAGAAGAAAGCCACAGCTAACATTGCCTCAGTTGAGAGAGGACACAGAGTAAGAAAGAGAGAGAGAAAGGAGGTAGCAATATTGCCTTGTTTTAATAAATCCACTTTCACTATCTACAAATTCAAAACAATCACTGCATGCAGGTGTGTGATTCTGCACAGCAAAGCATTACCTTCACTGCTAAAGATGCACAGAAAAAGTTGGGCTGCTTGATTCTAACAGTTTATTCCTTCCTGAGAAACTTAAAGCATTCAGTTCAGAGCACACCATTTTTAATTTAGTGTGTTTCAGGCTGAAATGACTGAGCTTAGGTATTTCTAGACTCTACTTCGACACTTTCAAAATTCATGCTTATCTGTTATTTGCATTTTGCTACTTCCATGGAAAATATGAAGCCAACTGCATTTTTCATTTTAACTCCTCTCTGGAGAAGACATTTTTAGTAGTAATTATCATTCAGTTGACACTTATGTAGCAGATCTCATCCTGAAGGGTCCTAATTTTCTTTGCAAGTGCTTATAAGGATGTTTATGTGAACACAGACCATTTCCATGAGTAAGGGCTTGCAAGATCAGGTCCTTATGTTACCCCAGAAACAGTGGGTGGTTTTAATGATAATTTACAAAATAGCACTTAGCAGAGCTAGTCTTAACTAGATTTACATCTAAAAGTGTTTTGCTGCTGCATTAGCTGCACAGAGTGTTGACAATAGTAGATATTTTTGTTGTGTCAACAAAAATAGTCTGTAAGACCCGTTCACATTTTATGAATATTTTATGAACTTGATGTGTTACGTTTCAAATCCTGTGTGATAATCCAATGTACTAATGAATTACCAGAACTGTAGTTAGAGGACTGCACTTCTAATATGAAATAGTTTGTGTAAACAATTGTATCACTGATGATGATATATAGAAATCCAGATACATGATGTGCCCATGAAGAGTCACTAACATGAGTTCATCAAGAGTTGTTTACTTACTGCAACAGAAAAACAAGGTCAGTACATTTTATGTATTAATAAAATAATCCAGTTGTTTTCTATTTCCTTATTTTTCACAGCTCACTCTTCTTTTCTAGATTGGTACTGATATGTTTCTAAATAAAGACACTCACTCACATGCAGTGATTTCATTAATATAGGATGCAGCTCTCCTGAAGTAAATTCACACCCAGATTGACCCTCAATACAAAATAATTCATAGGCTGAAGTCAGTAATTTTGAACTCTGACAGAATTTCTCTGAGTGACACATACATTAACTCAAGCCCACAAACACCTTTCAGTCCCTAGGCATGAAGTACAAATACTAAGTATCATTCCTCATTCCTACAGTAATAATTAGCTCTGACCTTAATGTCTTGTCCAAGGAATACAAATCAACTTATTAAAAGAATTAACAGTGATTAAGTTAAAATGTTTACCACTCACCCTCAGCTGGAAGGGCCAAGATGGACCTACTCCTGCTTTGACTGCCCTCAGCATTTTTACTGGAGCATGAGTGGGAACATGGGGACCATGGGGACCACTCACTGATGACACAGTCTGCTGCACAAGGGATTTCACAAGCCACAACTTCAGGTCGGGGCAGGTCTGAGCAGAGGTGATGTGGGACTTCTTCACCTGAAGCAAACAAAACAAGAGAGACATGGAAGAAAGCTCAGCATCATTCAACACCCGTGGTCTGCACTGAACATAGTATATCAAACATCCACCTGCTCATGGAGAAATATACTACAAAAAAGCACCTAGTCAGCTTTGGGCTTGAACATAGAAGACTGGAACAGCTAACTTAAGTATTTCTTCAGAAAAGAAAAGAAAAAAAAAAAAAAGGAAAAAAAGTTTCAAGTTTTTTGTGTGACATCTTGGCTTCAGTCCACATTATAAGGCAGGTAAGCACAAGGACTGAGAGCCTTCAATCAATAGAATGCTGTAATGTCCATTATCAACAGAACTGATGATGATTGCCATACATTTTCCAGCAATCTCCACCTACAGAACCTATTTTCCACAAAACAACTTGTGCAGGTCCTCACAGAAGGCAGCTTTCTTTTGCCTGTTGACCAGAGAAGTGTCCAATAGATGTTTTGGTCCTTCTGCAAATTCACCAGAATGAATCACTAATATTTCTGAGTCTGCCTCTCTCTCCAAAACTACAAGATCCAAAACTATGGACCATCCAAGGGAGAAACACTTTCAGTTGGAGATGAACGAAGGGACCTGGACCAAAGCATTCTTCCTGATGAAAAGCATCTTTCCAAAACCCCTTTCAGCAAGAAGAAAGGACACTGGGGCCTGCTGGAGAAAAAAATCCAACAACCAAAAAAACTGCTAGCAGAGTGAGCAGCAAAACAAAGCACATGAAGGATGTCATACGGAGTCCAACACCTGGAATTATTGTTTTTAAAAAGCAAAATAAAATACAACTTTGATTTTAAAATAACAAGTGAAATTTCCAGTAATTTTAGTAATTACATAGAATTCATGAAGAAAAAATAATTAATTAAAAGTTATAAAATGTAACCCTTAGTACAAATTACACCTAATGTCTTACAAATAGAATTGAAGTGATGAAGTAACTTGACTAACTTTGTTACGCTGTTCTATTTTTCACTGTTTCTGGACCCTTGTGAATTTTCAGCCACTTATCTGAAATTTCTGGAAGGTGAACTCTACCTATTTATAAACAACAAGCTCACACTGAATGTTCCCTCCTCTTCTGCCCTTATAATAGTTACAAAGCTCTCCTTTGAGGTTTCTTTAATTATGCACCTAGGAACAAACATAATGACTATCCAAGCTCAATTATCTGGAGGGGGGGAAAAAAAATGATTAAAAATTATCATGGCAACCACTGGTTCTTTCAACTCCCTCTACAGGAACAGGCTCTGTAACAAGGTGGCCCACGCTGCAATACTAACTGGGGGGGGGAACTACAGCTTTTGCAAGGCAACACTGGCTTGAGTGAATAAATAAAAGAGGCCGAGAGTCACTGTCAATAGCACCATGGTACTATCTGCACTTGCATCCCTAAACAAAGACAGGCTCATCAGCCTTGAGGCAGAAATAAAACTTTCATGCATATTATGAGAAGTTACAGAGGATCTAGCAGGCAATCAGACTGCAAGATATGTTTAAAAATATTTTATTTTTATACTCTTGTTCCCTTGTGCTAGTCTAAGCTCATGGGGAAGGCTGGATAGGCCCAGCCTTTGCACTATTATTTGAAGTCTCCTTCGTGAGAAGGAGGAGACCACATCCTCACTCCATCAGCCCCCATCCTTTGGTACTGTGTTTGGCACCCTGCACATCCAAGATGAATCCATCAGCCCTTTGATTAACCCATTATCACCACTGCTGGTTTGGATGCTCACATAACAACAAGAACTATCTTTAGAGAACAACACAAAACCCCAGATAAAGCTGTAAGCCTTGTTGCAGATGTCTTCCTGAGTCATTTTAGTGGCACAATCCCTGCTAACAATTTGACAGCCTGTCTGTACAGCAGTACAGGGCATGCTGGGCAGGTGTGATTTTAGGAGTTAATGCTACCCGAGCATCAAGAGATGCTCCTGGCAGAGTAGAGTAGAACATCTATCCTGCTGTCCCACTGCTGACACTTACAGGTAAGGAGGGGAACACTCAGTGTCAAGATTCTGAGGAAAAAGGGACACTGGCCATGAAAACATCCTCCTCTCCTCTCTATCCATGCCAGGGGCTATCTTCACTATACAGACCTTATGGAAAGGAACCAAACTCTGCATTCAGCCAAATTTTTCCACCAATCCAGATCATGCCAGCAATGTAAGCATTAGGGAAAACCCCACCTGCTAAAATCTGCAGGACCCTTTCAGATATTAAACTTTATAAAACCCAAGGAAGTCCACACAGATGATGGCTCAGAACACTTGGGTCTCCTTTGGGGTGGCTTCCCCTACCGAAGAGCCCAGGAGCCACAGATTTTTGAGTGCTCACACTGTGGAGACAGGAGGCAAAGGAGCAAAATGTGGTTTCCTTTTAATTTCTTTTCACCCTGGCTTTACAGCAGGTGACAGCAACAGAAACTCTGTAAACAGAGGCTGCAATTCATGGTTCCTCAGCAAAGAAAGGAAGCTTTGAGTTCTGTTATAAAGAGTTTACCTTCACTTTAGCATGAAGGTACAATTCAACACTCACTTTTTTTTTACTTTACAGCTCTATTGATTGTGTTCAGGTTTAATGACTGGACTGTAGTACTTAATGCAGAAGGGGAATGTTCTTCTGTACCAGCCACCTGGCACAGAATTTTCAGAAAACTACTGTATGCTACAAAGGGAGGTAATAATCTTTCATTTTCTATGAAAAATACGACTACAGGATACATGTGAAGTGTGCTTCATGCATTGTCACAGATTTGTAGGGAATATTAAATTCTCCAGAGCTTCCAAATTGTCCGACCAATACCTTGAAGGTGTAATGCTTATTTCAGATATTCTGAGCAATCTTTCTGGAGGAGGCTTTCTTCCCTGTCCACTTATGCATTTAGATCTCAAAACAGCAGGCAACTGAAATAAGCCTTGGAGAGCCATGGGGTAGGGGACCACACCAGGAAGGGTGCTAGTCTTGGAGAGAGCCACTTTTCCTTCCAGAAAATACAGGGAAAGAGACAACACTGAGCATGACAACTACAACTTTGGTCATTGTTAGAATTTTTTTGGATGAGAACCCATGACATTGTTCTGAAGTTCATCTGGTGATAAGCAGGAATTAAACTCAGATGGCAACCCAGGGACCTGGTTCCTCCTAGTCACAGCCCAGAGCAGCTCCTGCTTGATGGGAAACTGGTTCCTGCTTGGAACTTGATGTAATACTGGAATAACTGAGAACACTGTTCTTCAGTAAAGGCAAAAGGACAAAAAAGGCAAAATGACCCCACAAAACTTTTTTTTGCTTGTTTTGTGGGGTCCACTAGTTAGCTTGGGCAGGATCCAGCCCACCCAATCTGACTTCCCCCAGAGGTTACCAGCACTGTCTTGGTTGGCTCTCTTCAGATAAAATGGACTTGCTCATTTCATCTCTTTTCTTCCCCATGACACTTTCCAAGTGCCCAGAATTACTCTCAAGCACTTTACTCTGAAGGGTATTTTTTTTTTTCTGCTGTAGCAGTGCAAGTCCACAGCTGTTACTGAGATGCCACTGAATTGAACAGTTGCATCCTAATTCTGAGGATCCACGAGTGAGACCTAAGTGGGGCTCAGACTGAGATGAACCTTGGGAAGTGTCTTCTGTCCTTATGGTAACCACAGGCAACTAACACTAACACAATCTGATGGCTGCCTTTTAGCAGTCACCTGTGAGGCACAACACACAAGACCCAACCTCTGATCTACATCAGGTAAAAGAATTGAACTGGCATCTCCAGCATGCCAAAAGCCAGAGTTCTCTCTCACATACTCTTTACTTCTTGTTTTTTTGTTCTTAGCCCTGCTGAATGCATGCTTTCCTTAAAAAAAAAAAAAAAAAAAAAAAAAATTAAAAACATTTTAAAAGGTTTAGTTAAGGAACATGTTACAGATACCTATTAAAAATGTTTTATTGGTAACATCCTGACCACCTCAAATGACTTTAACTCACTGACACTTGAAGAGTCTGGTAATCAAAGGTAAATGCACAAGATATATTCAACAGATAATAATTTCAGCATAGGAAGATTGAATCCATTTTCATCCAAAGTCAGGGCATAATAACTGTAAAAGAGAAGACAAAAACATGGCATTTTTTGAAATATATTCGCTAATAAATACTGGTCCCTAATTTGAATTTCTTAACAAGGTAACAAAGAAAGTACATGAAGAAATACAACTCTAAGTGGGATTTTTTATTCATCTTAAAAACAAATTAAATTCTTTCCAACAGGGAAAACAATACAAGGGATGAACCCTGCTTGAACTAAGAGCTTGTTTTTTCCAACAACTTAATTTTCTTATTGTCTTGTCGATCTCAGAAAGAGAAGCCACTCCCATTGGCCTCAATAATGCTCTCCACAGCAAGGCACTGAATCCACAGAAACATTTCCTTCTGAATCAGTTCAATATTAAACTGCATCTGCCTGCTTTACATAATGCCTTGGAGCTCTGGCACATCATTCTCATTCTTCCCAGTGACCTGTGCACTCATCCCCTACGACACAGTTTAATTATTCCTGCCAGAGGTGTTCCTCCTGGCTCCAACAAAAGGGAATGTCTGCTGGACTGGATACAACCAAAGCAGAAAAAAAAAATGACAAATCCCACCAGGCAGCGGGAATCAAAAGATCAACTCAATAACATAACAAGTATCTTCCTTTTGCCATTTACCACTGTACCGTGCTCGTTTTTTAAAAAGAAAATTTGAGAAATTACCCTGAATATTTCAGGTTTGCACAGGGGTGTGAAGCCCTGAGCAACCTCCCAGGTGGAGAAAGGCTCAAGAGGAATGAATTGCATTTCTGGCTGTTCTGCATTGCTACCTACAAGTTCAGCAAATTTATTTTTTGCACAAATGACTGCTGCAAAAATGCTGCATATTTAATGACAATTACTGGTTTGACATCAATATTTCTCCTTGTAGCAATTCAAATTATTCAGGGGAAATAACGAAGCTGTCATCTAAAATACTATACGAATCGTAAAATTTTATGTCCCACTTAAATCTCAGAGAAGAATGACAATAAACTTTGATTAAATACTTGCCTGTAACAGAATAAGATGTCAACAGACAGCAGTAAATTCAGAATTCCTATTGACTGGATGCCAGTTTGCTAAAGGCAACTCAACAATGCTCAGACAAAGCTGTCTGCTGACTATGTCTTGGCGCAGGCACCTCACCAGATAACAACAATTCTACATCTAAAAGCAACAACAATCAAACTCCAGCAACAGGAGAAATTTCTTAGAACCATTTGGAAGGTGTTCATCTCATCACAGCATCAAGGACTGTTTTGTTTGGGCTTTTTTTTTTTTTTTCCATGTTGCACAACCAGCTTTAGAAATACCTCAAAATATCCAGGGTTTGCTGTGTGTAGTCATCACAGGGAGACCTATGTCACACTCCACTGAAGTCTCTGGCTCCTGGTTGACTTTTCTTAATGCCAGTCAACAGGTAAGAACATTGGAGAAGAGCAGTGTCAGTTTGTCAGGGAGAGCAGTGGCGTATGGAATAAATTTAATTGCAGCAGTCCATCACTATTATCAGAGCCCCATAGCAGAGAAGAAGAATGCAATAGCAATGAAGACAAATGGAGGTGAAGATCTATCATGAAAAAAGATGAAGCAGCAAAGAACAAGCCATTTACAGTGGAAAAGAGGAAATAAACACAAATTCAACCAGGATTGCTCTCAGGAAAAAAAAAATAAACGAGACAATCGATGAGGATTTGAGTCAAAAGACTTAACTAGAATGCAGCTATGAAAAGCAATGCATTAGATTAAGTGGGGGAAAAAAATTAACCACTTAATGCTCACTGAAGAAAAAGGGAACAACAACTCAGGAGAATAAAGAAGAAGGAAAGTAAGATGAAGAAGTATGAGAGAGACAGATGGAATGAAAACAAACATGAAAAAGAAACAGCATGCCTGGAAATAATTTACAAAATCACCATAAAATCAGAAAGCTTCCCCCAAACCCTGCATCCCTGGCTATAGTCCTATCCCCTACATATGTCCAAGCAACCATGACAGAGGTCATAAGAAAAAGATCATAGATTTGTTTTGGTTGGAAAATACCTTTCTGATTATCAAATCCGAGATGAATATGTAAAAAAAGTGCTATTTGGTTTTCTTTTCTATATACCCTCTACTCCAATTTGGACTGTTTACCCACAACTTTTTTCCATCTCTATATAAATGCATATAAGAAAATTAACTTGTGACTCTAAGGAAGCTCCAAGATGGTGAGCAAAGGGGGAGACATCTTGGCAAACAGCTGCAGAGAACACCCCAGTATAGCTCTATGGAGTATTATACAACAGCTACCAGTCTCAAGGTTAAAAAAAAAAATAAAAATACAGCTGCATGAGGTTACCTACATAACAGATTGGATCCAATGCATTTCCTATCCCACACAGAGAGACGAGTATTCATTTAAAAGAATTTACTACACATTCACCTGCTGGGCTTGAGCATAAAAGCAGAATTAATTCCACCTTGTGGCTGTTTGCACAACCCCTCCTGAATCAAGAGAAACTGCTCACGTGGCAGCTGAAAGTAAACAGGAGTCTGAAGTACTGGAGAAAAGCACAGAAATTCAGGTGGCTGTTCCTAATAATTAACATAGCACAGCAATCTGAAAACACGAAGTATAAGAACTAAACATAATCCATGTTAGTGTTCTGGCCTTTTTTTTTTTTTTCTCTCTCTCTCTTTGTACTTTTTTTCTCTCCGTTATCCCTCCTCCTTGTAAATGAGGGAATCTACACAGGTGGGTTGATGAAGACTGATTGCAATTAAGACTTATTGTTGAAATTGGTGCGGTAGTATAATTGAAACAGGTGTCCCTCTATTTTCTTCTCTGTATTGCTTTGTTTCAAATGCTAATCAAGACAAAATATTGTAGAAAACAATTACACAAATTATGTCAAACATATTAAAATATTATGAAATATACACATCTTTCCAAAATAGTATGGGAAAAAAAAATTAAGAGTCAACTTGTTTAAGAGTCAACTAGTATACAGTCCACTCCAACTTTGCTATCTCTGCAGTGGGGCAGAAAAACTTCAGTGAAAGCATTCAGGCTTTTTAATTTAGAAGAAGGTAACATTCTATTACCTCAGCATCACAGCCATGAATTTCTAGACATGTCATTTTTGCAGACTTAAGGCACCATCTTCACCCTCAAAACTCAAAAAAAAAACTTATATAGGCCCTATAAGAAAAGGCAAACTACAGGAATGGTGGTGTCCCACAGTCAGTGATGCCAAAAGGAAAAGTGACGTGTGCCTGCATGGAAAGGTGCAATGGTTTTATACCTGCAATTGGATTATTATGATTTTTGTTCTGATTATGCTTCTCTTCAGAATGATTTACCTTGCTGGATTGTTCATAGCCATCAAAAGTCACCATACCATGACTGTTATCCAAGCAATATTCCCAAAATAAGATGGCAATTTGCCATATCCTGGGAATAACAGACTCTTAGCCCCCAAAATTGCCCCAAGTTTATATTAACAGAAGACACCAAAAAGCTGTAAACAATAGTGCAGCAGATGAGGTTTATGGAAGCTGGCAAAAGTCTTGTTTTCAGATACAGTGAGTGCTAATGATAATAAATAACTGCAAATACCATCTGGACCCTTTGAAAAACATCTTTCTGCAAGTCTGCAACTGCATTTCTACAAAAAGAGGATCAATGCAAAAGAAAATGAAAACAGTAAATTAAAATTAGATTTATTCCAGCTACTTAAAACCAAGTGCTCATTTAGAAGTAGCTAATACAAAAATGTGTTCTGGTTCAGATGCAGAGTCTGGCCTCAGCCCATAAAACAACTCTGGGAGCTTCCACAGTCTATCAGGAAACATTCAGAATTTGCAGGACCAAATACTAACCTATCTTTATTTTTATTATTACTACTAACAGGAGTAGTTATTACTCTTTTCCAATTTTGTCTCTAATTGATCCACAAAACCCAGAACAGAGCAGTACTGTGGTGTCCTATACAATAGCTCTTAAAAGACTGCAGTAAAGAAGAAAATCACCCAGTAAAAGGGATGATCATCAGTCAAGGATCTAAGCAAATGACTGAAGTCTGCTCTAGACAAAACCAATTCAAAATGCAAACCCTGATCTTTGGTTATCCAGGAAAAAAATCTCTTGGTGTACACAATAAATTTGCCAAGTATCATTTATGCATCTAAATTGCACAAGACATTTTCCTGATGGGTTAAGTTACTTCTGGCTAATATACCCTGACCTGTGCTTGAACCATTTTTTACATAATAAAGCTGTGAATTTTAGAAGTGTTTAATTTCCACTGTATTTTGCATAGCTCATTTGGTACTTAAAGCGGGGATAAATCAATTGTAGGAAACACAGTATTAATAATATCTTCTCTGTGCCTTCACTTTGCCCATGAGGTGGAACTTTAATTACATCATTAATAACGATGGCTGCATTTTCAGGCAGTAGTGCATCATTCCTCTAGTGCCCTTTAAAGTGCATTTGGTCTCTAAACTGCTCCACCCTCTGACTCTGATTCACTGATTACACTGTAAGAGCCTCATCCTGCTTACAACTGTCACACCAGGACAACAACTCAGCTACAGCAGCATCAACAGAAGAATATAAAGGCCGGAATTGCCTATTATGACCTATAATGTGGAAGGTTTATTTAGAAAACTTTTTATTTTATGTCTCCAGAAAATTTACAAAGAATTAAAGTTCACAGTTGTTGAGAGAGAGAGAGAGACACTGTAATTTTTCTTAGGAAAAAAACCCAAACCCCATTGTTTCCAATGAAGGATTCCAGGAGCAATCCAGAGGAAAACTCTCACCCTAAGCAGCACAAGACTGGGTACTTGGATACTGAAATTTAAAAGTGATGAATAAAAGATCTGCCAATGCATCAGAAGAAAAAAATGACGTGTCTTGCTCCCCAGAAACCCTGAGATACAATTTTGCCTGAAGCTTGCTTTTGATGCTCCTGGTCCAGATAAGCCAGCATGCTCCACTTCCTTTTTTCTCAGCTGATGCAACTATTTCCCAGGAATATGTTCACTCTCTCCAGGGTTTGGATGGAGGTGGATACTGCTGCTTTTATGGGTTCAGGCTCAGGCACAACCCAGGTTGGACCACTGCCACCAAACAAGTCTCTGACCCTCTTGCTTCAAAGCAAAATAAGGCACATGCACACCTACAGATGCTGATTTTTTTCCAGATCAAGTGGTGAAGCTAAAACCCGAAGACATGAATTTAAAAGACTTGTAAGAAAGGTTATTGCCTGTGCTCTGGTAATGTCCTCTGGGAACACCCTGGGCTCACAGAAAGACAAGAGAAGACAAAGTAAAGGGATGGTAAGTGGAGAAAATTCAAGAGAGGGAATTTTCTTTGATGTCAAAATTTCACCAAGCTGGGGCTTTCTCAGAGATGCTTAAGGCAGGATCAGGTGCTGAGCTGGCATTTCAGACAAATGTTCTTTGCTGAGCTCAGAGGCAGCCACGCCAGCAGCTGCCCACCTACCTCACCTATTCCTTGTTTGCTCCAAAGTAGAAAAAAAGATATATGAACCCTAAAGAGCCAGGATACATAATACTAAACGGTCATTCCCTAACAGGTTTTCCAGTTCCTGTTGGAGAACTATTTTAATTTTGATGCTGGATTAAAGGCAAACACAGAATCAGTAAATTAAATCAAATGAGTATCTCCCACCCTCCATTTAAACACTCTGCAGTTTCAAGGCTGTCAGAAGGAATTTGGACTTACTTTTCAAATAAAAGAACTGAAACAGAAAAACTGGAGAATATCTGGATAAAATTTGTTTTTCTACCACCATATTTCTCTGTATGAAAAAAGCAATAACCTCTCCACAACTTAGAAACTATTTCTGTTCTGATTATTCAGCTATTAAAATGGGAAAGTGTCATTTCATGACAATTGCTTTCGGCAGGAGATATTTTACACTTATATTCTCAAGGAATATGCACATAAGGAAGAACAATATTAAAACCTTCAGCGTTAATCTGTATTTTCAAAGCTAAGCACATTTTGACAAACTTTCTAATAGACACTGTTCAAAATTCATAACATATATGAGCATGATTACATTACTCTAATTTATTTTTTCTCCTCTCATGCGCAGCAATAAAATTTTACCTTTGAACTTATATTTATTACAACTTCTACTCTATGGAGGGTATGCAGGCACAGATATATAATAAAGTTCCACTAATTCCATCCATTATTGAATCCTAACACTGCAAATGGTATCTTACTGTCTTCATGCATACTTAAAATTTCAATTCAAAACTCATTTCATTAAAAGCGCTGGTTAAGCAACAGCATATGCTTTTTTTTTTTAAAGTTCCTGGTTTAATGTTGCAAAATTATATTTTATACATATTCAGAAAAAAGTAGGCAGTGTTAGTATTCGTGTTTAGGAGTTGTAAGCAAAAGTTTGATAAACACTAAATATTTGAGTGCTCCATCCATCAGACTACTGAGTACTCTAAGTCTGTAAAGAAGGAAAGTGCTGGAGAAGAACTTTTGCCTTCCCACAGGCTGATGTAAATTGGATCTAATCCCATTGGTAAAAATCCTATTGACTTGACCAATCTTGGAAGTTTACAGCTAGGCAGGAACAGCTTCTAACTAAATGAAGCACAAGCAGGTGAGAGCAGAACGGGAATTTAGGCCATGAGGAGCATGGGTGATCAGATGACACTAATGATACCTGGTCAATTAAAACATGACAGCAAACGACAAATTTTGTGTGTCTCTAAAATTGGTTAATATACTGTTAAATGATATGGCCATCCAAGTCAGGAAGGGAGAAGCTGATGCAATCAAATACAAGGGCAAAAGTTGACTTAAACTGCAAGTACAACATTGGCACAACCTCCTTTCTCTTCCCAAAGGTCACTTCCTACATTAGTTCCAGCTTCATTGATCAGCAGCCCAGATAGCAGCTGCTCACATGTCCCTCAGAGTCATTGGCAAAAAAAAAAAAAAGAGACAAAGGGATGACTTTCCATATCCAATGTCCTCACCACATTTCTGGCAACTGTTCAGTCATTGATAAAGCACCAATAAGGAAAAAGCAGCAGAACAGACTATTCTGCAAACAACCAGAAACAACTTTAGCATCTTTACATTTGGCACTGAAGCATCAAAAATTATAGCTGTTATTATTGCTGTAGTTGTAGGGCCGGAACTCAGAAAAAATTGCATTTTGCTTCCTATAAAGACAGGCACGTGATATTTGGTGGCTCCTAAATCCACAGGAGCAGATTTCCCACCATGGCCAGTATGCACAACACCCACAAGACCAAATACCTGAACATTTGATGACACTCTGCCAGAAATAGTCCAAACAGGGCTCCCAAACCCATCCCAGGGTCCATCACCCCCATCCTCCTGAAGGCAAACTATCCCAGCTTGACTTCCACAGGCTTCATTATGACACAAGGGAAGTTTGGAAAACTCAACAGCCAGGACTGCTGTCAGCCCCTGACTTGGGCTTCTCTAATCACAAATTTCTGAGGTGCACCAGCCTCACGACCCTTCTAAAGCACTACCCTGTTCCCATCACATCTGTGACCCTACATAGGCTCACAGGCTACCATCAAGGAAGAAGTCTGAAACTTTGATATATAAAACCCATGTCAAGTGAACTACAGTAAAAATCCTCTGCCTGCAAGTCAGCAGTGGTCAGATACATCCCTCCTGAGCCATCTGCAAGAGAGAAACACAAGGGAATAACTACATTGAGGCAATTAAACTTATTAAGCTTTTGACCACAAAACACCAGACCAGGCTGGGGAAAGGTGTGAGGGCTGTTATTTTAACACCAGCACACAGATGTGATTAAGTTGCCACACTGGAGGACTTCCCAGAGTTAAGTAGGATTCAAGGCATGATACCAAGCTCTCAGAGGCTGTGTTGATCAAATTTAGGCTACTGAGCTATTCTGTGCCACAGAAAGCCCAGAAATCACAAACCTCAGATTCATGTGAGCTCCCAGCTACAAGCAGCAAGGCAGGGAGCAGCTTAGCACAGCAAACTGGGGTGTTGTCTCCCACACTGAAGTGATCTTCTGAGATTTACTAGAACTTACTAGAACTCCTTCAGCAATCTGGCCTTGCTCATGGAGAGGAATACTCACTTGTTAAAAAGGAGAAAGGGTTCTTTGGAGCAGGTAAGCAGAGCTACCTACTCTCAGGCAGCTGGTTGAAATGTATTCCACTACAGATGGAAAACACTTTAAAGTCACCTCACTGGTAAGACAACCTCCCAACATATTGAAAAACAGCAGGAAGCACTGAATTAATACATATATGCTAAGAAGCACTCCTACAACCATGAATGTTTCATCTATTTGTTCACTAACTGACATTGTACCCCATGGCTGCTACGTGGTTCTGAAGCCTTGAGACAGGGGAAGAATGAGAGTGAAGTGGCTGCAAAGCTGGGAACCACAGAAAAACAGAGGGAAGAGCCTCTGGAGAGAGCCTGAAGCAGAAAACTGTCAGCAAAAGAGGGAAGGGAGATAATGTTAACATCTGGACTGGGATGGAGAAGGGGGAGAAGGGAGTTAATGTGAGCACTTTATATTCAGCAAACGTGGGGCTACATTTCCATGATGTGTAGAATACTTGCTAGCAATATATGATGTTACCACTTCTGTGCTGTGGACACAAAGGGATGCAAACAAAATGAGTTTTCAGAGAGCATGTAACACCAGCTGACTGCACTCTGTAACTTATCACACACAGACTGACCGCTGGAAAAAAGAACCTTTACACACCTTTGGGGTCTTACCAGTGTATCCTAATGTTCTGGACCATGACAAATGATTGGATAACAACTCTTAGTCCCCTTGTCATCGTCCATCTTCTTAGGAGGCTTATTTCTTGAAATCCTGATGATGAACCTCTGTAGTCACTTATCTGAGCAGCAAAAATTTATGGCCTTTACTAGAAAATGAAATTCTCCTCCAGGAGGATTGCAATGGACACAAAAGGGCAAATTGTCACCCTGGAGTAGGTGGATGTATTTTCTTTTTCTGTAGCAGGAGTTATATACATTTATCCCATGTCAGAATTTGGACAAAAGGGTATCTCCTGTAATAATAAGAATGGCTAATTTCCAATTAAATAAGCTTCCAGATTGCAGAGATGCCCTTATGAGAAAAAAAAAAAAAGATGAGGCCCCATAACTAATCCTGCTTTCACTGCACATTTTTAACAGGGATGCCAAAGCAGAGTCTCCAAAATACTTACTAATTACATTAGACTGCCTCCAGCCACTGGCACTGGCAGGGAGCAGGCAAAGTTTGCAAGGAACCAACCCACCATGAGTTCCAAGATGACGTTATTGTGTTGGAAAAACTTTGAGAGAGCCAACAGACAGGAGAACTGTGGAGTGAAGTACTGTGGGGCTGATCTGGACAGAAAATACTACCATAGTCTGGGGACTTCCTGAGCAGCTATATAAAAATATTCTGGCACAGCTGGGAGCAGCCCCCAGAGTGGTAAAATGCAAAAGTGCAGAGTAACATGAACTCCTCAGCATTCACATTGGACTTAAATACACACAATTTCCAGCAGATACTGGAACTTGTAGTAGAGACTGGAGTATAAAAAGAAGAAAAGCTGTAGGGCAGAACTCCACAAATTCAGCTGAAAGAATCCACATTTCTCTTCAATTCTTGTGTGCTCAATGGCAGGATTTGGTACCCTAAGAATGGCTATTCCCAACACAGGAAGATCCCAAGCTAAGAGCAAAGGATGACTGAGGGATCCAAAAGTACACTGAAAAAAATGAAGTGTACTTTTGTCTGACCAACTATGAGAACTTGCAAATCCATGCAAGTTGCATGTGACCCTCAGAAAAAGCAGTACTAAAACAGCCTTTCCAGACTTTGTATCAAGCTACACAGCCATTAATTAGCTTGGAGTTTAAAACCTCCATCCCAGCTCCACAGCAACAAGGGTTGAAAGAACTTGCAGGTGCCCAGAGTGCCACCATAAATATTGATCACAACGCCGGTGTCGCTTCATTAGCCATGAAGTGAGAAATGGTCTTCCAGGGAGAGAAAGAGGCAGATCCAATTTTAATCAAATGGCCATACTAAAATGCAAACTTTGTAGAATATTATTTTAATTATTGCTCTTTACTCCTGCCAATTGCAGTTTATTTAAAAAAAAAAAAAGGGGGGGGGGGAAGAGAGAGAGATGTTTCTCAACAGAGAGCGAAAACCCTCAGCCCTATGTACTGATGTAATGATACCCAAGTGAACTCTGCAACCAGCAAAAGCAGTTTTCCAGCCCAGCACCTCACCCCAGGCTCGTTAGAACAACAGTTCATTAAGCAGGCAAAACTTTGTGCTCCCCCAGCTAATAGTGTTTCTGCTCCAAACTGCTCCCTGGCAATGAAGGGCCCATACAGACATTAGCTTATTCAGACTGACCTACATATATAGTACATAAATCCTAAACCAGTTAACCTTCAAAATATATCTCTGGGAAAACTGGCAGTGAATATCTGAAAAGGATTACAGGAAAAGTATTAGTTGTCAGTGAAAATGAAAATATGGATTTCAATTGAAACTCTATATAATAAGGGGGAGTTTTTCCCCCCAAATCCGTTCGTCTAGCAGTCATGCTGAACGGAGGGAAAATTGTACAGCTAGCTCATAGTACACAGGGAAAGCTGATGTACTTTTAAAGCTATATTTTTATCTACTTAAATAAAACATTTCACTTTTTTATTTTTCTGCTTTAGTCAGGATATAACCTCATTAAATGGCAGTGTGCAAAAAGAACATACAAACTAGAAAGAAAATGTAAAAACTTTCTGAATAAATTAATGTTTATGGCTTTTAGACTTTGATATTCTGGTCTTTACTACTTAAATGCAGTTTAAATGTATTACTTGCCACGGCCTTTACATTAAACCCAGTAAGTCTGCAATTTGTGATAAAATTCCTTATCTCTTTCTTTCTGAACCTACCCAAAGATCCAAGGTTAATTTGCAGATAATATTACTTCATGAAATAATTATCTTAGTCTATAGTACTTAAAATAGCTAAATTCAAGAAAGATACTTTAAAAAATGAAGCTGTCACAGCTGCAGGATGGAGGCTGCTCTCCCCCCAGGCATGAAGATCCACATAGTGCTGGGATCCTGGGTACTTTAAGCCTGGAGCAGTCGGGATGAGGATGCTCTGTGCCAATGCAGATGCCCAGGGAGCAGAAAGGAGGGAAGGGAACCCAGCCCCATGCCCCTCTAAGCCCCGAGATGAAATAAGCAAAGCAGCCTGTCTTCCCCTTCACAACCCCAGCACTTGCTGAAAAATTACTTCTCTTGAGCCATTCTTTCTCATCCTGCTAATTTTTCCAAACATCCTCCTATTAGACTATACAAATATATTCATTTAGTAAACATCCCATTAACCAGGTCAGCATGCAGTATTCACAACTTATTACAGAGCAGGACCAAATCAGTCACAAAAGCAATTATGCAATTGCAGAGCAGACAACTCGCTTTAATCTTAATATGGGGCTGGGTATGTAGATGCCAATGTTCATTCACATGAATCATTCCTTTCCAAGGATTGTACACTATTTGTTTCACCCTCACTTACACAGCATTCTCATGTACTTTGATTTGTAATCTTCATGGACTGTCAGAAAATATGGGCTTGGTGCCTCACCCTTCACATGAGGGATTTTCTTATTGAATTTAAGGGTGTTTCTAAGCTTCTCTCACCCAGATGAAGAAGCTGGATGAGATATTCCAATTGGACCTAAACATGCAATTATCTCACATGCACATCCCCCACACACCCCAAAAGAAAAAGATCCAGACTATTTTAAAAAGGTAGGAAAGCAGGAGTTAAGAAGCTAAGATTATGGGGTGCTATAGTTACAACAGGAAAAAGAATATATGGCTTCTCAAATCATGGCTTTATTTGAAGCCATTCATTTATTTAAGCATCTTGGAAAAACAGGTTGCCATATAATATTAACAAACACAACCTCTCTGTCAACCACATGCAGTACCACAGACATCTTGAAGATCTAAATAAATAATGTATTACAAAATCTAGCCTAGTCTGAACGGATGCAGGCTCCTCTAATATAAATGAACAGTGGTAGTGGAATTCTTTTCCTGGGATTTAACCTGTATATTGTATTAAAAGTAAAGGCCTTAAGATGCTTACTGATAGGCGAGAAACTGCTCTCTCTAGATCAATGCACACCCAGGGAGCACTCTGCTAAATTTACATTCTCAGACAGTTTCTAAGAAAGTTACCAAATCCATCACCTTTATTTGTAAACACAATGGGAAAGAACAAAACACCCTCTTGGCTCTGGTCTCCTTCCAAACAGCATTAAGCATACAACAAAACACTGCTGACTTTGTATTAAACTTGGGAAATCTGCTGAAACCATCGGGGGAAAGAAATTCCTGCTACGTTAAAATTTAAAGGGAATTTTGCATTGGTAACAAATTTGAACTTACAGGAGCATCTTGGTTTCTACTACATACTATGGGCAACCAGGACCCATTTTATCCCTGCTTCAAGCATGGATGGAGCCATTTCTACAGAACAGACCCACAGTCTGTCACTAAGCTCATGAGGACTTACCAGTCATGTACACCATAAAAAAAAAACCTTAGTGTGTTGCATCGCATTTGCTAGCAATTAATTAAAAAAAAAAAAATCCCCAAATCAGGGGGACTTAGGTGCAGTGCCACAGGAGATGTGGAAAAGGAGCAGAGGGGAACTTTCCACCACTGGAAAGTGACTTTGTCCCTCCAGCAAAGCTCTTTGGGTTTATCCAGTCCCAGTGAACTCCCTGCTTGCTTGCTAGAGGCAGATAAATATTCTCATTTCTTCCAGAAAAATCACTTGTCAAATTACAACCTGTCTGCCACTGGATGTAATGCCTGAATCGCCACAGACCCAAAAAGCCACAGGACCAAGGCAAAAACTAACTTTGTGTGATTGTTTTTCCCTCCTAAGTGATATGAAAGGAAAAAGCGGTGTCTTCTGCTTGCAGGGATGTGTTAACTTATTCCTCCTTCTTTTCATTTTTTCTCTTTCTGGGCTTGGTAACCACTGGGTAAATGTGAAGGCTTCTTGGATTCAACACAAACAGGCTACAAAAATAAAGACCACAGCTTGCAGAATGACACTGAACAAATTCATGCTTACAGCCCAATTCCCACATCTCCACAGAAACTTTTAAAAAATTTACCTGTTTTAAGAACCATGGCGAGGACAGTAAAATCATACAGTATGGGAAGACCAGGCTTCAGAATTGGAAAATGCAGCCCAAAAATACAGGATGATCCAGTTTCTAATGTACACATATACACATTCTCCTCAAAAGCTTTGCTCTGACATTTGCAAACTGCCTAAAGATAAAAATTGAACAGGTTGTTCATTTAAAAAGGAACTGTAAAATACCCTATCCTGTTACTTGTTTAACTCTTCTAAACAAAGGCAAGACCTGATTTGAGACAATTACAGATGTGCTCCAGACAGACAAAGAAAAACACCAACCAGTGGAATTTGAAATTCTTCTCCATCTCCACAAGGAGCTCATCTTTCTCAGTTCACTAATTCACATTCACTCCAGTGCTTCAGGAAAGCTACCTTTTATTAAATATGAGATTCAACTCACAGATAAACAAATGTGAAAATAATAGCTCAGATTCGATGTTGGGAGGGGGATGGGGAGTTTTCCTTTTTTTATGGCTGGTCTTAGCCTATTATTTCTCGCCCCAGCTTCAGAGCTCAAGTCTGTCATCAAGGTCCTTCTGTTTCCATGCAAGCCAGGACATGTGTGAGGATTGAATCCTCTCCAAGAGAGCCCAGAATTCAGAGGGCAATGTGCCAGCAGGAGGATGTCACAGAGTGTTTAGGAGCTGCATCCCACGGTCATTTGCCTTACTAGGCAATTTCCCTACCATTTCATCATATGTTCTTCTCTTTCCATTATGACCACCTGACAAATTACAAATTGCTGCTTAATGAAGAGCACTGGCATTAAACTACTTAATTAGAATTAAGAGGAGGATTTACTTTAAAAACCTGACTGACCAATACGCTCCAGAGCCAATCTCTGTAGTGCAGAATTGCCCAAAATGTCCATGTTCTGAATTCTTAATTAAAAATTTGTCAAAACTTCTTACTTTAAGGTTCCTACCTTCCCCTCCAGCATTCATTAACCTCAAAACAAGTGACTATAAAGTTGTTTCTAATCAGCTCTACTTCATAAACAGCTTGATATAAAGAAACTCAAAGAAAGTGCAACACTTATCTATAATTTCCACTCACCAGCTTTCAGAAGTCCTCTATGAAGGTGGCTCCCACAATCACTCCTGCCCAGCTTGTAATGGGCAGCACTGGAGGAGCTTCAGCTAGAGAAGAAGCCTTCTGTAGGACTACCCAGCAGGAAAGGATTAAATTACACCCAAAAAAACCTTTCTTTTTTTCCTAATCTAAAAGGGCTGTGGTCAGAGATTAATATGGGAGAAGCTGTCCATTGAAGTTAGACTCAAGTTATTCCCTTATATGAACCTCAGGAGAAACTTATTGCTGACCTCCAGGGCATGGCACTGATCCAGGCTCCTGTTCTATCTCCTTCACCTCCTCCGAGGAGCAGAGAGCACATCAGAACTCACAGCTCCAGGATGCTCCAAGCCTTCTCTTCTGCCGTGACTCCCAAAACCCAAATCCT
This sequence comes from Heliangelus exortis, assembly GCF_036169615.1. Taxonomy (NCBI): domain Eukaryota; kingdom Metazoa; phylum Chordata; class Aves; order Apodiformes; family Trochilidae; genus Heliangelus; species Heliangelus exortis. The sequence goes on from NC_092427.1 coordinate 6,196,331, forward strand.
CCTGCTGACTGAGATGGGGAGAAGCCCCCTGCCCCACATCCCATCACTTGCTACCAGGTCTCAGTCACCCCCTGAAAAAAAGTAAGTGCCTAGAATTGAAATGATACCTCATGCAGGACTTACTTGGATTCTTCTGAAACATTTTTTATTATTATTCGTTATTTCAGGAGTTATATTCTTTGAGCTGGATCCCAGCCCACTAAACCTCACACACCTAATTTAATAAAATACAGCCAGTTGTTTCTTTGCCCTAATGACCTTCTACTTAATTTAAAGCCTTTAAACAGTTTTGAGTATTTCTCTTGGCAAAAAGCCTTGGCTGATACAACTTTGGACAGAGAACTGGGGAATTTTCTGTCTACTAAGAATGTGGAAAGTATCAAATGCATTAAAATTCTTTTTTCTTGTTTTGGCCTGGCACCCTAAGGAAATCAGGATATGCCATTGTGCTGTTTATCTTTCTGCTGGACACCAAAAAATTAGGAAACCAATTATTAATGGAAATAAATTTTGACAAAGGGGTCAGTCCTTTAAAAGTAGCAGCTGAACAGTGGAGAAAGCCACAAACTATTGCCACCCCTGGGGGAAAATTATCCTTCTGCTGTGTCTGCTGGATAGACAGGGACTGGTCAAACACCAGAGCTCAGAAAACAAGTATGCAGAACATGAAACTTTCCCCATTCGCTCTTTTTTAAAAAAATAATAATAATGTATTTGGTTTGGGTTTTTTTAAGAACAAATATTTTGTGAACAATTCTGCAGATTGTCACCAGCTGCTTGAATATGGAAAGCTCAGAAGGGCTCCTTAAATGAAAGGCTCACACCTGCACAACTTGTGTTGGGCTTTCTTGTGATTTAGCTAAAGGATCCTTCAGCAAAGTTGTGTGAATGGGTAGGAAACTAAGTAAAGATTTCCCAGACACCAAAAAATGGTTTATAAATAAATAGTTTTAAAGTACATATTTGCTCTAGCCTAATATACAAATATGGAACTTTCTATACAGTTTCTTTAAACCTCTTGCATACACACACACACCATGCTCTTTAGGTAACCTTTACAGTAAACTCAGATGAACTCATGCCAGACTTATTGAATAACATTTAAAACATAAAGGGCAATATAAATCTTGTCATATTAAGTGATGTTTATATTTTTCTTAATGTTCTAACTCCCATTTCTGAAAGGGCTACCTTGAACCTTTGATCTAAATCTACAGGCGTTAATAGCTCAAGTTCATTAAAAAAAGAAAGAAGTCAGAACCTGCTGCTCTCCCTCTACTAATGCAAGTTGGAGCTGGATCTTTGAAAATCCATCTCCTCCTGCTGAAACAGCCATAGGGAAGAAACAGCCTTTGCCCTTATCATTTTAACGCTGCTCTGAAGTCATGAAAAATATCTTTTTGGAGAGATTAAGTACCAGGAAAAGAGCAGTAGATACTGAAAAGAATGGTGGCTTTGCAAAGAAATTTATTTCAAGGCATCCAGCACCAATCACAGGCTCACATTTTGCTCAGCTGGCACGGAAAAAATATTTTTCCAGGTACCTGTTAATGCCTTGTATTGACAAGCATAAGGAGGAGGAAAGCTGGCTGTATCCCTGAACAACTCCACTGGTATCTCTGCCTGCCAAGCACATAGAGCCAACATCCCAGCACCAGATAGCAGTTCCAGCTGCCTTCTGGATGACTGACGCCAACCATGCCACCAGCATTTCAAAAAGCACAGCTGGAAACCACACCACATATTTGCATCCAAAGATAAAGAAAATTAATTAAATATGATGGAGTTTGTCCCTAGATTCACACCCACAACCTTCCAGCATTGGATATTTCAGATATGCCTGGCTCTGAGCCACCGATCTTGACACAAATGTAGCAACCACAAGCATCACTTACAGAGTTTTCAATTTCTGTCTGCCTCAGATTTCAGGCCATACAATTGCTATAATCTTGAACAAAATAAAACTTTTAAAGTGACTATGAAAACTCTCACTTTTCAACAACTTACCCAAAAATTAACCTAAAGCCGATCTTTTTGTGTAGAGGACACAAAGACAGTAAGTTCACTTGATTTCATGGTCATGTCTGTCCTCAAATTGCCAGTGCACCAGTTCTAGAGGAGGTCACAATCTGTATTTTGTCTTTGTAAATGTTTCCAGCAGGAAACATCAAACATTTGGCCTGGTACCAGCTGCTGGCTTGATGAAGGTAACTTCATCAGCTCCACCTGGCTCCTACCAGACAGCCTGCTCAATGAGCACATCGATCTTCATGATTACAAAAAAATCATGTGTTACTCAAAAAATTACAAAAAAATCATGTGCTACTGTGTTACTCCTTCCACCACAGCTGCAAAATGAGAAGTATGGATCTCACCTAACTGCTAAAAGGCTCTGCATGCTGCCTTTCAGGATTTGTGTTTCTACCAGTCAGGAAAACCTGGAATCAACAGCTCTCATGATGGGGTGTGGTGGGGTACACTCATGAACTAAGAGCAGGTATGAGCCCCATGGCAGTAATGGAACTTGCAGGCTTAGAAGAGCTCGTGCCAGAATGTGAAAATGTGTCAAGCAACAGGGTAATTTTACAGTTCCCTACAAAACAATGCCAAATCTTACAGCTGTAAAGCTGTCTCACCTCCAGTTTATATGTACATGAATGGTCCATAATGTACATGTCTTAATCACATCCTCCTCAAGCCAAACTCCCATTTCAAGTTCTGTCTGGCAGATGCTGACAGCACACAAACTTACCAAAGCAAGTTTCTCTTTTTGAACCTCACTGATTTAAGAAGCTAAGAAAAAACACTTCCTGATTCCTCAACTGAGCTATTTAACTTTTAGCTCTATATTTGTTCTCTCCCTGACTGTATAGCTTCAGAATTACACTCTCCACTCACCCCTCTCACTAAGTCTCTGGACAAAGGCAGATCTGGGAAAAGGCATCACTGAAGAAAATCAATTTTTGTTACTGCCTGTATTATGGTCAGATTAAAGACAGATGCATTTCCATGTTAACTTGAAAACAGGTATTTTAATTTTACAAATAAAACTGCTTCTTTTAATTTCCAAAAGTTTCTGTTTCTAAATGAAAGAACAATCACAATCCAAGCTTACACTTGCAGGAGAAACAAAAATCAAGATGTATTATTAGACATGGTGCTATGTCACTGGACACAAGGCATCAAGAGAGATTTAAGATCTTATTCTGATATGTCAGAAAGAACTTGTTTAAAACTTACTGGACACAGGAAATCTTTTCTCTGAGAAACTAAACAGAATCTGCAAACTCATTTTGTATAATTAATCCGTTACAAGAAAAATTTAACATGTCAAAACAGAACTTCTCAGAAAGCTGCTAGCTTCATTCCCTCAGCCAGGAATAAAACCAGACATCATGTCTACTTGCAGCCCTTTCCTTCTGTAGGCTTCCAGCCCAGCTGCCTGGGATGCTCCAGCCTCCAGTGATACTGTGGGCCAAGCAGAGTGCACACTGCAAGCTGCTTCTGTGGACAAGTGTCCTTAGGGACCACAGGGCAGGTTCTGATTGAACTGAAGTATGGACAAGTCCCTGAGCATGGAATTATTAATGTGCTGCCCTCAAAGAGTCTTCAGTTCTATAACTGCAGAGCTTCACTGTCAAGTCCTGGCAGAACATATTTGTCTTAAAATAACACTGCTTTGATCACCTTGCTTCCCTTTACTCCCTGCTTCAATTCCAACTGGATTTCAGTGTCTGCTCTGTCAATAGAGCTGTGTGAACAATGGATTTCTATTTGGGAAAGGAATCAAAAAGAAAAAAGAAGAAAAGAAGAAAAAAACAAACAAACAAACAAAACAAAAAAACAAAAAACCCAACACAGCACTACTGAAAAAAGGAAAAGGAAGAAAAAACCCTGTAATGCTGTTTTAAGTAGACTGAAGAGAGTGTGGGAAGTATTTAGGAAAAAAATAAGTTCAGTATAAAGCAAAATGTTTGCTTAATCTAAAAGGAGTATTTTGCTTTTATATTAACAACCTCTTTTAAAAACATTTTGATTTTTTAAATTTTGTTTAAGACCTAGCCCAGTTCATTTATTTAAAAAGCAAACATTCATTTTCTAATCTAAAAAAAAAAAACCGAAAGGAAACATTCTGACTCTGAAATATTATTGTCCAGTTTTACAAATAAAACTGTCAGATGGAACAGAAATTTGCAAACAGGTTTATTTCAATCCTAATATGTACTTCTTCAGCTAACTCTTTTTCAGAAAACAAAAGCCTCTTGTCTTCTTGGCAAGTGCCACCTTCTAGATACCAGCTGCCTAGACCCAGAGAGATTGCACAGAAAACTACAACTCTTGTGCTGCAACATCCCTAACCAGCAGTGCCAGGACAGCAGCAGTATCAAGTTTTTCTGCCCTGTTCAGTGAGCTTGGGTTCAGGCCATGGGTGCTGATCTCTGGCTTGGATAAACCCTTGGAGCTTGAAGCCAGCAGCTTATTCCATGGAGAATACTGAAGATCAACTTGTCACCATCACAGCTATGACAAGGGGATGGCAGCATGGTTTATTTCTAAACAAACAGATTATCCATAGCAGGGTGGTTTCCCCCATACAGCCAGGACTCCTAGGACCCAGCAGATATCATCCATTTGCCAGACACATCTGGGAAGGGTGCACAGAACCTGCTGAAGGAGGTGACACTGTGACAGGTCCCAGGAACAGTATTTGGGGTGATGCAGGAGAGGGGAGACAACAACATTCTTCTGGGCTCTGGGTTTGTCACCTCCACCTCCCTGTCACTGCATGAATTCCACATGAAGAAGGAACCTGGAGATTATTTGGCACTGTTAGAATTTTAACTCCCACAAAACAAAAAGACCCTGATACCCAAGCTGACAGTACAGAAAGGCAGCTTTTGATCCATGATTACATTTGTTAACTAGGAGTAAAACACCCTGAATCCAGCAAAATCACACAACCTTTGAATTCAACCTTGTTGCTGATCTAATAACTTCTAATTAAAACAATGAAGCCTAGGTACTAATTATTTCATATTTTTTATTATGGAGACACTACACTGTTCACTATCACACAGAAATTGTCTTTATTACCAATATTTCTTCTGGTAGGAATCAGAACAAGTAAAAGCAAATTAATAAATTATGACATGGGAATTACAACTAAATGGATTGACAACTTGGGGGTATGATTCTGAATAATAACACTCTACAGTCTATTCAAGAGCATTACTAACAGGTGAGATTTAGTTTACAGCATTGTCAGAAACATCTATAAAATGCTTGAGAAATTAATTGTTACTTTTATGAGTCATACTTGTTATTTCATTACCTTACTGCTGTAGTTCCTTTTACATATGTTCTTAGGCTTTACTCCTCTCTCTAATAACTGCCCTGTTCACAACTTACATGGTTGTAATGACCATTTCTAAAAACAGCACTTCAGTTCAACATATGTCTTGTTTCAATCTATCTTTCTATTATAAATACAACCTAAATAGATATGGAAAATAGCTATAATGAGGGCTCCCCAGGTCCTCCATCAGACTGAATCCAACAATATTCTTATGTTGAAAACAGTTGCATTTCTTAGCATCTCAACCAAAAGACTGGAAAACTGCCTATGAAGGCACATAACAAGTCCTCTTTGGGCTGAACTTTTACCTCTTGACCCTGTGCCAAGTCCTGCCGTACCTGCAGGTTTCTCCACACAGCTCCAACATTCAATTCCCTTTGTCTCATCATACTCAAAGTGCCTGTACCTATCCCAAAGGTGTGAGAAGCAGAGCACACAAAAGATGATTTGGGTCATTGTCTTTGAAAAATGAAATGCACCAGGTTTTGGCTAGTGTCAGAGTATTTAAAATCAGAAAGTTTTGACCACATTAATGGTTTTGTGTCAACTGAGCAGGAATATTTAAGGAGAGCAAGTGAACTGGAAAGTTTTCAGGGAGTTATTTTCACCTGGTCAATGCACAGTAATGTTTGTCAGTTCTAATCAAGACTGCCTAAATTCAGATGTCAAATACTTGCAACTATTTGATCAAGAATACCTTACAAATAGGAGATTATTCAATTCCTTGTTGAACAAGCAAAATCAACAACTCTGAGAAAAATCACAAATAATTCTTGGGCTGTCTGTGAATGTAAAAAAAGACTTTCAAATAAATTCTTTGATCTGAATTATAGATTAATGTAGTAAATTATGCAGTTACATAACCTTCTTTTGAATATATTTTCCTGCACTCTTCATTTGGCTTCACAGACTTCCCCAAAAGCATCTGTTGTCCTTCAGCAGCCAAAGAAAAAACACTTTGCTTAGAAATTTTGTTTAGAAGAACCAGGCAGTATAGATCTTTTCCCATTCTGTGCATTACTTCATTGCATTTCTACATGTTTTTTCATTTCTTTTCATTTATTACACTACTGTTTTCAGATGCTATGAAAGAGGTGCACTGGAGGGATAGGGACCAGAGTTGCTTTCATGCCTCATAGGGATGTTCAATAACTTATTAACAGAGATTTTAGACACTACTAGGTGGGAGCAGCCAGACATCTAAGAATGACAAAGTAATGAGATGATTACAGTCCTCCCATTCCTCCTCATCTGTGCAAACTGCTGCAAATCACAAATTACAGACTCCAGATACTCCATGAAAAAATGCTGTACCATATGAGTCCTATGGAGGCCCCTTCGTTATGGACCTCCTTCATTAACCTGTTTAAGAAACAAAAAGACATTTCTGTACCTCTAGACAAAGTAGAAGAGAGCTACATCACTGAAATTCATAGAAGCTCTTACAAAGAGAACTTGTTTTGGCAGGGAAGTCTTCAGAGAAACCCAGCACACTGCAGTCAGACCTGTGTCTGACTCAGCCCTGAGCTGTTCCAGCTCCATCCCAGAGCAGCACAAGTTTGTTACCTGGGTCAGTACCACAAAACCTCCTCACTTGGCTTTTTAAAGTAAAAATAAATGACACTACTAAGAGGCCCCCAAGATGGGCTTTCAGATGGAGAAAGAAGTTCATTAGTCACTGCTCCAGGCTCCCCTCCCAGACAGGTTCCTCCCAATGTTTTCCCATAGCATGGGGTGGCATGAAGTGCAGGAGACTTTGCAGGGGAGAGAGACACTGGGAAGACCAGAGTGGGATTTATTAACTCCTTGTTAACTTCATTATCAAGACATAACAAAGACAAAAATGAAACCCCAGGCTCCAACTTGCTGAAGCGAAGTTTAGGCAGCAGCATCAGAGTCCTCTGCCATGGGAGAGAAGAGGGAAAAACATGGCCAGATGCTTCCCAGTGCAGGGAAGGTAATGAAAGGTCATTTTTGGTAAGGGAAAAACCAACCTCATCATGATCTCTGAGACATGGAGAGTAGTACATAACCACCCAGCATTACACCCCAGAGCTTGGGGTAGTGAGGGAAATAGGTTCAGCTCTGCTGTGAATGGAAAGAAAGGAGAAAAGAGGCACCAGGCAAGGAGCAAGGTGCCAAGTTCTTCTGTAGTAGGGCTGACAAAGGCAAGTGATGGATCAGCTGCTTCTAACTTCTAAAAAGAAGTGAGCTGACACAGCTGTGGAGAGGAGGAGAGCATGATGCCAAGAAGTCCGGCATTTATATGAAAATGAAGATATCTTGCAGGCAGGGATACACAGAAGACCCAAAGTACCCAAATCAGCAGACTCCAAGCCCAAACGAACTGTGGTTACGATCATGATGCATTGGGTTTTGTCATATACTGGGTCTCAAAAAAGCCCTTTTTTTTTTTTTCTCTTGGCATTCAGTGGAAATACTGAGCAACAATGCCAGGCACGGATGGCAGAATGACTGGATAAATGACTGGATTTTAGGATACAGAGCTGAATTCTGTAAAAAAGATACTTACATAAATGAAAATACCAGCACATAATGCAGCTACCCTAAATGCTTTCAGCAGGGTAGTTACCTGCACAGAATTTTGAACTTCTGTATAATGCTAAGCATTAGCATAGGCCTTATGCTGCTTTACCTGTAATTGATATGTCTCACATACGACTCCCTACTGGCTTTCCACTACCAACTAACCAGTTATTCCAGGTAAAAGACTTTATGCAACTCTGCTGCTTATTCCAGCTTTTATCCAAGAAAATAGACCACTTATTGCAATGGGAATCTAGTTAAGAGAACATTACAGAAAGAAAAGAGCTTATAAACACAGCAACTGGACTGACTGAAAAAACAAAACAAATTCATTTCTTCTTTTTCCCTTTTTATTTACAGAGTCCACCAGCCCTATCTTAATGGATCAAAAATTCAGAAAATCTTAAAAATCTCATTAACCAGTGCTTCTAATCTGCCTACTGATCTGGATATTGCCTCATGAAACCTTCTCAGTTCAAACTGGTGATCCTATCTAGTGACAATCTTTGCCTAAGGCTGGCAGGGTGGGAAGAATGTCCTCACTTTTTTTTTCCTCTGCAACCAGAACATGCACAGAGTAATTGAAATGAAAAAAGAGTCCTGTGAGCCTCCCAATAGTTTCTAGAACAATGGAGTGAAGAAGAGACACCTCAAAGGCAAGGCTCCTTAACTATCAGAGCCACGGAGCACAGTGTGATCAGAGATCAATGAGCATCTGCCACGTTATCTGCCTCCTTCCAGGTGCCAAGCTGGTGCATAAAAATGGATGTTGGCACAATTTTAATGGTGTGAAGTACAGGTTGCTCCTGAGCAATATGGGTCTCCATCTGCACACATTGCTGCTGGACCAGACCTACAGCTATGGTCAGAAATTCAAAGAGATAACTCAAACAAAATTCAGAGATAGCTCTTTGCTCTTCACTGTATTCTGGCTGTGTGATTTTATAACAGTTGAAGATTTTTCTTTTTTTTTTTTTTTGTCCCATTTACATGAAATTACAAGAAAACCACACAGATTCTAAATGTATTTAAGGAGAATCCGTGCTCTTCAGCCATTTCATTCTGTCAGATTCTAATATCTTGTAAATGACACACTATTTTTAAGCACTTGTCAATTAACCCCTCTTGTTACCAGCTTGAAATTGTTTCCTGTGATGGGTTTCGGCATCATGCAAAAGAATTTTCCATTTCAGATATAATATCAGACTCTAAAGTTCCACAATTTTGCCACTTTTGAGATTATAGCAGCGTCTCACTGTGACCAAGGACTGTAAAATTGTGCTCCATGTAATTGAATCTAAAGATCTGTCAACATTGACCTTATCAAGAAATGAAACTCCTGGCTGAGGTTCAAACCATGCACAAGAAATAAGCTCTTGCTAGTTGTTTGTAAAAGTCATATAAAAATGTACTGATTCATTATTAACAACTTGTACACCAAACACACTGCAGGTCTCAAGCTGCTGCCAAGTAAAGCATTACTTAGTACCATCATTTCCTTTACATCTAATTCTTGTATTAATTTTGGCAGCACAACTGAGCATGCCCATGGTAAGAGAGATATCATAATGAGATAAACAACCAGACCACATGCTAAAAACTGAGGAGAGAAGAAGTCCTAGGGGCTGGATTTATTTTGTGAGTGCCCATAGTGCTGCTGGCCTCAGTGACAGCTCTGCTTTATACAAGACATGTAAAAAAAAAAAAAAAAAAAGAAAAAGAATTCCAGACCCCTGCTACCTCCCTTTTGCCATGATAAGGCCAGCAGTGACAACACAGGAACTGCAGTAGAGAGCCATGTCCCTGGGGATAAAACAGAATAGAAAGCTCCAGGCAAAATCTCAGGAAATACCAGCATTAGGTGCTCATGAGCATCACAGTCAACTCAAAAGTCTGAAAGTTTCATAAAAATTCAGTCAAGAGCTATTGTAAAGCATGGCAATTGCTCTGCAGCAGAATGTCAATTTAGAATGAGGCATGGAAAATCATGGGGCTTTTAAGAGGATACCATTACCCACCTTTCTTGTTCTTGCATACAGCTTGCAGCATGCGGGTTCCAGGTCCACATTTCCCACGGTGAGTCACACACATTCCTTCTGAAACAATCCACTCAAAACACACTGGGTCTTCACAGGGAATGGATTCAATTAAATGTGGACAATCTGTCAGGGTCCCCACCGGCTCCACGATCACTTGCCTGTGTCTCATTCTAAAACCTGACAAAAGGGGAAACTGAATCATCTGGACAACAGTAAAAAAAAAATATTCATAGCAATAATCTGTTAGCAAGAGGATAATACAGGGAATCTGGAGTTTGGGGGGTATAAAGACAACCAAATACCCAACACTTACCAACTGAACTGACTGGCATGGCACTTGGCTGTAGGTGCCCACAGTCCAGGCATCCAAACTCTCATAGTTGGCAAAAAATTCCAACAACCAACATTTTCCACATTTCTTTTTCCCTTTCATCGGCATTAGACAGAAACCCATATGTACAAATATATGAATTTGCCTCTGATGCATATATTAATGTGATAACAACATTAAAATAGAGAAACCATTAAGGAACTAAAGATATAAAAGACATCCATATTCTGCCTGGGAACCTACTAATGAAAAGGCTTGTTTTGAGAAACAGCAGAGCAGTTTACTAAGAAATTAGTATTCTGCTTTATGAAGGTGTAAGGATTTCTGATACATAATGCATATCAGACCTTCAAAATGACATCCTATTAAACAGGAAGATTCAAATGTAAAGTGGAAGAAAAAGGTTACAGATATAATGAAAGAATTGATTACATAATCTGCCTCCTTCTGCACAAAACCAAAAGTCATGTTGCTATAAAAAATGCAGAACAAATACGCAAGTTTCTTTCAGCATGTTTCGTTATGTAAATGACACAGAATTCTAAGAAAGGCAATAAAAAAATCCGTGGTGGTCTTTCCTACAACAGTCTCACACAAGGAGCAAATATAGAGCATAAGTGGGGGTCACAGGGAAATGCCTTGGCCACAAAAGAGAAAAGGAAAAATAAAATATATATTTGTATCATAGATCAAATTTCCAGGATTCTCAAACCAGCAACGAGAAACTCAAAACAATTTAAAAATGTTTTTTTAAAAATTAAAAAAATTTACAAGTTTTGACATTTAACAATATTTAAGAAAAAAAAATTGAAAAACTGTGATCAGCTCAAATCACTTCAGAAATCTGTGCTATTTTCTGAAAAATGTGATTTCCAAACAATAATATTCATTCCCTGACATGAGCCCCATGAGTCATCCTTCCAGTTCAGAGCCTTAGGAACAGGTCTGCGATGAACCAAGTGCTGCAGCAACAAACATGCACCCCAGTTGATTAAGATCCAAGGGAGTTAAATTATATTGACATACTCTTCCTACCAGGAATTTAACCCCAAACCCAGAACAATGGGAACCCAGGTCAGCCCAACTCCAAGGTGGCAGGGCTGTGGGAGGCACCTTCCAACCTCCCCCCAGCACTGCCCTCAAATCCAAGGAGCAGGACATTTGAGGGGGCTCAGAGAGGGAAAGCCTAGCACCATGGAGCCCAAGGAATCCTCCTTTCCTACAAGTTCAGCACACGATAAAAGGATCTCAGTCAGGCTGAAAAAAATTTTTTTTTTTTGGCTTCTCTCAAGAATACTGCAAAAAGCTTTTAGAGGTCATATCCCACTCCTGTATGCACAAGAGCTTCATCCTATTTTAGATTATTAAAAAAACAAAACAAAACAAAAAAAAACCCCAACATACTAAACTCCCAATGAAGAATTTGACACCACTGCTTTTGCAGCCTTATCATAATATTCCACAACCCTCTTCAGGTCCCCCTCCAGAAGCAATCTATGAGAGCAACCATTACCTCTTCTGCTGTTGGGGTCCAGGCAGTTCTCGTGAAGGCAGGGACCCCAGGCTGACCAGAAGGACACCACACACTCAGAGGAGCACAGCAGGTTACAGAGCTGGGAGCTGGAGGGAGCAGGACCCAGGCATAGCTTCCCATCAACTGGTCTGGTAACTAAGAGGGGAAAAAGAAAAAAAAAAAAATAGCAGGGTAGTAACTGTCCTGACCAACACAAAGAGGTCTGGAGCTTACCGCTGGAATTTGCTTTCCAGAAGTCACCAAAATCCAGTGCTTTAGGGTCTTATCTCCCAGAGCAAAAAGTTAAGCCTGTGTTAAGCAAGGCACTTAAAAGTTTTATCTAAAGCATCCCCATTCATCAGGCTGATTAAGACTATGCTTAATGGTATATGGGTACTTTAAAAATATTCAAGGCTGTTTCTACAATGCTGGAGCAACAAACTGGAACCTAATCCCTTGCACTTATGGCCAAGGAGACATCTTTACACTGTGCCAAAGAGAAAGACACCTAAAAAGGAAACCCAAAAAGCTTTTGCTGCAACAGAGTCAGGCAACCAAAGCCTGAGCACAGAGTATCTCCCTACACCCATCCTCTTCAGGAGCAATACCACCTCTAGATTACAGTCAGAAGGTCCAGACTTCTGAATTTTCTTCATCCACTTTCAATAAAAATTGAGCAGAGCTCTCAGTTTCTTTTACACAGACATCTGCAGAAAGCATCTCTCCTGCCTCTGGGCCAAGGCACCTCCTTGACAGACAGACATGGATCTCCCAGCCTCTACATCCAAGAGGTGAGCTGACCCCAAACATTGCCAGGTACCAGGCAAGTTGATACTGACAGTAAATTATTCCCTTTGTATTTTCATGTATTGTATGAGACTACTAGTTTCAATTAGGTTTTCTTTCCCTTTTATTTGGGACAAAGAGAAGAAGGAAAAGAGGGGACTCTTGAATCTATCTTCTGGGTCATTATATGATACTGCATTTTAATTACATTATAGGCTGAATTTGGCTGTCTCTTCAGATAAATCAATATCAAAGCAGTCTTTCAAAAGGCAAAGGCATGTTTGAGTTTACTCTGACATGGTATTACCAAGACTTCATTAATTTTTATAGCTACTGAATTTACTTTATCCTCATTTTTATTTTTAATGTCTATTTTCCTTTGCTTCCATGCATGGAATTGACTTGAAAAGGATTATAAAAATATGCCCATTGTATGAGTAATCTTCTCTTTTTCTGAAGTTTTAACATTTTCTTTAAAATTAATCATTTGAAGAAAATAAACTTTTTTTTTTTCAAATACAAGACTTCAGTGCTCAAAATCTAAAAAAAATTTGATTTGCACTTCCCAGACCTGAAACTTCAGAGCAATACCAGTGCATTTGTTATCAGCATAACAGGATTAAACAACAGATGTGATTTAATTCTAAGCTGAAGGATAATATATAACCGAAAAAGACCATTTTTTGAATGATTTCTGAGACACTGAGGCCTTTGACATGTTCATTTAGAGATTACAACATGATGGCACAAATCCAATTCACCTGAACACTAACATAAACAGACCTTTTCTAGAGACCTTGCAAGAGAAGTGACAGGCAGAATGAGATTAATATTAGAGTTTTAAGGATAAGGGTATTTATTTTACCATGAAGTCTCATGCATGGCTTAACCTGCCTTTCAGCATCAAGCTTTGCAGAAGTGTATCATTTTTGAGAGCTCACTTGAAGAAATGAAAGAAAAATGAGTGCAGATGGTCAAACCCAGGAATATATCCCAGTCCCACTCTGCTCTAATTCAAGGCACTGCCATTACCAGTGCCTCTTTCCACCTCTGATGTTCAGGTTGTTTCTACATTCAGATTTAACTGTTTAAGTGTGGAAGCTACCAGATAAAACAAGCTGGTTCTCCTGCCCTGAAAGTTCACCAGCTACAACCAGTGGTGCCAAGGGTACTTTGAACTGATTTTGGATAAAAGAAAAACAAGGAAAAATTGGTTACAAAAAGTTAAAGGGGCAGGTTTTGTTGGTAGGCAGAGCCTGGCAGCCACGACAGACTGATGGAAGATTTCTTTCTATTCTTGAGAAAATTCCTGCCTTCCTCTCCCTGCCCCGGCTCCTCTTCCTCCATTGGGTGATGCCCTCTGGGAGCTCTCTTCTTCCCTTAGGAGCTCTTTTCTCAGGACCCACATCCTACTTGTCACTGGAGTAAGACTGCCTGTTTACTCACTTCCTAGAGTAATTCCATATATTCTGTGAAATGTAGATGAGAAAATACCCAGACTATTCTAATCTAACATCCGAATACATTCTAAATCTGTGCCAGCTTATACTCATTTTATACTGACTACAATTCTCCAGTGAAAGTCTTCAGGAATAAGTCAAGAATAAAAAGAAACAAGCTGCATTAATAACTGAATATACAATACCATCTTTTTCCAAAACCAGGAAGGTATACAGAGCCACAATTTCCAGCACAAGAGCCAGAGTGACTGGACCAGAGAGGTCCTCTAAAAGTTTCATCACTTCTTCAGCCATTTGCTTGATAAGTCTGATTTTCATCAGCTTTATTTAAAAGCTTGAAGCTTTTGTGATTTTCTACTACTATTCTTTCAAGATATTTTTTTTTTAATGAAACATAAGGTGGGTTTTTTTTCTGAACCTTTTAAATGCCCAAATTGCCACACACTGGAGCAACAGTCTGGCTGGGGATGCCCCATTCAGGAAAAACCTACTGGTATGCCTATGATAAATTAACATGATAGCTAGGACTGTGATAATTGACTCTGTGGTGGAATTTATATAACTATATCTATTTCTTTTTTAAAGGGGGTTTGAGTAATTAATTTCCTCAGAAAAATAATGGCCACTTTTTGAGAAGAAGGGGAAAGGCAGAGGCCAGGCAAGAGCTGGATGGGAGGTAATATCTCTGACTCAAAAACTTATTTATTATGCTTTTTCATACCTTTTAAAATCCTGTACTCTTCTCAATCTATAGAACAAACTTGAAAAAGCAATCAAGCATTAATCTGACAGCCTCTGAAACACTGCACATTTCTATAGCTGTTACATTGAACCTCTCCTTTATAAATGGAACTACAGCTGATCCCAGCACCAGTGTCTGCCTCAAGTTTGAATTTTACTCTTTGCTCTTATTTTCAGGTTATTGCTACCAGCAGGAGATAATAAATTGGGTTCTAAAGTATCTTGTTTCCCTATATATTTTTACCATGGTAGTGATTTGGAGTAAGGGTGGAAGAGGAAATCAGCTCTGATATGATTACTTCCACAACATAATTTTAAGGCAATAAATAAATTAGCTGTGAGTCACACAGACTCACACTTGCAAGCATACATACCAACACTATGACAAAAAGCAGTGATGACCAGACAGAGGGAGAAATGTAAAGAACAGCATTTTGCTTGCAGTGATTCCTTTTAAAAATTAGGTTTTCAAGTCATCAGGAGGTAAATAATACTTTTTCTTTTTTTCCTGGACCTTAGCTTCATTTCCCTTTTACAATGAACAAAAACAACCTAATTGAGACATTTTTAAATATCTCTAACATAGCTGGAACACATGCAAAAAATATCAGGGCTGTTTCTTACTGGTCTGGCCATATTTTAGCTAATATTCCATTCTCAAGGCAATAAATCCAGATTTTTACTATGTATTTTGGCAAAACTAAGCCAAATTCGTGATTTCCAGGGTACCAGGAAAAGATGGCAAATATTTGTAAAAGTCCTGCTGCCTCTGCCAGGATTTATAAACCAAAGACATGTGGATCAATATGAAGGGAAATTACCCAAGAAAATCACAAAGGATTGAGTTGTGTAATAAAAACATGTGTAAAACATAATGGAAATTAACCTAGCACAACATTTGTAACTATTTGCTTCAACTTGGAAGACTTGTTTTATGGTAAAAACAAAAGATTAGACAAAGGAGAAGTGGAGAATGTAATTTAACTAACCTGGAAATGGCACCAACCCTAGTCCAGT
This sequence comes from Heliangelus exortis, assembly GCF_036169615.1. NCBI lineage: Eukaryota > Metazoa > Chordata > Aves > Apodiformes > Trochilidae > Heliangelus > Heliangelus exortis. The sequence goes on from NC_092427.1 coordinate 6,212,121, forward strand.
GCATCTCTCCATTACAAAGCTTAATGCACCCTGTGCCTGCTGGAAAAGGTGCCTTGATGCTTTTAAGAAGAATCAATTAGTTTTGAAGCCACAAGGCACAAAGTTGAAGTCCTCTTTTCAATTAAAATCTATTTAATAGACAAGAAACAAAGTATGAATAGAAGGCTAATCACAGCATGAAAGAGGGTTAATAGCAGATTGCCCAGAGCAACAGCAGTTTAATGTATTTCAGAACAATAAAGCTCCTTGCAATTTTCTTAAAGTGACACAGACTGTTAGGACTTCAAAAAAGAGAAAGTTTCCCTGCATCCATATCCTCTGCTGTGCAATGGGATCCTGACCCCAGCTGGGATTTTGTGTTGTTGCACTACAGAATTTGTAGAGGTTATCAAGAGTAATCGCAGATCAAGTTGGATTTGATGATCCTTAAGGGTCTCCTCCAACCTGAGGTATTCTTTATATCCATGATCTGGTATAAGTTCAGAGTAAGCATAAGTTTTCCACTGGCACACAGCTGAGCATCAGAGGTGACATTGAAAATGTCCAGGAAAAGCAATGTAGGCAACAGGGATTCTGGGATGCCAGTGAATGCAATGACGAGAAGGAAAAAGAGGATGTTCCAGAATGTTGTCCAGAAAAGGCCATGAGATGCTGGAAGTCAGGGAGGGAGACCACCAGAGAGGGTGAGAGGAGCCACAAGGAAAACAGGGAGAAAACACAAAGGTGGGGATGTACTCCATGAAAGCCCCATGAGGGTCTGAACCCTGCCCTTGCCCAAGCTGAGTGCTCATTCAACAGGAAGCAGCGCCAGGGAGCAAGAATCTGTTCTGTGAGCATCACATCACTGCAGGAGCCCTGATACCAGGAGAAAGGCTCCACAACACATGTGTCTATGATACTGGGATGCTGTACAGGTGGCCAAAAGCTAAACTGGTGAGATTCTAGGCTACTGCACTCCTGGCATGGCCCTGAAGGCAGCTCCATGCAGAGCTGTCCTAATGTAACATTTATCTCCATTTACCTCCAGTGCCTCCTGCACCAAGACCAGAGCAGCCACCACTGGCTTCCTTATCTCTCCCCAGTGTCCCAGTTTGTGGTGTAGCCTTATCCATACAAATCCATTTCTTTTTTCATCTGACTCAGGGTTATTGTTTGAACACAATGCAGCTCCCCATCCCTTTACCAACAACAGGACAAAACGACTCAGAGAGAACCACCACTATTTCAAATAAAATTAATCCATTTCCAGTGATGGCAAATAATGACAAAAATACAAATGCAATTAAAATTTTATCACGCAAAAGATAAAACCCTGAACTAAAACACAGAATCTCATGTGAATTGACTGGGCAGCATATTATTTGCTGTATATCAAAACCAGCTGTATAAATAAAAGTAATTATAAGGAGATAAACATTTCATGGTCATATCAAATAGCTTGTTGACAAAAGAAAAGCATATACTTTATAAGGCACCTTTTAAGAAGAGACATTTCTTTCACTGTCAGCGTCTTCATACACATTATCCTCTACACTTTACTTTAATTAGTTTCTAGATATGAAAGAACTGAAAATATTACACCTCTAAAAGACATTAGGGAAAATGATTTTCCCAAATGGATTCATACTAATTTTTTTAAAATACACATTTAAACACTACTGTCAGACACAGCAAAAATCTGAATAAAATTATTTCCTTTCTTGCTTCTAAAGGGTTTCCCCTGAAGAAGCCAGCTGCTACATATTTATTTTTCCATTATGTGAGTTGTATCTCATAAATTTTGCTCAGCATTTGGTGAGCTTACAGATCAATAACTCGGCATCCCAGCAATATAAATCTGATGCAAGCTTGCCTGAATATATTTTACACTTCAGGGATGCATTTCTCATCTTTTCAATCCAGTTTGGTCATCCCAATGATAAATAACTAGTTTGGGATGAGAGGGATTCCTAGGGGGCTTTGTCTCCACCTGAGAACAAGGTTTCTGTGGGTCAGGTCAGCTAAGCCAGAGGCTGAATGATCCTGTTGTACCAGGAGCCAGTCAAAGATTTCTTCACACCACTGCTGACCATTAGCTCTCTCCTTCCTACAGCCCTAAATCAAGTTTTCTCTGTACTAATATATTCTAAGCTATTCCTTTTCAATTTCATGAACCAGACAAGGACAACAGGATTTAAACATCAAAGTCCCTAAATTCCAGTTTCTGTCAAGTAAATCAGTCTCTCATTCCTGCAGCTTCACCAGCAGAAATTTGGAGGGAAAAAAAAAAAAACCCACCAAAAAACCCCAGTGTGCATTATTGCAGGGCTCCTACTCCATACAGGGTTCATATCCATCCCAACAGCACATATCCCATGCCAGATCCTATGGGCAGCTTATCCCCATCAACACAGTCTTTCCCCAATAAATATGCAGGATGATAACAGCAATAACAACCTACACAACCAAGTTACTGTCTTGGAAGAGTCAGACCTGGTGGCTCCCAGGACATCCAGAACCCAAGGGGACGATGGCACATTCAAATAGGACTCTTTTTTAGGGTTTCTCTCTTCCAGTGAGTTACATCCCTGGTTTATTGAGCAGATGCTGAATGTACCAGTTTGAAACACTAATCCCCCAGAAGACATGCAGGGGAAGATCATGATTCAGAGCAGAACAAAGAACTTGCAGGAGAAAAAAGCGTGGCACCCTCATTAGGAAACTGAGCATACAGAGCAGGGAAGGCAAAACCACATTTTTTAGAGCTAAACAAGACAAAAGGGCAGAAAGAAAAGGATGAGAATAAATATAGAATAATACAAGATATGAATAAAAGGAGTCCTCAGATTTGTCTCTATGCAACTCCAAATAGGCAGTAATTTCTGGAAAATCAAATACCGTGCCAAAACATCTGCCACATGGGAATTAAGAACAGTCTGAGAAGTTTACTCATCAGATAAGAAAGGATTAGGTGTTTCTGTCTATTAAAAGCAGTGTGGAAAACAGGAAAGGAAAAAGGCTATAAAATTATCATTTTGAGACACGTGTAAGCAGGACTTAGATGGAAGTGCAGGAGAACACTTTCACTTGCAGATCATTCTGGGATTCTGTCAGTATAATTGCTTGTAAGATAAAAATACATAAGGGAATACACACAGGGATGGATCAAAAAGTAACCCTTAGAAATTAAAAGGTACTTGAGTACATACTAAATTGAAAGCAGACTAAAAGATATAGGCTGGTGAACAACAGTGGAATAAGTCAAGAAATTATGTCTACCAACGGGTGACTGTTGAATATGTCTCAAAGGAAAGAGGAGTTTAAAAGCAATACAGATTTCTATAAGAAATAGCTTTGCAAGGCAGCACTAAAAGGTATCTAAGAATAATGAAGGCACCTCATGTACCTGCTGCTGAAACTCAAAATCAAATAAAAATAAAAACATGGAGACAAATATGATGGAGACACTCATTAAGCAAAAAAACACTATAAAAAAACTTTAAAACCTGCTATAGGTGTAAGAATTTAATGTGGATTTTCTGATGGAAAGTAACAAAGAATGAAAAAAATAGGAAGCCGCAATAATTTGCTGGTGAGATTGTAATAAAAGATACATTTTATTAGCCAATTTTATTATGCTGCGTAAACAATAATGATGATTCAATGAAGAACAGCATTTCACAAAGGCCTTTTCAGTCCTATAATTAAAACTTAAGCACACAGGCTCAAAAAAAAAAAAAAAAAAGGTTATAAGAAAATTCTGAAAGTGAGAGGTAAATTAGATCTCATTCAAACAAGTGAAAAAGAAAAAATGTCAAGATGTATAAAGCACAAATTTTACACAAGGATGACAGGGCAGACAGATTCCTAGTTAGTGAGCTACAGAAAATATGGAGAGAACAGCAATCCCAGTCCCTCAGGGCAGGGGTAAGTAGTTTTGTGAAGGAAGGAAATGCTTCTGAAGAACTTCATGAAGGATGCCACCCCCCCAGACTACAGATAAAGAGTTACAGTCTTTAGATAAATCCAAAAAGCAATATTTAATTAGAAAAGACAAGGATGCTCCCTGGCCTTCAGGAGAGAAGGTAAAAAATTCATGAGGAAGAAGATTAAATGTAGGAACCGCATATGTTTGTTAATTGAACATAAGCATAGACACCATTCCCTGTTCTAAAAGGAACTGTAATTATCATCTTATTGGACTTACTTATTGTGACTGAGAGGACAGCTGTAGTGCCAACGGAGAGATTTTATAAGCTGATCATTAGATAATATGTTTTCGTATTTTTACCAGATGCCTTTTTTGTTGGTACACGGGGGACTGTTGGCTAATGATGTTCACCCAGAATAATTAAAATACATTGTGGGGAAAGCTTACTGGGGGAGAAGAAATTTCAGATTAGAATTTATAAAATAAACAGTCAAAAATCTTATCTCAATCCAAAAAAGCCCACTTACAAAAGAGGATAAAAAATAGAAATCTTCAACTTATTTTCAAAACTAGACAGTGGGAAATGTATTTCTGCTTTCACATTTTAAAAGAGGTAGATAGAAGGGTAGCCACCACTTTATCTACAGTTTGTTCCAGACATGGGACATCCAGACAGGGATCAGGGAGTATCCAGAGACAAATGAACAGGGAAGACTGGGGCTGTACCATAGGTTGCATATTCTACACTACTTTTTGTGTAAAATTTGTCTCCTCCTTAAAAGCAACAGAATTTCAGACATGTAGATTTGCTGCTTCCATCTCTGCATATCAAAAGAAAAATGATAAACTTGAAGTATCAGGTTACCACCTCTCTGTGAAAATTAAGAATCATAAATTTAAATGTGTTAACATTCAATGAGATACTTGAAGAGAAAACAGAATTATCTGTTTAAAGCTAATGACATTAAAGTTCAGTCTAAATTAGGGAAAGCAACACAACTGAATAGAGATGTGGATTCCTTGGACAGAACAGCTAACCCAGGCACCTCCACGTTGGCTAACACAGAAATACAGAAACCTGAATGACAGAGCAGTTCACACATTTAGCAAGTGTTCCCTGCAAACTTTGTCAACATGCAAAAGTCTCAGAATGCAAGAATATTACAAAGAACTTCAAAGATGAGAAAACTTTCTGCCTCCAAATACTCCCCACCCATGTTAACAGTATGGAAATCCTCCTGAAATTCTAAAAAAAAAAAATCTAACTTCACTTGGACCAAGACAGGAATGTCCTAATTAGGTCACCTCTCAGGTGAGAAAGAAATGAAAGCTTATCAATGCATTTCTGAAAGTAATACCTGAGTGAAAGTTTTCCATTTCCAGTAACTTCAAGATGGAATTTTACAAGCAAAATAATGAAAGATTTCAGCAGACTTAACCTTCTGAATAACTGATATATAGGGATTCAGGAAAACAGAGGCTCCTTTTCTAAATAGACAGGTTTTAATACAAAAATAAATAGATAGGAAGGCTAAGCAAATGAAAAATGTGAAAGATATCCCTGGGGAATGAAAGGGCTTTGGGCAATACATAAAAATACATCACAGATGGTCCCTGTCTCCAACAAGGACTCAACATATTTTATCCATGAATGCTGCTGGAGAGACCACAGGACAAAATCTTCTTTCACATATGTCATTGGGCCTCAGTCCAAATTCTCATTGCAAGTAACCAGAAGAATAACAAGTGTGATGGATGGTAATATCCTATTAGACTCGCTTGTTTGATTCCTGAATGATCCCTTTAAGGATATGCAAGAGGTGAAGGAAGAAAAATTACTGTACCTTTGTACAGCCTGGCAATTAGGTTCCATATTTGCTTATACAAAGAAGGATTCACTTCCTCATCGCTGGAAAAATGATAAAATAAAAATACGAGATGCTCTAGTGATGAATAAAATTATTCTATGACTTGAGATCACCAGAAGAGAGTACAGAAATTATGTCAATCCCTTATTTGTTCAAAGAACAAAAAATTATCAGCTAGTAAGTGAGACACACTGGTTATTACTGGATAGGGAGGGACAATAGGGAAGGCTTTGCTTCTTTCTATTTCCATGAGACTACTTTGACAGTATAAGTGGTTCTCTCTTTCTGAGGACTGCTGCAAATCTACACCTCTGCCTGGGAATGCAGTAATAATTTGTACCTTGTACAACTGCTCTGCACATGTGATTTTTCCAGTTGCCTATACAATTCTTAATTTTTGCTAAATAAGGGTGACAACTGTAAAAGCAGTTGATAGGAGGCGCTTTCAATTTTTTAATGGAACTCAACTTTGAACAAGTGAAAAAATGCAGGTGATCACACACTGGATGTATAGCACAAATTCTGTTATGAACTGTGTTGGTGTAAGGGTCTCAGATACATTCCTCTCATCTTCTTGAGTAATTCACAATAATGAAAAAGAATGAAGATGTGAATGAAGCCAGTTGAAGCTTGCTGCTCACCAACTTGCCCTACAGTGGCTGCATGGAGCACAGGTGGTCTAAAGGCTGAAGACAGTCAAGAAAAGCAACAGACCTCTCAGCAGCAGCACTTTTCTTGCTCTGAAAGGCATGTGCATCACATCCTTGTGCAGAGCAACTGCAGGGGGTCTGTGCTGGGGGAGCAAAGTAGTGGCAGATGAGTGGGAGAAATTAATTCATGGACTGAGTGGAGATTAAAACAGGTTTGGTTTCCTATCACCTCAGAGTCTGTGTTGGATGCTAGGACACATTGGGTGTCCAGAAAGCATTTGCTTTTCCTTTGTAAGTAAATAAATCTAAGAGAAGATATTGTGTTCTTATTATCTTACATCTCTTTTAAAAAATATATACTACATGGGCACCACACAGAGTAAATAAAACAGTCTAAGAGGAATTATTCATCATGCATCTGTATGTGCTCATTATTCTTCTAGAAAAATAAGTCACTTCCAGAGGCCAAAAACCCTCTTGCCTGCTCAGAAGATTGGTTTTGCTTTCCCCTTCAAATCACAAGAAAAATTGTGTATCAGTCTGGAGCAGAAGCTAAAGGTACATCTGGAATGGAGTGTGACATCTTTTTTTATACTCTAAACCAGGACTAAAACCACAGATAAATGGCTACCAAAGGAATGGGATACCTGGTATATGAGACAAAGAAAACTCAAATCCAAGCAAAATTTAGTTTCTTGACCCTGTGAACTCCCCCATACAAGTACACCTAGAGAACTCCCACAAGTTCACCCAGGAGGAATGTGGCTCCTGGCAGCTCTTCAGGACCCTGAGGACCACGTCCTCCTGCTCCCTACAATGCTGAGTGACACATCCCCATGTAAGCATGGAAATGAGGGCATTAGTTAGCCAAAGTCTATTAATAACTGCATGTTAACCCTTTTTTTTTTTTCCCTTCCTCTTGGACCTCCTGGAGGCACATACTTCATGAGTCCCTATGCACATACCTTCCCTCAGTTGGTGCATACCAAGCTCCAGAGTGATCTGGGCACAGAAGACCTCCCGGGTTTGGATGCCACCTCCACAAAGTCCTATCTGCTTGTGGTGCTGAGGGTCTTGCTGGTCGAGGAGGAGGGACACTTGGCAAGCTTTCCATTCAGAAGTTCTCCAGGCAAACCTTTGGAAATAAAAGTTATCAGGTAAAATAAAGTTTTTGCCCAAGACTAGAGGCGAGGGATTGGTGCTTGTGTTAGGTGGCAGCATAAAGTTGGTTTAATCTTTAGAGCAGCACTTCCAAATGTTACAAAATGTTACAAAACATACTAAATGTTAAATTTAAAAGGGTAGGTATTTTCTCTTTGCCTGGAGTGCCTGTGTAAAATTTTCCACATAGCACTGATCTCCAAGGCCTTTTGAAACACTAAATCATCCTGACAAACCCTTTGAGCAGGGTGCAAAGACAGAACAAAGATTAAGAGGTTCGATTAAGTGCAAAAACTCGTTTTCAAACATGTGGCTCAAACCACTAAACCACCTCTCTCTGGCAAGAGCTGAATCTTCACTCCAAAATGCATGTAATAGCTAAAACCCTGCACATGTCAACAGAGCTCCAAGTGCTGGGCAGCTTTCCTGCAGGTGACAGCTTTACAAGCACCTGGGGAACTACCAAACTCTTCAAAGGCTTGGCTATAGTAATTCAGTTCTCAATTCCTGAATTTTTCTAGAGAAAAATATTTTAATTCTATATTCACTTCAGAACTCCAGAGCAATAATGGCTTTCAGACAAGGATTACATCCCTGGGCACAGGATGTGAATGCTGGACAATCATCAATGGCATGTACAAGCTTAAGTGCCAGGAAGAACTTGTTAAAACTGTAGGGGAAAAAGTATTGTATGTCAGAAGAAAGCAAAAATTATTTCCCCACCATGTCTGAAAATGCAGAGCAGATTTCTAATACAACAGTTTTCATAGGCATAATTATTTTTGATTCATGCTTCACCATTTCAGTGCAGTAAATAAGATCCAGAAGTCTTTCTTCAGCTTCCTGAACACAAATCTGAGACAATCTTGGTTTTATATCCAATCTGTTCACACTTCTGCTGCTTTATTCCTCTTCTCCTCTAATTTTCATAGCTTACTTTTTTTCCATACAATCTTTGTTGGTTTTTTGTTACGTAAACTATACAGAATAATTTCCTTCTTTTATTCTCAAGACAAATGCTCTCTCCTCTTATGGAAGATCCATGGTTGTTAAAGCTACCCATAAACTCAAGTTCAGTGGGGCACCTCTGCAGAAAGAGCCTTCCATATTATAATTCTGTGTATCATCCCCAGCCTGTAGCAGGTCCTGACTACAGCAATGGCAAGGACACATACATCTCATAATTATATGAAAAATAAATATAACAGCTTGCCTTAGCAAACATCAATCTTTTCTTAATTTCTTATGTTGTAAATACAGGCATAAGAATGATTTCTTGCCACAAAGCACTTAGGATTTTTGCAAGATACTAATGGAAAATGGTTGTGAATACCACCAATTACTTCTAATTTACAGGTACTTCTCACATGAGCTGTCGTGCTCTCTTAAACAATATACAATATCACGTGTAACTTTGGATGCACTCACAGGGTTTATTACAAACAGAGAAAACAAAGAATGTCCCAAGACAAGCATTAAATATTTGAATTCCCACAACATAAAAAGCACAACCATGATTTTTTTTCTTCTAGTAGCTCCTTCTGAGAACTCCTAATCTCATTTCTTGGGCCAGCAGCACTAAATGCAGCCTCACTCTTCTAATAAAAGCAATGAAAAGTGCTCTTCCTCACACATCAGCTGATGAGGATTTCTCCTCCACATCACTTCATGGCACTGTGTTCTGCAGCTCTACACTTTCAAAGCTAGAAGCTTAAATATAGAACACGCACATCAGCCACGGAAAGAGCTGTTTTAGGGAAATAACTCTTAAAACAATAATTGACTAAAGAAAAACCCATTATCAGTATCTGGTTTAGATACTCAACTGTGAACTCTGGATCCTGAAGACTCATTTCCAGAGGGGTGAGCACCTGCCTCTCCTATTCGGCATGAACTGTGGGAATTAACACCTATGAAAATTAGGCCATCAGTGATTAAAATTATGCAAAATAACTAAATCTGAGCTCAGAGATAATTAAACTATATCAGCCCCTGAATCTAAAAGAAAAAAAAAGGGAAAAAAAACCAACTTAGATATTTTAACTGGATACTGTGCACACCAAAGAGAAGTCTTTAATGAACATTACCACTGGCTCCAGCCAGTGAGCAGCTGAAAGCCTCAACCCCATCAGCCCATCTTGTTTTTTTCCCAGCAGGACATAACCTCAGCTTCCTGGAGTCTTCCAGTAGCAAATCCTAGCCCATAACCAAGGGACTACTGACACACTGAGAGGGAAACCTTCTGCAAGACCTTCCCAGATGGGTGCAGTAGCCTTGGACAGCATGGCACAGACTCTCTGCAGGGTTTTAAACAGGGTGGCTGATCCTTGGTATGAGTTTGCCCACCTATGAACCACACTAACCTGCATAATCCCTACCTAAATTAAATTAGAAGCTTGTTAATAGCCATTAGTGAAGAATAGAGACTACAGGTTGGCAAACACTTGAGGGGCTTCTGTAGCTTTGGCAACCCCAAGCCAGTACTTGGAAATTAGCATCAATATCCACAGTGGTTTTACCACACAACTGTAGATTTTCCAATTCAATGAAAATGTCCAAAGTCACCAATATCACTTGGACATCCTATTGTCAGAGAAAACCTTACCAGAGATGCAACCAGCATTAAGCTAATGGCACCACACCACCCAGCCACTTTGTTATCTGTCCCCACAGGGTGAAAAATGTGGTAACTCAGGAAGTGGAAGGGACATTATACATAGTATATATGCATACATGTATACTACAGTTACAGACCTCTTATTAAAGCTAAAAAAATCTCACCCTTTCCCTTTCTTTTTCAATAGGCTTGTTGCACTTTTTTCAGATCACTGCATGAATTACAGGAGGTCTAGCTACTTCCAAAAAATTGAAAGACCACACTAGCCAATGCAAGATAATGTCCCAAATGAAGGACCTTCCAAATGCACAGCCATATCACTCTGCTTAAGGAAATGGGCAAACAAAAACTTCCAGTTTAGAAACAATAAGGTGAGTGCTTGGAGTACCTGAGAGGGATCTTGTCTGGTAAAGCTGGACAGGTTTCCATCCACATCACAAGCAGAGCTCTGAAAGTCCCTGCTAAACTGAGTCAGCTGAGGAGGCAGAGGAGCAGGTCCCACAGGGTTCTGTTCCTCTCAAGGCAAACTGAGGTCTGACTGCAACACCCAACTGCATCCACAGGAGAATCATCCAACTCGGAGCCAGAGAACCCAAGCTTCACCATGGATGGTTCCTGATCCAATAGGAGACAACAAAGCTGCCCAGTGGAACAGAGGTGCATCCCAGACCAGGGAAAGGCAAAGGGCTGAAGATGCTGTTGCTACCACTCCCAAACCATGAGTCCAGCAGCCAACCAGCACAGGTCACTGCTTGTTCTTCCAAGTCTCTCCTACTTCACACTGATGCCTTTTCTTTAAACAAGACACATAAGATGCCTCATTTACAATGCCATACAATCACACCCATATCCAGCAGCAACCTCAAGCCTTTTGAAAAAAAAAATCAGGTCTTAAAAACTTTCCCATTTTCCATTGTTTAATTTTTGAAAAATTTCCAACAAAGCGAAGAGGGTTTTTTTTCCTAAATCCCTGTCTTGTAACATAGCAACCACAACCAAAATGAAAGATTTATAGACATAATCATAATTCTGGAAAATCTATCTATTCCCACTCAACATGATAGTTACACATCCAGGACAAAAATGATACAGTAGATTGTTTTAAAACTGATGACTTAGTGACAGCTATGCAACAAACAATTGCTCAATACCATTCCAGTTTATTAGTAACCTCTTAGTCTCCTTAGTCCATAGGAATTATGCTTTCAGTATTTACACAAGTTTTATACCCCTATATACAGATTCCTTTAATTGAACTATTCCAAATTTATATCAAAATAAAACAAAGTAGAATCACCTCCTATGTATTTAAGCTTTTAAAGCACTTTATCTAATCCCTTCAGAACAAATAGCCAAAAGTAAAGCACAAGGCTCTGGAGTCCTACATGCAGTTAACATTGTTTATTTTCTTGCATTTAAACTATTGATCAAAGAAATTATTGTAAATTTCAGCCATGAAATTTTAAGGTCTTTTAAGACCTTCCCATTTAACAGAAAATTTACACAATTTGCTATGTGACCTTCAGATCGCAGCTTTGCCATGGACACAGAAGTAATAATTATCAGAGAACTCTGAATTATTTTTCCCTCTGGGTCCTTTTAGGAATCTGGAATATAACTTCACCCACCTCCTCCCACTGAGCACAGCTCTGCAGGCGCTGCCTCTCAAGCTGCTGCTTTTTTTCTTTTTTTTGTTGTATTTAGCCCACAATATGCACCTTCCCTCAGTCACAGGGTGCTCCCTGTCCCTGCATTAGAAAACAGCCTCTGGAGAATCCTCTTCTTTCTTCTGCTCAGAGATTCACTCTCCTTCTGGTCTAAGTCCTCACCCATTTTTTAACTTTTTTTTTTTTTTGCCATGTCTAGAATGTGCTTTGGAAAACTCTTGCCCAAAGCAGAAAGCTTCAAAAAAAAAATCAACTGACGAGGAGCAAAGAGGAGATTACCAGGAACTGGGAAAGTAAAGAGGATTCTCACCTTAAAAGATTTTAAGACTAATCTGATTAGGCAAACATAAATCAGAAAGAAAGAATGAACAGCTTGTGGTGATCTCTGACAAATGAAGGAGAGACACTGTTATTGCTGGTACTGAATTTGCTTAAATTCATCACCTTCTTGTAAGGGGAAGAAAGAAAAGATAACTGATTGGCAAACCCCAGCAAAGCAACAGATGAGGTAGCACAGACTTAAGGGGAAAAAAAATCATTATCTTTCTAGGTATTGCAGTGCAAAAGAATATGCTCAAATAAGGAGAACAGGGGCAAAGACTTCTTGTATTATCTCCTAGAGATTAGCTCTACATCCTCCCTATGGTTGAAAGCTACTGCTTTCCCATCTGAAGTACACCCCATTTCTTGGTCACCACTTCCCAAATCATCAGCCTATAAACTGTAACATGGACCCATACCATCCCCTACCAGTTGCTGACATTTACACTGTCTGACTGCTCTTCATTAATACAAAATTCTGGCCCAAACAATCTTACATCCAGCAGACCCACACACAGCACACACTGCAAGACTGCAGCTTTTCATTCCTCATTTCTCCAGTACTGAAGGGCCAAATCAGGGTTTTAGGGTAACTACCCTAAAATTCTCCTCAACTCTGCAAAGCCTAAGCAGGTCATAGCCTCCCCCCTGCTTTTTGAGATATTACATCCTGAGAAATAACAATTAACAAAATACCAGAATTGTTGGAATGTTTTTGCAATGTTTTTAATTAAGTGGCCCTATTAACCTGTAAGTCTAACATTATTTTTCTGGGCTAGCTTCTCAGGCAGTTTTTCCTAGCTTACCAAGATACTCCACCACAGATGTTGCCTGAAGATGTGCAGATATGGCAGGATTGGGAAGGCACAAGAGTTCATAAAAACTGGCTCATAAAAACTGGGGCACAGCAGCAATATACTGAAAGAAAAAAAGGTTTCCCTCTATATCAAGAATGGCACCCCAAGAAAATTATCAGCTTCTCACCTTCTGGGTTATCCTGGCTCTACAGGCAAGCTACAATTGTTTGCACTTTCACTTGGTGCAATGTCAAAAAAGAGAAGAACCAAAAAAAATGAGGGACAGACAGGGGTCTGTTCACTCCCTGATTAACTCCCAGCCAGTCCACCCCAATCAGGTGTCACCTGCACCCATGCTCTATACAAAATCAGCAAGACAATGTGATAATCTATTGTCTTTGGAATTGATGTGTGGTTGGGCAGGAGCAGAAATCACTCTGTAAGAGCCTTTTTGTAGAATGTAATCAAGCAACAGAATATTATTATTTTTTATATACTTCCTCTTTTCTGCTAGCAGGGTGCATAAAAATGATCAGCATTTGATTTTGAATGAACTCAACAATGTAGAGACATTTTTATAGGTTACGCCTTCCTAAGAAATGTATCTTGCAAAGGCTTTATCTAAGGTTTTGGCAGCACCTGGCAAAGTCCCAGCAACTCATGACTCGAGCACTGAATATATCTCCTATTAAACACACTCATTCACAGACAGGGAGATTTGTCTGCATGCATATAAAATTTTATCAATCTGGAAGCATTTTACAGTCAATCTCAGAACATGTCACATGAAAAATTAAGTGGTATTTTTTCTTTGCAAAGCAAACCAGCAATCCACCTATGCTAGCCTGGCCAAGCATAATGGCATGGATTTGCAGAACAGAAAACAAAGCAAAGATTGCCACAAACCAAACAAGCACTCAGGGACTGAAAAGTTTCCCAGTTCAAATACCCAGAGGGAAGCTGAGTCAATGCCAAGCTATTGCCCCTGATCAGTTCCCATTTTCCTTGAGGAGGACTGGGATTTTTTTTATGGGGAGATGAAGGGGAATTGTTAAACCTTACATTAAAATTGCAGTTTCAAAGCCAATAAATGCACAGCCATGGAGACCTGCCCAGTCTGTGTGCAGCTGAGAAAAGTTTCCAAGACAGCAATCTGTATTAAAGCTCCTTCAGAGAACAAGAGTATTTGCTCTCAGCTTATGAAATATGAACATATAAACTGCAGCAGGTATAATTTGGTTTTATTTCTCTATGTAAGTGTAATTATTGTCATGGTAATAACAATAATGGCAACAATTAAAAGAATATTACTAGCAGTAAATAATAACATTAATCATAGTTAACACTGACCAAATCAATGATGTTTTAGAGACAGAGAAAGCACAAGACTTGGCCCCCTCTGGGCACAGACACCGAACAAGGAAGATTTGCTTTGCACCAAACTCATCAAACAGCAGCTTCTACTTCAGAAAACAGGGCTGACAGCACTCTCTATACCTGGGGCAAGGCTGCAGCAGCTCCTTCCCTCCCAGGCTGCAAGCTTCCCTCTCTTCCAGCTCCGGGCACTGCTTCCCAGCTCCTAGGGCCACGCTCCGTACACTGCGGCGCCGGCTCCGGAATCCCGGTGCGAGGTCTCCCCAGGCACAGGTCTGAGAGCAGGGGCTCCATGGGGACCACTCAGATGTTTCACAGTCTTTAGAAATGACACAGGACTTGAAGGTCAAAGGGACAGGATCTTGGACGCAGAGGCTGAGATAAAAACACAGTAAAACTTCTGAGGAGATCTTGCTTAATTTATTCTTTATATACATATTATATATATATATTATTATTATTTGTTTCCATACCAAAGCCCAAAATATTTCAGCCTAAGTCAGCATCTGGCCTCACACTAGAAGGCATCCATGGTCATTTGGGGTAAATCAGAAGACCTGCATCAACACCCATACAATGACAGTGAGTGGTAATGCAGTGCAGGTAACACATATCCAGGGATTTCTGGGGGCAATCTTGCATGCTGAGGGGCTTGCCAATAAAGTGCCTCATTCGTCTCAAGTTAAAACAGATGCAAAAGGCACTAGATTTCCAGTACAAGAGTGGTGAGACTACAGAATAGATTGCCCAGAGAAGTTGTGGATTCCCCCTTCTCTGGAGATGTTCAAGGCCATGTTGGATGAGGCTTTTGAGCAACTTTGCCTAGATAAGAGGCATCCCTGCCCATGGCAAGGAGGTTGGAGCAGATGATCTCAAAGGTCCCTTCCAATCCAAGCCATTCTGTGATACTGTGATTTCTTCCTGTGAAGTTAGAATTTCACAGAATGGAAAATAAAAGCCTAGCCTTGGAAAAAGGCTGACAGTGGTAACCATTGCCATCACTCCGTACACTGCTCTCTGTGTATCCATCCAGGTGTCTGCATGTCCTGCTGAGCAACTCTGATCCTTTACAAAATAGAGACACACACTTACAGGAAACACGTTGGGTCTCTGAGAGTGTCATCAAGCAAATGCTGTCAAACAAGGTCACAGGTTTTCCAAATCTGACAAGCCACCTGAGACCCTGGAATGCTGCAACTGTGCCTGTATTTTGGGACTCAATTACTCTTGCTGACATCAGAGCATGATTCTCATTCCTGTCGTAACACATCAAAACGCTGCACACAAAGCCCAGTGCAACACACAACTGAATTTTAAGAGCTGACAAGTGTTGAGGTTTGGTATCAAGATGCAAAGTCCCAGAATAAAATTTCTCAGAGTTCCAAAGTCACAATAGCTTTTCACAGTATAGAAAAGTATGGCAAATGAAGCAAACACTTCTGGGAAGATACAAACGTCTGGATGAAGGCCACATCCTTCTTTATTCCTCTGCTTCCATCTCAGACAGCTCATGGCTCTCCTGACCAACACATCCTGGGATGCACCCCCCAGAGGTTCCACCTCATCCCAGACACAAATCAAGAAAAAAAACCACCACTCACCTCCCAGAAAAGACCTTTAATATCTCTTAAAAACCTCAGATAGCTGGGGGAGCAGAAGAGGAAAGAATACACCAAAGACAATTGAGATACATAGGAGCAGAGAAGTCACCGACAAAGGACGGGATAGGGCCAAAAAAGTTGAAACCCAGGAAAAAGTAGTCACCAAGAGAAAAGGGACCAAGAATTTCTATTTAATATTATGCTGATGATGCAAATCGATCACTGAAATTAGGACCATACATGAACGCAGTATGAACTCTCTCTAAATCTGTCTTCTCCAGCCTCCAGTTGCTGTGGTCAGGCTTTTGCCAACTCTAAGGAGCAAATCCATGTACATTTAAGAGGTGTGAAATCCAGAGCTGCGCCAGGGAACCAGCCATTACCTCCTTTGGTATTACTTATAGCACAGTTTGACTAACTGTACTTTCTCTAAAGAAAATGGAAGCAATCATTGCAGCATTGCAGGGCAGCTTCACAAAGGCAGCAGAGTAGATAAAGAACATTCACTGCCTTCTACTCCAGCCTAGAAATTTGTCCAATTTTCACAAAAGTCAACAGAATATTCCCACTGATACCAAATCAAGTTTGATTTGACACTCAACTATCAGCAAAATACAGCATTTAGTGGCTGAAATTTGTACTTCAATCTAAAAAAGTATAACAACTTCTTGCCACAGTTTCTTCACCCAGAATGAAACTCATTAATCTCACAGGTGCTGTGAGGATGATTGTGCTAAGGTTTATTTTAAAAACTTCATAAAGCAGAAATAACCTGTGACAAAGCCCCCTCACAATAAAATTGTTAGGAACATTAGATTAGGGGGAGTCACATGAATGGTAACTTTATTTCCCTTTTAATGCTTTTTCAACAGCCACGACATTACCAAGAATTCTCGATTTTGAGTAGATAAAATAGTAGCACATATAAATCACTGCTCTAACCAACTGCACTAGAAAACTGTAGTTTATCTAAGAACACAGCATGGAGAATAACTAATCTCACATTTTAAAGTGATCAAAACCTTGCATTTAGATACCAGTATGAAAACCCATTTTTGGGATTGTATGACCGAAAGGGTGATTTAAGTCTGGCCTGATCTTTATTGAAATATCAAACAAAACGAAGCCTTTAAAAATCTGCTTTGGGGTCTACTTTAAAATTAGTGTGGCTAACCCCAGTTTTTAGTGAGACAAAGCCTACAATACCTCTCCTAATGGATTCAAACCTCTGCTGACACTCCTGCTGCAAAAGCCATTTCTGCCCAGCAATCACCCTTGCTATTTGCAAAAGCCTTTGAAGTATGCAAAGACTGAATAACTGGGGTTTTTTCCCTGAAAATCCCTCCACTGCTCCTGCTACAAAAGGCTAAGGAGATAACTTCACTGACCTTAAGGTGAACTAGACCTGGAGCTGGCAATTTCCAGCCTTCTGCTCGAGATGTTTTTGAGGGAGAATTACATGCAACTGCCCAACAGAAAGCAAATCTAATTAACTTGTACCTACTCATTCAGAGCCTCCAAGTCAAATTAATTGTGACACTGAGCAATACAAAGACAAATGTAAAAACATGCTTTGCATGAAATTCAGACACAGTCTTTCACATTGCAGGACAATCAAACACTGACAAAACCCAGATGTGCAAGACACTGACTGCAAACCAGACATGTATTTGCACAGCTGTGGCTGCATCTAAGCCAGCAGGGGGAGGAAAGAGGTCTTGGAGACAGGAGATACGCTATAAGCCTTCTTTTTAGACTGACTTTCCATGTGTTAATGGATCAGATAGATCTTCCTTTCTGGAGTCAAACAACTGTGATATAGTAGGGTTCTTATGTGACTGATGCTTTTTTCTATGTTCCAGACTTGGATTGAGACTGTAAAAAATCAAGGAATTGTTTCACAACCTATGTTATACAGCCTGTGGTGTAAGATGGATCCATCAGTTAGCAGACAGCAGCAGCACAATGCCTGACTCACTGGAGTGGCAAAGAGCCCTCTTACTCTCCTCTGTCATGAAGGGGAACAACCCACATTAGAAAAAAACAAAGCTTAAACCAAAGGAAACCAACTCACCTTTTTTACACACAGTACCTCAGCTACAAGCAGAAGATGAAGAAGAGGAGGAGCATGATCCCTGCATCCCACTTCCAATGCCCAGCCCCACATCCCCAGGGCAGTGTAGCTGCAGAGCTGCTTCTCCACCAGCTGCAGCCACCCTTTGCCCCACCAGATACAGAAATTGTGCAGCTCTGAGGAGACCCACACAGCTTTCTGCTCTGGAGAAAAAGTAACTCACCAAAAAATAGTGAGTTTTCCAAGAGCTCAGTGCATTCCTGCTACATGCATTGCAGTCATAATACCACTGCAAGGAAAAGAGTGGCAGTGTGGCTATCAGCAGGGAAAAGGAGTGAGGCCACCCAGGAGCAGTGCCTGGTTAGGTAGGGTTGGCAGCAGCAAAGAAATGATCCCTGGTTTCCTTTCCCAACTGCATCAATACGTTTAAAATGCAAGGTGAATGCATTTCCTTACATAAAAGAAGGAGATGGGTGGCTACTGTTGGACTGTTTATACCAAAAAAATCTCCAAAATAATTCCTGGGTCATTAGGAGGCTATCACTGTGCCCATGCTGCCGTGGTACCAGGCGGAGAGGGCATTGCTCCAGCAGCCAAGCAATCCCCTGGCAGCTCAGGTCAGCTCCTGGGAAGTGCCTGGTTGGGAACAAATGCTCAAATCCATGCAGTACAATGCAAAAAAATCCTGAAGTGAGCTAAGCTACACGGCTAACAACACGTTTTTATTTTTTCCCTCTATCTAGCATCAACTTCTATTCTTTAGTCAACAAGCCAGAGGCTGCTGGAATAAACAGGACCTGCTCTTTGGCTAATAATAAACACAGTCTTGCCATTTTTCTAATAGTATCCAAAGACTTTTTTTTCCCTTAGGAAACTGGCAATCAAATCTAGCATACAACTGACCAAAGGGAAAAGGAGCTGGGAGTCCTATGATCAAGATCTAAGATGTCCAAGTTTTGTTGTCTCCAAAACTTAATACACCAGATCCTCTGTTTCAATTAAAATTAAGTGCTGGCTTCATTCCCACTGCCAGTGCAGACATTGGAATCTTAGGGTTACAGAAGTAGCTGGCTTTCAGCACAACTTGAAAACAGAGGTAAAAAGCCCAATTATTACTGGGCAGTATTTCTAAAATGTGGTTTAGTGAAATAAAAAAACAAAAAAGAAAAAAAAAAAATGAAAAAAAAGCAGGCACTGTTTTTTTGTTTCACAAGGTTTTAAAAAAGCCAAAGAAAATGAGAGACAAAACTTTTTAAAAGAACATAAGATAAAAGAAATAAGATATCCTTCCTACCCAATAGCTCAGGGATTTGTTTTCAAGGCTGAGAACTGAGGCTTGATTCCTACACCTGCCCAGAGGAATGTGAGCATCTATCTCCTCTTCCAGATCAGTGTCATAGCCATTGAATACCACGTTACAACACAGCATTTCCATCTCTGGACTCTAAAATTTTGTATTCATGCAGAGAACAGAGGAATGTCAACACCAGTAACTGCAGATAATTTTTCCAAGAAATTTACAACAGCACAGTGCTGAAGCACAATCCACCAGGAAATGGATAATGGAAATTCAAATTAAAGAGTCAAACAAAAGAGCTGAATGCTGCTCTACCTCAGACCTCATGGATGGGTTATCCCTTGACTGAGTGTGACCTGAATTATCACTTACAAAGGCAAAGTACACAGAAATCCAAATCCAACTCTATTATATCACTGTTATCATCTTAAACGTGGAATGAATAGTTTAAGAAATATGCACATAAAACGACTCCTAAACCAAATAATAAAAAAACCCTAAAACTGTTTGCTCTGGACTTTAACTTCTCAGTATGCTTAGGGAAGACACAGATCAGGCTTGAAAGTCAAGTTAAATTTGTTTAGGATATCAATGTCTACCTATGGGCACTCATTTCACTAAATTACAATTTTTCTAAATAACCAAAATAACTTTTTTGAGTGTTTAGAAAAAAAATAACAACAAAATAATGCAAATGCCTTTGTCCCACTGTTCAGTAGATTTATACAACTGTGACAAGATAGAAAACCAGAAAGAACAGATGTTCTTGTGCATACATTCTGCACACCTTTTTCAGAGACATTTTTGGTTTGTTTTGCCTTTTAATGCATGAAAGGGAAGTGCTTTATGTTTGAATCTGTTACTGGACTTGAGATTTAAAGAAAAACTAAAACATTTTTCTGAAATAGGATGAGATCTGAATTCCACCTGTAATAGAACAAAAAAAAATTCAAAATCCAAATTTATTTCTCAGCAGAAATGTTCTGCTACTCAACTGTATTAATTTCTAGTGTTTTCAAAAAGGTTCATGTCTTCCTTTCCTCTTCCTCTCCCCCTCTTTCTTTCATTTTGACAAATATAGAATCTTCAAACTGAAAAAAAATTCATCAAAAACACTTCTCCAGCTCTATCTCCCTGATACAGGAGGTCTTTCCAATGCTTGTGCTCCTCTCCAAGTAATTCCTGTTTACAGTTTTTACATTTAAAATTGCTAGGATTTTTGTCCTTGCACCTTCAAGGCCTGTACAGACACACAGCTCTTTGTTGGAACAATTCTTAATATGAAAAAAAGAAAAAATTCCTTACAATGCACAGGGATCTGCAGCTCTTACCTAAGGTTCCACTGTAAAACCAAAGGATCCTTTTTGCAGGGTTCAACAGCATAACTTCTGTATCAGTGCAAAACTGAAAACAAATACCAGGCACATTTCCCACTGCTGTGACCTATTTCACAAGAGGAAGAACGTCCCCTGCCATCCCCATCAATTGCAGACTTGTTATCAAGGAGGCCAAAAAGAATCTCCTGCCAGTAACCTGGCAGCTGTAAGACGTGAATGCATTCAGTGCTTTAGTCTTTAGAAAACACCTACACCCCAGCTCACCAAAATCCAATTTTTGGCCAAAGATTGTCCTTTGACACCCAGAAGTGTACCCAGTACCCTCTCCCATGACTACCAGCCCTGAGATCAGACCCCAGAGAGTTCAACAAGTGATGCTAAGTTATGCATCTTTGGCATTGCATTATAAATTATAAACCTATAAAAAGGGTTAGGGTTAGGTCACATGGCCTTCAACCATTTGGGGGGCGTAGCTGGCTGCTCCCCTTATCTGCTGCTTTTTCTACAAGAATTGGGCAGTGGTGGGAGGCCAGGGCGTGGCAAAGCCCTGGCAGACCAGAGGCTCTGAGCCTGCTGCTACAGCACTTCTTGGGATATTCCTCTCCCTCACTTCAGTCTTCTAGAAATTTAATTCATACCTCTCCTAGGTACTTACTCAACACTCTCTGTCGAAATCAAAAACCTCAGCCAGGAAAAGGAGAAAGCATGAACTGGGCACTTCTTCCCAGTTTTACAGCAGATGCTTGGCTGCCTGCCAACCCCTGATATGGGGTTATTCAAATGGATTTACTCTTCTTTATCAGGAGGCAAAATATCAACCCTCCTGTAAAGCAACACCTGCAACTTTGGGTCCATTCTTCAGAAGAACAGCTGTAAATTTGTCACACTACACAACAAGCACGACATTTCCAGGGGATGCTGAAACAGAAGCCTTGTCAGGGGTATTTAATATCAATGACAGTCCAGCCTTGGCATTAAACATTGACTGGATTTAGGCTGAATTTTTAGATAGGGATCTTAGGTCCAAAAGGAGAAAGGAAAAGTGTGTGACTATCTGGACACTGTATCATGACATGACCATCTGTTCTCTACACAATCAATGGGCTTTCGTTTGATATTTGGAGTAAGAGTGAGGGATGGGTCAGGCTCAAGCTTTGAGCAGTAAATGTGAGACACAGCCCCAACAGAAAAAGTCTGCCAGGAGGTGGTTAATGGAATTGTACACTCCCCAAAAGAGGGCTAGAAAAAAAAAAAAAAAAAAAAAAAAGAAAAAAAAAGAAAGAAAGAAGACAGTGTAATTGGGGGTAGAATCTAAAGCTCCTTCTGAACTGTCATCCAGAAATTCAATGTATGACTCACACAGTAACACAAAAAAGAGAAAATATTTGTAGAAATAATGCCCTTAATCTTACAGTGAATACAGCACCAAGCATGTGAGGGCAGAGCATGTGAAATTTTAACAGAATCAGGCCCTTCCCAGAGCCTTTCATAAAGAATGAGATACAAGAGGCAGAAGAGCAGCTAACAAGTGTTAGCAGACATAGACCTGCTGCTGGTCACACACTGGCACAAATCACAAGTGACTCCATTAAAGTCAAGCAGCTATGTGAGCATAAAATCTGTATATTTAGAATCTGCATATATTTAGAAACAAGTAGTAAAGTCAAGATGTTAGAAACTGCTAGAGACATTCACAAAGCTTGACTTTTTTCCAGCCAATAAAAAAAAAATCCGTATTTCGCAATAGGTGTAGTAGGGGGGCAAGAAAAAGGCTAGAACTTATATTTTCACCTCAGTTTGTGTGCAAAATCACTGAAGACACTAACAGGGGTAGAGAATCAGACATAAAGCAGCCCCTTATCTCTGCCATTTGAGTAAGCATCAGTGCCAGAAGTTATAGGTTACTTAAGAACAGCTTGATTTCTGCAAAACTCCAGAGCAGGCTTTTCCAAGAACTTTTAATATCCTTGAAAAACAAAAACCAAGAAGTTGTCCAGAAAACTTAACTTTCTCAGAACTCAATCCATTTCTCAGTCATCTCTGGCTCCTGGCACCCTCCCAAATTCCACCTGAGAGAGCTTAGATTGCTTAATGGAAGAAATTGAGATAATTCATCTTTCCATTATTTGCTGCAAATTACTGTAACCTTCACATTTGAATTACAGCAAAGGAAGTTACAGAGAGTAAAAGAAATTGTTAGATAAAACACACAAGGAGAGAAATCAACCACTACTACCCAAGGCAGATGTGCTCTCTTCTTTCAGCACCCAAGAGCTACACCCAGACAAGAAGACTCCTGAACAAGCACGAGGACAATCACAATAAACACCTGCTAGGAAATCCGTGAGGCCAACTTTTCAGACTTACTATATCCAGTGTTGATTTGCAAGAATGAAGGAGTTTGAGCTGATGCACTTTCACCCTCCTCTTCTGCCAAATATATGGAGTACATGACTGGGAACGAAACCTCCCTCCCTCTAAGCCAGGACCCAGCAACAGTATAAAGTGATATATAATTCCATTTCCCCAATGTTTCCCTCAAAACAACAACAATGAAAATTTAAAAAGAACAAGAAAACCCAGAAGAGAATTATTAAAAACATTAAATGAATTAAACAGCCACAAATCGTAGTGGAACGCAAAATATTCAGCATATGCTGGCTTTACAAGGAGGGGAATTAAATCAAAACAGCGGCCATAAAGAAAACACATAAAAATTTGCATTTTAAAACTGAAGAAAGGGAGTTCTGATGCTGAGGCACTGCCAGGCAGAACCATCAAATAAACCCTCTGGGGATGGAACCAAGAGATGAAGCTCCCTTACCTCAACGCCACGTTTTTTCCATCGCTCCTTACACACCTGACCTGCCTGCTTTGGTACCCGATCTCCACCTCCCCAGCACGGTGCCGGGCTTCAGAGCTTTGCAATCCAAACGTGCTTCTCTCTCCAGAATCCGAACCCAAATCCTGCATAGTCCTCCCCGACAGCTCCACCTCTCCAGGATGGGGAAGCCGGCACTGACCCCAAGGCCCTACACGGAGGCTGTAGGTGTGCTCCTCCTCTCCCAGGGGACAGGTGGGAGCACTGCAAGCCCTGGATTCGGTCAGGTTGGGGCAGGGGGCACCCCCGTAGAGAGGGGGAGCGATGAGGGCCCGCGTCCGGTGCTGCCAGCTCTTGGCGCAGCCCGTGCCGCACCGGGACCAGCTGGAGAACTGGGAGACGACGCAGTCCCGTGGGCAGGGCACCAGGCAGGCTTGCTCTGTGGGCGGCTGTGGTGTGAAGTACTCGCAGATTTCGTGGGCCACGACGGTTCTGTTCCACTTCTGGAGGCAGCGGACCCCCCGGCGCTGCAGCCCGTGCTGGGCGGTAACGCAGCCCCCGGCTCCCACCTCACCGCCAGCCGCGGGGACGAGCCCGCACCTCTCCCATCCCGAAACCTCCCACTCGAACAGCTCCAGGTGCCAATCACAGACTTTAAAGCACCTCCTCTGGCTCTCGGGTTTCTCCTTCTGCTCGCAGTTGGCGGGGTAGGTCGTCCAGCCCTCGGCGTGGGTGCACCAGACGGCCCGACTCCGAAGGCCCCCTGAGCCGCAGTCACCCACGCACCGGCCCCAGTGACCTGCAAAAGAAGGGGGTGTTGAGAAATGACCCTGCCACCCACCCACCCTGGCACCCAGCAGCACCCCAGCAGTGCCCTGCCTTGTATTAAAGCATAAATAACAACCACCTGGTCCCTGAAATTGCTCAACAGCTTCCCAAAGAAGGAGACAGGATCCTACAGTGTTGATACAAAAGCATAAAATTCCTATTTATTTTTCCACCTTCATTAACGACAGTAAAAAAAAAAATCAACATTAATTTTGATCTATTTATTTATATTTTTTTATTACGCAATGTCAAGCCCCTAGCTCTGGAGAATTAACTTCTCTATTCATGAAGAACAACAAGACTACCAACAAAACTGTCATCAGCTGAATGAAATCCCTGGTATTACCACTTCAGTCTTAATGGGACTGGTTGCTGGGTTTGCTTTTCTACAGTAATTTCTCCTCTCAGCATACTCTCACCACAGGACCACTCAGAACTTGAGGTAAAAAAAAATTTTAAAAAAATGCCACGTAACATCTCAAAATAAAGTCGGGCCAGGCACACTTCTGTAGCAGTAAAACGCATCCCAAAGCCTGAGGAAATATGAATATTTAATTTCATTTGTACAAATGAATATAAAAATGATCACAAAGGAGCAATAATCTAATAGGAAAAGAAAGTTGTATTAGATAAGAAAGAAACAGTCTTAATAGAGCAATTAGTCAATGGAATAAACTGCACTGGGAAGCAGCTGAATCATCAACCATGGTGATAAAATGGTGAGGAGACATGCTACGAAAATAACAATATCCTCTTAATAGGAGTTTGAAATGGACAACCTGGCTGGATACTGCAGGACTGGTCCCACTGGGTGCTGCTCCAAAAGCAGAGCCCCAACACCTCACATGCACCCACTTCTCAGTTATTTCTCAGTCACTTCCAACACACAAAGCTCTCCAAGAGGTGGTAAAGCTCAGCATTCAGGAAGAGAAATTTAATTGAAATTAAACCCCAGCAATGTCATCTTTACTTCTGGAGCACATGAACATATCTGTGTAATCCTCTGAATCTTATTCAAGGGTTTGCAAGTGAACTTAATCAGACAAGACTAAATAGAAAGATTTTTCTGTGACAATATTATTCGACAAAAAATCCACCAAGCTGCAAAGATAATCTGAGGGCTATAAAGTACAAAATTGCTTGCAAAGTGAAGAGGAAAAGTAGAAAAAAAAAGCACTCAGGCCAAATCTTAACATATAAAAGAGATTTTGATGATCTTGTCTCAAGAGGGTCTCAACTCATTTCTAAGTTTAAAAACTTTCCAGTGCCTCATAGCAGACATTTCACTCAGTAAGAACATTACATGCATTAATTCTCACTAGCAAGTGCCCTGCAACTACCCTATCTTTTGTATTTTTCCAAGGCAGATGATAAACCTACAATAAATAGCTCAATTTATATTAGAAAATGTTGCTCCAGTCGATTTCTAAAATTGATTTCAAAACTAACAGAATCACTTACATGCTTATGCTACAGTAAAAAGCACACATATATTTAAAAAAAAACAACCCAAAACAGCCCATAATGTCTGTGATTATAATACCAGGTATTTCATTAAATTGATGGTGATTTTGTTGGTAATCCTGTTGTTCTTTCTTCATGAGTAGAGGAGTCATTCCTCCAGAGACAGGGGCTTAACATTGTGTAATAAAAATTTTTTTAAAAAGTGAGCAAGCATTCCTGTTTTTTGGAGGTTTTTTGTCATTGTTAATTAAGGACGAAAAGTAAAAAGGAATTTTATGTCACTGTTTCACACCAAAAGATCTCAGTCCAAGATAAGGACTTATAGCCTGAATGGGAAAAGGCAACATAGAAATACACAGTGCTCTGCAAGTTGTACTACTGAATATTCAAAAAAAAAAAAAAAAAAAAAAAAAAAAAAAAAATTAAAAAAAGAAGGATCTTTAAATACTCTGTTCAAGCTTAGTTACATGAAGAGGTCCATTGACAATTGACATGTTCATCCTTGATACTTCAGATATAGATTTAAAAGAATATTCTTACAAAAATGCCAAAATGATTCAAAACCAGACATGAGATTATGTATCTACTCTCATCTCACTACACCAAACCTCAAGTACTTGGTAGCTTTTCATTAACAGAGGAAAGAAACTACCTTAAAGAATGAGTGTTGCAATGCAACTATATTATGAGCTGATTTCAGCATCTATTCCTATCAAGCAGTTCAGTAAAGGCACTTTAATAGTTTTTGAGAGACGGAAATTCCAGCATGGGGAGAGTTTGGGTGTCACTAGTTTGTTTCTAAAGCCAAAACTCAAGCGCAATAATGTTTCCCTTCAGCAGTGTGTAACAGTATTTTACTCATTAATAAGAACTCGAAACACACTATACCACTTCAGGATTTACTACTGATTTCTTAGGATGGCAAATAACATTAAAAATAGCATTAACACCCCCGTGTAGTAATACAAAGCAGTTGTAGCAGAGGAATGGCCAAATTACACCCACCAAACCTACCACTAGTCCACAGATCTCATTTCATTAATACTTTTATAGATTTCTGGCTGTTGCTCATGAACTACTCAATATAATAGCTGCAGATTTACCAAATCTCTACATTAACAGGCTAAAGAGTCAAGCAGTGGAAGCCTTAGCAAGAAGTGGCCATTACTTAAAGTCAGATGTGAATTTAGCATGAAATATTACAAAAAAACATGTAAACAAGGACTCAAACGTAATTAAACTACTGTTAGACACACCACAATTTGCAATTATTCTCTGGCAAACATGCTAAAAAAGTAGCCTGCTCTTGGCACACCAAAAAAACCCAGCATGAAAAATAGGGAAAAATTAGATGCAAATCCCATTACAACAAATTTTTTTCACTTCCTGATGATCTCATCTCTCCAGGATGCAGCAGTAAACCTATCCACAGTGTTTCACTGCTTAGTTAAATATCCTGTTCAGAAGCTTAAATGAGAAGGATGTGAATACTTCCTAGTGAATAGTCTGCTTTGTAATTAGAACTGAATTACTTTTAGGAGAGTCGTTAAATTCACACTTTCCTTGAAATAAATCTGAGTCAATTAAAAGAAACATCTCAGCATAACGTGGGTAATAATATTAACTGCAGTTTATTAAAAACACACTGGAATTTAGGCATCCAAAGCCAGAACTTCAGAAACATGCTCTACAGAAGACTAAACAAAAGGAAACACATTTCATGGTGATCTGTCTATAGAAAGTATAAAAAGATGGAGATAAAAGGACAGATATAATCCACCTCCTAACCACTGTAACCTAATCAGATCCTGGTGGATGTTTGATCTCATCACAGCAGGACACCGGTGGAAGAATGAGAGAGAGTGGGCATGTGTTGAAACAGAAAACCTCCCAGCTGTATATAAGGGAAAAACCTTATCACTATGAGGTCACCCTCCAAACAGGCTGACCTGAGGGATGTTAGAATATCATCCTGGGAGGTTTTTACAAAGCCCTGGGTTACCTCATGTGCATTCAGTGCTGACTCTGCTCAGAGAGGGAGGTTCCACCAGGTGACCTCCTGTGGTCCTTTCCAATCTGGATGACTCTGTGAAGGAGCATCTCACTGAAAGTAAGGCTTTCTCCACTTGGACTTTCTATCAGGCCACTAAAACACTTCCACTAAAAAATACCACTGGGATCTGCAGAGTACTAAGGAACCTGCAGTAGCACAAATAAATCCATCAGTCACCCAAACCAGAGAGAAATTGAATTAAATCACTATTTCAAAAAAAAAAAAAAAAAGAAGTTAACCAAAACTTGTTTGAGTTGTACAAAAACTGTAAGGGACATTGGGATGTCTTGTTTATGGAAAACTGTAAACAAAGATATCCTGCTATCTCTTACAAGGCATCCATAACACTGCAGACAACAATGACTTGAAAGGCATTAATAAATTATGACTACCCAATAAAGAAAAACTACACATTGTTCTGTTTGCCATCTTTTCTCAGACAGAAAGAGTAGCATACTGTCATCCCATACAGCTTCTCTAATTCTACTAATAACACCCAATGCCACTGCAAGTGTAGTTCATTTGATGTAGTGTGCACTGATTTGCTTTTCCTGCCTCTGAGACCTACATATAATTATGCAATAATTATGTCTGACAGGATACAGTGACATCTGCTCTTTGACACCCAGGTCACACAAGTATCAGGCAAGTGGGCTATTCAGACAATAATTACATATTATAGACAGAGTTAAACACCACTATACATCAAACCTTAAACAGGAATCCCAGTAAGAGCTGCTTAGTAAGTATGTTGTTGCTTAGTAAGGATTGATACAATAATTATGTTCTGTTTAATGTGACATTTAGCTTAATTGCACCCATTTCACCATCTGAGAATTCATTCAACAATAAGCATCTCCCACAATTATTCTGTCCCTGTAGCTATGTACTAATTTGCCAACTTAGGGCAAAATCAGCAACCAGTTAAATAGAGTATTGTGTCAGTAATTTACTTCTAACAGGTAATAGATACTCTCCAAGTCAAATCTGATAGATAAAACAGCCCAGGAACACTGATAAGATTAAGGCACAATCATTGCAATAGTCCTCCTGTTCTCTACACTTTTTTACTATGTCTGTCAGTTTAAGTATCAAATTTAGGAGCAACCATTTCTAGACATTAAGAACCTGGTTTCTAAACAGAATATACTAATTCTTAGACAAAGATCCCCAAACACCACAACAGAGATGTGCAACTTCATTAATGCCTGGTTGAGGAATAGCTCCACCAGATGTGATTGTAACTCCAGAAGATGGCTGCAGTGTCCACTTAATTGAATAATTCTGGCCAAAATTATATCTTTGAGACCAGCCCCCTGCAGAGTCTAGGAAATCAGATCTGGTATATTTAGGTATTTCATATTACAAAGCAACACAGGTATTGCTGCTGTAAGCAAACCTGCCTGCTCCCCTGCCTTCTGGAAGAGCCCTCCTGTGTGCCCACCCTGCATCCACTGCCACATCTCAGCCAAAATACAGCTTTTCTTCCTTGCCCATATTTAACTGTCTCAGTTATTTTGCGATTTATTATTCACAGCAATCCAGTAAAACACTTTCTACTATATTTCAGACGGAAGATGCAATAGAAAATAAAAGACTATTGTGCTATTTGTAACGTGTCACACAGGGCATATAAAATTCCTGATTCCTGGGATTAATTTTAAATACCTTAGGCGCTTTTATAAACTTTCATGACCTACACCAATGAGTAATTCAGCAGCTTAGTTATTCATTTTATTTTAGATCTGAATAGAAGTGAAGTTTAGTGACTTATAGCCATGCAGCACTTTGTTCCAATTTTACATTCCAGGTTTTTGCCTTATCACCCACATGCGGTAACACTCAAGACACACTCCAGCAAGAAAGTCTTTCTGCAGCAAAATGTAATGAACTCTGCTGTTTATGAAAATTCAGTGATTTAGTAACCCCTTGGCACTTGAAGGCAAGACTTCTTAATGCCAAGCACTAATGAAAACTGCATTAGCTGAACTACTCAGCCATGTGCCCACACCCCACAGACAAACCAGGGAAAAATATTCTTTTTTTTCAACTCTTAGCTAAAAAATTAAATACAATAAAATAAAAAAACCCCAATATACATTTTCCAAAACATTTCTGTAATACTCATCTGACATGGGTTTGTGAGAACAGATTTCTTGTCTTGATAGAAACTAAAAATCAGAGACAAAGCCAAAATGTGTATAAATTTATGCATGCTATTAAAACAGAAAGTATAAATAGATGTTATCAGCACATTACAACTCTGAGAGGTACACTGCATGTGAGAATAAAAACATCTCCGTCCTGGATTACAGATAGATATAATCAAACTCTGACCTTTTTAAAATTCTAAGCATCTATGAAAACCAATTCCTTTTAAAACGTAATAGTCTTCATAAGGTGTCCGCAAATGTTACCTTAATAGAAACTGCAGCTGAAAAAAAGTTTCTTCAGTCACTCTATCTTGACTTTGGGGCTTATATTATATTTTACATAAAACCCCTAGAATAAAAAAAAATACTAGTTATTCAGCATCTTCTGAATACCACCAGCTTTCCCGTGGGGAACCCAAGGGAATAGATGGGTTGCTGGACACCCAACTCAATGACACCTTCTAGTGATCCCCAGCCTCCTCCGGAATCTTTAAATATGCTCTCAAGCCCATAGGAAAGCTCAGATCCCTCTAAGCACAAGAAGATCTACTCTGGTATTAGCAGGGAAGCAGAAGGGAGCTGATATCATCGTGAATTATTTCATGTTTGCCTGTAGGAACTGGGTGATTCAGAAGGCCCACACCAGTTTTATATAAACCCACACCAGCAAGTTTGGCACAAGACTTTTCCTCCTTTTCTCTACATGGTTTTCCCCTTGCTTCCCCTCATCCAGGGAACCTCTCCAAGCCATTTCTCCAGTGGGCAGCTCCCAGGTTTCACCCCAGGTCCACCCTCCTGTTAATAGACCAAAACTGGGTGGGATCCCTGCAAAGCAGATACCCCCTACTCTGCTAGAGACCACCTCAGCCACATCTCCTTACCAAAGAACATCAAGATCAGTACTAAAGGACACCTAGAAAGGAACCACACCAGGAAATCTGCTGACAAAGGTTGGCTGCTGTGGCAAAGACAAAAACATCACCATCCCATCTTCCAGACTGTGACAACCAGGGCTTCTAGTTTTCTCTTTAGCACAGCTTAAATTATTTCTGTTCATTGAAATAATAGCGATGTTCCATTTTTCAAAACTTTAAACATTTAAACCTTTTTTTTTTTTTATTAAAAAAAAATGTTCCAGAGGAAAAGCTGAGAAATAATAACCAAATCTGCACACCTGCAAAACCTTTCTGAAGCATCAGAATTTCCTTCACATGCACATAATCACAGAAACGTGTGCATCCCTCTCTAGACATCATTTTTAAGGGAGAATTACATCTTTTTCTGCTCAACTTCATGCTATTCCCTACTTACATATTTTATAACCCACTACAGCACAGAAGCCAGCATTCTTTCTCAGAGACTACAGTAATCAGTACACCCTGGGAAAGGAATCACAATCCAGAACTGCACACAGAGGTGCTGCTGAGCCTGGCAGGGGAATGGCATTAGGTCTCCCTCAGCCTCCAGCAGACTGATGTCCACAAAGGTCCAGTTGTATTCCTGGGGGATGTAACCAGGGCTCCAGGGGGTACTGGGGTCCACCCTGGGGTGCTGGATGGACCACTGAGGAGCCCCAGACAGGGCATCCCTTCTGCCTGTAAGTATTCCCCTTGCTCCAGAGCAGAACTGGGGCTGCCCAAAGTTCTTGGAACAGAAAAGGCAGGTGATAAAATACAGGTACCATGTACTTGTTTAAAAAATACCTTCTCAGTCATATGGGCTAGACAGTTGTTATTCTTAATAAGCATATTAGGAGTGCTATAGAATGGGCAGGATTTCCCCTGGTGCCCAAATTGCTACTAATTAGTGTGTCTGCATAGAGGGAGAAAACCAGTAACAACTCCCTGGCAAGAGACAGCGTAATTATTTCATGTGACAAGTACTATCTTTAAATATGAGCACAATCAATTTTATAAAAACTGGACACAGGCAATTGTAGAACTACAGAAACTGCTTTTCCTGGGCATTTTCTTTTTATCCACAGTCCATAATTAGCCACTTATTATTATACTTACTCTAGATTCTTCCGAAATGATCCAAACTCTAGAGGAAAAGTTTTTGTGGATAAGCACAATTCTCTGCACTACTTGGAAAGAGCTGGGCAGGAATGAACAATCTGAGCAGCTATGCCAAAGTTGGAGAGTGATAAGTGTTCTCCAGCAGTAAATCAATCTGCTCGTCTCACAGATGCTGTGATCACAGGATGCTGACAGGGGGAATGGCTGAGAGGTGAGCAGCAGATAATCAATCCAAGAGGGTCAAGAACTTAAGTTTCCAGACAGCATAAACCAGGATGAAGGGCTTTAAGATGCAAGAGTGACAGGCATACAGTAAACAAACAAACAAACAAAAAAAACCACAAAACAAAACAAAACCAAACAAACCCACACACAAATAACAATGAAAAAAACCCCACCGCCGAAAAACTTAATCGCAAAAAAACCCCAACAAACCTACCAGCCCCCATCCAATTAAATAACCAAGTAAAATTCCCAAAAATTCAACCGTGGGGGGGTAGGGGGAGGAGGAATTAATGTACAAGGAAGGCAATGACAAAGACATTCCCTTTGAAATTGAAATGATCTCCCATTGCATCATAAATTCATCTTCTTGATTGCAAGGTCCAGAAGAACAGAATAGCTCAAATACTTGAGTTTGCACTTGCAGAGCACGATCACATTACCTCATTCAGACTTGCAGGTGTTCAGATTAGAAAAATCTTGGCAATCTTGCAACAAGAATTACAAGATGTAAGTAAGCACAGCATACCTAAATAGGTATGTGAAGAAAGAAAAATCTCCATCCCATCTGGAGGCAGCTTTTTCCAGGCATCCTTCCAAATAACTACACAGGCAGGTGAGTGAGAAGAAAAATATTGCCAGAAGAAGAGCTGTGCATCAGGCCAGAATGAGATCCAGGGATCTTATGAAGAGGCTGGATTATCCTGTGATGCTTTTGAACTAGTTGTTTGTGGTTTTTTAACTGGCCTATTAGAAGTATTTAGGTGCTGGAGATCATGGCAACCAACTACACCCTACCCAGAGAAACAGCTCCTCTGCTGCAGAGCTTTGCTGCAGACCTCCCAAATCACAGCAACAAAACCTAGAACTGGGACAACAGAGCATCACAACATAAAGAGGAATTTTCTTTTCATTTTAGGTTTTAATTTTGTTCTTTCTTTTTTCAGCTGAGTTTGATTACCAAGAGCAAAAGCCAGTAGCATTTTGAGGATAAACAAAGCAGAGAACACCCCAGTCTTGGCCATAAACCTCTCTCAGTCCATTAACAGGAACCCAAACATTGCAAGTCCTGCAGCAGGCAGGGTGCTAATGCAGGGTCCCAGGGTAGGAACAAGTATGTCTGGGGGAAGAGACAGGCTGGTGGTTTGTTGGTTTCTTTTCTTTTCCTTTTCCTTTTCCCTTCCTCTTCCCCTTCCCTTTCCCTTTCCCCTTCCCTTCCCCTTCCCTTTCCATTTCCCCTTCCCTTCCTTTCCCTTCCCCTTCCCTTTCCCTTTCCCCTTCCCTTCCCTTCCTTTCCCTTCCCTTTCTCTTCTCTTTTCCTTCCCCTTCCCTTTCCCCTTCCCTTCCCTTCCCTTCCTTTCCCTTCCCCTTCCCTTTCCCTTCCCTTCCCTTCCCTTCCCTTCCCTTCCCTTCCCTTCCCTTCCCTTCCCTTCCCTTCCCTTCCCTTCCCTTCCCTTCCCTTCCCTTCCCTTCCCTTTTCCTTTTCCTTTTCCTTTTCTTTTTCCTTTTCCTTTTCCTTTCCAACATCTGCACTGCTGAAATAAAGGAAACTGAAAAGAAAATGTCAGTTCCAGTAATTCAAAGATAGAAGCGTTCAAGCATCAAACTGGACCCTAAAATTACGCAGAGGTCAGCCTTACAATGTTATTCGATCCTCACTACCTTTTTGGCAGACATGTAGCTCATGTTATTCTGAATTTATAGTGGTTGCGTACTTCTGAATAGTTGTCAGCTATCACTGAAATCCTAACAGATGTGCACCTTTACATGCTTTTTCACAAGCCTCAGCACAAATGATAAAACCGAGTCCTCGAAATGCTTTAACATCTGAGAATAAATATTCTTAGGATGACTTTGCCAGCACAGCCCCATGTTTCTTTTACAGCTCACTAAGAGATGTGGCAGGGTGCTGGGAGCATTCAGGAATTCTGCTGGGGCTGTTTGCTGAGCAGACATGAACAGATTTGAATTTTGAAATCTGGTCACTGTTGCCATAAAAGATATCAAGCTGTATTTTTTTTTTTTTTAATGGTAACATGGAAAAATATCAGGTGTACATATGCTGTACACATATTTTACATCCAGACTTAAGCATCTGTTTTTATAATGTTAGCACACACTATGCAACTCAAGATTTTGAGAAACACATTCTTATGCATAAGAAATCATCTAACAAGATCTCAAAAAATGTAGTCCTTAATAGATTTAATTAACAGATTAATGATGTGCATAGCATGCATGGTCTAAAAAGCAAAGACTCACATTAAATTTGTTTCTGTTTCACAGAAGCTTTCTGTAGAATATCTGTGCTAATGTAATTACACATCTGGCACTGCTGCTGGTTATAACTGCAGAGATATTTATAAACAGCTACTAATTTATACCAGAGTACCTAGATGTTCCAATGTTTTTACACTACAAATAAAGATATTTGCATGAAAATTCAAGTTGAAAGAATTGTGTTCTGTAGCTCTGAGTGGTTCTGGTGAATGTATAATGTGTTCATTTAGCCTGCAAAATAAATCTGACACTTACAGTATTGTCATGACCACCGGTGAAACCTGCATAAACTAAGTATGCCTCAAGCTCACCTTTATATAAAAGGGGTCAAGTACAAATTTTTAGACAGTTTTAAATTAAACATCAGCACCAGCAATCATCTCTGTTACACTGTGTCACCAGCCCTGCTAAACTAATGTTTTAAAATATCATTTCATGGCAATGCTCATTCATCATCCTCACTGTAACCAGGAAATGATGGAAAACCAGGCCAGAATAATGGAAATCCCACATTATCTTGACCAGTATTGTCAAGAAAATGCAGTGGTTATTAATTTAAATATGCTTCAAAGAAGGACCACAGCTTCAAACACGATTCAAGAAGATAAAAAGCCATGCCAGCCTCAAGCTGCTTTCAGTTCAATTTAGGTCACATTTGGATTCATCACGATAGCACCTGAAATCCCCCAACTTACAGAATACTGACAGAAGCTGCTTCTTCCCAAAGTGTTTCATCAAAGGAGCATACGAGTCCCAAAGGGAGGGAGTTACTGAAAGGAGATGCTATCTAAGGAACCTTGCAACACCCAAGTGCTCAAGCTCAGGAGTGCCTGCATGAGAGAAAAAAGCCAAGCCAACCCTTTTTGCTTCACATTTCAAGGCACATCCCATTAAGGAAAATCATACATTATTTAATAAAAGGAAAAGCATATATGTGTGAATGTGCATTACCTAGCTATCAAATATACATGCACACGTATAGAGAGAGATGCTAGGAGATATTTACATCCAAATTATCCCATTTCACTCCCAATTTGGAATCAATCCCTGTTTTTTTCTCTTGGTCTGTACCTGGTGCACCAGACGCATAGGTAAAATGTCATGAGTTCCGTATCATGGGTTCTGAAGTACTGGAGCCAGCTTCTCATCCTTCTCCAAGGAGACACTCCCAGTGCCTTGCAGGTCATGATGGAAGCTGTGGATACTTTTGAAGATGACTAATGACAGGTCATGGAATAAACATGGAAATCTGCTCACCTAATTACTCCAACCCCACAGAAAGTCAACTGGACAGATAGAACACAGAGTGATTTGGGGGGAACAAAACCACTCAGCTACTCCTCCCAAACCACAGATGTCAAAGGGCTTTTAATTTTGCTTCTTTTATATGAGTAAGAGGTTTCCTTATAAACCAGCTTATTAGCATGTCCCAGCTGGTTCATTAACCAGCACACAGACATTCACTACCACCACAAGGAAACGGAAATGTTACAGAAAGAGCTTTCTTCAGAAATGGAGGGGGCTATCTGGCCCCTTCCAGAAGAAATTCCACCTCTCAGACTTCTCCCCAGGCAGGTTTAAAGAATTCCCAAGCCCACAGCAAAGTTGGCATATCCATCCATGAACTGCAGTGCTAATAAATCTGTCTGCACCCTCAACAGATGGACAACACTCAGGTGCAGGTAAATCAGACTGGTAGTTCTGGAAATAAGAAAAATTGGTTCTTCCACTAAGGGTACTGAATAACTGCACCTAACTGAGTTTTAATTCCAGTGGGGATTCTTTAAGTCAGTCAAGTCACTTGGAAATATTCTTCTATTTGAAATGTCTATTCCTTTCTTATGATTCCCATAATAAACATTCAGAATATTCTGAAGTAACGGAAATTTGATTTGAGATCCTTTTAACAGTAAGCCATATATTTTATACATACAAAGAGAAATGACTGGTTGAATGGCAAAAATCAATGATGGGAGCTAAGAAAATGGAATCCATATTAATTAAATGTTAAAAACATTTACAGTCTGTCCTATTTGAAATTCAGAAAGTCAAGATATTTCTCATCTTTGAAAACTGACCCTAAGTGACTCGAGCTCTTTCTCAGATGACAAGGAAAGATTTTTAGTTTACATCAAGTCTTGATATTACTGCATATAGATATATATGTATAAGGTGAGTTCTTTATTCACTTTATATACAGGATGCATGTATATATATATATAATTATTTATACATGTATATATATATAATTATTATATACATTATATATAACAATGTACACAAACTTCAGGTCTTTTTAAAATAAACAAAAAATCAGATTTCTTTAAAGAATATTCACTGCTCTCAGGATGTGCTTGTAAACCATTTACAACAAATTCTTTCCATGCTAAAACCAGTTGCAACTTTATTCTCTTAAGGATAAGGGAGGGAAAAATATCTCCTGAACCTCAAAGCTCAGTGCCTAAGAAGGTAAAGTTGGCAGGTTTGTCATTCATTCTTCTACTTGAAGGTCCCAAGTAGCTCCATCAATTAGATCAGTTGGGTTTATGGTCCCATCACTCTTTCCAAACCATTTCACTGCACCATCTTTCATTCTCATAAACCAATAAAACAATCTTGACAGGCAAACTAAGCAACTAAATACTTTTCCACAATAATTTTTACACAGGCAAATACACAATATTCATGACTACTCAGCCAACATTTCTATTCATCTGAATTTGTCTGATTACAATAGTTGCTGCTCAAAGAATTTTCCACTGATAGTGATGGAAGTGTGATCACACAACATATACATGTAACAACCTTATTTATTTTCACATGCTACCAGTTTCCACCAGACTAAGAAAGCAGAAGGTTCTCTCCCTGCATCCAGACAACCTTGCACCATACTCTGCAGAAAGTGAGAAACTACAACAGTGTATGCACTCCTAAGCTAAGCTTCTCCATCAGCATGGTTTGGAGGACTTTTTTCTGGACCACATTTCCCTGTATCACATTTGTCCTTCAGGAAACCTTCCCACTGAATCCTACAGGATTGTCCGGCAGAACAAGCTAAAAGCCCATGGTCCAGAAATCAAGGAACAACCTTTCATGCCCAACTTCTCCTTCTAACTTCCATCAGGATCTCAATCTCTTGGTCACTGGGGCCAAAGTTACTGATTGCCACATTCCTGATCTATTCCTATGTACCTGTAAATAGCCCAGCTTGTAAATCACCACCTTAGGTGGCCTGTCCAGGGACACTTTCCACTGGACCAGGTTGACCAAAGCCCCATCCAACCTGGCTGGAATGAAATTTGTAATGAAAATGAAATTTGTATTCCTCCTAGGAAAAGACTCCAGCTCCTGACAACCCACCATCACCAGGAGGAAACCACTAACCTTAGGACACAGAGCAGCAGGGTGAGAGTAATGCCAGGAAAGATGCAGAAGTTGGGAACTGTGTGTATAACAACGTTGACTGCCTTGCTTTTTTTCTTTTACAATTAGATCTTGGCTAATAATGATGAGACTCTTAGGATTTCAGTTCTACTAACAAGAATTCATTGGTTATTCTTAGATACCTAAGGTGTGCTTCCTCTTTGCCCAAGAGCAAGGAGAGAAAAAATTACCTTAAGGCAGACACACTTTGACTTTCTTGGGAGATGGTCTCTTTCTTCTCAGTCCATATGGATCTGGGAATTTGCACTCCTGCAACTGCAACCCCAAGCCCTGTCACTACAGCAATTACAGAAGATGGAGAATCCCATTCTCCCAAATCAGAGCAAGCAGAGCACTCTGCTAGAATGCTGGTAAACACACAAGTGCCTGCTGTAATGCAACACATCCAAATCGTCTCAGGAATAAATAAGCTTTAAATATTGGTGTAAGTAGAAATACAGATGTTTTGTATCAGTCCTCTAAGAAACTTTCTTTATATTTATGAGATCCTGCAATGCCTTAAAAAACCACAAGCTCACTGTGGCTCTCCAACTGCAGAGTTCAGAGGCTCAGGTACTGCAACAGACCTTGATCTCTTCAAATAATTAATTTCATTTCACATGGAATATTTGTAGGACACGATACTTAGGAGAACAATTGCCTTTTTTTTTTTTTTAAATAGCAACTATTCAGAGCATTTTATGAACTCTTCCTGAGATTAAGGCTGCAATAAAACAGTTTCCTATGTGAATGAACCCCACCTATAACAAGTCTGTAGGGTTTTTTTACATTCAAAATATACAGGAAACCAGATTTTCCCCACTGAAACTTCAGCAAGGTTCAGAAATACCTTTGTACAGCCACATGAAACTCCTAAATCAAGCAATTATAATAAAACTTCTTATACAAGCTACATTAAAATATTAATTCAGCATCAAGTCCTCACATAAATGGCACCAGCAGTATCAACAGCATATGTCATCTGATCCACAAGCATTACAGCATTAGAACAAATCACTGGGTGTCAATCACACCAATAAAAGAAAGGGGGGTTTTACTGATCATGATGCACATTCTTTGCCCCAGGGAGGAAGAACAGCTGCTGGTATTTCCTGCAAAATCCTTCATATTTCCCCTCTTTAGGGAATTTAAGCTCCAGTCAAATTAATTGGTTGGGCAGGCTGGAGAACCCATTGATTTCTCCTGGTCTACTTTAAGTAGAGCTCTTTCTCCAGAGCTTGCCAGCTCAAGGAGAAAAAAAAAAAGAAACTACAAGAGCAAATATCTTTCCCTACTTCATTCATGTTCTTGGGGGATCATGAGTGTCAGGATGTCCAGAAACACCTACGGCATCATCTTCCAAAGAAAACAGAGTGCCAAATTCTGCTTCTCTCTTACACCAGCATCAATTCAAACTGAGCAGACTGAGTCCATGTTCCTACTCTGTTCCTCATTTTTCACTGCCCTAGATGTTGGATGTCAAGCCAATTGCTAAGTTTCATTAATGAAGCTCACTTTGCCAAGAAACAATTTAAGCAATGTCTTTGAATTTCCAAATGGATATCAGACTGTTAAATAATTTCTTTTAAGATGTCACAGGAAAGAAGCCAGTATCGACTCAGACCTGCTTCCAACTGATCTCTAATCCATATTACAATAATAATGTAAATTATCACTAAAGAGTGGTTAGCAGTTGTGGTCAGATCACATGGCAGGCAGGCAAGCTCAACCAATAAGTAAATTGTAAGGGAGAATGGTAAATGTGCTGATTATGTAAATGTAAGTGTTTGAAGTCAAAGATGTGGGCCTGTATTTCACTGATAAAATGCATAAAATAGAAAGAGACACTGCATAAGCAATTAAATTTAACTTTTTAATCAATAAAAGGGGAAACTGGGACCTAAATCCACTTTATAGGATTTAGCAATCAAAGTCTTCCTGCAACTCAAAGACAGCTGTGATCCCTCTTTAACTAGGGGGGAACTTACCATAAGACCAAAAAAAAAAGTCACATTCTATCTTGATACAACAGACAAGAGAATCATCTATCATTAGATAATTTGGTGGTAGTGATGCTCCTTTAGTTCTTGTTGGCATTCTTTGTAAATAAAGCTGTGCTTCCTGCAGTTTTGATGGCAACATCTCACAAGAGGGTGATGTATAGGTCCCCCTGTCCTTGTTAGCACTTTGGTGCTTCTTGTAGATCCAGTGTTTTTCCAAGCATTCCAGAAACAGGAAGCATACCGTGCCTTTAAGCTTGAACTTTCTTGCAAAAACATAAGGTCAGAAGAACTCGGGTTGGTTCCAAGATGTCCACAGCTACAAAGCATCAATTCTTCCACCTTATCCTAGGAGAAGGCAACCCACACTGTCAAACAGTGGGCGACCACTCAGTTGGAAAATCCACTTGACCTCACTACTGTCTGCCAAATAGACAGCCCACCTAATTTTTCTCTCCTCTCCTCATAGATTTATTTCCCTGTGCTGCCATTCAAATATGGTACAATCTACCACCAGCCATCAACTCCTCTTCAAAAAACTCCACACATTCAGCAATTTCAACAGACACTGATAATGCCAAACTTCTTCCACTGCCCTTACAGACAACTGCTGTGTTGTCTGCTGTGTTGAGGCAGCAGTGGTCAGGCTTCATTCTAAAAAGCACGAGGTGACTGCCAGCTGCAACGCCTTTGATAGTTCACTAATTAATGATCAAGAATGAATTTGCTTCGGCATAATTTTATGCTTTTATATGGATATCTTGTTTGATTATAATTATCACAGGCTGTAGAAGTTTATTAGAGCCAATCATTTCTTAATGGAATTAAAATCCCAAGGGAACCATGTGAAGTAATTTTTATTGGTGAAAATGATGAGAGCTTATAACCAAAAGGGAGCCTACCAGTCTACCATAATTATTCCAAAGTATAAATTTAAAACAAACTGCATGAATTTTTCAACATTTTCATGAATACTCAAGTTAAAACAATCACAAGGTGTTAGAAGCAGCAGAATGAGCTGATCTTCAGGCTCCTTCTAGCTCCTCTAGTATTCACCTACTTGGGGAGGGGATTATTGCAGCCTTCTCCAGGATGAAATCCCCCATTCTCAGAACAGTTCCCTGGGTTATTGCCTCTGCTTCCCAGCCCTGTTAACCAAACACCCCTCATTTTTTCTCTTTCACAACACTGTGCCACTTCCTATTAAAATAAGTCTAAAAAAACCATTTCTTCACAACACTAACAATAATTTGGTCTTTCACTCAAAGGTACACCATTAAGATTGGAGGGTAAAAACAGTAAGAAGTTTCCATGAACAGATTCTATATGGTGTACATCTTAGCTCGTTCTTTTACACATTTTTAGAATTCCTGCACCTTGGAGCTGGTGAAACAAATTATTGCCTTTCTCATGCTGTCATTCTCCCTCTATTGTCATCCTATAACAGTGTACCTTTTCTTTTGCTGCTCAGTCAAGAGCCTTTCAGGTTTTAGTATGCTCTTTACCCCACGACCTGCTTAAGAAAAGTAATACATAGCATACTGATGGGTGCCAGAATGTGATTTATTTCCCATTTCACAGTTTCCCCTGAGAACCCAAGTAATCACTGAAAGAACATCTCATCACTGCCACTGCTTTAGTCCCACTTGCTCCCCGTTAAGAGTGTCTTTTGATTTAACACCTTGCATTTAACCAAGATAATATTATAGTCTTCTTAAAAATGTTGAATTTTGAGAAATAAATCTTTAGCAAGACAATGTACGTTGGGTGGCTGTTTACACAGCTGTTTCCAAACAATGCAAACAAAGTTCCACTCTTCCTTACAGCTCATCTATTTAAGCATTTTGTGGTTCCATGGACTAAGACCCAGCATTCGATAACACCGGACAAAACCTGGAAGGAAATGAACTAAAAAAGAAAAAAACCTCTGGCTCCAAAGAAAGTAACTCACATTTCCTTAACACACAGACCTCAGAAAATTGGTTTTATAGGAAGAAAAGGCAGATCAGCTGGCATTATCTGAAATGAATAGCCTCTTTCTCCAGGCATCAAACCAAGCGTACAAAGCAGCGGGTGCTGGGAGCCAGGACACCTCCGCTGCTGTCAGCGGGAACCCAGGAGGAGAATGACCAGAGAGGCAGAGTGGGAAAAGATTGGCTTCAATTTAAACTGCTTTCCTCTGATTGTTCTGATGACTTAAAAAAGAGAAATATCAAAACAGTAAACCGTGACTGGCAGTGAACTATTTTCCTAATAACACTTAATGGCACAAAATATACACATTTCTTCTTTTGTCAATATTCCACTGCGATAGCTTTTCTCCTGAGGCTTAGAGAAATCCTTCCTCCTCTAATCCTGCTTTCTAGTGACAACTTAAGAACTGAAATGGCAATCATTCCCCCTTCCCAGTGTTAATTCACAAACTGCCACATTTCCCACCCCTCCCTCCCCAGTCACAATTCCATTCAGCAGCACTCGGTATTCTCCCAGAGCATGAACTGGCAGCCCAGAGGCTTCTCACAGGGTAGCACAGATGGGTAGAGAAGAATGGGGAACCTCCTTTTAAAGTTATATGTTTGCTGATTTTTATTTCTCTTATTGGAAAAGAACATTAGCATCATCTTAGATCAAAACCACTTAGTTCAAGGTAGCAATGTTTAACCTCTCCAGCCACACAGGACATCTGAGACTGGGCACCTTAGTTTGAAGGAGTAGCAGTGTACTGTAGCTTGCCATACAGAATCGCTGTTAATTTCAAATATTTCTACTAATCTGAAACAAACAAATAAACCAAAATTAAAACATCCAGAATTATATAGCAAAGACTTTTGCTGATAAATCAGCACTGCAATGGCAATTTATTTGTGACAGCCAGTAAGCCCAACGAGCCTATGCATTCATAACAGCATCTGGAATAACCATTCTTGTGTTTTTAATTACACCACTTGCCAATTATCAACTGCAACAAATTCTTATGCTTCAGCACTAATAAATTTACAACATATATAACCCAAAAACATCTAGGAACAGGATATATGCTCATTTCAGACTTCATGTATCAGGTAATTCCATATGGCAATGATTTTAATGGCAGGGAAGGTACCTTCTTGCTTTCAATTCCTATTTTTTTAATGACTGGTGCCAGTTCCAAAACAGAATACTATTTCATACCAAATTGGAATACTATATAGCCAAAGTCAATGTGTGTGAAAGTCACCAGAACACTTAAATATACAATTAAAAAAAATGAAAATTCTTTGCCAGCAGTGTGACTCAGCGCCAACTAAACAGTAACACCTCAGGCATTTTCCTTCTGGCTTGATACTCAATTCTACAAACGCTAAGTTCAAAGGAAAGAGTTTTTTCAAGCCCACATTTGGGTATATAACATGTTCCCTATGAAATGGAAATCACTTGATTGCCTTGTATTAGTGGCTGGTGTAGAAACCAAAATGAACTCGTGTTTCCCAAAGACAAAATATTACATTTAAATGTCCTACATAGATATTCAGGAATAGCATCCTACTCCTGCAATTTCACAGCATTTATTTTGCATATTTTGTGTGAACTGGCTTATGTGAAAGTGCAGATCCATACAGAGGAGGAATCCCATGTAACTAATTTTTATTAGCTAGGTGTCAGCACCTACAGCCAAATCTATAACAGATACTTCTAGTATTTCTTTAAGAGCAAAACACTGCTGCCAGAAGGAAGGTCTGAGTATTCACAGGGACTGACTGGCCATGAAGGGCCCTAAAGGGACAAGCCCCCTCCAGTTAATGAAGAGGATTCTCCAGCAACACCCTGGGAGCACCCAGATCATGCCCATACCCAGACCTTCTCCCTAGAGAAGTTCCTCTTTCTCCACTGGTCTGTCTGAACACCCCTAAATTTTCCAGCTGTTTCAGTAGGAATCTGTACCTTTAAGTCACACCTAATTTAGAATAGAGTTAAAACAAATATTATCTACACATTAAGCATAGAAATCCTTACTTTTAAGGATGCGTATCCCATAAATTACCTGAAATGTTTTTAAGCCTCTCATGATCCCTGATGCCAAGATGGCCTATTGAGCCACAGAATGCTGAAAATTGGGAAGGTTCATGGAGATAGACAATGGTCTTAATTTAGTACAAAAAGGTAAATCAGGTTAAAGAGGAAAAGCATGCACATGCCTTCCACTGTGAATGCTTTTCTCAGCAGAATTCTACCTATCAGAATATACCTTTGAATCTGGGTTTCACACATGATTTTCACCTCTGCAATATCTCCACTATCCATCCACACCAAATATTAAGCTCCTGATCAAATGGCTGCAGATTTCATCTGTAGTCGTGCCCTGGCAGTGCTATTCTCAGTCTCTCATTGCTCCTCAAAAAAAGTACACTAAAATTAAAGTGTTTCTAAATATTACCACCCCAATCTTGCAAGAAATACTCTAAAAAGAAAAATTTAGGTGCACCAGAATAGCAAAATCCTGAATTGATTCTTTTCTCCTTCATGTATATGATCTTTCAAGCCCCACATTCAATGGTTTCACAAGGTGTACACACCAACCACTAACTCATTCCCTGCTCTTTGACATGATGTACATTTCAGTGCAGGGTAACAAACATCTCATTTTAACCAAAATCCCTGGGGAAAGGCTCCTGAGTGGCCATGGCCACACCTGACTGCTTGAAACTGAGATTTCCCTTCCTGCCTCAACAGCAACAGCAGCCACCCACATCTTTCATTTTCATCGCCTGCCTTAGCTGGGAAAAAAACCTGCAGATCATGCTTTCCAGAATAAATGTTTCCCCTTTCCAACACTGTGCATACTCTCTGTTTTCTCTAAGTGATCACTGGACACACAAGAACACCCTCAGGTTTCTCACTGCCTTTGGTTTAACCCAACATAAGCAAAGTTCCTCTCCCCTCCCACTCAGGTGAAGAACAGAGGTAAGAGGGGTTCACCTTTCCCTACCAAGGAAACAAATTCCTAAGGGGACAATATTTGTTCTTGGATACGGGGGATGAAATATCTAAAA
The DNA here is from genome assembly GCF_036169615.1 of Heliangelus exortis. NCBI lineage: Eukaryota > Metazoa > Chordata > Aves > Apodiformes > Trochilidae > Heliangelus > Heliangelus exortis. The sequence goes on from NC_092427.1 coordinate 6,257,087, forward strand.
GTATAAACTCAGACTGAAGTCACAACACACCCCCAACTTGGGGAAGAAATTCCCTGAAAATTTTTAGAGTGAATGAATAGTTGTGCTCTTCAACTAAATCTGTAGCCATAATAAAACCAAAACATCAGGAAATATTTAGTGACTGCTTAAACTTTTCTGAATGCCAGAAATTACCACCAAAGCCCCTTTCCAACAACCCCCCCCCCCAAAAAAAACTCCAAACAAAAAACACAAATAAACAAACAAACAAAAAACACCAAACCAAAACTAACACTGCGCAGCAGGAAATAGGAAATAATTCCATCTCCAAAAAGGGTTGATAAGGGCTTTTTCTGTTCTTTTTCCTCCAAATTCTCTTGTAATTACAGGTGTCATGAGAGTAAAGAGGAACTTTGTTTTTTCTAATGGGTCATCTCACCCTAGAAACAATTTTCAAAGTGTGGAGAGTTTTGTCAGACAGCATTTTCATATATTACACTTTTATCATTTAAGAAGGTCTTGAATGTTGTGAGGACCATTCTTACAAAGAGTGTTAGGCAAAGCTTTTTATCTTGGTTGCTATTTACTGTCCTTTATTGCTATATCAATCCACTACATGATTTCCAAAGTCAGGTGTAAAATAGCACATTGGTAGAGTGGGTAAAAGTGTAATCTGACAGTGGGTAAAACTGTGACCTGTCTACATCTTTGGAGTTGATGGCTTATCTTGCTGGTGAGGGATATTTTCTAAAGCTTTCAGTAGTGTAGTGACTGGAAGACAAAATTAATAATTAATAAGAGATTACCTGGTGTGCATATGACTCCTTGAATAATCTGGAAACCAAACTGCTATAGTGCAAAAAGGTGCCCCATAAAAATGGCAATAAAGATCTTCTGCATATTTTAACTGCAGATATGGAGAAGAAAACTAGACCAGCACCATTTGGGAACTAAACGGAGCAGAACAATGCTAACAAGAGGAAGCCAAAAAAAAAGACAGAAGGAGAGTAGAGGAGTAAGATTTCTTGTATGGTTTTAGTAAATTAGGTGACAGAACCTGGATTTTGAGTTAAAGACTTCAGACTTCAACTTCAACAAAGATAATTACAGCTTTTTCATGCTAATACCATGGTGCAATGTTGTTTCCCTGTCAGCAGTCAGGCACTTCTATCATTGACTTTAAGCTGAAGCACAACCAATTTCTTTCATTAGACATGGTTGATTTCTTTCCCAAAACCATAATATGCACAGTAAAAAATAACCAAATGCCATTTATTAACACACTCCAGGAAACATCACAGTGAAGAGGAAAGAAAAAAAAAACAAAACTCAGGTACAACCAACTAACTTTTTTGCAATTCTTTGGTGATACCAGAAAACTTCAATTCTCTTAAAAAAATGCCCTACATATACTAAAAATACACTCTTCTGTTGATAGCTTCCCTTTCCATAAAGGGAAGAACCTCCAGGATCTTCCATGCTCTGCATGTCATGTCCAGATCTGTCAGATCCCACTTCTGCCATCACAGCTGTGTAAGCACAAGCCCTCCCATACAACAAGAATTTGAAGTACACCTTGAATCAGGTATTATTATAAATAATAATAATCTCCTGATGTTGCAGGACTGCTCTGGTCCTACCTTCTGGTGATGTCTGCATCATCATTCCCATGGATGGAACAAGGGCTTCACTGGGAGATAAGAGCATCTCCCAATGGGGGACTGGCCTTGGGACACCTACACTATGGAGCTGGATCTCCAAAAACTATTTCCTTGATCTACAACTCTGAGTAGGGTGATTAGGAGCCCTGAAGTGTGCAAAGCCCAACTGTTCCTCACAGTGTAGAAAAACCCCTCTTTAGACTAATTTACAAGCTTTTTTTTTAATACATATCATTCCCTCATTTATATCACAAACTACATGATGCTTGGCTACATCAAGCCTACCACTTTTATCAGTAAATTTAATGTATATATGTATATCAAAGTTTACTGTATTTATATATATATATAAACTGTATTTCACTGTAGAGATATTTTGTATTTGATTTTCTCTTTGACTAGAAAGAAAATTTCAGCTCAGGCATCTGCTTTATAAATGCATTAACAAATGGCAATAGCTTTGGAAGACCAAAAAACAGGAAAAGATGAGACTCGGAGGTGCCCAGTTATTCTGCTCCTCCTAAAGGTAACTTGTCTACCTGGACTTCAGCAAAGCCTTCGACACCGTCTCCCACAGCATTCTCCTGAAAAAGCTGTCAGCCCACAGCTTGGACAGGAGCACTCTGTGCTAGGTTAAGAACTGGCTGGAGGGCCGGGCCCAGAGAGTGGTGCTGAATGGGGCTGCATCCAGTTGGCGGCCGGTCACTAGTGGTGTCCCCCAGGGATCAGTGTTGGGCCCGGTTCTGTTTAATATCTTCATTGATGATTTAGATGAAGGGATTGAGTCCACCATCAGCAAATTCGCAGACGACACTAAGCTGGGGGGGAGTGTGGATCAGCTGGAAGGCAGGAGGGCTCTGCAGAGGGACCTGGACAGACTGGAGAGTTGGGCTGCTTCCAATGGGATGAGGTTCAACACGGCCAAGTGCCGGGTCCTGCACTTTGGCCACCACAACCCCATGCAGCGCTACAGACTGGGGACAGAGTGGTTGGAGAGCAGCCAGGCAGAAAGGGACCTAGGAGTCTGGATTGACAGGAAGCTGAACATGAGCCAGCAGTGTGCCCAGGTGGCCAAGAAGGCCAATGGCATCCTGGCCTGGATCAGGAACAGTGTGGCCAGCAGGTCCAAGGAAGTGATTCTGCCCCTGTACTCAGCCCTGGTGAGGCCACACCTCGAGTCCTGTGTCCAGTTCTGGGCCCCTCAGTTCAGGAAGGATATCGAGGTCCTGGAGCAGGTTCAAAGGAGGGCAACCAGGCTGGTGAAAGGACTCGAGCACAGACCCTATGAGGAGAGGCTGAGGGAGCTGGGGCTGTTCAGCCTGAAGAAGAGGCGGCTCAGGGGAGACCTCATCACTCTCTACAACTCCCTGAAAGGAGGCTGGAGCCAGGGGGGGGTTGGTCTCTTTTCCCAGACGACTTTCAACAAGACAAGAGGGCATGGTCTTAAGTTGTGCCAGGGGAGGTTTAGGTTAGATATTAGAAAGAATTTCTTTACAGAGAGGGTGATCAGACATTGGAATGGGCTGCCCAGTGAAGTGGTGGACTCTCCGTCCCTGGAGATATTTAAAAAGAGACTGGATGTGGCACTTAGTGCCATAGTCTAGCAACCGCAGCAGTGGGTCAAAGGTCTCTGAGGTCCCTTCCAACCCAGCCAGTTCTATGACTCTACATGATTCGTACTCGTCAGGCAGCGGTTGAAGAGACTGCTCATGCATCTCAGAATGGAAATAATGAAAATGAAAATAATAATAATTAAAAAACCCTCAGAAAACCCTGTCTTTATTTCCAGGGTTTAAATAGTATGGCAACAGAGACAGAAATGATTGCTTCTGCTTGCATTACACAATTCTTGGAAAATTATTCAGACACAGGTTATATCAAGAGAAACTGTACCTCACCCTACCACAGTAGCCATTTCCATCACTTTCTGGCACTGATGATAAACCAATTTTACAAGAGCTTGTAACACAATATTTGCATTACCCCACCTCACTACTACAAGAAGCATTCATTTCTCTCCTGAAAGTCAAAAAGCCAAAGCCAAATTTTACTATCCATTAACTCCAAATGATTCTGCCAGCTGAAAGACCCTAGCAAGAGTAGGTTCAGATTTACTGGGAAATTCAGAAGTATTAAAGATGTGAAAAAAAGTGAGCAATGTTTCCACACGGGTATCACTGGGGAGGTATCAGTCAAGTTTCATGGACTGCTCTGAGGGCAGGCATGACAATACTGTGAGTCAGTGGGATTTTATTGAGTTCCTCCAGGAGAACAGGCTTCTCTCCTCCAGTATTTGAAAAGACAGGTTGGAGATGTACATCTCCACCCAACTGCCCTACCACAAGCCCCTGAGAACACAGAGGTGGCTTGGTATCAGAGGTGGGAAAAAACACAGAAGTCTTCTCTCCCTCACTCTTCCCAGTTCAAAACCAAAAACCATCTCCCAGAGGCTGGGAATATCTCTAAGCTCCTAAAGGACACAACACTGCAACATGGACAAGCAGACACCCTGGCACAAGTCCCAGGCAAGGGTTGATGGGCCCCAGGAAAAGAAAGGCCCACACAATATCCATGAGAAAATGAATTTTTTGCTATCACATACGAACATATAACACTAACAGCAATAAATCAGTAATTTTCATTTAGCTTGCCAAGCTCTAGCAACTTTCACCCCTAAAAAATGTACTTCAAATCCATGTTGCCACAAAGGACAAGGGTACCATGATACATCAGCGAACCTGCACTGGGATAAGCAAACATGTTAGAGAGACTAAATTTGACATACTTTCCATAATACTTGTTTGAATTCCAGGGTAATTGGAACTGCATGTGAGTTTTTAGTATATATTGTCAAAGTTTTGGCTCAGGATAATATACAGCTGTGGCCTGGGTATAAATAATACATCCAGCATAGACTTCAGTTTTGAATGAGGAGGGGTTTGTAAAGTTTCTTCCTAGTAAGTGATTTGCAGTTCTTACATACCACATATAGGGATTTGTACTGCAGCTGCTGGAAAACTGCAAACATGGTTAATTGGAAGTTACTAACAGAAATGACACGAGGCAGACTATGGTGGCACCTTCAGAAGCATTTCAGTTTCAGACAGGGCTATCAAGATCTGCTGGAGTGAAATGCTCATAGACCAGATTTTGCAGCCTGCCTTCTGCTCACAAAGCTGCATGAAACAACCAGTGAGCCTCTTTTAAAAATATATATACTGTGAGACTGGGCTGTTACAAAACTAGCATTTTAATCAAATATTCCTTAAGTCGCTGCACCTTAAGCATAAATTCCACTTGTTTTATAATGGTAGCACAAATATTCTGAAAGATCTAACTGCTCAGCTTCCAGCTCCTAGCGAGTGAAACATTTTGGGTCACAAAAAGCATTCTTGCTAGTGAAGACTTCCCCAAGAAAAAAGTTTTAGCCCACACCGGGCATCTCACTCTGCCTTTGAGTACAGAACTGCAAACAGATTGCCATGGTTGACTTTACAAGATTGATTTCAGTCATAAAGAATGTAAATTTTGCCTCTTCATTTCTGATGATGCAAATCCATAGATGATATGAAAAGGAAGCCCACTTCTTGTAGCAATTTATGTGTGACTGCTTGAAATTCAACACAGAGATAAACAAGTGTTATCTGGGCTTCATCTAACCTCAGCCAGATTTGCTCAAAGAACTGACAATACTTCAATTTGCATTGCTGCTCCCAGTGTTTAAATCACAACAGATGATAGTCAGGAAAAGAGAAAGTTTCTATTGAATGAAGAATATATTAACTGCTCTAAGTGTACAACATGTATAGTTAACCAGCACACACATATGTGATTTTTGCAATTTATGTCCTTCAAAAGGTAACTTTACATTTATGTGTGTATTCTATGACATAAGGTACACAGAAAAGAGATTTTCTTTATTACAATAGTGCTACCCATCAGTCAAAATTTATTAACTAGCATTTCCTGACAATTCAGACAGTCAGTTTCAATTATTCATTATTTGGCATACAACAGATGTTTTTCACTTTTTTCTGACATTGTATTTTTCCTGTCTTGTCAATAGGAAGACACCTTTGCTATTCAATTTACATAATGTGTAGGCTTCTCCTGAATCATCAGTATAAGATGAAGTAGTAGGGAAGTGACTTACATGAATATCAACCACTCCTGTTTTCACTTTAGGTGACATCCCTACAGAAGCCGAAGTAAGCCCAAAATGTTGAAAAATAATACGAGAAAGGACAGGGAAAGAAAGGCAAGAGGGCAGAGTGTGACAGGAGAAACCCCTGTCAGGGCAAAAAAACAATAATTAATAAAAGGACGGATTTTCCTTGGAGCACAAACAGGTGCATGCTCACTGTTACTGTACCCACTCAGGGGGTTTCCTACAGACAATTTAAATTGGACCACAGGACACCTCTCCTGATCAGAAAAGGACAAGGAATGATATCCCAGGTCTAAGCATCTGCACAGAACAGACAACTGGAACCACAGCGGCAAAAAAAATAAAGCTAAATAGCTTTTTCCATTACTTCTCCAGAAGATATGCTGAACACCCTCATTCTTGCTCAGAATTTTTGTGGTAAGAAATATCTATAGGCACAGAAAAGGCAAGTTAAATTTTTCTGAGAGGAAAAAAATATTTTCTGCTTCTCCAGACTTATCAGAAAATCATTTCTTTAAGTAATGATAAAGCACAGTTATCCATGCTTAAATATAAAACAATAGCAAACACAAATACATCTTCACCTATGAGAGCGAGGCTCCACTTTACTGCATGACTCATTCCTGACAATGCCCAGAGAAAATCTTTATCATATTCTGTTTCTCATTTCATGAATTTTTACAGCTAATGTGTTTTCAGACAAGAATAATGTAGTGATTAGAATAGAGCTTGGTAAGAATATCTGACAATCTAATACTTATAGAATGTAATGAATTTCTCTCCTACTAGAAGAAAATAATTGATTAACAATTTTTTTTTCAAGCTTTAGATCAATTTTTACATCATTTAGCATAAAGTTTCTAGAATTAATCCACGAGAAGATGCAGATAACAAGCTTTGAAGGTAACACGATATTGATTTGTGCAACTTTCTACGCTAATTTTAGGATTTGATCACAGCTAATTTAATTCGACTAGTGTTTTTTTTACCTTTTAGATACCTACAAAACAACCTGAAGATGAAGATTCCCTTTGACAATAACCTCAGCAGTCTTCATCAGAAAATAAAACTGAGAAAACTTGTGGATTTTTGTACTCACTTGTGCACACACCCTGATGCATTTATACACACGTGGCCTTCTTCACTTCAGGTACAGCCTGTAAAAACTCAACACTGAAAGATGGAACTTTACTTTGGTCCTGTTTAACATTGTCTCATGTTGTTTTGTGTACTAAGCATTCCGTGCCAAATTAATTTCCACATTTAAAGAGGCTGAGCTGTGATTTCACACATTTGAGCTTTCACATGCCTTAGCACCCCAATTCCCAGGATTCCACAGGATGGGATGAGACTCGGACAGGGATTTGCCATAAACACAATCCCTGGTCTAGGGTAATAAGAGTCTGGCAGCCAAATTAAATCAAATCTAAAAACCATCTGTTTTAGAAACTTAAATGATTAATTTTAGGAAGATGTTCTAAAACTGAGGTTATTTTTGGCATAGCATTTATTTATAAGACATATCACTAGCAATCCAGCATTTTTCATACCAGGTTTATAACTACATTTTCCAGTTATCCATCTGGGCCCTTTTCAATTCAGTGGTTTAATTAAAACTCAATGGTATTATCAATCTGTTGCATTTTTCATTTTGATGGTTATTACATTTACAGTACAGCAGGAGAACAAATTAAAGTAAGAAGATGAATCTCATCTAAAAAATTCATTTCTGTATCTTTAGTAACTTTCTTTGTCATAATATTTTCTAGCTCCTTCACGTTTATAAAACAGTTCTAATGATCTATTTTTAATATTACAATATAGGAAAACAGAAAAAAACCAAACTATTTTTCAATAGCTTTACAGGGTATCTCATCATTTATTCCATCAGTCTGGTCAACAGATGGGCATTACACAGCAAGGCTGGGAAAAGGTCCATGATGGAGTTGATATTAGGAGTTTTCTTTTCACCTCTTCCTTTCCTGTAATTTGGCAATAAGTAGCTAAGTACATATCTAAGAGAGACAAGCAGAGAGAGATGTAGGAAAAATACCAGATTCCCCAAGGAGGAGCATGGTGAAATGAAAATAGAAATGTTGCCAGCTCCAAGTAATTTCAGTTTATAACAAGAAGAGCATGGCTGTGCCTCCAAACTGCCTGCACAGGCCTGGAGTCCTTTAAGTTACAATATCCCAATAAGTCTTAAATTTCAGGTCTTCCTTTTTCATTTCAGTTTTTACACACGGAGATAATTTCAGATGGTTCAGGGGGGTTTTAGTGGCACAAGAAAACCAGTACACACTCACCGTGCACTTATAATTTGGAAGTTAATTAAAGCAAATTTTATATGGTCAAAACGGGGAGGGGGGAGGGGAAATTTTTAAATTCCACAGCTCTCAGTAAACTTCCTAAAAAAGTAGAAACAACAGCCTCAGCTTCTCTTTTAACTCTCCTTACGGCTACTAGAGAAATAGAGACAGCTATAACTTACCTGGACAACAGAGCTGTCCAGATATGCTGCCATCAAGGTTTTCAAGGCTTTGCATGGCTTACACCACCTCCAGAAATACAAAACCCATTTTAAAAGCAGTGCTGCTTGTTTGTTTAGAAATTTCTTCTATCTCCTTTTTATAGTAGTAAAATCCCTAAAGATTCTTATTATAATCAAGAGAAGAAACATCCCTGTAGATGTCATAAAATAAAGAGACACATCAAGAGACACATGAAGAGACCCTGCACTGTGACCAAAAACCTTAAGGATTCCCTTTCCCACCTGCTTTACCTGGGCCTTGAGCAGCACTCCCAACACACTCATTTCCCCAGGAAGGTGATTCCCCTTCTCATTCCCAACCTCAAGCCTTGCACTCTGGCTCTGAAAATGGCAGACAATTTGGAGCAACATCAGTAAAAAATGATTAAACCAAGTTTTAGAGATCATTTTGCTTCTTTTGTTAGCAATTCCAGCTAAATAACAAAGAAGGGGCAGGGGAAGGGAGGGAATGTCACACATTCAGTGCCACTGAATGCTTCAGGTTTTCAAGAAACATTTCACATACTCTCTATAGAAATACCAAAACAAGGTTAACTCCAGCAGACATTAACAAAAGTACAGGAAACAAGCCTAGTTATTTTGATTAAACAGTAAGCAGAATTGTTTGCAAACACTGTGATTTTCTTTAAAACTCAGGAAAAAAGGGCACTGAATAGCAGTGGGCATAGCAGAGGTGAATGGATGTGAAATGCCAGCTCCCTGTAGAAGGTTTGTTAGGGTGCAGTGTAGGAGAATTAAGAGTGTTACAGGTAAAGAGTGTTACAGGCTTGGGCCATCCACAAGCAGGCACACACTCACCTACCTGCTCCTTTCCTTTGAATTCTTCCCTCATCTCTAGTTCTGAGGAAGCAAGGCTTGAGAAAACCCATTTCTTAACTAAGTGCAGCCTCCTGCTTCCATGGTACAGGGGACAGCACACTCCCATTTGGGAGATCTCACATAGTCCTATTACTCATTTCATAAAAGGAAAGTAAAATTAGGGAAAGTCCAGAGAACTACTGGTACCAAGAGTTATTAAGGCTTTCTTCTAAAAGGGGGAAGAAACTCAAAGGTGGCATAGAGGGAATAAAAAATGTATGCAATTTGAAAATCAGGAAGAGGAAAGGGAAAAAGGAAAAGACTATTCACCATTCCTTATACCACTATCTGCTGGTGGCAATCTTAAAACCTTACAAAAAGAGAAGGCATCATCCTGTTAGAAAGCAAGAACTGTAAGAAAATGGAATATACCAAAGGAGACAGCAAAAACAAACACACTTTTAGAATACATTAGTAGACTTAAGAAGTATCGAATTTTGGACCTTGTTGCTTTAGGATACTTGGATGCCAGATGCAGAAATTGTTTCAAAAAATACTTTAAACAGATGCTTGGAGAAATGTCCATCAGGGATCTTAAGGTTGTTTCCCTTAAGGTGCAGGCACCATCTCCAGCTCAGGGCTTCCTAAAACTTCCCACTGTCAGAAGTGAGAGGGGGATGCAAGAAAGTTTCTGTATTTGCTCTCTTCTTACCCAATTTCCCCAGATTGCCATCATGGTTAGAGCTGGGGAAAAGGACAGACTCAGTGGGACTGTGGGGGTGCTCACTGCAGCTGCTCTCATGGTCTTATTTGAGGAAGGAGGAAATCAAGGTTTGCAAAAGGTCAGTAAGAAACAGACATTACTTAATTCTCACATGTATCATCTTTTGGCCTAATATCAAAGAAAACACTACTAAGAATCATTTATTAGCCTGGCCATTGGGAAACTGTTCATTAGAAGTTGGGTCTGAATTCCTGGTGTTCATCTTTTTTTTTTTTTTTTTTTAATCAGAGCCAGTGTTTCCACAAAAAGCAGTGGTTATGCAGCTTAAGAGAGGAAAAAATATGTCACTGCTTGGTCAAATGAGATTCCAGATTAGGTGCTGATCTTGGAGACTGAAGAACAAAGAAAAACACTGTCGATCCTGGCAGGCATCAGAAGAAAACCACTAAGTTGAAAAATAGTCCCCAGCATAACAAGCAATGTCATCTATAATAGCTTTATGTCTAAGGCTTGATGTCAGGCTTTTCCTTTTACTGTCAGCAGAGGGTTCCTTTCCCCAAATAATTATAACAATTCTTTTTTTTTTAAAAAAAAAAACAAGTTTAGATAACACCCTTCTCAAAAAAACATGAAATACTAATTTTGCAGCTGATCGGTTTTGACACTCCTGGCTATCAAAACATTAAACCTTCTATGAAAAGACTGTAGTTAACTGAGAGGAGCCTCCCAGGAGGAATTCTTCAGTTGACATTCCCAATAAAGATTTCAAAAGTACCTTGGCTGTACTTATCATCCCCATCACCCCCAGGCAACGCCAACGTGAGACACGTCTTAATCCACACACAAAAAATTGTCAGTCACTTCAGCCAACTCACCTACATTTTACTTTGGAAAAATGCTGTAAAAACAAAATGCAAATTAATATTACAGATACACATAACCACTACCAGGTCTTATAGTGGGAGTACTAATTAGTTATCTTTCTGAACAAGATATCTGGAGGCATGAAAAGGGCTTGGCACTCAACTTACATTAACTTTTCCTATGAGTCAGACACCCAATTATCCTTTGTGCTGTTGAAAAATCCATCCTCATCTCTGATTTTTATCTTTCCATAAGAGCTGACATCTAACAAAACATCATTAGGTATGCAGTCAAAACAACATAACATTTAAAAAAAATTACTGGTAGTCATAGTTAATTATCTGTATAATATTTCTTTTAAAGTTCAGTAATTTGAGTCAATATTTCAGATATCTTTTCTGTATTTAACAGGTTTGAGTATTTACTAGGAGAGCATCAGCTACTGGTATTTACATCACAAAGAGTAAAAGGAAAACCACAACAAAATAGTAGAGCATACTTTACAAGTAGTTCTGACTTAATTGCAAATTTGTAATTAATAGGACTGAAGTATCTACCCATTCAAAATTGTTCTTTAAAAGGGCGATATCAGTACTCCTGAAACAACCCAAATCAAATAGAATTTTTTTACAAGAAATCTAAATGATTGCCCCCAAAGTATTTAAAGCAAAAGTTAGGCTTGTTTAAAACACAGGCTTGTTTAAAAAATGACAGAAAGAAAAAAAAATTGTTAAAAATTAATTAGAAATCATACAGAGCTCTTGGAAGTTATCACAAAATGTAAAGAAAAATATCTGAAAGATGGTTAGTGTGAATGCTAAGAATAATATGAGGTTTGAAGAATACTGGGAGCTAAAGGAATCATGCCAACACCATGGTTAAATGCCACGTGGGTCCTACTGAGGTCTTAGATAACCTCATGCCATCCCTCTTGGGTGATGAGTGCTGCATCTCCTGGCTTGAACTGGAGGCTCCAGTTTTCCCATGCTCTTGGAGGACACCCACACAGCAGGCACATGCACCTAAATAAAGCATTTCTCAAGTTTGCTGCCCACATTTCAGACCAAGCAGGCACACACATATTTCTTGCTGGGAAACCCCAGCCAGCCCAACACCAACTGATTTGTCTTGAGATATTTTTCTCTGCCCTCATTTCTGATGTGGTCCACATCACATGCACAGCGTGGCAGCATTGGCAAAATATTCTGAGCATTTTAGACCCATGCTTCCCACCAGCAATGACTGAACACAGATGCATGCTGCATCTTAGCAGGGAGGATAAACAGAAAAAAAAAAAAAATGGTAAATTTGCTACAGTTCCATAATCTGTGAAGGAAAGATCTGTTTCTGGAATATGGCAGAAATATAAACTGATATCCAGAGTAACATTTTGGCTTGAAACTGATATGTGGACTGACAGATTATATCAACTACTTCAAACAAAATACCAAAAATTTATCCATGTGATCCATCACTCTGAAATCACTGCAGACAAACTGCAGTGATTTCTACTTACCCAGAGAAAAACAGCTACTGACATGACTAAAATATTTCTTCTTCATTAAAATGAAACTAGTATACCCTCTCTTCAGGCAAGGTGCAATAAAGCAAAAGCTGCAAGTGTTTTCTCATCTGTGCCTTTATCTCTTTAAATGGAAAAGCCACTTAGAAGTAGCAGAAATGGCTGCAGCTGCAAAGGGACTGAAGATAAGTGGGGAGACGTGCAGCCACAGCTGTATCATGCTGCTTGGTACATTAAGTTATGAGGAAGGGAGTCTGTTATCCTAAGTTAAATCCATGGCTGGGATTTAAATACCATCTCCAGAAAAAGCAGTCCAAAGAGCCACTCCTAGCTCTAGTTGATCAATAGCTTTCTCTGGTAGTGGGGCCCCCAAAGCTGCCCAAAATGCTGCCTGCCCCAAAGTTGTCCCTGCTACAGAGGATGCCCATGAGCCAGCAGCCACACTGAACAGCACCAGGGGACTACTGAGACTTTTGAAACAAAGGAAGAAATCAGCTTGAAAAGTATAAAAAAAGCTTTTTTTTTTTTTTTTTTTTGACTTTTTTTTTTTTTGCTTTTTTTTTTCTTATAGCAAAGCAGACCTCATCCCAGGGAGGCAGATGGGTGCACACAGACACAGCAACCATATCTCCCATGGGAAGGGACCCTGTATAAATTGGATAAGGAGACAGACATTTGGGGGAGGGAGAGAGTGCATCTGAAGGTGGGGGGATGATTATAAATTTTTCAAAATTAGTTATAGAAAGGTGTTTATAAATTTACCCTGAGCATATTGTAGCTCATCTGGTGCAATGCTGATATCAGTCTCAAACACACAGTTCACTGGCTGCTGGTTAATTACGTCCCATTAATAAATCAATGAAGCGCTTTGATCCTGATTTGATTTATATTAGATTATTTAAGCAGCTTTTCACTGCAGCAAGCAGGCATCTTAGCATTCCCTGCCTGTCTCTCTGAAAAACTGAGAAACTTAATATGGTCCACAAAATGTTACTCTCAAGCTTAGGAAAACTCTGTACAGTGCACCAGCTGACTGCTCCCCATAAACAGCACTTGTTGTCAAAGCCAGGAATTGAGAGAAATGGGAAGAAGAGCAATCTAAGGGAAGTATTGGAAGAGTGACAATTATGTTCCTTTTTAGTGATGACCCTGAGCATGGCAAGGTGCTGACAAACATCCTCCCCACACCATCACAGCACAGTACACAACCACTCATGTCACTGCTTTTCCTCTTTTCCCAACTGATGCATAGTTCCACAGGAAGAGGAAATGATTCAGACAAGAGCAGGAACAGAATCATAGAATTTCATAGGTTGGAAAAGAGCTTTAAGATCACAGAGTCCAACTTTGTCCTAGCCCTATTGCCCTATTTCTGATGACCCAGACTTTTTTGTCAAAATGGAATGGGGCTTAGGTTAGCAGTGGGTGAGAGTGAGAAAAGAGACTGCAGCTCCTAGAAGCCTTCACACTTTTTCCTGCTACCAAAAAACTAGGTCATTAAAATCAAGCAAGACCAGGACGGCCACCTGCCTGCACTAGTTAGCAGTACCCTTCAGACAAGGCACTGAAGCCATCTGGGAGCAATCTCTTTCTGGGAAGAAGCTTCAGAGAGGAGTCTGTATGCTGGAGATGGTGGGGCCCAATCTGAAAGGAGAGAAGTCAACTGGCAAGAGAGATTCCCTGAAGGTAAATGTATTTACTCACTCCATGGCCTTTCAGCCTGATGTTAAATTTATGAGCTTTTATGTTCTGTTGTATTTTAAGCGTTCAGCTCGGAAAACCAGAGTTGTGGCATGGAATGAAAAAACCCCATAAAGTCAAAAAGCATAAAAAGAGATTTAACTGTCTCCTCAATTTCTTTCTTCTCCCTGGGATAAGTCTTTGATTCAGACTGAACAGCTCAGCTGCTCTTCAGGGCAAACAGGGGAAATAACACACCTCTTAAAACTCCTGCAAGCTCCAGGGTTATCAGCACAGCCCAATGCAAAAGCATCCCAAGCCCAGGGCTCAGAGACAGGGATGCTGTTTACTCCCTGCCCACCCCATCAGGGACTCTGCAGGCAACAGAGAAATGGTATTTCTCCAGAGTCCCTGGGCTGCTGCCATTCATAAGTGCCCACATTGGTTCAGTAGGAAGATCCATCAGCTCTATCTGATCCATCCTTCTGAGCTGCAAAGTGCTGAGCACTGATACACCACAGTGTGGTGGTGGAAATTATTCCATTTTTTAACTATCTCACACACAGAAAAAAAGCTTTTGATGAGGCCAGGCAGGTCTGCCAAACAAAATTTCTATCTAAAAATCTAAAAAATAATGAAAAAAAACCTCACACAACATACTTTATTTAGCTTCAGTTGTTCCCTTTCTGTCCAGAAGCTATGAGCTATAAATCTCTGCAGAACAGAACCCATTAACACAATCTCTAACAACCTGATACAGTGGAGCCACCAGCCAGCTGTCACCACCACACCTATTCAGGCTTTATATACTGCTCTTGGAAAAAAAGGAGACACACACTCCCTGGGTTTTTTTCTTGTATCAGAAAAATGCAAGGCTATAACATAATAATGTTTAGAAAAATTATACAAGAGCTACACTGTAGATATTTTATCTATCATCCCACCTGGTTTCTAACTCAAGGGAAATCAGTTAGCCTTAAGAAAAGACTCTGAGGTGGGTTACAATAAACTGAAAAGGAGAAAAGGAAGCTCTGAAAATTAAGCTTTAGAAGTTTATAAACTTCATCTACAAGACTCAACTTCATCCTTCTTTGCCCTCACACTTTTATCTTAAGCAGATGTGATATTTGGAGCAACTCCTTAAACCTACACCTGCAGCCATGCAGATTTTAAGCAAATGCATTTCTGCTTCATTTATGTTTGCAGAATTTAGTATATAGAGAATTTATTTTGCCTGAATTCGAGGAGAAGCCAGAAAACAGTGTCCATATTTAATTTTAATGTCACAAAGCAATATTCTCTTTCAGAGCCCTTCCCCTTCAGAGAGTTTTTCAAAACCTCTTGCCTGTCAAGAGGAGTTGGCAGCATCAAAACTTGGAAAAAGTTTTAAGCTCCAAAGTTCCATCCTTATTCTCTTTGTCACCTGCACATGGAATATAATTTAATTTGTTTTTCTTACACATGGCATGCTGCTGCCTTCATTTCTGAACAAAACCACTGAAACAGCGATTAGCCACAGGATTTTAAAAGAAAATATGAAGTAAACAGGACCGTGTATATACACCAGGTACTCATAAAATGGGATCTCTTTTTTTTTTTCCCCTATTTAATTTTTTTGCCTTCTATTGCACAAAAACCTCCCAGATGATGCAAGCTTTCTCTTGGTGCTGCATGCAGTCCACTCCAGGTCTTGTTAGAGGATGCTAAAGTTGGTGCTGAAGGGGCACTTGGCAGGCTGACTGTGAATGATGCTGGACCCAGAGCACCCCAGGTGTGTGGTGCTAACACAGTGAGGTCTGTGCTGCTGTGAAGCAAATGGGAAGCAACAGTTTGGGGCAGATTTGAATGTTCCTGGTTCTTAGGATGTCATCCAGTAAAACAGAGGCTGCCGTGAAATCTGCAGTCCTGGAGGTTGGCAGAACAGATGGAGCCTTAACCCTTAGTGGAGACTGGTTACACAGCTTCTGCATCTTAAATAATTTATATGCTCTGATCATACGGGAGCTTCAGCTGTGGAAACAGATGATGCTGAAACGAGATCTGATCCAATCTGTTCACTTGCCACTGTTCAAAAACTAAGAAAGGTGAGCAGGTCACCTGGCAGCCCATGGGCCTTAGTGGCCCTTTGGGACTTTCAGCCCCAAACACTTGTTTATCACCAGTTATTGCACTTGACACAACTCAGTGTAGGTTTGTGGTACACCACGCTTGCTTCAGCTAATCAACTTCAAGGCAATTTCTCTCTAAAACCAGGCAAAAGATTTCCTTAAATTACAGTTCAGGTGCTCTGCAGATGAGTAAAAAGTTAGGCAAGCACTGAATATGTTATTATACAAATGCCTAAGTAACAAATAGCAGCTTACTTTTAAGGTAATATATTTACAAATGGGTAACAGTGCTTCTGCAAGGGCAAAGTGGCAAAAAGGCCCCAAAGCAGGAAATCTGGGGCTGAAAGCAGCATTTGTGCTGTCTCTCAGGATGGGCAATGGCTCAGGGACACCATGAGCCCCAGTGCCAGAGCAAAGGAACCACAAAAGGGCACACATCTGCATCAACACAGAACTGCAGAGTCAGAAGGATGCAGAAGCAGCAGGTGACTGAGGTCAGCCTCAGAAATACAAATAATATCTCACTTTTAACATGCCTGTTTAGGCATGCTGGGGCAGTCTGAAAACTCCCCCAAAACCACTTAGGAGACACTTATTAAAGTAAACCAGCCCTGATTCAGCTCACTCTAATATTCCAGACTAAAAACTGCTCTATAAAAGCTGATTCCTGAACAGACCAAATATTGCTGCTCCGGGATGTCCAATGAAGAGCAGGGCAGATGGTCAGGGGTGGCAGCAGCTTCGCTCATCTGAATTTAATCCATCACCACAACTCTGTCAGAACCCTCAGTCATGTGCCCTTCGCTTACTCACTCACTGGATTCACACAAAGCATCCAAAAAAAGCCTCCTGAACAAGATGTACAGCTCATATTTACTATTCAACCCTGCCAGCATCCCTGGTTGGGTTTTTATTTTTTTAGGAAAAAAAAAAAAGGTTGGAGAAATAATTCTGCTCTTGGCTGAGAGAATTTCTGCCAGGTTTTCCATCCTAAGTGCATTTTAATCCTCTCATTGCTAAAACTTTTAAAAAAAAAACCCTGCATTTAATGAAAAAAAACCAGATGCATAACTGCTGAATGTCACCGAACTGTTAACATGTGTCATCACCAAGTTTAAATAGCAAAACTGAAAAATAGAATCATAAAATAAAAGTGAGAGCTATGACAGGGAAATAGGGTTGCCATAGAAGTCCAGTTTCCACAAGCAGAGTCTTCTGAGCAGAGGGGACCCAGATTCCCTGCTGGCACCCACAGCCCCAGGGCTGCCCTCACCCCCTTTCCCCTCCCAACCCCACAGCATCCTCCTGTCCTCCCATCACTCATCCTCACCATGTCTGCTGCAGGGTGAGACACTTCTTATTTAGATAATTCAATAGAAAGCCTTTAAATATATATATATATATATATTTATTTTTTTTTAATATCATTTCCATCGCACTGGCTACCTGAATCAAGCAGGGTCACCCAGGCTGACTCACTGAAAGTTGGGCTATGGGTGGTGGAAACCTCTACCCAAGGAAGGACACAGTTCTGCAAGCCCACACTGTCACCTCCTGCATCAACACCCCCACTAAAACAAGTTCTGAGTTATCTGAGTGACCAAGGAAGCTGCTCCAGAGAATGAGGGCACTGAGAGGAGGTGCTGCTCATACAAATGAAGAGACAGAGGAGAATTTGGGAAGCCTGACAGGGGATGCAGTCAGAGAGATCACGGGCACCACATCCTTTCACCTAGCCACATTTATGCTGCAAAATACCCACATCAACATTGTGATTCCTGTTGCAAAGAATAAAGCTGAATAAAATGATCAATGGTTTCTCCCTCTACTTTCCATGGGAAAACAAAGCGAAGAGCCTGTCTGAAGTTTCTTCCCTTCCTTAATGAAACTCTTATTGATTTTTCATCCTGGTGAATCATTGCCTTGGAGCACTTTCTTTTAGCCACAGGTTCCCACATTTAATTTCTATGTATGCTTAAGGGAAAGTTTATCAACAGAGTCTCCAGAGAGACTGTAAAAGGGGTTTATGAGAAAGTTATGAAATTTTACATATGGCATTTATCAAACTAGTTTAAAAAACAGTCAGGATAATTCATGGCATTAGCAATCACCAGTTTCTTGTACCACTCTATGCCACCTTCGTGCAGCTGCCAGTGCATAAGGACAACAGAAGTCAGGCTGAACAGATTTATGTTGATAAGCAGTAAAAATAAAAATTAAAAAAAATCACAACAGAAATTCATTCAGGCATATGGATCTTCCACACACTAATAGTTACCCAAAAATAAGCAGTGCAGAACATATGTGTGTGTCCATAGGATATCAGAACAGTTACTGGCATTAAAATGTTTGTTCAGACAAGAAGACATGAAGAAACTGTCAGGATTTGAATAAATAATTAAAATCCATCATCAACACATGAACTGACAGCTAGCTTTACCAATACCATCCAAGGCATAAAAAGAAAGAAACCTCTGATAATATATTCTTAAGCTAATATTTCTCAGCTGCTTCAGGTGCTGCATATATGGGGGAAAAAACCAAACAAAAAACCTGAAATGTTATGGACCTTTTCTCTCTCATTCATGCCAAATTGGCTAAACAGTCAACAGAGGAGCAAATTTATGGGCTAACAGATATCATCCAGGATACAGCAATTAAATTAATAATAAGAAAGGTTCATATCTAAGAAAATGTGTATCCTTTGCTAAAAATTCAGTAAATTTGAATTGTGATTAGTATTGTCTAGATGTCACTGTGACAGGTAAAAAGGATTGGCTAGATCTGGTTCCAGAACAGAGGAAAGCAAGGATCTTTCACAAAGTATCTTTTCAGCCACAGGAAAAAAAGAAAAAAAAATAAATTAGAGGCTATAAAACTTACACTTCTAGAAAAAGACTGAATCAAGTCTGTGACTTTAGCAATCAACCCCTCAGTCTACCAGTTGTCCTTGAGAGGTGAAGCAATAGGGAAGCTTAATGCAAATCTTCTTTTTCCCACTTTCTCACATGCTTGTCTTAAAGTAACCTAACCAGTAATACCTTGATGTTGATAATACAATTGCCCTTAACCATTTGCCAGATGAGCTGATGAAGGAATTAACCAGGGCTAACTACCTGGTACCAATCATTATCTGGCAGCAGTGATGGGTAACAGAGCCCCCAGCATGCTGCCCACACACCTGTGAACAGAGCAGGGCAGAGAATCCACTGCAGGTCACAAGGATCTTCTTAGGCTGAAGATCAGACTGTGAGAAGCTCAGAGTGACAAAATAAAGTGTGCCAAAGGAAGGAAAGTCCTTGCACTGCACAGGAAAAAGCCCAGGATGAAGCTGAATGAGGTTACTCACGTAGGATGCTTAGTCCCGCACAAAGAGAAGTTGCCACACCAGCACAAGCAGCAAAAAGGAGATTTTATGGACATAAGATTTTAAAATTCCTCTGTTGCTCGTGACAATTAGGTCTTCTACTCCAAAAATGTTTAAGAACTGTAAGAATTTATATTGGGATGAGAAAAGGTTACGGGAATTTTTAAACTCCCACAAAACAGCCAATAACAAAATACTGAGATGAGAGGGAAGGACATTTATAAAATTCTACATGAAGCAAACATGAAAAGGTTGCTCAGTTGCAAGATAACTGAGTAATATAACCTTTCAGAGCAGCAACAAAAAGCTATTAGACCATCCCTTGGATTGAAAATGATTGATTATCACTGCTAATATTGGAAGTGAAGTTGACTGTAATGCTTTTTATGTAATTGCTTTATTGAATGCTGCATAGCTTTATTTGGTAATATATTCAGAACACTGTGAGTTTACCATTCCTTTAGCTCCTGACACACTGAGACATGCAGACATAGAGTTACAATATATTTATTCCAATTGTTTTGTATTAAATGGCACATACTAAGGTTATCTCCTGACCTTTGAGTTAAGGTCTATGGGGAATCTGCTGCCTGCAGAACCATCTAGTAGATCTGAGTACCAGCAACTTTCCATCCTCAGCATCTGTTCACTGGTTTATTCCATAAACTGTAACAAAATACCTTAAATGGGATTTGATGCCCTGTGGGCTGTAATAATTAAATCATTTTGAGGACTCTGAAAGCTGGCTCATCTATTTAAAAAAAAATATCCATCTAGGACAAGAAGATCACAGTGAAGAAGATAAATAAGTAAAATTCAATTATATTTTTTAATATTGCAGTACATTAAAACTTTAAAATATCTATAGGCAAAGAAGGAGTTTGTTTGGTTGTTGTTTACCTCTGGGTTTATTCAAAACAGCAGCCTTAAGTATTTAAATGTAGCTGCACAGAATTCCATTTTCTCACCTGCTTTTCACTTTCCTTGATTTCTTATCCCCTGGTGTCACTCCCTACTTTTTTGGAGAGAGTCCTAGCAAAGGTCAGCAGTCACTTAGCCATCAATAAATACCCAGCATGAGAGTGACAATTTCAGGCTACCTGAGCTCCCATTACTAAACCAAGCTACATGTTTGAAAGCTCATAACAAAAAGCCTTAAGTACTTTAGAGTGTTCCAAACACAAATATAGTGCTACTTTTAAAGCAGTAAGTATGAAAAATATCAAAGGATATTTACACAAAGGTGTGTAATACCAAGCTTTATCATCTATTGCACACGTATATTGACTTAACTGAGACACACTCACTTATCTACAAAGCAAAAATTGGGGTTTTTTTTTTTTTGCAGGATCCTTGGGGCACAATAACATGACTGTCATCATTTACTCTGCCTTCCCTGTCTCTCATTTGATCCTTCTCCAAGTCTTCAAACCATTGCAGCCACGATTCTCTTTCTGCCAGTGCATCAGTGGCCTTGGTTGGATGGCAAACCAATTACACTCAGCAGACATTTAAATGCAAGCAAAAAATAATGCATAACCACAGAACAAAGGGACTACCATTTAAGAGAGATACTGAGCACTCAGAGTGGCTGCACAACCTTTCATCTCAGTCCTACACGTACAAGGATATACTCAGTTTTCTTTTTTTTTTTTTTTTTTGTTTGCACACTTTTTCATGTTTGGAGCCAGTTCTGCAACTCAGGTTTTCTCAGCGCTTTGCAGAGGAATGCAGCAGATAGAGGACTGATATTTTCTGAAGAGAAAAGTGTGATCAATACCAGTTAAAGTTTGGATAAACCCTCATTATCAGATTTCTACAACTTCAAACAAGTACATGTCGGCTGCCTGTTGAGCACAGACACAACTTCAGGGGCTCAGTGCTGACAGGGAATAAAGCTGAACTGGGGAAAACACATCTGCAGAATCACAAATTGTCACATTAACAATGGCTTAAATCAGCAGACAGCTATACTTAGGTTATGAAATATTTAATGTCAATTGAAAAATAGATGTACTGAATTAGTTTAGCTGAAAATATTGGAAGCCTGTGTAAGTTACTTATTCTAGTCATACAGCGTACACATTTAACATCCAGAGCTGCAAGAAATTTGGTGAAATTCATTTTTACTTCTGCTTGAATTCAGCATTACTTTATCAACACAAGCTAGAATATTAAGGGAATGACAATACAAAGTGTATGAAAGCATGGCTTTATGTGCACCACATTTAATAAAATAACTTCTGAAAAGTTCCTGGTGTTCCATCATCACAGCCTCCTTTTAATCCTTGTCTGTAATAACTCCTAATTCCTTACTGCATCCAGACAGCCACTCCCAAAACTATGCAAGCTCTTACACAGAATTTATTCAATGTACAGAAACATTTTTTCTACATCCAGTACCTCCACTGTGAAGATTTTCAAAACCTAGAAGAAAAGTGCTTATTTTGCTTAAAAGCAACTGGGTGGTATAAATCTAACTAATGAGTGAAAAGACCTTAAAGATGTCATAAGTACTGACTTTGTCTTCAGCAGCTTCAAACTTGTAAAATTTATGGTTATAAATGTCTTACGCAGAGAAGTAAAACTTGCCTCACACAGAGATGGATCTTTTTAAACTATTGAAATCTGAAGGTCTTTGGATCTCAGGGGTGATCAAATAAACTCCAGGGGACACCAAGCAGTGAAGAAGTTCAGACGACAACAAAATGAACACCAGATGTCCCCTTGCCCTGTATTTAATGACATGGCTGGCACCACAAGCCCTGTTCCAGACTTTTGTTGACCTATTCAATGGCTTAAACAGTATAACGTCCTGATAAGGACTTATTTAAGTACCTACCCTACACATTTAAACTTTTAAGTATACTGCAAATGTAATACTTTAAATGTCGGGATTTTTCATCAAGTTGTAAGATGTGAAATACTCTTGCATATAAAGCTTAGGAACACTTTTAAAGTTGCTGTTTACTATGCCAGGGAATATGAATCCTTTCATTACCACTCTATTCTGTGTAGGGTACAAAAATGGCTCTGAACTTGTTCACAGTGAGTTGGGCTGTGCTGGTGGTACCAGCCCTTTCTCCAAGTCTTTGAAAACTTGAAGACGCTGCTTTATAAAGAGACCAAAAAAGCTTTTAAAACCAGATCCTGTGGAATCTAGCAAGGGGAATGAAAAATACACATCACTGAGCAGGCAAAACCAAGCAGCAAATATATCTGCTTCAGAGAAATAATGTTGGTTTACTGGTACTTTCCCCAGGTTGTGCAAATGCTGGATGGCCACGATGTGGGCTCTGTGTTTGAGGCATTGAGCTGGCTCCTCTTTGAACATATGCCCTTTCAAGTGAAATTAATCACTCTCTTTATCACTCCTGCAGCATCTGGAGCCATAATCATTACCCAACTGCTGAGAAAGAAATGAAACCATGAATCGCACGGGGAGTAAGGCTTATGCGTTCAGAGCTGGGAAGTTTTTATTAAGTTCACATTTGAAAAGTGATTTTTCATGGCTAGCCTTCCAGGACACGCCACACAAAAGCTGGAGATTTGTCAGCAACTGTCTACAACTCATCCCCAGCATATAGAACCAATATATTTAGAACCTCTGTAATGAGTTTTTAACATGCTTTTCCAAATTTAGCTCTCTAATCCCAAATCGCTGCTACACGCGAGTAGCACACGGAGAGACATTTTCCCGTAAGTTTTAAAAGGTCTCTAGAAGGAACTCCAGAAGTATGCACAGGGCTGGACACCAGACAAAAGTAAGCACCAGATCCTGCCTCTGGATTCACACACCACACTCCTACTCATCTCAGCGGGAATTCTCTGTGCAAACTGAAGTCTATATATTCAAACCCACTAAATATAATGAAATGCCCATTTAACGTAGCAATTAGTTAAGGGTGATTAAAATAAACCATGGGAATTGCCAATAATCTGGATTACCAGGAAATATCTCTCACCCCTTCCAACTTCTCTGTTTCTTGTTCCTGGCTTTTGATTTGAATTAATTTTTTTAAGAAAAAAAAAAAGCTTTTCTAGGGTATTAGTGGGCAGACTATCCAAAACTGAAGTCCCTAGAGAAAGAGTCAGCTGTATTGTTTTCATACTGAAAGTAACAAATGCATTTTAAGGATTTATAATATAATTTTGTGTATTTTCACAATAAAAAACAACACAATCCACAACAAAAAAATTCTGCTTTACACAAGAGCTGAATGAGGAAGTGATTATCCCTATGTACTGAAATCGTTCAATTAAATGGTGAAGTGAAACTCTTATTCTAACTAACTTAAGCCATAATTTATTTAAAAAAAAAAAAAAAAAAAAAAAAGCCAAAACCTGTAGGGTTCTGAACAAGGGCAGCAGAATAATTAAGCCCAGAACTCCACTGAAACAGCCTGAAAATGCGATCACCCACTCTTAATGCTCTGCCTATACATAACAACAGAAATCCTTCCAACAGCTGCATTCAATTAAAAAAATATTAACCCCAAGGAAAACGTACAAAAACGTCTCCATCTGTTTTTCTTGCCACTCACTGTGCTTCTTTCATGAGTGAAATATGTACAACAATACAATCCCACAAAGTTGAATGAAAAGTGCCACAATTCCAGTAATAAGCTATCTTTTCTTTTTTTTTTCTAAACAAACAGTTTAAGAGAAACCACTTTTGCAGATTTTCCCCTGTGACCTGCAGCTCTGTTCCCATAGTAACTGTTGAGGAAAGAAAAGGATAAGACTCCTAACTTATACTTTTCCCAATACCAACAAAAACCAGGAAAAAAGCACCTTGTTCTCAAAAACTATTATTCTCAGGAAGGGAAGAAGGACATTAAAAGATTAGTGTGAATCCCCTGTGTAATCCAGTTTAAACCACCACCTAGTGAACATTTGATGTCGCTTAGACAAAGATATTTGTTCAAGTGTGGAGCCTTTTTGGAAAAGAACTATTGAAATAGTTTTGCAAGTCCAACAGTAACAAATTACCAGGCACGTGCTGGAAAAGCTCACAGCAGAACTCACAAGCAGAGCCCATGCTCTACAGCCATCCCATTTCCATGGAGGAACCAGAACCTGCCTGTTATCTCTAAGCAAATAAAGTGTTAATTTCACATATTTTAAGTGTCATCTCAGTTCCTCCTTTGCCTTTTTTTATTTGGCTGTAGTGTGTTCTTCTAGGAAGGAAAATCAAAGCCAGCGATTCTTTCTTTAAGCAGTGCCACCTAAAACCTCCCACTGGTGACTTAAAAGTCTCTCCAGGAAAGAAGAGCTAATAAGAACATACCAGGTTTTACAGTTATGGAAAAAGGGCATGAGGTTCAAGCATTTCTGCATCTCTGAGTATGCTTCCAAAACCTCCACAAATAATTCTGATGTATCCAACACTGGATGACTCTCTGGGCCAACAGAGCCATATCCCCCACTCTGAGATTTTCATAAGCCCTGTGGATGAACTAAAAATCCAGAAGTTACAGTGGACAGGACCCAGGTGGACAGGCAATAGGCTGCTGTGCACACCTATCCAACACAGCAGCAGAGGTCCAGAATAGCTTGGTGTCCTTAATTCACCATTAAATTAATTTTTATAACTCTTTTGGTAGTTGCTCCTAAAGAATAGTCTGGCTCAACTACAGAAGTATAACGTGATCATCAATAAAATTAAAAGGGAAAGTTAAAATAAATAAGGGCTCATCATTCTAGAACAATGTTTCAATCATCAAGTTGATGACAGCAATCTGACCAGTCACAGAATGGAACTCAATAGAGGTTTTTTATTGCTGCTGTTGATATGACAAGATTGGAATTTATAACTCAAGAGAGCCACTGCAGTCCTAAACTCTCAGTATAGTGAACAACCTTCAAATCATTAAAAATTTTATTAAATCAAGGCTGAATTTTCAGTATAGAGTTTCAATATTTAAAATTCCATCCATCAAGATGGCGTAAGAACAACCTGCAATTAGAATAGTTGCCTCAAAGTAAGTTTAGAAGTGTCAGACAGTCCCAAGAAATATCCTAAAATTTCCAGATACCACACAGAGACATTTGCACATCATTCATGAATTGTCTTATTGAATTTAAAAAAAAATTAAAAAAACAAAACAAAAAGACTATTTAATGTGGAGTAGATTCTCATTCTTCACCTTGCAGAGCTTTTTGAAAAATACTACTTGTTGCACAGATAACTTTGAATGTTTTTACAGAAGGTTTGAGGTCTATTGTCCTTTGAAGATCTGGACTCCTTTAAACATTTGGTTTATGTAGGTAAAAGTGGGTCTTTAGGATGCAAGGTCAAAGTTACTTCCATACCAGCACTGGGCCTTCCTGAAATTAAGATCTTGAGACAGGGTATTTTATGGCAGTATTATCTGAGAACAAAAGACCTTTTTCATCTTAGCCCTAGTTGGGTCACCCACACTCACAACAGTTCAAAAGTTCCTCCACATTAGAAGTTGTTCTCTGAAAAGTTCATTCCATACCCTTTCTATCACAGATTGTTTCGGGGGGGAAAAAAAAAAAGAAAAAAACCAAAAACTAATGATCAAAACCCATTTTCTAACCCTAGTTTAAGAAAGACTTTCAAATCTGGGTATTAATTCTGAACTAACGGGTTTTTGTGTTCACCTGGGGCAAGAAAACTTCTGGCTCACCCCACCCAGCTCTCAGAAGGCCACAAACAGCAGCAGATTAATGGTTCCTTCCTCAGGTAATATCTCTCTGCTGTGATCAGCTGTATTACAAGGCCATTTCCCAGCCTGATACCTCACTTTCAGTGCTCTTCCCTTCATAACAGGGCCCATGCTCCTGCTGGGCTAAATTTTTTTTTTTTTTTTGGAGAGAATTACAGATGGAGAACTCACTGCGACATCACATCTGGGTTTCTAATAGTCTACTTCCTCCCTTCTGCAGCACACAGAAAATTACTTACATGCAAAATAGCTTCTTACCAAAATTAGAAAACTGTTTTCCTAAAAAATCAGAACATTTTCACCCTAGAAAAATATGGGGGGGGTTGGTTTGGTTTCTTTTTAAAAGTTTCCTTACTGAAAAAAAAGCCACATCACTGCTTCAGCTACAACAGCCACCTTTCTGGGATATGTCCCTTATCCCTATTATTTCTGTTAGGATTTGGGGGAAAATAGCACATGGATGGTTCTTGAGGCTTATGAAGGTTTTATGGAGGAGCTGAAGACAGCAGTGATGGTGAGTCTGCAACCTACCCATGTAGCAACTGTGGGCATCCCTGGGAATAGTTCAATTTCCAGCAGTTTTAATCCTAATTATCAGCCCTTCTCCTGTAAAGCACCCAAAATATTTCCTTTGTTGCACGTACTTTCAATTTAATTTAGACTTTAGAACTAAATTTTAAAGTTTCACCAAAAAAATAAACCAACTAGAATCATGCTTTGGATTCATGTGTATATATTCATATTCTACCTACAGTTTCAAAAGCTGGAATGGCCATCATTAAAACAGAGTCATATTTGCATCAGAGAAAATCCAGACATTTTTAGGATCATTTGGGAGTTGAGAAAAATCAACATGGTGAAATATGCAAATTGCTAATTGGTTATTGCATTAAACACTATTAATTTACAAGGATTTAGATCCAATTAAATTTTCCCAAGATTCTATAACTAGAACTGCTTTGTTAGTTAGCAAGTGTTAGAAAATTATTCCACTGTTTGAGGCTGCTGAGTAATTTAACTGGTATAATTATTGCTTTCATGTTTAGGCTGGTGGTCACAAAATAAGTACGCAACAAGAACTGTCTTGAAACCAAAAGATGCAGTGTTCAGATATTTAGACATTAATACATCACGTCTAGAAACCAAAAGGCAAAAATAAATGGGTTTCAGACAGTTCAGAAATAAGAAAAATGCAAAGCCCTTCAACTAGCTGAGGGAAGAGTTTGTATAACCTACCTCACACTGCCAAGTTCTTAAATTTTAGAAATAGAGAGCCTGGGGTTTATTTGTAAACACAATGATTTCAATACTACTGCTTTCACCTTTACCAGGACCATCAAGCCCAGTATGAAAATGCCTGAGTCTTCATTGGATACAGCCAAGGAGTCAGCTGAAAAAGCCCACTTATAAACTTCAGTGCTGGCATGATGGTTTCCCCCCTCTCCCATCCATATTAAGGATGCAACTCTGGATCTCTCTATGCGTCAGGAAAATTTATTTTAGTACCTAAAAACACATTCAGAATGGACTTGCTCAGTTCTGACATTAAAGCTACTTCATTTTGGGCTCACTGTACTGTGCTTTTATTTAATTTTTTCTTTTTTTTTTTAATTGGCCACAGAAATTCTCAAACTATGGGCTGATTTTTTTAATTACTATTATAACACAAGCCACAGATCTCATCGGGCCAAGATATCCATGACCTACACCTCAAAGCTATTGTATTATTATAACATCATGCAGCAGCAGGTTACTCTAACCCCACTTCCTCTCTGGATCCACCTACTCCATTCAAGTTACCATCTCTCTCTTCCCAAAACATTTCCCTGTAAATTTTGAAAGCAAGACACACCTTTCTGGTTAACTGTACCTGAAAAATCATTTCGAACACAATGCAAAAAGTGGACATAAATGTACACCACATATGCCACCCTCATAGCAAACTGCTATTTACTGTTCATTTTAAGGTCACTGCAATTTTATTTTGATATCCGTGCTTCCACATGAGTCAAATTAAATCTGCAATATAAACAGAACTACCGAAAGAAAGCCATTAGCTTATTTTCTGTGCCTTGACACTGCAAAAGACATTCACTTCCTTTTTAAAAAGATTTTTGCTCCAAAAAAATAACAATTCAACCTACTGAAACCTCAACTCATTTTGTTATTTAGTAGGACAAAAGCAAAAGACAAAGATTCAGGATTTAGAAATGCTGCTCCTTCACTACTATAGCAGAGAAAGACCTGCCTTGGCAAACAAGACTTTGTTTCTTAGCAAAACAACATATTTTCTGTGAACATACTATTTGTTTCAACCTAGAACTAAGTATCTCAGGTTTAGGTTTAACTTTTATTGCATTTTGAACAAAATGTTCCAATTAAAAAAATGAAAATTTTGTTTGCAAATATAAAAACATTTAACTCGAGTGGGGGGAAAAAAAAAAAATCTTCATTTTTGCCAGACAGGATCATTCATGTGATGCAAACTCCCAGGTTATTTTCACCCAGAAAACATTAACTCAAAATTATTTTCCACCTTTAGTCACTACCTAAACTGAGAAAGTGGATGAAAATACCATTAGGATTTAAGGTTTTTAAAAGAACTCTCGAGAGCTCAGATATTTCTAATTCACTCTGAGAGTCCAAAAAACTGACAATTTTCTGTTGTATGAGGAGCTCATCACAGGGCTTGGGAGCCCAGCAGCCCGCATCCATGCAAGCCTGTGTACCAACCTTTTTTAGTTCTAAATACATCTGTCTCAGATGCCTTTGAAGCATCAATAACTCTTTATAGTCAGCTGGAATCATCAAGTAAAATTAATTTTTTATGACTTCCAATGCACGTCCCTGAAGACCGACACTACAATATGCTTCAGATCTGAAGAGAAGACAGCACTGAAGGGTCTAATTTGTCTTAAGAAAACAACTCTACCTTTCAAGGCCTGTTCAAAAAAGTCACATAACTAACAGTGAAGTGGAAAAAGACAGTTTATGCTGTCGTTTATTCCTCTTCATTTTACATGCATGACATTGTGGAGAAAAAAAAAGGTCTTTAGAAATACAGCATCAGATTGTACTTAACCAACACGTCCCCAGCCCAGCGGCCAGGATGAGAAGCTACCAGGACAGGAGCCCTCCCAGAATTATGGTTTCCATATTCAGGTAATTCAGTCTCTTACCTTCTATAGAAGCACAATTAAAAAAAAAAAAACAAAAAAAAAAAAAAAACCAAAACAAACAAAAAAAAACAACCGAAACAGCAAAGAACCTTTCTGAAAAACAGGGGGAAATAATTTTTCCATCAAATTTAATCGCTCAGTTGCTCAGATACAAAAGGCCAAACCTCAAAGAGATCCTGGACATGAAACCCCTGGTTAAGTCATACATTTTTTTTCAGTAAGTACTTTGAGTAAACATTTCCCAAATTTTCCAATCTTTCCACTTCACTGAATATCCTTTGTTGTTGTGCTGTGCTACAAAATTAGCATCCAATGTTTCACTCTTTATGTTATGCATTTGTACCACACCATTTCTTAGTTGCCTTCCCCCTCTCACTGTTATAAATGTCTCTTCCCAAATTTTTGAAACGTTGTGTGTGCCCAATCTTGAGCATTCAACCAGTGCATGTGTCTGACTGATAGACAGAAATAATTCACTAAATGTACCAACGAAATGTTAAGCATGAATAAGATCAGCCATGAGTATGGACTTCTGGCTCAGCTCATCCTGAAAGACACTGATGTGCCCTTTCCATTTAAACACCAAAAAAAAAGAAAATTATTAAATGTTTCAAATGAAGCAACATTAAGTTGATGATATTAGGATCCAATAGGAATTTTACTACTGGATAAAAGCATTCAGGAGTAAAGAATTACACTCCAGGGTCACTCTTGTACATAACTGCAACAGGCGTGAAGATTAGTAATTTAAAATAGCAATTAAATCCCCCTATTTTTCAGTTATTAAAAAGAATTTGAAGACATTATCAGACTTTTTTAAGTTATTATTGAGTTAAAACAGAATGAAGAAAAAGCAATCACTGCATCTTCAAATGCAGTAGATAAACCAACATATCTTTTTCCTACCTGTTTTCCAGATAAACTGATGACCTCTCCTGGCTTCCAGATCAGTTGTTTGCAACATTAAGAGAACAAACAAAAGGAAGGACTTTCCCAGGCTCTGCCATGCCCAGTGAGGAGAAACCCAGTTCTGTTGTAGAAGCATAATTCAGATAATTCAGTCTCTTGTCTTCTTTGGTCCTAGAATTAACCAATAAATCAATAAATCAATCAACAGAAGCTTGCTAAATGACTTAAAACACCAAAACAACAGGCTCAGCCTAAGGGCAACCTGATGGCCACTGTACATTTCATAGTCCCTGTGTGCCAGACTGGTTGAGAACAAGTCTGTTATGGAGGCTTCACTCAAAGAGAAAGAGAGGGAAAAAATATGAGGGGAGAGAGAGAAAGGAGAAAGCCAGGTCCCAGAGGACCTGCAGGCCCATCCTGGAAAGGCAGCCATCTAAATGCTTTTAGCAGGTTTTCGAAAAGAAATCTACCAGTGCAAATAAATGGTGAGCAATTCGATAATGGTCTGTGATGTGTGCAGCCTTTTCTCTATTTGTCTTCAGCATGAATATTACCATTCTCTAGGCAGACTGAGCCAAAGCTGAGAATGGATTCCAGGTGTAAAATTCAGCTCTGAATACAGAACTCAAGATCCCTGAAAACTGAAAATACCAGACGAGGAAGCGTTTTACATCCATGCACAAAAGCAACAGGAGAAGCAGGGGCTGCTGCTTAACAGTGCATGAGGAACCAGCCTGACAGAGAAAACTTACACATTATTCTGGCATTCCTCTGGAATCTGGAACCTGCATTTAAGTCCCTGATCTTTGAGCTCAACCAGCAACCAGTTACTCTGGAGAGGTCTCTCTCCAACTAAGGCATTTTAATTAGGCACTCCAGCACTTCAGACAAATACCAGTCATGTTGTGATCGTGACAGGAATGGATCAAGTCCTCTTACTGGAGGAGTTTTACACCATACAGCTCATTAAAACCATCACTGTGTGGCACTGGAAGGCAGGAGGAATGTCTCTCTGGGTCTCCCATGAGAAGCAGGAGTCTGACTTCTAAATGCTCCCTGCAGTGAATGTTCACACTGTTTATATACACTGGAAAAGCTCCAAAACAAGAGACATTAAGAAAGTCATACAAGAAAATAACATTTTAGAACTTCTGATTCAACCCAATAATTCAAATCTCTGCTTCTCTCATCCCCAGGGTAGACCAACCTGCCACTTATCCAGGGAGATTTTACATTAATTTCAAGCTATTGTGGATTCATCCACATTCAAGAGGAAACAGTTTTGAAGTCACAAAACCCATCCATGGTATGTGACACACCAAACAAGAGTGAGTTTCTGATGTAAATTGGCATGTTAATTTTTTTTGTAATAACTGAAGTATTTATGGCATGTTAAAATTCTTGATGCAGTTGTACTTATTAGTGATTAATCCTACTTTTATAGGCAAAAACCATAACATCCATATTAGTTTAAGGAGAGTTATAACACCTGTCTTCAAGACTTATCCTTATTGGCATAATCTTGATGATTTTCATTAAAATTATCAGTTATTAGAAGGTTAGACCAAAAAATTCCATTATATTCCTAACCTTATGAAAAGCAACATTGTCATAATACATAATACACAGCATCAGTCTTGATAAGAAACTGAAGATAAACCTGAAAATCACACATAATGAATATAGAGCAAAACTTTTAATTTCAAGCTGTATTTAAATTACTTTGAAACACTTTCTATCATGATAAATTAATGCAATTACATATAATCAGATATCGATTAAGTAGAGTGGAAGATAAAATGTTTTATCTGTTATCGGGTTTAATCCATTCTGGCATTTCAGAGGAGCAGGATTTCAGGTAAGACCTGAAAACCCAGCAAGCTGACCAGCAGAGTAATGCAGACAAGGAACCAGATTTATTGCTTTGCTCATGTCTTCCAGGTTAATTTAATTCAGAATTCACATTTCTGTCAGAACATAACTCCCAACACCTGGATAATGTAACACAGAATACAAGTGGCCTCACATGAAGCACAAGCTCAGAAATCTTAAGCATCCTTCAGAATGAGACACACAGGACCTCGTTCCTCACCAATATAAAAAAAAGCACAGTAGGGAAGTTTTTTGGGGAAAAAATGGGTCCCTCAGGTATAATGTAATAAATTTTTGCCTGTCTAGGTGGCTGCTCACCTCACACAGAAGAGCTGAGGAGGAACAACTTGCCCAGTGTCTTCAGCATTGCAGTTACCATCTGTGACAGGCAGAAAACAGAGTCACCAACTTTCTGTCAAGGGAAAGGGGAGGAATTAGTGACATTGGCTCCAACACTTCACACCCAAAAATGCAAAACAAGCAAAGGAATTACTCAGATGCTCAGATAGAAGTGTTGGAGAGGAGCCAGCATATCCAGAGCTGCACAAACAATGCTCATCAGAATTGTGGGGCAGCTCTCCAGGTTCAGAAAGAATGCTGGAAAAACAACACACCTTAAGCCCTTGATAACAGATGATAAAGATGCTGAGCTTGTTAATGAAGCACCAGTAGTGCTCATCAGCTCACCACACTGCCTTCATCTCAGCATTCAAAGGGTCAGTAAACAGCAATAAATCCCTGGGAGAAGCAGCCTCCTGCCCAAAACAAGAGGTTTCACATATGTTCATTCCTTGGGCAGGACTACAAAGATAACTGCTGCTGCTCCCCATGGAGCAAGAACAGAGATGACATTAAGTCAGAAAAAATAGAAATAAATTGGACACCATGAGACTGATTCTAATCTCACCCACCCCAGCCGAGCTCAATGGAGTCCACTGATTTACACCACAGCAAAGCACAATAAAAATTTGTCTGTGTGTCTGGGTTTGTACAACACAATTTGGAACAGTGGCTGTTCTGTCCAGATACGATAAAAAATTATTGCACAGGCAACATATGCTTTTTCCAGAAACATGAATAAATTACATTACGAAGGTCACCAACACATCAAATTTAGTTATAGTATATCTCAGCTCCCAGTGTGTCAACATGGCTAGCTGTAAACTGGCAAATAGGGAGGAAAAGCAGAGAAAAAACAATAAAACTTAATTTTAAAAAATTTACTTCACCAAGACTAGTCATGGTTAAATTCGTGGAATTGCTTAAATATGTTCAAGATGTGTGTTTCACTCTGAAAAACATCTTGCTTTCACAAAACTGATTAAATGGATCTGTTCAACAGCCTAATAGAGCTCTAGCCAATTAATATTCTGCACTAATAGATTCTCATGAAATAAAATAATGAGGTGTTGTTTTTGCATATTTGAAGGATTAGTCACAAGCATGCTTTTAATTTTGTTTGGTTTGCATGGAATCTTGCTCAGGAAAAAGAGGATATCATACATTATCTGTAATGGCTGGGAATACACAACCAGCCTTGAAAAGGCCACATGAAAATTTTCTAATGATCATTACAATGCATTTACATTATCTAATCCACTGCTAATTATCTTAATGACAGGATTGAATAAAACTAATTTAAATAACAGACTTACTTTAGAAACCTGCATTTCTGCTGAAAACACAGTATTAGATATAGTGTCCAAATATTACAAATAAATAAATATGCCTACAGATGACAAATAAATATCTTATTTCAGAGTGTTCAAAACTTAATTTCATTTCCAATGTCACTGAAATATCCAGCAGCTAAATCCTGATCTAATTGCTGCTTAGCCCAGGAAGATAAAAAGGCTCCGGGAAGCTTTTCCCTTTCTCCAGCCACTGCTCAGCTATCCAGGAGCTAAAGATGAGAATCAGATGTTTCCAAGTGACAGGCACCAGGTTAGTCCAAGACACATCAGAGTCTCCAAAGCATCCAACACTGCAATACAAAAGATTGATGGTCCAGTTTTGACTCCCCACTCCATAAATATTGCGCAGTAGAGAAGGGACCCCTTGGTCCTTCTGTGAGTTTCCATGGAACAAGAGGTTTCTTCAGTCATTCTGCATCATTTCTGTGGTTTAAGAGGGTTCAATCTAGCTCTGTTCCAACATGGAATTACACAGTATTTATTACTAAACTTAGAAAAAGATCAACTTAAACCGGCCTAAACCTGAGACATACTTTCAGCCTTTCCACATATCAGTTCCCCCTGAGTTCACTGAGAGTTCTGACCTTCCCTCCCCAGGTAAATCTTCCCAGGTAAATCTAGCAAGGACATCTGGGAGCACCATCCACTTAAAATACGTGAGGCAATTAGAATAATCCCAAACACTTTCAATAGCAACAAAATAATGCGATTGCAGACCATATGCATGGCTATAAATTGTTTGGCAGGTGTCTAGCACAAAGATAAGCATTATTAACCATGAATAAATTTTCTTAACACAAGCATAAGCAGTAATTATGCAATTATTTGCCAGCTACACACAGCTCTAAGCCATTCATTGTGATATTCCAAGATAATATGGATGTTCATAGTGTACTCTTTATCCTCAGAGATACCAGTATAATCTTCCCTGCCTGCTGCAAAAGCTGTTACCCAAAAAAAAAAAAAAATAATTCTATTCAGTCCCCAGCCAGAAGAATGCCTGGCTTGTAACAGCAAAGGCTGATCACCACAGACATGCAGTGCAGACCCTCCCTGGGGACATATTCCCAAAAAAATCGTTAATACTACCGCTACAGGTACTGAGTGTAACAAAATGTAAGTGTGTGCACAGTCACCTCCATCAAACTAGGAGCAGACACTCAGGTACAGGTGCAGATGTGCTCATGGCACGGGTGTCACATATACTGCCCAGCTTTTTATTTCATGAACACAGCCACACTAAATTGCTTTTACACCCATACGGAAAACAAACACTACATCTCTTTCCACTGACACGTGCGGAAGAAGACAGTCTTTTGGGGGCACCCCAAATTCATTCCAGCTCCAGCTGCAGAGACAGCCTGTGCAAAAAGTCATAGTCACACTCTGGCGCTGACACTCGATTCCACAAGCACCCCCCTTAATTTCAGCAGAGTGACTTTGCATATATGAGAAGAGTAGTTTGATTTCCTACACCTCTACTTTTTCATGTCCAAACATCAGCTAAGAATAATTACTCTTCTTCCAGAGGCATTTTAGAAAACCCTGGATTAAAAACTCAGAGTGTGAACGAGCTACATTTATACCTCAGGTTGACAACTCATCAGGAACCAAAACATGAAGTTTCACAGTTCTTTGGTAATTTACTACAATAACTGTAAGGGTAAATAACCCTGAAAGAACATCTGGTCTTATCACATCTGCATACAGGAAACTCTAAATTTCCATCTAAACCAGCCTGCTCTGGACTGGGAAAACCCAAGCCTGCACAACCTCCAGAATGGCAAAGTTGAACATAAATTCACCTTGGCCCATTTTCATGTATAAATCTTAACTTTCCTCAATACACAGGTGATCTCTATATTCTATATACAGGTGCTATTCTATATTCTATATTGGTGATCTCTATATTCAAATTGTAAGAATCTGTTTAGTTTTTTGGTTGTTTGTTGTTTTTTGTTTTTTTTTAGTATTTTTTGTTTATTTTCTCAAAGCAATGGAAGATCCTGGGCATTAAAAGCAGGAACACAAAACAACTGTACCGCCAATGAGTTACTTCATACCTTCCATCGATTTGTTTGGGGTGAAAACCATGAATCCTAAGTTTTCCCACCTTAGTTTTTGTACATCCTAAAAATGTAACAAAAGCAGTTTTGAATTTCGAAGTTTATAATTAAACTCAGCTAAGTGGATTATAATAAAAGATGTTCCAGCAAGGGAGCTCAAAGTGATACATTATGACTGCATTAAAGCAAACACCAGAGAATACACTTTCCATCAGTAAAAAAAGTATAATTAAAACGCTGATAGAGCAGAACAGTTCTGTGAAACGATGCTGCTGCTGCATCTCCTTCAATCTTAAGAGCTTCCAATGGACTCTGTGGGAACACAGTTGCCTTTCAAGAATAAAAAGTCTGTATGATTTCAGACCTTTCCAAAGAACCCAGTTCAGAAGATCAGTTAAGTGTAGCTGAAGCAAAACTTGCTTTGTTTGCACATGCACATGTGGAGCTCCAACCCTGCCAGGAGAGCCAGGAGATTTCAAAGTCAAGGATTCAGAAGTTAGTGAAAGGCACCCTGCAGGTAAGGAATATCAGGACAATTTTATTTTTAAACCTCTACAGCCCCCATGCCCCTCAAGCAGGGAGGAAAGACATTCAAGAACCAGAGTACTCCAACATTTCCAAAAATCCTTCAGTGCCTGACTCAGTATGTAAGTTCCCAAAGGTTACCCAAATCTTGGACTCCCCAGTGGTATTTAACTGCCATGAACATTTTGGTGCTCTTGGTATTATGTCTTAACACTCAAAATAGGCTCATTTACCTTCACAAATGTTCTTCAAGCTGCTATCATACTCCTCGCAGCAGGAACAAGCACAGAGCAATTAAGATCAAAATGCTCAAGACTGTCAATAGGTTTCTCTTGTGAACTCAGGCATTGATTTCTTTGGTTTTTTTCTGAGCAGCGGAACACAGAAAGTGTCCAATAACTTTTAAGTAACCTTTTCACACTGCTTGTGCACTTTTCTATGTTTATTCAAATACAAGGCAGGCTGCAGCAGTTCTAACCAAATATCTGCAAAGTCCCAGACACTGCCTCTGACAGGAGGATACCAAACACCCAGGGTGCAGCACAAGAACAGAGTATGTGTAAATAGTACTTTCACGCCCTGAACCTACATAAAATTGAGGTGTTTTTATGGGTTTTATGTGTATAACCTATACCTGGATGCTGTCTCATGGCAGGTTTTTTGGTCAGCACAGCAAAACACAACTCAGAATAAGCTCAGTTCTGCTTTCTCACTATAGCACATCCTGTCCGTGACAGCAAAACTTTATAGCTTTGAGGGGAATAAAGTTTCTTTTTGTTTATTTTTCAATGGTTAGAGAAAACTTTGAGTCCATTATCACTATACTACTCGACTGTAGCTTTTATCATTGGCACTGGATGAACTAAAAGTCCTTTCAAGCTCAGCTATATCTAAGAATTGCCGTCACAGTTGCATAGATCTTGGATTACTGTTAAATTGCAATTAAGCAGACAAAGGGGAAGGGAGCTGGCACTGCTTCCCAAGCCATTTCAGTAAATGCTATTGCAAGTTGTTCAAAGAGGATTACTCTCACTTCACTGACAAAACGCTGCACATAATGCACATTTAGCAGTTTAATACCATTTGAAAACCAGTATTTGAAATGATTTTCCTACAAAAGGCAAACCTGGAAATCAGACTCAGGACAAGCTCCCCACTCTGCCAGTTTGACCACTCACAATGAAGACAACAGAAAACCTCAAAGTCACCAATTACAAGGCAGCAAAGTTTCAAAAAAAAAGCAAAAGTCACCTCATAACCCCTGCTGCAGGAACAACAGCAGATTTTTCTAGCATTCCCATTAAAGTTCACCGAAATTAAATTGCTTTACTGCAGTGATTTTCTTCTGCATTTTGATACTACTTTATATTATTTGACACTAACACAGCATTGCGGGCTGTGGGTCAGTGTTTTTTTTTCGTCCTCCCTGGAACGTGGCCACCACACAGTTTATCAATCTTAAACACAAGGTCAAAGTAATACAATCAAGTACCACCAAGCATATGAACTCAGCAAAGACTTAGGTTCTGCTTAGCAGGGGAAGGACCATCTGCTTCCTTGCCACAGGACTAGAGGAGCTGAAGCATATCTTCAACTGAAATTGATATATTCTACACATTTTATTCTATGAAAAATCAGAGCAGCTGCCTGAATGCACACACCCAAGCATCTGACCAAACAAATTAACTACAGATAGACAGGAAAATGTTACAGTTTTAACCCCTCATTTATTTCCAGAGACAACACACATTGGGTTCAGTTTTGAGCCTCTAGATATTGGTGAGTATGGCTAAAACATCCCTGCTTTTGTACAAAGATGCTGAGGCCAATTTCAATACTTTTTGAATGCATAAAGTGCTCTTTCTGCTGTAACACTCGCATTAAGATTATTTTTTTTCCACAATATTTGTACCTCTGTTTGTATCTATTTGTTACTACGTTGTCTTTTTGTTACCTGGCTTTAGTCTATACCAGATAAGCCAATATGAAGGGACACAGAGATGCACAAGATAAATTCCATCTCAAAAAACTCATTTCCAAAGTGCTGAAATAAACATTTACTCCAATGAATCCTCTGCCATCAGCTGTTTAATTCAGCCCACTAAGGTACAAATTGGTAGGAAAGGGGAGGATATGGAGCACAACACAATGCAAACAATAAACTGACCACTGCAAAAAAGGGGAAAGCTACAGAGGAAAACTCTTAATCAAACACTGACACTGTGTTTTTGTCAAACATCACCAGTGAAATCTTCTAATGAAGATTCTTACAGCCAGGACTTCATCATTCCTACAGAAAAAACAAAACTGTTCATGTCAGGTCCTGTGTAAGAATATATACTTCAAATAATGGCTGTTAGAGTTGCCAAAGTAAATTAGTCGAATACATTTTGTGATGCCTCCCTATTGATTCATTTGCCTTCCACCCATTTAGTAACAGATGTCCCAGTCATTGATGCCAACTGGCCCAGGCAGGCATTGTAGTGAAAGGGTTAATAAAAATTATACTATTGAAACAAAACAAACAAAAAACCAAAGGACAGAGTGAAAGCTGCACACACGATTATTAAAAAAGAAAAGAAAAAAAAAAGTGACATTGGGATAAAGAACTTCTAAAAACTGCTTCTGAACACAGGGGCATAATACACAGCTTGTGCTGAAAAGCAGCATTTGGGTTTTAGCTGGAATTTATCTTCAGATGTACACAAGTCACCACTTACACCAAGCTTTTTCATGCTACTCTGCAAGACTTCTCGGGGAAAGGCTTCCAGACCTCATTTCCCCCCTGCAGTGACCATAGCAAGGAAAAATGTTCCTCCCCAGAAGATGCTCACAGCAGCTGAGAGCTCACAGCATCGAATCTCATTGTTTCCCATGGAGTGGAAGACACACCAGGCAAACCCTCTGGCTCAGAACCTGTCACTCAGATGTGTGCCTGGAACTCAGGAATTCCCAGGCACTTTGCAAGAGTCACAGAACCAGGCGGAGGAAAACGGTTTTCATATCAAAAGCTATTAATAGCATCATAGCATCTGCACATTTATTTGAAGGTGGACATGCTTTCACCCCAAGATTAACTATGCATGACAACAACAATAATACCAAATTGCCACAAGGGCTGTTAGAAAGAATGATCCCATCCTTTACAGCAGTTGGAGCATCGAATTGACTAAAGCTATATTTTAAAATTTGTTACTGTTACCTTCTTCATTCCCATCTCTTTTCCCCTGTAGCTGCTTATAGTCACTCACTGTATTTTATCACACTGGAAAGCCTAATCTCTTTAGGGTGAGAAATATATTTGCCCTGAACATAATGTACTATAACTCACACAGGGGTCCCTGACACTATTGCAGTATTGATAGGAAAAAATAATCATAATGATATCAACTGATAAAAGCCCTCAGTATAATATTATTTAAGCAAGGTCAATTGCCCATGCAGGTTGTTCTTACCAGAGTTCATGTTGCATCACTGGTCCCATCATCCTGACCTTCCCTGCTGTCATCCCCATTACAGTTCAATTAACAGAGGAGTCCTGCAGTGGCTTGATGAGCATCTGCTGCCTCTACCTGGCAGTAATTCAATAAGGATACGCCATAGGAAGAGATAATGAGAAGTCAGCCCAGTTGTTCTGTCTCCCCTCCAGGAGAGCAGATGAGTTGGATTTATAGGAAAGAACGTGACCTATGAAATTATCAGTTAATTTCATATTTCAGGGCTTCAGAGCTCTACTTGTAACTTGAAGTGTTCTCTGGTTTCTCTACTGCAGCCTACAAGGATCCAGAACCATTTTTCCTCGTGGGTCCCTGATTAACAACCCTCCCCCACACTGAAAGGATAAATCTTCCTGAAAGAAATTTCTCTCTGGCAGTTCTACCAAAGGAGTGGTTTCCACTCAGGCATTCAGCAGTGGTAGGTCTGAATTAAGAAATTAAGCACCCGAACATAGAACATGGGCCAAACTACTACTCAGATGGAATGAAAGTCATACCCATGTCAAATCTGTGTGAAACATTTACACAAAACCAGAATCTCCTAGGTTTTCCTATGCTGCAGATAGCATCAGCCTGCCTTTTCTCTCCCTGCCCCACAGAACACTGTGAGCAAAATTATCAACACAAAGTGAAGTAAGTCATCACCTCCTCCTCACTGGTGCCCAAATTCCAGTTCTCCATTTTCTTCAACACCTTTTTTACACATAACCCCCTTAACTCCCACCTATCCCCTCTTACTACCACGTTGCTTTAGAAACACCTCCTCCATCACTAAAAAGCCAAAGCCACCTACAGTCCCTTTACCTCTTAGAGTTGTCACAGTGACTACTTGAGGGATGTGGTTCTGATGTCTCCTGCAGAGATCTCTCCTCTCTCACCCACTCCTATGGATCAAACAGTGCTGAAAATGTTGAACTTCTCTGCCTCTACTCTTGAAATTTCCAATTTATTCCACTACTTCCCTCTTTTCTCCTTCTTTGAGTGCTAAAGCCAATTACATTTTTCTCTCTACACAGCTACCACTCGTGCTCAAACTTTGACCTACTCCTTAATCACCCAGATTCCTTCAGCTCACTCCTAGCCCCACATTTATTTTACCCACAGAGAGAGGCTTAGAGAGTGAGGACCTATTTGGCCTTGTGATCGTGATGTCCTTAGCAGTTTTGCAGCCCTGTTTCAACAATCTTACTCACTGAAACAGGTATTTTCAACTGGTTTTCTATTTTATGTCTCCTCAACAACATTAGGGTGCAGGTTTACTGAAGAATGGCATAAAGGGAGGAAAAAAAGAAGGTAACTTTCCTCCCTGAGCTCTGCTTCTGTAATGTGGCCAGTGAAGCACAGAGCATTTACATGTCTGCACAGTCCCTTCCCTCCACATCCATGGCATGGTTCCTCAGGAGATCAGCTTCATTTGAGACACATCCCTTCCCAGCACAATTATCTGCATTTCACTGACTGCCTACCTGCTCTGACCCCCCTTTTCCATGCGTATGGTCACCAGGATAATCCAGGTTGGCATCTCCCTATCCCAGGAGGCCCCT
This sequence comes from Heliangelus exortis, assembly GCF_036169615.1. Taxonomy (NCBI): domain Eukaryota; kingdom Metazoa; phylum Chordata; class Aves; order Apodiformes; family Trochilidae; genus Heliangelus; species Heliangelus exortis. The sequence continues at coordinate 6,298,490 of NC_092427.1, forward strand.
AGGTCCAACCTTCTGCTCAAAGTAGGATCAGACAGCTATGAAGCACACAAGATATTCTGTATGGTCCTCAACTTTTTTTTTTGCTTCTTCTTCCCACTAGAAGATGTCATCAACAAGCTCACACCAGCTGACATCAGCTCTCAAGTTGTGGTTTATCTCCTGCAAGTCTTACAACCAGGCAGCTTTCCCTCATTTCAATGCAATTCTCTCTCCTTTATTCAGCTCCCCCTTCTCTTTCACCTCTTCAGTTTAATCAGTTGCTGCACATCTACTCCATGCTTTTTCTCAGTCCCCAAACTCTTCTCATCCTCCACCTCTAGTTCTTTCACACACTATATCAGTTGATTTTACCCAAAAGAGAAGGGATACCATGTTATGAACCCTGCCAGCTTTCCTCAGCTGGATTGCTCAGGCTTTCCCACCCTACAATATTTTCTTCCTCCTCCTAGCTAGCCCTCTGTTCACCTGCATTTCCTCTCTGATTCCCTGGGGTCATTTTCATGCCTCCCACATTTTCTCCTCTGTTGTCTTCAGCTTCTTCTTTTTTTTCCTAGAAATACTTACAGAGGAAACGCTGCAGACATGCTACATTATATCCAAAATAGGGCACTATAACAATTTTAGAGTTGCAAACAATCAGCATTTAAGAAATGCTAGAATAAGATCACCTTGAAGGAATGTATTAAGAGAGTCAGGCTTCATGATTGCATCTATTTTTACCATATTACTAAAGTCTATATTAACAAGTAATTTAAATCTACCTTAGACTTCTTTTGCTTTTATCTATTCATCACACTTGCTTTCAACCCTCTCATAAAGCCTTACTCATACTCCTCTCTGAAGCAAGAAGGAAGTTTCTATAAAACTTTAAAAAACACAGTTATAAAAAATGCTATTTACTTCATTCTTAATACTTGTGCATTTCATTAAAAATATTTAACTATGTCAGGTTGAATAACTTAAAATTTGGTAAACACATAATGGACTAATTTCCATTTGGTTAGAGGAAGAATAAAGAGTCTGTACACCAAAGGCTACCCAAATCAGTTCACTGGCTCCTGTTGTTCTGAAGTTGCATCTCATTATTAATAGCCAAGTAAAACATATTTAGTCACCCTGGGCACATCTGTAAGCTGCAAGCAAGGAGTATAAAACACTGTTATAGGGGAAGGACCAAGACCCACTCACAGGGTGTCAATAAGGAGTATTTTAAAAACCAGATGGTCAGTGAGGCTGCCCCAAGTCTCATTTGCACACTAGATTTGCATCTTGTGCACTGGAGTCCAAGGTGGTTAGAGTAAGCTAAAATTTCTTTTTTTTTTAGGAAGACATTAAAAACCCACATACTAGTCGAGACAAACTTCTCAGACTTCTGCAGGTTAAAGAATTTTAACATTTTTTTTCCCCAAAATTAGGTGAATTAATGAGTCGACTAATGCATAAACATTTGTAGAAGGATGCACACGGGTGGATAATTTACCAGACTTGAGCCTTCATTTTCCATGTGTTCCAGAATTCAATTAAAAATAGAGTCAACTTTCAGGAGAAATAGGTGCTGGCACAATGTCTTTTCGTGGATTTACACTTGGAGCTTACCAGCTTCTGCAGTGAAATGGCAGTACTTGAAACTAAATAAAATCCCTGCTGTTGATAGCTTCCCAAGTCTGAGACATTGTTACTTGCTGAAAGCATTTGGGACTAGTACTATAAACACTTTTAATATTAAAATCTGCATTTGTTCTCAGGCTTCTATTGCAGATTATTTGTACTACTTTACCCTCCTCTAGCATCTTCTTCCTTCAGAAAGACGGGAAACCGAACTGCATGCAGGACTTGATAGCAGCAGTAATCCAATGGATATGATTACAAAGAAATCTAAGTAAATATATAAGTATATATATTTAAGTATATATATATAAGTAAATATAAATAAGAAGTAAATACACGGCAAGCTTTGGGCATTTCTTTAAAAACTGCTCTACCAGACAATATTTTGCAGAGGCAGCACAAGAGCTGGGTTGTAATTTTGCCTATTTTTTTTCCCTTATGTGGTAAAACTAGTGGGAAATTGGGTTACTACTAGAGTTAGAACTACATTTACTATGTAGTTTTTGTTCAGTACATGAATCTTGTTTTTAAAGGACTACAATTGCTTTGAGTTATACAAAAAGATTGATCTGAAGAAAGTAGAAAATGTCTCCTGTCCTACTTCTGAGATTTTGTTGTGCCAGCAATTGTTTCTTAGGATGATTCCACCTTCTATGTCAAAGGAAAAAAAACACAGATAATTGCTTGTCCTGTGGAAAGATTTTTCCCCTGACTTACAGGAAAATGTGCATTTGCAAATATAAATCTGCTTAAAAACATGGGCTCTACTTTTCTGTTCTGTTGCTTTTCCTGCTAGGCAGAATTAGCAGTGATTTGGAGTCTGTGTTAATGAACGCCAAAAGCAATTTGGCATTCTCTTGTCAAGGACCTCTGGTAACTGCAGTTCAGCAAAATGAGACAATCTTCTTATCGTGTGTAAAAGCTCAATTAAATCATCATTTTAATATAATCCTATTTAGCAGCTCTCACGTTTTCTCTTCTGATGACAGTGTTGTTAATGTCTTTTAAAAACACAGAGGTAGAAGCAATGGCAGTGTCTTAAAAAACACATAGAAGGGAAGGACAGGAAACATGAAAATGAATATTCTGGTTCATTGAGCATCATTTGATGGGGGCAAAAATAAAAAATAAAATAAAATTTAAAAAAAAGACCCCAAAACCCAGAAGCATGGAAACAGCTCACAGCAGAATATAAAACCCAAACCATTTTTCCTTACCCCAGTGCATTCTGATAAACACTATATGAACTCTGACTTGAGAAAGACTGCTCTAACCAAAGGCTTTCAGACAATTTTCCAAAGTTTGCCTGCTTCCAACTGCAATTCTTACTCAGGGGTAAAAGACCTTGCTAAAGAAATCAATTATTATTATGACAAACATTAAAAAAACCACACAAGAGGGCTATAGGAGCAGCCCTCAAATGTGTAGAGTTCTTTATACATGACTAATCTCCCGAAGTACTACGTAAATTGCCTAAACTTAAAAGTTGCATTTAAAATTATCCTCAATAACCATCACAAAAGGAAGGCACCTACCCAGTGATGGAACTACCCACTGATAAATTAGCAAGTGTAATAAGGGACTGTGAAAGCCAAGGGTGAATTGATTGTTGTTCCTCATTTTCTCTTTATTTTAATCCAAAACACTCTGAACTACAAGAAATAAAAATACAGGCAAGAGGGTGAGCAAAAAAAAAGCTTGATTGACATGTAAAGTATCTAAAAATAATGTTCCATTGTATTTCCGTAGTATGGAAGGAGCAGTGAATATCATCCATATAAATCTATTGCTAGCAGAGGTTTTCATCAGCAGCCAAGGCTTGAGAATCAACTGTAAATTTGTGGTTTGGAATAATCAATACCAAAAAGCAGGAGTCACACTTGCCACAATATGCAGCAGTTAGCAGGGTAACCCAGGCAAGCCTCATCTCATACAAGATATACAGAGACATATAGATATACATATACATATATATATATATACATATATACATATAGATATACATATGAGCCATATGGTTTTCATCTGAAGGAATTTACTAGGGAAGAACTTTAAAAAATGATTTTAGTATATCAGTTTATGTTAATAATGTTATTAGTGACACAAAACATTGCCAAGCTGTTGGAGATCCAGATAATATAGGACTGACCTGGCTGGTCCTGATGCCTCACCTGGATCACTGTGATGTACAAACACCAAAGTAGGACTGAAATAACCTACAGTTCAGTTCATAACCTACCTTCAGGTGAAGAAGCTGTCAGTACAACTGGAAAAAAAAAAAAAAAAAAAAAGCAGGTTCATAACTTCTCTAGACCATACAGGAGAAGCTGGAGATTCCTTTTCCTTGGGAGAAGGTCATCCCATCAAAGCCATGTGGACTCTCCCAGCTCAGTTCTGTGCTGCCAGTGCTCACTGAAGTGGCTGCCACTTCCAGCACTTGATGGTCCCCAGATCCCATAGGAGTGACAGATGTCACATCTCCCAGGAGTGAAGAAGTGACAGCACATAGAGTATATTCCTAGAAGGGAGGCACTAATGGCCAACTCAGAAGTGGTTTGCTTGCTAGCAAGATCAATATCTGGTGTATCAACTGGGAAAAAGCATTTAAACCATAAGGAAATGTTACACAGGCACTGACTGACCATCTTATACCAAGGAAAGAAACAACAAAAAAAGAGCTTTTCTCCTTCTCTATTTCTGGGTTACACAAATTACTATCAGATATTTGGATCATGATCCTGAGAAATCATTGCATCTCTAACAAAACTTGTACAGGCATCAGAAGTAGGCTGAGTGAGAGAGTCTTATTCTGATGCCAGCTTGTCTGCCAGTTAATCAAAGCAGCCAGACAGAACCTTTTCTAAACAATTCTCCCTGAAAATATGGCTATGAGACCCAAATTACTGCACAGCCACAGAAAAGGAGATGATATCTGAGCAGGGACCCACCACAAGAAGGCACAGTCAATTACCTAAATAAAATGCCTATCCACGAAGCTCACCACAGAGAGTCTATGTAATATGGAATCACATCCAATTAAGCACAGAACAGACCCTGGTTGAACAAGCAAGGAAAAGAGTAATTAGAAATTGCTTAAGTGTTACCTCAGGATATAAAGAAAAAAAAAAAAAAAAAAAAAAAAGGAAAAGAAAAAAGAAAAGAAAGGGAGAGAGGGGAAAAAAAGAAAGGAAAAAAGGAAAAAAAAAAAAAAAGGAAAGGAAAAAAAAAAAAAAAAAAAACAAAAAACCAAAACACTAAATACCTCAAGACCCCAAAACACAACATGGGCAGCAAAGCAAGCAATGGGAAATCTACTCTCTATAAGAGCAAGGTGCATGACACGAGAAGAAACCCCACAGAACCTCTCAGGGGCACAAGGCCCAGATAAATAGCCCCATACTAGCTCCAGGGTATCTGCTCAACATTTATTTGTTCTTAGTTCTTTCTGCTTTTGTACATGCACTTTTCTAAGTGTACCCACATCCAAGCCTACAACTTAACATCTCTTCAAACAAACCTCCCAGAAGCTACTTAATGTGTTTCCACTTCAATACACAAAAGTGTCTGTGAATTCAGTATCTATTAAAAATTGTTTACAAGTGTTTTATTAATTCCAGAACAAATTAACAGATATCTCTATTCCTGCAAACTTCTAAAATTTTATTTTCCTTATTAAAGACAGACACAATTTAAGCAAGTCACTATGCACACCCAGTCTAATTTCCTGCATTAAAGACTCCTGAAAACATCTAGGAATGATAAATTCTGTATCTAGGTTGTAACTTCTAATTAAGCAATGATACATACTCGGACTTCACCACGGTTTGAAAGTGTCAAGTTCTGTATTTAAATAAGTTCCTTAAGCATCCTTACTTAAGCATCATTTAAAGCTATAAATTGAAACTTAAAGTCCTAAACACAAAAGAAAATGCAAGCAGTTCCTCTCTTTCCATTCCAATACAGCAGTACAAGTTTGACCACCAAAAAAAAAAAAAAAAAATCACTGTGAAAAAAATAAAATAAAAAAATCACTGTAGCCTTTTTAGCAATAATCTCAAACGTGAAGTGATTTCAGGTGCCCCTCACAGGACACAGTAAATGGGCTGGGATTGCAGAGAGCGGGTGATGAGAATCTCCAGAAGCAGTCTCTTTCACAGGCATCTCAGAGAAATGAAAAAGAAATGTATCCAAAATTATTCACATTATAGACACTACTGCAAGTTCTCTTCTGATTGCCTTAGGGAGGTTAAAACAGCAGCCTGTGAAAAGTAAGCGTCCATCAGGCTCATTGTGCTTTCCAGACACGCTCAAAAAAAAAAATGTTACGCTTATATATAATCCTGACATGTCAAGTGTTATTTGGGGAATTAAAAAGACATTGTAAGTATCTTAATAAAAGCTACTATGTATTGCTATAGGATATGAAAAATACTAAGATAGATTAAAACTGTTAAAATACCCAAGCTACAGAAGCCTAAGCTCCTGTAAAGTGACTTCTTTCTGAAAGGACCCAGTGGAAAAAAACTGTACTAGCAGAAAGGGGAGGCAGTGTTAACAGAGAGAAAACACACAAAAAATTTTGTCTAGATAAACCTCATGTATAAGCTTCTTCATTAGTACAGTATATATTAATTTTTCATTATTAAAATTTCAATTTCTTTGAAAAAAAGAACATCAGTATGAATTAACAGTTCTACCTAAATCTTTCTTTGAAAGACTACATGGATAAAGGCTACACTAGATAAACCCTGTATGAAAGGAAGTTCCCCCATTTGATATGAAAGATTATAATACTGGCCCTGATTCTGCTATCACTAAGCTCAAATAATATTTGTTAGCAACTTAATCTACTTCAAAAACAAACTCCCTGGTTAAAAAAAATCTTTCTATTTTATTTCCAGAAGGAAAACTGCATTTCTGGATAAAGCCCAATAATATGTAATGTAGACGGATGAGCAGTCCTAGGCCTAAAATACACTCATTAGTGTACTTATTAAACATGTTTATTAATACATTGCACCTACCACAGCCTCCTAGAAATACCACAGCAAAGAAAACATTTATATCTTCACCCAGAGCCAAATGAAGAGGGGGAAAAAAATCCAGCAGAAAACCCCCAAATCTATCACCGCAATTTTCTTCTGATTGTGAAATAATTTAAGAATCTGAGGGAAACTAGAGGAGCAGATGCACACACACCAATGGAGACAATAAATTTGTGTTTATCATAAACCTGCACGCAGTCACCTTGCAGGAGATGAACTGCAGCCCCTAGCACCAAGGTGTCTTTACACAGGTAACTCAGCTCTGATTCACAGCAGATCCCCCTGCTCACACAGGAATCAAACATCATCTACAAGAAACAAAGGCAGCACATGAAGCATTTTGTCTTTTCATACACTGCCTTCTAGCATCAAGCCACTCAGCTGCTTCACAAAACTCCTCATTGTTTCAGCACCTTCAAAGGAGGATGGCCCTTCATATGGCTTAAGTTGGGTTTTTAAGGTAAAACATGGGAGTATGAAAACTATCAACATGAAATCTCAACAGTAGCTATCCTTGCTTAAAAAGTTATGTTCTCATTTTAAGAGCAATTAATTCTATTAGATTTCTGACAGAGAAAAAAAAATAGCAATTTTTTTGTTTCCTTTACTTAAGATGCCACGTGGAGGCACCGAGCCTGGATTTGTATGGATGCTCCCTACATGCCCACTCCTCCTCCCTTCAGTTTCCTACACACCCTCATCATCTCACCACCACCTCCAGTCCCTTCCAATGCCCTCCAACCTCCTTGCTCTTCCACAGCTCCTGCAGCACCTCCAGCTTCACCCAACCACCAGCCCAGCAAGAGGAGCATGTCCTGCAGCTAGCACCAAGCCTTCCCCATGGATCCTGGCAACAGGAGATGCTCAGTCACCTGCCCACTCTAGGCTGCCACCAGCTCTCATTACATACATGGAAATAAAATTGCCTTTGAGACACCCACACCTCTGGTTTAGACTGTGCAGCAGTTGGGATGGGGGCACTCAAGCCAGGCTAAGAATAAAGTTAGTAATACATCATATACAAGTTCAAAATCTATTGTATAATTTGACAACACACTATGTATTATTTTATAGGCCATTTATTGTCTGGTATTGGCATGGTACAAGGTCTCCAAGCAAAAATAAACATTCTTGCTGTAAGAGAAAAAACAAACAAAAAAACCTCCATAAATATTCCTCTTGCAGTCCAACACTGCTTTGTTTCTTTTCCTTAAGGACCAGATCTATACATCATGCTATTGTATGAGAATCTCCTTCATCTCAGACGAAGTTTTCTGCCTTTCATGGAGGCAAAATAAAATCTGCAAACCTCCTCTTGAATTCATCCTAAGGGGCTCAGAGACCAAACAGAAAACTAAAAGCATCACAACACATTGCTTTAAACAGTACAACTGGGGAGGGGGAGAGTTGCCAGATGGTTTTTTTTACATAAAAACAGCCAGTGCCAAAGGGAAACACAGGGAATGCAATGGCAACTCCTGTGCACCAAGCCCCCCACGAAGGACCAAGGCTTTGATGCCCCACAGATGGGTTGAAGTTCCCTGAAATTCTTCATCTGCTGCTCCAGGTGAGGTCTAACAGAGGAACCATCAAACTGAAAGCTGCAGGGAGGCAGCAGCAAACCTCCCATCCTTAAGGGATGGCACAGTGAAGCTGCTCTGGAGACACCTCACAAACAGGACCACACCAGTCCTGCTGCTGATGGGGACCAAGAGCTCCATTTCTGCAAGACCCCCCCAGATTCTCTTACCCTCAGGCCCATGTTTATGACCTGCCCTGCAGCAGCTCTCCTGGGTGGCTTTGCAAAATCTCTTTTCCTCTCTCTTCACAGCAGTTCAACAGCACAGAGAAAATTGAATCATAAGGGTAGACAAGTAATACATCACAGATTGTACTGCTAGGAAATCTTCCTGTCTTTTGAAAGAAACTCACCGCTGCAGCCTTAATTTGTGGGAATTGAAAGCCTCATAACAATTTATGTTGGATTAAGGTTCCTGCCCAGTTAAATGCCAGGGCTGACAGTACTAGATGAGATCCCATCTTATGGAAAACCTTCAGCCACATGCTTACAGGCAACATGCCAGAGCACACTGCACTATACCTGCCTTCCGTTGCTGCAGATGATGCTCCTCTGGGGATGCAAAATTTCAGCTACATCAGCTGAGAATGACACTAAACCTTCCAAGTGTCTCCAGCAGCTGATGGCCGCTTCCACACCTCTCAAAGCCTATGAACACTCCAGTTTGGTCAATGGCATGCACAGAAAAAAGTAGGACCTCTTTCCATAGCTTCTCTTGACATGGATGGCTAAATTGTAGGACATCTTCCCACCAGCCCCCCCAACCAGCTGCTGGAAGAGCACTGGCACACATCATCCTTCAGTCTCACCCATCTCCCCAAGTCGGTAGAAACATTGTCCCAAGTTTTGAGAGCCCATAACCATGGTGTGAGATGCAATTCTCTGCAAGGAGATGGCCTCCCTGCTCCCCCAGCAATGAGACATTCCTTGTTGCAGGACCAGCCCAGCACTTCTCCATCTGCAGCCTTGGCCAAGGTAAGAGGTCTCAGGGTGATGTTCAGAAATCAGAAACATGCCACAAAGGAAAAAAATCAAAATGCACGTGAAATTTTAGTCTGTCTCAGCTGCTGATTCCTTTCAGAGTGTCTCAGAGCTACCAGCTCTGAAGATGAACTTGGCAGTGCTGCTACCCCATGGTGTTGCCCTGCCAAACTGACCCCTTCCAACCACCACCTTGCCACACATCATGTCTGAGCTGGAGACCAGGACCTCAGGCAGTGATGCTCTTGCCTGAGGACAGAGCTGCTCAGAGCAGTTTTGTCTTTAATCTCTGCTGCCTCTCTCCTCCCAAAGAAAGATTCTTCTTGCTCTTACCTGAGCCTGCTGCTGGAACACCTGCATCCATTAATAATTCATCCTCTTCCCACTTCTCAGAGCTGGATTACACAAATGCAAATGTAATACAAGGAACATCCTTCTCTCATATACTCTCACAAATGTGTCTCTCTCCTTTCCCTTACAGCCTTCTCAACTTCCCTTCTCTTTTTAATTTGCATACTCCTTCCAGCCTCACTGGTTTTAGTCCATTTACCACACTATAAAAGATTTATAAAATTTAACAGCAATCATGTGTCATCTTCAGCATACACACGTTGTACTAGACTCATAGCACACTTTGTTTTAGCTACTCAAAACCAGTGTTTGCTTTATAACAACACAGGTGATTCCCTTGCTATCACCATTTCTGGCAATTTATTTTCCATACTGAGAGAAAGGAACCACAGGACAGATCTGAAGCAAGATTCAGAAATTATTCAGTGATTATTCAGTGCTTCACATTCTTGCAGAATCTGATTTATTCTATGCTGAATCTGTGTGATATCTCTCATATGTGCTACCTGAGAAAGCCCTGATGGGCAGAGTGTCCTTAATCTGTCCTCAGGAGTCGTCCCCTTGTCCTCCTTTCCATAACTACACAACACAAAACATCAGAATGGACACGGCCAACCCAGGAACTAAATTTGCCAATGAAAATCAGTTAAGTCTTTGAGGTGAATCAGGCTGCTCCTGGGATGGATGCAAGTCCGCTCCAAATCTCAGCATCACTGAGAAACTAATTCATTTGTCCAGGTCGTGCTATATCATGCAGACGTAGCATCTTTCATTTCAAGTTACAGAGTCATGGAGAGCTTATGAAACATCAAGAGCTATCACCTGGGCTCTTGCAATCCACATGTCTTATCACCTATTACTCCACAGCACGGAACAGCCACATCCTGTGACCTTCAGGTGACCTCTTTCTTGTGAGAGGCATATGGCATCATTTTCATAAAGTGGCAGCAACTTGTTGAACCCCAAATCATATTGCTTTTCTTGTTGCTTTTCCCTGTCTGTCTCGATATACATCTGTCATGCCCAGTGACTCCAACACTGGTATCAGACAGCATTTTTCAGTCTCCAGTTTTCTCTTGAGCAAAACACCAGCAGCTGACAACCCCTGCTACACCAGCATCTCTCTGCAATTTAACACTGCTAAACAGAATCCCATTCTGAAGCTTTCTCAGTGGCAGTTTAGTTATTTGACACCCTTTTCATCAGTTGATGGGATTAAAACACATGGCATGTCCAAACTTACAGCTCTCTGCAAAGTCCTTAAGTTCATCTCTAAAACTGTGGCTTACTTCTAGATGTTACTGTGTTGGAGACACAGCCTACAGATCAGATATTTTTTGGGTTTTTTTTCCAGACAATCCCCTGTTTAGCTGCAGTATAACTGAAGCTGTCTGAGGAAAATGTGTGGAGTAGCACAAAACAAGTACAAAGCTTTCCCAGCCTTTTCATGACTGGTTTGCTGAAGGGTACCAACATCACCAGTATCATTAACAGGGCTCTGGGCATTACCTGACCTGTATCTCTCACATCTGCCAAAGCACTGACAGGCCCTGAAGCATCAATGAGCATATGAGGCAGAATCAAATCTTTAAGCCTTTTCCTTTCACCATTCTGGGCCCTTTCATGGCAATCCTGCCACGTACTATTAATACACTGAAAACAAGAACTTGGTGCCTCTATGCTCCCCTATTTTTGGCAGTTTCTTTCTGAACTATGGCTCTGCCAGTCACCATTCCTTTCCCTATCCTGGCTCGTATATACTCTCTAAAAACTTTCTGAGCTAAAACAAAACAAAAAGAGAGAACAAACCCTATATTTAATAGAGACCCAGGCAGCAGCTGCTTGGACAGAGAGCTGGTCTCATGGACAGGAGCAGCTGGCACAGCAGAGCTGGGGAAGCACCTTTAGATGTGACTCCATCTGCAGCAATGAACTCATTTAGAGCTCCAGAAGAGCCTTTCATTTTGCAGGAACACAGACAGTCTGAAATGGTAAATTAACACTTCCCCAACCCCAGTGTGTTGCAGCATCCCAAACAAAGCGAACACGAGGATTGTGACCACCAGCAACATTCCCACATTCTCACTGCAGACACCCTCCTGCTTTATTTGGTAATTAAAGCAGCTCATGAAGAATTGAAGCCCCTCCTTTTTTTATGGGACAAACCCATCAATGCCACCTCAGAGTCACCAGGTTATCAACAATGTCCATGTTCTCTTAGATGTTACTGTGCAGTAGGATCCAGCTGGAGCACCAGCTGAAATCCAGCCTGAGGGGCTTACCACCAGTTTTTTTCAAGAGAACTCAGAGAATCACAAAATGGTTTGGGTTGGTAAGGACCTTAAAGATCACCAAGATCCAACCCCCCTGCATGGGCAGGGACATCTCCTACCAGGGTGCACAACACCCCATCCAACCTGGCCTTAAACACCTCCAAGGAGGGGGCATCATCAACCACCCTAGATAACCTATTCCAGTATCTTATTGGAATGACAAAGAATTTCTTTCTAATTCCCAACCTTAATCTACCCTCTCTGAGTTTAAAATCATTACTCCTTGTCCTAGCACTACCCTCCCTGGTGAAAAGCCCCTCCCCAGCTTTCCTGGATAGACTGGAAGGCTGCTGGAAGGTCTCTCCAGAGCCTTCTCTTCTCCAGCCTGAGCAGACCCAGCTCTCTCAGCCTGTCTTCATAACAGAGGTGCTCCAGAGCCCTCTGACCATCTTTGTGGCCTTTCTCCGGACCTTCTCCAACAAGTTTCTCTCTTTCCTGTGCTGTGCTTTATTCCAGTCTCACCAGACATAACTCACCACTTCTGGCCACCCTACACCACCTTACCTACACCCATCCCTCAGCCCAAGCACACATGGCAGCTCCACTCCAGGATGGAGGAAGGCCAGCAGGAAAGCAATGTTTTTCTCCTCTCCCACTCAGCCCACAGCAAAAACCTTCCCCTTCAGCAAAAGCCACTTGTTGCCACACAGGATTGACAGCAGCAGCCAGACCCCAGGATGCTCAAGTGTGTGTTTCAGTGCACAGACACCACACAGATCCACCCATCCTCTGGCCATGAGCTCACATAAAAATTGATCAAGCAGAAGTGTAGATATCTGTGTGCTGCCTGTAAAAGATAAGCTGAAGGATTTTTAATGGCCACCTGTTTAGCAGTGGCTATTTAACAGTCACCTTTTGACTCCTATTCGCATCCATTATTTACCAGACCCTGAACTGTACTTGCCAATGGTTAAAAAAGGGGAACCACATAATTTAATTTACATTACAGCACCATCACAGCAACATTACAAAGTGGTGCTGTATATGATGAAGATTTGGTAGAAGGAAACAAATTCAAGCTTAGAAACTATTTAGTAATAAGACAGCATTAAAATCTGACTCCAGGAGACTCAATTAAAAAGTCACATCTTTCTATTTTTTGCCATCATTCAATGGCCCTCATTTACTATTCCTCAAAATCCCATTTATAAAGGCTTAAATTCTGTAGCACAGCTTCTTTTTTTTGTCCTGGTATAGGTATTATGGATTAATTGTTATCGCCTACTCTCTTTCTTCCTAGTTTTTGGGTTTTTTTGTAAAAATATTAGCAAATTTTCTGGGAAAGGAAAAACTGTCAGAACTGGAGTGTAAAGCAACAAATTCCCACCTGTTAAAATTAAACTATGTTTGACCCTCCTGTGATGGGGTTGATGTGTTTAAGATTAATGAGTCAATCATTTCTAGGTACAAGGCATCCAGTTGTTTCACTATTTCAGTCCTAACCACACCACACTCCTCCTGCAGCATTTGAAACCCCCAAAATAATTGTGAGCAATCTTTCAGTCAGACATCATGACTATTAGGCTTATTCTAAAAAAAAAAAAAAAAAAAAAACCCAACCAAAAAAAAACCCAAAAAAAAAGCCCCCACGAAAAATCACCGAGATGGGAAAGAAAATGGGATAAGTGTGCAGCCAGAGCAATCCTCCAAAGCCATTGGCCTTAAAGCTTTTCACTTGACAAATTTAAGTTCCCACAAGACACTGTGCAATACAGCACAAGGAATTGCTTGCTGTCCAGCTGACCTCCCGTGGGGACCTGGTCTTCCAGCTCCTAACACCAGCACATAAGAAGGGACACCCTGCCAGGGAAGAGAAAACCTCCATGCATACTCACATTTTAACACAGTGAACTCTCCTGAGTTCTGCAGTCCTCTGTTTCGACAGACTTCACGCAGAGGCAATACAGGATTTCTTAGTATTTAATACAGCCATCAGTATTTTAGAGCAGGTGCTGCCTGACAGAAGTGTTCAGTAAGAAATAAGGTGAGGCACTGGTGATGCTCTGCTCTGTCACCCCTGACAAGTGCCTAATGACAGGGGAACACAGCATGTGTGGTCTGAAACAGCTGCACTCAGCAGAAGGAGGGATGCCAAAGGAGAGAGGAAGCCCAGCTACAGGAATGAACTCCTTCCCTTTGAGTTCAACCACATTTTAAAAAGAATTTCAAAGCGGAGACAGAATTACCTGGGTCGGAAAAGATCATCGAGTCCAACCATTAACCTAACACTGACAAGGCCTTAACTAAACCATATCCCTAAGTATTATGTCTAAAAGACTCTTAAATACCTCCAGACAGTGCTGAGTTACTGAGTGATGAGTGTCTAGGAAACTTTATGCGAAAAATCCCAGTGTCCTGAGTTGGACAGAGGTTTAAACCATGTAATAACATCATATCTATGTGCTCCTTGAGACTTGCTTAAGAGACAGGACACCTGGCCTAAAATGACATTTAGAAGAATGAGAGGATATGGAAGGACAAGTTTTTGATATCTCTACCTCCTAAAGACCCACAGTATAATCTCGCTTCTAGAGCTGGCCCAAATTCATATTGAAAAAAAAAAAATCTTTTACGTTCGCAATATATATAATCTTATATAAGCAGGTCTTTAAATCAGTAGCTTTTAAAATATGCAGTTGAATACACCAGAGGAAATCAGGAGACATTTTTAACAAAGTTCATTAAAAAACCTTTTAAATATGACCTACATTTGAACTTCCATATCTTATGTGGCAAGGATTTGCTTCAATTATTCCCTTAATCCAAATAAAGAAAATGAATAAGGCCTCCAAACCAGGTAATCAGAGAAAATGCCTTAAAACCAAATAGACCTGAGGTATTTAAACTTCAGGCTTTGGTCGGATCTGAGGAAGCCAGTTTGGGAAGCCATTTTCTATTTTAACTTAAAAGACAAAACTGAAAAGCAAGTCTTGCTCTAGCAGCTCTGGTCACCAGCCCAGGAGCTGGATGTCTCAGCTTCACCAGATCACCACCAGCCCAGGAACAGGACTCAGCAGAGCAGCAGAACCCTCCAGAGGAATGGGTCACTCCACCTCCCCAGGGTTGGAGCTGCTCAGCCCATGAATGATGCTGCACAGGTACCACAAGACTCAGAGCAGGGACAAAGGAAGGTCCAGCACCAGCTGCTGCTCAGGGGCTCCTCCACCACACTTTTATTTTTCTGGCAAGAGAAAAGCAGCACAGAGAAAAGTGCCCTCCAAACTTTTGCCACACAGAAATGTAATAAAAATCATGACAGAGCTGCTCTGAGGGAGAAGAATTCAGTGAAGCTACATGCTGCTCTGGACTCGTGGGCAGGAGAGGGAATGAAACTCAACTTCAGTGCACCAAACCACCCCTCACAATCCTGGAGACCTGTTTTGGGGAGGATTCCCAGCAAATTTGCAATCAAAGCAAATGTCACCTGTCCCAACTACAGTAACTGCTGCATTCTGGAAAGACTTTGCTGCTGTCTTCAGCAACAGTAGGACCAATCCCATGGGACGTTCAGCCCCAAGCATGTTGGCAACCACCAGGTAACATCCCCTAATATAAGTTGCCTTTCCCTTTCCAGAAAGTTCCTTTTAAAAGTTCACAACTTTTTCTTTTTACATTAGCAGTCTTCAAAAATACTTTGATTTTTTAACATTAAAAGCCAATCAGATATTATGAAAAAAAACTATTTGGGTTTTAGTTATAATCAAATTTCCTTGATAGAATGAGATGGAGTTTTTAATATGAATTTATCTCTCCTAGCACCGAATTCAGGATTCAATCAAACAGAAAATAAAATGCAAGTTCCTTATTGCATCCATGGAGCCTTTAGTTAAAAGAAACAACCTTAAATATTCAGCAGAACATAAAACTAGCCAAGCTAGACACACACACATCTTGCCAGTGCTTTAGCAAGTGGGAGCTTCCTTTGTTAAGCACAGTAATGACATATTTGCCAGGTCTGTGTGCCCACCACTAATGAGATGCTTCACCAAGGGTCCAGCCTGTGCCTGCAAACACCACAGCTGCCTGTGAACCCAGGCTGATGCAGACCCCATCACCCTACCCAGTGCGCCAAAAATATCTGGCAGGGAAAGGACAAAGCACTAAAAAACTTTCCACAGCTACCTTCAGCTATCGACAACAAGATAAGAGACTGCATGTTTCAAATTTAATAACCCATACTGCAAGGGAGATACTTAATCAGCCTGAAAGTGATTGCATTTGGTGGGACTGAAGCCTGACTGTGCAACCTTTTGTCAACAGGGAAGAACCTTTAGGAAAATTTCCTTCAGTCTTACCTTAGAGAAAAAAAAAACAAAAAACCAAAACACAAAGTGCATTTATCTGTGCTTTTGGATCAAAGGGAGGAGTCAGTCAAAGCAACCAGCAAAATACAAAACCCAGCTAAGTGAAGCAGGAGGGCACAGGGGGCAGGAGCACAGCTCCAGGAGATGCTGTGTGATGCAGGCTCCTGGTCCTGGGCTGGAAGCAGTCACCCAGACAACAAGCAACAAATGCAATTAAATTTTCTACATCAATGAAAATTTAAGCATATTTGCATCCATTCATACTTGTTATCTGCAAAATCTACTGCTAACGTTTAACTTACTCCCAGTGTTTATGTCACTGCTTAATTAGGCCCCAAGGGTGACTTTTAATCTAATTTACACCAAATAAACCATAAATCACCAGCACTAGCTCAGATTTACTCCAGTGTAAACAAGGTGAGAAGCTGCACAAATTGCCTCACACAAACTCATGTCTGTATTTTCCAAAATCTTCCACAAATTCCTTTTTAAAAAAATAAAAAAATTGAAATAGCTTTTTCTCCACAGCCTCTTGACTCCCCCCTTTGCAGTGCAGCCTCTGACCTGCTACTTTAACCCAGAAAAACTGCAGGTTCAGGACATTGCTGCTCCACAATCACAGAATGACAGAAAAGGAGGTGAAAATCAACCCACGCTGAGGGCCAAACTGCTGCTGCCCGACTGCCCATGGTTTACGATTGTCTGAGTTTAAAGTTTGTGCAGTTGCTTCCATGCCCAAACCAAGGATGCCCCCAGGGCAGCAGCCAGCACATGGCCACCATCCCTGGGAAGGATTCATTCAAGAAATCTGTTCTTGCCTGATCTGAGCTCCATTTAGGAATGATTCCCCACTGCAAGAGAGATCAGAGCCCTGGCTCCTCTCTGCATTTTGCTCAGGGCAGAGAAAAGCTGCCTCGGGGTCCCACCACCTCCCTTCATCCTTGATGCTCATCCCCATCTTCCTGGGTCCAGCCCCCAGCAATGCTGTCACCAGAAAAGACAAGAGAAAATATTTGACGTGTTCTCTCCCTGCACCCAAGAGAAATGTATTATCTGCCCAATAAACCTGGTTATCTATTGAAGAGACAAGCTGGAGTCCTGTGAGCCCCCTCCAAATCAGGTTGGTTACATCCCCACAATCATATTACACAACACTCCTCGATTTATCTTTTTATTCAAAAGCAGCCTTTGCAGAAGGCAAATGAAAAGAAGAAATAGAAGATTCCCTCACTGCTTCCAGCATCCTTCCACACGAGGTAAACTTGTTCCGGTAACAGTGGAAAACAAATGAGATTATTTCAAGACTGCAGGCATAAATTATGAATATAAAACGATAGAGAAAATGTCATTTCACACTGCCCCTTCCCACACGTGGTCAGGGAAGCAAAATATGTGAGTATACAGAGATGAATGGGATAAAGCCAAACATCATTTTAAGTCTTGCCCTCAGCCAGTAACACTTGGCTTCTATGTGTGTGTGTATATATATTTATTTTATTTTTATTATTATTATTATTTTTAAGATTGTGCCTGTTGGGAAACTGTCTGGAAGAAAACAGACATGTGAGCAATCCTGACTATTTAGCTGTAGTTAGAGTAAACTAAGGGCCTTGAGACCCAGTTGCAAGGTTACTGAAAGATGAGCTATGGGAAAAAGATAAGGGAACTGGCAGTAGAAAAGAAGAAATAACAGGATAATGAGGAAGCCAGCAGAAGTTCTGTGAGAACAGAATTTGTGTCCACCTGCAAGATATCGTTATATAAACAAAGGCTCTATATAAAGCGAGTGTCCACTCTTAATAAACAACTTCACTTTAACCATATTGGTGACTGCGTGTCGTCCTTTAAGCCTCCGCGGATTTTTTCCCACATGTGCCCAGCGAATTCCCTGCTTTCTGGCCCCATTTCTCCTCATTTCTCAGCACCAGGACAATTAAAATTAAAGCAGTCGTTCACTTTACAACACTGTAGCCCTGAAGTTCCCCATTTTTCAAAAAAAGCTTTGCTCTGTAAAGCCTGAAACACGCAACTCTCCAAGGTTTGCTCCCACTATTATTTTTCAAAGCTTGCCTCTGGGTTTGTTTTGGGGGAGTTTATTTGTCTCTAATTCCTATGCTAAAGTGCCAAGAGGTACAATAAGAACAGGCACACACTGATAGTATTGCAACTTCTCTCCAGATTTCTTTGAAAAACAGCAGAAAGGCCAAAATGAGTAAAGACTGTAGTTTTCCTCTTCATTAAACTTCTCTTCATCCATGCATAAACACCTAATTCTCCAACTAGAAATAAAGTCATGTGAGAAAGCAACCCAGATGGTACCTTACTTGCAATTTTATTTTTTTTTTTTTTGTTATCAAAACAGCATTTTGCTCTGCAGCAGGACAGCACCCAGCTTGGGAAG
The DNA here is from genome assembly GCF_036169615.1 of Heliangelus exortis. NCBI lineage: Eukaryota > Metazoa > Chordata > Aves > Apodiformes > Trochilidae > Heliangelus > Heliangelus exortis. The sequence continues at coordinate 6,317,092 of NC_092427.1, forward strand.
GGAGGTTATCCCCTTGCAAACCAGGGGTTCCAGCAGAAAAGTTGGCATGGTGGTATTGCCAGTTGGACTTGATGATCTCAGAGGTCTTTTACAACCTTAATGATGCTCAGATGACAGAATGTCAGATAACCTTCTCCCAAGCAATTCCAGTCATCACCTTTGCCCCCCACACACACCAGGAAAAAACACCAGGGTAAGGTATCAAGTAAAAGGAGCTTTCCCAGGACTTTTCCCAGGAGCTTTTCCCTTTTGTAGGGCAGCTTCTGAATACTGATCACCAAAAGAGGAGTTGGAGGAGGCACAAAAACCCTCCAGGGAATACCAGGACACACCACCCAGCCAGGGCACAGCAGTAGAAGTATTCAACTTTCCAGTTTTAAGGCATGAACCCCTCCTATGAGTCATCCCACTGTAAAAAAAAACACAGATGGAGATGGCTCCAAACTTAACAGAAATCATTTTATGAATGTCTTAAGCTGCAATTATTTCTTTTGAAAGGTACTCGCTTTCAAACTGGTGATTTTGTTGCCCGCAGACCTGTAAAGTTTTACAGATGAAGAGCAAAATCATGTTATGTTTAAACCTGCTACTTCAGTTCTCACAACAATGGTAAGCAGAGCTAGGTATTTAAAGTGTATTCCCAGATTTAACAATGTATTTAGCAAGATATTACAATAGCCTCCCATTAGATCCAATTCACTGACCCTTTAATTCAAGGCTGGCTGCACAAGACAATAATGAACACATGGCTATGGAAAACACAGCACACCAAATGTGATGCCACACTGAAAAACACCTTGAAAAAAAGTAGGGTTTTTTTCATTAAACTATAATTTCTTAAAATCCTTTTATCAGTTGCATTGACTGCACAAGCACAGAGCTTTTTTTTTTTTTCCCTATTTAAATATGAAAACTTTTGTGGAAAAGTTCAAGCATTATGTGTGGGTTGTGGTTGTTTCATGGTAATGTCAGCAACAATTGCCCTGCTAAGCATCTTCAGCTCAAGGAAACACTGGCCCATTTGACTTGTATCATCTTGTTTGCAAAGCAAATAAAAACTAGCATAGAAACCGCTCTGCAAAAACATATTATAAAAAACATTTTAGAATTTAGTCTTTTATGAGACAACTTGAGCTCAGTAATGTGTGGAATGGAAGCAACATTTCCCATGCTCATGGATCCCAGCCTTGTCACTACTGAGATAAAGGGATTCCTGTGATTATGGAAGGCAGCAGCCACCATTTAAGATAAACCAATAAAACCCAATTAAGGCCACAACATATGACACACGGTTTATATCCAACATTTCTTTGATGGCTAACAAACATACACTGCTAGTTCTGGCAATCAGCAGTTTTTATGCTTTGTTAAGATAACAAAAAAAATCCAGAGAGAGAAAGGTAATTCATGGAGAAAGGTCCCACTGTGGCCATTCCCAACACAGATCATGCACAATTGTTCTCTTACAAAACCCATTGCTTCCCACTCAGGCAGGACTGAAGGGCAGGACATGCAGAAGAAAGGTCTGAGCAACCTGGTCTAGTGAAAAATACCTGGAACTGGGTATTTTTAAGGTCCCTTCCAATCCAAACCACTCCATAATTCTATGATCTCCTGCTTCCCTGTGCTGGAGATGTGGGAGAGAGCAAATCCCACTGCAGTGTGGGATCCAGGGACACTGTTTTAAGCAAAGTATCAGCCAGCACATTTCAAAATGAGACTACAGAACTACCACCAGTTGCTGGTAACTACATCAACTACCCAATCTTAGCTCTTAGAGTTTAAGGTACTACCCAATGTCTTGCTAAAATTGTACCTCTGCCTCTATGTTGTCTGCTTACCTAACACTAAACATGTCAGTGCAGGTTCCTTCCCCTAAGTTTTTGCTATAGTAACCAAAAGTTAAAGGCAATGAAATTCCAACAGTCTTGGACTTGCACAGATCTATATTTAAATCATGGGAGAGCAATTTCTCCTCTCTCTCAAGGATCAGTCATTAACCTCCTCCCCAACAGTTCAGCATTTGCTCAGCATGGCTACTATATAAGATGTTAACAGTCATGGTAGCTTTGCATGAAAGGTTAATCACTTTGATTCTTTTTTTTTTTCGAAGGAGAGAGAAAAATCTACTGGGCTATTCCTTGCATCCCTCTAAAAGAGAGATTGCTGAGGAAAACCTTTGGTTAATCACCTGGAAGAAGGAAAAAGCAGGGAATTTTGCATTATTAATGAAAATTAAGGCAATTAGGTAAGCAATAGCTTCCTTTCATTGCATAATACAGTTAAAGTTGCTTATAAGGCTTCCTGGCAGACCACATTTTCAGCCAAATTAAAGCAGCTTTGCTGGTCAGGAATAATCTTGCCTTGTTCACATGGGAGCTGCTGGGTTCATCCATGACTGTCATTAAAACTGAACTGGTTTATTTCATCCTGAAGCTTTTTTAATGTTCTGCCTGATTCTGAAGGTTATCTTTCCCATATATGTTTTACATCAAAAAATATTAGAGATATTTTTGCAGCTTCATATTAAAAATAATCAGCTGAGTGCCAGAATACTAATCCAAGTCCCAGATCTGAATGAAGCCAAGAAGAGGTGATTTCAATGCAGGCATCCCTCATCCTAAGTAAACCTCCACCTTCATCCTTTCCAGCAATGGACTATCTGGTGAACTACCAGAAATTCCACTGTGAACATGAAAAAAATATTGAATAACTTCACTCAAGCCCAGAATATTTCATTAAGTTGTCTCAGTTGCAAGTGGAGTTTTCCAATTAAAAAAAAAAAATATTTTGCATAAGGATGCTGGAAAAAATTCTAGACATTCAAATGATGGAATCTGTCCCTATGAATGTACACATGCAATTCAAAAACCTGCAGAAAAGATACATGAACCATCTGTTGGATATTCAGGGGAAGAACTCTAACTCTGCAATACAAATTACCTTTACAAAACGATCTCTCAACACAGTATTATGAAAATAAATCTCAGTCTTGGATAACCTTTACCCCTTGGCAGACTTCAGAAGTTCCCCCTATGAAGACTGAGCTCAAGTTTTCATTCCATGTCATGACTGAAGCTTTTCCCTTTCTCCAGCCTGCACACAACACTTCACTGACTGCTCCTGGGTTTGCTCTATGTGCCCCATCCAGGGTTATTCATTATATCTGCAGGAACTTGGATATTTTCAAAGAGATTTATAACACACAAACTGATAATATGCAAAGAAAGGCAATACCTGAGCATGCACATTCAGGACATGAAATTCACTGGTCTTTAAGAAACAGCATTGTATGGAGCTCTCATTGACACACTTCACTCAAAAATGACCAACAAATGGAATAATAAAACTATTAAATATCAGTATGCCAGCACACTTTCCAAGGAAGTCAATTTTTAGTAAGCCTTGCTACTTTTTACACTAATTCACAACTTTTAAAAGGTACAGCTTTATGTCAACTTAATGAAATTAGGAGTTCTTCATGCATTTAATGAATTCAATCACAAAATGTACTACAACAGTACTAAACAGTACTATTACAACACTACTAAACAACAGTTCCACTTAAAAAAAAAAACAGGGGAAAAAAAAAAAAAACAAACTAATATGTTCAGGAAACATAGCAAAGGAAGAACTAACTGCTTCACTCAGCTACTCAGCTCAGCCCCCCCCAGAAAGATGTGATAGAAATTTAACCTGCAAGTGTATAAAAGATCTCTACTCTGCATGTCTCCTCATACACCACCCTTAACTCCAGATATCCAGTAAAAAAACAAGTCCAGAGTTGTCAGGACTGTAGTGTGGAACAGAAACACAGAAGAAGAGATCATGGGGCCAGACACACAAATGATCCAACAACCTGTGCTATGGAAGAAAGCCAAAAATCTCAGCTTTCTTTCACCAAGCTGAAGGAGCTTAAAATTCATAATCTGATGAACCCAAGCACAAGGGCACCAGCACAGGCTTGGTGTTCTCATGGCTTTAATGCACTATTGGCAACAGAACAAAAGCCCATAAAAATCCATGGAATCAAGTTAGATACTACAGAGTACATTGGATATAACGCTAGAGACAGACTCCAGGTACATAATCCCTCAGACTAGATGCTGTTCCAGGACTCCCCTCATTTGTGGTTGAAATCATCTCTAAATTTTCAGGCTAAAATTATTTTGGACTAAATAATCAGTGTGTGCCCGTGTCATCTGATGCCAAATTCATCTTGAGGCCTAAGGCTGATCTTCCCTTCTCTTTATAATTTATTTTACACAGAAAAGAGAGGATAAGTGAATGGTGCAGCCACCTCTCAGTGATGACTGGAATAACACATTGCACACAGAGTTCCCAACACAGACTTTCCTCAAAGTGTCTTAGTAACGATTGCTGAGGTTCATAATTAAATTCTTGTCCCTATGTTATGGACTGGAGTCCATTACTGAGACACAGATTTAAGCAAATTATCCAATAAAACAACCCAATCACCAGGATGTTGCACCACGAGATAATGCAACACTGCCTCATACCACACACACATTTTTGCTTCTTCTGAGACCTTACAGACCCAAGATGACTTCACAGGGGACTCCAATATTTCCACATCTAAAGCTCTGCCTTCACATCCTTTGTGATTCAGTTACCTATTTCTAAACTACAGATTTGTAGTGTTCAAAACAGAGAAGTAGAAAATGCCAGATTTATGCTCTTTCCACACCAGCCATCCTGTGAACACAAGTGTGCATGTCACCTGCCATTTCCCTTCTGTCTTTACATTTTTCTCCTCAAAGTACAAGGACTGTTTTCCACATTGTAAAAGAGCATCTTCACTTTTTCTTAGTAACCATCTGCTCCACAGCAGTCTGTAAAATTACATCGTGCCCCTCATACACCACTGCACCTACACAAAGGAATCCCTAATCAAGTTCCACCCTCCTTCCAGATGCAGAAAATCAAAAGCAATGATCCAGAGCCCAAGACCTTGGATGAGAATTCTTCATTGCATCTGGACTCTCAAGAGCTATTCAACTAAAGTTTCAAGAGTCCCCCTCTACTGAATTTGCAATCAGCTGTAATAATCACGATGCATCACTGAACTTCATCACAGCCACTTTCTACCCATGTTCCTACTGTAATAAGAGATTAATTCCACCATATTGATGGGACTCTCCACCAGACAAGGCTTTCACATTACGGACTGAAGTGAGTACCTGAGGAGTACCTGAACTTTCACTATCTTCTGTAAAGTAAAATTCCAAGAAGTTTCTGGAGGCAACATTTTTTTAATTCTAAACCAATAATCCTACAGACTGGGGGAGAGAAGGGAGGCAGTAACATTCTCTGTAAGAAAAAAGTAATATTATCTAGTATTAATTGCAAATTTCTTTTTCCCACATGTATCTTAATAATTCATGTGTCCCTAAATGAAAAAGAGGCTGCAGACCGCTTCACAACTTTAGTAATTTCTGGATCCTTTAGTTTAAGGGCAAAAAACTCCCAAACCACTCAGTTTTTGACATTCCCATTCCCATGCAACACTCCCAGGTTTGGCAGTTTCCCCACCACAATGAGAGGCTGGTCTGCAACCAGAACATCCTGGACACAACCTGAACTACCAAATAACTGCCAAGAATTTTGAAGATATCTTTTCAGCTCAAGGATCAATTATCTTCTCTGAATTCAACCTTCAGAACTCCAAGGAAGACATTAATTTTAACATGAAAGATATGTCAAATAACATTAGTGAATCCATCATCATCAGTGAGCAACGAATTCCTCTCATTCAATGTCAGGTTGTTTTGAGGTAAGGATCCCTGTTGGAGGTTATAGGGATGGAGCTGTGACACAGTAATAAAGGATTTGATTAAGAAACATTCAAAGGTAGCTCTAGGTCCTCACCAACAACTGATGTGGCTGTTCCTCCTCAGCAGGAGCCCCTGGGGAGACAAGAGTGAGCAGGTAAGACCACAGCACATTGTGGCCAGAAGAAACCACAGAAGTAGCAGCTCCCCTTTAAAGCTCCAGGAGATGGATATGCCCTGACATGGATCTTCTGCAAGTCTCCAGCAGTGGTCACCAAAGACACCATCACCTTAAGATACTTGGCCCCAGCTCCCTTATGCTCTTCTCAGCTACACTATTTGTTGCTTTCTTGCTTCCTTTTTTTTTGCTACTGCTTCCTACACTATTTCAAAGAAGGTTCTTGAAGTAATTATCTGTAAAAACAAACAGCTTAAATCTGATCAAGCACACTGAAGTAAACTCAGGCACCAACCTCGTTCCCCTGGGTGGGCACAGGGTGATGGGACATGGGACAGGAGTCAGAGCAGTCAGTTCCTCTGACCTCTCCTACTATTTCATCAACAAAGCAGTGTTTGATTTGTTTATTTTCAGGTTTTTAAGGCTGGCTGGGCTATTTGGATGTCTTTACTTTTGTTTACAAGTATGAGCTAGAAAACTTACTTATAATTGCAGCTTAATGGCTTTGAAAAGAATTAAGAAGTTACTGCCTTATAAGCCAGCATTTTGTTTATCCTGGTATTCGATTAACCTTTTCTTCCCTTTTTGCCTCTTAACATGCTGAAACTACAGAAAGAAAAACATTGACTTTAATAAGTGTTAACATTTACACAGGGATTTCTGGCTTCTGCCTATGACCATCTGCCTTACTGGATTTGCAGACCAATCTTCTACACTGCTGAGTAGCTCTCATTTTCTTCTATATAATGAAAGAACATTATTTGATTTCCAAAGTCCTATCATACAACCATTGCTTCATCTATTAAAGAAGACAAGGCCAAACAAATACTCCCAACACTTGGTGGAGAGGTTTCCAATAATCCTGAGCTCCCCAAGGAACTATTCTAGGCACAGCTCACTAATACATTGAGTCTCCCAGACTGACAACTCTCTTCAGATGAGGCTCAATTTCAATGTCACGTGGATTTTTAAGTTCTGTTTACTACTTCAAAAGGGTCATCTACAAGATTTAACAACTTGCTTCAAAACCAGGTTGTTTCCACTTGGTGTTAAGCAGACTAACATCTACACCTACAACATAATGTGTGATTCCTGTTGCCAAGTACTCGTACGTGCAACTGCTTCTGCAGAGCTGAAACTTCATTCCTGTAAATACATCATACATTATTTAATAGTATATATTGATATCAAAGCACTATATATAGTATCCTTATAAATATATTATTAACTCACTGCTTTACAAGTGCTGGCTTCAGTTTATTCTCATCTCCCCAGCACTGCAGTGGTCAAGCTCTGAGTTGTACCAAGAAGAAAGCAGAAAGGAGAAGGGGGAGCAGAAACCTCACCAGGCACATGCTGGAGTCAACCACTCGACTCCTATACAGATGTCAGCAAGTCTCTGTGGAAGAATAAGAATTTACAAGATAAGGCCTTATTTTTTTACATCCAAAACAATAGTAGAGCAGAATAAATGAGGGCAAATTAAACTAAACACACTAACAATTTGTATCCATTAAGCAGAATATGTAAATTCAATCATATACAATGTTATCACAACTCATTTGTTTTTGCTTCTTTAAATATTCAGGTTTTAATGGAATAATTACTAAAAAAATTGGCATATATACAGGCATATATTTAGAGAAGCTAAAGATGAATCAAAACAACCTTTTTAGACTAATCTTCAGCTTGCTATAGTTGTCACATCTGCAAGAGCTGAGGATGGATGTGCCACATCAGCTCCAAGAGCAAAGCTCCTTCAGGGAGCATGGGCTCAGCAAGTCAGTCAGCAGCAAAGCCATCACAGAACACTAGCAATTACTTCTCAGCAAATACAGAATATTGAGACATAAAAGAGTTAGAGACACTCTGTTGAACACCACACACTGAGGGCAGCCTCCCCTGCAGGATCCTGAGCTGCTTGCTACCCAGAGCACCCCTCGCTGCACTGGAATTGCTCCAAGTACATTTCACAGATCAGACAGAATATTTCTTTTTTTTTTTTCCTTTTTCTTCTAATCAGAAAACCAAAAATATTTCCTTGTTGTTGTTCTGAGAGAACAGAATTTCAGAGTCGTTCTGATAAGAAAAAAATAATGCAGCACACTGTCAGAAAATGCATTTCTTTGATATCCTTACTTGCCCACTCTATAATGCTGGGTGCATTTCTGAAGATGGAACTACTACTGGAAAAAAAAAAACCTTTTAATACTAGTCAGATGAAACACCTTTCTAATAGAGAAACATTTCCTTCATTTCCCTTATAGCAACAAAAATTCAGACCATCCTAACTGGGGCAATTTCAAATTAAGTGGGAGAATACCACAGCTGAAGACCCACAGACAGAAAGAGGGAGGGGAAAAAAAGAGGATAAAAGTCCACTTCTCCTTTCCTTTGATATGATATCAGTTGTCCTCCTAGTTTCACCTGCCTCTGGAAAACAGATTTAATTTGTTATTACTTACAAAGCACAGTTAATCTTGAAACAGTATAAAACTCTGAACTTTGTTGTATCTTAAAAAGTGGACGTTTATTAGGGGGTTTTTCATCTCTTCACAAATAAGTTAAAAGCTTTGCACCTTCACTCTAACAGCACCTTCTCGTTCACTGAGATCACTGAGAGGTTACACAAAATACATATAAGCTAACTCAGAAATCCACAGAGGCACCACTACACATGCATAGCTCTCCTCTTCCCAGGAATGATGTGAGAGAGCAACTCTTCTAGAGCACGAGGCACAGAAATCAAAGCTGCATATCAGAGGACTCTGTCACTCCCAGGTGCTTTTTAATACAATCGTACAGAGCTCAGTCCCCTCATGACGCCCTCGTTCTTTGCTACTCAGCACTGCAGTGTTTCCAACCTGTGGGCTGTGGCACAGACAGGACATGGCCTGGGTTGAAGGTATCTTTTGATACCTTCAAAAGAAAAATCAATATTCTATTAAACTTTTGAAGAGATCTTACAGGTCCATTTGGTCTTATTTTCAATTATCCTGCAGAGGTATCAGAGGCCTTTGCAAACAGACCACTTTTTTTTTTTTTTTAACCCTCCATTAGCACATATACCTCCACCTGAGAGCCCCACCAGGGCACAGAGTTTTCCGTCTCAAAGTACTTCCAGATACTTATGGAAGGTGAATAAGGCTGACCATGGTGCTGGATACCAGGTCCTTAAAGAACTCAACTAAAACCTCAAATAAACTCAAATAAAATACAAGGGGGGAAAAAAAACCAAGACAAAAGAGACAAGCACTCAAGCATAACAAATATTTCTACATTGCAAATGTAAAATTATTTGCCCATGCCCACACTGCAAACCAGTCACACCAGCTTTGGCCCCAGAACTCACAAGCCCCTATTTATCTTTGCTCAACTCTTTTCAACCACACTCAGTTCTCAACTAGAAAAGATTTCCTTCAAGTGCTGCAAAACTGAATCAATCACTGATTGACTTCTAAGAAGGTACTGATTTACAGTGTGACCTGAAGTGACAGCCCTGGCTAGAGGAGAGGATCTGTAGATGAAAGATTAAACTCTGTTTCAACAGAAACAACTGACCAGATACTTTCCACCAATGAGCAGCTCTTTTAAAAGCTCAGTCTGTGATGGTGTGAATTACTCAAGAAAAGAAAAAAAAAAAAATTCAAAATACAGGATATCAAAATAATAATAATACTAAAAGTGGGAAGCAGACTAGTCAAGCTTTTTCATTTCTGCTTAAATTCTTCCAAGGCATATTGATTTTCAGACTTCAGATTGTTATGTTACTAGAGAACAAGAAGGTTATCTTAAATAGTGTACTTTTAGACAGTGGGACATTTATTTAAAGGTAAATACAAGACCACCTGCTTTCTTATTTCTTTTTAAACCAACAAGAAACCTCACACTGACTTTGGTGGGTTTCAACATTTTCCCATTTTTCTTTCCTCTTTCACCTGCATTAATAAAAAGCTGGAACAAGGGGGAAAGAGTGCAGAGACAGAATTTAGGAGAGGAGCTATCATCTCAGTGAAAGGCTTTCACTTGAGGTTGTATTTCACATGCATTTGTTTTACTGAACCCAAACTTTATTACCAGAATTTTTCATTAGAATAAAATTCAAGAAAATTCCACCTAGAGAAGTCACACTGATGGCAAAACAAGCAAGCAATGAAAAGTATTCAGAATATAAAAGCCAGTAATGATTATCTTTCATTTCAGTAGGATAAGCAGGTACACATTTTATAAACATTTACAAACCTGCTATCCAATGACTGGAGATTGTTATTTAGTTTCTGCTTTCCCATAATGTTTAAAAGTTTTTAAGAACACAAGTAAGGTTTCAGCCATTACTCTTAAGTTATTACCTGGAAGGGGAAGTGAAGTCTGCTTTCTATAATTCCTTCTCTTGATCTCATAAACATGGCTTTACTAAAAGAAATTTGACTTTAATTTTGCATTAGAAAAAACCTCTCTATTTCTCTCTGTACAGAGGTATTTGTACAGTTTTGTATGTGGCCAAATCAAAAATAGTGCTGTCACAGCAAAAATTAAAAATTCATAATGAACTACAAAGACCCATTGTGGCACTCAGTGTTTAAACCCAGAAGGATTTTTTTTATTAACACTCTGTCCTTGTTCAACAGCATACTAATGAAGTTAATCTGAAGGCTAAATTTCAATTATGAGCCCACAGAACCACATCTCTGCTCCCTGATTGCTCAGATTACCTGAATCAAGCCTCCTCCTATACAAAGTATGATGGTTGACTGTAGATAAAAGTCCCTGAAACATTACAAATATTCAGTCCAGCAGGTAAAATCTGACAAACACCTGTTTTCACATCCATTTGATAACTGTGTGGCAAAGTAATGATTTCTAATAACCTGACAGTCTGCTCGCTCACTTAAAATATGCTGCACAGGTCTGAACAATAAAAGGAACAGCAAATGTTTCAATTGCTCAGGCTTGCAGCCAAGACAAAGTTTTCAGCCAGAGTGAAAAAAGTGTTTCCATTTGCTAGAATAATTTAGGAGAAAATGTTTTGCCCTCGAGTACCTACAATGCATTTGTTCTGGAACAAAACCTGAAGAAACCACCAAGGAAAATCAAGATCAGCACCAGGCCATGGATCACTTGGCAATTAATATGCATGACTACAGCCTAAGATGTGGTGCTTCTTAATGTGTCAATGCAGTTCAAATAAGGACCTGAAGCCACAGAACTGGGGGGGGGGGGGGGGGGGGTAAAAAAAAAAAAAGAAAAAAACCGCAACAAAATATGAGTAATAACACTGACCCGGGTCATTTGCTTCCAATTGCTTCTGCAAACAGAAGAGTGATGAAAGCTGAAAGCTCACATGAACAGCAAACCCCATCACTATCATGTTGGAAAGGCAGATCTGAAGGAAAGATGGCATCTGCTTTTGAACAGGAAAAGGAGAAGTTAAACAGCCTTTAAATTTTCACTGAGCACAAGGCATGGAAGGCAACCAGAACAAAAAAAGCCATGAGTTCCAAATGGTAGTCTGGGCCAAAGAAATCACAACCTTTCCCATGATCTCTCCAAAATGTTTTCACCACAGCATGTGGGATTTCCAGATAATGTAACAAGTCCAGAGTTAATTCCTCCATTTCTCATGGGGAAAGAAACCCATAAAGGGTAAATCCCCTGTAGCAAACCACTACCTGACCACCTCTAGGGGTAAAAACTTCAGAGGAGATTTTCTCCCAAACCTAAATCCCTGCTTTACACACATAGATCAGCTCTTGCTCAGCCTCTGAGAGAACTGAGTCCACAGTCAAGACTTGGCTGCCATTCCCCAGCACCCACACGCAGGTCATTCAATGACTTTTTCATTGAGTAGCAAGACTGGGCTTTTTGTCCTCTTTCAAGTTAGATGAATCAAAGCACACACAACCCCACCTTCACAGCAGCCACTGCACAGCTGAAGGTTTTTACTGTCCTAAAAAAGCCACAAATCCCTACAGTTCTTCAAGTCTCATTCTTCAGGATATAAACACAAATAGTGGAAGTTTTCTCCCTCCAGCCTCAGTCTACTGGTACCCCTCTTCACTCCATTTATCCTTCAACAGATGTCATGCAGTGGGAAGTTATCAGTATCAAGACAATCCTCAGACATTAATTTTGATTTTTTTTTAATAAAGCCATGAAAACAAATGCTAATCATTAAGAAAAAATCAGATTCTTTTCTAGATTGTCAAGATATTCATCATGCTATCTCATTTGCCAATACTGACTACAAGAATTTGGCAGTTATGTCCAAGTGCAAAATCCTCTGATTGCCAAACACCAAAACAAGCACTTCACTTTTGCATTTGCCTGGATGCTGTGCAACTTTCCCTCCATGCCTTAGCCCTTAAATAAGCTCCTTCTCAGCAACAGGCTCGGATTTGGCAGGCTGAGCAACAGGCACAAAGGTACCTGCTTAGCAATACTCCTGGAGAAAGTGGGGCAGTTGCCTTCATAGTTTTTTTTTTTTCCAAAAAACATCTTAATTGAGTAGCAGCATTGCACCACAAATGAGCCAGAAAAAAAGGCCAACAATAATGACAGACCACTAGAAATAATCTGTTGTCTTCTGGGTAAACTGTTCAATGCTAAAACTTATTATCTGTAAAAGCACCTTTTGAATCATTTTTGTTTTGCCCTGTGGAATACCTTAATGTTCCTACCTGTAATAAAATTTCTGGCTTGCAATTCTGCCCTCGTCTAGAAGACTGGGAGAGAAGAGAAAGGAAGAGAGAAATGAAAACAGGGAAACACAGAACTGCTGTTACTATTAAACCTTTAAGTTACTGAGTTAATTCCAGCTAAACACTTTTATCTGTTGCACTGCCTCTATGAAGTGGATTATTTTTTTTTTTTTTTCTTTTCCAGAAAGAAAATCTAATTGTCACACCCAAGTGTCAAACAACTTTTTGGTCGACTATATCCCTACTTCTTCTACAAGTAATCTGTTAAGCAGCACATCCCCAGCTGGGGACTGTAATTAGGGTGCAAACTGCCATACAATCCCCTTGCCAGATTGATGAAGGAGACCTCTTACAAGGTGATCCAGAAGGCAGTGTTGAGACCATTAATCATTTGTCCTTTGAGGAGAATACAAAAAGCTCTGTCACCAAGAGCATTACACTGCAAAAGTATCTTGACAAAACTAACACCTGAAAAACTGAGGTTTTAATTATAAGGTCAGACACGAGATACTGTATTATTTTTCAAAGTTTTAGGTAAGTTCACATAAAAAAAAAAAAAAAAAAAAAAAAAAAAAAAAAAAAAAAAGAGGTACTCAGATTTCAGACAGAATTTAACACCCATACTTTGCTACTCCTTTTAAAACCTTGATAATGATCAGCTCAGGTTTTTTGGCTCTGGTAGCAGCATCCCCAGACAGTAAATGAATGTAACAGTAATCTGCAGAGCAAGCTTACTAAAATACTGCCAGGCTGCCATTATTTCAACCTGCAACTATTTATTCCTGGGGATTGGAATCCATGGAAAACACAAATATTTTCTGTAATTGTAGATTTTAGTGCCAAAATTCAGTCTACAGGAAGAATGCCAAATCCTGAATACCTGCCCTAATGGGATCTACACTGCCCCTCCTGAGTCTTGACTCTGCCAAATATCAGCTTAAATTTTTCATATATGCTTACTCTAATGGAATACCTCAAATATTAAAAGTTGAGCACAAGCTTCAGAGCTTCCCTTCTTCATTCTTAGCTGATTCAATAAGCAAGCCCACAGCATCCCTACAGAACTCAGGGAACTACAAACAGATAAACATAAAACACAAAAATCAAGATTATTTATGTAGCCTGAGGGTATATTGCTAGAGTTTCAAGTATTTTTCTTTGGAAACAGGTTTTTAACCTCCTTTAGACTACAACCTCATATTCTACTTATCACACATCATCCCAGATTATCTGCATCAAATGTTTCTCAGCTGCATTGATCAGCTTCACATACATTTCACCTGAGCCAGCCCAAGGAGCAAGAGGAGGAGATGAGCTCCCTCCCTTCCCTCTCCATAATAATCTGGAATTTAATCAAATTGCCTAAGAGACTTCTGCTGTTTCGAAAGCAAACAAAATCTATCCTATCTACCAGAGTAAGAGAAAATACATTTCCTTGTAGAATGGGCAATAGGGAGGAAACTTAATCCAAACACATCATTACATAGTCCAACAGGATTTGCTTACAGACTCTAAAAACTATCCCAGGGAAGGCAAGCTCCCAATAAATTAGCTTAAAAAGCAGTCAGCAGGCAAGTACTTTTGGGTTTTTTTAAACTGTAAAAGCCAAATCTGAATCATTTTCCATATACCAAAAGCAAGAATATAAAGAAAAAAAAAAACAAACTGTCACCTTTGTCTATCAAATTAAACCAATTCAAATATTTTAAAACCCATTCTTGTTTGTAAATGATGATACTTTCCCCACAGCTCTCCACATTTCCTAGAGACAAGAGGATTTTTTTTTCTAATGGACACAGAAAGGGAGACAATGAGTAGGGAAAGCACCTGAGGAGCCTTTACAGTGAAGATTCCTTTGCAAATATAACTGTAGAGACAACAAACCTTTTGCTTGTTTGATTCTGCAACACTGGGGAACTTCTGATTTCCAAGCCCCTTCCTTGTGTGCATAAGCATGCAAGTAATCTTCTGGGTATAATAGTGAGGGAAGGAGAGCAGAAATAGCTCCATCATCATTACACAGAATCTTACTGGCAGCGATGGAAATCCAAGTTACTTTAAAATTATTGCCACAATGAAACACCACAACCCATTTCAATGCCAAGTTCTATCATATATCACTGATTCCCTCAATATTAACATTTTTCCAATATAGCCTGAGCTAACGATAAGAGCTCAGCAGGAGCATGCATAGGATAAATCACGTCTTATAAGCCCACCATATCTTTCTAAGAGGAGTCAGTAAAATTAAAATATCGCCTAAGAGAATGAAGCATCATTTGCAAACACAAAGATGCAAACCTGAAGTGGGCAAGGATGGAAAAATCAAGCTTGGCATCATTTACTGCAGGGCTGCGATAACAAGCTATCAGAGACTTAGCAAAATTCTTAAAAATTAGAAAAAAGATCTCTATGCTGGATGACCCAAGGCAATCCAGGGACACACTGCAACATCTAATCTTGCTGACAATATTTCTTGGAGCTTGATCCTGCACGTCCATATCAAGAGAACAGAAAGTATTAAACACAGCACAGGACTGAAGTAACCAAGTCCCTACCTAGTACATGGATCTTGTTTTGGAGTAACAAGGTGAAAGCCTGTCCTCTTCCCTCCTTTTTGAGTCTTGCTGTGTCATCACTTACTGGCATTAATGCTGCTCTCATCCTTAGGCAAGTCCTTGAAGACTGATCCTTTACATCCTTTAAAGGGAGCAATTAATGCTGCTATTCAAAGTTTCTGACCTTTAGCTCTCAGTCCCAATAGTGTTAGTCAGATTTTTTCTTTTCAACTTTAGCAGAAAATAGTAACTATTTGCACTTCCCTCAAGGCAGACCTGCATTAATCCTGTCCACAAACTGGAGACAGTTTTGTAAAAGTAATTCCAAAAGTTTTCCCCTCCAAATGTGCTCCTCTGCAGAATCACATGCTTCCCAAATTCTGCCTGCCCTTCCAAATCACCTCAGACGTTCTGACTTCCAGAGGTAGTTGGCAAATCATTTTAAAAATGCTTTCATAGCTGCATAAAGTTTAGCATCCATTACTGCCTTCCTCCTAATTACCCTCTGCAGGAGGATGCCTACTGCTATGATTACTTTCAGTGAAGTCCCAACATTATTTCCTTTATTCCTGTTAACACCACTCCCCTTCTCAGCCTTCCTGCTCCCACCTCCCTTTCTTCTCCACAAAATTATTTACTCAGCTTCCCTGGTGTCTCTTTCAGCACTGTTCCCTCTGGAGCAGCCCAGAATCAAAATAATATACCTAGTGTTTGTAGTCTTCATCTAATTTTTATTTTAATACCACCAAATGCAGAGGCTGATCCATTAAAAACCAATAAAGGATGTGTTTTGCAGAACTGCCCCAGGAAGGTATTTTGCATTTTCTTTTCAAAGTATAATTAACTTACAAAGTCTTTTACAAGGTGTCAAATACACACACAAATAAATCTATTTTTTTATACCCTACCTATTTATTTATTTATTTATACCCTACCCATCCTAATGCCTTCCTCTCTCTCTCAAAAAAAAAAAAAAAAAAAAAAAAAAATCAAATCTGATCATTCAAGCCCACCAGTATTTTTCAGCATTAAATCTTTCCTGATATGAACATTGTTACAGCTCACCTGGACGACTGACAAGTTAATATTTCACTAGACCCAGAGAAACGGCATTCCAAGTAGGCAAGGAAAATGTGACAACTATTTAAACAGAGTGAGCTGGGCTCAGCTAGTGCCTCGCAAGGGATAAGGCAATCAACCTGACAGTAAATGTAATTAGTGTTATATTTCCTGCCAAAGTTAGACACGATATAAGCAGATACATCAAACGAATTTGACGTGATATATTACCACTGATGTAGCTAAATATATAAAATGAAAGAGGGAGGGCTTGGCTTTTGGAAAGGTGGGAGTAGGTTGAGTTTTGTTTTTTAATTTTCAGGGGAAAAAAAATCAAATCTTGACATGGCTCTATCATTTCTGTTTCCATCTTGTTTGTTCGTTTAAGTTTCTCCTTTCCAGCTCTTGTTCCCATCACGGTCAGAGTGACACAAAACATTCTCTTCTTGTTGCTGCTCAGTAAAATCAAACCTGCATCACATCCCCTTTTCACATCTTTTCTTTCCTCCTTGTCGTTCAGAGGCTTCAACCCATTTGCTTTCTGAACACACTCATGGTCCAAATCTCATGGAGAACAAATCTCATGAGTGGAAACACTCCTGGTGTTTCTTGACACCACTCACTTGCCTCTCCTCTTTCTCCTTTGCACTCACCAAAACTCCTTCCCTTCACACTGCCTGTCTGCTCCAAATTGCCACCATCTCCTGGTTGTCACTCACTCATCCCTTCTCCTATTATTTTAAACACATTCTACTGTTTTCCTTCCTATAAACCACACATTTATCTATCTCCCTGCTCCCTGACATCTTGTAAAGCTTCTCTATCTTCATTCATTCCTCACGAGGTTAGCTCCAGCCTGACGTGTTATCCTGCTCCCTGTTTTTCTTGGCCACTTCAGCACACTGACAAAACAGTGCTCAGGCTCAATCCACATCTCTCTGTGTTTAGCAAGACAGAACAAATTTTTAAAGTTTCACAGTAACCTCTGGAAAGAAATCCTGCCCTATAAAACTCCAGCCCCAAGCTTCACAGATATATAAAAAATGAAGCAGGGCATAATCTAGAATGAAGTAGTATTAATAAAAGCCTCAGGGGAAAAAAAAAAAAAACCAACTTATTTGAGAGCTAGTCTAGCAAACGTATGTTTCTAATTCCAAACTTAGACCTGATACTGGAAAAAGAGAGTGAGTGAATCATTCCCAGCTCAACACCAAAGCACAAGTAGCAGGAAAGAAGGAATCCTCAAGGATCCCAGAAATGAGCAAGGATTTCTAGACAGTGGACAAACTGGGGAAGAGAAGGGCTGGTAGGGCAAAAGAAAAGAAAACAAAAAAGAAAGAAAAAGCTGCACCATCCTTCCAGAAATAAAAAATATACCTTAAGTAGAACTAAATGACCGAATGTGAATGCTTGCTTGCTTTTTTGGTCCTGCTGGAAAGCAGTATTAAAGCTTTCCTCAGAGGTAGCCAGGTTTTATCCTCTAAAAATGACAGCTTTGTTTGGGGGGAAGTTAACCTTTTGCTTAATTCACTTCAATTTTCTATTTTGAGTCAAAGTTTTACATCAAAAGCCTACCATGGTATCCTGCAATGTTTAGACAAAATTTTACAAGTTCCCAAATCATTATAAGTCTAAAATTGTGACGTTTCACTGGCCCTATGCTCTCCAAGGACCAAGTCATATCCTCCCCAAATGGAAGCTCTGAGCTGCTTCCCTTTTACACAGCACCTGAACCTGTCACCAAAAGTACTGGAGATAGAAAGCATCTGGGCCAAGTACAGGTATTGATGACCTTTTTGATTGAAAGTTTAAAAATTACTTTACCCCAAAAAAATAAGTCTTCAACTGGACTTGTCTTGCTGTATTTCAGGAAACAGAGAGCATATTGCTGTTCATCTCCTGACAAATTACTCTCCAGGAGAATACAAATCACCCATGCTGAGGTGAAAGGCTCTGGAAGAGAACTCAGTTTCAACCCGCTAGAGACAAAAAGACAGACACAAACCAGACTCCATCCCAGTGGAAAGCCTCCCTTGCTATAAACATGAGTTTTAATACCATTCATTATCAGCTGAATTGCACTCACCTTCATTGTGCTACATCTTCAGTGTGCTCTTCCCTCCTTTCCATTTTTTGCTGTGGGCATATTCTGTTTTATTAACTGTAATTTAATCAATACCTATTCCTACACAGAACAGGTTATCTTCCTGACTGTTTCAAAACATTTTCACAAGACACATTGCAGATCAATTTTGAAACAGCAAAACAAGACAACATAAACAAACAAAAGAAGAAATCCTACTGTGTGCTTCTGTTGGGATGGTTTTGCAAAAAAAAAAAAAAAAAAGTTTGCCATATGTGTCAAGCCTTCCACCACCTGAGTTTTCTTGCCTGAAGAAATACCACACACTAAAAAATTATTCTGTGTAATCTGTATATTATTGCTTGAGATAGCTGCAACCACAGAGCCCGCTGCCTTCGCCTTTACTAAACCTGGATACCATGCTTACTACAGATGTCTGAAATTATTCATAGAATCTTAACTATTTGCAGCCTAAAGTTTCCTAAGTGTCTGCAAAGGCAAACACTAATGCCCAGGAGTCATTACAGAACATTTTGCAGCAGCCTCAGCCCCACTGCTCTGCTCTCTACCATCTGCTAATAGCAGTTTTGCAGTGAAAAACCAGCAATTCAGTGAGAACAGGTGCCTAAACAAGGACAAAAAATACTGCCTGAAGACTGAATACCATTGTCTTGTTGTACACACACAAAAATATATATTTTTTTTAATATAGATATATACTTATACATCCTACAGCTTGCTACGGCAGCTTACCTTTTCCACCATCTCCTGTTCAAGTCACAGCACAAACCCAGGCTGCTCTCCCCATGTGCTAAAACATCAATACGAATGACAAGCTAATATGGGAGATGGATCAGAAACAGCCAGAATTATGCATAGCAACTGAAGAGACTATTTAATTTCATACATATTCTTGGAGGCTACGTCCATCTGAAGAAGCCAAGTGGCACACAGCATCTGTCTGCTCATTCTTGGCAACCTGAAGACAGACAAGAGTCCCACCTTGCTTTGAGCAAGGCTGAAACCAGAAGTTTGCTATATCAATTTAGACTCTTACCAACATTCCAAAACCACCCACTGCTCACTACCCAAATATCCCTTTTCTGCAGAAATACTTATATGTTCTATGTCAACAACTGAGTCAGGAGGGTGACTTTCTCCACTTTCTAATAGATTTAAGAAGTTTTAAGTGTTTGTTTCATTTATAAAAACTTTTTTTTTCCTCTCTCCTCATTCACACAACCCTTGCAGGCCACATCACTTCAGCTGAAACCCTTTCCATGCTTTCCTGCACCTCACCTGGGTTTCCACATTCTGCCTTCCCAACAGGGAGCCTGGGAGCCACGGTGGACCTCAGCCAGCAGATTCTTGCACCTTATCCCATGTCCATTAGCACCTGCCCAGCACCTCCAGGGTGCCCATGGACAGCACCCATCACACACACACACATCCCAGCCCCACAGAGCTCCAGTGTCCAGCCCGAGGCAAAGGGGACAGTGCCTGTGTACAGGCAGGATAAAATGAAGGCATCTGAGGCAGGTGAAATTCACTATATCATTTATACAGCTCTTTGCATTCTCAGGGGTCCTTGAATCTCTCTTTCTTCACCCCTTTCATATGCTTTCTCAAAATAGCTGCCTGCCAATGCGAGTGGAAGTGGCAAAAAAGAAATAAAGAAAATAAAGAAAAAAGAAAAAAGAAAAAAGGAAAAAAAGGAAAGAAAGAAAAAGGAAAAAAGGAAAAAAACCCAAACCAAACAAACAAAAAAACCAAGAAAAAAACAACCCCCTTTTAAAGTAACCAGCTTATTTTCAGACACAAAATATGAGCATTAGCTAGATAAGACTCAACAGCAAAAAGAGAAGCAACCAAAAAGCTTTTAAAAAAATTAGAAGATTTTTATTGAGTCAGAATAAAAGCTTAACAAATAAAAAGCATAATACAAAGGAAGTGCAACTAAAAGCATTCCCAAGAAAAATTATACAGGACGTCTTTAATACCAGAGTGTTTAAACTAAATACAACAGAAGTACAAAGGAATGCCTAGAGATGACTCAATAAGGAGGTATTCAAAGCACAAATAATATTGCCAGCATGTTTATGGCAAGCTTGTTAGTCCAAGGCACAGAATTTTTTAGTTCTCGCATTCAAAACAGGACTACAGACAATGAGCACTTGTGCTTAGACACAGAACAAAAGCAAAGAGGTTCATGAATGGCTCAGAGGCTGGACCTCTGGAGACTCTCAGAGTGAGCAGAGAAACCTGCCTTCCTTGTAGAGTTAATAGCACACACGACTCTCTAACCCTCTGGCACAAATCCCTGGGATTTTTTTTTATTTATTTATTTTCCCCAAAAAAATAAACAGTATTTTGCCTGTGGTGCTTTACCTGTTACCCTTCATGAACACCTTGGGAGCAGCTTTGGATGGGGTGGGATGCACAGCTTGTGGAAGGAGCACCCCAGGGTTCAGCATTCACCAGCACCATCCTGCCCTTGCCTGGCAATCACACCTCCATTGCACAGCACACCCTCCCATTTACTTTACTTTACATGATCTTGGGGCTACTAAAAGAAAAGGCAGCTTTACCAATACCTGTAATGCTATCTCAGGAATAAGATTTTCTCAAAGCTCAGGCAAAGAGCCAAAGAGTCTCAAAACCTCACAGCATGGGAAGAGCCCAAACATACTCAGCAACACACTACAACAGCATGGAGATTTTTCACCAGGAAGTCTGATTCCATTGTATGATGAAACTCAGCTATAATGAGGCAAGATAACCCATCTGTAGCTTATGAACTTCTCTGGTTTATAGGCAAACCACTCACGCCTGGGCAGTCCCAGCAGACTCCCATTCCTCAGCAGCACTGGTAACACAGCAGCCTGTCAGCTGAGGCTGGGACAAGACAAATTTTCATTTTCTGTTGTGTTAATAAACAACACAGCAGCTATGTTTTGTGATACCCAGGTTTTTGTCTCACCACACCAAAACGTAAGCCCCTGGGAAGTTTTTAACAATTGACAAGCTAGACATGTACTTTTCATATACACTTCCAGGCAGCCCAGCAGGACAGTTTCCCTCACCCTGCAAAATGCCTGGAGAAGTTCCCAGACCCACACTTCATGTCAGGCAGCTCCAGCAGACAGGTTTCCACTTTCCCCCCCTCTGACACCATCGATAGCATCGAGCCCCAGCACAGCACGCACCATTAAAGCACAGCATATACTTCTAAAGGAGAGCAGAGAACTCACCTCCCTGAACCAGAGCCCGGAGGCACTTCCATCACCTCTTAATCTGCAGCAGCATCCCTGTTGCTCACCTTTCACAATCCCTTTCGGTATATGGGTGCCAGCAGCAGGGCAGTGAAGTAGAAGAGGCACGGGTATTTCTGTAGTCAGTGCAGCACTGTCATATCAGGGTGGATTTTTTTTTTTTAATTATTAATTTCTTATCCCACTCTTTGCTTACAGCCTGCACAGCCAGATGAACACAGTTGCCTTGGACACCTGGGTAGGACCACTCACATCACAGCACATCTTCCACCACGACGCCTCTACTGCCCACCCACCAACATCAACGGGGAATCAAAAGCTTCCAAAGTGCTACCACCACCGGTTTTTTCCACTCCCCCAACCCCCTCTCGCATCGCTACCTTTGTGCTGTTACTCAGCAGGGAGCTTGGCACAGGGTCTGTGCAGCATCTGGCAAATCTCACCTGCTCCAGATCCAGCTTCTCACATGCTCTCCTCTGCCCCCAACCCCTGGGACAGCTGCTGCTAAGCACAAAAACAAAAGGAGCAAGTGCCTAAAAAAGGCATCAGAGCTCTGCTCATCTGAGGGAAAGGCAGGAGAGACTGAAGAGCGCTTTGGGGAAGAAAGAAAACACAAATAATACTGAAGTGCAAGGAGACCTGTGGGAATCCCAACTTCTTGCTCACAAACCCCAGAACTTTTGTGCCATCAAAAGACAGACAAAAGCAGCAGCCCGAATGCCTCACACCAAAGAAACGTGTCAGCAAACACACGTCAGTGTGATCCTTATCAGGGAGGCTTTCTAGTGAAGAGACGTCCCTAGAAAGCAGCCACTACAAATACAGTTTTCCTGAATATCATTACTGATCCAGAAGTAATGAAACAGCAGATAATATGGCCCCAGGGTACAAATCAACCACCTATCCTAATGCATACAGATGGAGCTCGGGTCTTCCATTACCAGAACGAAATGGGATCTCTAAAACACAGCTCATGGCAAAACAGGAGAAGCTTACTAATGAGTGGTGCTTATTTCTCATACTTCAGAAAATACTTTTAAATCCTGCAAGCTGAAAAAAACCCAGCCTGTTTTCATGTATAAAGATGTGTAGGCACATCATATTCTCACAGAGCTAACATTTAAAAAGCAGAATGTACAACTCTTCGGTTCTTCCGCAAAATCACCTCTTCCCTGATTTTGCAGAAAAGGATTAGCTGAGAACAACGTCTAAATACTTTTTTTGTAACAATCAACAATGAAGGTCCATACAGTCCCATCAAAGAAAGTAGCAAAACGTGACTTAAAGAAGGACCATGCTCCTCTTGTTGACGTTCACAGCAGCTAAAGCAGTAACTTCCACAGTGCTCTAAAACACTCAGCTAATGTGTCAGGTAGAGAGCAAGCACAGAATTTTTCCGCTTCCATCCTCAGGAAAATTCAGTACTTGGCACCAGGAGCATGACACCTTCTGCATTCTGAGCTGGTCACATCGCCACGAAGCAGCCAAGCCAAGGCTCAACATCACAAACACACCACACACCCTGACATGTCCACCTATCTTCTCTGAGAAGCATCCTGGTACCGAGGTACGGTACTTCAGTGCCATCTCTTTCATTTTTGCCATGACATTCCTTACGCTCCACAAAAATCTTTTCAGAAACTAAAGAGTTCACCACTTCTTTGTTGTTGTTAGCCAGTTTCCTAAAGTTTGAAGATTTTGAACACCCACACAAAGCACAAGTAACAGCAGCTCTCTTGGGTCACCGTGTCCTCTCTCACTGCCAGTGACACACAGTTCTAACAGGTACATTATCCCACTCACCGACAACAAACACATACCCTGCACGGCTTCTTCCAAAAATCACACTCTCAGGAAATCGATTCTCTAAGCTGATTTTTCGTTTTCATTAGAGGAACTAAACAATGTATTTCAATTATACAAAAGAGCTGGAGGCAGCGGTCAGCACCAAGTACTTTTATGAGCCTCATCTATTCTTTTAAAAGCCTTCACCAGAAAGGCTCAGGAAGCACGGGAGTGGGAGGGAGGGAGGAGGACGGAAAGAACATGTCCACAGCTCGTCCTCATTCATATCTTCACAGGAATAAAGTCCAGAATCTACACGGTTTAACCTTGAATGAATAACAGTACGCTAAATAAATAAAATTACAAGCACGACAACAATAAACGTTTAAAGTCACGAATGGTTATAAGGAAGAAACGTATCACAGTACCTTGCTTAAAATCACTGACTGAAGAATCAATGGAAGGAAAAAATACAACTCAAACACACTTCAACGCTGCGACTGGCTGAAAAAAAGTACCATTTTTATAAGCCACCCGCATGACAAAAACCGCGAATCTCACGAGGAGCCAGCCCTGCCCGCAGAGCCGGGGCGACTTCTAAAAGCTCTCCAGCTGACAGGACTTCCCCGCACTTCCCTTCCCCAGCCCAAGCCGGCGGCTGCCCCGACTGCCCAGCACCGCCTCAAACTTTACCTGGATCGCGGAGCCGATCGGCGCTCAGACACCGAACCCGGGGCAGCCGCCGCCGCGGAGAATAGGGTCTCCTCCGAGAGAGGAGCGGGACCGCAGTTGTGGACGGTACCAGACGAGGAATTTCAGCCGGAGCGGTCCCAAAACCCGCAGCAGCAACTTCTCTCGCACTGCTCTCCGAGACCCGGCGGCTCCGTCCACGCTCTCACACGCCTCGGACCCACCCGCTCCCCCGGCTCCAGGGCGGCTGCACCTTCTCGCAGCCCGGGGGGCGCGACATGGAGCCCGGCGCGGTCGGCTGCGGCGGGAAGATCTGCGGTGCCGGCGCCGCGGGCGAACCCGGGCGGGCGGCGGGGCGGCGCCGGGCGCTCCCGCGGGAGGGGCGCGCACTCACCCGCTCAGCCCCGCAGCGCGGAGGGGCGCGGCGAGCGGCCGCGGGCGGAGCGAAGATGGAGGCTCAGCGGCGGCCGCCCGCCCATCCCGGCACGGCGGCGGGGCGAGGAACCGACGCCCTCTGCCGGGCAGCGGCGGTGGGGCCCGGGCGGCGGTGTCTGGGGATGGACCCTCCCCTAAGGAGTCCGGGCATGGTGTGAGGGGACGACCCGGGGGTCCGGGGACGGCATGAGTGGACGCCTCACCTCGCCTCGCCTTGCTCGGGGGTCCGGACAAGGTGCGAGGGGACGCACCGGGGGGTCCGGAGGCGGCATAAGGGGATGCCTCGCCTCGCCTCTCCCGGGGGTCCGGGCATGGTGTGAGGGGACGCCTCACCTCGCTCGAGGGTCTGGGCACAGGGTAAGGGGACGACCCGGGAATCCGGGCACAGGGTGAGGGGACGCACGGGGGGTCCCGACACGGTGTGAGGGGACGTCTCGCCTGGCTCGGGGGTCCGGGCATGGTGTGAGGGGATGCCCGGGTGCGGGTCTCGAGGCGGAGGTTCGGAGGGAGCCGGGTGGGCTGCCCTGGTCCCGCCGGTCTCGGCGGTACTGATGCCCACAGCCCGGTGAGAGTCGAGCCATCTGGTCCGACAGGCGCTTGGTACCGCGCATCTCGCGGAGGCTTAAAACCCCCGCGGAAAGTTATTTCTTGGGGTTGTAAAATAAAGAGAGCGGGTTTTCCACGTCTTATGAAACACACAGTAGGTCCACTAAGCGAGTCGATAACTTTTTAATTTAATTTGAGTTTTAATTGTATAATTATTCCACACCAAATTCCCAGTTCTGCGTTTTTTTTCACTGGTCTAATCCAAATCGCCGTGCGGTGCTGAGGAAAGTGCCATAACGACCCCAGATAATCACCAGCTACAAGCTTTGCTGGAGAAACATTAGCCCCGTTGACTTTCAAAGTCATCAAAGTCATCTTTTCAGGAATTTAATTAGTGCAAGAGATCACCAAACTGGCTGAAATCCTCGACTAAGGAGGGAATATTTATTGATTGCAGGAAGAAGAGGCAGGGTGGATACTGAATCCATCAGTTTTTAAACACATGAAGTGAATTATCTCAATTTAGTTTATCTGTACTGTCTAAAAATTCAAGTAGGCATTTATTCAGCACAGCAAACATTATATATATATATATTATATGTATATATATATAATATATATATATACCCAGACAGTAAGTTTGGGTTCAGGAAAAATTAATGCACATATCCAGCTTAGCAAGTACCAGGTGATTGTACACACAATGAAATGACTATAATATTTACTCCAGCTTTTTGCATACTTTTTATTTCTGTGTTGTAAAGAGGGTTCATTCTCACACTATGTGGAGTGTGAAACTAATTATGACTACTGAGAGTGAGAAACAACTCCACTGACATGAAGCTGGCATAAATGAATGACAATCAGGTCTTCCAGACTAATACATGACCTTTGTGCCAACACTGAACCCCAGGGATAACCTGTTCAGGTTCCAAAAATTAGCTCACCGAACATTTTCCATCCAACAAGAACAATGTATATAATGTTTTAATGCACATAGTCGTGTTGCTCATGTTCCCCTTATTATTTTTTCTTTACAGGAATATTAAACATCAGTGAATCTTAATGCAAGGATTGTTCATCTCACTGGAGCATCTGCAGACCCCAAATGCAAGCAGAACCTCAGTGTGCAGGGTACCATGTAACAAACACATGTTCCTGCCTCAGAGAGCTTAAATCTTACAAAGGCAAGAGACAGCAGGGTAGAAATGAAAGCAGAGCTGTCGTGGTACTTATCATAAGACATGAAATCCAGATCAGAGGCTGTAACACGATTTTCCAGGTTCATCCCTGCCCATTGATCTCTTGATTTATTGGGCACCATCCTGGAAGTTTACTGGGAAAGTCCATCAGAGATTGCACTCAAACTGGTCAGGAATGTTCCAAACTAAGTTTTTTGAGGAAAGTTATATTTGACAAACACTTCCTCAAAGATTATTTGTTTTGAAAAGTTGTTTTTTTTTTTCTCAGATGTCTCCCTACCCCAAATGCCCAGCAGTGACTGCCTGGGGGCACCCACCCTGGCTGCACCAGCCCCAGCTGCCTTGCTCTGCTGCCCACTTCTTTCTTCCACTGACAAGTTTTAAAAGGTCTCATTTTTGTCTGATACAGAATGGGAAACGTCTCTGGAAATGTCAGGAGTAAGCCACACTTCAGGTTTTATTCCTGTCTGGCCCTGTGTGGGCAGATACACTGTTCCTCTTCTTGCAGCTCCTGCTTTTTGCTCTGCTGAGAATACCTGCATCTTGCACCCCACTGTTAATCTGGAGCTGAAACATCTGAGAAACTACTGCTGCCAACTTCAGCTTAATTGGTCAATGCAGAGTTTGCATTAATGCCACTAATCTAGCATCTGGACTCCATCCCCCACTAGCCCTGGGAGTAGTAGCACTGATGAAGAGGGCAAGGAAAGAGTCCTCACTGTCCTACATCCAGATGAGTGCCAGCTCCCATCCCTGCACGTATTTTGCCTTCAATTCTCTTCCCTGAGATTTTAGTTTTTCTCAAAGACTTTACAGAGGATTATATATACCTAAAAGATGTGTAGGAAAGAAATACAGTGCAAACATGTAGGAAATACCTGGAATAAAGCTAGTTTTCTCACTTTAAGTAGAAAAGCTGAAGAGACCAAGGAGCATCAACAAGAAAATAAAAGCACAAATTTAGAGCATGAAGGAGCTTGGAACTCATAGGAACCTGTTAAGCTTTTTTTTCAGCCCACATCACTTGTTTCTTCTTTCTGCTGTTTCAGATCCTTTTGTTACATGGATGTCACCTGCTTTGTGGGGCTCAAAGAAAGAAAATGAGTACCCAAGCACTGTGAGTAGTGGAAGAATTACTCCAGTTCTTCCTCATGGATGAGTGGCTCAGCCTAAGAAGGGAATAACAAAACCACTTGAATGACAGCTTGGATCAAATTCATAATGACCTGGTTTGTACAGGCCAGGTGTTATGTAGATTGCAGCTTGTTATTGTGCAAAATTTTGGCAAGCCTTTAGATGCAATAGCCAGTTCCAGCAGAGCTGGGCAGAAAGCCACAAACTACAGGCAGGTGTATCTTCAGCAAGATGGGCAAAGAAGCCACCATCTTTGGTCCTTGGTACCTTGGGGGACTTGAACCAACCTGTCTGCATGACATCTGGAATAAAGCTTATAAAAGAACAATGAATGGTTTAAAAAGATGGAATTCCAGGCTTAAAAACGAAGAGGAAAGCTTGCACAAAAAAACATCGCCAGCTTCATTGTCTGTTTCTTAGGGAGCAAAAATTCAGAGGGAAACAGCATGAGTTAACAAGCTTCCACTACAGCATTAAAGGAAAGAAAGCAAACTATTACAAAATGACCTTAACAATATATTCTGCATTTGTTAGGAATTCTTTCATATTACTGGATTAATTCTTATGTTATCTAAAAGTAGTAACTTTAAAGCAGATGAGGAGCTATCAAAATTAGGGCTCACCGATGATTTGTTTTTTTGGATTCACTTTTTACCATTTTAATATGCACAGATTGTGATTTGTTACTTAAGCTGGTTGGGCTTAAATTTTATAATTTCTTTAGACAGCTGTTTTTTCAAAAGAGGCACACATACACCAACAACAAACAACATGAAAGAAAGTAACTCTGGCGCCATTTTTGTCATAATAATTCGTGTTGAACTTTCAGAAAATCTGAATGCTTTTCACGAAACCTCAGTATTTATTCATGTGCCCCAAAGTTAATAAAAGGAACTGTACAAATCAGATCAAAGCCACCTAGTTGAATTGATCAGGTTTCTATTTTTTGTTCTAATGGAGACTTTGTAGGACTAGTGGTAGTGGTGTTTTTACGTGGTGCCACAAAAGGTAGTACAGGCCAGAAGAAGGAAAAAATGAAGAAAAAGAAAAAGAGAGGAAAAAGAAAAACCTGAACTATGCAATCTTTTCCAGAACATTATAACTGCAAATAAACGTCAGCTTTTTCCATATATATGAAGTATAGCATTTTTACTGTAGTAGTATCAGCTTTCATACTGAAGTCAAGGGCACCACAGAAAAGAAGCAGAAAGCCAAGCAGATAATGAATGCCTGCCACAATGGATTTGCACAGCTTTAGACAAGTGGTATGTACAGGACAGGCACAAAGTAGGTGTGGTTAGTTGGGCTTCAAGGCGAGCTAAAAGGAGTTTCTTGAATTTCTTATTGTTCCAGAACTTACACTGAGGTTTAGAAATTATTTTTAATAGTCTATTATAAGATGGGATCATGAGAACCTGAAAAAAGAAATTATCCTCTCATCCTTAGGGGCAGTGCCTCAGAAATCGATGCTAATGAACAGACTGCAGCATAAGGAAGCTCACATTTCCCCTGCTGCACCAATTTTGTGCATTCACAAGGGACACTGCAAGTGCCATCATGTGTAATTAGAAACAGGGGAGGGGGGGGGAAAGGATATCGTTCATTCACACTTCTCGTGGTGTCATTTCTTTGTGGCAGATTTAACAGAGATTAAACAGGCATTCCGTTTAATACTAGTCCTATTAAGGACCAAACATAATTTATTTTTAATTATGGAGTTATCAAGACACCAGCATAATTGACGGCAGTCCTGTTGTGAACATATCCTTAGATGATGATTTCTTTAGTAACAGAGAAATGCGTGCAGGCAAGATATTTATCTTTACTAATGTTCTTGTTAGAGTATACCTCAGTGAATAGTTACAGCCAGTCTCAATGTTGGGCCCCAGCCCCCCACCCACTAATGAGTACAATGCTCCAAATCCCCGTGTGCATCTCTGCCCGATCCTGAAATAACTGCTGAGCCAGGATTTGGAATCAATCCTTCCTGCAGCACTGAGTTTGCTGGACATGCACAAGTTGATCAGCACGCCTGCCCCCCCTTCTCCCCAAGCCATCTGTCCCTTCCAATTCTCCACCCAAGTTCTCCACATCATCTTTGTGTCCCAAAGATGATGGCAAGTGTTTCCTAAGGGACACACATCTCCTCTTTCCATGACTCTATTATACAACACAGTTCAAGGCACAGGTACCAAAAGGTTTAAATTGCAAATCAGATGTAAATAACAAGGGAGAATTAAGCCCTCTCATCACCCAGTGCCTCCCCAGCCACCTTTCAGGAAAGTGTTCTCTCATCCCTTCCATTCCCACTCCCCACTGTGTACCACACCACAGGGCATCACAGGTGTTGCATATGACACAGAAGTTTGGCTATAGAGCCATAAAAGAGCTTTTCTGATAAAAGGGACTGAAAGTGGAAATTTTCCTCCATGGCTGAATATTCTTGTCCAGCTTCTTCCTTTGCAGACACATCAGCAACCCAAGCACTCAAGGTGGGCTGAGGTCTGTCTGCTTTCTGTACCCAGCAAGCACCATGACAAACAACAGTCATGTAGCTGGAACTGTCCCTTAACATTTGACACAGTGAAAATCTTTCCAAGTGCAAGTTAACTTACACAAAAGGGAGAAAAAAGTTTGAATGTTTATAGTATTCTCACTCTGGATGCAGTTGGGAAGAGGTGATTTGCATAGAGCACTGGCTGTTATAAAATAATCATTTTACATTATCATTTAGACTTAAGAACCAATGTCCTACCTTACTTCCACCAAAGGAGAGCATTAACTATTTGCATTCTACATCCTTCTGGGACAAGCCCCTCTGTCAGCAGGTCTGCTCACACATCTGTATCAGCTCTAGTATGTGAAAATCAGAGAACACCACCTGTGACCGACTGTAGTAGTAGAGGTTTTTTTTTCCTTGTCACCAACCCTGGAATCATTTGTCCTGTTCAAATTTCAATGTCATCTTGAGTGTTATTTTTGAGGATGCACTCTCAGACCTTTTGATGCTGGGCTGAAGAAGGAGGAATATTTAGCAAAAAACCACATAAATTATCACACAGAACACAACTACCAGAACAGACCAATTATCTCCTTGGCTAGAGTCCTGAAGTTTAAAGATGTGATGGCCTTTTTAATGTTCAAGGAAACATGATGCTTGAGTTTCCCTGTAAGAGACAGTTCTTTACAAGTACCATGGTAGTTAAAGAAAAGCATGAGCAGGGTGCAGGATGAAGCAATGCACCTGCCACCTATTCACCAGCTCTGGCAGGTTAAGAAGTCCACCTGCCATGAAAAAGAAGAAAATCTTCAATGGAGGCACTTCACAAGCTATTAACCTTTCCTGATTGGAGTCTTGCTTTACAGAAAGAGCAGCAAGTACCTACTCAGAGAAGGGCTTCCCTGCAAATAGGCACAGGCAGTAATTTAGCAGCTGGGGGACCTGTCATGTATTAAGGTTTTAGTGTCTTGAGACACTACTTATTTAGTAAAAAAGGTGATAATAAGAGATAAAGGAGGTTCATGCTAGCAGCTAACTCTTAGATTTGAAATCTATCAATGACTATGGAGAAGAAAATTGAAAGTCAAGATTTTTTTTTATCATTTCGGTTTTGCTTCAGGGTTCTTATTTGCTCATTTTTAGTCCTTCCATTCCACTGCTTTAATTAAGTGTTGCATACAAGGTAAGGGATTTGCTCAACACAATCAATAATGGCATTCTGATTCTGATGTTAAATTGACTTGCTATTTTTAACATGCTGCTTACTTATTGCCTATCATCCTTAAGTCACACCCTGGGGCTCTGCAGATAAAACACCAGCACAGGAGATTCCCAAAAAGGATTTTGTCTCCAGGAAGTTGAATCTTCTCTGCACAAATCTGGTTTGACCCAGGCACATTTATAATGAACGATGTCCACTTACTACCCTACTTTACTGGATTTGGCTGTCTTTGAAAATACCTTGCTCCAATTTATTATTTAAATTAACTGTCACCATGAAATAGGAAAGTGAACACTTAAGACAAAAAAAAAGTTAACACTGCAGAGCACAATTAGGATGAAAGTATGAGCAGAAATTCAGTCAGTTTTTTCAGATTTTGATGATTTCTCTTGCACTAAAAAGCTGTTGGCACCCTTTTCCTAAAGAACCAAAGACAAGAGGGAAGTTCAACACAGAGAAGAGTCTTCTCTTCATACCAGGTCTCTCTCCTTCTCCTGGATCTCCCTGTTTAGTGCCTAAACATCACCACACTCTTCAGAATTTGTATGCACCTTGTGTACCTCTGCAAATTGTTTCAGAATGTCTAAGTCCTATCTGACTGTACACACAAGCACTATGAATGCACTATACACAATTTTCCATCACCTTACCAAGTTTTTAATAACATTCTAAAATTGTACTTTTCTGCAATTTTAATATAAAATAACAGATTCCTTTTCACTGTTTGCCAATAGTAAAGATTCAGTTTGAGCATCATTCACATCTGCCTAAGAGGGATTTTTGCAGAAAACAGCTCAAGTTCAAGCACAGCCATGAAGCTGTGGGAACTATTTTCATTACATCTTTTCTAAAGAAGACTTAAACATTTTAAAATCATCCTCTGCTCTTCTCTTCATCTGTATTTAAGGGTGATGGTGGATTTGCCTGACACTTCCAGCCATGCCGGGTGTTTCGGTTCATTTCTTCTGAAGCCTTGCTTGCTATGCAGATCATTTTTCCACCCAGGTTCTCCTGCTAGAGAAACATGTTACAGCTCATTCACTTGTATTTCCAGCCTCCTACCAACAGGTAGGAATTGGTCCAGTCTACCTGCTCATCTCCACCACATTTCTGCTGCTAAGACTACAGCTCAGTGTTGTTTCACTACTCAGGTAACCTCTGAAGCAAATCATTGCCACATTCTCCCACTTTAATAATTCACAAAGCCATCCTGTGCAGCACACCCAGGAGCATCAGCAGGGCAGGGAGAAATAGACCAGAACCTTTCTAAAGGCAACAGTTGTATGCTGTAGCATGCCTTAAGATTACTATCTGATTAAAGCAACAGTACTATGAAAATGCTTTCCTTCCTCTGAAATCCTCATCTACTTCTTCCTCCAGTCTCTAGGCATTTACTTTCCATGCTGAATGCACATTAAAGAAGTTGAAACTGTTTGCTTGAACCATGCTCTTACTAACTGCTACATCTCATAAATGAGTGACAGTTCTGTATTTATTTTTTTATACAAAAAGATTTTTTAAAGATACTTCGTAGTCCTAGGACCCACATGCATATGCTGAAATAGCCTTTCTTTTGCTATAGCCTTGGTTTTTAGCATCATACCAGATGCATTTACTAAGCAAATGTGAGTTTTTCAGATGTCAAGAAACAATACAGCTATTTTAGGCAAGTCTTATCACTTCCTAAGGATATATCTAACTGCTAGTGAAGCTCTCTGAACTTTATATTAGTCTGCATTGAAGCACTGCAGGATTAGTTCTAATTAACTGTCATCATGTCATTTTTCTCCCAACCATTCAGATTTTAAAAAAAATAATAATAATCCACAAAAAAACCCTAGCAGCAACCATGATTAAAATGTCTTTGTTTTCGATCCCAAACTTCAATTTTAACTCACAGAGCTCTCAAGATCTTCTCCACACAGCCCTCAGCTTTCACATAGATAGTTGTGCTTTGTCTACCACATCTAAAAATAAGCATTTTTAACAACATCCAAAGAGTTAGTTGTACAGAAGGTGAAAGAAGCTTAAGACCAGTATTTAATATTAAATCAACACTTCCTTACTAAACCATTTATGCTCCCTGGTGCAATAGTTTTGTGGATACCTGATTTATTCATTTATATTCCTTCAAGGAGCCTGTCAGAGCCTGTGAACACACATATAAAAATAATTTAAAAGGACATGAATTTATCAGTGAGCCAATGCCAACTAATGGCAAGTCACTAGTTGAACCCGTGCCACCTGAAAATAACATTAAAAATTTCTACAACCCAGGCTTCTCCTAGTCTAGGATAGGTCTATAAACATCATTTTGACAGTGAACAGAACTTGTATCTCCCACTCTATGATAGGTGACAGCTTTCACCGAGCACATCAGCCACAATATGATAGTGTGCACAATGGGAAGCCCGTGGTGACAACAGCTGATAGAGAGATACACTTAAACCAAGTGACTGGGAGTGATCACTGACTGTGAGTGCTGATGCAAAAAGATGTCACTTTTACACAGGTCATCCCAAAACCTTAACATTTACAAATCTCATATTTTACTGGGAGTAGGGGAAAGTACAGCACTGCGAAAAATTAACACAATATTGATTAAAGTAAGCCATATTTTCCTTTTCAGTTGCTTAAAGTCTTGTAGAATAATCTACATTCAGTTGAAAATCAGGCTCTAACATTCTTAATTCAATGATTCTGGGGAATGAGGTGAGGAATGGGGAGGTAGGAGGACAGGCCTCTCATGCTGTCCCTGATCAGTGTCTCCATTGCCACCACCAAGCACAGAACTCCAGGCAGACCACTGATCTGAGCCATCCCTTATGTTGTGTTGAGAGCAATGGAATACAATCAGGTAGTAGCAGTAATAAAAAAGATTTATATTTCTTTCTTTCAAAGGTCTAAAATGTTGGAGATTTTTCTTCCATTACTTATTTGGCCCACTCTCACATCTAAAAAAAAACAAAAAACAAAAAACAAACTACAAAAAACAAACACTTTTGTAATAAAGCCTGTGGTGTCTTCAGTCATCCATTGTCTTGAATCATGTCTAGATTCTCCACTGTAGGATGCCCCCATACCTCACATTACCAACTGTTGCTACTTTTTATAAAGATGCTGGACCACCTAAGAGAAAACAGCAGGAGTCCCAATACACTTCTTTCAACTCTTAGCTGCAACTGGTAACTCAAATGCTGTTTAAGATGTAAGGATCTCACTAGCCTGTCTTGGAGGAACCTTCAACCAAAGTTAAGGTTTTATTTGACACAATAAGCATCTAAGCTGTCCACACACAAGCAATTTTTTTTATTTGTGACCCCCCAGATCAAATCATAGCTGTCTGCATTGGGCAAGGCAGCTGGCAAGATTAACCAATGCTACTGGTACCAGTCTGCTTTACACAAGGTAAATAAATGCATTTAAATCTGTATGCACTTCCAGGACCTGAAAAGGCACAGTGCATCTCTAATACCATGTCCTGCAGTGGATCTGAACCCAGAATTTTAAAGGAGGAATACCTAGTACGCACCTTTTATGCTCAAACCAAATCTGTAAAATGTTTCTTCTATCAATAAAGAGATTACAACAGGGCCAATATGAACAAGAACATTAAAATATGAACAAGAGAAACGTTACCATACTACTGATTCTCAATGGCAACCAATGAGGAATTTCACACCTCAAATAAAGTATTTGCTCACGAAAGCCACCAAAAGTGAACTGCCAGGGTAGATTGTTCCCAGCTGCTGTGGAGAAGTAATGGCTTTCTTTACCATGTCAGACATTATGTAGCTGACTCTGTGACTCCCTTATACCTACTACCTAACCTTCAGAAATCCCCCAGTATCCCCTGGCAGATCAAACTTTGTCGGTTTTGAGGTATTGATTTTGTTTGATGAAATGTTCCTTGATAACCACCTTTTCCCATCTATCACTTCAGGTTTGCCACCAGTTACAAAAAGCTGGTCTCCAAACTTGTTTTTATACCTTCAAACACCCCCAATTGCCAGACAAGTTTTAGAGCAGCCTCCTCCACTCTGAGTTTCTTGTTGGTCATCTCTGAAATCCTGCAATCAGCTGGGGTCTGGCTTGTTTGGCCATGACAAGGGAGTAAGACAACAATAGCAAATGAAAGGCTGTAATATTGCACTTTGAAACAGGTAAGTCACAACAAGCCACCAACTTTCTTTCCCACTTTAGATTTTTTCTGGATGTCACACAAGAGTGACTAATGAATTCAAAACTTTTTTTTTTTCCTTTTTAGTTTTGTATCCAGGATTATGTGAGCCCAAACAAAAATAAAGCAGAGGAAATTCAGTGATTCCCTAACTCCTAAAAAGAGCAGCCTGGCTTAAATGGATTGAAGTTTTAGAGAAAATCAGAGACTCATATGCAGATTTCATTCCATCATTCTTGAGGGAAAGCATGATGAGG
This sequence comes from Heliangelus exortis, assembly GCF_036169615.1. NCBI lineage: Eukaryota > Metazoa > Chordata > Aves > Apodiformes > Trochilidae > Heliangelus > Heliangelus exortis. Next base: position 6,352,683 of record NC_092427.1, read on the forward strand.
AGAAAAGGAATGGGAAGAAGAATGCACAGCTATTCAGTTTAACTTAATCCCCAGATATCAGCAGAAAAATAATGTTTTTCCTGGGTTGTTAAATGTTAATCTAAATTCATTTGTGTTCCTCTTAGCAGGCAGATCAAGTATATATGATTGCCAGCAAGTGCCCATAATTTGATTGATGTCTTCTCACTCACCTAGAAATATGAAAAGAATCTTTGTGTATGATTAAGTGTTTGATTTCTATCAGCAAAAGAAATGGGGAAAAAAGACCCACATGTGTATATAAATGGCAAGCCTGCTGGGTTAAATCCTGAGGTAGATGGAAGCCCAATGCCTTTACTGAGCAAAGCAGAAGAAAGGCAGTTTTTAAAGTTTCATTTGTGCTCACAGCCACATTGGCAGTGAGAAGGCGTTTTGAACCCCAGCACAGTAAATTATTTCCCAATCTGACAAGAACCAGAGAATATTTCACAGACTGGGATCACTGGAGGACTGGCAGCAGCAGCTCATACACAGTCTGGGACCTCTGCATCCCCACTGACTCCCTGGGGACATTAATTTGGCACAGGAATTGATCTCTAGACCCAAAAACAAAGATTTCAGTTATATTCATAGTGAAAGCCAAATTCTTAACCAGAGCTGTGACCAAACAGTGACCACTTGCTGGCTTTGAATTCACCTATGAATCTGAATAGAAGGAGGATGGTTATTGAAAAGTCTTTTTAAAAGCAAATCAAGAAAAGAAGGAAAAAAATGAAGACTAATGAGACAACTTCAGAAGAACACTTTTTCTATAAATGATTTATTAGAAATGAAATAACCTAGAAACCAGGATTCACAGTCTCCCAACCAATCATCCATTTCATGTAGAGTTGCTGTCTTAACCTGCAAAAAGAAATCAAGTGTAAAAATGTAATGAAAGAAATGGCACCTTCCTCTTGGACCTTAAGATAGTGTTTAGCTTTAAAAGTATAATCTAAAAATAAGCAATTCTGCTCCCTATTCTCATTGTATACTCAAACTCATTCTTCTTCATTTAATAGGAAATAAATCGAATATCATTTGGCATCCAGTAAGACTGTTAGACCATGGTAAGACACAATTTTAACATCTGTAAAAAACACCTATTTGTAATAAGGAAGCAAAAGACATCTGCAATTAACTAACATGCACAATCCGTGTCTTCCTAGAACTACATTTATTTCTGGACTTTCCAGCATTGCGTATGTCAAACAAACTCAGTTTGAGGCAGAAGAGTTGTTAACATCCATCCATCAAATAACATATACCTAGAGGAACAAGAAATTTCAACTCCAACCAAAATAAGATTAGGTAATTAACAGTTTAATTATAGGACATGGACAAACTTTGCACCGATGTGACCGATACTTTTGAAGTGAAGTCAAATGTCTGCTCCTTGAGCAGTGGTTGCACAGGAGTTTTAGTTGCATTATACCTAGAAGGTAAAGAGTGTCCATACTCTTTAATATATCTTTTTTACATTATTCATTATCTTTTTTATATATCTTTAATAAATGCCAGACATTTATTGGTGTGAACATCAATAATTCTATTAGCTTTTCCTTGAGCTGTATTCAACAGCGTCTGAAGCTTTCCCTGCAATAATAGCTGCTACAGGTTCAACACAGCTGTAATATTCAGACACCTTCCTTCACTCTATGAAAATGTTTCAGTACACTCACATCCTCAGAGCTTAAGCTTTAAGAACCTCATTAGGTCCTCAAATACTGAAGAAGCTTGCACAGAGCACTGGTTGAATTATATGCATATGAAAAATTAAATAATAGAAAAGATAAGCTATGTGAAATTTGTAGATTGAAAGAGAAAAAAAACCCTCCAGTTTTTGACAGTGAAATTATTACTGTGCCAAAGGTAGTAGCTCAGACCTGAGCACTGATCCTCAGGGAAGTAACTCTCCTGTTGGCATTCACTTCATAAATAATCCTGCAGAACACCCAGGCACATCTTTTCCCATAGAAACAAAGATGATTCTTTGCATGTAGATCTGTCCAGGCAGCAAAGAAAGGAGAGGGGAAACCTCATGTACACCAAGGAGCTCCTCTGCTGCTCCTAACTCAGACACAAAGTGCTCATTTGAAACATGCAGGGATGTAAACACAAGGTAGGGCTAAAAACACAGTGTACCTTGCTCCTTGGAAAAAATCCCACAAACACTTAAATCTGTATTAGGGTGCCTGCACCCTGTCCTCCAGGAAAGAAGATGGGAAAAAAAACCACCTTGTGCTTTTCAGATGGTTCTAGGAACATGGGTCATATGAAAGAGTCTGACTTCTCAGTGCTCTGACAGGGTGTAAATTCACCTGCCATCTTCCACAGGGGAAGAGAGAGGAGGAGATAATGCCACAGCAGGACATTTTTGGAAAACAGTTTCTTTTTTCTCCTCTGTATGTCCTGGCTGCACAGATTCTCCTTCTGCAAAACGTTAGCTCACAAATACTGGCAAGTTGGCAAAAAAAAAAAAAAAAAAAAAAAAAAAAAAGATTACACCTCAGGCTTCCTATGACTGCAGTGATCAATAGGAGCTAATAATTAATAAAGGGTTATCATCCCAGAAGTAGGCTCACACTTAGTAAAAAGATTAAGTGGAATTAGAAAACCTATTGTGGCCCAAAAACTCCTGAATCAGTTTGTTACATTTCAGACAGTACCATGGCAGCCCACAAATCCAGTGAAGGCCACAGAGACTGGATCTCCCTCTGACTTAATTGCAGTCTGGGGCAATGGCAAAAACTCTACAGTCAAATCCCAACAAAATAAAGGCAGGAGTGGCCAGAAATGCACTTTTTCAGCTGGAACCTGGTAGCTGTCTTATGCTCACATCAAAGAGAAAACATTAGAAATAGTGATAATTTATCTCTATTCATGTTTTCCTAAAGAGAGTTTTCACTTCAGCACTACTTGCATGTAAAGTCATGTTGGGGCTGACAACATTTTTCTCTGAAGTATTTCTCTTGTAAAGTGAGCTTTACAACTGAGTTCAGGTATTAAATATTTGTCTACAGGAGAGGAAGGCTTTCCACCACAGTAAACCCACTTTACAGTATCATCTTCATCCAATAAAGCCATTTTAGACAAATCAGTATTTGATGTTCTGGCAGCAAACTGATTGTGGTATCATATCTACAAATAAACCAAAAGAAAATTTTGCATAGGATTAAATGACATCGAAAATGTCTGCACGTGCCTGAAAGATTGAGTTTAAATACTGTTTAAAGTAGAAACAAATTGGTTAAGTGCTCCAGCCAGATGAATTACGGTATGCCCACAACTCCCACTAAATCTATTTTATCCAAAGAGCTGCTATAACTGATCACATCAAGTTGTTTTCCAACACTGATCACTCCTCCTCACTGAAGCCTAAAGACAAATCTTGGACCAATAAATTCCTCCTCAGTACTTGCCTTCAGTAGCTCTCCTACTGCAGAACTGACTGCATGTTATCTTTAAACAAATTAAAAGGATAATTTAGGAGATGATTTTGTCTTCACCAAGAATACTAAAAGCATTCCTGGACCCAGGGTGGGTTTTGTCATCAAACCTTTAGCCACCTGCCAGAGCAGCCAGCAGCTGGTGGCCATCCCTGTGGCCTGGGCAGGCACTGAGGAGCTGCCCAGGAGCAAGGGCTTCACCCCAGTGAGTGCCCCAGCCACCCCCAGCTCACTGCAGCCAGGAAAGGGAAAGCAGGAATCCCTTGAAGTCACAACATTTAGATTGCAAAGCAGAATTACTTATTCTACCTTCCAGCTAATTTAACGAAAGAGTGACTACAACAGGATGAAAACAAGAGCTTGTGGTCATTGCCCAGCTTCTGCTGCCACGCTGCGGGATGGGCAGCATCCATGTGCCTGCACCAGAGCAACCCCAGATGCAGTTAATGATACTGCACTTTATTCCTTCAGGGGTAGGCATGAAATCATAGGGAGCACGGGGGTTGCCCACTGATTGCAGCAGGAAACCTTCCAGCTGCAAGGGAGGAGGATCATTAATACTTGCAGTGCACATTCACAAAGGAAGACAATTAACCTTGCCCACGCAGCCTTACCTTTGACATACCCTGAACTTGAAACAGCTCATTTGTTATTCATTTCAGTATTCTTTCATCACAATTTTCTAGCCCAGAATTTTATAATTATTTCCAATTACTGTCTATAATATATGCAACTTTCTGCACTTCTGTTATATTTTACCGCTCAACTTGGAAACAAACATCTTAGTTTAAAACACACTCTGCCAAATGTATGACACAGCTACTCCAAGACAGATGTCAAAGAAAAATCAAGCATAAATATTTACCTCATTAGTAACAATAAAAAGATTGTAGTTGGGTAGGCACAATAAAAATTATCTTGAATCCTGTCAACATCCATCTGCTTCAAAAGAACTCAGTCTTCCAATCACTTTAGAGCTGCATACAAAAATACATGCAGCTGAACTTAGCACAGAATAGCTCCCCTTTTCTGCATAACACTGCAATAGCTTTTCAGGATTTGTAGCAACCAGTGAAAAGGCATTTAAGAAACACCACTTGCCAAAAGTGTCTTCGTTTGCTATTGGACAGTCAAAAATGTTATGTCTGCAGCAGGCCTGTTTACCCAGGCTGTGCTGTGTGTTATAATTACGATCATCAGCCCAAAGGACTGCTAAATTAGCAGAGCCAATAAAATCTATAAGATCAGGGGTACAAAGAGACTCAGGAAGGAAAGGATCTGCGAAGAAAACTATTTAGTATGACACAGCCACCCTCTGCTTCTGGACTCTGTTGACTCAGCAGCTGTAGTGGACGTTGTTGATTGAGTGTCTGGTGTACACCTTCAACATAAAGCAATTTACAGTATTAAATGAAAAAGCTCTTGTCCTAGAACAAGCCCCAGCAAACCTTGTAAGTTTTTAAGTGTTCCCCACTCACTTTTTCACAGCTCTGAATATCCAAGGAATACATAAAGGAGCTGACAGAGGGCAGAAGTTGCATCATTTGTATCGTAGAAGTAGTACAAGAGCAGAAAAGCATCCCAAGCCATAACACTTAAATGTGGTAACTAAAACCAGGCAGCTGAAGTCCATGACTTCAGCCAGCTCTACATCCTAAAACCTTTATAGGTTTCTATATATTGTTCTTAGGGAATGTGCTTTAAAACTTTTCTTTGAGATCAAAACAAAACCAACAAACAAAACCAAGCCAAAACCTCCAACCTATAACTAGGACTAGACTGAAAATTCCTTGCTAAGAAGAGAGCAAGGAAGAGAACAACTGGTTTGCTTTTCATTTCTGTAGTGCTGCTGAGCTTCCCCTAATAGCCACCCTCAAACATTAGGGAGAAAGGGTAGAAAGTTTCCAAGAAAAGGGCATCGAGGTTTCCCACCTGAGTATTCACTCATTAACTCTGATTTCCAACTCTTCAGGAAGTAGAAGCCCAAGCTGTACTTACAGAGACTTTGCTGCTAAAGGTCGACAAAAATTTTGTTCCAACAAAACAGTGCAAAACCCACATATCAGTCTCCAATTTTCTCACCTGTAGATGACAGACAGAAATGTTCGGGGTTCTCAAAGCACAGACAGTAAAATTAGGCCAATATTAAAAATGCCAAAATTACAGTACAGGGCGGCACCATCGTGTTTATTCACCCAGTAGAAACCAGTGGCTCACATGAACCTACCAGTTCATGGCTTGTGATGGTGTCAACACTGGTGTCATCGTGCTATTTTGGTTTTTAGTCTCAACTTGCTACAAAAACACTACCTAAATACTGCATCCAAGAAAAATGGCTTGGTAGAGCAGAGACTGACACCAGCCTGAAGCATTTTAGTTTTTTAATTTATCCTTATTTAAATTGATTGTATTTTCACATCTTCTGGGAAATCATGCACAATTAACTGCAGTGACTGAAATCAGCATTTAGAGAATTATGTCAATTAAAAATACTCATAAAAGTATGCTAAAATTATAAGCAATCATTCTGGTACCATTTCAGCTCCCATCAGAAAGTGGCAGAAGGCTGGCATATAAATAATGCTGACCTTCAGTTGTGACTTGGTTTATCTGGATTAGCATTGTTATTTGCTAGAACCTTAAAAAACCAAAGAGCTAATCAATACAAGGTCAAAACTAAAGTGTCACAGATGGCTTTGTCCATGCCAAAAAGGTGACATCTGTCACCAACAGTTCCTGCAGGAGTTGGCACCATGCTCAGCTGCTAAAACTGAGGGCACTTCTGTGGGCAGCTTCTGCAAGCAACACCCATAAATCATTTCTTGGGCATATTTCATGCCCAGTAGTGGGTTACATCAACTGGCAGGTCAGACTGATCAACAGAACAAAAAATTCAGGGAAATTTCAGGGGGGGAAATTCAGCAGAGCAAGGAACAGAGGGTCTGTTACTGGAGAGTTTTCTGAAGGAGTTTAATCCTTTCATACTCTGTGTTCTTTTACTCCAGCAGCTCATCCTCACTCCAGACACCATAACTGAAGCCAGAGACAGTCAGGAGAAGCACAAGGTTCCAGTCTCTTGCAGGGCTGGGTTAAGAGTGAACAGGTTGAAGTCAGGTTGCCCCACACTGCCAGCTTATAGCTCTGGGCACCAGAAGGGGCCACAACCTGCAAAGCTCAGTTTGGGAAAGTAAAAACCTTTTCAACACAATTTCCAGCAGGCTGTGGACACAGAGGATCTTATGTACAAGCTTGAAGCAAGCCCCAAAGAAAGCCTTCACTACAACATCATTCAGACTTGAAATTCAAACTCACCCGGGGATGCTCTCAAGAAGACATCAAAGAGATTTGGAAGCAATTGTATTTTATATTACAAATACTCCTACGCCACAGCTGTTTATTGCAGAAGGTAAAGATTGAGGATGATGAACTTGGCTGCCTTGGGGAAGGTCAACCTCAGGCTTAGTTCTTTGAATTCTACACAATGGGTTTTAGGTAAAAAAAAAATCTGGCACTGTTTAAGGAAGAAAGGAAACTTGAATGCTAGCTTACATTGTGTTCCATCTTCTCACTCTGGGTATTTAGTAGCTAGTGGAAGCTTTAGTTATCTCCTTTGCACATTATATTTACTTGGAGATAAGTTTCTATGGGTTTCTGCTCCCAGAAAATGTTTCATCAAGCCTTTGGTTTTCATTTTTGTCATGGGGCAGGTAGAGAAGAATATGCTAATCAGATAGCCTAGAACTACAGCTTCTATAATTGGCAGCTCAGTATTCTCTCACAGCCTTAATTTATGCATACTATTAAAAGGTTAAAGTTGGTCACAGGTCTCCTGTGACTGTCATCTGTGAAATAATGCTGTTGGAAATGCAGTTTTGATTCTACCTCATTCCTGCCTGCAAATAAAAGCCCACGTATTCTGCATATATTCCCCCTGAACATTGACACCTCCAGTGACATAAAATCCAGCAAGCGATGTGACAGCTGCCAAGGTCAATAAGAGTTACACTGAACTGCTGAGTAAGTGCTGGTCACACAAATCAGAGCTGTATAAGGGCAGCTTAACATACACAAATCCTCAACTTAGCCAAAGTACTTTTTGGACTGCGACATTTTTTTTGTATCGTTTTCTCGTCCGTGAAATGTTATATAATGAAATGGGATGAAGTCAAAGGTAATTTGTGAAATTGTGTCCTTTGTGTCAAAATCCCAATAGCCGAGAGTGTTAAAAAACACATTAGGCATCTTTGAGAAACCTAAGAAAGGCAATTGTAAGACGGCAGTAATATGAATTAAAAAGTAAAAAAATAATGGATCAGGAAATTTTAAAGACACACTGGGCAATGCTTTCTAATCACAATCTAGATTCAGCTGTGTAGATGGATTCCTGAATAAGGGAGTGTGTGTTGGGCATTTTCAGGGGTACCTTAACCCTGTTGCCTTTGCTATACTTATCAAAAGCTTTCAGTATTCATCCACAGCTGCACATTAACTTTTCATTATCAAAACACTAGAATTTCCCAAGATGTGTACCAATTGATTGGTAGGGATAATAAGGTATTTCTGGCAGACCCAAGGGTTAGATTGGATTTTATATTAGAGCTCTCCATTCAAAGTCATAGACATAGAAACTGCTCTATTAGATCAGCAAAACTTGTATTTTTGTTGTGCAGCCCTGAAGTGCAGAGATTTAGCACAACTGCATAGAAAAAAAATCATTCTGAACTTTGTGCCTCAAGTAAGGCCTTGTGTGCCAAACATGTCTGTTAGCAAGTATTTACAGTTGAGTTGAAAAGGCCTGGAAATAGAGATTGTTAATAGAAGCACTGCTGCAACTCTAACTGGATTACTGCAACCAGTAACACTCCAGTAATTACAGTGAAGTGTTCAAAGGGGAATGAGGACAGAAAGCTCTCCATCATCCATCAGGCACTTGCTTACTCCTGGATTTTTCTCTGAGACAGAGAGCTACTCGAAAAAGGGTTTCTGTCTTCCTTTATTCTATTTTAAGGTTGCTAATTGATCCTCTGAGAGAAGGTTTAGTCCTTTTACTGCAGTTTCTTCATTAACAGTGAGCATGTGGGAGAGGTTGGAGGTGTGTGGGTGTGGGAGCCATGCAGCCTTTCATGCTGGTCTTCTCCACCATGATTCACAAGGTGGGGAAGTTGAGAATTTTCCTCACACAGCAAGAAACCGAGCCCCAGTCCCTGCTAATAGCATGGGGGTTGTCACTGCAGCACACAGCTTGGTTTGTTTTGCCCAAAAGGAGCCCAGCTGACCTAAATTTTCCAGGTGTGGTTATGCTAGCAGGTCAAGGAATAAGGGGATAAAGAGACAAGGAGACCAGATTGTGTTGGAATACTCATTATCTTGACTGACACATCCATCCATGTCACAGAAACACAGCTAGTGGTTGCTCTGCTTGGCAGTTGGACATTTTGTTTCAGATAAGCAAAATATCAGGAGAAGCATCCCTTGTGAGATATTACCTTGGCACTAGCATGTAAATAACTTACCAGCCACTAGCTTCCATTTCTAATACAGAAAAGTAGAAGTACAAGAAGTGAGCAGGCTGATGCAGTCATGGCAGGCACATCCCTGCAGAGGAGACAGACAGCCTGCTCTGATCTGACTAATAGGTTAATTTTATTGAAGAACTACTAGACTAAGGAATAGTTTCATCAAGTGTTTGATCATTTAAAAAGCAAGGCAGTTTGCCAGGAAAAATGGCCAAGGTTAAAAAAGAAGTGTTGCAGTTTACTTGCTCCCTGAGCAAAGCACAGTTTAATTTAGGTACAAGGCACTAGCTAGGAAACATTTCCATTCTTCATGCTCAAGGATGCTGTAGTTACACCTACAAATACTGCTATCCTGAGAAAGGGAAAGAAGCACTTTTCCCCTTTCATCCATGGCTCTTTTTTACTCACCTTTTCTTTCTGCTGCCAGCCATGCCCAGGTGCTTTCAGGTATATCCAGAGCCCTTCTGGCCAAGAGTCAGTTCTGACAGAAACCCAGGGAAAGATTTCTGCTCCATTTTCATTTGAAGTCAAAGCTTCAGCCTGAGTTAAGTAAGGTCCTCGGATTTTAAGCATGCAATCACTGTTTGGGTAAGAATTTCATGTAGGATTTTCAGTCATGGGTTATTACCATATCTGGGAGCCTTTTTGTGACTCAGTGTACAGAGCATTAGTGGCAGGAAGAAGACTGAATACAACACACTCTCACTGGAGCCCTAGGACATTGCCCTCACATTTAACAGGGAAAAAGGCTGCTTTCAAATAATTATCTCTGCCATCTAAAGATGCCTATTAAGTCTTCTCAAGAGCTTTTAGGTTTATTTTGATCATTTGCACACGTTTGAGAAATACTCTACCAAGTTCTCAGTACAAGGACTACTCAAAATTAGGAGCAATTCTCCAGTCACTAGAAATTCTGTTCATTTTCTTTTTTTTTTTTTCTTTTTTTTTTTCTTTTTTTTCTTATTTAAGCTAAAACACACACAAAAAGAACCTGGTTTTGCTCTACTTATATGTAAATCTCTGACAAATCCAACCGTTATATTATTCTCTTCACGTAGAATACATCCAGTTTTCATTCAGTGTAAGGCCAGTTTTCAGATGGAGTCTTTATGAAATCTATGAAGCAGACAAATTTTAGAGGTTGGAGTGAAATATTAAGGTGTTCAGATTTTTTGCCATTCTCTTCAAATATCATATGCAGTCCAACACCAACATAAGACTCATGCACAAGTACAAGGAATGTGGATCCCAGAAACAAATTGGAAAGACTGCTAAGACTACAGTGTATGAACAAATACAGAAGTTTTGAATTTATGACCTACAGAGCCTCAGTGGTTAACAGAATAATGGAGAGCTGGATTGCACTGAATATTCTTCTTTCACTTCAAAATGCAGAAAGGGGGTTGTTTCCTTCTGTCTCCAGCCATTCTGTAGGTATTCATGCAATTCCCATAGAAAACTACTAATATTAATATGATGGCCAGGAAAGAGGAGCCAGTCCTAGGACACTAGAACTAGAAGTGGCATTAACTCTTCATCTGTCAATAACCAAATGGCTACAAGCCCAAATCTTTCTCAACCCTAACTCACTGTGACACCGGTCAGAAGTGGCTCCAAATGAGCACAGATGTCCAATAACTCCATCTTTCTCAATCAATAACTGGTCACTGGACGAATTTTGATCATGTTCCCATCAGTTTAGAGATGCTGCAGCCACACTGGGACAGACAATCCCATCTCCAGGATGGAGTGGAAACAGTTCAGCAGAGCCCCTCCACTCAGTGCCTGCCCATCCCTTTCTCACAAGGGCTCAAGTGATCAATTGCTGCAGACTTAACCTTCTGCAATTATATTAGCAACTCCCTCAACAAAAGCAAGTGCTGTTTGGCAGAATCAAGTGCCCTGCATTTCTAGATGTGCTACAAGTATTTCAGCATCAAAAGGAAGCTCTCAAATTTATTACCAGAAGATTCATTCAGTGCAGAGCAGGACTCACTGGTCAAAAGGCTCTAGCAGACCTGGGCTGGTGTAATTGCAGAGCAGTAATCACGTGTCTTAGGACTGGACCTTTCTAAACGTTCTCCCTGATTCTTTGCAATTGTTTTGTTTTGTTAACAAAAGTTCAGTGATTTGCCTAGCATAGAGCCAAAAGATCTTATTCTGGACCCATGCAGTTCTCTGGGATTTTGTTGATAAACGACCTTGCAGACGGAGTACACACACTTGCACTTCCAGCGTGAGCCAGACAAGAATTATTGGCCAGGGAGCTGGGGGCTGCCTGAGGCTATATAAGCATTTGTGTTTTTACCTTTTAGCTGGTATATTCAGACACACATAATAAAATAGAGCTTTTATTTTAAAAATCAATAAAATGACTGATCTTAAGTCAGAAAACTGTTTTGTTTTACTTTTACTGTCATTGGGTTTTTTGTTGCATCTCACATTTTGTTTTTCCTCATCTTATTCCTGCCATAGAACCAATCTCAACTGCTTTTGAGATTCAGCTTTCTAGACCATCTTATTTTTCTGAGGTAGCTCCTCCTGTCCTGTTGGTGTTGCTGTTTGTGCCACTGCCTCAGCCAGGTTTTCCTACCCCTTCTCCATCAGCTGTTGAAGCCAACTCTAACACATAGGTAATGCTACCCTGAACAATTATGCCTTTTAGAGACACATCACTATTTTTCTTTCAACCTGAGCTATGTATGCCAATAACATAGGAAATCAAAGGAGGCAATGAAAGTCAAGTTATGCAGTTAATTCATGTGTTAATAATCATTAATACCAGGCCTGTTCATAGCAAAATTAATCTATGAAGATCTCATTCTTCTATCCTGCTCTTAACTGTTCATTCCCATTTCTATCTCAATCTGCCACCTCCCAGTGATGTCTCTCCCCTGTGATGCCACTGTGCAGACCAGTAAAATTATTCAGGCTAGAACCTACATCACCCTGATCATTTTTTTGTTCTAATTTATGTTGCTGCCTCAAACAATTTCACAAAACACAACAGCAGAGGTGGGAACTCACCAGGAGACAGGAGGGGAGGCAGTTGGGTCCTTTTGAAGCTGATGTTCAAATGTAATGTGAATAACTGTTCTCATTCACCTGGCTTCTTTCACTGAAGCTCATCAGTAAAGCATGCTAAACAGCTCAATAGGAAAGGCAGCTTTCTCGATATTCCTCCCAAATATTTCTTCATATATGACCTTGTGGCTGCCAAGAAGAAAGAAAGAAAAAAAAAAAATCAATCCTGACCTCTTCCCTATCTCACAAAAAAAGGTGAATCTGACTATTTGTTACACTTCTGTGTTGTTAATACCAATAAATGTTAAAGATACAAAGATCAGTTCCTGTCTAAATCTTGGATAAAGGATGATGGGTGAGCATCTGGAAAACATCTCTTCATGTCCTTTTATCCTAATGTAAAACTCTTAGTAGAAAAATGACAAGGATAAATGGCACCTACCCAGCTTATTCCATTATAGAAGCTGGTTTGTCTGCAACAGATGATTCACTGTTTAGAGTGTCTTTAGTGCATGCCTCACAGGATACTCTCACAGTCAATCTCAAAGATGTGTTATCTAGGAAGGGTAATGTACTCATCTTCTCTGAAAGGAAGAAACTTCTGCAGACAAAGAAAACATCATGGGGGATGATATCTTCTGCTACATCTACAGCCATTCAAAACCTACATGGAGCTGGAGAACAAAACAGGAGCACCAGTGGAAAGCCAGGACAAGCCTCCTGACTTTGGGGAACACAGAGATCACCCAGGGTATAAGAGAAGCATCTAGCAAAACTCTAATTTCATTCTAAAAACATGTAGACACTCTCAGATGGAGCCAAAAAATCCAACAAACCCAACCACAACTTCTCCCTGCAAAAAGGGCTTCAGCTGAACATCCATCCATCTCTGACATACAGAAAATAACAAGGCGAGAAAATATAACTCCAGTTTCATGACAGGGACTCATACCAGAGACACCTCCAGGCTCTTGTGCTCAAGCAACCTTCAAGCTCCCAGTCTGAGAGAAAGCTGTACAAATCTCCACACAACCTGAAAAAATATGCATTTTTAAGACCATAGTAAGCCGAGAGGACATTCCCACAGTGATCTTAAGCCCAGCAATATCAAGAGTTAGGTGGTGGAGTTGTAGCTCAGGTGAGTCTACAGCATTGCAAGGGAAGCTGCAGAAATTTGTGGTGTTATCATAGCCTGAGTATGCAGCAGCTGGAAGGCTGCTACAGAACCATTTTCACTGATACATGGGTGTACAACCAGTATTTCAGATGCCCAACACAAAATTGCCCTTTCCACAGTGAAGTCCCAGAATGAATGTTTCCTCTTCCCTGTTTCAAAGAAAAATACAGTGCTAATATTGCAAACATTCACTCTCAAAAAAGTCTCTGGCTCCTACAAGAAGTGGTTAGCTTTTTTTTTTTTCCCCCCCTAAATGTTGTTATTGTACCACATAAACTGTAATAATGGAAACAATGAATTTTTTTTGAAGCAGATTAGATAATAAAAAAATAAAGCTTTCCATTCTGAAATAATGTCACAATAGGAGCTTTCAACAGCAAAGCATTTGTCCATAAAATACACAGAACTGCCACAGAACACTACAGACCTTTTATTTTTCTTGTTTTCCAAGTCACTTTCATCAGCCACTACAAATACAGGTTACAAAGCTTTGCTTTCTCTTTTCTCCTTTTTTTTTTGTTGGGTTGTTTTTTTTTTTTTGGAAAACCTTCACACGGTGGTAAACTTCTTCAAAGTACTGAGATAAACCATCATAAAGAAACATCTAAATTACCTTTGTGGCCTCATTTTCCAGAAAATACAAAAGCATTTTAAAAATGTATTATTCAGAATGTGCCAGATCAGGAGTAAACCCATTTTATGTTTAATACATTGTATGAATGATACACCGAGAAGCTACATAACTGATGTCTGCTAGTTAAATGCATTTTTTTTTCTAACAGCACAGCTACAGAAACTTCAAGAAAAAGTAGGAACTGAAATCCACATTACAGGTGAGAAAAAAGGTGAGTTCGATTGGCACAGCACCTGCAAATCCTGAAAACACAGGTTTTATCAGTTATTATCAGAGGGCACTCAGATTTCCCCAGGGGACACTGACATTTTTTCTAGCAATAAGTGCAAAATCTTCTCTTGTTGGTTCTTACTGATACCTTGGTTCTCAGACAACCTCAGTTAATAGATCTGGTGGTCTCATATGTGTTCTCCTCATCCTGGGTTCACTCTCACAGATCTCTGCAATAAGCTATTTTCTGGGAGTGATTCACTGCAAATACAACTTCTCACATCATTTCTCCCTACTCCTTCCTCAAGGTAAAGCAGGGTCTTGACAATATTTTTCACTTCAGTTCCTTTCAAATAATATTAGAGCTACAAGGATGGGGATGGTTATGCATATGAAAGCTAATGTAATGGGCTAACACCTGACTGAGCTGGAGGTCAGGCAGTAACAGATACTGGGACTTTGCTGTCAGTCAGTTGATGGTTCATTAAACCCTCCTGTCCTACCAAGGGTTCCCAAATAGCTACTTTCCTCTGGCTGCAGACATCTGGGCAATTCACTTTTTTATTTTTGTGGTTGTTGTTTTTTTTTTTTTAAATCTTACTATGACATCTGCCTCCAAGTCCATAAAATATGCCAGCAAACTTTTATCTAAAAGCAGAGCAGAAGACTTCGTATTTTCTTCTCATTCTAGCTGAAGGCAGGGATTTGATTTTTCACTCTTTAGTGATAACTTCATGTGTCTGCTTTCTCCCAGAGCATCAGTACCAGCCTGCTTCTACTGAAGTGCCCCTTAAGGAGTGGGCATTAGCTTGTTTCTAACCAAACCAAAAGCATCTCACCAAAAGTGGGACATTTAGACTTGGTAAAAAATCAAATATTCAAGAAAGAAGTGAAAAAAACAGGCACTGAAGTGAGCAAACAGCCACAGGGAATAAATAAGGACATTGTGGCAATCAGAACACCCCATATCTCCCAGTGTTGCCTCAAAGGTGCCAGTGCTCAAGGGATAGAGATGAGTGTCAGGGTAAGAAACCCTCCTCCCTTCAGTCCCTCCCCAGCAGCTGCTTCTCACAGGAGGGACAGGCATGGTGGGAACCCTGTCTCCATCCTCAGATCCTCTTCTGCCAAAATACCACCCTGGGGAGTCATTTCAGAAGGGGGAGGATTTTTCAGACTCAAGAATGGGAGCAGGGAAGGTAAATTTTGAAAAGGATATGAGAATAGGGTGTAGGTCCTCAAGCTGCAGGGAGGAGTAAAGGACAAATTATGTGACTTGAATGCACAGATGGGAATAGAGGGAGAGGGGGAATAGCATTTGAGTGTGGGGAAATGGTGAATTGGTGGAGGAGTATGAAAGCAGCAAGGGGAAGAAGAGGGATTCTGGTTTAACTCATCCCTGGCTGGAAGCTTTCTTCCTGGGAGTGTGCATGGAGTGCAGAGCTGGCTCAGGTCAAGCTACACAGAAGTGGCTGCAGCTGTAGCTGTGACTCTTGAGTTTTGGCTCCTGCTAGATGTGAAGGTCAGGCCCTAGCACCCAGGTACCCATCAGCATGATGGAGATGCCAGCAGCAGTGGAGGCAGCAGTGGCAGGGAGGACACAGGATCCATCAGTCCCACTCTAAGGACAGAGCCTGGGTGGGTCACCTCTCTCCTCCCTCTCCACACTGCCCATGGTACCAGACAGCTGGACTCAGCCTGAGCCAGAACAGGAGTTTTATAATTGGCAATGAACTCTCAAGTGAATTTTATAGATCAGTTAATGTCTAGATGAGTTAAGGGTGAAAGGTAAACTTGACATTAAACACTCAGTTAAGAGTGCCTGAGGATTCATCATTGCCACTAAAGGGACACTGAAGTGAAACTGCACTACTTTTTCTCCTTTAGAACCTTTATAAGAATATTTGCCATTTTTGGAGTCAGAGAAAACAGTGCAAATTTTACACACCTAGCACTCAGACCATTAAAAGAGGTTAAAGGAGAAAAGGGAAAGATTTAGCTTCATACTTGAGCTGATTTACAATTTTACACCTTATTGACCCTGTTCCATACCACCTCCCTATACGAGACTTGGATTTGTTACATCCTTGACAAAAACACCTATTAAAAGGAAAATTATTTTCACCTTTCAACAGAATGTTTCAGTTTTCCAAAATGCACAAATGACATTTTGGCTTTAGCTCCTTGGCACCATCCCTTAACCTTAAAGGAAAATGCCAAGCAAAGGAAACTACACAGCAAGTCTTCATGAACCTTACCTCATATGAAGCAAATTCCCTCAACCTCTGTGCACACCAGCAGTTCACAGGAGCCCTCTCCATCTGCACTCAAACACCTTTTTGCTTTCAGTTCCAGAGGAAAGTCACCCACAGAATTATTTCCCAGAGAATTATTGCAATAATGGTTGGCAACACACCCAAGTCACAGGCCATGCTGTCCTTCAGATCAGAACTGGCATTTCAGGGGTTTTCATATTCCTTCCAGACACTGAGACTTCAGATCTTGGTTTTTCAAGTCTGTCCACCTAACTTCCACTGTTAGAATCCTTCTCTTTAGTGTTGCCTTCGTAGTAGCAGTGTTACAGTGGAAAAGCTGGTCCAGGAGTCAAGAGTTAGTAAGTCAGTCCTACCAATGCAACAAAAAATCATTTGGTAATAAAAGATGAGTGACACAATCAATATTGTCATAGACTGGGGATAAATTCTGAGGCAAGAAAAAAAAAGAGATGTTAACTAAAAGGAGCAGCAATTTCTAGATTGATAGAAAGTACAGAATATACTTAAATGCCTCATGAAGACTGAAGAACCTCAATGTCAGAGCATTACATGGGAAAAAACATACTTGCCTATGAAATAAAGGACATGTAATAGCTATGAGGTTACAAACATTGTAAGTCGTTTTATGTATCAGGATGCAAGCCACACCTGCCCAGTGCATATTTAATCATACCTTAGACCTAACAAGATTGTGGTCATATAAATAAGATATTAAGTATGGCACTAATAACAGAAATTAATTAAAATGTGGCATTAATAAAATGAAAAATAATGTCATTATAATATAGAGCAACATCAATATCTGATTCAAAATTATATGAGAGATGATCTATGGACTACAGGCACAATCTGAACTTCATATTGAAAAACTTATAAACATATATGTTCATGGACATTTTAACAAGGCAATTACAGCACAATAGTATGATTTGGGGAACAGAAAGATGCTGGTCAGTTTATCAAACCTAAGCTGTGCTATATTGCTCCATTTCACTAACTCATTTATCAGTTGTTAGTTAAGGGAACATCCAATACACTAAGATGCTCAGTTGCCATTGAGCTCTGTGCTGATGGCACTCCTTTTCCCCTCTTAAGAGAACATCTTATTTGGCTCAGTGATGGATCAACTGAGAAAAAATGGAATTGATTTTAGAGGAAGAAGCACTGTATAGTTCTGGGATAAATATCAAGTCCAGACAGATGGGAATTTTATTTCCTTTGCTCTTCTGGACTGATCATTTCTCTACTCATCAATCATTCCTAAGTTGTGAAGAGAAACTAGAGGTTTTGGGGTGTTTGACTTGATAGTGATGCCACTGTTTTCAATAACCACAAGTTCAGCTCTCCCGTGACACAGGGAGGATGATCTGGGCACAGAAGGAAGTGCTGAATACTCAGAAATTCAGTTGTTCCTTTCTAAAATGGAACAAGGGACCACTCTCTAGTTTTAAACAAGCAGCCAGCTTAGGTGCTTATCAATAACCACAGATCAGCTCTGCTGGTGGTGCCACCACTCCATCCTTCTGCCTCCCAGTATGTGTAAAGGAAACATTTGTCCTTAGGCAAGAGACGTGCCTGGTCCTACCCAGGATTCTGGATGCTCCTCACCAAGCCACACCAGTAGGTCCTTCATCCTCTGCATTCTTAGGATCGGAGCAACCCCATCCCCTCCTATTCTCCAGCCTGATTGCCCTTTTATAAAGATTTGATAGTAATTTTCTCCACCTCTCTAAGCAACACCACTTCATCATTCCTCCCAGAGAACTTTCCCTCCCCGTTTGGAGGCTGAAGCTCCTTCAGAAGAGGTTTTTCTAACTAGCGACTTACAGAAGGTATGAGATATCCTTAACAAACCTTCCCAGACCACCTCCACCAGGCTGTTTACAGCCTCCTCTTGAGCCCTTCCAGACAACAGCCACCATCTGAAGGAATCAAACTCACAGTTCTCCTGGTTCAGCTCTGTTCTTTGCTGCTAGGCTGCATTCACCACAAAGCAAAGATGTTTTCAGGTATTTTCCTGCTGCATTGGTAGTTAACAGTCTGTGCAGCAATCCCTGCTCTGCTGACCAACATAAACCATCATTTATGTGGCAGCTTCAGAACCCTCTGGAAGAAGTGAAACCACCACGCTTGACCTTTCCATATGGACATCAGTAGCAGCACGGTCAGTACTGAGTTGCGTGTTTTCTTATCTGCATAATAAACCTAAACCCAGCTGTAACTTTCTGTCCAAAATCCTCCCTTCTGCAGCATTTTCTTTATCCCTTAGTGAAAGCCAGAACAAGGCCTGCAATGGTAATCTTTACTTAGTTACATGAAATTATGGCAAAATTAAGGATGCCTATAACAAAAAAAAAAAAAAAAACCAAAAACCAAACTTTGAGAATTAGAAATAATACAGTCAATTATTGTTCCCTT
This sequence comes from Heliangelus exortis, assembly GCF_036169615.1. NCBI lineage: Eukaryota > Metazoa > Chordata > Aves > Apodiformes > Trochilidae > Heliangelus > Heliangelus exortis. Next base: position 6,371,402 of record NC_092427.1, read on the forward strand.
AATTTATAGTGAGAGGCTTCATGACTTCTAAGACCTGGCAGCTTTTCAAAGCAGACCTGTGAGCCTTGATATGCAAACAGCTCCTGATCTGAGGCTTTTTGCCAAAAGGCAAACTCAAAAGAGCAATAAATGGAATAAATCTAGGCTGTCTTTGGATGTCATGAATGATACCACTTGCAAAGGCAGGCAAGTCAAGCATCAATAAACCAGTAAAGCAATAAACACTGAAATCTCTCTGCTGTATTCATTATATATTCACAGCTCTTTCTAAACTTAGATAGGAACCAATAATAATCCATTCGATACCCTGAATCTGATGCCTGCCAAGAAAAAAAAAGAAAAAAGAAAGAAACATACAAGCAGATTTGTTTCTGTTCTTGTTGTATAAACTTTCCCCCCCGATATGATTTGAAAATCAAATCACTGCTGTTTTTTATTTCTTTTTGAAGAGTTTGAATTTTTCTTACACGATATGGCTCCCAGTTTCAAATCTTATCTTTATCTCTTCATCCCAGAGGTATGGTTGGAGAGCCTCACTCCACAAAGAAAAACACTATCAAAAAACCCAGTTAGCACTGGCTAATATGTTAGCTAAGAATCCAATTGTGAACCCAAATGGAAATGCTCTATGGAAATTTAAAAAAACACAGGTTTATGGTATATGTGCACTACAGCCCAATGTGTGACAGCAGCCAGAGCAAGAACACTTCTCAAGAGAGAAATCTGCAGCAGCACCTTGCAGAGACAAGGAGAACCACCCAGGCAGCTCACAGCATGCCTGAGTTACTACATGAAACACAAAACCTTAGATCAGACATGTCAAGCCAAATTAGTCATACAGTCTGTCACATAAAATAAGTCTTCAATGTGTGTGATTGTGTCTGTCCCTAATAACTGGATTAGAGTCTTCTGTACTGCCCCAGAAGCAAGAGATTCTGGGTCCACTTCCCATCACAGTACCTGGCACACCCTGTTTAAAACTCCAGGTATTCTCAGGAGCCTCTGAAACTCTGAAAAGTTTTTGCTGGGCTAATTTAACACTTGAAGCCCTGGGAAACTCCAGAGACTGTGCAAGGTACAGGAGCAATGATGGAAGGGAAGACCAGGACCAGTCTTACCTTGGCAGATGGGAGGAAGACCCCAGATTCAGGTTGGTTAATTGTAGGCTTGTGGGGACCTCGCACAGTGTTCCTGAGAGCAGTAGTAACACTTTGAAGAGAAGGATATCGTATCTGGCACCATCAGGATTGGTGCCAGGTTTGCTGTATGAGCAGCACACTGCAACACAAACCTTGTTGTCAACGAAGGAGCAAACAGGTTTGGATTTTCTGGTTTCGTGGGTTTTTTTTAAATTATTACCCAATTTCAGTTTGAGCACATGCATATATAGACATCCATTAATATCTGAGATTAAAATCTTTATCCAAGCTGTTTTCACTATTGTTAAATATTTCATAACCAGAACACGATCAAAAAGCTTGATTTTCTTTACTATTTAAGCACCAAAAGGAATGCCCAGCTTAAGCACCAAGTACATCATTAAGCTTGTTCTAAAAATACAGACATGAGAATGTACACTGAGATTTTTCATTTTCCCTTACACAACACCCAATGAAATCTTAAGCCCTGCAACAAAAAATTGCTAGTTTTCCTTCCACCACAGCAACTCCACAAATCACCCTTTAATTCTAGCAAAAGAGACAAGACCAGCTCAGAACTGAAGTCTCCCAACAGCATTTCATCTAATAATGGCTATCAAAAAACTGATGCATTTCAGCTCTGGAAAAACATCACTTGAGGTATGGAAACTCTTGCCAAGAAATATATTTTTGTTTCCTTTTAGCAGCAGTTTCAGATGGATTGATCAGCTATACTCTAAAAAACAAAAAACAAAAAACAAAACAAAACAAAAAAACCACCTTACTAGCTCTAATGACATTTTTGGATAAGTTTTCAGAACTTTTCCCTGTTCTTACCCGCAGCTCTTCTGCTCAGACACTGCTGTGGTGCATGACAGATGCCCATAGCAGTTAGCAGAATATTTCATTTGAGTTACTGACTGAATTGCACTTTATATGCGTGAGCGTCACTTTGCAATGCATGTTCTGTCATTTTGGTTTACTCAGAATATTACTTTTTATTTCTACACCGGTGTCTCCCTGAGCCATACAAGTGACAGAAGTTAACACACTTTACATCTTGCCTCTGCTTTGATTCCAAGGATGTTATAACCCACTTGAAAGCTCTGCTGGCTACTGTCAGTGGCGGATGTGCCACGGGTGACTCTGTGCCAGACAAAGCTGCCCATTTGAACCTGGTGCTCTGCTCTCACTTCTGAATTCTCTGTCTTGGAAAGCACACAGACAAACTGACTGCTGCATAAAGTTCATCTATATTTAAACCTGACAGCTGCATTATTTTTTTTTCTTTTAAAAACATAATTCATATGAACAATGTTAATGTTAATACAATATACTTTAAAATCTCAGCAAAATATAATGTTTTAAATGGTATTTGACACAGCAGTTAATGTCCAGAGATTTCCCTTTGTTAGACCCAAACCATTTGTACATCTGAGGTCATTCCAATCCATTTCCTTAGAGCTCCACTTCCGTTTGGTAAAACTGTGTAAAATATATGTATGCATAGACTGTATATTTAGAATGGAGCTTTATGTAGCACAACCATGCAAAAAAAAAAAAAAAAAAAAAATTAAATTCTCTAGGCATAATATCATGCTTGAAGAATCGAGTTCAACATTACCAACAGCTTCTAGATCTATTCTGCAGTTTCATGTTTTAAATTCTAATTCAGAAAACATGGAGAAAGATTCAATTTTCTTTCCTGGTATAGTCATATTGATATAAAAGCTTTCCTTCTGCATTGTGATAACTATTAAGAGCCTACAAATTGTACTGCAGAGTTACAACACCACAGACTATTTGAGAAACCCTCTAGGTTCAAGGTGAGAAGTGAAAGTTATTTTTCAGTACAAGTTCTCCTGAAAGCACACAGAGGAGAGGGAAAAAATATTAATCTAGTAGCTCCAGCAATGATTCAATCTGTAGCACCTGGCAATCTGAATTCAATATGAATTCAATATGAAGCACCTATTCAACAAGGCCACTCTGTTCCCACCCACTGCCCAAAAATGCCTAAACACAATTACCTGACAAATTAGAGGATGCCAGAATGACAGTCAATAGGAAGGCTTAGAAGTTTCCTTTTAAAAAAAAAAAATTAAATCCTTCCCTCAATTTCAGTGTATTTTGCAGAAGACAAAAACAACTGCTCATGCAATAAGGAAAACCAGATAGACAAGTGTCTTAAGGTAAGACTGTTCATTAGATGCTTTATTAGCACAATCCTATTGTATATTTTCCTCTTCATTTTAATTAACAGTACTGCAATATAATGGAGCCATCCTGAAAGTCTCATAGTTAAAAGCTGTAATTTATATGATAAATTCTATTTTTAGAGGTATACAATTTTAGCCAGGGAATAAAAGAAACCAAAAAAAAAAAAAAAAAAAAAAAAAGAAACCACAAACCAAAGAGACTGAAAACTGTCAGGTTTATCTTGAAAACAAACAGAAAAGAGACCAAGGTCTACAATTTGAAGAGAATCTCAGGCAGTGTGAAGTTACAGGTCATTAACAGGTCACTTATCTGAGATGTTTACTCCCTCCTACACTGAATACTGCAGTACTCCAGTTCTTAGCATGCTGGGGTTTTTTCTCCCCACCCTTTTTTGATGTTCAAGACAAGACTATTCCACTCTTCCTTAGTACCATTTAAGAAGTCCATAACATCTCCTGGTCACTGCAGCAACCTGCCTCAGAGCTCTATTTTAAAACACTGTGATTTCCATCCAAGCTCTTTGAGAATGATGAGAAATCAAACCAAGAAACATTTATTTAATAGCAAACACCTCATTTCTCATCATATTACTCTTAAAAAAAAATATATATATACATATATATATGTATAAATATAGTTATTTCCAAAAAGTTATGAGCCTCATAGACAGACTCTCTCTGAATGAAAGTAAGTGGATGCATCTGAAGGGTGGACATTAATGCTCAGCAAAGCATAACTTATTTTGCATGAACCTGATATTTACTTTTTATGAAGTCTACATCAGGCTAAGAGAGGCAGTTAGCATGGATTGGATGGAGAAATGATCACAGTGTTGCCTCAGGAAAGCGTGGCAAGATTTTGAATTGGATACAAGGAGTTTATCAGATGAGCAGATCCTGCTTTCTGCCTCATCACAAGCTGGTAGAGAGATGAATTTTCATTTTCTGCAGTGCATAATGGAGAACAACATTAAATATATCTTTCTCACTTCTACAGGGGTAGATTTCATAAAGGTAAAGAGAAGCCAGGACTCCCCAGACAGCAGGGGAGAGGTGAGATGCTATCTCTAGCCCATAATCTGTCACACTGATTTCAGAGCCATAAAGATGGGAAGAGAGATCTAAAGGAGCTTGTTTTATTTTCCAGAACAACTAATGGACAAGATGATGTTAACAGCTTTCTAAAACTTTTAACCTTCACTTATCAAAGTAGTATGGATTTTTCTTGTCTTTGACATCAACAATAGAGGATCATGTCTTATGTGATATTTTGGCACTGTAACTCTGGTAGGGGTGACACAAGAGGAGAAGCAGTTTACCCTCCCTTTGCCACTAATTTCACACTTCTAAACACTTTTTGCTTCTTTCAACTCTAACATTCTCCTTATATGCATATATCCTCACACTTGTATTAAGCACTGATCTTAAAGTTAACTTTAGGTTAAGAGGTTGACTTTTTATGGTATGAGGTGTAGGTACCATACAAAAACTGTCAACCCCCTAACATTGCTATTGTCATCATAGGACAATTTACTGGAGAAGATTAGCCTGAGAAACTTACAAAACCAGTAACATACGCAACTGATGTTGTTCCTGTGTGGTCATCAGTCCAAGGACACTTTACCTAGCTGTATGTGCTCAACAATTGGTGTTCTTGCACGATGTATAAGACATAAGAGCTGACAAGTAAAGGTAAAGCAGTGCCTGAACTGGTGGAATCATCTTTAAAATTTAACTGTTTTTTTTAGAGTCAGCTAAGGACACTGAACAAGGCAGGTAATCTCCTAGTAATAAACCAGAAACAGGGAGGAGAATGACACAGTGAGACTACAGAAAAATTGCAGTGCTGAAGCAGGTCCCTCACACATCACATTCATCACACACAACCCATTTGCCATTTACAGGAGTTTGATATCTTACCATCAACAAAGCAGTGGAATTACAAGCTTATTATGCACAGTCAGACTTGGATTACAGCACATATTAGGACAAAATACGAGGTTTTTTAATACTTGTTTTAATGTTTTTCTTGTTTAATTTTTAAATACCTACTACTACCAGAGCACAAATCCTCTTATCAGCTTTTTAGGGTATTACTTCAAGGTCATCTCCAACAGTATGTGCCATTATGTTACCAGTTTTGAGAAAAGTGCCTTTAGAGGGTTTTATATATCTTCCAGTTTCTCATTTGGATTTTAAATCTGTCCAGTTACTTGATTTTGATGCAAAATGGGGGGGAAAGACACAAATTAATTTCAGCAGAGATGAAAATGACTCACCCAGCTCTCTATTCAGAGAAGCACTGTAATCTGTTGTGGTGGTATTGGCAGCAGGACAAGACACATTACACTTGCAATGCATCAGAGGAAGGAAAGGAAGTAGGTTTGTCCATGAGGGATAGCAAAGCCAAGTTAAGTTGTCAGACTACTTCTCCATCCCACAAAAGGCTGAGGATGACAGCATTATTTTTCTTTATTATTGGGTCAGCACTCCATGGTGCCTGGTCCTGTGCAAGAGAGGAAGGACAAAGAAAGCAAGCAGTAAAAATGAAAATGAAAGCAGCTTCAGCAGATCCAACCCAGAGTGTTTTGAAATAGAGAGTTAATGCTTCAGAAGCTGAGCATCTTCAGTGGTGGCTTCAGACTGGAATGCTCTGTTGCCTCCTAATCAATATTCAGCAAACAAGAGGGGGCCTTTCTCTCTCAGGAGCTAATGAGTGGTTAATGACCCCAGGCTGGTGTATAACAGATTGTTAACACTGCTACAAGAAAAGCCCCAGTGAGAACAGGAGGGCAAAAGAGTCATTTGATTTAAACTGGTCACAAGCTGCTCTTCTCTCACAAAGTTATGGTAGTTGTTTGTTATGCAGCTCAGTCTTCTGTAAGCAGAACAAAAATTAAAGGATTGTGATACTTTTAATATTACATTTATGAAGATGGTTACCCAGCTGCTGTTTAATTTCCATCTGTGTTCTGCTGCATTTATACCATTAGTGCCACACTGTGGTTAGCAGACAGGCTTATATTTTGGAGAAAAAAGTACAACTGACAATTGCTGTTTAACTTAGTGGAGGAGCAATAAATGGGCTTTTTTATGCACTGTTACCTATAAGTCACAATGACTGCTTGCTTTTAGCTGGCTTTTCAAAAGCAAGCAAGAAGCAGAGAAACTCATGCAAAAGCCCAGTAGTTGTTTGCTACACTGAAAGAAGGGGCCCCCATGGTAAATTTGCAAAACTTCAGCTTAGGTAGACTAAAAGAAGTCTTTCCCAGAAGGCAATACACAGTATTTTTTTTTATACTAGGAAGATATTGAAATATATCTAATACTCATTTGCTTCCAGAAGGGAAAAGGGGCAGCTGGAAGGGGAAAAGGGGAAAAAGGGGAAAAGGAGAAAAGGGGGAAAAAAAGGGAAAAAAGGGAAAAAGAAGGGAAAAAAGGAGGAAAAAAGGGGAAAAAGAGGGGAAAAAGGGAAAAAGGGGGAAAAAGGGGGAAAAGGGGGGAGAAAGGGGGAAAAAGGGGAAAAAAGGAAAAGGAAGGGAAGGGAACCATCCACTTATTTATATAAAATTCTACATATGCTACCTTCTCCCAATAACACACTACAACTTTCCACACAGCAAATTAAATTGTGTTTTACACTTAGTCACGAAATAGGGTTTGTAGGGTAGTCTCAATGTGTTTTAGGAAGGATGAGGACCTTTGAGGCCATCTTGAACAACTGCCTAGCATCTCAGGTCCTGAGCAGGGCAGCAATTCACTGCTAGGAAGATTCTAGATCTGCCTCCAGATGCCCTCCTATTTCCTCAATGAAAAGCAAAATGGGGTCCACAACTTGATGACTACAGCTTGCAAAGGAGAAGCTGGGGGGTCCTCCCTTTTCTCTTGAGTGTTCTGTTGTCAGGGTTTAACTGAGAAGGGAGGTATTAAGTGTCATGAGCTGCCTGAAGGGATGTAACCTGTGGAGCTCACAGGATGGATACCTGCAGCCCCTGGAGCCCAGGGGAGGTCACCTTGGCCCTTTCCCCATCAGAGGAGCACAGCACCCATGCTTGCACCTCATCTTTCCAGTTCTCAGCCCTATTCTGACAGTTCCTTCTATTTCTTTAGGCCAACACACCTAAAGTTTTATACCCCTTATGATCCTGGGTATCGATTTGGAAAGTCTACAGCTGATCTGAGCTGCTTTGACCCTATTGAGGCGCTTTTTTACCATTGCCTCACTCCTGGGAAAATCTCTCTGTAGCTGCCTTTGATTTCTCTGTTTCTGCTGCAGGGCAGTGTGAAACAGGCAACCCCAAAGCAGAAAACATTTCTGGGTTGATTTTTTTTTTTTTTTCCTTTTAATGCTACATGTTATTACCTGGTTTTGACAACAGGCTAGTCAAACTACTACCAAAGCCAGTATCACAGCATTTCTTGAAGAAAAGCATAAATCAGCACCTCTGCTCTTACCCCTTTCCTTCACAAATAAGTGCACCAGGCTGAGTTTTCTAGAATGAGCCTCAGCTTTTTTTCAAACTGTCACTTAATCTCTACCTCTTCAACCTGACAACAAGCACCTCCACATATGACACCTTTGATTATGAATTTTCCTCTTCATAGGTGGTTCTTCACACTTAGAAGAGCTATAAGTGGTAAGGAAAAAAAAAGGTGCACAAGCCTTATTTTCTAAAAAGCAGAGGACAATTGAGGGCTGGGTATCTTTTTTCTTTTTTCTATATTTTATTTCTTGATCTCTGATTCTTTAGTTTTCTCTTGCTGCTTTTACTGGGCATTTGCTTTCAGAAATGCTGAACATTCACATTTTCTATTGATTACATTAGTTTGGGGTGGCACCTTAGGTATAAAAATCGGACCTACTATCTGCATACATCAGTTCTAAAAATACATTGTTCCAAACATAGGTTTTGTGCTGTCTCAGGCAACTGTCCATAAATCTCTTAAGGCACTAAAACTCAAGGACCTGAGTTCATCAAGAAACAGTTATGTTTATCCATACATCAAAACAGCTTTAGAGATGGGAAAAATATGCAATTATTTATACATCTAATAGAAACCAGCTTTCTGCCCCAATTCCTTGTGGTAAATTCATCACAGTAAATTCAGAGTATCTGTAATGTTTTAAAATACTCGGGCAAAGTGTGTGTGGTGGGACACCATTATTAAGAACAGGATTGCTGGCTTGCTCTCATTCCATCTGGATGTTCTGGAACCCTGCTTTATATAAAATTAGAGCAATATAGATTTAAGAGTATTTATTTACTGTACCACTGGTGAAACAGTTACAAAATCATACAACTAAGAGAAGACAGAACCACAGGGAATACCAGGGACCTAACTTGTACTTTTGCCTTTCAAAGTCTCCTCTTCAGTTAATTAAAGGGTTTATTAGCCTGAACTGAAAATCAACTATTCTCAAGGGTTTCAAATGCACAGTACCTTCTTCCTTCCTGAGAAATATAATTTTTCCTGATATAATTTCCTTTTTCTCTAAGACAGAGAAAAAATGTAGGAGGAAATCTATATGAGAATTAATAACTTAGCCATTTTATGGGAATACTATTTAAGTGGCAAGGCTTAACACAAAGACAAATCAACAGAAGAGTCACATTATTTGTTCAGTGTATCTCTTTTAGAGTGATAAGACAATCCAAAGCCCAGGCCACTAAAATGCTGAGGAAAGAAGGAAGAAACCTGGGGAAGAAGGAGCACAACGAAATAAAATATTCTGAGTACTTACACATTACATAGTTCAGAGAAAGCGGCCACAAAATAGGAAAACTAGAGCTGGGCAAACCAATGACTGCTACTCATCAACCATGCCTCAACCACATCATTTATTCAATCAGAATCCTTCCTTCATCCTCCTCAACAAAAACAATAAAAAAATACTCTGTGCAGTTAAGCCTCAATCTGTATACCCAAGAAAGACAGGAATCAGATAAATTCATTTTAAGGAGGAGTTTGGTCTAATTTTCCTCATAGGATGTAATTTTCCAGCTCTCTAGATTGTCCTACTGTGGGATTCTCTGTCACAGTTATTGCAGAAGCACTCACATGAAAATAGTGGCAGAAATGGCTGGCTTCAGGGACCTCTTCTGCCAAATGACACCAAAAAGCATCATACTGACAGCCCTGGAGGTCATCATCTAATTGGGAGGAAAAACTGGGAGTTATTGCTATCATATATATATATATATATATATATAAGGAAATGCTGTTCTTCAATATATTTTTTTTCATATATTTTTATTGTTCCTTTTAGCACGATGCATAAAAGCCCTTGTCCTGGGAGGTAATTACATTCTGCTAAACACTTTACAAACAAAAAGATGGCTCAAAATCAAAGAGGACCTAACATGAAGGAAGACAGAAAAGGAACAGAAGAAGACAGTGTCATGGTCTCCACACACAAGCAGCCTCCAGTGTTTGTTACCTACCCAGCATGAATTCTGAGGAGCCACATGAGGGCCAGCAACAAAGACATTTCCAAGAGATGTCTTCAGACAATTAAGGCAGCTTGAGGGGACAGATTATGCTTGTAAATGCTACAGAGCCAGGCTGGTGCCATGGGATGATGTCACTTCTCAGCAAGGGATGATCCACGGGAGAAGCTGCGACCAAGGCGGTGGGGAAAAAAGTTGGCGTTTGGCATGGCTACAATTTTCAAGGTCAGAGAAAAGGATGCTGTGGTAAGCAAGGAACAAGTAATTAAATTCTAGAGAAGATTATTAAGGACTTTTTGTTAGGCTCCTACTCAAAGACAGCTCTTGATGTCAGGGGTGTGTCTGTGTCTCACAGTCACTAGTGACAATGCCCTTTCTTTCTCCATCCAGCCCTCCCATTTTCCTCTCTTGTGCCAACTCTTCCCTTTTTTGTCCTCTCTTCCTTTGTTCTTCATTAAACCCAGGCTAAAAACAACAGATGAAGCAGCTTCTGTCATAACTGACACCACACAGTAAGCATCATATTAGCTAATGCATTAAATAGACACCAAAAACCAGGGAAAAGGGATAAATTATACCCCTGTGTGTTTGTTCAGCTGCTATGCCCTGTCAGATGCACGTTGTGGTGGCTGTTTGTTAAACCTTCCCTGCAAAGAGCAATACTCTGAAACCTCTGATGATGACAGTGCCAAGACAAACATTTCCCCACCCCATGCAGACCCTTCAAAGGATCTGTAACCTCTACCTTCTTTTCTGATTTTAGCCTCTACCCTTTTCTGATTTTTGTATTTCAGGAGGAAATGCACTTGGTGTATTGATCTGGAGCAGGAACAAAATGAAGATGGAGCCATATGCTGGGTTCTGTGAAATTCAGAAATGCATAAAGAATTCAGGCAAGTTCTATCCCGAAGCTGTAGGAAAAGGAAAGTGATACTTTAGTTTTAGCTATCATTAACAGAAGAAGCATCTTTTAACAGCTTTTTCTATCCTAAGGACTGATTTCAGAAACAATACAGGCTTTGAACATTAAGATCAAGCCCTGCAGCAGTTTCACTTTCTGACTGATGGATGCATTCATGGCAAGTAGTCTTGTACACAGATCACAAATTACAAGTGCCACCCCACACTTTTACCCCAAATCATCTGCAAAGCATTCTAGCTAACCATCTACAGAATCCTAAAGAGATACTGTGCTCCACTTTCCCATTTGTACCAGTTCTAGTCTTGAGTTCTGAGAAGTCCATGAAGACAGACATAGAAAAAGGTGGCAAAAAATGGAGGAAAAAGAGGAAACAATTAAGGCAGTAAATTTTCAGAAATGTCATTAGAGATACATTAGAAATGTTTATTTTTTAATATTAAATGTAGAGTCAACCACCGTCATGCAAGCCTAGAGTCACATAGGCAAGAATTAATTTCCAAATGGATATTGGCTGTACTGCTTAACTCATGGAATTTATTCTTTTTGATGGATCTAGCTGCCAAGCACACTTATTCAAGGCAACTTGCCAGGATACACAAAATTTAGAGATTATACTAAGTACTAAGCTCATAAGCATTATACAGCACTCTTTACAATAGTACCTGGATATTCAAATTTCTCACAAATCAATTGTACAAGACAACCTGGATTGGGGGATTCTCACACCAGAAGCATTGCAAATATGAATCCAGAAATTCATCCAATCTTGCTTTTGATCCCAAAATAGCAGGAATTTCCTGGTGTATAAAACATCTGAAAACATTTGGCCTAAGCTATTGGATGAAGGCACAAATAATGGGACTCCAGGGAATGAATGATAAGCAGTGACCCTGCCTTCTGAGAACTCCTGTTTTTGTAATGCTGTTCGTCCCTTTCTAAAGGTAAACAGCACAGCCTCTATAAATCAACACTTCTAGACTTCAAAGCCACTGGGATATCCCTGTCAAGGTATCACTTAAGTCAGAAATCAGCTTTAACACCGTCTCCGATCAGTAAATATTCCCCGTTAGCAGTCAGAGAGCAATGAAGTGTTGATAGGTCTGGTCAATTATTATAATAAAATAATAACTCTATGAGCTCCCTTACTTGTGCTTCTGAAACTAATATAGAGTCATGCTTCAAACCATGACCCTCAAATGCTATAAATTTCAAGGACCTGCACCAGAATGCTCACTGACTTCAGAGTTATACTTAAAACTATAAAGCTTCAAAGGAGACAGAACAAACATTAGTTTAAGTGTCCAAAAGAACATCTGCATCTGTACCAGCCACATGTGGAGGCAAACAGCTTGAGCTGCTCTCTCCAGCTGGGCTAAGTGACCTTAGCTTAAATCTTCCTGAACTGCAACTAATGACCCAGAACATCCATTGCAACAATTAAAGCAAATAAACAAACACCCTGCAGTCTTCTGATAGCATCTGAATCTTCTTGTTCTCTGTGCCTGGTACCTTTACAGATCATCCTGATACTAGTCATGAAAAACAGTTGCCAGGATCTGTGAGAGTTCTTGAAATACCAAGCTATAGGCCAGAGTTTGCCAGAGAGCCACCATAGCTCCTGAGTAAGGGTGATAGATGGCAAGGAGGTCACCAGTGCACAAACTGGAGAGTCATGCACATAAAACCAGCCCAGTCAAACAGGTTGGGTTTTGCTGATGGATGAAGAAAATGCAGCACACTTCAGAAGATATAAACCTATCAAGTGTGGAAGAAAATAGATAACAAACAGATGCTCTTCCCCTGACAACACAGATGAGGATGCTCAAAATTCACCCAAACTGTTGGTGAGAATGAGTCAGGGTAGTTATCTACTGCTCCAGACCAGTCCTATCTAGGAGAAACTGAGGCCCATTCCTCTTGGTATGCAGCTTCACAACCATGAAGAGCAGCTTCTCACAGGCAGGGTTAGAGGAAGGAGGAGCAGATGGTCAGTGTCAGCTTTTCCCTGCTTGGGTGCTACTCCAAGGAGCAGAAGGGATGGTGCCTGGTGCAGCACAAGCAGGACTACAGCTCCCAGATGTGGCCATGCTGTATCCCTGCTCCTGAAACTGGGTCACTGTCCCAAGAATATTCAGAGCCAGAGAGGGGACCTGCACACTAGGTAAGTGTAAAGCAGGTGGGGACTGGTCCCTGTTTCTTGCATCCACTTTGCCTTTTTCAGTAGAGAATAATTGGATAAAGTGCATAAACAACACCATGGGTCACTCCATGCCTGCACAGAACAGCAAGGACATGACTTTGTCCCTGTCCTCACCATTTGTTCCATCAATTCAAATTGTCTATAATGGTTTTATGTTCAGTTTGAACATCTTTTTAGTGAATCTTGACTTCTGCTAGGTTCGTGCAAAAACTGTATTTGGTTATGATGGAAATACTATAATCAAATTTAACAATGACTAAGCTGTGTGGAAATGGCCTAGTTCATGTAAACACACATAGTCATTTTGCCAGAATGTGAAATGTTGGCCTCTGGTTCTGTAGCTGCAAGTAATGATGGCATAATTGTACAAGGAAATCATAACACAGCTTGCTTGAAGCAGGCTTCTCTTCTGAAAAAAACATTCTTTAGAGCCATTAGAAGTGATCTCTGTTACATTTCAGCTGCAATTACATTTCAACAACTTCCTGATTAAACACACCTAGAGAATGCAAAGATATTCCTATTCCCAACCAAGTCTTACTCTTGTGAAGTCAGACCAAAAAAAAAAGCCTGCTTTGGGTTGATTCCCACTCCCCCTCCTAGTCTTTTCTTTTCTGTGGTAGCTATGTATTTTGTCCCCAAATCTCTGCTCTCATTTCTAAAGAAGTTTCTAGCCCCTTTGATCACAAAGAAAACCTTTGAAATGTGAAATGAGTTTCAACCAACACAGCAATGTGTGCTCAAGTCTTTAGACACCTGTAATAACAGTAGTTGGATGTGTGAACTGTCCTGCTCAAGTCAGCAGAGTGCACATTCTAAAGCCAAGTTAAATAGAGGACACATGATCCAGCGATTAGATCATTATTTTGGCATATGTGATCTTCAGGTTTAGTTTTCTGCTGATCCACAGAGTTATGGGAATTTGGACAAGTCATTTGGCAGAAGGTTTAAGCCATGCCTGCTTCCCACCAGTGCCCTGGAGTCTGCCTCGTGCCAGGCTGGCAGAGCTCTGCCTCCTGTTCCCCCTCATCCCCCTTGTCATCTACACTTATCTCTGCACAGCATTTGGCCCCCAGACTGGAAATCAGTTAAAAATATTTGCAAATTACCAGATTATACTCTTTGAACAGACCAGGGTCTCAGAGTTCATTAACTCCACGAATTATGAGAGGATGCAACACTGCATTTATAATTAAAATATACAACAAATTAAAAGCAGCACAACACACAGAGCTGAGCAGTGAAAGGAAAAGGAACTCAGCCTGAAACAACAGGCCTGTGACTTGGCCTTTCACAGACTTCCTGCATGACCTCTTAGAAGAGGAATTTAATAAGTTTAAATGTTTCTTTTTCTGATAAAACATCAAGTTAATGGTGTAACTACTTCCAAAGATTAATGGGGAAAGGTTTGGCTCCCCTAGAAAACACAGTGAGATGATAGGGAGGAGAAGTTATCTGTGCATATAATTAATATAATAGTATGGGTTGTTTCCCAATTAGGTGTGGGTCTATTTGGATCATAGAATCATAGAAAGTTAAGGGTTGGAAGGGACCTTGAAAGACCATTGACTCCAACCCCCCCTCCCAAAGCAGGGTCACCTGCTTTGGTTCAGGATCAGCAACCCTACAGAAACAAACACAGAAGAATTCAGTGTTTTCTCTCAACCCTGTGGTGACAGGTTCACAATACCAGTGACAATTTGCCAGGTGACTCACTGAAATAGCTCTGCTGCAATTTATAATTTTTATTGCATCAAAATTTTGCCATAATAATGTCCAGCAAATCCATAACTTTCTGAATGCTGACCATTCTGTTGGCTTCAAGAGGCCTGTGAGGACGAAGAGAAGTCTGCACCTAGGTATGTTGTTGAGAAGTTTGGCCCTACACCATATTTATTCTGGCCAGCCTAGAGTCATATCTATCTATATGGAGCATCCATAATTTAAAACTGTATGAAATCCTACCACTAAAACCATTGCAGGGATCAAATCTGGAGCAGAATAAAGATTGTATACAAGAATGAAATCTTCCCTCCTATTCCTCAGACCACTGATGCAAGCAGGAAGGAAATTTTTCCCTTTGAGACAGCCTTTCATAGAAAGTGAGGCCATCCTATTTCCTGCCAAGCTTCAGGTAGCTTACAAGGATAAGGTCATATCTTTTAAGATGTACCATTAGCTTCCTTACTGCTGGAGAAAATTAAAAAGGAAAATTGCCTGTCACACCCAGAGAGCTAAGCTGATGATGAAGGCTGAAGTCTGCTCAGATTTTCATTCCTGGTCTCAGGCTCTAAGGTTACCTTATTTATTTATTTTCATGCACTTTGAGTGCTGTTTGAAATACAAAACCGACCGAGTATTTGTTTTTTTTGCAAAGATGATAAATTGGGCTAGGTTTTCAATGTGCTGCATATACACAACCCCAACATCTAGGTGATCTGAAAGGGTCTCAGGTAATTTTATCTTTTTGATGGCATGTAATCTTCAGTGCTAGAATGAGACACATTTTGTCTCTGTTTTCCCCTCAGCATCTAAATTGTGGCTGGGCTGATGATTCCAGGATTGATGTGCCTAGGAAGAGATACTTGCTATTTTTTATTGCTTATATGTTATCTTTTAGTTTTACTATTATTTTTCCTGCACACTGTTAGGAGAGGAGAAGACTCTGCATCTCTTTCCAAGTGTCAGATTACTCATCCAAGCAATGACCTTACTTTACTTCTGGGAGCCTAAAGATGTGTTTGTTAAAATAGGCAATTGGACACATTGAGATAGCCTGCTGGGCATGGTAACTTTGTCCATATGAAAGATGCTACAGAAGCTGATGTATTATGAAGCACCCTTGTGCTTGGGTATCTGATAGCTGATTCTTTCAGCATAGCTTCTGTTTTACTGATATGTCTCAGGGAAATTTTTAAGCCTTCAAGATATAAAGAAAAAGGATATGTTAAAATAACCATAAAAGGCTGTTTCAAACTAACAGAAGCAAACAGGCTTGTTCACTTGTAACATCTATTTGTCCCTGGGTACAACAGACCTTGAGGGTTATTTCTGATCAAGAGATGCATCAGCTGTGGTATGTTAATAATAAGGATGATGGTAAATAATAATGAAGATATGAAGGAGAAGAAAAATATATTACAGCATGCTCAAATTATCATCTGACCTCATTTTTTGAGTCTTATAAGACCATTAAGCCCACAGAGAGATGTTCTGCCAGATGAGGCCAGCTTACTTGGTATCACAGCCCATGCAGCAATGAGTCCAGATCCACTCTGGAAACCAGGCAGAAATGCTGAAGCCCCAGCCTTGAGGACACGGAGTTATCTGAGGAGGTAACCAAACACTGCCGGGTCCTGAATGCCAATGAGATGACTTGAGTTCTCCTGGGGAAAAAAAAAAAAACAAACAGTTTTGGCAAGTTACCTTCACAATTTTGAAGTCAAGGAAAGATCTGCTAGTGGTTTTATTACACTGGTTATTGCTCTTGGGAAAATTCAACAGGTTTTGGAATAGATGAGCCATACTCAGATGATCACGTCACATCACATCACATCACATCACATCACATCACATCACATCACCTATGTTTGAAAGCAAACATCCTATTCCTCCCTGCCCCCCTCTTAATTTATAACCTTGGTATCTGAGGGCCAGCATACAAGTAAAATATCTTCTTTCTTCAACAGATCACATAAAGCCCTTTAACTGCAAGAGAATTTTTTCTCTAGTTGCTAGAAACTGGTTGATTTTTTCATCGCTATCTATGGGTAGGAAGAACATCCATCACATCACAACATGCAGTGGCAATGTCCTACCTAATGCCTGAGGAGGCAAAAAGTTTATTGAATCATGTGGTCCAAATTGGCACACGCAGTACAAAACAATTGCTTAGAGAAAAAAGAGACTTTTCTTGACCTTAGACAGACAGCTCTTATTGCTGCCTTCCCCTACAGCACTTCCTTTGAGCACTGTGGACTCACTCAGCACTCCCCTTCCATCAGCTTTGCAATCCATCTTCAAGATCCTGAGGCTCCACACAGGAGAACACCCAGCAGCTGAGGACACTGCCCCCCAAACCCTTCTGATCTTCAGCATCACAGAAAGGAGCTGCATTCCCAAACCTGGCCTGTCCACCAGCTTTTAAGAGAGTATTTCAGCTGCTGTCTTAGTAAAAGTGATTGAGAATCTCAAGAGATCTGAGCAAGGACAGAAAAACCACAGAGCACATTTCCCTGTAAACTCTCATTGCCTTCCACACACCAAGGTTCTCAGTGGCCAAATCATCTTCCAGGGAAGAACACAGGGCAATAAACCCCATCCTGTGTCCAGTCTGTCATGTACACAGACACTCTGCAAGGCTTTAACAAAGTGACAGCTTGATGCAAAACCAGAGGCTCCAAAAAAAAAGAAAAATAGAAATCCAGGTTTATGCAGCAAGCCATGCACTAGAATCCAAGAGGATTCAGGAAGCAAATGCCAATTGGATTTACATTTTTCAGGTCATTTCCTCTCCCCCTTCTACCATACAATGCACTTCTTATTTTTTCAAAAACAAAGAAGACATTATCAGCAAAAAAAATGTATTTCTCTTTAGATCATCATAGAACATATACAGTGTTTAATTTACAGACTAAAAAATCAACACTATGGAAATAGTATTTATCAACAAATTCAGGTTTTATTCATAAATGCAGAATAGTGCTATGCATAAAACATTATGTGAAACATGGCTTTATGTATTTCTCCTAGGCAAACCTAGATTTTGATTTATGTCCATTTCACTAAAATTTTATTGCTTCTCGTCGGATAGGACAGATTCCTTTTTGTATCTTAGATGGTAAATATAGTTAATGTGCTGAGGCTGCAATGGATCAGCAGTGAAGCTGTTTAATAGTGACATAAATTATTTCAGTGACTTTTCCTGCAAGTGAGAGATGACTGCATGTGCTATAAACTAATACCAAAGGAATGATGCTCTTTCATGCTAGCAAAGTGCCTGAGCTATATTGTTTTTGTATCCTGTTGGGGATGCTGCAAATGCAGCATGTATTACAACTACATGCACTTAGGCCATTTTTCTTTCCTCTTTTTTAATGCTCTCCTGCACTGAAAATTGAGCTTCAGTGTCTGAATGAAGGCAAAGCCAATTACTTTCTTTGAAACCTCTCTTTAAAGTTTGCAAATCTCAACAGATTTTTTTAAAAAACCATTCCATTACCTTAAAAATATATTTTAAAATAATTATGCATGTCAAAAGGAAGAAGTGCAAGGCATGAATGAAGCTGAATGGATGGCTGAGGAGAGCCACACACACTTTCCTGTGTGCCCTTTCCCACACCAGAGGCTGCTCAGCAACGCACCTTCTCCATTAGCCCCCCCCTGTCTCCAGAGAGCATGTTAAAGCTTCCTGAGCATTTTGTTCAACTTTCAGTTCAAGTGCACTTCTACTAGGAAACTAGTTCCTATTTGTCCTCAAATTGGTTACTTTTAAAAGGCCTTTCATGTCCATTGTTGTCCCTCAATGAAATCACAAGAATACAGGGGAGCAGAGCAGACAATTATTACAGTGCCACAAAAAAAGTGCCATCAGACAGTTAACTGATGCAGAAGCTCAACCTCTGAGTAGTTTTCACCTATTCAGTACAGACACACTGTCAGTTCACTTTTGGCCTTGACCCCACAGGAATTCATGCCCTTCTTTTGTAGCTGTCCTCAATAAAGTTAATTGCAGTCCCCCTCTCTCCATACCTCTCACCAAAGTAAATCTGGCAGTCTCTTTGCTGTTTGGTTTTATCCCTCCCCTAGCACAATGGATGTCACACAGGACATTGGGACCTGACTTCCCACTCTTTTTTCTCCTCCTCAAGCATTCCTTCCAGCTGTGTTTTTCCCTCCTCTCCAACTCTATATGAACTTAAACTGGACTCCTTCTTTACCATGTCCTCTATTCACTTCTCCGCAGACCAATTCCAACCTCTTTTCCTTTGCAACTGTGTGGTCTACTCCTGTTTCCTTGGTTTCTTTCTCCATCACCAACCTTTTCATCCAGCACCATCAATCTCTGCCCCGTAGAGCCAATGAAGAAGCTCCACACTTTTCCCTACCCTGTATGCAAAAATTACTCCACAGACACCTCCCTCCTCACATTTTCTCTTATATTTGCTGTTAAAACCATTCATTCTCTTCCTTTTATCTGGAATTCCAACCTGTGGCACTGTGTGCCTCTCCCTCTTTACCCACCAGTGCCACGTCCCAGTGCCACCCACCCTAACAGCAAAAGGTCCATCACTCTCCCCCTGGTACTACACAGCATCTATGCAGAAAACTCTTCCATTCCCAGGTCTTCATTCTATTTTCATCACTCCAGCCAACAATGCAAGAAATATTTCTGGTTTGCTTTTAAAATTTAGGCAAGTACAGATGATCTGCATCTTTCCATTAACTCTTCCTGAAATTATGTTGGGGTTTCTTTTTTGAGGGCAGAAGGGGACTAGAGGAGTCCCTCATGGCTAACTTTGGATTTCATATAAAGCTAATAAAAGCACCATTGTAAAAGCTATTTTCCCATTTTCCAGTTATAGAACATAGTGTGCTGGCAATATTATGATTGAAGTATATTCACAAGGAACCCACATTACATAAAATTTAAATATAGTGACAAATATATTACACTTTGGAGTATTTCTCCACAAGTTTTCGCAGAAAGGTCTTCACTTATGTCTTAGAGACTAAATTCACTCTCTCTGGAGGTGATTCTGCTAGGTTATCAGTCTTTTCTGTAGTGGTTAAAGACAACCTTGGTGCATAGCACAGAGCACTTAATCTAAGATATCTCCATCACATTCAACACCATTTTACTTAAATCTATGATGAAAACTCAAGTTCTGAGGGAGCTGACACACTGATTTCTGTTATGATGAGTTTTAGGGTTTCCAGTGTCTTCAAAGCAAAAGAAATTCTTCACCACATGCTCTGAGTCCTTCCTAGATCTCAAACCAAGGCCTGAAGCAAATCTTTCTTTCCAAAACTGAAAACAGTTTTTTTCTTGTCCTGTTGCCCCGATCCCAGTCCTCCAGGAACCCAGAAAACACAACGAGTCACAGAAGTGCACTCACTGCCAAGATTATTGCTCTGATTTCCTTTTCAGCCACTGAGATTTCCATGGAAATCAGTGGAATTGCATCTGACTGAAATTCCTACAGCTGAGGATACAATTGTATTTGCAGGAAGAGAAGATTCAGTTCAGGTGGCTGATGAGAGGGGGTGCAGAGCTGGCTGCCCCCAGGCTGGAACAACAGCTCCAGAAAGTTTCCTTCCCTTCACCCTCTCCTCTCTATGAAATTTTTCTGCTACACACAGGCTTCCAGAGCTATTGCTTCCCATGTAAAAGCAACACCAAGGTGGGAGAGGCAGCTGGAAACCTCACTGTAAATGCTAATATTATTTAATATTTTTCTGATGTTTATTTCACCTGGAATGGTCAGGGAATGCACAGTGATTTGCAGTGACCTATTACTTTTATTATTAGACATGATAACTGCACAGAATAGACTGACATATTTTATAATCCACAAAAAATTACAATAAACATCTCTGTGATGCCAGGCTGGCTTTCACCTTATTAGAACAGTCTTTTATATCCTGGAAGCTGTTCCTCAGCTGTATGTGTAGGAGAAGGGTTGGATGGCCAGGAGAATTAGGTCATTTGTCCATGATTCTGGTCTAGTATCACACTAGCCCACAACATCTGGTAAAAGCAGAGTTAATTCAGGTGTTCCATCTGCATTTTCTGATAATTAAAACTAAAGCTGGGAGAAAAATACCAAGGAATTTCTGTGTAATGAAGTTTTGTCCTAAAGATGCCAGTTCATGTAAGGGAGGATAAAGTTGACAGCCTAAATTACTGAGAAAATCCAAATAATTTCTAAGTCTAGACACACAAAAATATTGTTTTTCAATTCTTTCCCCCCATTATTATTTATTCTCTTTTCACTTGAGGACTCATTCAGAGAATCAACATTTTTAAAGCACATGAGAAGGGCAAGAACCAATATATGGGATTTTTTTCAGGTACAGACAAGTTGTATGTATGGGTAAAACTGAGAGATCAGCCAGTCAGAGGTCTGTGCTTCACCTTGTCTCTCATTTTCCCCTGTGATTTTTTTTCTTTTTGATTATGAAGAAAATCAATAAGGTTATGTCCAGTGATGTCTGGACTTGTCTATCAACTCTGTATGCATGAAATGTGATCGATTTCAAAGATACTAGAGAAAAAATAGACTGCCATAATTTTTACAAGCCAGGCTCCATATTTGAACTTGACTGAGGTAATCAGCCTGTATGAAAATCCTTACTGACTCTTTCATACTTTAAAATGAATACACCTCATTCCAGTGATCCCATGTGTTTACCCCTAGAGTAGGACACAGTTATTTCCCACTTTTTCAACTCCCAGTTACTTTATCAGTTGTGAAACAGCCAATTGACTAAATCAGCTGCTAAAGTTGAAAGTTAAAGGAAAAAATATCTTCTCTGGACTGCTGTCAACAGCTCCAGTTCCCCATAGTTAACTGATGGCTTCCAACTGCTCAGAGACCTGGTTCTCTTTAAGAGTTCATTTACATAGTATTTTATTTATTAATTTTTTTCAGCATCTATGTGTCTTGCATGTACCACAGTTGAGATCTCTACTGAATGAGTTAGTTCTGCACTGAGAGTGCTACAGAACGAGCTCATTCATCTCTCTTCTTTCCTGTGCATCCTCCTGTAGCCCTTCCTGATCCTTGCTTCATCATAACCATAAGGTGCTAGGCTGCAGATGCTGAAATCCAGTTCTGTTTCAGGTGTGCAGTTTTTCTTATGCCAAGTAAGCCCCACTGACGAGGTGCTGAAGAAACATACTGAATATGCACTGCATGTCTGACACAGAAACAGCAGCCCTGCCACAGCTCAGGGCCACATCCACTCATTTTTCCATATGTCCAACAGTTTGTGCTGCCACTTGTCTCAAGAAGCACCTGGGAAAGGGAGTGTTCTACATCATGGGTCTCTATAATGTAATGTGAACATATATTATGCAGGATGCCTATCTCTCTGCATGGGCTTACTCAGTTTCTGACTTTTGGGTTGAATTTCTGACCGAGTTCCACTTTTAGTTAGTGCTTCATTGCTCCCTCCAGTCCCCTGTGGTCTTGGAAGGAAAGTAACAAAATAGTCTGGGGTTTTTGGTTATTATATTTTCAGTCAAATAGTTTTCCTTTTTGTTATATTTGCATCATACCTTCAAGGAACACACTTCACCTACATCCAGCTCAGAGTAGTCTTACATTTTTATTGTATTACCCATCCACTGGAAAACCATCTGCCCCAGTACCAGTTCATAAGCAAATCTCTAGGTTGTGCATGTTCAGTTTCAAGTGGCATCACTTATTTTTTTTGTTTTTAATGCAACTTTTTTCCTAGTGATTTCTGTATGTCTAAACTTGAATATGCATTTTCATATTCCTTTAAAAATTCCAGATCACACAGATACTGGAAACAGGGGTCTCATTCTTTTCTGCATTGCAGTCCTGTCAGTCATTCATACCTGCACAAAATAAGTGCAGCATAAACGAAGTGTCACGTCTGATTTCACATCAACTCTGCAAAGCATAAATAAGGTGCAAAGTAGGGAATGACTGACCACAGAAACTTTATAGCAAGTTGCTGGGTAGGTACAGAGGTATGGAAATTCTGGGTGCAAATAACTTCATGTAAATAGGTTATGTAAAAGTACAAGGCAGTATTTCCTACAGGTATACAATATTTCTAGTGTACATGTCACAGTTTCCGGAATAAATTATATCTCTGAACATATGAAATTGATGGCTTTTGCACCATCTGTGCCTAGAAGATGTATAGGATAGCAGAAGCTACAAAGTTGGACATAAAAAATAAGAGTATTGAAAAAGGGAACCATTTCCTAAAATCCAATCAAAGCTGATTTCTAGCAGAAACAGTTAAAAAATATCTATGCATGTTTATTCTTGTTATTTTTTTTACTAAAGAGATTGACTGTGTTAACTTTAAGTTCACATCTAGGCATATCTTAAAGCAATCTCTGCACCAGAATTGACAGTCCCCCTCTCTAGTTTTGTCTATATCTGCACTCCATCTGCTCACAGGAAATATTTTCTTGTGTTGTTGTTATTTTATTTTCATATACTTAGTAGAATTCTCTCTGATCTAAACAAGTTTTTAGCACTACTATTAAATATGAGAGATGCTCACATGGGCTTTTTCAGTTCCTCAACTAACCTGTATTCCTTGGCTGAAAGACCCTTACTTGCACAAGTCTGTGCCACCTATTGAATTGCTAGAAAATTTTAAATACAAACTGGTGGGTTAAGATGAAATGAAGACATGGAAAAATGTCAAAGAGTTTAGGTTCCCCTCCCTAGCACTGAACAGGTTGGTGAGCCTCCTACCAGACCAAGTATGATGAGGACTGCTCGGAGGACTGCTCCAGATGGATATCCATCTTCCTGGAAGCACCTCTGCTTTAAGGGTACTGCCTATTCCCCTCTTCATGATATTTCAATGATTATTTAACTATAGCTGGGGATGACTGCCGAGGGTCACAAAATGCCACTCAAAGGACTTTAGAGAGAAGCAGGTCCTCAGCTGCTGAATCCATGTCACTCAGGACTGTAATGTGTCTCTGACTAACTGGAGGGGCACCAGTGGCATTTAGCATCCTCTGTACCAGTAACAAAAATAAGAGCTCAAAATGGTAGCCAGAAATCTCACCTTTTCACACAAGAAAGAGACAGAGAAAGTAACCGAGCACAGAAAGAAAGCACAGACATGAACTTTGGTATTAAAAGGTCCATAAAGCTTTCCTGAGTGTAACTTTCATTAGGACATGAGTGCTCAACAAGTTAACAAAGATCAGAGAAATATAATGGCAGGTGAGTGGGAATTTTGCTGCCTCCAGAAGGGAAACCGTGAGTGAACACTTGCCTGTCTTAGGTAACCAATTCACTACATATGCAGAGATCGTGGTTCAGAATTTTACTTTTTTTCATTAAGAACCATTTTAGGGTCCACTAAAGAAACATGTTTTGTTAAATTCGCCTGTCTTATTTATTTATCTGAAATTAACAATTCTATCTAGCCTTATATCTTAACTGAGTTTACTGAGCAAAGGCATAAATAAGAAGTTTTAATCCATCATCTCTCTGACATGCAAGCTGAATTCCCTTTTAATCTCTGCTTTCCCTACATATGGATTCATCATGTCAGTTTATGAGAGCCCAATGGACAAATTCTCCTGACTGGCAATCTATCTTTTTCTACTCTTCTTGCTTGAGTAGCAGGTTTAATATGTCATGCAAACACCTTTCACTCTTCCAAAGGGTTAACTACTTGACAAACAGTCTGCACAGCAGAGGTACTCTCTGATGTGGTGCATGGGCTACCATGATACAGAAAAGGAAAAGCAGGTTAAACACTCAGTTGAAAGAACTGAAAAGCAGAAGTAAAAGGAGAGAGGGTAGTCTTTTCAGAGGACTGAATAAAGGCTTTTCCCTGAACCTTGTTGAACTCCTAGTTCAACTGTAGGCTCTGTGTTATACCCACATTTCCTCTCAGTTCCTCAACAATATAAAATGGAAAATAATTCCTTACTTTGTGTGATGTCCTGTGACCACGATAGGGAATCATACACAAGGACTGCCAGCACACACTGTAAACAGGGAGGGCTAAAATAGGTTCAGAGCCTTTCAGCACTGTGATTTTTTCATCTCCCATCCTTCCACTTCCCCTTATTCCCTCACTAAGTCTGTAGAACGAAAACATCATTAAATGAACATCACAGTTTCACATCAGAACTAAAGGAAAGGAAGCACACTCACCAAATAAGACCAGCAAATAACTACTTAGGACAGGTCAAGTTCAAGAGCAAACCAAGGAAATACAACATCATGCTTAATACCAACACCACTTCATTTTCTGTCTTCACCCCCACCCCCAAATTTGCTTTTCATCAGAATCACAGAGTTGAATTAGAGACTTCTAACAGCTGGAAAAGACCTTGAATATCACCAAGTCCAAGATCAAATGCAAAATCAGATGCATTAGCTGTTCAACACTCACTGATCAGCAGGTGTCTCATTTGCTTTTCACAAAGCTGTCAGATCCCTGGCATCACACCAAGGCTGATGCTCAGGACTCACAAAGTGGAGACCCCTGAAGATACCTGAGACAACACAGGTAAAAAAAGACCACTAAGCCAGGATAATAACATCAGGAAGAGCCATTGGGAAGAAAGAAGGGCAGAGACTGTACTGTTTCTTCATTCTGGTGAAACTAAAAATTGGAAACTGACAACCAGTCCAAATGTCCAAGGTACTGACTGCAGACACTTCCTCCCCAGCTCTACAAAATAGTGCTGACATTTGAAAGGGACATGAGAGCAAGCCCTGTTTCACCCCCAAGAAGAACACTGAGTGTACATTCAAGGATATTGGTATTTCTTCTATGTATATCAGATTTTTTCCTCTCCCTCATTCTTAAAAGATTATTAAATTGAGTCTGAATCATTTATGACCAAATTTTTAGAATCCCCCAAATAATTCAGCAAAAGAAATCCTTTTCAATAGGCTACATGCATTTGCCCAGGTAAAAAACTCCCTATAATTTCTGAAGTAAACCTGAAAGGATGTGACTGTACTTTCAATTATCCACAATAGTAGCATTTCATTAATAGATTGGAAAAAACACCAAAGATAAAACTATCAATTCAAATTTATGTCAGCTCATTGAAGACAAAGAACAGATTTGAATGGATTTCCATGTTTCTTCTTCACTGGGAAGAGTAATTTAAGTTATGTGCATAATACCACTGTCATTTCAATATTTTTAAATTGTCCTCCAACAGTTCAATACTTTTGTTTGATTTCTGTAATAAGACCAAATTCAATAATATGGTATAATTTTCTTTCTTTCTTTTTTAACCTGTGTTTTGCTGCTCAAGGTCCCAGACAAACAAGAAGTCTGAAAATAGGAAGAAAGAAATACATCTGGCACAACGTCTTCATCTGTGCAACCACCTGCAAAACTGTCAGGACAGAATTGGTATTTTGAAAATGATTAAAATCTCCCTGGAATCAGACATGAGCCTGGAAGCTCAGACTAAGAAGGATTCTCCTACTGCACAGAGGTGCTGGACACTGCTCTGCTGCTGTACCTATGATCACAAGAAATACTCCCATTTTGTAAAGGGCTTGGGTAATGTTCTTCATGCCTGTATCTCCATTTTACTTTATTTTATTTTTTGTAAAGGGTGGGTGATGATTCTTACTCAACTCAGTAAAACATTTTGAGATCAATAGATGAAAAGGTTGATACATGCATTTAGAAATATTACTGAGTGCTCTGCAGCAGATAGCAGTGTGCCCGAATGCATGCCAAATGCCCCATTTCTTATTCTGCAATTTAGAATGAGCCAGAGAATGCTGCAGGATCATGATTAAACTTTCAAATGTCACATCTACTAAACAGCAGTATCAGTCAGTCATTTAGACAGTGTTAAATGAAGTTAGCTTGCACCAGTGAATGAGTTATATAACTCCTTTCCCATAATTTGTTTCAATAGGATGCATACACCTCATAGCTACAGTCAATCACTGTGTTCTTCATTGGAGGACCATGGAAAATAAACAGTGTTTACTCAGCTCCACTTCAGGGAAAAAATTACATTTATTTTAGAAACTGAACAGCACAAGGTATTATCTCTATACACATCAGCTCCTTGGGATTTCAGGCCTATAAAAATCAATAACAATGATGCCAGACTGAGTCTTGACCTATTTGCACCACAGGAACTGTCTCCTACAACCTCTATACAAGGTCAAAAAATGTTGAGCTGCTAATTATGAGAGAAAAACAAGTAATGCAAGACTATTTTCTTATATCCTAACTTTCTTATGAGTTTTTTTAATATATACTTCATTATAAATCTGTTTCTCTAAGTAAATGCCTCCCTTATTATACAGTATTTGTATTCAGATTTGGACATACAAAACCACAAAATATAGTTCATAAAATCCTATCTGCAGTATCAAAGCATTTGTAAATACCAAAAAGCAATCAAAAGAGAAGTCAACTGCCTTGATGTGCTCAGTCACAGATCAGAACTTTTGTCTGATCTGTGGAAACAACCACAAAATTCTGCCTTAGAGAAAGAAAAAAAGAAGTTTAACTTCCTGCCTTTATCTATGCCACAGTAAATACTCACTTCCATGGCAGAGATGGGTGTGTTCCTACAATTATGCTCACTGACAGTCATCAGTATTTGAAGAAAAATAATAAGAATTCAGATTTAAATCATCCTAAATGGATTCAGCTGTGCTGTAAGCCAGCTCTGCCTCTCAGCCACCATTGCTCATGTTTAAGCAGAGCTGGCCAGCTCCAAGGCTTTTACCAGCAGAGCTTGTCTGTGCTCACACAGTTACACCTTACAGATCGCTCACTTTTTTGCCTTGCCAATGACAAATGAAGGAACATCCCACAGATGAATCAAATCCAACCAAGGCTGGTTCTTCTTATGGAAAGGCTGTACTCTAAATTGCTGCCAGCACTTCAAAGAAATGAAATTCCTGTTCAA
Source organism: Heliangelus exortis (assembly GCF_036169615.1). Lineage (NCBI taxonomy): Eukaryota > Metazoa > Chordata > Aves > Apodiformes > Trochilidae > Heliangelus > Heliangelus exortis. Next base: position 6,398,981 of record NC_092427.1, read on the forward strand.
ATAGTAAAAAATAGAGGCACCTTGATGCTTTAAGCAACTTTTCTGAAGACTTAAATGTTGAATCAGAAAGCGATAAAATGTGCCAGAAAAGTTCTAATCAGTTGAAACAGTACATGTCTCCTTCTGAACAGCCTTCGAGGTGCAAAAATAAAATGTGTTAGTTTTGTCTGAAAGCACAACAAATTGGTTTTTTTGTTTTAAGTTCCTTAGATGGCAATAACAAACTTCCATTGGATTCTTCTGAGTTCTTTCATGGGTAAAATCCACGAGAACTTCTGCATTCAGAACTTCTGCACAGCAGAAGAGGAACAGGGATCTCTCCTGGTGTAGCCCTGAAGTCAAATTCAGACTTTGATTTGGGGCAGGTGCATTTACATGTCAGGCACAATTTCTACACAGAAGATTAGCAGCAAGAAAAAAACCTTAGAAGTTCAGACATAAAAACCTGCCCAGCCTTGAGATGTAAAGGTCACTCAAACTCTCCTGGACTGCAAGGCTTTAATCTGAAGATGGGGAGGGCCACAAATGGCAGATAGGACCAAAACCTGCTCCCAGCACTGTAAGGTTTCCATTTCAGTGTAAAAAGAAGAATTTGGAGCAGTGACCTTCAGCCTTCCTCTCCAGCCACACAGCACCCCCTGATGTGAAGGTGCCCCTGTGGAGCACCAGAAGTCCTGCAGGGACTCCCTGCACTCCTGATCTTCTCTGAATGTGCTTTTCTAAGAAGGACACAAACATCTAGGGCGTTTCTGATTAAAATGTCTTCAAACTGCTGTTGGCTTTGTCTCTCCTGGTATTTTTAAAGCATTGCACGAAGGGTTGAAAAGTCCAGACCTAACTAATAATTGGAGCTGTGTGACTAAATTTCTGTGCTTGTTCCGAAGCAGCAATTTTTTGTCTGACTGACAAGGTCCTTCTCTCCCTGAGTAGCAGGGTCACAGAAGCCATCAGTCAATTACCCTTTCCCAGTCCAATGACTGCCTTTTCACCTCTCTGACTGAAAGGACTTAACAGTGTTATTCACACTTCCAGGAGTGTAAAGCTCTTCATGATCTTTATGGATAAGAGATATTCTTCAAATAAAAGCCAGAATCCTCCTGATGTACTCCTTTCTTTTTTAGCACACTTGCACTGCTCTAGCATAGCACAGGTGGAGTTACAAAGTCACCAGTTGTCCATTTATTCTTATTTCTTTCTCAGCCTTTTTTATTTACCTCTTCTGCAGAGGCCTCATAGACTTGAATAATGGAGAGAAGGTAAGAAAGACTCAGCAGTATATGCATGCCTGGCTCCATTCTCTTTATTGGAATTACACCAGGGATGAAGTTAGGCATAAACTCTTTTCATTAGTTCTACAGTAAGTGGAGATGCTAAGCAACACTGTTCCAAAGATATTCCATTTGCAAGTCACAGCTCATCACAGTAACACTGTACATAGTTATGTTACATCTATAAAGAGTGGAACGAGAAATAAAATAGTTAGATGCATGAAGCCAGAGCCCATAAGCAAAGGGAGAGAGTGGTAAGAGCTGAATTACAAGCCAAAGGTACTGAATTATAGTTTTTATTCTGATACTGTGCACTTCACTAAGTTTTTCAAAGTTATATCTTCAAAGCTATATCACCAGGGAAGCTAATAAAATCCTCACTCCCAGTAAGGCTTCCTGAATAGCAGAAGAAAGCAGATAATTAATTATAGAATGAATACAGTAGAACAGAGTTTTCTATTTAGCTGTTGCTATAACATATCCCTGGCAGATCCAAATTGCTGACAGAAGCTTGACAGTTTTCCTAAGTGTTATGAGAGGAAAATGCCCATTACTTGTTCATTTGAAAAGGTAACACTTTCTTTGCATAATCACCTTCCTCATTGTTCTGGCATCCCTGGTATGAGAGGTATCCAATATTTTTAAGTGCTCTGTACATATGTTTGCAATGATGTGGAATGACTCTCATTTACATAGAGGTCAAAAGCAGAGGTGTGCACAGTGCTGCAAATACAGAGCTGGCTCGGCTCTGTGTTTCTATTTTCCTTGAAAGGCAAGACAGAGGCAATGTTGAGCACTTAATTGACCTATGTGGAAACAACAGTTTCTTTAGCAATAATACCCTAAGTTTAATCACAGTTGCAAGTCTGCTGCATCAGTAGAGCTACCCCAACATTGTATTTGACTCTGTTCACAGAGTAACTGGAGTAACCAGTTGACATCCCAGGCTGACAAAAGAGTTTGTGAGTTCAAACTTCAATTCAGATTGTCTGCAAGAGGGCTAGGATATAAAATAGCCGGTCAGGAAAGGTTTAATATCCAGAAGTGTAAAGAAAACAGAGGGAACACTTATATGCACTCATTAACACATCATCTGGCCAAATTATGTGGTGAAGCTGTATGATTTTTTATCAATCAACTTGACCTGCGGGGCTTTTAGAGATTTATATGCATGAAATGCATGAAAAGAGACCAGTAAATACTTTTTAAAATTTAAGATATGGCAGCTCTCTCAGATTCTGTTCCCCAAATAAATGAAGACAGCATATTCCACATGAGGTCTGACCATAGGGCAGATAGAAAGCTAAAGATTCAGGCTTTCCTGAAGGATTAACAAGAGACAGAAAAATACTCTTAGCCATAGTTTGCTATTGTGAAGAGCTTGAGAATTGAACCACAACCAATTCACACACTGAAGCCAGCAGAGGCTGTAGAGTGAGCAGAGTGTAGAAGTTCACACCGGAGATTTTTATCACCTTTGAGGCTACCCTGAAAGCAAACAAGTGTGCTGCTTGGCTGTCAGGACCTGCAAAGATAAGGGCCTTGCCACTTCATGAGCACAGAGCATCTTGCTCAGGAAGGCAGTAACCACAGACTGGCTGTATTTATTCCTCTGAAAGCTACAAATCTTCACTGTGGAGATTCACTGTTCCTAACTGTGCTTCATGGACCTCATTTTCAAAGCTTTTATTTTTACAGGTCATCATAATCCAGCTGTTCTCTCCATAAAGGAATATGTGTGTATGAAGATGCTACCTGGTCTTGGGTCAGTCCTCAATGGTGCTAGACACTGCCACCAGTATGTCACAATGCCCCTAGAAACAGAACACAAAGGCAAAGAGATGGGAAGGGCTAAAACAAATTTGCTAAGTGGTAGGTTTACAAAGTGATAAGGTCTCTGGCACTGACCCAGAAAAAGTACTTGTGTCCAGAGAACTCCGGTTGAAGAGCAGATCTGTCAGTGTCCAGAGGTAATGTAAATTCAGGATGTGGAAGAGCCATGTAGCACGTGGCCAGACTAATTAATCCCTTATTGGTCACACTAGTATTGCACACACATTGCATTTCCATCCTTTACTGTCATTTTTGTCCCCAGCATCACCACAAGAGTAGAATCAAAGAAGATGGACAGCCCTTGCTCCAGCTAAGGAGATAGTATGTCATTAATTAAAGACGTAAGACATTTTCTATTTCCTGTCCAGTATTAGTCAACCTATAGATAGTCACATCAATGAGATCTGATTTCCTCCACATCAGTAAGAAGCTCATGGTTAGGCAGGAGAAGTAGATTAGCAGAGAACTTTGCTACTCCTCTTATGGTAAGCCTTAAGAGTTTATGCACATAGCAGGTGACCTATTCCTCCTCATCACAGGCATGCAAATGCCAGACATCAAAGAACACTTCTAACTGAATTCTCAGAATAATTAATTTTCACCCGAAAGTGTTTTAACCTTTTAATCCATCTAAGCTAATAGATAGTAATGGCCTTCATTATTGCAACACCAGAACAGCTCTCCATCTTTTAACATCTGAAGGCCTGGCACCACTCCCTGGGAGGCAAGGAAATACTAACCAGAGGTGAAGAGCCAGACAAATGCCAACTAAATAAACTTTTCAGTTTCATGTATGAAACTGTGCCTGACAAAGCTATCGTTTCTGGCGGACACCTCTTTCGCTGAAGAATGGCTTCATGTGTCTGAGGTTTAAGGTCCCAGCACTCACACTTGTTGTGCCAGGCTGTGTGTGTGTGTCCCCTCCCATCATGTGTGTAGAGGAAGCCTTTCTCTGTGTGTTTCCCCCCCCTCCCATCATGTGTGTAGAGGAAGCCTTTCTGCAGACAGCATTACAGCTTCATTCTGCTCAGCCAAGGCACCCATTTATTCACTGCACAGGGAGTCAGATGTGCTATTCCTCCTCAAAACAGACACTTTATTGAACAGAAATAAATTTTGGGAGCCTAAAACTGCCATTTCCCAGAAAACATTGCTTACCTTTTTACCATCTGTGCGAGAAAGATGCTCACTCTGGCTTCAGGGAGCAGAGAAAAGCCAGAAAAGTCCATTAACCCCTTAGAGACATCTCCCACTTCAAACAGAGCCAAGTGTCAATAACAGTCTGGCATCACCCTCACAGCTCAAAATGGGCTTGAACCAAAACACCAGAGCCAAAAAAACCCCTAAATTCTCTTTGTCCTGGTGAGTCAGTGCCTGGAACCTGAGTTTTCAAGCCTGATAGTTGATATAATGAAGTAAACCTGTGTCTCCATCCTGAATCTCCTGAGAGCCAGAGTCCCAAACTCCCTGCTGAGCAGGGCAGCTCAGGTACATTGTGGATGTCACAGGCAGACATCAGTCCCCTTTGCCAGGAAGAGGCAAAACAAGATTCCATAGCACAAGGCAGCACTCAGCAGTAATCTATTCTCTAAATATTTAGCTTTCAAGAGCAGAAAAATTCACTAGAGTAATTAAAAATTAGAAGTTGTAAAGGGTCAAATGAGAAAAGCCCACCCAGTATCACCCTTCCAATTTCTTTAGTGAATCACAAGGCACAAGGGGATTTCTGTTGTCTTTCCAGTCTGACAGCAGAGATTGGATTTATGCAAATTATAAGGTTAAAATAATTAGAGATAGGTCAAAGGTATAAATCAAACAACCAAAGCTGACATGTCTAAAATTCTGCATGCTGAACAATCAAGGTGTTTAAAGTCAAAACATTTACTGGTGCATATACAGTAAAACTTAAGGAGGGATTTACTAAACTATCTGGTTGTTAAAATAATTTTTTGTCTGTGTATTTACAGGTCTCCCTGAAGATAGTGAAATCCAACTCTCATCTGTATTTCTGCAGTACAATTAACATCTCTTGAGCTGCAGGTGAAAACTTTGGTCCCCTTCCCCACTTTCAATTTAAAGACAGCACATAGAAATATTTTGGGAAGAAAATGCTGCAGCAAGAGTAAAGTTGAAAAACAAATCCTCAAGAAACTAGAAGTATATGTAATCCACTTATGCATATGCTGTGTTGCTTGCATTTTGCCATACTGTAGTGGCTGAAATGCAATGTTTGCAACCTGCAATACAGGAAACAACAGTAGGAGTCAAATTCTGCTCTTTCACACTAGTGCATGGCTACAGAGACTGCCAAAAACCACTCAAGAAATGGATTACATCACAGCCATGATCCAGGAATGTAGCCCCAAGGAGGTGGAAAGAGCAACGAAAACAGTGTTTTAGCAGATGAATAAAAATCTACAACCCTATTTAAAAAAAAAAAAAGAAATTACAAGTGGTTGCTTTCTGTTTTCTGGAAGGAGAAAAAAGAAGGCAAAAAAACCTACCCCACATTTTGTCTTAAAAACTCAAAGACTTTTATCCAATGTGCCTTTTCATCAGTTTCCCACCCAGGAGCACTTCAGAATGGCTGGATCAGTCTGAATGGCTGAATCCCTGCCTCAAACCAGGGATTTCAACACAAATGAAGAGCACCCTAAGAGCAGTTTACAGGGAAAGTAAAGCACAGAACAGCAAACACACAAATGCCAGGAAACTTCACAGCACCAGATGGAATTTTTCAGGTTTGGATTAAGATGTTTAATGAAAGAAAGAACCTGCTTTGCAGGTAACTGTAGTGAAAAAGCATTTGCTGTGGAGTAAACTCAGTGATGATTTGCTTACTTCTGGGCCCCTTTTTTTTTCATCACTGTTTGATCAATGTCCTGTGAATAGATAGAGACAGAGAGAATGTAGGAAGGGACACACATTTCAACTCTGCATTTGTGTTTAGTGACATTATATGGTCAATATAAACTGATCAATATGAAATAATTAATATCCCTCTTAGTATATGAATAGAGATTCGTATAACATCAGATAGTACCTGGCAGAAAAAAGATCCCTGCATGTTTCATGGTGAAATCAATTATTCACTCTACCTGCATATTGACTTTTGCTGGCTGGCAGAAATAAGTGAATAGATAAATGCATCTTTTAGTCATCTGAAGTTTTGGTCCCTGCACTTACCGGGTGGAGAGGGGAAGGAAAATGTTTTACTAAGTTTAGTTTAAGACCTTATTTTTTTCCCACGTTATGCTTGAAATATCAGTGCCTGATAATGGCCTGTCGTGCATTTTTCAAAACACTGAAAGAAGTGGCACACACAAGGTTTGCCCTCTTCCTTCTCACACTATGGCAGAAAACTTTTACTCACACCTGTTCCTTTTTGGTTTTCCAGTTCCTTCCATTTCTCATTTTTTCTCATTCATCTCTGTTCTCTCTTTCACCTTAAAAAGTCATTTATTTGATTCCATAGTTTTTGTGAACTAAATTTTTCCCTGTTTCAAAGCCTCTTAAAAATAACATATTACATGGATTTCCTACTCCTTATATTAAATGATTAAAGGCACTTTTTGTCTTACGGTTTCAGTGACCTCCAGTTTCCACTCTCAAATGACTTTTCCTATAACTCAAGTCCATTTAACACAATATGAACATACAGAATTGTGAGGAAATTACAGAAGAATTCTTGCAAATACTCCACATCAGTGAGGGAGTCTTCAGACTGGAGAATTGTGAAGGTGACCTGTGTTTATTACAAATATCCTTTTATTTCCCTGACACTGTAAGAATTTGTCTAGAATGGAGCTGTGCAAATGGTTCACAATGAATTATTTACTTGATTACTGTAACCTCTTTTTGGTTTAATTATCTGTGAACAATTTACAATTTTCTCATTAATTATTTCCAATAATTCAACAGTAAAGTTCCACTTAAAAGAAAATAGCTCAAAAATACACAAATTAGCTCAGTTCAGAGATCCTTAATTTATATTTACTATTAAAATTAAGTATTTAATTTTGATACATAAAATTCATCCAATTAAATGTAATTATATCTTTTAAAAATTTAAGACATAATTGATCCGGTGGAAGTATGCATTCAGATGAACCATTTTTCCTTTTTCTAGCTAAAGAAAGGCAGTTGAGAAAAAATATCATATAAACTACTTCAGGGATGCCATTCTTAAAATATTATAGGTACTTTATTTACTACAGGAACATCCTTAGCAGCACTATGATAAAAGTTCTGTCTGTGTTTCTATTCTCTGTCCTAACTTCAAAAATTTTATGTATAGCACACATAAAAATGTATTATGGTTAAAAATTTAGCTTGGAAATGCTACAGAAGAGGAAAAAATTGCTTTAAAATATTTTTTATTTATTATTTAGGTACTAAAAGACAGTTATTCAGAAAATATTTACAGATGTTTAGAGGCAGTTTGCACCTCCCTCCTGGAGACAGAGGCCAGGTTTGTTTTCTTGGTTCCTTCAAACAGTCTCTCATTGGTCTCTAAAGCCAAAGCTTTTAAACATCTGACTCAAAAGGCATGAGTCAGAGCTCTCCAACATGTTTGTTGGTTTTTGAGTTTTTGGTTTTTTAAGGGTAAAAAAAAATATAGTTGAGTCCTTTGAGATTCTCAAAACTTGACAGGGCAAAATCCTGAGTTATTTGGGGTTTTTTGGTTTTTTTTTTGTTTGTTTGTTTGTTGTGGGTTTTTTGTTTGTTTTTTTGTTGTTTTTTTATGGAAGTAGCCAATATCTCTTTAATGAGAGAACTTAGCTGTCTTTTTTCTTCTGCAAAAGTGCAATTTTGCTGGCAAGATTTCCAGTGCTCCTATAAATAAACTCATAAGAAAGGCTTGGTTGGTTGTGAGAGTTTTTAAGCTTCAACAGACTGTAGACTACCAGTTTACACAAGAACTAAAAGCTGTGAGTAGCTGGATTGAAAGAATTAATAACTGTTATTTCCTGAATGGAGACATTTGATTTAGAATGTTTGTAAAACACTTTCCTTTTCTGAGGTATCTAGGTTCCAAGATTCTAAGAGCTTTTTCTGACATTTATTTTTCTTTTCTAATATTTCTGAAAGAAAGGTGAGAACTGAGGTTAAGAGAGACTCAAAATACACCAGTGAGACGCTTCATGGCATTTCCAATCTCCCATTCTTCTGCTCTAGCCACTAGAATTATTCCCTCACTCAGGTTCACCACCTGCACTGGCACGATAAACCTTTGGAGCTATTGCAGTCCATCAGGTTAATGACCTGCATTTTAGACAGCCCTCTTAACTAAGCCCCCAGCACTATCAAGGAGCAGTTAGTTTATAGATGCAAAAATTCAGGCAGCTTTATAAGCTCCCTGAATGTGTGTTTACAAGATAAATGGTAATAGGCTCATCACACACCCATCCTGTGCACAGAGCAAGCAGCAGCAGAGCAACCATTCCCCAGGCTCAGTGCAGCTCCCCCATCTTCAGCAGTACCAGATGCAGAATTTTGCCATGAAGTCATCCTTGCTGCCAGGTCTGGGCCAATAAATCAGATCACTCTTAATGTTTTGCTTCTTTAGCAATGTATTTGAGCCAAAGCTCTTTCCCTGGCACTTCAGATCAGATCAGTCTTAAGGTGACTCTATGCTACCACTGGTTGCCCACAGCTCTGTTGGGGAACTGTCAAGGTGTGGATAAAACCCAAGCAAACATGGTAATAGATAAGGTGAAATGGCAGTGCAGGAATTCCCACAGTGTCATTGTGCCAAAAGGCAGTTCTGCTGTAAAGGAGTTATGCTTTGCTTGATTATTTAATCTCTTGGCAGTTTCTCAATTGGAGTTGAGTCCCTCAACAGCACAGGATGCTCACAGCTGCTGGTAAAGGCCAGACCCTTTGCCAGAGCCATTTCCCAAAAAGTTTCATGATCCTGTAGAAGTCTTCTGGGAAGAATGAATCAAGACTAAAGCCAATATATAATGGATGAGAGCATGTTTTCATTTTGGTTTCAATAAAGTCTTTAATTGGAAGAGCTGCTAGAAAAGACTAGAGACTCCAAGTGTTTTCATGCCATATGGCAATTCATTGTAGAACACTGAAACCACTTTGGAATTACCAGCTTACAGATTTTCAGCTCAAACTTTTACATTTTCTTCCTTTCTTGACTTATTACTGTATTTACCCTCCTAATGGCCTCAACTGTTTCACACATTGAGAATCTTGGATATCTGAGTTCCATTTGCAGTTCTGTCTTGTACATAGGTCCACTTTTTTATCCATTCATTACTCCTTTCTTATCTAGCTGAAAGCCACCTCAACATTGTCCACTCTAATACCAGCTTAGAGCTCCCTGGGGTACTCAAAGCAAAATACTCTGGGAAGCAGCAGTGTGTCTTGTAGAAACTCTAGATCCAAGACACAGACATGTCATGCTGACACTGTTGTCAGCACCAGCACTAATTTATTCATGGTCCACATAAAAATCTCTCCAGACACCAAGACATGTCCATGAAGTTTCTTAAGTTTAAAATGGTATTAGAGGGCAAAAATAGTATTTTTTTCATCGTTCACGATCACTGAAGCAGAATGCACATACTGCACCTGAAATCCTCACCCCAAAGACTAAGGCTAAATGTGTTTTCTGGAATATCAGCTTCCTTCTCCTGCCTTCTCAGGTCAAAAATGGCAAGTATGCAAATAAAACCAAATATAACGATTCTCCCCTTGATATTAGGTAGCAAATGAGTGACTAAGGAGTCACAACAGACTTAAAAGCAAAAAGAAATTGTGAAACCACACAGAAGGGCTCTGCTTTCTTTCCAGCACGGTGCCCAATTAAATAAAAGCTGCTCTACACATCAGCTTACAATTCCATTTGACTGGGTACACCCAACCTAATGATTCAAAGACTAATTAGAACATTTACTTTATGACCCATTTGCTGCAGTAACAATGAGATATTATTCAGATACTGTTCCTCCTGCAGAGGCCAGAAAGTATATAATGTTGACAGAATTTTAAGCTAAATGCAAAATGAAACTTCCATTAAACCTTCTCACATGCAATCAGCTTGTTCTCAGTCCTGTGGAGGCTTAGTGCTCAAGCCCTGACCCAGCAAAATACTCAGCACATTCTAAAGACTAAATGTGAGAGGTGTCAGCATTTGCAGCTTTTACAGTGCTCACATTTTTAAAGTTAAGCACATATTTAAATTATTTCAGAAAGGAACATTGTATCGCTGTCTGTGACTCAGGCAGTTTGAATGGTATCCATTAGCAAGTGTATTCAGAGAAGAAAAGAAAAAGAAGTTAATTTTATTGTAATTTATGTTCTTTCTTTCCCTTTGCTTTGTTGACACAATTCTTTAACATTTCTAATTACCTGGAGAATCCTGTCAGTTCTTGTCACAGCTAAATTTTGTAAATGCTCCAGTTATGCAGAGACACTCTAAAATTCAGAAGATGCTGGAAAACATCCATTTTAATCGTGCTTTTTAAAGACAGAGAGATAATCAGCTTTAGCAGTCCTTTCTTTTTTACTACTGTATCCCTAAAAGATTTACTGTGCTAGAGGAAAGGTCTGGCACTCAACAACAGATCCTGCTTCTGCATCTGTCATTTCCTAATGACTGCTTTGGTTTATTTTTAGATGGGGTACACTCATTAAACTCCCCAGATCTTCACTTCTATTCCTCTGCATTGCCATTGAGGAAGAGGCACACAGTACTGGCTGGGGTTTTTTCCACATTTGGTAGCCAAATGGCCACACTGACACTTGTGTGGGCACAGCTGTAGAGGTACCATGGAAAGGGAATGAGACGTTGAAGGGCAGGAGACACACCGCGTTCTTAAATCAGAGCTGCAGCTACAGAAGACAGTAAATGAAATCTTATTGCTAACCTTTAGAAAATAGGCAGACTGCAAACAAGAATAATTTTTACGAGCCAGACCCTGCTGGGTTTACTCATGTTGGAAGTCCTTTTGCCATTAAATTTAACTGTATGTGTGAATTAAGAAAGCAGTATTTGGATTTTTATTTATGTAGTCTCCTGTGCAATAACCTTGAATGGAAATGCATTTGTTTCTTTCTAATGCATGCCAAGTTCTACCCTTACAGGAGTGGCACTGCTTTCACACCGCTTTTCTGCAAATTAAATATACTGTCTTCCTTAAATACACTGCCTTTCATTTCAGCTCTTCATTACTGCATCTTCAGATTTTTTAATCTACAATGCAAATAGGCAGTTCAAACAGAGTGGTCATTACACATTATGTTTCTGCATCTTCCTGAGCTTAATTTAAAACATATACAATGCTGTCTCATGAATACATTGGTTTTCGATGTTCTAAATAAATTTTTAGTGTAGGTGCTTGTTCCAACTCCATTATTTTCCCTTTCACCCTAAATAAAGTTTTGCTAGATCACTGTCACTACTGCAGAGAAATACATTCTCTATTTTGCCTTGAAAGAATTGTGGAAAAGGAAAATGTTGATGGCACAAGAAGCAATTTGAATCCCATGATAGAAAACATAGCCTTAGCAGACAATGCACAGTAATAAATAATGGTATAGGAACAGTTGTCTTTTTTTTTTTTTTTTTCTTTTTTCTTTTAAACAGAAGAGAAATGCAAGGTACACATTTTTAAACAAATAAATGTTTCCTTTTGCCCTTTTTTTGGTTGTCAAATAAAGGTGGTAGCAGGCAAGATAATAGATTGGAAAAAATACATACCTTGTCTATCATTTAGTAGCTACAGAATTGGCTTTGTTTTTTAATAATGTGTATTGGTTCCACTTTTGTATAGCCAACATATAAAGGACAGACAGCAGATAGAGGTCAGGCACTATTACAACAAGTCATTTTCCTCAAGGTGTTTTGGTACCCTTTGCTGTTATTTTCATTGTCATTATCCAGTGTGCAGAACAGCAAAGGAAGCTGTATATCTTACTACTGTGAATGTGCTCGGCTGTTTGTTTTAGGCTTTGTTACAAGTAAATCAGATTTAGTAGGAGTGATTCACCAAGTACATATTCTTCCTTAAGTGTAATAGCACTATAAAAGACTGTGGAGTTTCAGGAATGACAAAGCATACATTAAGTGTTATCCAAGAGGATAGTTCGTGTCCTGCGTGACTGCTGGAGCTTATTACATTGCTCTTGATGTAACAGGATGAATTTAAAACTTTTTGAAGTGCTGCTTTGTGACTGGCAAACTACTTCTGACACGAAGCTGAAAGTTGCTGCTATTTAATGGCTCTTTGGTGACCTTTCAGAAGAGAAAGGATGGCCTTGATCCAAGTTATAGCACACTGACATCCATATCACTGCCAAAAGCAGCTTCTGCTCTGGAGGAAAATGAGTTCAATCATTCTTGTGGGCTGGAATTTCCCAATCAGAGCCATCTTACAGATTTGCTAATCACAGCTCAGCTCTATTTTCTCATTCCTTTTCTTGCTATTACAACTCAGAATGTAAGCTCCACGGCTAATGATGTTTAGATGCACAGATGATGATGATGATGCACAGATCACTGGGCAATATTATTTTCCTCATCTAAGTTCTTATGCAAATGATTGTAGAGAAAAATCAGCTATTATTGCTTATGAGTATTATTGCCAGTGAAGTACAACAAAGTGAACACAAACAAATAAATGGACTCATCTAAAACAGATTCACAATTTGGCTTAAATTGTAAAAGGGTCTGCAGTACTGAAACAACTTCATTAAGAGTTGATTTTTAAGTCACACAATTTCTATGCTGCAGACAGGCCAGTTAAATGTCAATGGAGAGGAATATTAAAAGAAGTTGACACTTCTGTTACAGACAGTAGCTATTCTCTTTGGCTGTCAATGACTGCCATATGGGAAGTTATCTTTGTGGGCCAGAATGCAGCCACTGAACCTTTACCCAAGTAACCCACAGATGAGAAAGAATTCCCCTCACATTGCCAGATAATCTATTAACTGAAATTATTTTGGGCTGTAAGAATATTTCCCATTTCTTTTGAATTCCTGTGTGAGGAACAAATTCCCAGCCATGTTCCCAGCCTTAGGTGGTGTGCTCTGTGCTATTCAGCTGTTGCCTTCTCCAAGTGGGGGCTACATTTTCACAGTACAATAGGTTGGGACTGTAAAGCAGCTTTGTTCTGTATAATAGCTGCTATTATTCTTATTAATATTTTTAATGCATAGTTAACTGTGGAACTCTGGAATATGCTGACAGCTCAGGTCTACTCACCACTGTTGCAACAAAATATTCATGAGTACACACACTGGCTCTTTTGTTTCTAGTTATCAGCAACTATTTGCCACATCAGAAAGAGAAAAATAAAAGGCAGTATGAAACAAGCAAAAAACCAGTCACCAAAAGAAGTCAGCTCTTTTGCAGATGAGTTTATTTCTTTGAGCAGGAAGAGAAAGGAATGTGTAGGAGTGACACAACAGGAGAAGAGCTCATACTGTCTGGGTTTCAATGGAGTCAGAACCCAGTGTATATAGACCAGAAAATATGCAAAGGCACAGAATACAGTAAAAGCTGAACAGACTGCTGAAGTATCCTTGGCTAGCAGTGACCATTAGGTCATCTTATTAAAGATGAAAAATGGCTTGGCTCTGAAAAACACACCAGTTGCCTCCTATTTAATATCTTGGTGAGGTTGCAGGAACACAGGAGCAAAATACAAAAGCCAACTATAAATACACAAGGAAACAGCAACATGAAAATACTTGTGAAGTACATTAGTAATAAGTAGAAAGAGTTAGTCCAGAGAACAAATCAAGGAAAGGAAATGTTTTGTGCTGGTTTGGTTCAAATTTAGATCCATTAGTGACTTACCTGTGACACCAGAGTGGCAGCAAGTGTCTGACAACAGAAAAAGGCAAATAGTGCCAGTCTCTAAAGGGCAGCAAGAGGAAGAACCAAGCTGAAGTTGGGCTGATTCCTCCATAATCATGAAAATAATTGGAAACAATAAGCACCCATAAAACAAGAGGCTTCCTGACAGCCTGATTTCTTTCTGGGACAGATTAATAGGTTTTGGAGCTCAGGAAATATTTTATATTGACCTCAGGAAATATTTTTACACGATCTCTTCTGATACAGTAAAAAATTAGCTAAGGATGTACAATCAGGATGAAGTTATCAAATAGCTACTAAAAGTTTTCCACAGATCAGTTGGTTTACTGCCAAAAGAAAATGACTCAAGGAGTAAAGCTCCTGTAAGAGCCTAAAGCTGAGCTCAGTGCTAGTCAGCATATTTATGAATGACTTGAAATGACAGACTAAAACACAGTAATAAAATTTGCAGATAATATCAAGCTGGAAGGACTGCATGAGGACTGTGGAAGACAGCATTAAAAATCTAAACAAAATAAGATACAATTCAGTGAAGACAAGGGCAATATACTGTAGTAAAGTGTAGTAGTAATGTAGTAATGATGTAGTAATTATCAGTCACACAAATACAACACGGGGACACCTAATTATAGAACAATTAATTAGGAAAAAGATGTGAAGGCTGAAGACGGGCCAGTATTTTTTTTAATAAAATTGCCCTCCTTAATTGCAATTAAGATGCCACAGACTGGACTTATGAAGTAGCCCTTTGCACTGAGTCTGGAGCACTACCCCAATCATCCAGAAAGATACGAGTTATCTGGGCAGCTGAGAGCAGCAAGAATGATCAAAAGTACAGAAAAATACATCCTGTGAGGGGAGGTTGAGTGAATTGGGTTTAAGGTAGCCAAGACTTAAGGAGACATAACAGTCTTCAAATAACAGAGAAGTTCTGCAAGAAGTTACTCTCACTACCCACTCTGACACTATCTTTAAATTGCAGCTACCAGTATTTAAGGACAAATTAGGCAAATATTAGTCAGAAGTAACTTGGCATAATTAAGCCCATCTTGAGTGTGCTGAGTGATCTCTGAGTGACTTCCAATCCTATCTGCTAGCAGGTCTCTGTGTTCTCAATGTTGTTTTTAAAACCTCCATTAAAGGCATGTTTGTTCTACCTGTAAAAAACTAAGAAAAATAGATTATAATCAATTGCAAACAAACAAACGGTCATTATTATTATTTATCTTAACATTTGTATTAAAGAGCTTTCCAGAGCTATTATAGGTAAACTTCAGAAAACCAAGTTACCCCTTAATTACCCAAAATGAGAAGTCATTTTCTAGGCTACACAACAGACCTCAAAAGGGAAATCAATGCAATTACTGCAGTGGTGCAACTGAAGTAATGATAAGTCTGAGCTAATGAATGACATACTCTAGATATTCTGATCATTTTATTATCCTCTATATGCCAATTTATAAGTCTACACAAAACATCAAAGGTTCTTTACAGAGGGAACTTAGACCAGGGCTTGTCCAGATAAAGTATTAACAAAACAGATGGCACTGATAATGGAGTTAGATAATGAGTGCTTTGCACAATGAAAGGTAATTAACCCATTGAAATGTTCATGACAGGATCCATGCCACAACATGCAGGGACCTGAAGCTAGAAAACTAAAAACAGGCAGTAGTTTGAATTCTTTGGATGTAGGACACGAACCTGGTCAGTATCATGTGCTGATTGGTCATCTGCACTAAGAGAAAGATACCCAGGGCTTGGTCACTCACAGGGAACAACTGGACAAGGTGCAATTTTAAGTCTAGTCCTGAAAAACAGGATCAGAAACTGATCTGGAATGTCCATCAGTGGCTTCTGGGTGACCAGCTGCACCTTGGGGTGCCAAGAGCCCTAAAAACCCAGAGTGGCCACACACAAGTAACAGCATCAGCTGCTGGGAAGCAGCCAAGTCTGAAAATCTGATTTAGGAATCTTTCTCTTATCTTTTAGGAATCTTTCTCTTATCAGTGTGTTAAGAATTAAAACATTCAAGTTAGTTCAGCAGAGTGTTCAGTTTGCTTTAGTCATTATTTTGATTCTGCTGCCTTTTGACTGCACTTAGGTAAAGTCAACCTAAGCAGCCCTTTCCCTTCATTTTATGGCAGATTAAATGGAAAGACTCACCCATATTAATTTCCCCATACCACTGTCTTAAACATCCCTATGTTTACTTCTCCAGGAACTATTATTATATTCCTTCATCACTTCAGCTGCTCTCTTTAGGAAATCTTATATTATTTCATATGCCTTTCGAGCTGGAATGACAGACTGAAAAATTCAATACAGGCAAAGGTGTACTCTAAATTCCTGTAATGATACTTGTTTTGTCTTAATACAATCTAACATCTCAATTTCTTTCTAGACTGCACTGAACTGCAGCCTTCTCAGTGCTGTTCCCTGCAATGACCAAGTATTTTTCTCAGAGTTGTTACAGCTAATTTAGAACCTATCAGGTAGTATGATTAGTTCCAATTGTCCCTTCAGAATCAGTTACCATCAGCTGTCTACCCTGAGGCTCACCTGTCATTTACTGCTGAATGCTCGATCACCATTTGATCCTTCTGCATTCTCCATCTCCTCATAGCTAACAAACCCCATGTAATTTCACCTTGCCAACAAAAATAAAATAAAAATAAAAATAAAAATAAAAATAAAAATAAAAATAAAAATAAAAATAAAAATAAAAATAAAAATAAAAATAAATAAAAATAAAAATATACTCTTTAGTCCCTTTCCAGATGATTTTCACAAGTTCCAGTATGGGTCTAAGCTCTAACTCAACTTACTTTATTCTCAAGTCCTTTTTTCTCTCCTTCTTAGAGCTCCCTAATCCACAAGAGAACTTTTTTCTTATGCTGAGATCATTTTTTAGGGTGGTTTTATCCATATAAGCTGTATTTACTATTGCAATTACCAGATTTCCTCTCCAAGTAGTGAAAGAATTTTAATCGGCTGCAAAGATGATGTTTTCCTCAACAGGAACCATTTTGATTCATTCCTTGATAACAGTTTTATCAAAATGTTTCATAAACCTCCATACCAGCATGATCTGTACATTTCTTGAAAGTTCTAGTCACAAGGCTGAAATTCACTCATTCAACCCATTTCTACTCCCTACATCTTCCTCTCTTCCCTTTATCTATTTGTTTATCTTTATGTTTGCCTTTCACTTAGGCTTTCCACTATTTGAGGATGGCTTTTACTCTTTTTTTTATATTTGGACAGTGTGTAGCACAGTAGGACTGGAGCCTACACATACAAGAAGTACTTTAAAAAGACAATAGTGACTTACTGCATGGAAAATGTTTCAAATAAAGCGATTTACTGCTTATCAAGTGCAAACAGACATTTGTATCCCTCCTGTTCAGCAACTTTGCTGCTCAGCCCTGCTACTAATAAAAATAATTCTTTTATTTCCCAGCGTTTTTCTAACATCAACACTGCACTAATCCAAAAGAATGTTTTCCTTAGATTAACTCTACTGGATATACAAGAAATTAATCTGGAGACTTCTGCCTATGCAGTTACCATCCTTAGACTTAAGATGACATCGGTTCAGACTGTTTTTTTCTTATCACCACTCTAGAGTAAGTTTTCTCCTTTTCTCCAGTAACTCAGTATAAAAAGTTAGAAAATTCCTTCATCCTGGTACATGCCTCTCTACTGCTGATTAATTGAACTGCTTGTTTGCAGAGGTAAATGGTGCTTTAAACACTTTTACCAAATCAAATGCTATTTGTGCACATTAGCAAAGACCCTCAACTGACCAATTATTGACACAAAACACCCACAGGAACTGCACCTGGCCACGAAGCTACCTCAGACTACTCTGCTGCACCTGAGGAACAAGGAGGACAATTAGTTCACAGAATTACTATTTAGTGGTAACCAACCGACTCTGCTAGATTATTACAATTCCCCATGAGACTAGGTTGCAGCAATAAAAGAGTAAAGAAGAATGCAACAGGGCAGATTCCCAGAGCACACATGGAAGATGTCAGGGAAATTAATCACTAGTGAGGATTCAGTTCCCACAACTTGATTTGTGCAAGGCAGGAGGATGAAGTCAATGACCAGCAAATGAAGAGAGTCACCTCATAGGAGGAGATGATGGAGGTCAGCTGGCTGACTGAGGAGAGATTCCAAATAAGCTTTATCTTCCTCAGGTTCAGGGAATGGTATGACTAAAGGAAAAGGCTGAATGTCATCACTTGCTGTAAAGATGTTTTCATGTAAGTGAATACTAAGCTTTGAAGACACTGTGCAGGTTTTGTTCTCAGAGAAAGTAGAACTGCATGGTTCTGAGATTAGGAAAGGTTACCTGTCTACACTCCAGAAGAGGAAGCGTGAAACCTGTAGGTCTCTTCCTCAAGGGAAATGGTGGATAGGGGCTGCCTCAGAGAATGGTAAATATACACAGGATTCAACGACCTGGTAGCTATCAGAAGCAGCATAGTCATTTTTCCAGTACTTCCCTTGTCATGTATGCAGATCTGAGCCCTCTTACCAAATCATATTTGCCCATCTGTCAACCTCAAGAGCACTTGAGCAGAAGGCAGTCAAAACATCCTCTCTGCCTTAGCAAGAGGTCTGAGCTCACCCTTGTGAGGGCTGAACACTTTGCATACCAAGCTAGCAGCTATCCAAGCTTTCATCTTCCTAAACACCCTCTGGATTAATTAAGAACGTCCAGAAATATTCTTATCTCTGTATAAAGGCTACACTGGAAATAGGAGCAGCAAATAGGAGTCGTAGAGCTCAAATAGTTTAAAATTCTTTGCTTCCTAGCACAAAGGTAGCATTGGATGCTATTCTGTAGCACCAAGAACAAACCATCCCCAATCAGTGCAGGCACTGAGCTTCCCTTGTGGGGGACTGTAGTGCATTTGATTGTTATGATGTCAGGAGCAGCCAAGGAACTCTGCTCAGTGGTGGCAGCTACAAAATCTATTGTTCACTTTACAGACTGGATCAGTGCCAAGATGAATCACTGATTTTCATCTCTCAGTGTCTGCAGATATTTTAAGTTCTATACATCAAGCTGTTGGGCAAGAAAGAAAGAAACAAAACAAAACAAAAAATTACTGAAGAAAAAATAGTGTCTAATGAAATGAGACCCTCTCAGGAGAGTGAGAGGTTCCAGTAAATTCAGCATTTGGTGTCATCTTAAACTCTAGACCACTCTTACCAACAGGGTTCTTGAACTGCATGTGAAAAAGTGAGTTCAAATAATGGGAAAGGTTGGGCTCCTAGATGATCAGTTCAACAAAAGATCCCTAAAAGGTTTGAACATAATGGTTTCTTGTGAGAATGTCAGTATTAAATTAAGAAAATTAACCCAAAGAAGCAAAAAACAAAGATAAAAATATACCATAATAACATTAATGAACATATGACTGATTGACAGACTGTTTATGATTTAACCTTAAAAACTAGAACCTGGTTCTGGAAATTACCTTGAGAGATGGTCTAGCCACACCTTTTCCTATATGATACCAATGTGCAACACCCAGCATGAACAGGTTCAGAAAAACTTAGTCATTGTTTATGTAAACACAGGTTTGCACACAGTGTTTCATATAGTTTTCAGACTATCTTTTACTTGAATATCTGATGAAACATCAGATTATTCTTCTACTGGAAAACTGGCAATAATAGCTTAACAAGGCAAATATTTAGTCTCCACTAAGTCAAACTTGTAACTCATAATTCATTTAAAACCAAAAAGCTCCCTCCAATAATTTCACTACAATCTATATTTTAAAAGAAAGATAAGTGTATGCGAGCACTTTTCTTACTTGTATTGTTTGTTTCACAAAAGGGTAAAGTAAAAGAGATCTGGAAATACTGATGAGATGCCAGAGTCAAAACTTATGTGGCATTTTCTTTCTAAACCTGTTTTCAGAAATGGCAGCTTTGAACTTCACCTTCTGGGGGAAATTGCTCATGCTTATTCTCAACACAGATAAATGATTCTTGAGGGAAAATTTCAAGGAAAGCCATGACCATCTGTTTTAGTTAGCAAGTGTGGAAAGTGTATGTGCTCCTATGTATCCATCAGACCAGTGATTTAAGTTCCTGCATGAGCCCTCTCTCAGCTTTACTTATACCCAAGACAGGAAGGGAGCCACAAATGTAGTTTACAATCACTCCTCAGGACACGATGCTACATTTTCAAGCCAATGATATAACCTTGAAATTATGTACACATTGTGTATTAGCAATGAATTTGAGCTAAAGCTTAGGCTGAAGTCTGCACTTAATGCACAGACTGTCTCAGCTGGACAGAGGAACATCAAATAGGATCTTAGATTAAAGCTCTGAGAGAGAGATCCATAGATCACCTTATTCTTACTGCTTACTGATTTAAATAGCAACAGTATTCACCTTTTATGCAGCGCTTTCACCAGTAGATTTCAAAACATTTTACAAATTAAATCAATGTCATCACCATTTTACAGTGGTGAAACTTGAAGGGAGGTAAAGCACTCTGTCAAGTGACAATGTAATGTGGATACACTGGAAAGAGAAAAAGTCCACAAAGTCTGGCACACTGTGAAGGGAAAGACAGAACACTACAAATATAGCTTATGGAAAAGAGGTGCTGAAGGAACACAGATCCTGAAAGAGCAAAGGAGAGTGAAAAATGTAGAGAGAAGGATCATACATAAGTACAAACTTATCAAAGAGATCAGGTGCAACACAGTAGATCTCAGGAAATGCAGAAGGAACTCTCAGAGACAATACAAAGGGGTGGGGCAAGAGGGGTGTGAGAAAAAAATAATGTGAAAAGAAGCTCTTTGGTATGGACCATAAAGGGTCCTGAACAGCCAGAAAAGAAGAGCAGTCCAGATAAAACCAATGACACATGTTGGCAAAAGAGGGTTGTGCTTGGGTGGTTTGTGACCTGTACGACTCAAGGTTGTGGGGTTTATTTCTACTTCAAGCTAACACTGATGCTGCAATACACACTGAGGCTTTGCTAAGTGTGAAACAAAGGAGTCAACTTGCTTTTCATGTTCCTCTTCTGCTCTACTTAGATTTTTCTCCAGGGCGGTTTTCTCTCCTGTGCTGATTTATTCTCTTTCCCATCACACTTTTTCCCCTATGCTGCTCTTCAGTATCAAGTTCAATGTTTCTTCTCAGGTTTTGTGAGCATCCCTCCCTCCCCCCCTGGACAGTACAAGGTTTGTTCATTTAAATTGATTTAAGCTTTAGTTTTGCAGTAACAGATTTTTCTTCTTTTCTGCATCCCTGTGACCAATGCTTCTGCCCTTTACCTCAATCAACATGATAATGGCATTTGTGCTGCTTTGCACAAACCATCTCGCCTTTATGTCAGAATATTTTGTGGAGAAAAACAGAGCAGCAGAGAATTCATCCATTTTAGATGCAAAAATATCAGGAAATTTTCTTACTCTCTATCACTGAACATGCCTGTGCATTTCATAAACCAATCTATATCAGTTCAGAAATGAAAACAGGATGAGAGTAATACCCTTGCACAGCTGCAGTTTTATTCATATTTAGGCTTCTCCTCACTGCTGGGAAGTAATATATAGATGTAAGAACCTGTAACTGCAATTGTGGTGGTGGCTCACAGTGATTTACCTGTATAAACTTGCATGACTGTTCATATGTGGTACACACCTTTAATCAGTATAAAATCAAACTCGTTTTAGACCATTATACTATGTACAAACACAAGTCCAGAACTCTGTGATTCAGAATTATCAAAACCCTGTCCCTCTTGCTTGAGAGTACAAACTTTTGCTTCATCATAGTCACCTATAGAGGATATGAAATCTGAATTTCACCATTTTGTCCTTTTCTTTCTTGTCCTTGTGCAGATAACCAAAATTTTGTTTATTGATGGTGCTAAGCACAGTTAATGCACTTAGCACATTTAATGTGTTTACTTGTATGAGGGCTCTGCTGACTGCCAAGTCTGGGTGTCTCAATGTGTGACCCAGTGCCTCTTCCTACATGTTAGAATTTTAAGGTGCTTTGGAGAACAGCTTTTCTAAGTCACAAATCTCAAGGGTTTCTTCCATCCACCCTCCAGGAATCAGAAGCTAAAACTAGTAGGACACTTTCTTTTCAGACCATTCAATATTTCTGATCAATTTTTAGAAGTTCAGCCTGATTGGAATTTAGGAATGCAATTATAAAAGTTAAATAACATGGGTATGTGTCAAACATAACATCTTCTTGAGAACATGCTGCTGCTTCTGATGTTTGTCAATCCTTGTTGTAATGTTTCTAATCAGTACCTCATGGGACTTCCTCATTTTCTCTCACACTGTCTTCCACCTGGCACTTCATTAGGCCAATTCATCCCATGGTTTCCTTTCTGTTGTCATGGAGCATGTTTTCTAATGACCATACATATTCTACATTTTTAATTTTGTTGTAGTCTCAAATTAATTTAAGCTATTGTAAATGGGTACTGATAGCCCTCTGTAATGCGATTTTTAAACAGCCTTTCTTCATCTAAAAAAAAATAATCTAAAATTAAAACTTTACCACCTTCTACAACAGTTTCATGGCTTAAAAGTCACTTTATCAAGGATGCCCATAAACAGACATAGGGAAAGCTGAGAAACACACTGATACTGCAACATTTTTGCACATAGTTCCTAGAGTAAGTGCTTGAAGAAGCCTGGCTCCCCAACAAGATCCTGCTCCAAAAGGCTGCTTTGGCAGCTTCATGACTGAAAAAAAAAAAAAAAAGAAAAACAAAACAAGCAGAGTTCTGTTCCTAGCTGCATGGTAGAGTTCTTGCATGACTTGGGACAATCTTCATGCAACAGTCAATCAAGCAAATATTCGCTTTAATTTTGATATGTAACTTGAAAGATGCTGTATCTGGTTTTCACATTACTGATGACCTGGCCTTCCTGCTAAGCTCCCATAAGAGCTCCAGGTTTGGTACAGTGCATCTCAGGTTGGCTGTTTCACTGGGGAAGCTGCTAAAAATTGTTCTGTGTCACCTTTTACATCACCTTCCTTACATCTCTCTCCAAGCAGCAAGTTGAGGGATCAGTATTTAATGTTGATAAAGCACAAGGATCTTTGGATGGAGCTTTCTCTATAAAGGGAAAATATTACTCCAGCCCTGGGAAAACTATTCCTTCTACAGTATGATAAAAGATAAACTAATAAATCACAGAGGAAAAAAAAGAAAGAAAAGCCACAATGCAACAACATCATTCAGGAGCCAATTGCAGATAAAGCCTAGGACAGTTTCACTTAGACATCCTCTGCATCTCCTGGGACTGCTTCACATTACTGCAGGCATTCTGAGGAGCCATCTCTTAAGTAAAACCATTACCTTCTTTACCTCAGAGAATCTATATCCAGAAGTACACATTTTAACAAGAGTAAATAATCTTTTCTCACACAATTTGTGCTATAAAGCTGTTTTGTGGATGAGAAAACAAACAGTGATCCTTGTAAAACATGAAAGTGAAGTAGAAAGCCAAATCATAGGAAGTACATGCTCAAGTATGTATTATTTTCTAATTATGACAAAATCTTTTTTTTTAACTGTAAAAATTGTCCATTGTAGATTTTTTTTCCTCATCAAAAGTCCTTGGACTCCTCTCACATGAAACACTTTGGATGAAATAAAAAGATTACACTTAAACAAATGTTTTCACAATACTTGGATCTTCTGAGCTCCCCAGGTATAAAAAGAAAATAGACCAAATACAGCACAACGTGTACTCAAATAATTCAATCAATTCTTTGACTTATATTGTGAGAAAATACAATACTTCTGGCAAGCACACGTGACAAAATCAAGGTCCCTTTTTATATTTATATGCAAAAAAGAAAATCAAGGTATTGCTAAATGTGTCACTTGCAATTTCTTATACCAAGTCCTCAGGAAGAGGCATCCAAACAATATATGCCTACAGGTAATGAGCAGGAACAAATAACACAACTTCTAAAATACTGCTTTACCTTTACAGCTCTTTGTGTCTTCCCTTTTCAGCAGCACCACACATTTCTGACATACACACAAACAACCATTAAAGTTTAATAAGTGGTGCAGTGTGCACAGCTTTCTTTTGTGCATTTTTCACTACCAAGTGGAGAACAGAAATTAGGCTTTACTTATATAATGGTTTAATTTAAGAGCAAGCTATGGAGGATTGCCAGCTACATCTGCTCATTAACAGGCTGAAATACTCTGTTGGCTATCATTTGCTTTTCTTTCAAGAAATCCCAGGAGGTAATTCTTAGTGTGTTTGTTTTCTACTTCATTTCTGTGTCTCTCTCCAATATAAAATCATTGTGCAATACACATGGATGTTTGCCATATATTACCAGTATTTCCAGACCTTGTTTTCCAACTTTCTGAAGTAATTAGTGAATTTCAAAATAATGCACACAAGAACATATTTCTTTAGTTGTACCGTTCTAAAAAATAGGAAAAGTCTGGATTTAGTAGAACTTCTCAATTAGACCTGTGATGACCAAGAAAATATTTTTTTTAATATTGAAAATTATATTTTTAGACAAAATTCTTATATGCAGGTCTAAAAATTAATCTGCACAGAGGACTTAGAGTAAGGGTGTCTCACTGACTCTGCAGTGCATGAGAAAGCACAAGGAGAATGATGTATATTGTAATTCTGAGCAAACCCAAGGTATACAAAGTTACTCCATTATTCAATCAGCTCAACTGATACCCCTGAAATAACACACATTCTAAAATAACTGACATTTTTGACAGGATATTTTTTTCAGTTAACCTCTATCTTTAGGTTCCCTAGACATTATGATCCCATATTTATGGTAAATTAATAACATATAAAACATCTTAATAGAAACATAAAAGGTATTTAGAATTATGCTTCTAACTTAGGAAATCAAAGATACAAACTGAAGACACAAAACCACTGAAAAATTACTCTCCTATATATAATGTACAGAAAAACAAAAGGAAGACATTTATTCAGCTGTAGTATTAGTAGTTACCTCTAAGCATAAAAGAACTCAGGTTTGTCTGTTAAAATTCTGATTTTTTTTTTTTTTTTCAGTTCTTTGAATACTCTGCAATAGATTTAAATCCATTAAAGGAAGATTTCACTTCAGATCCATAGCACTATGTTGAAGCCACCCAGGAATATTTGAAAATCTAAATCTGTAGAATTTTCAAAACTGACGTATTTAATGGCATTTTAGAAAATAAACACCAACTGTTTGGAGTTACCTGTCTACAGATGTGTCACATCAAACTGCTCTTTCTTCCTAGGTCAAGATTTTGTGGGTTTAAATGGGAATCACTGGGTGATTTCTGTCACTCATGTTTTTAATCCTGTGCTGTTATTCACATTCAAGCTAATAAATAAATTATGGGTATTTTTCTAATTTTTGTCAACTTAACTTTATTTAAACTTTACTACAGTTGGTCTTTGGCTGTTCTTTCAGTTCCACTGAGCAGAAAAGGGGTGCATTAGTTGGACGCATTTAAAGGTTTTCCTGAACTTCAACTTAGCAATAGGTCTATGACTCTTTCTAAGCAAGTAGGTGTATTATGCCAACACTTGCACTACATCCCAGGAAAAGCAGAGGCTGCTTGATTCCTTTGCTCATCCCAGTTCAAGCCTAGGAAATATTCAGGTCCAAAGGATCAGAGCAGCACTAAGAAGCCAGAATCCCACAAGTACCAACTATATGGCACATCTTCACATTTTTTTATTCTTTCAACTGGAAATTCTCTTGCCTGAGGACATCCACCAGCTACTCCTCTGAGGAGACCAGGAAGGAACATACTTCATAATGGTCTATTATAAGGCTTGGGAAGCTAACAGGCGATAGGAAAAAAATATATTTTACCTGTTCTTGGCACTGAAAATAATCTAAACTATTGAGAAATTTGTAAATATCATGCAAAAAGTATGAGGTGTTATAATCTAAATGGCTACTAAGAAATTATACAGGGATCTAGGAAACTCATGAGATCACCACAAAAGTTAAGGGATTACACATCCGAAATGATTCCTAGGACTTCAGTTCTAGGTTGGATCCCAAATAGGAAAAGATATTTCCTGGTATAGGTGTCCTACCACCAGACCGCTAAGCCTCCCAGAATTTAAAACATTTAGCACCAAAATCCTGTGAAAACACCACATTACAATTACACTTCATTCATGTTAAGCTATAGTCTTTATGTTCATCCTCAAAAATTACCACTCTGCTCCTAATTTCTCACAAAAGATATTAAGGGATAGGCTACTCTAACCCTGTTGAATATCATATCAACTACTTTACAGGATTATTGTAGTCTTCCAATTACAGAAACCATGTAAGCATGTACATTTGATAGCTACATTTAAAGCTGTAACCTCAACAAAGTGTTATTCAATACAGCAAAGACCAGACAAAACACACCTGAAGGATATCACGAAGCATTTTCCAAGAAGCTCATACTTTGCCTTCCTGAAGTGTAACAAAGCCAACTTCCCTTTGCTATTTTCACTAAACTTGTCACATGATTCTTTTTCTTCTAAAGCAATTCACAGATTCATGAGCTGATCAGCTGCTGTTTTCATGAAATACAGAGGGATTTTCCTCCTCCCTCCATTCTGTGCTAAAACACAAGCTGCAGAAGTAGCACCTGTGTCATCTCTGACCCACCCCAGCATCCTCCAGACCAGAGGAATCCTGCAGACCCCAGGTGTTGGTGGCATTGCTGTCAAGCTTGTGTGTGTGGGAATAGTATTCAGAAACCAAGCTCTTTTTCTCCAAAATCTAAATAAGTGTTCTGCCTTCTACAAGGTAGCAATTTTTTCTTAGAACAGGTTTTTGCTCTTCTGAAAGGATTTTATTTATACTCCTCTGCTTATTTAGTGAAATTGTCTCTCAGATGTACAAATTATAGTCACACAGACATAGCATAACAGGTCAGAGGCAAAAGAGTGTCAGTGCCCAATACTAGTGCTTTTAGAGGCTTTCATAGGTTTTTTTGCCTTGGCATTTCCATGTAATCTGGGGTTAATATATCTGGCATTACACTCAGCTGGGTAATGCAAAACACTAGGCAGTAGCTGGTTTTCCTTTTACCCTTTTCCTTTCAGCTTTAGCGCTACACCTGATTTTATACCACAGGCTTTGAGTGGCAGCATTCATCTCCTCACCTGCACACACCAGGGTCACTCACAGAGGTGAACTTCTTACTTCAGACAGCACAACGGAGCTCTGCCCACAGTTCCCTGTTACTTTGAGCAAAATTGTAGGATTAAAGTCTTGTATTGTCCCTGAGCTGAGGTCCTTGAGCAGCTCAGTGTTAGCTCATGATGCCTGTTCCAATGCCACCATATGGGCTGAGGGCAGTTTTACTTGCAAAACTACGGGGACATTTAAAGATTTGGAGCAAGGATTTTATCCCCATCCTGAAAGTTTTTTAGGCCAGGCTGGACAGGGCTCTGAGCAGCCTTATCTAGTGGCAGATGTCCCTGCCCTTGGCAGGAGGGTTGGATCTTAAAGGTCCCTTCCAACCATGAAAATTCTATGATCCTATTCTATTACTTTCATGGAAGCATTTTTCACTGAGCCTTTTGCCTCTGGAGTGGCTGGAGATTGGTCTCTCTTCTAAAGAAAAAAAAAAAAAAAAAAAATTTTTTTTGGGTTGCAGCAACCTATTTTTCCAGCCTGAAAGACCCACTTCGGTCAACCCAGAAAGCCAGGCCCCTCTAACCCCACAAACGGGGATAAATCTTGTGACCAGCATCACCTTGTTGCACACTCTCCTCTCGGTTTGTCCCTTCCTCAGTCTCACCACATCCCGATGCACACCCAACAACTTCTGTCCGCGTACCGTCCCAACCTGGAGACGCAGGGCTGATGCAGGCCGGGGAGACGTAACTAATTACAGCAATTCCTTCAAAACACAGGTGCGGGGCTCACACCTTTCCCTCCGTGCCTCAGAACCAAACCCCGAGAAGCAACGAGCAGCCCCTCCGGGCCCGCAGCCGGGGCGTGGGTTTGCCCCCTGGCGGCAGCGGATGCAGCCCGCCCTCTCCGCTCCTGTCCCCTCGGTTCCTCCTCCGGCCGGAGCCTTTCCCAGCCTCGCTTCCCCCTCGTCCTCCCCTTGCCCAAACCCCCCTTGCAACTGCCTGAGATGCTGCTGCAGCCACCCGTGAGGAGAGGCAGGTAAGGGAAGAAGCCAAGGGAAGCGCCGGTGATGCTGCAGCTCGCAGTCTTTGCCACGCCTCCTCCTCTAGAGAGGGGGAAACCAGAGGAAGGAGAATAAATTCTTTGTCATCTCTTGGAATAGGTTTCTCTCCGTTTTGAAATAAAAATCTACCCCCTATAAGCAGGGGTGTCCCTGCCGTCGGCGTTGCCCCTTGTGGGAATGGCATTTCCAGCCGTGTCCTGCACCACCTGTGACCTGGCAGGGGACACTGCCCAGGCTGATCCCCCAGCATTAGGAAGGGAGTAATTACTGCATTTGGCTTCTACACATTATGAAAAGATTTCTTCCATTAACTATTACACCAAGATAGAATGGAAAATGCTTCATGTTTTCTTCTAGAGGAGATGGTTGCTGTCAGCCATGTGTCAGCTGCAGCTCTCAGTGTTCAGAATCAAAGTGCTGCTACCAGAAATTACTGGAGTGGTCTCACCTGGTTCCAAAAGCCCCTCAAGACCTGTCAGTAATTTGTTACTGTGTATTCAACATGCAAAACCAGGTGAAGTGCAGAAAGGCCACACCTGGAGGGTGGCAGAGCCAGTAGGATGGAGCAGCTTTGTGCTGCTTTGTTTTAAGCTCTGTGCTTAAACCTGCTCAGCTGACAGGAACAGGAGTGTGGTCACCTAGAACTGAGGGTTAAATCCCTCATAGCAATGATCTGGATTTCTGGACGAGCTGGTGCCTGTGTGTGCACAAAGAGGGGGGATGGAGAAGCAGTGCAGTCACAGCTCTGGCTGCTGCCTGTACCCTGGCTGACAGTACAGATGTAGCCAAAGCCAGCAGTGAAGGTCAGCAGTCTGTGAAGAGGCATGAAGCCAACATATCTTGCTTTCTCTGCTTGTTAAAGCTCTTCTTTTTCTTCATACTGAGAATCCTAGGCTTGTTCTCCAACACAATTACATGACAGAGCATTTTTAAGAGGGGGGGTGGCTAGAGAAGCTCCAAAGTGTTACCTGATGATCTTACAAACTCTACAAAAAGCTGGTGTGTTGCAGGACATGACCTAATGCCATGTGTAGTCTACAGATCTCAGAGATGTCTCATAAGAATGCATCTTAGGTTGTTTCAATTCCTATGACCTCAAAACACCATGGGTAGTTTCACCTTGGCTGTCTCACAGTGCATTTTGGTACAGAAAACAATTCAATGCCTTGCCAGGTTTTCCTAAGGTCAGCATGAAAAAGGCAAAGTGCACTTGCTACCCAGAGTGAGAAGGATCATCCAGTTTCCAAAGGAAAACAATGGTGTGAGGAAGCACTTTATTCAATTATACTGTCTGTGTGAAGTGGGAGAGAAAATGGGCTCTGCTCTGGTTAAAAAGCATCTCACAAAAATGATGTGAAGAATATAGGTATCACATTGAGGACAGTCATATGCAGGTGATTTGTAAGCAGAACCACAAACCTGGACACAAATGTTAAAAGCACCACCATAAGCAGCTACTACACAGAGTTTGACACAAATACTCAGCTGTTTAACTGATAACTAAGCTGGTTTAAGATTATTAGATCAGATTTAACTTAACTGGGAATCTGGTTAGGGGTTTAAAAATGGAAGATTAAAACTTTCTTGTGTTGGAGATTTTTTTTTTAATAAAGATCTTGTAGGGGAATGGTAAGTAAGGTTTAGACCTGTTAGAAGATTAAGTGTTCTGCTCTGTTCCTAAGCTAATACTTAAGACAATTAATAGTTCTCAACTGTCTGAACAGTAGGAATGTGCATGAATTTTCCTAATTCCACCAGCTAAAAGAGATATGACTGACTTCTGCCTTACACTGTCACACAAAACCATCTTGCAGTGAGATAAATCAGCAGTAGTATATTACCTATCAGTAATCCATAAGATGAGTAATACATCATGATATATTACAGCAGATAGAATGTGTAAAAAAAAAAATCCATTAAAAAAATCATATGGATGAGGACTGTTTCATTTTTTCTTTAACTTGCCCTCTTATTTAATTTTCCAGTTAAAATGCGTGGAGTTTATGAAGAATTAAGTTTATAAAGAATAAAGAAGCTACAACCCAACGGATTTACTCCACATCTGCATTGTATTTCTTCTCAGGAACATGAGGCTTATTGTGTATGCTGTATATGGTGTGACATGGACAGAGACATTTCCATTCTGGGATCACAGGCATGAGCTCATCTCAGGATCCTGAGATCATTTTTCCTCACTTCATCCTCTCTCTAAACCAAGACTGCAATCCCATGTTTTCCTGCATCAACTCCTTCTGTCAGCCTCTGCTCCAACATCCTGTACAAGTAGAACTCGAACAGTGTTTCCAAGTGATCAGCTTGGACAGACACTGTCATCACATTTAGACCAAGATGGAAGTTACAGATTGACATCATGGCAAGCTGTCAGCAGCTGGATGACTGTGTAGTACTGTTTTTGGAAGTCAGCTTTAATGGGAAGTCAGCCCAATGTGAAGTTGGTGTTGATCAGTGTGTGACACTGATCTGCTTAATGGACCAGCAATGGGTGACACAGCAGAGCAGAACATAGCTTAGGAGGTTCTGGATCACTTGGTGGTAACAGATATTTTGTTTCCCAAATAGTGAACCATAAAACAACAAAAAAAATACAGAAAGTGATCATCACAAAGTGTCCTAACTAGGCTTGCCGTCTACTTGAGTACAGTGTTATTAGTAACTTTATCAATAGGCAGTATATCTATTCTATGTAAAGTTCCTACACAAAAATCTTTGTGTAGTAAGTATTGTCTAAAACCCCTGTGCACCTCTAGGAAGGTGAGTTAAGCTGATAGCTTTGCAGCTTGAACTGAAATCCTTAAGTTCTACCACACCTCCCTGATTTTAAAGACTCATAGGCAACAAACTACCTGCTCCCAAATTAATGATTTTTCTTGATAAACATTTGATCTTCTTCATTTTCACAATGTCGTGATTTAACTTCCTAGTAACTTGCAATATCCAAAGAACACCACTCATGTCTGCAAATACTTGAATTCCTCCTGATTGATTGCTGTTCACTCTTCACTTGAAAGGTCTCCTTGTCATTCTGCTCTAAGTGACCTACAAAAGGGGAATTGTTTTTTGGTTAAATTATGCTTAAACGTGTAACACCTATGATTGCTTGCTAACTTGGTTCTGCAAGCTCTTTGTATGGGCATGCAAAGCATCTTTCCATTGTCCTTCAAAATCCTTCTGCCTTCAGGAGCACAGATTTACTTGGTGGATTACTCACAAGCAAAGAAAAAAGTAGGATACCTGCAAAGTATAAGCAGATTTTCTTCTCAATAATGTGTTCACAAATAACTCTTCATTTGTAGCTTTACAGCTGTGCCCCATATTATCTGGAGATTCTGATTAAATTCTCATTATTATTGTCATTATAGAAAAGGAGTTTTAACATTTCAAGTGGGTGTTAATTTGCATTAGGATTTGTGTACTCATTCTGCCTGAATTATTATTTCATGCATAAAGAGCTGTAAGAGCTTTTTTTAAAAGTAGGGTGTTGCAGACCTCAATGTAGAACTTCCTGGAGTGTATTTTGCTCTCCTCATCATGCAAGTTTCACAAGAAAAAAAATCGTGCAGTATCACGTCAAGGCTTCTAAGTTCATCAGAAGATCATTCTACAAATCCAGTCAGTCTGTCTTAAATAGCTCATCAGCTTTAAGACTAAATCTAAACATAGTCTACCACATTTGCTCCTGAGAAAATTCTGTGCTATGCCTTGAAATAACTTTTGCTATGAAAGACATCTTCACTGGACTAGAAACAAAAAAAATATGTATGTATTTAAATTTCTAGGATTTTTTTTTAATTGTGTTACTGAAAAATCCTATAGATACTTTCTTCTGTTTTACTCTTTACCTCAGGTTTATTATTTTCTTCTGTTATGTTGTGCAAAGTCTACTTATATTTCATGGAAAATTAGAAAGATAACTTCAGAATTTGGTTCCTGATTACTAAAATTTGTTGAAAAGGGTGGAGCATTGCAGCCTTCCCTTCCACATGACTACCAACAATGCTGTCATCTCATGTTTTAGGCTACAACCTGTTTGTGGCCCACAACCAAAAAATCAAGATGACAGATGTGAAATAATATGAAAACTTTACTCACCTATTAACCATTTAAACAGTTAAACCTACTAACCATTTAAACAGTTTCACTGCCAATTTCAGGATACAATTGTAATTGGAAACACTTTTTCCTCCTTAATTTCCTAGTGGCTCTTAAGAACAAACTTGGAAAGAACAGTGATAAAAAAATATAGCTCCACGGTAAAAACTGCATTGTAAAACAGTGATTTCTCATTTACTTCCTGAATCTGGAAATGCTGCACACATATGGCAGAAATATAACTGCCTCTACAGTACTTAAATTTCATGCTACACTTTCTTTTTCTAGAACAGCTTGATAAGGTGATTTATAGGGCCATAAAATACTTAGAACTTCAACACAACGATCCCTCTGCAATACAAAAATAAGTAACCAAAAGTGTAGGGATTACAATGTCCATGCCATAAAAATCTTACTAACTACTATTAGTCATATTCTTTACATGTTTTCTTAAAACTGACCCTGCCTTAAAACACACACTTCTTCCCCTTTATTAAATATGCTAAAAAAAAAAAAGAAAAAAGAAAAAAAAAAAAAAAAAAAAGCTGTGTATGAACTTTTCAAATCAATATTAACCTTTTTTTCTTAAGCTATGAAAAATGTAATCTATTTCTGTCTGGGAATTATCACCAGGCAAGCTGATGTTCTACTGGATGCTGTTAAACTTTTCAGTGCAGTAAATATCGTTGGTGTAATTTCACTGACAGATGGATCAGAATAATACAGATAGTTCATAGACAATTGTGTGAAATACATTTGTGCATGAACTACAAGGAAGAACTGGAAATAAAACAAAAGCTTGTAAAACTTGATGCTAGTAAAGAAAGAGGTGACTGAAAACATACCTGTTTTATAGCAGAGAAAGGATTGTATACAAGGTCAAATATATAGAAGAAAAGTTATCATCGCTTATTTGAATAAATTAAAAATATTGGTAAGATTTTTAAGGAAATAAAATAATTTCTAAAAATGTGATTATCTATTAAATGCATACCTGAGAATCAGAATAATAAGGTGACCAAGAGAGGGTCTAGTATGTAAACTGGAACAAACAAAGAATTACAAGCAGCCACCTTGCAGTGCAATCGATCAAAGACAGTTGCACTTAAAGTTCTGTGTGTGAATGTGTACTGACAGGGTTCTTTACTAGCACAGATACAAAAAAATGAAATAGCTATTTCCCAATAAGCCATAGTTTTTGCAGCTGATGACCACCTTCTCAAAGGTGATTTGGCTCATATATTCTCTCCTTGTAACCCTCCAAAACTTCAGGTCTTAGAACAGGAAGGATGTCCTTAGTCACCAACTACTCTGAATATGCTGATTGTTGCTGTCACATCTAAGGAGTTCTTTTTGTCCTCCTAATAGCAGCTAACTACTCATGTCTAGTGTTCTCTAAATGCCTGTGAGTAGCAAAGATGATTCAAGACCAGCAAAAAGAAGAATCAAAAGATAAGCAGTTTATTTTTTGAGAAGTGAAAACAAGAATCGTTTATTACCACCTCTGGTTAATCCAGTCAACATATTTTTAATGTCATGCATTTTCCAGACTGCATAATGTGTCCCTGTGTGGCTCAAGGAAGCACAGGAGCTAACCTCATATGGAGGTGGAGAGTATGAGAAGAAATAACTACAAGCTACAAATGCATTAATTGCAGTTGAGACAGTAGAGTAGACATGAAAACTACAGCTTATTTGGCAGGGTGAAACTGGATAAAACCAATTCCCTGAGATGTAATGTAGTCAGCATTGCAAGCAAGTTGCATTGTTATCTTGCAGGCATTAAAAGAGATCCATCAAAACTGACATAAAACACATGAACTTCAGTGAGTACTTGTCAGGGTTTAACGCTGGCCCGGCATTAAACCAAATGACAGATGTTCTCTATTAATGCCCCTCCCCTCCCTGATAAAGGAAGGAGAAAGAAAAAGGGAGAGAGATTATGGGTTGGAAACTAAACTACACATCTTTAATGAAACAGTAATTATAAAAAGGAAAAATTAATAAATATATAGAAATATACAGGAAAATTGATACCATGTTCCTTCCCCTCTCCCCCAATAACTCTCACATCACCACCGAGGCTGCAGAGCAGCCCTGGGAAAGTCCAGGCTGGAATCCTGGAGTCAGCAAGAGTTGGGAGCTGGAGGCAGGAACACACAGATTCAGGCTGGCATGGATCAGGACCACAGGCAGATGAAGGGATGGAATCCTCCCAGGATGCTGAAGCAAACAGACAGGCAAAGAAGGGGAAGCAGGAAGGAAGGGGGTTGAGATCCCTCAAATTTATACTATGACCTGTATGGGATGGAATACTCTGTTTGGTCAATTTTGGTCATTTATCTTGTCTGTTCCTCCCAAAGGGAGGGTTTCAGGTGTGACCTCTTTACTCCTTTTCTCCTTCCAGAGGGTAAAATATTCCTCAGAGCTGAGCAGTGTCCTTGGTTCTGCATACCAGTCTCCGGCTGTAACTATAAACATCAAGTGTTATCAGTCCCAGAAGCAGACACTGACTGAGAAATTTGCTGAGAAAATTACCTTTATGCTGTCCCAAACCAGGACAGTACTAAATAAAGCCATGAAACAAAATTTTGCTGCCTTATTTCCACCAACTTTTCTAGTTCAGCCACACCAACCTATCTGATATCCCACTTTATTTATCATTTCTTGTAGAAGGAACCTCATTTCTGTTCTTGTGTTGTAGCTGGCATCTCAAAATACTAACATAATGCAGACATATCTGTCCTACCTCCAAAATGCTTTTCTGACATAAAGAGTGCTCCAAAAGAAACATCCAAGATTCTGATATATAGTGAAGAGTGACACTGTCCAGAGCTGCCAGCAACGCAGGAGGAGATTCTCATTTTGGAAAGAAACCTGGAATGTGGGAGTTTCAATATTAAATAGCAGTTTCAATATTAAATAGCAGTTTCAGGCTGGCTGGCATGGTAAGGGATGGAGACAGCACCTTGGTTTTCTACCACTGTTTGAAATGTGCTATCCATACTGACTGTCTCAAAAGACAGCAGAACAAAAATGGAGGAATGGTATCCTGACCTTTCTAAGAACAAGTACAAATTTGGAAGCCCCTTCTACCCCTTTGCACTCTTTAAACTGATGCACTATTGCTGAAGTGAATGGGAAGGAAAAAGGATTTTCATTGTAGACCTACACCACCTCTCACATACAGATTACAGCTGTTAAAATCAGACAGACCATTTTTTCCAAGCTCTACAGAATTTGTTCTTAAACAGTAGTTTCAAAACCTCTTAGTAATTTTGAATTGTAAGTCTCATGAAAATGTTTCATTTCCTCCTCCTTAATATTTGATCCTTACCCACAAAAACTGAAGAGTTTGGCAGCCTTTAATTTTTTCTTGCCCACTTGACAAGGAATTTGGTAAGGATGATGTTACCAGAAAATGAATCAACAATTAGTAAGACTATTTATCTCTTGCTTCTACTGAAAGAGTAACAGGGCAGATTTGAGCATATTGAAAGAGCAGCGGAGTATGCAAATTGCCAGGGTGTTTTGTAGACTGCAGCAGCTTTTGAGACAGAGTACAAAGATTTTAAAAAATCTCATTTAATTGTTTCATCTCCTGAGATTGCTGTCACCTTCTATAAACATCTGAGTATAGGAAGATGAACTAGGGAAAGTCAACTAAAGCTTAATTAAGAAGGTATTCTTCTTTCTTTCCTTCTCAGGCCATGCATGTATTTCATCCCTAGGATACCACAGACATGCCATTTCCTTACTTTGCTAATTACAGACACTATATTCCCTGTATGGTGTGATAGAGCTATAGTCTTTTTAAATGTAATATTTTAAAATCAGAATGACAGTCATGTTTGTAGCCTAGAAGTAACAGGTATTCACGTGAACCCAGCCTGTTTGCACATAGCCACTTTTATCAAATTGCTATTTCACCCCTTTTCAAAACTAGAACCATTCCAAAAGAGATAAACACTGAAAGCCTTGGATATACACCAAAAAAGCTGTAGTATGTAGAGCCAAGAAAGGAACATTTTTTAGTCTACCACTGAAAGCTTATGGAATCCTGAAAGACCTGAGATACACTTACTGTATCTGAACTACAGCTGAAACAGTGGAGTGACTGATAAGCAGGCAGACATTAGATTACCAAACAGAATATCTGTAAACAATCAAAGGATTAATGAAAAGCTGCCCCACATATCTATGGCATGATATGAGGATGTACAGACCAGGAAATACCTTAGTGTTAAAAAGTACCTACCACAAACTGCATATATAGTGCCCAATGAGTGAAATTTTCTGCATATTTATGCATGGATAAATAACCAATTTAAAGTTGCATTACAGAAGATAATAACCAGGAGGAGAATTCATAACACAGTGTATAAGGGCCTGGCATATAAAGGGGATGCATAATTATCCACCTTTGGATTAGGCTGCTAAAGCAGTGTCTATCATTTAGTCAGCATATGGTATCATGTTTATCTATCACACTGTTCTCACAAAGAAACTTGCATGACAAATGTGCTATGGAGAAGAGTGTTGTGGTTTTATGGGGTTGAGTCAGATTTGGAGTAGGCAATAGGTTGCAGTAGGTGAGCAGCTGCATGTTGAAACACGAGTGGGTTGAGACTTGAGTATGGAGCCCCAGCAGCTCCACAGGGACAAATGTGCCTGAGATTCTGATTGAACCTGTTATTTTCAGCATTACAGCAAAGGTGCTTTGGCATTTCAAGTGGGTGTTAAGTTGCTTTCACCTGCTGGCCAGTGACTGCCCCAGCCCTGTGGCCTCTGGTAGCTCTCAAGGTGCCACCTACCATCACCTGCCTCTACTTTTCTATGTTGTGTTTCATTATAGAGTCATAAATAATTCACTTCATGCTGAGGACTATTTGTCATTAGTAGCTATTAGTTACAGAAATACATATAAAAGTAAGCATTAGCACAGCCTGACAGCTCCAAGATGTGTCCTTAGCTTAGCACAAAGCCCATGCCCTGCTGCATGCAATGGCACCTCCAGGGCTACCTCCTCAGAGTCTCTCCTCGATTCTGCCAGCTACAGACCACGAGTCCCCATGCTCAGATGTCTGCAAAGCATTTTAATGTTTTTGCCACTTCTAAACTATTTTCTCAACAGCAGCCAACCTCTCTGTCTTTAATACGAAGGACAAACTCAATGTTTCTCAAATATCACTAATAACCTTGCTGGAAACATTAAACAGAAATTTACAGTCTGTAAATATGTTGAATATTAGAGCTGACTATTAGCCTTTGCATAACAGAATAATGCTATTCAGGGAGGGAATTTCCATCTCAGAAAAGTGTCCACTATCTTGCAACATATAATTTGCATAGCCAAGAGATGGCAGCACTCCATCAACCATTTGCCTGAAGCATTTATTTAAAAATGATTATGCATCTGTAAGCATGATACTCAGTGTATGAGCAGTGCTGCAAGACTAAAACCAATGGAATAACAATGGAGTCAGATGAGTGAATATTATACTATTGCTTTACTAAGGTCTGTAAAGAATAAGTTTATTCACCAGTAACTTGAATTATTTTTTACCCATCTTACGCTTAGAATAGGACACAGCAAGTATTTTTTTAAACTCGGTTGTCTCAAAGATGCATCTTCTCAAAGCATGTTTTATAAGATACTAAAATGACCTGATTCCCCTTGCACCAAAATTAAGGAAATTAAGCAGCATATATATATGTGTGTATATATATATAAAAAACATACACTTCCCTTTAAAACACTCTCTCTGCCTCTTTACAATGGCTGGAAAAGTTCCTGATAATATTCTCAAGGATCAAGGCACCTGTAGAAATCTGGTGATGGGGTTTATGTTTATATATTGAAACATATATATATATATATATATATGTGTGTGTGTGTGTGTGATTATCTCCTACAGACAGGTGCTAACAGAAATTGGAGGAGTCGGCAGTTCCCAAAAGCCTTCAGTGCCCCACATCAGGCTCCCCTGTACACCAGAGGTTTTCTGGCAATGATAATTAACCTCTTCTACCATAATCAGTCCAATTAACTTTTAGATTCTATGAACAAAAGAGGTATTTAGTACGGTTCTAGGGACACTGTGAGGTGATTAGGAAACTGGGTAAGAGGCAGATGACAATGAACTGAAAAATGGAATTGTTGAACTGAGCTGTTGCTGTCAGATGAGTTTTGAGAGCATTATTATTTAATTAACTTAATGAGGAGGTTCACAACCGAGTAAAGCCAACATTGGTGTCTAACTCTGTTCCTTACTGCTAGAACCCATTTTTCTATGAATTTTCAAACAACTTTGATTATGCTTCAGTAAAATATGTCAAAAGTAAGTTGTATAATATCACTAACAATCTTACTAATATATCTACTGTCTCTACTGAAAATGACCACCACTGTTGCATTCATTTCTATATTTCTAATTATATGAAAAATTGTCTTTTTCAGAGGACCAGCTGGTGGATTCAGTTTTGTTTAACAGCTTAAGAAATACTATGCAGCAGGAGTATCACTCAAAAAAAAAAATTCATTATTTCTTTAAAAGACTTGAAGCGTAGGCACTGACTAGAAACTGGAATAATAAGTCTCTTTTTACTCTGTCTTTTGTTCTGACATAATGTGTACATCTTAAATTACAGCAATCAGACTACATGAGACTTCAGCTGTCATGAGAACAAGCCTCTAACTGAACATCTCTTTGGGGTTTTTTTTTCCTTAAAACATAAGCCTGAAACATCAACTTTCTTCTCTTTCTCACACAAATTAATCAACTTACTGCCTATAATGTGCTCCAGTGTCAGCAGGAGGATATCCATAGCATTGTACATAGCAGCTACATCAAAACACTCCAAGGAACTGAACAAGTTCTCCAAAACACAGATCGGAAGCTAAGATTTTCTGACTATTTCTATTTATGTGCCTGGAGTTCCCATTCATTATTCGTTCAATACATTTTCTGAGGGTGACAAATGAAATATTAAGAATATTTACTGCAAAGAATTTATAATAGCATGTTACCTGAATTATGATTAACTCAACAGAAGTCCTACTTTATAAAACTATGCTTTGAAAGATCAGACGAAATTCAATACCATCCCTGGAAGTAAAAATAATTTTTTTGTTCTCTCTGAGGTGATCAATTCTTCCAGAGCTCCTCTTCCCAAAGCAGGACACACACACACTGTGATGTGGTTGTATCAGAATCAATAATCTATTTATAGATAAAGAACAATTTTTTTACTCAGCAGTTAGTAGATTTCTACTGCTTTCAGTTATATTTAGTATTGCTTTTAAGTTTGTTGTGTTTTTTTCTCCAGAGAGAAAACTTTAGATAACTACTTTGAAGATAATTCCCCTATCAAGCTGATTGTACAAAAGATAACTAAAGTTCAAAACTTGTTAAGTTCTGAGTTAATGAAAATATAAAAACAGGCCCCAGTGAAATTTAACACAACCTTTTTAAAAATAAATTGATGTCACCTTGTAAGTTGCATTCTTAAATTGTATTCAAGAGAGCAAAATCTCTCAATTAAAAAATACTTAAGGGCAAAGGGCAGCACCACAGCCAAGTTTGGATACAAAATTTCAAGCACTTGGAGTTCAGATTTAAATTTTGGGTTGAATCCTCCCAGATGCTTGTGTGAATGGATAAGAAAGATGTTTTGTGTTTCCTGTAGAATCACACCTTTTCATGATTCTTAACTGGTTTAAGGCAAACAGTTTGCTGAAAGAGCTTTAAGTATAAATTCCAGATTTTGAACTCGCTCACCAAAACGGAAAAGTACAGAATATATTTAGAGCAAAGCTGAATGATATCTTCAGTCACTGCTAGCCAATGAATAGCATCATGTTGTAACGTTAGGGTGCAGTGGTTTTGGTGACAGAAGTCAGCTGTGGTAGCCCTCCCCATATTAAAACTATGAAGGAAATTCAGGCTCGCTCAAATCATTATTATTAAATATCTTGGGAAAAAAAATTGCTTTCACCCTGTTTTTATAATAACAAAAGCTATGCGGTTATGCCATGGGAGAAGCCATAGTCCATTCAGTGCCTAAACGAAGGCCGATGAAAAGGTGACTGACTAATCCAATCCTGACACGTGTCTCTGATCACCTGCAAAGCGATTTCCCATTTCCGTGAAGATAACCACGTTTAGAGTTAAATGTCTCGGCATTAACACCTAGCTCTCAGCTCCTGTGTCCTACTTGGAAGACAAGCGACTAGGAATTAAAATTTGCACTACTATCTACAATTTAAATACCGCCTTTGTCAATCGATAGTGAAATGCTTATCTTAACATTCCAAGGCAGGAGCTGCCTGCTGGCAAACACCTCCTCAAGGCAACTCCTATCACTGAAAAGTGCAATTTATTAAAGAGGTATACACTTTTTCTTTTTTTTTTTCTTTTTCTTTTTTTCAGGTGAAACGCACCAGTTTCAGTATCTCCAGATAGGAAACTGCTGCCACAAGCCACTCGCGGTGCATCCTTGCACTTGTCTGCTGCCTGCACCCCAGCGAAAGCTGCTGTGGAAGGGAAGGGAGCACCGGGGGATGGATCTCTGGGAACAGCCTCATACCTCAGTGACTGTCGGTCCTGCTAAACCATCATCTCCCGGTTAACAAAGCACACACCGAGTCCTATAGCTCCCTTTCTGCATGATTTAACATTTCACAGATTAAACTCAACAGCCCACCCTACCCTGAGTAATGACTCAGATCTTCCTAAATACTTGGTTTGTTTACAGCAACGTTGCTTGGTACAGCAGGGGAAGGAGGTGTCTGTATTTCCTTTTTTTATTTTTTTATGTTGTATTTTGGTTTTTTTTTTTTAAGAAAACACAACCGACAAAACTGCCAACTCTTTTTATTGTTTTCAACTTATATAAACAGAATTAAGCTGCAGGGAGTCTATCAGTAAAGGCCTACACAACAAAACCATGCACAATCTTCAAGACAGGTTTTAATCTCTCAGAAAAAAAATCAATTTTATTTAGAATAAACTAGTAGAGAATGGAGATTACTCCAGGGAATCAGTCTTTAAAGTACGACTGAGAAATATGGATTTTCTTCTCAACAGGAGTATGATGTTGCACTGCATATAAAATGTACCATAACAATTGCACAAAGACTTCTTTTAAAATGCCAGGCTTATTAACCCTATAGCT
Organism: Heliangelus exortis; assembly: GCF_036169615.1. Taxonomy (NCBI): domain Eukaryota; kingdom Metazoa; phylum Chordata; class Aves; order Apodiformes; family Trochilidae; genus Heliangelus; species Heliangelus exortis. Next base: position 6,440,445 of record NC_092427.1, read on the forward strand.
TTCTAGAAATAAGTACTTCTGATAGAAACGAGAAAAAGCATAATTAGGGAGACAAATACCTGGAAGAAAAAGCTTAATGCCTTGAATAAGTTCCACTGCACTAATGAACCACTCCAACAAATCCCAGGAGGTCAAAATATATTATGTGTGTCGACTCCAGCCCAGAAGAACTAACCTTGTGCCCTTGTTTTCCATATCTATGGCATCTCCAAACTGTCACAAAGGGGTGGCCACAGAGGGTGAAGTTATATTAATACAAGTTAAATGACCACCTGGAATACAGCTGCCAAGACCCTCACTTACAGATGGTGACACTGTCTTGGAGGCTGGACATTTTTCAAACAACCCATAGAAAGTAAATTCTGCTTTTGCCTTTACCTGGTCTGCAGCTGCATCTGACTTCATCAGCTGCAGCAGGGAGAATGAAGTTGCTCTTATCGAACATAGAATTCAATGTATTTTCACTCTGTCTGCACTGCTGGGTTTTTAACATTTATAGCTTGGAGAAATCAGAATGGCTTCAAGTCCTGACACTCTACATTTACTTGTTAACAGGGTCAGTATTCCACTTTTTACCTCTGGTTTATATTTCTGTTAGCCAGATAACTGAGACCTGAACTCTGAGCCTATTATTCCCACTGTGAAAATTTAAAGAATCTTTTGATTCATTGAGAAACAAACAGCATGAAGTCTATGGCTGCCTGCAAACCCACTTCTCAGCTCTTTGCACTCTTTAACTGTCTGTGCTCCAAGATCTTCATCAAGAAGCAATTTTAACCTTCTCCTAACACTTAATCAGGAAAAATTATAATTTTGCATTTTGCAGAAACTATAGAGCTACCAATGCAGTGAGAGCTTACAGTAATGTTTGGCTGTAAGGAGTGTTCAGGGGCCATTGGAGTTTGCTTACACTTTCAAAAGACACTTTGCTTGCTTTTTTTTTTAACATGCAATCAAAAAACCCAAGCCTGAGTATTTCATGACTCTCAGAAATTGCTTTTTAGCAGTCACTTCAGGCGGAAGATGCTCTATCTGAGGGGGGCGAAAAGTTCAGATCCAGAGCTGAACTGTGTTTTGTCACTTTCTTGTCTTTATTAAATTTAGATACATCCATGAATATGTAACAGTTAAAATTTTGTTGTTACTGCACGTTCTTCCTGCCTATAAACTGTGCCATTCTGCCTTTGTTTATATTTTAATTTGATTTTGCTCCAAAGCAGGCATTTCCTATTTTTTGCAGAGAATTTCAGTTTTCTAATGGAACAAACCCATCCTCTATCAACAGGATAAAATGAAGCTGATACAGACGTGGCTTATATGGTTTGAAACCCAGCTCACACAGGTGTCACAAATGTGCATGGGAGAGTTTGATCTGATGCAACCATCACTTGGGGAGGAGAGGGGGAGGGATCTTGAGTGGTTTGCATCAAAAGACACAGCAAGAGGGTGCTTGTGGGATGCAGACTTACAGCCTTGGGTAGCAGGTGACACTTCTTACATACACCCACACTTCTGAATGAAGTTGGTAGCTACACAACAGCTCTGCTCTTAACCACACGTCAGGGTCTCAGCTTACATTGTCACCAAAGTGTGTGACGCCCGGGCTGCCTTCCGTCCTCCTCCTTCATCCCAACTCCCCTATTCTTTGGTGTAGGAAATAACAACCCAGACAGGCAATGTCTCTTTTCCTTGTTGGTAAACATTCTCTGGGCACATCTGCTGTGTGGATGATAAGGCAGAGGCCTGCTCTCAAATGGGAAAAACAGAATGTCAGTTTACATAATGACCAGAAAACAAGAAAAAGAACCTACCCACTTGAGCAGTGAGCCTGTTTCTATCTTGCTTCATTGTCTCTACAGGATTCTTATTGTGTTTATATTTAGAGACATGGGAAACTGTGCTAGCCATGCTACCCATTGTTACTTAACCTCAAACAACCTATATAGTATGCTGTCCATTAAGGAACCTGGATATAGACTCTAATCAAGGTGGCTAAACAAGATATAGGAAAATCAAGCTCAGTGTTTCCTCCTTGTTTGGGAAAAAACAAACAGGAAGGCTCCCTCTTAGCCTCACCTCAGCAGAAAAGAGTGGGGGAGCTATTTTTCCAGGCTCACAGAATATTTTAGTTCTCCTTTGTGCACCTGTTTCATCTTTTCCATCATTTACACTGCTAATGAAGGTGTGGAAACATCTCAGCAACTTATTTCCCAGCTAGGAGTTTTTTTCCTGTTCTTTATTTTTTAGGGACAGTGTTTAGTGGAAAACTGCATTTTAAAACTACAACAGAAAACTGACACATCTGAAATAACACCAGCTCTGAGTGGGTGATTCTCAGGTAATTGCTTTTGGTAAGTTAGTGTGTTGTGCTTGGGTAGGTCTGCTTGAATGCTGTAACACCAACAAAATATTATCAAATAACTTGAGTCCATGCATTTGATATTAAAATGAATATAGTGTTCCAGATTAAAACAGCCTTGATTGTTAGGGGTCCATGATTCCCAGTCACAAACAACAGCACTACAGAGGACAAATGCAAAACCATTTTACATGGAGAAAATATTTACAATGATTCGTGGTTAAAAACATCGTTCATTTATTTAAACAGCACATTTCAGTCTTACTTTGTCTTCAGGAGCCACAATATATTGGCCTTTCAAATCAGCCAAGGATGACAAACTTTTAAAGCTTTAAATTGAAAAATGTATATAGATGGCTTTTTTCTTCTTTCTATGGTGTTCCATCTTGTTACACATAACCATATAATTCAAGATACCTCAATAATTATTGGGGTTTCCTGTAGAAAAGTTCAAATTTTGGACATATATTATAATATAAATTAATAACAATCCCTGATATACAGCAGACAGAGAGGCTGCCAGCAGAAAGGAAGACAATTCTTTTTCTTTTCATTATTTGGCTCTGACACATGTAGGCTGTGCAGATGGCCTATTGGGTATGCCATAGGCTATGAGATCCCCACACCAGGAAAGTATCTCTTTTAATGGAGAAGAGATTGAATGCAAGGTTGTGCAGTTGCTATCCCTAGCAAACATATTTCCCTGGTGAGCACGCTTCTTGCTATCTTGTCTTGTCACCCAGTCATCAAACCACATGAGATTGATGTAAAGACAGAGCAAGTGAAAAGGCTGTGAAAAGGCTGTAGTTTCATCTTACCTCTCCTTTCATTTTCCAGTGTCTCTGGAATCCTCCTGTGCAAAGATTAACGGGAAAGCAGGAGGCATGCAAAAGGCAGGAAAGCCTCCAGGAGGAACTCAGGGAAAAAGTGATCAGACAACCCTCCTTTCTGCTCCACAAGCAAGGGGAGAACCCTTTCCTGTTCTAGTTTCCTTTCTCTGCCGCTCATGTTTCATATGCATACCACAGCCAGTAAGTCCTGGATTCAGTGCAGGAGATGAAAACAAACTGATGTCTGGGAGAAGGCCAAAGGCTGGCCTCATCAGGAATGGCTGTACTAGGAACTCAGTCAAATTTTAAGAGCAGACTTATACTAGGGTTTAATGATTTTAATAATTTTTCTCCCCCACCCCTAGAGTCTCCCTTTCTTTCAGGTGGTGGCACTGCTGCATCATTTGTGCATTTGGTAGAGATTCCTTTGCCAGATTTCAGAGTGTATCTTAACAAATAATTAGAGCAGTTTTCACTAGTTCAGTGCTGTCAGCTCTCCAGCCTCTGCATGATCCAAATGGCTCTCAGGGGATGTTACATTATGGTTGGTTTGTTATTGTTTGTTCCAGGCCAGTGCCACTAGACAAAAGCATTATAAAACTGGTGACTGGTATTAATCACAATTTCTTAGGTGTCTGTGTCTTCAGTGTCCCTGTTCTCACTTTCTCACTTTTCTGCTCAGCTTTCATTTTGTTCTGATAGAACAATAAGGTTGTGTGGTCAGCATACTTCAACATATAAAAGCCCAACAATAGGCCAAAACATTTGTAACATTGAATTAAAAAAAAAAAAGTCTGAGACAAAAACAAGCATTACATCTCAGTGACTACATCTCTTTGTTAGGAACGATCAGATTAATATCCGAGAGCTTCCTTGCAAACAGCCAAATTCCCACCAGCTTTGAGTATTTCAAGCCCCTAAATTCAACTGAATCTTAACTACTTACCCATTGTGTGTCTCCAAATCTATCCTGACTTCAGCATACAATGCAGAATGTCCCCTGCTGTGTATCCCCAAAACAAGCCCCTTTGAAAACAGTGTGTATTCCAATTCACTTAATCCTTAGCACTTCAAAATTCTACTGGTTTTGAAAATAACTGAGATGCATCCCTGTCCCTGTATTCAGTCACATGTGGGGGGGAAAAGCAGCAGAGTAAATATAAATAATTCATTCAATTTCTGGCCTTATTGATTCCAGGTCCAGCAGGCTTTTAAATCTGCTAATAGAGGCAATAATAAGTAATAATAAGTAATAATGACTTTAGCCTGTCTCCCTCCTGGGTCTTTTCAGTACTAACGAAGTGGCTACTCAGTTTTACAAAAAAGCAGTACTCCAACTGAAAATCCACCAACACAACAGAGGAACATCTCAAAACATGAAAATGAAAGAAGAAACAATCCCTCTCCCTCTGGTGGGATGGTTAAAGGCAACTGGATGGTTGCTAAATATGTTTTACAAAGAGGACAATGAGCCTGGACAACTACTGACTGATCTAGCAGCAATAACAATAAGCCTGCGTTTCCATAGTGCTTTACATCTTCGAAGTGCTGTGTAAACATTAATTAATGTAACCAGAAAACCAAGTGTTACCAGAGTAATATCAAGTGTGTAGTCACAAGAGAACAGGTTATTAGCTAAAGGAAGAAATTTATTTGAAAATCTGTTATCATAAATTCTACAGATCTCCTTTTCCTCCTTTTTTAAGTTATTCCCTCTGCTTGGATTAATTTGCTCATGAATTCTGGAAATTTAGTAAATGCAAACTTAACAGGAGGCTGATAGAAATGTTAGAAGTAATTGATGCTTTAAGATGCATGAAATCTGGAAAAATACCCAATCAGAATAGATTCACAATAGCCTTTCTTGAAGCAGTAGCGTAAAGGCTCACTATATGAGGCTCATTTCTGAAGAGAAATTTAGTAAATTGTGTCCCATGAATATTCTCTGCTTCCTAAACTTAGAGGGACAAAAGATCTATCAAATCAACATAGCACTTCTCTAATTAACTCCACACATTTTATTATTACCTACCTCTTTTTAATGGACATTTTTAAATTATGGTATTTTCAATTGAATTGTTGCACTGAATATTTTGTTCTATTTATAAGTAATTTGCATCATGTCAAATCAGGACAAAAGTATTATAGAAGCTGAGGAAGTTTCTTTTTTTTTTTTCCCTACTTGGATATGAAAAGTTTCTGTTCCTCTTCTTGGTTTGTCTGTTCCTTTAAACAAGGCCTGATCTGATCTCTGAATCAGGTAAATCCTATTATTCCATTTCAGTCATGTATACAAAGGAAACATTCCACAGTCTGCCCACAAGAATCAAATCCAGGGCTGTTTCTTAATGGAATATGCACAGAATGATAACACATATATATTGTGTTATCAGGAGGAAAAAATATCTCCACCTGTGAATGCTGCTTGGTGTAAACTCTCTGATTATCACTGCAGAGTGTTTGAAAGCCTTTTTTGTTTGTTTGGTTTGGTTTTTTTGGTTTTTTTGGGTTTTTTTGTTTTTGTTTGTTTGTTTGTTTGTGTGTTTTGAGAAATAAAGTTGGAAAACCATCAGTGAATCTCAGCTCACTACAACTGACTAAAACCTTCCTGTCTGCAAAGTCCCTGTCATATATTTAAAGTCAGCTTTCAAGTTCCTTTCCCTCTCTGTTAATAGCATGAAGTTCTGGCTGCACTCACCCTGCCCATCCTGGCACTAGCTCTTGTACAAGCCAATAAGTAAAAACCACTGTAGTACTGTCTGGCTTGTAAAGGAGAACAATAAGTTGAGTCTGAGCCTGACAGCCAGCAGTCCATGGTGATTACCAGAAAAGAGACTGCATTTTTTACTCTTTTTGGTTTTTTTTTTTTGTTATTGTTATTAAGGTCAGTGTCATCCATCAAGATGCAGAGTTATTTCTGACAGAGTTTCAAAGGTCAATTGGTCATGTGCAATGACAAAAGAGATTCGTGGAATAATGTACCCAAAAAAAACCTGGGGAATGTGCCTTTTCACTTTCTATTGTTATGCCCCTTCTCATATTTCAGTGTCAGAAATCGACAAAGAGAGACATTTGAAAATACTAGTTAAGTAAACAACAAGAAGAAACCACAAGTGTCTCACTGATGTGTAGTCTGAAAACCGTGGAAATTCTCCTTCTAAGCTACCCTTCCCTTTATTCCAAACATCCAGTCAGTTTTTAGCCAGGAGGAGTATTTCATTGGTCACCCCCTGCTACAAAGTGTCAGGCTGCTTTAACAGGCTCCTGGTCCTACTCCAGTGAAAGTTTCATAGCAAAACTCTTGGGTATAACCTCCCATGCTACAACTCACTTGGCTGGCACACTACCATCTTTGTCCTTCCTTCTAGGAGGCTGCAAAGAGATATTTTCCAGAGCTTTAACTCCGGGGAAACCTTGGGCGAAGTCCACAGCAGTTTCATCACCATACCTGCCACATTTCCACAGTAAGAACTGCTGAAATTGGTAATAAATGGGTGAAGAGTGAATCCAACAGCCATCAGGACACTGAATGAAAAATTCCACATTTGCCCTCTACTGTGCAGTGGCTGCAGAAATACAAAGTTGCAATACCTTCTGCCACTCTCATCCATCTCTCCTTGATAGCAGAGCTGGAATATCAATGTTTCCCATGTACTAGGGCCAGGCAGAGAAGAATTCTCTACCAGTCTTGAGAAGCCCAAACAAGAGGCCCCCCAACTCCTGTTCTCCATTCCATTGTGACAAAGAAACTCTCTGGCTATAACTTCCTCCCTGAATAACCTCAGAAGCAAGGACTCCTTCTCCTAATGAGTTACAAAGGAGAATTATCTGGGAATATTAGCAGCATAATGCAGAGCTACATTTCTCTTCTGAACTAATCTATCTATACCATATCATCTTTTCAGAGACACAGGCCCGCACCACATCTGGTAAATGAAACAGTAGCATTAACTTTCTGAATTTATAGAGAGAAATAAGCATGTAGCCAGGCTAGATGATGAATGCATTACCCACCTGTGGTGTGGATCAGTACCTTCAGTATCTCCTGTGAAGTTTAGCTCATTTTATTTGATAACAGCTTCTTTGCAGCCCGTGGATATAAGGTGAGTGCTCCTGGAACTCATTGTCACTATTGATCACTTAATTGGAGCATAGTACCCTGGAGTGGCATGGGAATTATATTATAAACCTAGAAAACACTTGCCTTTGTTTCATTTAATTTCACAGCTTTACAAAATTTGTCCCATAGCAGTTCATAATTTAGGTGTAAACAGGTCCCACTGTTGTCCCGAAAGAGTATAAGTGCTAACAAAATGTTGAGTATAAAAAACTGCAGTGAATTTCTTTTCACTTCCAATGTCTGTGACACAAAAAACAGACAGCATATGGTGAAGGATGCAGTGTACATTGAAGTTTGGAGTACAGCAACCAAGAAAGGTTTGTACTGAAATATTTACTTGGAAGTAGATCTAGGAGACACAAGACAGTTGTAATATCCTCAGTGGTGCTAAAGCTCTTCAGTCTGAGCCACACCAGTCTTTACCCAGCCCTGATTTACTAAACAAATGTAAATACAAAATTGATCTTTTTAATTATTCTGTTAGACACATTCAGCCTAACAAGAACCAGCCATATATGCATTAGGTCTGTTGTTAGCAGCCTGTTTAGCCTCACTTTAGAGTCAAGACAGACTGAGAGATGTATATCGACTAAACTGCTTTCAAAAGTAAAAACATCCATTATTTAATTGTAGAATCAAAGCAATCATTACAGAAATTAGTTTCTGAAAAGCTGGACACATTTGTGTCTTATCTCTGTCAAAAGCTCACTCCATTACCCATTAGGATGGGCAGGGCTTACTTTTCCAAACATTGCACATGTCAGCCTGTCTGTCCCACCAAAACACCCATCTCTCTTTTGAGGAAGAATCCCATTTAAACACCCAAAGTCACAAGGGGGTTATTCTTCTGCATTCTCAGGGTTTGCCCTCCCTAGATAAAACAGTGCTGCTAACTCAGCAGGAGATTAAGACAAAGTTCTCAAAACCAATGGCTGAACTATTGTCCCCTGATAGCTCTCAAGTGTGGGCTCAAGATAAGACACTTCTCTGCAATAATTTCTTTTTTCCTGAATCTCATCCTCCTACTGCCTTTTAGACAAATACACCGGGTTAATGCATCCAGTACCTCAACACACAATATTCAAAAATTTCTACAGAGCATCTGCAAATTTTGTAATGTTTTTTCAGATCTTTGGTAATGATTACGTATCAGAGATGGATACAAAAATTTTAAAACATTATTGTGGGCTTTCCAGTTATTTTCTCAAGTCCTCTGTTAGCTTGCCATTCTGTGGGAAATATTTAAAATACCAGTTTAAACGATTACTTAATTTTGCCTCTGCACAGATAATCTGTGCTACTAAGGCATGTTGAGAAACTCAGGTGCACAATTTCTGTTTAACTCTTTGTATTTTTCTCTTGTAGACAAAGCTCTTCAGGAACCAAGGACTACCTTTTCTAAAATGCCAGGGATTTGCAGGCACTGATGGCTCTTAATGGCCCTGACCCACCACACCCAGGACCCATTCCCCTGTCCCTGAGCCCAAGGGCTTCCATTTAAGCCCAGTGCTTGCCTCAACTATTCTGTAGGGATGCTTGCCTCCAGCCTTGCCTCCTGGCTGCACCTTGGACCCACAGAGTAGGCAGCTTGTTGGCTGCCTGCATGTTTCAGAAACATGTAAGAGATTGTCCTGTCTTTGGCCTCATCTCATGACTGGACTTGGGACCCGTATCTCTAGTCCTGTCCCTGGCCCTATCTTCTTTCATTCCTGGGGGAGCTCCCTGGATGGCCCCTGGTTTATCTGTTGCCTTGCCTGGAGCTGTTGATGGACCCTGTTACCAGCTCCTGGCTCTGACACCAGGGCCAGATCCTGCAGGGCTGTGCCCAGGTCAGTGAGGGCACTGCCGCCCCATGCCCTGGTCACCTTCTCTTAGGTGTTATCATTTGTTAGAAGAGTTATTACTTATGAACTAATATATTGTTGACACAAATACACTGGTTAGGTATTTTTGTTGAGAAAAAATGGTAAATGGTCTCTACTCATCAGTGAAAATCTAAACTCTACTCATGCCTGTAGTCTAAATCTGGCACCTAATCGTGCAACTCCAATGGGAAGAGACTCTTCCCATAAAAGCCACATCCTGCCCTATTACACACTGTTGTAAAGTTAGTCACTCCACTGATTTTAATGGTTTTATTTTTCATTACATGACCACCTGAGAGCAAAAATTTGCTCCAATTTGACCTCAGTGTGTCACTCTGTATTGACAGAGCTACACTGACTGTTTGCCAGACATTAAATTGATTTTTAACATTGTTTTAAAAGCCTGTAAGGTTGTGTATAATTTCATAAGTTGTCTGTTAAACTGAATTGCTGACTATAAGCTACTAAAATCATTCAATTCTGATTGAGTACTCAATCAGAATATACTCAATTCTCAAAAATGCAGGTAAAAATGTGTGCAATACTTGCTATAAATTTCTATATACCAGACACAAAATGTATTGCTGGTCAAGGTTATGAAAGCAAAATGAACATATTTGTTTCAGTCTAAAGATCTCTCTTACTGATAACTTTATCCTCACAAGCAAAAGACAATTTTGTATCCCAGAAACACAGTAGTATTTTATTTTATTTTATTTTATTTTATTTTATTTTATTTTATTTCATTTCATTTCATTTCATTTCATTTCATATCATTTTATTAGAAAGCACTTCAAAATGTATTTGTGTATGTTATCCCTTGTACATCTGAATGCTGAATTATGATAAATTATGTCACACTGATAAATTATTTTCTTTGCAAGTTACAGCATAGCTTTTACAGACTGATTCCAATTTAAGGAAAAAAACCCCACCTATTTCAATTTACAAGAGAAAATAGATATATTCTGAAAGATAATTAGATAATCTCTATCGTATTTTGCTGTCATTTTGCTAATGACATGTGATAAAGATGACCATACATTCACATTCATAATTTTACAATGATTGCCATTGTATTGTGAACCAAAGATCACAAATAGTATTAGAGCATTCCAGACAAGTACAAAATTCACTGAAATGACAGGAAAGATTGGCAGAATAAACACTTCCAGCCTTTCCAGGCTCTCTTGCTAAGTTTGTTTGAATAAGAGACAAAACAGAGACACTAAAAACAAATGGAGAAGTCACAGGCCTGGCAGGACCCTCTAAACTGGACGTTCCCTCTGCTTCCCCAATGTCCATCCAAATTTGCCTAAGCATTAGTATCAGCCTCTTGTTTGGTTGATCTTTTGGACTAGAGGGTCTCAGTTTACCATCCCTTATCAGCAACAGGGCCAGGAATCCCCAGCCTGTTTGTTTCAAGTCTATTCTCTCACATGGCTTCCCAAGAGCAATTGCCACTGGCACTGCTAGACAAAATAACAAATTATTACTTGCATTTCTGAGCTCAGTGTTTCCACCTGTCTTGAATCTTCCTTAGAGTTCACTCTGAAAAAAAATGGATCTCTTTGCTCTAAATTTTGAGTGGTGATCAATGAAGTCTCAGTCCCATGGCTACTCTTGGGAGTTCAGCCTTGCTCTTTCGTTTGCTGTGGTTCCTAACCTAACCCTTCCTTGAGTTTCCTATTTCTGAGTTCCCCTTTGCGCAATAACTTCCTAATAAATCTCAGTAGATGGCTTGTACCCCCCACCTAGCAATCCATATAGAGTATGACCTCTGTACTTGTCCTAATTAAGGAATATTTCTGACATCCTGTCTTCCTGCTCGGATATAAACATTCCCCTCTAACTGCTTCAATTTAGGAAACGTTTTCATCTCTTGCCCATGGTTTGGATTGCTGCAGGCAGCTGTTATCAGGGGGAGAGGGATCACTGCTCTGCTTGCTGCTATTGCTGAGTCCAGAAAGCCCAACACTGAGTCCAGAACCAAACTGGTGCCAGCCTTCAGCTGGCAATCCCAGCCCAAAACTGCAGCAGGCAGTGGGCAGGCAGCATTTCTCCTCCATGTGCAAGAAGTGGCAGAGTCTAGAGAATGGCCAGATAAACATCAGATCCAAACCAGCCAAAACAGGTCTGGATAAACAGAAAGAGCTTTCTAGGTTTCCACTGATTTACTTTTCCCTTGTTGATTATATCCTCTACCTTCTCTCACTTTCCAGATTTTTTTTTCTTATCCTCAAACTGTTCCTTCAACTTGTATAACACCTGCCTTGTGTTAAGGCACCTAACTTACCTATTTGTATGGTCCTTAGAGTGTTTGAACTATGGTTGAGAGCAGATATCATAAGAAAAGGCATGAAAAATAATATAACGTGTGAAGTATTACTCCAACAGATAGAATGAAATGTTATCATCCTATGGCTGTGTTTTAATCCTGAAGAAGACCAGAGCTTGAACAATGTGAATAAGTGCAGACCCAGTTTGCAAGTTTACAAGAAAAGCTGTTGATAACACTCCAGAACTGTCATTATTTTTATCCAGCTCCCCCTCCCATTACACTACCTCATTTGTAGCCATGGTAAGATGCCAAATTGCTTTATTTCCAAAGTGTATGACCACATTTTTTAAAAGCCTTTGTGTGCAGTATATTGCATGGTGCTTAGTCTCATTAGTATTGCCTCAGCATGCATGGATTCATGACCAGCATCCCTATTTCATATGGAGGCATCCTTTAAAGAAATTGAATGTTAGAGGGTCCATATATCAATGTTATGATGCTGTATTTTTCATGAAATCTGTAAATAAGGTCAACAGGATAGGGGTATTCCAGATGACAGAATCCCTAATGGTTTTTGAGGAGCAGCCTGTTTCTCTCTAAAAAGTCAATTTGCTTTAGACCCCTGCCTATTAAAAAGTGTACTTTGTATAGCAGAGGCAAAGCCCAATTCCTGCAGTTTTCATGCCGTCGGGTAAATATTTTTAGGATGATGTATGCAGGACCAGCTGCCCATAGCTAAAGAAGAAAGGTAATGAGGACTCTGGATCATTGCTAAGTGGCATTGTTTGACTCTGGATGTTAGAGTTTCAAACATGATGAATTCGTAAGATAGGACAGCAAGAGAGAATAAACAGCATCATTGGCCTTGTGAAAGCTGTGATTTAGAGAGCCAAGAATGTCATTTCTGTTGCTACACATGAAAATTTAAATAGCTTAAGCTTCTTTCAGGACTTTGGACCCAATCCTGGTTCCCTGGGAATCACTGACTTCAGTGAATGGAAGGTCAGACTCTATTTCACAATAGAAGGATTTAATTTCTCCTCTCTGCCCCTGCCAGCAGCTAAGCAGAGACCATTCCAGAGAAAGACACTGAGCTCAGGTCAAAGGTACCAAGGGGATCCAGGTCAGTTGGGCAGCTGAGAAGGAAAGGACGGGGTGAATCTAGTTCCTTGAGAACAGCTGTCCACTGCACAGAAACCACCACTCTAATGAGGGGCAAAAAAAGAGAGGAACAAAAACTAACTGGAAAATAATACAGAGGTGTGAATAGAGAAGCTGATACATAGGGAATCAGATGAGGCAGGAAAAATCAGAGCCTAAAACACAATATAATTAGTTATAGTTTATGACATAGTGGGATTCTTGTTCATCTCTTAAGTCCAACATCCAGCAGCAAGCAGAGCAGCTATTCAGGCCTTTTTGTTTTATCTAGGCCACAGAAAACAAGAAGAGGAAAATTAAATTAACATGAACAAAGTGAACAGAATTAAAGTGATCAGGAAAGGAGAAAATAAATTAGGTGAGATTTTTTTTATATAACAAGAAGGATATAGTTCCGTCGTCCATCTCACACATGCTTTCTGTACTGTTTCTGTAAAGTTGCCTCCCATCTGTCACTGATGGACTCACATCCTATAACAGTCCCTAAAGTACAAGGCATGGGAACAAGAGGCTAACAAAAAATGGGTTAGCATTAATAACAAGAAAGGTTTGTGTTTCTCTTAATGAATTCTTGCTGTACTGGTCAGTTGGTCCATAGAAACTTGAGAAGTGGTTTAATTCAAGAGACAAATGACCTGCCAGTGGACAAGGAATTTTTAAATTATCTTAATCTACTTTTATTTACAGCTCATTTTGACAATTCTCAGTTCCTCTTCCACCTTAAAACTGAATTCAAGTCTTGTCTCTCTCTTTCAAGATTTTATCTCATGGCTCAGACTCTGTCTGTGAGCCCATCCAAAACTGTTTATGTTCCTTTTGTTCTGAGGTACAGCCACATGTTCCAGGGACCATTCAGGTGAAGAACCCACCTGCTGGGTCCTGGAGCCAGTGTGACTAGCATTTCCTTTTAACACCAAAGAAGCCACATAATCACTTTGTCACTTTCACGGCATCTATTTTACTGCAATAGACTTTCCCTTTTAGAGAACCCCCCTAATTCCTTAATTGCTCTCTACCAAAGACCACTTGTTTTGCAGTACTGATTAGCTTTGGAGTTTATATAACCCTTTGACAGAGGAAGATTTTTATATGAAATAGACTGACTTTGTTTTACAAGTTATCTCTCTCCCCTGTATCTCTGGCAGCAATATCTCATACCTGTTGGTGCAGCCAGCTGTTACCACTAACACCGGCAAATTAGTATGGGAGCCTAAGCTAAGCTGTGGGTACACTTAGAGGAGAGAGAATTGCTGACCTACAGAGAAACTATTAGGGGAATTAGCAGAAGTTAGACACATTAAATCCCTCTGCTTTCAATGGATTTCAGGATTCCCACTGTGACTTGACTGTTCACACATCCCTTGTTCCTAAGCATCATGTAAGTGTATCAGGCTTTCATACAGACCTACAATACACTAATTAAGTCTTATAATCTTAGCCAGTCTGCTAAGCAGTTTTACAAAAGAGGCAACTTTAAGCAGGACCTGAAGATACCATCCCAATTCCATTCTTGTAAGATTGCTGCTGGTACACCAAAATTAAGCAATTGTCCTACATAGCCTTTTCCTATCTAATCTTTCCACTATGTGGGGTATGATGTAGCTTCATATCCAAGGAAGCCATAAACGTGCTTATTCCATGACTGAGGCTTGAACCCACACCCCTGGACACTTTCTGCACTGTCATGGAGTATCTCATTCACCACATTGTAGTTTAAGTTTACCAGAGGAATATAGAAATTTGTCATTTTTAGGGTACTGCTTTATGGACAGCCAAACAACTGCCATCCAGCTTGCATCATCTTCAGGGAGAGGTTAAGCATAGAGACAACAGTAAAGAACAGTCTGTAATTTGTTCATGCTTTTATGTATTCATAAGTGTCAATAGAAAAGGGATGCTGGCAAATCCAAGTTTAGTCTGGGTAGAGTTTGCTGAAATTAATACTCACATGGAATACAGGAATAATCATGGACTCATAGAATCATTTTTGTTGGAAAAGACCTTTAAGATCTTCAAGTCCAGCCATAAATCTAGCACTCCAAATTCACCACTGAACCATGTCCCTAAGCACCACATCTACATTTCTTCTAAATCCTTTCAGGGATGGTAACTCCACCACTTCCCTGGGCAGCCTGTGCCAGTGCCTGACCACCCTTTCAGTGAAGACATTTATCCCAATATCTATCTAATATAAACCTCCCCTCTCATAACTTGAGGCCTTTTCCTCTTGCCCTATCACCAGTTACCTGGGAGAAGAGATGGTCCCCACTTCACTCCAACCTTCTTTCAGATAGTTGTAGAGAGTAATAAGGTCTCCCCTCAACCTCTTTTTCTCCACACTAAACACTCACAGTTGTCTCAGCTGCTCCTGGTAAGATTTGTGCTTCAGACCCTTCACCAGCCCCTTTGCCTTTTGGGTATGCTCCAGCACCTCAATGTCCTTGTAGTGAGGGGCCCAAAACTGATCAGAGGTTTCAAGATGCAGCCTCACCAGGATCAAGTACAAGGGGACAAATGAAGCAGCATCTTCAAAAGTTATGGTGCTGAAAGGAGCCAAGAACCTCAAACTCTACTAACAGCTCCTCTGCCATGTTTTGGATAATATTCTCAAATACAATAAAATTACCTCCTCGAGCCTCAATGTGCATTTAACAACCCTTCAGCACCTTCTGAAGTTCTTGGGCATCTGTAGTTAAGGAATACTAAACACTTCTACTATAAGTTGATTGGAATAAACATGTCTTGGTGTCAAACTCCCAAGCTTCATGTTAAACAAAGCTTTGGATAAAAAAACTATTATACCATTATTAAAGCTAAATTCTTTCAAAAAGCTTAATGTCTGATTGATATGACTGGGCATTCAGCATTTTATCTGTAGCCCAGTAAAATACAAAAAGTCTTTAGTTTGTATGTCCTTTTTATGTTCTAACAAAAAATATTTAAATGTCTTGCTCATTGAGTAGTTCAGTCTTTGCCGGCATTCAGCATCAGATTTCCTAATGTATCTCTTGGAGCCCTTCCAAAGAAGAAATGAGAGGGAGAGAAAGAGAAAGAGAGTGAAGAGAGAGGAGAGAGAGAGAAGAAAGAAAGAGAGAAAGAAATTTTGATTTATGTTTTTTTTAATCTCTCTAAAATAACAGACAATGAACTACAGGTTTTCAGTGGTAAATGCAGAAACATTACAAGCAGTTCCAATGGCTGCAGATTCTTCCCATCTGTCATGGACTGCAACTGAGCACACAGAATATCACAGAAAAGTGATATTAATTTCAAACTAAAAATAAATCACCAAGCCAAGCCTGTATCTCTAATCCTACCTAAAGTGCCCTGCAAGTGACCTTCCCAGGCCCAGGACAAATTATATTCTATAGGGAATTCATAAATTCATTCTCCATGCTAGCTCATTTCTGTTCTCCTTGTGGGGAAAAAAATATCTCTCAGATACCTCATACTGAAACCACCACATTAATGTTTCAGACTTTGGCAATGTTAAGCTTCTCTCCAACACTGTCTAGCCAGACTACTTCCGTATTTAACACCTCTCAACCTGTCTACTAGGAGTTTATAAGGGCTAAGACAGTAGGAGCTAATGGCTGTCCTTGAAGCATTCACATAAATAGAACATTAATGGAATCTCACTCCAGTTGTGGATAACCAAGAGGGAAATCTTTCACAGGCAAAGGAGTAAATGCAAAGGCATCTTGTGCATCCTTTTAGCATCCTTTTCCAAGGTCTAAGCAGGAGGAATAGTAAAATTTGTTGAATATTGTAACACGAGCATCAAAGCTGCTTTTCCACACAATTGATTCAGGCCAAGCTAAATTAATTTTTGAAGTTAGATTCGTCCTGCTATAATCTTTGTGTCAAATGACATCAACTATGTTTAATCTTCATTCATAAATGAAAATGGCCTGATGGGTTCATATTTTACTTGTTTGAAAAAGACAGCACTACACAAACCTTGCAACTGGAACCTATTGGTAGAAGAAAACAACAACTTCCTTCTTATTTTAAGAAAATCTCATCAATGGTCCAGAGAAGGGAAGTGAAAAAATGTTCTGCACAGTGGGCTATTACATGAAAACAAAGGCTATACTGCCTTCCTTTAAGACATGATTTTTAGAGTGGGAAACCACTAAAGTTTCTCACAGATGAAAAACTAAAATCAGACATTCAGAAGAGCAGAAAAAAAGGAGGCTTATGGTACCTATTTAGCCTGGAAACAGAAGTGCCCAAAAGTACAGGCCCTTTAAAAAAATCCTTTATGTGACAAGGTCCAAGGCCAAACAAGATGTTTGTGTTTGAATCTGGGAAAGAACTTGAGCTTTCCAGATCCACATCTTAAACAAATTATTTGCCTTTGTTTGTTTCTTCTGAAAATGCCAATTTGCACGTACAAATTACAAGTGTGCACCTATGTCCATATGTATTTGTGGGAGCAAATTTAGAGATTGCTTTCCCAAAGCTAGCTCATTAATCCAAACTTACAAGAAAGTTTCCACACAAAAGATATGTTTCTGAATATAAAGAATCACAATTTCTAATCAGTTTCATTGGTGTTCAATGTTGCTGGTTACCATAGTAACCACCACACACAATAAATGGTGTTTTGTTTAATCAGTCATGACAAAGAAGTCTGGGCATGATGAATCAGACTGAATCAGAAACAGTTTCCTTTGCTACCCTCATCAAAATTGCTTCAGTGTAACTATAGGACAATTCAAATCAGCAAGACAGGATCAGGGCATGAAATTCAGATCTTGATTCTGTTTTCAAACACTCCCCTCAGAAGCTCAGATGAAAAGTTTTACTTCTGTTTCAAAGACAGGAGTTTAAGTAAGATAGAACTGAGTTCAAGTTTCAGATTTTATCTTGCCTATACTGTAGGTGGTTTGCATCAGGTTGGAGCCTATCAGAGACAATAGATGTTTGGAAGCAAAAAACTCAAAAACATTTCAGGCTCACGTACTAGCTTGAAAAAAAAAAACACACGAAAAAATAACTCTTTAATGCTAAATAGGGAAAATATCCCAGACTTAATAACAATGCAAATAAAATTTCCTTACTCCCAGTCAATGCTTTAAATGCGTTGATTGCTGGAGTCTGCATTGCACCAGTAGGAAAGAAATATTATTAATATATAATTATATATTTTAAAAGACAACAATAAAAATCATGTAAACTAAAGGGCACTGAGGAAGAGGTTTTTTCTGACATATCTGTTCTTAGAAAATAAGTATGAAAGTGACATTCACGTGGTCCTAAGCCAACTGTAAGCTGTTACCTTTGATGTATAAAGATCAAAAAACATTTTTCAGGTAATAAGATCTTTCTCAGATGGATTTCAGTAATATGAACATGTTTTCCATTGCATGGTAATAAAACAATGCAGTAAAGTTACAACTGGGACTAAGTCAGCCACTCTTGAATTCTTAATGGAAGGTCTAACAAGTTTACAGTTGGTGTTTAGAGGTTTTCATGCAACAGTCATACATAGTGAAAAATTCTAAAAGTGAGGTGAGAAGCAAGACTGTAAATAATTTTGTGGCTATGTTGACATCATAGCAAGCTTGATGAAGTGGCCTGTGATGTAAACAGAACTGTAACCATTTTTCCAGAATATCAGTTTTCAAAGAGCTTTGGGAATGCAGGTGGAGAAGGAATATAATGAACAAATTTTCTTTTCCTCTCTTTTCAGTTCCTGCTCAGGCTCTACCATGTACCTTATTCCCTTCTCTTTTTAATGGTACCATGTCTTTCTCTGGTCTTCCCTCCTGATGGCACTAAAAACCCAGTGTGAAGGATACCACAGCCATTGCACTCATCCAACTTTTACAAGTAACTAAATCTTTTTCAAAACTTTTTTTTTTTTTTTTAATTGGGCATTTGATGGTAGGATTTCCAAGTACTGTTAATTTCAACATATTAGAGAGTATTTTATTGCAAACATTTTACAGGTAGGTGAGATAAAAACAGAGGCTCGGTCTGAGATAGTGGCAGAAGTAGGAAAAGATCCTGAAATTCTGAGAGTGAGAACAGCTTCTCCCCATTGTGTAGGTTTTTCCACAGTGGTTTATGAACTTTTAAGGCTCTTCAGGACAAGGTATGGGAAGTGGAAGGCAGTGCTATCAAATGCTATGCCAAAGAAAAGGACCAAGGAGAAATAAAAGGGCAGATAAAATGATTGTGACTATCAAAATTATGTTCCTTGTGAATGAAACCTTAGTAATCACAGAACACTGAACTGCTTTATTTTAGCAGTTGTTTCCAGTGAGAGGCTGTGTACTTTGAAAGACTGCTCAGCTAGGAAAAATGCTGAACATTTACTGTTTTCTGTCTTTTGTTTAAATGCTGCTATGGGTCCCATTGGTACCAATAGTGTAAGTACAGGGAAACACCTGTATGTTTATTAATTTCATTTCATCTGTCCCATTCAGTTACAGAAACAAATTTCCACTGCAGTCTTAGCTTTTTACCTAGTTTTCCATCTGAGCTGGCAGAAGACCAAGAAGGTCAAATGATTTGCTCAGGGTCACATAATGAGTCAGAATCTTGAGCCCAGATTAAATGCAGAATACTCCCTGGCTCCAGCACACGGGACTTGTCTAGTCAGTAAACCACACAAGTTCCAGCTGTTTTCCCTCCTCACATGAACTGAATATGAGGAAGTTCGTAGAGAATCTGTCTTAAGTAGAAATTCAGCCAGCACCAGGCTTTCTGTAAAGTGCTGGACTTAAAGTGGGGTTAAATCAATATCCAGAACCGACTGCTACCTAATACTGCTTGGTTTTTTTAATATCTCATCCTTTTCAAATCTCTGTCTCTTTTCTTTCTTGTGGCTACCCAAGAAATATGGAAAGGGTTTTTTTGGTAAATCTTTATTATCACATGTAATCTTTGAAGACAGAAACAAAATCTAAAGAACATTTCCCACAGCTGCTGGAGTTCATGCTTTTATTCACTCAGTATGTGGAGGAACTGCATCATTATTAGGTAAAATCACACCAGAGGAGAAGCTTAATCTATCTGAATTACAAGCAAGACTCAGTGTTTCAAATAATCACCACAGCTACAAATGAAACTTCACAGCAGAGCTGGAGAGCTCATTCAAGTTACTGAGGATACATGAAGGAAAAATTAAGAGGATATATAATTTCTACTGTAGTCAGGTGGGAGCACTAGGAAATTACTGATGCAGCTTGAAGGACCCAATTTCTTGAACATCTTGGCTGAGTTAATAAATTTGAGCTTTAATTAGGTAAGGGCTGAAATTAACTTGCATGGGAGACCGTGATAATTCCAAAATAAAAGGAAGATGGGGAACCTAATGCTACTTTACTATCAGTGCAAGTTCTGCAGCAGTCTAGAGAACTAAGGTATACTTTATGTAATTAATCAGTTTTGACATATTAATTTAAATTAAATGCTATTCCTAGTACAAATGCTGCTGAATACCACTGAAGGAAATATCTATCTTTAAAACAGACTAAAAGAGGGACTCCTAATTAGTTATCAGGGGTGTCAGCCTAGGTCAGCATTTGACTTCTAGATGGGTCCCACCTCTATTGTTATTTGATGTCTTACACAGCAACAGTGCCAGGTGATCATAGAGAGGTTACAGACTCTCCTATTTGAGAACAAGTTCTGCTATGGGATACACCAGTTACATGGATCCCATAACACAATGTAAGTCACACCAAGTCCAGATGTTTTGGCCAACTCTTAGCACCTTGACTCTGTCAGATTCTCATCTTTGATCCTGACAGACATTTAGTAAACTCTCCTTAAAAGGCTGTCTACCAGCAAAGACCTAGGAGCAACTTCAGTACCTGCCTATGAGCTGGTCTGTAGTCAGCCTGGAATCTATCAGTCCTATCATCACCCATCATGTTCCCAATACTAACAAAATCCTCAGAGAAGATGCACTTTCCTTTTGAGGAGGTACCTTGCATCCAAATTGTAAATGTGGCTCTCTGCATGGCTCTTGGTGTGCAACTTAACCTTGGTTTCTACCAGTTGTGAAACTGTGAACCAGGAGTGCAGAGAGTCTAGGCTGCACCACTCAAGTGGGAAAATCCATAGCTAAAAAGAACACCTTAATTGCACTAAATATAAATGCACCTTGTATGATCTTCCTCTAGGATCAGACCCAAGGGGCTGAGCTTTGTCATCTACTAACTAGGTTATAACAATGCAGTACACTGAGTATGAAGGTGCTGACACTGGGGAAATGCTAACAATTCAAAAGAAAGCAGCACACATTCCCTGAAACACTGCATGGGTGTATAAAACATCCTATCCTGACATCCAAGAGAGTGATGAATATAGTTCAAGAACATTTATTTTAATCACATGGTTCTCCCTAGTTTGTGAGCAAGATGTATAAATTATTTTATACACTGCTAGGGTAAAGACTGTGATTCTGTGGTTCTAGAAACCTCAGAACTTGATCATAATGAGGACACTTATTCAGCTGTACTGGCTGTCTTCTCCATGTTTATGGTGCTCATCAGCTTTATTTTCTCTAAAACAAAGGAAGGTCACTGTGCATACCTTTGTGTGCCTGTTTATAGGTTTGTGTGTACAGATCTATGTATTGCAAGTTAAAAGCTTGACAGATTAATTCACTCTGCACACACTTTCTCCCAGGGAACATGGAGAGAGAGAAAATGAGGCTTGCACAGCAGCCACAACACACTTGGTTTCATGCATGGTGGTAAGGGCCTCCAGGGATGAGTGTAACACCTGGGGCTCTAGAACAAACTACCTCTTCCACTCCTGGAGAATGAGAATATCATAAACCTGCCACCAATAAACTCTCTTTTAAAAGTTACAAGATAAAGCACTTCAAATTTCTTATACATTCACAAAATCAAAATGAACTCATAGGAAAACTGTAGGAATGTAAAAGTTACAAGTATAAAAATATAAATCAGATTTGAGGCACAGAGTGGCCCACTCAAAGATGCAAAAAGCTCCCAATCATTTAAAATGAATATGAAGTAAATGAAAAAGTTAATCTGCTGATTGCCCTCACTGTCTTCTGTAATAATTTCCATTAGTACTACTCACATTCTCTGTCCAATATTTGCTTTGAAAACCTGAATTTGGCTGAGCTGAAACTCATGTCATATTATTATCTATCAAATAAATTATTTTTTAAAAAACATGAGAGACAAGAACACTGATTAGGCAATGGATATCTCAGATATGAAGAAGGCATACACTATTTTGGTTAACAAAGAGTTGGCCTGTTTGCCAAACACAGACAGCCCTTTAGCTGTGATCAGAAACCCCAAACAGACAGAAATTTCAGTGGAAATTATTTGTAGTACATTGCTGTAGCTTAAATGTAAATTCAAGGCACTTAAGGGCCATTTTATCTTGTTAGAGCTCTGCAAAGATTCCTTAATTGCAAATAAAATCAGCACCTAAATGTTCCAAGTGCTTTTTCTTTTTAAATTAGTAATCATCTCTTTAGGGGAGCTAATTAATCAAACAAGACAAAACAGATGAATACATACTTCTTTTGCTGCAGGATAAACACTCTTCAGATTTAATAAAAATTATTCCAAATTCATGCTGAAACAGAAGAGGAAGAGCAAGCCAGTTTTCATTGCTCTCCATCTGCTCCAGTGTCACTAACTCTCAGGATTTTATTGCACCTACCAACATACCACTTCATTTTTTCCTTCAAGCCTCAGCTGATGTAATTCTTGTGCAGCATGTGACCTTTCTGGAGGAAAACTTGGGTGTATCCTGAAGATGCAAAACAAGAAGTCAAATAACAAGAACTTCATAAGTATGGCAGCTTCAGATTCTCATGATCTGAGCAAATCTCATGGTGTTTTGAAGGCTGACTGAAGGCAGGGGAGGAGAAGCTTACACTTGTGGTTGGCAGTACTGCTGTTATTTTGATATAATATCATCAGAAAGCCATTCTGAGAAAATCTAGTACTTGCAGCCAACAGAGAGGCAAAGTGCCTTCCAGAACCCTTGGAATACACAAAGTGAACAAATCTCCCTGTGGAGACCCTTTCTCTCATCTGACCTGGCATTTCCACTCTTGCAGAAATGGGTCTGGGGGGCTCACACTGACCCATCAGAGCCATCTTTGCAGAAACTAACAGGTTTCTTTTTTAGAGTCAGGAAATGGCACTTCCTATTTCCTAATAAAACAGCTCTCGGAAGCCCTAGATTTCAGGATAGTGTGGACAGAGGGATGTCCCTCCACTCTCCCTTCCTCTTCCGGAGGGGATAATAGACATACACAGCTGGACATCCTCACTTGCAGCTACCAAGTATGCAATTTAACCCAAATCATCACTATTTCATTCAAGATTTTACACAGAGAATACTCTTTGCCTTACAATGACACTTCAATCATTAATGACTTTTTGTAACAGGCTTCACCAAATTCAATAGGAGTTTCATCTGAAAGAAGATTTCAGTTGCCCTCTAAGAGAAATAATGTATTTTTAAGTGGCTGAGTTGCGCATCAAGAAACAAGAATCGTAAATAAGGAAGTACTTTGACCAGTGCAGACGACTGATACAGCACCTGACAGCTTTCATTACGTAAATCTAATTTATTTCAGCAAAGAAGTGACTGGAATCATGCATCATTTCTGAATGAGCTGACCCTCAGGTTTACATGGTTGGCTGATACGGGTTTGAAAACAGGAAGCTCCAGCTGTAACATGAGTGACCCAGACAGCAGAAAGCTAGACACCAAACTAAATTGGAAAGCAGGAAGTCAAAGTTCATGCTTATACCACAAACAATACAAAAATAATAAAGTTCTTCTGAGATGCATTTGGCAAAGCCAAAGGTCATTGTGAAGCATAAAATATAAAAGAAGTGATAATATAAATGTTTATAAAAAAAGAGGGCAAAGAATTGTTGAAGAATTACCCAGTGTTCCAAAGAGCTAATCCATCTGCATACATTTTCATAAACACTATATGTACACTATAAACTGAACACCAGCTCTGAACAGGATGCTGAACTCCCCAAGGTTCTGTTAACTAGGCCATTCTAAAGCTCTGGGTTTTGATTATCCTTATTCTTCGGTTTCCTAAACCTTGATTTTAGTTCCTTTTCAGATCCCAGGATACTGCTTGAGTCCCCTGCTCCACTAGACACTTTTTCTGGTCCTCTGACCTCTCTTGTAAATACCTTCTAATTCTCTTAGGACCTGCTTCTTGGCACTTCTGATCTCTAGAGTCTTCCACAGGCTCACAGAAAGCCTTTACAGGCTCATCCAGAAACATAGCACATCCTGTTTGCATCAGAACTGACCAACAATTTACCCAGCAACTGTGCTTGCTCTATTGCTCTTACCTTCTGGGGACCCCGTTTTCACACAGACTAAAGAGAAAACCACGTTTACCTGCAGCAGAGTGAAGTTTTCATGGTAGGGACAGAATAAGCCAGTAGAGAAGAGTGTTTAACACCTAACATGGGTGCCAGCTCTGCAAGGCAGGAATAAAGCAGCTGAAGCAAACGGGGTGCTGAGAGACATATCTGGGCAGCTGCTGCTCATGGCATTCAGAGCCATGATCTAGATCTATAAAAGCAGGAGCTTGATTCTGCCCATGAGTTACAGGAGTTAGACTCCAATTTTCCCAGCTCCACTCTGCAGGAAATAAAGGAAGGTTTTAATATAATTTCATGTATGTTTGATTATTTCCTAGACTCCTGACAAGGTAATCCTGTCTAATCACCAGCTACATATTCCAGCTTCATTTTGACTCCTCTGCATCCTTGCTTTCTGTAGCCAACTTCCATTTGCTATCATCTGTCCCATAGCCCTGTGCTCAAGAACTTGAAAATTCATTTCTACCTCTCTCTCCAAAAAGAGCTACTGTTCCCATTATGCACAGGGAAAAAAAGAGTTAATATTGAGTTAATGTCCTATATAAAACACTTTTCCTCTGCAGAACTAAAGGTACTGTAATCTGCAGACCCAGAAAATGACATTTGCATTTTCAAACATCCGCAATTGATCTCAGCTGATCTAATACTTTATTTTACCACAAAAACAATGTGGGTATTTTCCACAAATCTTGCTCAGAGTACTTTTTTCTCTGAAGTTCCTTTTTAACTTGTTGGCCTTTTTGCTTTCCAACTTCTCCTGTTCATTCCCTTGCCTTCTTTATTGCAATGTATCGCAAAAATTACTATAACCTGGCAAAAGACGGGCAATCTTTCTGGAATTCTGTGCACTAATGACCTCCTGAATCCTGGGGTCTTCAGCACGTACATACACAATATCTCTTGTTGAATTAATTTCTATTTAGCCCTGTGGATACATTCTTTTAAATTGCAATGTGAAAAAACTTAAACAGGAAAGACTAAAATAAAATAAAAGAATTTTAAGAGTTTCCTTTTTATTTAATACCTCTTTTCATTTTAGTTTTGGCAATTTCTGTATACATATACATACATACATACATACATATATATATACACATATAAATGGTTTTAACTTTTGAAACCGTAGAAAAGTATTGTCAATTCATCTGACAGCTGCAATATTGCAAACCACACGAATCCAGAAGCTTCCCAAAAGCTTTCTTTCTGCTAACAGTTACTGAATTGCAGAGCTGATTATCACATGCCACCATCATTATGAACAATTTTATTCACAGCAGATGTCAAAGCACTTTAGGGAAATGCTAAACCTACAGTAGCAATGAGTGAAGTACCCTCTGTCACCAGTATTTTGTAAATGCAAAATTAAGAGGACCACAGGATAGGATTTGCAGTTTGGAGATAATCTGGCATTCTGTATTCTGAAAATTCATATCCTAATCTTAAAATGATGGACCTATTCTTCAAAGGCAATTTTACTGCCAGTATTCACTATTTATTTTGCTAGGACAACTACTAAACCACGTTGTTCTGTTATGCAATACCATGGTGGAGAAACACAAGGCAGAGATGAGCCATTTTAAAGCATGAGATGAATTTGTACCTGTGTGTGTTTATCTGTAGCAAAAACACAGACATGCAAATCTGAAAACCAAACACAGTATCCTTAAATGGAATATTCAAAAACTAGCAATCATTTCAGAGCTCCAAGTACTCAGGCTGAGCTTAAAATGTAAAACAAATTAAAGATCCAGGGACAGAATTTTGTTCTCCCAGACTAGAACTACACCATTTCACAGTATTAAGGCAAATGAATATGCTGGAAAATACATCCCTAGAGTTTTAAATGCAACTTAGTTTATCCTAATTAAATGACAGCTTCGTATTCTTCAATAAACATAATAGTAGAGTTTCTATGGTTTCTGAAAAGCTTTTATGATATATTTACAGTGCTTTAAAACTTCCTTCTATGCAATTCCACGTAGGGTAAAAAAGTTTACAATCTTGGGAGGAAAGACGAAAAGAACTGTCAGAAAGGATAAATGGATTTAATGACATGTTTATTTTTACTTTGCTTGGTGTTTTTACATTTTGCAACCTAAATTGTGACATGGTTCAATTTGTTTCCTCACTCAAGTAATTTAAGTTGCAATACTGTTTCCTGAATTTGCAATTTCAATGTGCTCATTCTCCTCCTCAGACTTATCTTTCCTCTTCATAATGAAGCTTTACAGACTCAGTTAAATACACCTTATCCATGCCCCAGATTACATGAGTGAGAATTAATAGTGTTCTGCACCTTACCTAGTTTGGCATAAAGACCTTAGAAGAGTTTAGGAAGGGAAAATAATTATTATCTTCTATTTTTAATTGTGATGAGAGGTTACTATATATCAGTTCAGGAAAAAAAAAATTCTAATTCCATTCAAATACTTTCAGAGTTTTCTAGTAATGATTTTGTAATTCTAGAGATCTCTAGGCACTGATTGCATAGGACAGGTACCTCACAGGTGAATGCTGTATCAGCATCACACTGCAAAGTGTTTTGGTTCAGTATTGATAGGTCCACAGATATAGGTATTACAGATCTATTTGTTATTAATTTTCTCTAAGAGGTTTGCAGACATTGCATAGAGTACTCTGTATGAATATAAATGTTTTATTTCCTCTCAGCAGTATGGCTTAAATGTAATTCAGCATTAATGTGTAGTTAAGGGCAGGCTTTCGCACATATGGACTAAGATATCAAATACAGATTATTATGTCAGATAGTATGATTTGTTACCTGTCCTCAAGCATGCTCACACAATATGGTTTATTATTTCCCCATATATTTACACATGTATTTACATATACTCATTTGAGACCCTTGGTGGCTGTCAACTTTTGGGATATTTCAGAAAAGCAATGACTATTTTGCTTTCTCTAACACACAAACTATCAAAACAGATCCCATCTTAACAGCAAGTCTAGTGTGTGCAGCAGACATCTCTGTCAGGCAACTCTCAGTTACTTCTCATTGTCTTGGGACACTCAATGGCAAGAAAAATTCACCTGCACCCAGTCTTCTCACCTCAACACCCATACCCTGGTGTCTGGAAACTCCTGTAAGAAAGCTCTTGCCTCAGTTCTCATGTAGTTGCCCCTCTGTACTGTGTCAATTTCCCATGGAGGACAGTGCTGGCAGGAAGACAGCCCCATCTGAGAGTCCTAAGGACAATAAGATGCTTTTTTGCACAAGCCAGCATGATTTGAATCCAGCATCTTTAGACTATAAAAACATGCTTGTCCATCACTTGACCAAATGGAGCAATTCAGTAACCAGCAGATGTGCAAACAAGCTCTTAGTGTATTTTCCTGACATGTTCCCCAGTCTCACAAAATGCTGCTCTCCATGAACCAGGATCACAGCAGCTCTGCTACATGTAGCTCGAAGAATAGTCCCAGAGAAAGTGCAAGACTTACATAGTAGTAAAAAGTTATTTGCAAGAGACTAGCTATAGGTTTGCCAACACAAAATAATCTTCCATGCACTCAACAACAGTTCGTCTTAGGTGTGCATCTCTGTAAATCAGATGAAAGTAAAATCTGATGGCATTTTTAATGAGTTGAGCAGCTTTTTCTTACATTTTCTCTTGCAAAAAATGACAACTAGCCAAGCTCATATAAGCTCTACTGAATTTTTTTTGTTTTTAACCTCAAACATTCTTCCTTATTTTATTTCTCTCTGTATCCTTCCCCATAATGAAACTGTGTAAACATTCAAAAACCAGTCTCTGTTAACCACAGAAAACAGCACAGGTTTTGCTTTTGCTGTTGTATCTGAAATGGAATGGGCTGCTCCTGGGCATGGGTACAGCAGGAAGCACACCCCACACCTGGCTTTAAATCCTGGCCAAGACCACTCAGAAAACAGAGAATGAGCAGAAATGTGAAGTACTAAGTATTTACAACAATGCTTAGACAACAGCAGCAGCGTTTTGTTCTGCTCTGATTTGAAAATTTATTGATTTCTGAAGACAGAGTTTGGAGCTGCTCTTATTGAAGGACAGGGAGAAGGGGTTTTGTAAGTCTTTAAATCAGAGGAGCTGGGCACCCCAGGCACATAGGACAAGATCAGTTGTGTCCAACAAGCCTTCTTCACATGTGCTGCATCCATCAAAGGAATAGGAAGCCCAACCTGCCAAGCAAATGTTTTATATTGAGCTGGAGGGTTCCAAATGTCTCACAACAGTGTCAGATAAACAAAAGGAGACACAAGAAGGTGACAGGGAAGCTCTCACTCAAGTGTTGCCTCTGTTTCAAAGATGAGTGATAGACAAAGAACTTTCCCCCATTTAACAACAAAAAGAAATCTCAGGCTATTCAAGATAGACATCCATGTGAAATATCAATTTTGTGCAGAATCTTTTCTAAGATAAAGTTTATTTTGAGTGTAAAGAGAAAACAAATCTAAATAGCATAGATCATACTTCCAATAGTAACTTTTAATAAGAAAATCAATAACACAAGGAGGAAAATTTTGATAATTTCATTAAATATTAAACTTTACTGACAACACATATTGCCCACTTAATTTATTTTCTGCTAGAAATAGTTGTATCAGATAGTTATTGATCAGCCAATGGTAATTTTGGGCAAATTTAATAAACGTAATAAATACATATTTATTTTCATACAAAATTATATCCCCAGAAGAAGTGTGAGATGGCAGAGTTACAAAACAAGGAACAGCTGGAAGAATATATATATTTTTTTTCTGTGATTTTTATTGATTTATGATGCAACTGAATAGCTGACACTGCTGCCTGCTTTACAACAATCGTAACTCCTTAAAAGCACCAGCCAGGGCCTGTCTCACCAACTCAATGAGGGTGTGGGGCAGGCTGGGGGACACCCAGGAGAACCAGACAAGTGTGTGGTGGAATAAGGACCAAGGTCAGGCTGGCACATCTACCCAAGAATAGACCTGGCTCCGTGGTGCCTATGGTGAGGCTGGAGGCAGACACCTTACAGCATCACCAGTGTGAGGACTGATGGCTCTGGGGAGATGAAATGGGGTCCTGTACCATGGATGGGTGGCAGAAGTGCCATGGGGGATGGTAAGGGCCATTAAGGGCTATTAAACAGCAAGTCAGTAGGGACTATCTACTGAAATAAAAATTACATTAATGTTCATCTCCAATAACAAATTTCTATGGCAAAGATGAGTTAGTAGAGGACAGGCATAGCTATTAGATAGACCTACAGACTAGTTGCAACACACTTTTCCATGTTTGGTTTTTTTGTTTGTTTGTTTCTTTGAGTGAATGGAATAAGGGAGAATTCAGCCTGGGCAGATCCCACAGCCCCATCAGAACCTGGGCATAAATGGGAAGCCTGTAGAGGCTGAACTGAAAGGAATTCAAAAGCTGGTTTATTTGTCACTAAACAAATTAAATACTTTCTTTGATGGATATAACAATTTTCCTAATTTACAAACTATTCCTAGCACTTCCCTACTAGTTTAAGTCCACTCCAATCAAGTTACTGTAAATTTAAAACCACATAAGACAGAAATCAGACATTAACACAAACGTTCCTGCTCTGGAGATCAGCAAATTTCCCCTTCTACTAAAAGTGAGATTTCACAGTCAATTTAAGCTGATCTAAGACTGCACTGCTCCTGAACAGGGCAATCCAACTTCCTTTTATCTCCAGCTGCGTGTTCCCACCACTTCCCTTGTGTGGGCTCTAGAGATCATACAGCCAAAGGATAAACAAGATCAGCTCACTGATCCTGCTGAAAATGAACACTGAAAATACTTAGTTTTCAGCCAGTTTCTAAAGAGCTGAACACACCCTTTCTGTGACAATGTACAGTTAACACTTGCATAATTTTTTTGTGTGTGAAACGGCAGCATTAGACAGAAAAGCAGTGGAAAAGGATCAAGTTCTTAGTAACTGAGTAAAAAGGGGGATAGTACAAAAAACTGGAAGTTATTTACAGGTAATTGCAGTATTTTTAAATGAACAACTTTTATTCCAGCTTAGAAAAAACCCTACATAGATTCTACATAGATCCTGACGTGCAAGAAGTGCATCTTCTTAAAGTTAAAATGAAGTAAATTACAGCAAAAGACTAATTTTAAGAAATGTATTTCAAATTGCAAATATTTGGCACACATGAGAAACATAATCCAAGGAAAAAAAACATCATTGAAATGTTGTCATTTTCCTTTTCATTTTTCTTACTTGGCTTTTAAATTTTTATGCATATTTAACCTGGTATTGGACTTTTTAATTTGTAATTTTTTTATCAGGGATGGTTTTTTTTCTAACCCTACTTGTAAAACAATGAGGATGATCTTCTGTCCTTCCAGTCTTTGGTGTTAGATTTTATCTATGTGGCATTGTGATAATAACCATACTGTTCCTTTCTGATGTTTATTTCTTGCTGCTTCTGGTTTTATCTATAATCTAACGCTTTGTAACAAGAGAAAGTGCATATTTTATGGCAGCTAAAGACACAGAAATAGAATAATGTAAAAAAAAATTTCTACTAATTAACCTTTACCATGATCAAGAGGTTTAATGTTTGTATTAGAGAACAGACAAGTAATATGGATAATTAACATACTAAATAAAGATATATTAATAATTAATAGCAAAATACTTGGCTGAGTTCAGAACTTTAAAAAAATCAACTCAGAGGCGTAATGACTGGTTTTGGCTCTGTCCTGATGCTTGCATTTTAGAAACACATATTTTAAAATAAAAATATAGTGCTTGTAAGGACAGTCACCCCTCTGATGAGGTCTATATGCAGGTGAAATCTCAAAAAAAGAGTTATTAATATATTCCAAGTCTACACATGCAGTCAACAGTGAATTAAGGGCATCTATGAAGTCTGCTAAAGTAAGATTTTTATTGCAGTTGCAATTTTAATGAAGGAGGCATTTAAATTTAGGCAAGTTACTGTCTTCATTATGAGAGTTGAGAAAAACTATCAAACAGTAACATTTGGTGATACAGACCTAAGCTTGATTTGAACTGGAGACTTAAAAGTCTTAGACAATCTGTCTCATGACTGATCTCTCTAATTTTTGACTCCTCAATGTATTTTTTTTTGTAGTGTCATTATTAACTGGACTATCAACAACTGTTTGCTTGTGTAGCTTCACCTCTGTGCACTGATCAATATTTTCCATACATTAGCACCCACTTGCACATTAGAAAAATGACCCAGTATGTATAGATTATAGAATCTGTATATACACACAGCAGCAGGTAAGAGTGGTTCACTGTCAATAGCAGTTGTATGCCTAAACGCTGTTTAACATGAGGTTTTCCATGGTACACTCCGAAATCAACAGATTGGGAAAAAATATTATTTTCTAAAGAATGGGCAACAGTCATCTGGACACAAGCAGGTTAAATTATTAAAAATGGGATGAGTCTTCTTTTAGTTTTACTATGGCCACAGTAGGGTTCTTGGAAATCATTCAGTGACTCAGTAAACTTACTAAATGTGACAAGATGCTAAAGCACTACTGGTTTCTATTCTGACCTTTTCTACTCTTTATCTTTTTGTCTGTTTTTTTAATCATGCAACCACTTAGGGAAGGAAATATTGCCTTCTTTTATGTTGGGAAATTGCCCAGAACATTGCAGACACTACCCAAACAAAGAGAAACTATAATAATAACAAAAATAGGAGGAGGAGGTTTAATTGACCCTATACCAGCAGTCCCCTAAAGACTCCTATTAAACTCCATGGAACTGTAACATGGCTTATTGCTTAGATAAAATTACCCATAATTAATTGCACTAATATAATTAATGCTATCTAAATGAACAACAGATGCATTGCTACACTAGCAAGAAATAACCAAACTTATTTTTGGTGTGTCATATACGATATGTGATGTAGCCTCTTAAAAGTATATAAACACATACCTTTTGTGTTGTCCTGAGGTGGAGTTAGAGAAATCTATAGTTTCCTCTCAGTTCTGCTCCTGACTTCATAATTTTCAACACAACACTGTTAGATGAATCTCTTTGCCTCCATTTGATAATCTGGAAGACAAATGCAATGGTTTTCTTCTAAAGGCATTTGGATGTATACAAATAAAATGCTACATAAGAGGTCAATACCACTAGCACACTTCTCTCCTCTGAATAAGGTTTCAAAAACTTTTCCCTTTGATCTGTCTGGCTGCAATGTGCCCTCTGCCAGTCCTCAGCAACACATTTTAAGTATGATAAAAAGGTCAATGTAGTGAAATAAACTCTGCAAATAATTCATTTTCTCTAGATTTAATTATGATAAATCTTCTCTCTGTGATAACATTTTTTAACCTTTATAATTTTACAAAGTGTTTGTATGAGATTCTGTTAGTCCCTCATATTTCATAGAATCATAGAATCGGCTGGGTCAGAAGGGACCTCAGAGATCATCAAGTCCAACCCTTTCATGTATGTAATTCCATTTATCTCCCACCTATGAAATACAGCAGAAGCATGACATTTCATATTTTAGAAACTTGCAGTATTACTCAAGGAACACTGCCTTCCTCTGTCATTAATACCAACATTATGATTCAGACCCACGACTTCCAAGATATTCTCTTAGGTTAATTTATTGCAATAACCAACCAATTTCTTTGCTTACATCTAGAATTTTATATAATGGTGTAAATATTTGAAAAACACAACATCAAGACTTCTTTGATTATCCTTAGAATTCTGTTAATACTTCTGCTGGTTTATGTATGTGATTTTGCCATCAGCTTTTAAAATGTCAGCTTTGTGACTGCTGGTGGGGCACCCCACTGAGATTTGTTTAATTCCTGTTGATCCTTATGGGTATTTTGTATAGAAACTAGTAAATCAATCTTTTTATAGTTGTTAGAATCTCTAGTCCTTACTTAAGAGGGATATTGCTGTGTGTTACATAGAAAATGCATATTATTAAAGACCATAGTCTCTACAGAAAAAAAGAAATATAAATATATATATAAAGAGAGAATATGTGTTAAATAAGTAAATGCTATTGAAACAGTCATAAATTAGCAAATAGTTGCAATGGTCTCTCAGGCCAAGGCTGTATTTGCAGCTCTGTTAGTGGTCTGTGGTCTGTCTCACCTCTTTTAACCACAGAACTTTTCTTGGGTGAAAATTGTCTCCCTGCTACAGGACTTAACCATGTTGTTGGTTTAGGTCCTGTGAAAAAAAAATTCTTACTTCACATGACTCTTTCCCTCCTGACTCAGTTTTCGGTTTCATCTCTGACTCTGGACAGTACTGATAACCAAATTTAAGAAGTGACATAAACTGTTCATTTGTTATATTTGATAGCTTTCTTACTGAAAAAGGCTAAAATTTTAAGCATGTCTCTGATAATATAATGCTCATATTAACAATTCTAAATGCTCACATGCAGAAAATTTGAGAACAAGTTTCTTACATCAGATCAAAACCACTGAAAACTTCTCCACTTGTTGGTGCTGGTTCAGACTAAGGTATGCATGGATTTAAGTTTTTAAAGTATAATTTTTTGTAACAAATTGTGACCTTCTGTGACAATCAAGACTGGTAGAATTAATGACAATAATAAATGCAATTCTGAAGCCTTTAGTTGAGAAAATATAGTTGAATCCAAAATTATTCAGTTTGTGTTGAGCATGTTCAGTGGCAATTTTGCCTTGGTAAAGCTATCAAAAGTGTCTTAAAAAGTAGATTTTAAAAATGGAAGAAATCAGTGAAGTTTTATTCCCCAAAAGACTCTTTTAATACAAGGTTTGACTAAGTGAAAGCTATCTAATGACTGCAAAATGAACCTTTCAAGAAAATACTGAATCCATAGTGAAATAGCCCAGCAAGATCCTCAGACATTTAACCTGTGGATAATTCAAAGGCCTATGGATAGATTAAGATTTCTCAGTCACTCCAGTAGCTCTGAGAACAAAAACAAAACCACTACTGAAGAAGACTTTCAAAAGGCACTTGGACCTCTTCTCTGCCATTAAACTAGAGGATTATTGTTTTCTTCGACAAACATTCCAAAACATGTGTTTTACCTGTGGCTTCTAAGACAAGTGAGAATAATGGGTTTGGTGTACAGTGAAAGGGCCATTTTGTTACCAGGGAATCTGTTTTCTTCGTAGCCTATTTGGCTGGATGCATTAGCAACAATCCTAGCTGCTCTTTGGGAAATGTTCTAGGGAAATGCCCTGGCAAAGAGACTGCAGGAGTAGTTTAGAAGTTAAATTTTCAAACTTAGATCAAGAGCTGGAAACACATTCCCAAACTACATTGTTTTCTAGCACTGTGAAACTCACATTGAAGGATACTTATAAGCACTATACAATGCAAATAATCATAATGCACTTCTTCTAACACAAAGCTATTTCACAGATTCAGGTATAAAAGCACATTCACCCCCCAAAAAAACAGCTGCAGGTCGTGGACTTCAATCCCCCAGGCACAGGCCTTTGAGCACAGTTAATGCATGGAAGACTCTATCTCTTTGCGTTTCTTTAATGTTTAAGCCTGTGGCAGGAAACCATACCAAATATATTTCCATCAAAAACATGTTAAAAATAATTCTAAGTTTATAAATCCAAGCACTCAAAATTACAAAATGCCAGAAAATTTAAGAGATCTAGAAAATAAAGATTGCTCATCACACTGAATGTGTTTCTGATTCTAATTTCCATTCTACTCCACCCCTACCCATGGAAAAAAAAAAATCAAAGATTTAGGGGAACATCTATAACCTTAAGGTCATCATACAGAAATACCATTATGTGGAACCTTGTAAAAATCTTGTCAGCAGTACTTCTGCTGTGCTCCATAGCTGGCATTTCAGCTTGTCCCTTCTGCAATTAATAGTCACAGTAATAAGATTTTGAAGTTTAGATCTCTTTAAAAGAGAAAAGCTGCTTTTTCATCCCTTTCTCAAAGCATACAATATGATTGGCAAAGTATCAGGAATAATAAGACAACTTGGTTGACGTAAACCCCAGGAGGAACAGAGCAGCTTTTGTTTGGAGGTCTCATCAAAATCTTGGAAATCTTGCAATAGGAAATGTTGCTGGAAAGTAGGTTCTTATTCAGAGTTCTCACATGTTAGGCCTCCAATATCTGAAACCTTTTACCTGCTTCAGTAATTGCTGTACACTGTCCCATTTGGTATATAGTTAACTCTTCAGAATTTTTCCTGATACAAAAAATATATATTGTGTTCTCTATTAATAAATCATTATTCCTGTTGTCCCACTGGAGCTAGAAGTTATTCTGATTGTTAAAGCAATGGTTGCTATAAAGCATGTAATAAATGATGCAATCATGAATGCTATAGCTCATTGAACAAATGCCTTTAAAAAAAAAGGGTAGCTTAAAGCACCATACTCATGAAAACCATGCTTTCCAGACAGTATGTTAAATGTAATGTTAAATTAAGTTTCCTGTAGGTTAAAAGGGAAGGTTGTAAAGTCAACTTTACTAACTTGAAATCAGGAGGCTCATGTGAGATTGTATATACTGCTGACAACCACACTGAGGGAACTCTAACCAAAGTACCAATCCTTTCAGGCTACAAGAAAAGTTAATGAAAGCAGTTGTTATCATTCTATCTACCTTTGCATAATCATCACTG